>NC_090951.1:1272083-2544166 GCF_040807025.1 Struthio camelus | reverse complement strand
CAGCTGCCAATCACTGGCACCTTGCCGCTCAGCTCCTGGCCTGTCCCTGCGCTGTCCCTGGGACCAGGGCGTCTTCAGGCTCGCGCCCGCTGTCCCGGCACGGCGTGTGCGCGGCCAGGCGAGCGCTGGGGCCGGGCTGCCGCTGCCCGACCGCAGCCGGCCATGCCCCGGCCCCGGGCAGCCGAGGGCTGGTGGCCGCCACCGGTGCCCCCCGGCTGCGGTTTGCCCCCCTCCCCTTTTCCGGGACGGGCTATCTCTCCGGCTCATCGTATCTGGGCAGCAGCTAAGGCCTCTTAACTCCGCTTCCTCCTCCCGCTTCGGCTTCCTGCGCGCGGCCCCTCCGGGCGCCGGAGCCCGCCGTGGGGCGATGGGGGCTGCCGGAGCGCCAGGGCCGTGCGGGGGGTCCCGGCAGCCCCGCGTGCCGGGGGCAGAGTGGGGACCTGGTGTCCCCACGGTCCCTGGCGCAGGGGTCCGGCCTGGGCACCGCTGGTGGCACTCGCAGCCCCGGGGAGCCTTAAAGTTTTCTTCCTTCCTGTCCTCCCTGAGCGCTTTACTAATTTCATTCCTGATGATTATTTCTCCCCCCTCGCCGAGGCCGGCCCTGATCCCCCGATAGCATCGCTCGGTGCAACAAAGAGCCCCGGGCCTGCCGGGGCTGATCATATCCTGGCTGCGAGGGCACACATTCAGCTCTGAAATGAGCCGCGATAGCATCTCACACCAGGGCAGCACTTATTGTCTGCAGTGAAAAGGGTGGGCTCCCGTCTTCCTTTCCGTCGCCCCCCGCCGCTCCTCTCCTCCTCCTCCCTCAGCCCTCTCCTCCTCCTCGCAGCCGGGCTTTTATGTTGCTCGCGCCTCCGGCGGCGGGCATCGCCGGACGGGGACCGCGCCGGTTTGGGAGCGGGCCGACGCCAGGGGCGGGATGCCGGTGCCCGCGGGGGAGAGGGCAGCAGCTTTGCAGGAGGCAGCAACACCCCGAATGCAAATGTCCCAGGAGCCGGCGGCTTATCGGGACACATCCTGCTCGGGGCGCCCGCCCGGCAAGGCGAGAGGCGCTTCCGTCGGGGACGGGCAGGACGGGCACATCTGCCGGCGGCCACGTGGCCGGCGGCTGCGCTCGCCTGCCAGCTGTGCGCGCCGGCTCGGGCACAGCTGGCGCGCGGCCACGGCACGGAGCCGGGCGGCCGGCACGGCCCGCGGCAGAGGCGCCGATTTGCCCGCGCTGCCCCGTGCCCCGGCGGGCTGGGGGCTGCCGTCACCCTGGGGTGCCTGCGGGGTGCCCAGGACCCCCCCCTCCCCGCAGCCCCACGGGGAGGCCGGGAAGCGCCCGCCTTGCTATTCAGGGTAGGTAACAGCTCCTCCATTAACCGGGGTCAGGGTTCAGCGCGATAAAGATTTGCTGTTGTACTGACTCAAAAAATCAATAAATCGCCAGCGATGGTTGGGAGCGATAAGGGCGGCCAGCTCCCGCGGGGGCCCGGGGCTGGGGCAGCGGGGACGGTCGCCGGCCGGAGCGAGGGGACCGCGGCACGGTCTGTGCCGGGGCCAGCGGTTCCTCCGAGAGCCCCTCGCTCCCTGCTAGCCCGGCCCCGAGCCGCGATGCCCCTTCGCTTTGCTTTCCCCCTCGCTGCCCGCTGCAGCCGGGGTCACCCCCGCCGCCTCCCAGCGCGGGCGCCGAGCCAGCCCAGGTGCTGCCCGCCGCTCTTGCCGGGAGGATGCCCGGCGGTGCTGAGCGCAGGAGCCCGCTGGAGCTCCGCTTCCAGCCCTGCTCGCTCCTTTGTCGCTCCCAAGGCTGCCCTGATTACTCGAGCACCCGGGACGGCAAAGCTGGGATAATCTGCTTAGCCCCTTTGGAGAGATTTCCCTTTGTGAGCGGAGGTGAAGAGCGGAGATGCTGCGTGTTCGCAGCTTAAGACTCTTCCCAATCGCCTCCCTCCATCTTATCTGAGCGGTGCCATCACATCATTTCGCTAGTTGAGTTGTCAGGATTTATTCCTTCCGCCGCGCGTTAGCAGCTGCTAAAAACAGAAGCTGCGGTGTGGGGCGGAGGGGGCCCCCGCCGCCGGGATGCCCCCGGGCTGCCGGCGCGGAGCCCGGCGCCCCGGCCGCTCGTGTCCCGGACCGCGTCGCCCGCCTCCCGGGCTGCCCGCGCCGCGGAGCTGCGCCACCCCGGCTCCCACCAGCTGCACGGTTATTCGGGGCCGGCTGCTAAATTTTTTGCTTGTTTTTAACCCAAGAGGCCGACTCAGCCCCGCGGCCCGGTCGCTGCGCCTGGGGACCGAGGGCGTTCTCGTTTCGGGGCCGTCTTTGCCATCAAGTCCTGCCGGGTGACCCCCGCGGCTTTTCGGCACCCCCGCGCGCCGCCCCCGGGGGCCAGGGCGGAAAGCGCAGTATTAATAGGACTAATGCACGGTGCCGCTCGCGCTGGGAAGCGGTCTCATGACTCCCTGATAGCAGTATTTATCCAGATAGTATCCAGGCAGCTGCAAACACTCCGGAGCCCTCAAATCAGAGATCCTTTCGGAAGGGCAGATCTGATTCATTAGCCCATATTTGATTAAAGTCTCGGGAATATGTTCGGGGAGAGCGGAGGGAGGCCCTGAAGTCGGGAGCCCTTCGGAAAGGGGTTGTCCTTTCCTCGGCTCCGCTCGGGGACGCGGTCCTGCCTGGGCAGGGCTCGCCAGGGCCCCTGAGCTCCGCGCGAGCCGGCCCGGTGGCCGCCGGACAGCCTCCACCCTTCCCACCTCCTCGGCGCCGGCGGGTTTTGGTGCTGCACCGCCCTCGCGGAGGGGACGCTAACGTGGGCGCGTGCACTCGTGCGTGTGGCCGTGTGCGTGCCCGTGTGCCATTGTGCATGCCTGTCTGCATGCATGTGCCCGTATGCATGCATGTGTGCATGTCTTTGTGGCATTGTGCGTGCCCGTACGCATGCACGTGTGTGTGCATACGCATCCGTGTGCATCCATACGCATGCACGGGTGCGCGTGTGCATATAGACCTCCAGAGCAGGCAGGAGCAAACCCAGGACACCCGCCGAGGCGGGCGGCGCATCCTCACCCACCGCTTTTGTTGCACTGTTTATTTCCGCAGCCCTAAGGACGGTTGTGGTCACTCGTGAATGGGTTTGTGCGGACGCACGTTTTAACTGTGGGGGAGAGCCTGGTGCTGGCTTCAGCCCGTGCCAGCAACGCTGTGCCTTGTGCTGTGTGCTTGCGTGTCACGGTACTTGACCTGCTTCCTGCCCTCCTGGCCAGCGGTGCTTTGCAGCGTGATAAGTCCTTACCAGCACTGAGCAATAAGCAGGGATTTACCCCGGAGGTTTAATTCCTCCATGCACACCTCTTCGGTGCCCTGGCAGCAGCCCAAGGAGGCGCAAGGAGCAGGTGGCCACGGCGGCGCTGCCGGGACTGCGGTGCTCTTGGGCAGCCTGTGCCTGGACCCCTTCGAGGCACCGGCCCGAGGGCAACCCGCGCGGCGGCGGAGAGCCCCCGGCCCCCCTGCCCGCTGCCAGGAGGGAGCTCAGATGGCAGCCGCGCTTTTTCTCTTTCATTTATCAGCCGATAAACGGCAGCGGTGTGATGACAGGATTAATCTTTGCTCTCCAGCATAGCTCAGGCTATTTCTCTGAAATCTCTTGATGAGGAGATAAGCACAAAGCTCTGTGCCTAGGTGAACCAGCACTCTTATCCTACGGGCAAAAATAAGGGTGCAGGGAACCAGGACTGGCGCTGGGCTGGTCGGGGGAGAGCCAGGCGTCTTGCTGCTCTCTGCCTCCCACCGCTGCTTGCTCGGAGGTGGCTGCAGCCCGGGGTGCCGGGCTCCGCTGCCCTCTCCGGCCCCGGACGGCTCTGGGAAGCTCAGCAGGGCCGGGCCGGGCTGCTGCGGGGATGGGAGACCTGCGGGTAGCGGTGTTGGCTGGAGACCATCCGTGTCCAGGATGCCCCCCTGCCGCTTTGCAGCACCCCAAAGCCTCTCCTTGGGGATGTTTCCAAGCCCTCCTCAATACTGAGGTCAGGATGTTTTTCCGTATTGCCACAATGTCCCGGCTGCCCGCGCGCCCCTGCACTGCCGCTGCCACCCGCTCCTGCAGGGACGTCAGACCGGCCTGGCGCCAGCAGCACCAGCGACAGGAGGGCCGGGGCTCGTGGCCCTCCCTGGGGACCCTGCGGCTCTCTGCAGAGCCCTGCCGGGTCCCGCGCCGCGGCTTGGCAGTGGAAAAGGGCGGACGCGAGAAGACCTGCAGCCCGAGCAGGTGCACGCGGCCAGGCCAAGCCTCCCGGATGCCACCGCTGTGTTTTTCCCTCCTCCTTTTCTTTTTGCTGCTTTTCTTTGCAATCCAAAGCAAACAGCCCGATCCCTGCCCAATTTGGTTAATGATCTCGGAGATAGGAATTGTCGTGATAAGCCCCGGGCCGGCTGGCAGGCCGGAGCCAATGGGGTAGCGCCTCGCCGGGAACCGATGGGGAGATTAGATAAATGGGAATTGTATTAACCTGCAGGGCGGCGAAACCGAGAGCCGGTGTCAGAGCTCCCGCGATCCGGGCAGCCCCGGAGGGCGCCCGGACTTCGCCCCCGCCGCTAACCCGGGCGGTCGCTGCTGGCGAGGCGCGACGCCGACGACGCTCCCCTTTGGCGCTTCGTTTCGAAAGCCTTCAAAATATAAACACGCGGCGCGGCCGAGGCCTCCTCTTTTCCGGCTCGGCGTTGTTTCCCCTGCGCCGTGCCCTGCCAGAGGAGGAGAAACGCAGCAGCGCCGCGTGTTTATTTTGGAAATCGCCTTTTCCCTCCTGCCGGCGGGCGCCCTCGGCCTGGCCGCTGCATAGGCTGGTCGAAGCCGCCGCGGTGCCGCGGGGCCGGAGCATCCCGCGGGGCAGCGGGGCCGGCCGCGGCGGCACTATTTTTGTCCCCCTGCCTGGAACGGTTTTCTCTTTATCAGCGCCTGTGTGTTTTCTCTGCTGGGGATTGATACACAGAAGATGAAGTGCTCTGACATGGGAAGTGTCAGGCGAACGCCCTTATCTCGGAGACATGGTCTCCTGACCCAAGCGCAGCTGATTACCAGTGAGACGGGGGGGAAGGAGGGGGGCAAAAGGGGGAGCAAGGGGACAGGAGGTGGCAGTTGGGCTCGGATGGCGATGGGGTCCCAAAGAGCGGCCCGTTTCCTCCAGCCGCGCCGGCTCGAATGAGCCTGGAGCCCCGGGCAGGGCTGTCCCAGAGCCGGCGGCTCGTGTGCGCCCGGGCGGAGGGGACCGTCTCGGGTACCGCGCCGAGGTGTCCGGCGCTGGTTGCTTTGGGAATCAGGGAAAAGTCACTCGTTGGCAATAATTTGGCGAGCAAAAGGATTGCAGGGTGAAGACGAGCCTGCCCGGCACAGTTCGCTCCACAATTCGTCTGGTGCAGTCCGGGCAGCGTGCAGCCCCGTGCGGCGCGGTTGGCTCTGCAGGCTGCCCGGCGCGGTTCGGGCTGCGTGCAGCCCCGCGCGGCGCGGTTGGCTCTGCAGGCTGCCCGGCGCGGTTCGGGCTGCGTGCAGCCCCGCGCGGCGCGGTTGGCTCTGCAGGCTGCCCGGCGCGGTTCGGGCTGCGTGCAGCCCCGCGCGGCGCGGTTGGCTCTGCAGGCTGCCCGGCGCGGTTCGGGCTGCGTGCAGCCCCGCGCGGCGCGGTTGGCTCTGCAGGCTGCCCGGCGCGGTTCGGGCTGCGTGCAGCCCCGCGCGGCGCGGTTGGCTCTGCAGGCTGCCCGGCGCGGTTCGGGCTGCGTGCAGCCCCGCGCGGCGCGGTTGGCTCTGCAGGCTGCCCGGCGCGGTTCGGGCTGCGTGCAGCCCCGCGCGGCGCGGTTGGCTCTGCAGGCTGCCCGGCGCGGTTCGGGCTGCAGCCCTGAGTTGCTACGTGCACCTTGCAAAGGTCTCTCCCTGCTGGGTGACAGATGTGGGAATACCCCGTTTCGATTCGGCAGCCCCGCTCAGCCCCGGAGCCAGGATCCGGCCGCATCCCGAGCCACAGGGCAGAGCGGGGCCAGGGCAGCCGCGCTCCCTGCCTGCCCTCCCGGGTCCGCGGAGCGAAGCGCAGGCGGGATCAGCTGGGGAGGGGGCTGCAGCTGCCCCAGCTCACCAGCAGGAGCAGCAGCAGGAGCGAAGGGTTTGTGCCGGGAGTGAACGCGACCAACTCTTCAAAGGCCCCGACTGCCCTTAACCGCAGGGTCCCCGGGGCGCCAGCAGCAGCGGCTGCGGCTCCTCCGCTGCTCCCGGATCCGCTGCAAGGAAAAGCTGCTTTCCTGAGGACCTGGCAGCCCCGAAGACCCTGTCTGCGATGCCCCTGCCGGCGGATGGTGCATCCCCGTCCCCGCCGGGATGCGCGCGGAGCCGCGGTCCCGGGGCGGAGGAGGCTTCGCCCCTCGGCGGCCGGGGGGGACGCCAGGGCGGCAGCTCGGCCCGGCGGCGATCGCAGGCGCCTCCGGACCGCGCTCGACGCCCAGCGCTTCCCAGCGCTCACCTTAAATAACCCCGGCGCAGAGAGGATCCAGATGTCAGCCTGGCTAATAAACACATCAGATTTCAATCTCTGCAGCCACGGGATCGTGTTATCCTCCCTGCGTTTTCGACTTCTGAAAGCAATTTGCCTTCAAACAAGCGGAGCCTCCTCCCCGCCCGCAGGACCCGGGCGCCGGCTGAAGCGCAGCCGATGCCCTCGACGGCCGGCGCTGCGGTCGGGCCGAGACCCGAGGGCGCCGATGAGCCTCGGCGCGTCCGTGCAGCCGGCCGGCCCGGGAGTTTCGCGGGGCCGCGGCGTGCGGCTGCCCGCTGCCGAGCGGCGTGGGGGGCGCGAGGAGCCGGCAGCACGCACGTCCATCTCTGTATTGGTTACCTGCCATCTTATCTGCGCTCCGAAAGACAAAGGCACGGTTAAAACATTTTAGAGCAGCCTTCGTAGTGTATTAACATGTTATCTCACCCATTAAACCAGAGGCTTATCAGATCATCAAAGCCATTAAGCCCTGAAGCTGCTGCGACTTTGGGCGCTGGGATGGGAAGCGCTCCTTCCGCTGCGCCGCGGTGGCACGCCGAGACCCCCCGGGAAGCGCCCGTGCCGCGCGATCCGCCGCCGTGCCGGCTCCGGGCCCCGCGGGCGGGCTCACGCGCCCGGGGTCTTTCCCAACTTTGGGCGGCTCTGTGTCCGCCCGTGGTTCGGCTCTCCCCTCGTCCCCCCGGCGTCTGCCCTGGCAGAGCCTCCTCCGCCCGCCGTCTCCGTCTGCGCCCCGGCCTCGCCGGGCCGTGGCGCGGGATGCTGCGGTTAGCGCAGGAGGTCTCCGCGCCAGGGACCCCCCCCCCGCCTCCCCGAGCCCAGGTCTGCCAGCCGGGGTCCCGGCCGTGCCGGCGGGCGCCTTCACGCTGTCGCTGTCTCTCCGCAGATGAGCTGGAGCTGGCCGTGCTGGAGGGGGAGAGCCGAGTGCGAGCCCGGCGGAGCCTCCCCGAGGGCTTCTCCTGGGGCCCCTTCCAGGGCAACGTCCACAGCGAGCCGGCGTCTCCGGGGCAGAACGAGACGGTAAGGAGGGCCGTGCCGCTCGCGGGGGCCGGCGGGTGGGCAACTCCCCCGCCCCCGGCCCCAGCAAGGAATGGTTTGGGGAGAGGAAGGGCGTTTTGGAGGACTTTTCGCTGCGGTGGCCGCGCTCGCCCCCACCGCGGGGACCCGTGCCTCGGCCGGGCCCTTGGGAATCGCTTCCCTGCGCCCGTACCTGGCTGCGATTCTGCTGCCGAAGCAGGTCCGCGGGTCCCGGCGCTCGAGCGCGGCGGCGGGCACCCTGGTCGGCGGCCGCCCGCGGCAGCCTCCTGCTCTGTTAATCTCATTAATACCTATCATGGCAGGGTTATATCGCAGCCGCGCCAGGCTTGCCGAGCGCGGCTCCGCGCAGCCCGCTGATATCTTTTGAAATCCCAGCTGCAGCCTCCTACCCGCTGAGCCTCGTTTGAGACGCCGCCGCTCGGCCCCGCAGCGGCGGCCAGCTCGCCTCCCCGCCGCCCCTCGCTGCGCCCCAGATGTGCCGCGCCGCCGGCGGGATGCAGGGGGGCGGGCAAGCGGCGCGCTCGGAGCTGCTCGGGGCTGCTCACGGGAGCGCGACTCCTTGCAAAGGAGATCGGGGTCCGGGTTTCCCACCCCGCGTTTGTGCCGAAGGGACCCGGGTTGCGCACACCCCGGCATCACGCCTGGAAAGCGTCCGGCTCTGCTGCAGAGGAGCAGGAGAGGAGGCAGCGCGGGGTGAGAGATGCAGGCGGCTGCACCGGCAGCAGCGTTTTGGGCCATGGGGACACCAGAGCGACGTGGCAGGCGGAGGGGATGGGACCCTGCAGCAGGTTTAGTGCCTGTTCACCAGGGTTTTGCATCATTTTTGTTGGAGCAAGGACAAGCACCGGCTGTCGGCGGTGGGGAGCCCGGTCCGGCGGGAGCACGCTCGGCCCGGTGCGCTGCTGGCTCGGGGGACAAATGTTGGCGCATCGTTTCCCAGGCCCGGGCCAGGATGGCAGCACGCGTTGCCAGACTTGGCTGGGAGACGGCGACTGCTGCAAAGGCAGCATGTGTGTGCGTGCACGTGCGTGTGCATGGGCATATCTACACGTACGCTAGCAGGATGGCTGCGAGCTTTGCATCCCGCACGAGGGCTGCTGGCAGGCATTGGCCAGGCCACGCGTCGCGGGTCCCCGCGAGGTTGCGGGCACGGCCACGTCCTCCCTTGTCCATCCCTGAGCTCACGGAGTCCCTTCCCCGGAGCTGTACCAAGAGGGGGGACCTCCAACCGAGGGTCTCCGAGGCTGGAAGATCTCGCAGGAAGTCTTAGCTCCATCCCCACCTCCTCCTTTTTTTTCTCTCTCTCTCTTTTTTTTTTTTTTTAGCTCAGACCCGTTTATCTTTGCCGAATTAAATCCTTGATTAACCCTTATCTGCCCAGTTTGGCTCCCTATCTCCCGGTTGGCGCCGTGTGTCCAGACACCCGGTACAGGATGATTGATTTCTTAAAGATATGCGCGGCTTTTTTCTGATACTTCATTTATTGTCTAAATATTTTTGCTCCCATTTCAGCAGCTCCCTTATCGAGCCGGGCTGATGATTCCCAGCCCTGCTTTTCTCCGCCGCTCGCCTCCCTCCCTATCTCTGCTTGGGGAACTGAGGAAGGAATCGCAGCTCCATCCCTGATACGGGCTGTCGCCCTTGGGTCCCTTCGCCTTTGTTGTCGGCGCTGGGGGGGGGAGGCGAAGGAGGTCTCCCCCGACCGTCTGGCCGCGGCGGCCGCGCGCTGCTCGGCTCTCCGTCGCTGGGCTGCAGCCTCGGGGTCGCGCATCTCGGTGGATATACGTTGGGGGTCGGTTCGGGGGCTCAGGAGCCGAATCCCCCATCGCGGGGCATGGGGAGGAATTGGGGATGTTGGGTGGCCTTGACTCTTTCTCTGCCAGGAGCATCGCTCCGCGCGTCGGCGTCCCCGAGGACGATGGGCCGCCCCGCCGGGGGAGGCTCAGAGGTGGCCGGTGCTTTGGGCTGGGGACTGATGGAACTCGGGACGGTGGTGAGAGGGGCTCTGGGCTGCCGGCTTGCAGCGCTGCGCCGCTCCGCGCGCCGCCTGCCCGGCCACGGGACGGTGCCCGACGGCGGGGCCGCGGCCGCCCCCGGCGCGGCGAGGCCGGGCAGCGAGGGCTCGCTGCTGCCCCAGATAACGCCGGCCCGGGCGGATGCGGCGCAGATAGGGTTTCCGATGGTTATCGGGGCCGGTTCAGAGCGGAGACACTGACCTCTTTGTTCGGGGGAAAACAAGGAAGGTTTCTCAGCGTGGGCTGGGGGCCGACGGTGGGGAGGGCGGCAGGGCCGCCAGCGCGCCTGCGGCCGGGGAGCGGAGTCGGGACGGGCGCCCCAGCACGCACGCCGGGGTGCGCGGCGGAGGGGTGCCGGGGGCCGCAGCACGGAGGGTGTCCCCAGGCTGGCGGGGCTCCCGGCCACCGCAGGGAGCCTGCTCCGTCCGGCGCCACCCCCAGCTCCCCCGTGCACGCGGCAAATCTGCAGGTCGACGGCAAAACCTCTGCAGAGGAGCCAAAAGCGCCTCCCGGCGTCCCGCTTTGCCTCCCGCTTTGGCAGCCCTGTGACGGAGCAGCGGGTGTCTGCAGCCTCAGCGGCGGCGGGGGCACCCGCGCGACGCGTGTGCGTGCGTGCGTGCGTGCACGCGCGTGTGCGTGCACGCGGGCGGTTTATCAAGCTGCGAGCACTCGGCTCCTCGCGGTGATAAGGCCTAAACCGGCTGAGACTGTCAGTCTTGAGTTTGAGGGTTTAGAAATATTGGGACGAATAATTAGATTTCGTATCGTTACCGCGGCAGCCATCGGAGGATCAGGCAGATTAATTTCTCCCCCCCCCCCAACCCCAACCCCTTTGCTCGTTAATATTCATTAGCCACGCAGGGAGGCAGCGCTGGGCTGGGGCTGGCACGGGCTGAGCGGGGAGGGCTGCCGCCCCGCCGCCGCGCTGCTCCCCGCCGTGCCCGGCGCCCCGCGGACTCACCGCGCTCCCTCCCTGCCTTTTGGCTGTCGGCAGAGCCCGCCCGTGACGCTGGTGCTGGGAGACGAGAGCTGCTGGCTGTCCAGGCTGCCGCTCGTGCCCGCAGAGCCCGACGCCAACGCCGTCGTCTACAGCAAGGGTTGGTATTTGCACCGCGCTCTCCGCCGCGGCTCGCTCTCCCCTCCGCACCGGGCTAGGGCAGCCTCCGCCTCGCCCCGCCGCCCCCGCCGGCTGCGCGTCCGTCCCCCTCCCCGGGCTTTGCCCCGGGTCCCAGCGCTGCGGGGCTGCCCGCAGGGCATCCTGCTGCCATCGGCAGGAGGGTGCCGGCGGCTGATGCAAGCGGCACCGCCAGCGCTGGTGCAAAACGCCGGGTCAGCGTCGTTGCAAAAGTCGGCGCCGGCGGTGCCAGGCGGCGCGGCTCAGGCGCGGGCTGACACCGCCATCTCCAGGCAAGGCCGGGCTTAGCCACCGCTGGGCGAGAGCGGCCGGGCGCTGCTGGGGGCGGAGGGCTCCACGGGCAGGGGGCTGCGCTCGCAGCATCCCGCCCGGAGGACGGCCGAGCGCCGCCGACTCCTCTGCCCCTTGCGACCCGCCAGGCGAAGCCCTGTGGTGCAAGACGACGCGCGCCGTGCGGGAGGCCGAGGCCGTGCGCGCCTTCGTCGTGGCCGAGCCCCAGGCCATCCCCAACCACGCGGCGAAAGCCGAGCCCGGCGACTCGCCCTACCCGGCCGCGCTGCGCTCCGACATCCAGCTGCTGCCCCAGCAGGCCGGCATGGCGGCTATCCTGGCCACGGCGGTGGTTAACAGTGAGTCCCCGGGGCCGGGCAGGGGACGGGAGAGGGCCCCCGTGCCACCGCCTGGTCCCATCCGTCCCCTCGCCTCGGCAGAGGACGTCTTCCCCTGCAAGGACTGCGGGATCTGGTACCGGAGCGAGCGCAACCTGCAAGCGCACCTGATGTACTACTGCGCCAGCCGCCAGAGCGCCGCTGCGCCGGCCGGCGACGACAAGCCCAAGGAGACCTACCCCAACGAGCGCGTCTGCCCCTTCCCCCAGTGCAAGAAGAGCTGCCCCAGCGCCAGCTCCCTGGAGATCCACATGCGGAGCCACAGCGGTACGGCACGGCGCGGCGCGGGGACAGCCAGCCCCGCGCGGGGCCCCGACGGAGGGGCAGCGGCGCTGCCCGCCTCCAGCGCGGGGACCAGCGACATGAGGTTGTCCCCCTCCCCAGTCGGGTTACTGGTTTGGGGCAGTCTCGGCCCGCTGCCGCCCCGCTCGCGCTTCTGGCCCCGGCTCGGCGCCGCCGAGGTGCCCCGGGCGCTGATGCGTCCGCCTGTCCGTCTTGCAGGGGAGAGGCCGTTCGTCTGCCTGATCTGCCTGTCTGCCTTCACCACGAAAGCCAACTGCGAGCGTCACCTGAAGGTGCACACGGACACCTTGAACGGTGAGTTGGTCCCCGCGGGGGACAGTCCCCTCCGGGGACCTTCCCCTCTCCCCGGTGCCGTTCGTGCCGCCGCGCCGGGCGCGATGCTTCCCCGCTCACGCCGCCGCGGCCCCTTCGCCCCCCCAACCCTCCGCAGGCGTCTGCCACAGCTGCGGCTTCATCTCCACCACGCGGGACATCCTCTACAGCCACCTGGTCACCAACCACATGATCTGCCAGCCGGGCTCCAAGGGTGAGGTGTACTCGCCGGGGCCGCCCGCCGCCAAACCCCTCGCCCCGGGTGAGTACGCTGGGCTGCGGCCGACGGGGAGGGAGACGGCCGACGGGGCAGGGAAACTGCCCCCTCCGCCGCCGGCGAGAAGCTGGCACCGGGGCGGTGACGCTGGGGCATCTTCTCTCTCCCCCGCGCCGGCAGGGCTGAGCCCGGCGAACAACGGGCCCGTGCTGAAGTGCAACCTGCCGGGTTTCCTGGCCGAGGGGCTGCCGGCGCTGCCGCCCCACGTGGTGCTGCACGGCCCGCTGCCCGCCGTCCTGCCGGCCCCCGAGGCCAAGCCGGCCCCCGCCGCGCCGCCGCAGCCCGCCTCGCCGCCCGCCGGCACCCTCTCGCCGCCCGCCGAGCCGCCCGACGGCCAGCCCCGGGCGCCCGCCGCAGACGAGCCTTCCTCCGCCTCCTCCTCTTCCTCCTCCTCCTCCTCTTCCTCCTCCTCCTCCTCGGCCGAGCCCGTGCCGCCCGTCCGCGTCAAGCAGGAGCCCGTCGACAGCCCGGCCGGCGAGGCGGAGGAAGCGAAAAGCGGCGCCCAAGCGGAGGCGGCCGCCAGCCCCGGCTCGGAGCCGGACGCCTCGTCCCGGACCTCTTCGCCCCGCAGCCTGCCCTCGGGCAAGGTGAAGTCGGAGCTGGCCAGCCCCACGCCGGGCTCCAGCCCGGTGCCCAGCGAGCCGGGCGCGGGCACGGCCGGCGGCACCGTCTTCTTGCCCCAGTACCTGTTCGGGCACGAGGCGGCGGTGGTGCCCCAAGCCTCCGAGATCCTGGCCAAGATGTCGGAGCTGGTGCACAGCCGGCTGAAGCAGGGCCACGGCGCGGTGCCGCCCGCCCTCTACGCCGGCGCGCCGGCACCCAAGGGCGCCACGTGCTTCGAGTGCGAGATCACCTTCAACAACATCAACAACTACTACGTGCACAAGCGCCTCTACTGCTCCAGCCGGCACCTGGCCGAGGACGGCCTGGCCGGGGCGCGCAAGCTCAAGGCGCCCAAGGGCGAGGGGCAAGGGGACGGGGACGCGGGCCGTGCCGGCACGCCGCCGGAGCCCAAGGCGGAGGCGAAGGCGGAGGAGGGCCGCGCCAAAGCGGGGTCGCCGGAGGCGGCGGACGGGGCGGCGGGGCGCTGCAGCGAGGACAGCCAGAGCCCCGGCAGCTCGGTGGACGAGGGGGACGAGGACCCCAGCAAGACGCTGTGCGAGGCTTGCAACATCCGCTTCAGCCGCCACGAGACCTACGTGGTGCACAAGCGCTTCTACTGCGCCTCGCGCCACGACCCGCCGCTCCGCCGCCCCAGCGCCGCCAAGGCGCCCTTCCTGCCCCAGCCCGTCCGCACCCGCAAGCGCCGCAAGCTCTACGAGCTCCACGGGCCGCCGGGCCCCGCGCGCCGCCCGCCTGAACCGCCGGCCCCGGCCGCCCACGCCGAGCCGCCGGCCGCCGCCGCGTTGCCCAAGGCGCCGTCGCCCAGCTCCAGCCCGGATGCCGACGGCCCCATCGACCTGAGCAAGAAGCCGCGGCTGCAGGGCGAAGCGGCGCCGGCCCCGCTGCTGCCGCTGGCCGACTACCACGAGTGCACCGCCTGCCGCGTCAGCTTCCACAGCCTCGACGGCTACCTGGCGCACAAGAAGTACTACTGCCCCGCCACGCCGCTGCAGCCCGGCACGCTGGAGCACCTCCAGAAGATCAAGGGAGCCGTGCTCCAGGGTCGCCGCAGCCCCGGCAGCCCCGGCCAGGACGCCGACGCTCCGCGGGTCAAAGCGGAGAAGACGGCGCCCGCCGGCAGCCCCGGGGCGCCCGGCGTCAAGGCGCTGGCCCCGCCGCCCGCTTACGCCGCCGGCGGGGACGGGCCGCAGCGGTACCCCAAGGGCGCCAAGGTGCCCCTCTCCGTCTGCCCCTACTGCCCGCTCAACGGGGCCGTCAAGGGCGACCTCCTCGAGCACTTCCGCAGCGCCCACGGGCTCTTCGTGGCCAAACCGGCGGCGGCTCCCGACGCCCCGGCGGCGCCCGGCAGGACGCCCGAGCCCCTGCTGCCGGCGGCCTCGCCGCCCCGGCCGCCCGCCCGCCTCCGCCGGGACAGCCTCAGCGGTCGGGAGGCCAAGGAAGCGCCCGCCAACGGCAGCCCCCGGCCGCCCGCCTCGCCGCGACCCCCCGCCTCGCCCGCCGCCCCCGAGGTCCCGCGGGAGCCCGGCCGCCAGCCCCCGACGCCGCCCGCCTACACGGACAAGGGCGTGCAGACCCCCCCGGCCAAGGCCGTGCCCGGCCCCGTGCCCAACGGCAACCACCGGTACTGCCGCCTCTGCAACATCAAGTTCAGCAGCCTCTCCACCTTCATCGCCCACAAGAAGTATTACTGCTCCTCCCACGCGGCCGAGCACGTCAAATAACGCCCCCCCCCCCCTCCACCCCTCGCCACCTCTCCCCCCCACCCCAATACCCGGTGCCGCCACGCCGCTCAGCACTTGCCGCCGGCTCCGGGCGGCCCGCCGGGGATGCGGCGGGCAGGGATGCAGCGGGCGGGCTGCCCAGGCGGAGGGGGCCAGCGCGGGAACGCGCGTCCGCCTGCGTCGGGTGCGTATTTGTGCAGGGACGGCGGCGGGTCCCGCGGCGCCCTGCCTGGCGCGCGGCGGGTTTGCAGAGACCGGCCCGGCTCGGGCCCCGGCTGCCTGGATGGACCTTGCGGCACGGACCTGCAGGCTGCGGGGGTGCCCCCTGCACGCGTGCACGTGGCGCCCCTACCGCTGCCCCCCCATTCTCCCCGGCACGCTGCAAGGGCTCCCCGCCGGGCCTGACCCCCTGCTCAGCTCCCCGACTGCGCCTCTCCTCGCCCCTGCGGCGGGCGACGTAGGGAAACTGAGGCACGGGGCAGGCGGGCACCCCCTGCCCCACGCCTGCTGCCGGCTCGGGGCATGGTGGGGGGCTGCCCCCAAAGAGACACTACAGGGAAGGGGACGGGCTCAGCCCCGGGGGCGCCCCAGGAAGCGTGTGCGTGCGTGTGCGTGTCCCCGTCCCTCCACCCCGCCGTCGGTGGCCTGGTGGCTCTGAGCACCCGGCCATGGCCCGGACCCTGGAACAAGACAGCACTGAAGCCGAGAATGAAGCTCCCCTGGGATTTGTGTGTATAAGTGTGTACAGAAATAAATATGTCTAATAAAGCCGGGCTGCTACCTCGGTGCGGGACGCAGGGGGCACCTGTCCCCCGCAGGGTGACACCTGGCTGGGGACATCGCACTGGGCTGGGGACAAAGACGTTGGACGTGTGCTGTTGGCATGCATGGCCACAGGGTGGCAGGGACAGCCTGCAAACCGTGGGGCAGAGCCCAGCCTCCCCTGTCACCCTCCCTGTCACTCATGCAAGCCGTTCATCTGTGTCACCCTGCCTGCACCCTGTGCATGCCATGCATCTGTGCCACCCTGTCCCCCACGCATGCTGTCCGTCTGTGCCACCTTCCCTGTCCCCCATGCATGTCCTGCATCTTTGTCACCCTCCCTGTCCCCTATGCGTGCTATCCATCTGTGCCACCCTCCCTAGGTGTGCCACGTATGTGTGCCACCCTGTCACCTATGCATGCCATGCATCTCTGCTGTCCTCCCTGTCACACCCTTATGCCACACACCTGTGCCACGCAGCCTGGCCATGCCCTCGGGGCCTGCCAGCGCGCTCCCTGCCACGCGGGGCGGGTGGGCAGCCGCCACCTCCTGACCCCCCCCGCAGCAGGTGCTGCAACCAGTGCTGATGACTCATTAATTACCTGTCCCAGATTGAGATGAGCCACGGCTGGGTTGCATTGCCCAGAGGCTGGCTGCGGTCTCGGCCGCCCGTCTGTGCCCTGCGAGAGGGGTCCTGCGGTGGGGGCCAGCCCACGACGCCCACCCCGGGGTGACGCCGGGCCCCAATCCCTGCAGAGCAAGGGGGCCCCCCGAGCGGCTCGCGTGGCTGGAGGAGGTGAGCAGGGCACGGGGCACTGGTGTCTCCTGCATCGCGGTCGGCGGGGAAGGTGCCGGGTGCCCCATGTCGGTGAGCTGCGGGGCACGTTTTAGGGCTGTTTTCTGGCTGTAACCGCTGGCTGCTGCAGCCAACAAGCTCTGGGATGAGTTTTGGGTGCCCGAGCACCCCATGAGCATCCCCTGCAGGTGCAGGGGGCCGGCTGCAAAAACGGCTCGTGCTGAGAGGCAGGTTTTGCTGCGTCCTCCTTCCCCGGAGGTCGGTGCGCCGGCCACGGGCCCGGCTGAAAGCCAGAGGTGCAGCAAACCGGGCTGCAGCGGAGGTGGGCGAGTGCCTGCTGGCGCCCCGTCTCCCACTTCGCGCCTGGGCTGGGCTGCGACGGCGGCCGGAGCCAGCACCGCTGCCACGGGGCGCCGGCGCGCGCCAGGCAGCCCTGCACGTCCCGACAGCCGAGCTGCTGCCAAATCCGAACTAGATCAAGTGATTGCAACCTGTGTGGTTGGAGGGGTCACCTCCCGGCTGCCTCCTAGGAGCGCGTCCCCACGCACGCCAGCACCACGGCTCCCAGGGTTGGGGGGGGGGGGGATGCCGGGCCCCCTCTGCCTGCCAGGGCATCGTAGCCCAGTAACTAACCCACATGCTGTTTTGCTTCCGAGTTTGGCATCCTTGGGGGCACTAGGGTGTTTGTTTCCCACGGCCCCGCGCAGCAGCCGCCCTCGCCGCATTGCAGGCAGCTCGCCGCGGGCTGCACGGCACTGCCGGGGAGCGGGGTTGTGCAAGGCCCCGGCTGTGCTGGCTTCCACGGCTCATGCCAGCAAGACTCAGCTTAGCTCCCCAAGCTGTGCACCAGCCAGCAAAAAGGGCTGCAGCCTTGCAGCGCCCCTGCCATGGCCGAAAAGGGGATATGGGTGCTTCCCTCCCTGCTCTAGGTGCCAAAGCTGGACTAATGGGACAGTTCAGGCCTTGCTGCTGCACCAGTTCCTGCAGGTAACACACAGCTGTGCCGCAGGGCTAGGGATGGCACTTAAATCCCTTTAGGCAAAGCAGTAGTCAGGGTTTTGCCCAGGGGAGCACTGCTGCATGCAGGTTCGATGCAGCCAGTTCCCACCTGCAGCCCCCCCAGGGGCCAGGGCAGGTCTGGGGGCAATGGAGCTAGTTTGCACTGGCCCCAGGGAAGGGGATGCTCTGGCAGCTGCCCTCCTGGGGGGTGGGAGAGCTCAGCCCCTCGCCCTGCCTCGTGCTGGGGGCAGGCACAGTCCCCCTGCACCCCAGAGCCAGCTGTAATTGCAGGGAGAAACGCAAAGGCGACAGCTCCGGGGGCGCCTCTTGCAACAAGTTCCCCAGCTCAAGTTCTCTTGCGACACAGCCCCGAGGCCTGACGCGCCAAGTAGGGCTGCGCGGGGCCGGGGTGAGAGCGGAGCAGGGCTGGGCCTGGGCCAAGGCCGAGCTGGGACAGGGCAGCGCTGCTCCTGCTCCCTGCAGTGGGGTCAGGCTGAGCCGAGCCCCCGGCCAGGAGCAGGGCAGGACACAGGGGAGGGCAGGTCACCCCCTCCCAGAGGGACACTGCTCCCAGTGAAGCACGGAGCCTCCTCCAGCCCAGGCAGAGCCCTGCAAGGCAGCAGAAGGGACAGAGACCAACACTGCACTGGAGTACATAGAGCTTTACTTAAATAAATATATTTACAGAGTAGCAGACACCACAGAGAAGACCTGGCTGCATTCAGCCAGCAACGTGCAAGGGAGAGGCATCCAGGCAGGTCCCAGCTGCCCTGGTTGCACCAAGCCGGCGGGGGGAAGAAATGGGTGCCACAGTGCAGTGCAAGCAGTCTCCCCACGTGCATTGACCTAGGAGGGATGGGATGTGCATCCCCAAGGCGTGTGCGGAGGGGCTGCAGTGCTGAGCCCTCATTGCAGGGTCTGGCTGCGGGGCAGCGGCAGGAGGCTCTGCAGGGCTGGGGTGCTCTCTGCGTGGTCCTCCTTGGGCTCCTCTGTGGCATCCAGGAGCTGCTGCATGTAGCAGGAGGTACCCAGCAGCACATGGCCCGTGGCCTGCATGGTGAAGAGCGTCCAGCGCAGAGCTTCCCTGCACGGGGATGAGGCAGGTGAGCATCCCTCCTTGCACCCACCTACCTGCCCACCCATCACAGCCCCCCCAGGCCACCCCATCAAGGGCATCTCACAGCCCCCTCTGGGACAGCCCGGACCCCAGCACTCACTTCATGAGTCGCTTGGCCCCATAGCAGCGCAGGTCATAGGACATGCTGTAGGTGCCATAGAGGGTGGCTTTGACATTGAGGCAGCCCAGGTCCTTGGGGCTGGTCTTGTAGAGGTCAAAGGTGATGCAGGCCACGTCGATCCTGCGGCGCGGCTTGCGGGACAAGCTCAGCTGGTAGCCTGGCGTCTAGAGCAGAGTGGTGTTCAGGTTATGGGATCACTCCCAGAGAGACCCCAGCCTGCCCCAGTGTCCCAGGTACCTCCTGGCCAGCATCGCAGCAGGAGGCAGCCCTGCCAAACGGGGCTCCTGCTCACCCCAGGACCCCATCCCACCCCAGGTGCTCACCTTAGAGGCACACCACGTCTGCCCCTCGCTCAGGGCCATGAGCACCGTGCCCTCCTCCAGCGTCCGGAAGAAAGCCTCCGTCTCCACGGCCGTGCCATCCTCATCCAGGACCAGCGAGACAGGCTCCGGCGCGAGCAGGGTGCTCTGAACCTGCAAGGGGTGATGGTGATGGGAAGGGGGAGCCAGGCCAGACGGAGAGCCCCGCCAGATGGGCGGAGGGCCCCCAGCTCACCTGGAGCAGCAGCTCAGCGAGGCTCCGTGCCATGATGCCCTTGCGCAAGCTGCGGTCCCAGTTGCAGACGCGGTAGGGCCGGGGCCGCGGCGCCGGGCTCCACAGCAGCTGCTGGGTCATGGAGGCACTTGCGGAGACGCATCTGGGGTGGGACGGAGGGATCAGAAGGGCTCTGGAGACCACCAACCCCAGGCAGTGCCATCCCCCCAAGCCCTCCCTGGAGACCAGGGCATCCAATCCAGGGGCCAAGAGGTGCTAAAGCAGAAAGGGCTCCAGTGTCCCCCCCCAGGGCTGGCACTTACTTGGAGATGGGGTCAGTTAGGCGCGAACTCAGGGACTTGGCATAATCCATCTCAGCAAGGAGCACGGTCGAGCCTGCCAGGAGGCAAGGATTCAGCCCTGGGCAGCAGCATCCTCCAGCCCCTCACCACCTTCAGGGAGGCCCCCTCCCACCAGCCCTGAACCCCCAGCACCTGCCCACACGCAGCTCCAGCAGGGTGGTGAACCAGCACCCCAGCACGGCTGCCTTTACGCAGGGGCTGCGCCTGCCCTTTGGCCGGGGCCAGGCTGGAGGCGGCAGCCGTGGCAGCCTCTGCCCGCCAGGCTCTTGCGCAAAGCGGCACGCGGGCCCCTGAGTCAGCGCTGGAGCAAAGGTGAGACGCAGACACGGGGCAGCACCTTTGCCTGGGCCCCTTCAGGGGAGCAACAGGGTCAGAGGTGTCCACAGCACCTCCAATCCCAGTCCCACCCTCGCAGCTCCAGGCTCCCCTCCAGCAGCCTCATTGCTCCTGAGCATCCCCATCCCCATCCCCATCCCCATCCCCATCCCCATCCCCATCCCCATCCCCATCCCCATCCCCATCCCCATCCCCATCCCCACTCACCTCCAGCAGACACCACACCCCCTGCACTAGCTGTTCCCACCCACCCCACTTGCCCTATATACCTGCCACCCACTGGCTCCACCCCCCTCAGGCCCCGCCCCTGCTGCCTGAGCCAATCCCCAGCTGGCACAGGGGGCGGAGCCAGAACAGGGGGGCAGGGCCAGCACAGGGGGCAGAGCCAGCCTGACACTCCCGCCCCACTGCATGGGGCAACGAGTGAGCACCCTCCTGGGCTGCCCTGGGTGAGCATCCTCCTGGTCCCCTGAGCAAGCATCCTCCCAGCCCGCCCCAGGCGAGCGCCCTCCAGCCCGCCCCAGGCGGGCATCCTCCCTCCCAGCCCACCCCGAGCGAGCGCCCTCCAGCCCGCCCCAGGCGAGCGCCCTCCAGCCCGCCCCAGGCGGGCATCCTCCCTCCCAGCCCGCCCCAGGCGGGCATCCTCCCTCCCAGCCCGCCCCAGGCGGGCATCCTCCCTCCCAGCCCGCCCCAGGCGGGCATCCTCCCTCCCAGCCCGCCCCGAGCGAGCGCCCTCCAGCCCGCCCCAGGCGAGCATCCTCCCTCCCAGCCCGCCCCGAGCGAGCGCCCTCCAGCCCGCCCCAGGCGAGCATCCTCCCTCCCAGCCCGCCCCGAGCGAGCGCCCTCCAGCCCGCCCCAGGCGGGCATCCTCCCTCCCAGCCCGCCCCAGGCGAGCGCCCTCCAGCCCGCCCCAGGCGAGCATCCTCCCTCCCAGCCCGCCCCAGGCGAGCATCCTCCCTCCCAGCCCGCCCCAGGCGAGCGCCCTCCAGCCCGCCCCAGGCGAGCATCCTCCCTCCCAGCCCGCCCCAGGCGAGCGCCCTCCAGCCCGCCCCAGGCGAGCATCCTCCCTCCCAGCCCGCCCCGAGCGAGCGCCCTCCAGCCCGCCCCAGGCGGGCATCCTCCCTCCCAGCCCGCCCCAGGCGAGCGCCCTCCAGCCCGCCCCAGGCGAGCATCCTCCCTCCCAGCCCGCCCCAGGCGAGCGCCCTCCAGCCCGCCCCAGGCGGGCATCCTCCCTCCCAGCCCGCCCCAAGCGAGCGCCCTCCAGCCTGCCCCAGGCGAGCGCCCTCCAGCCTGCCCCAGGCGGGCATCCTCCCTCCCAGCCCGCCCCGAGCGAGCGCCCTCCAGCCTGCCCCAGGCGAGCGCCCTCCAGCCCGCCCCAGGCGGGCATCCTCCCTCCCAGCCCGCCCCGAGCGAGCGCCCTCCAGCCCGCCCCAGGCGGGCATCCTCCCTCCCAGCCCGCCCCGAGCGAGCGCCCTCCAGCCCGCCCCAGGCGAGCGCCCTCCAGCCCGCCCCAGGCGAGCATCCTCCCTCCCAGCCCACCCCGAGCGAGCGCCCTCCAGCCCGCCCCAGGTGGGCATCCTCCCTCCCAGCCCGCCCCAGGCGAGCATCCTCCAGCCCGCCCCAGGCGAGCATCCTCCCTCCCAGCCCGCCCCAGGCGAGCATCCTCCAGCCCGCCCTGTCTGAGCACCCTCCCAGTGCCCAAGTGAGCACCCTCCAGCCCACCCCGAGCAAGCACCCTGGAAGCGCCCCAGGGAGAGGGAGCATCCTCTGGGCTGCCCCAGCAAGCACCCCAGCAGCCCACGCTGAGCGAGCACCCTGCGCTGCCGGCTCCACGGAGCCTGGCTTCCCAGCACGCTCGCCCCAGGGGATTCTCCGCTGGCTGCTAGTGCGGTTGGGCTGCCGCGGGCCCCACGGCCCTGGCTCAGCCCCTGCTTGCATGAGGCAAGAGCATCCGGGACGGCTGCCCTGCGCCGTCCGAGGCCACGCCGGGTCTGCGAGCCAGGAGAGCGGGCAGCAGACAGCTGGCTCCCTTGGGAAGGGCCGACGGGCTCGGCGCGGCGGGGTTGCAAAAGCGCAGCCCGAGCCTGAGGCGGCCGGAGGCGAAGGCGAGCGGCCCGGCCACAGTCCGTGGCCCGGTGGAGACGCTGGCCCCAGGAGCGCGTGCCCGGCCCCCAGCCCCGAACCGCCGTCCCTGCTGCTCTGGAGCACCCCCGAGGCGCCGAGCTGCTCCCAGCAAGCCCGGCACGGTGCTGCGTCCTGGCGCTCTGCCGCCGGCGCGCTGGGCAGGTTCCCTGCGGGCTGCCGCCCTCCGGGGCGTTGCCGGCCCCGGCGCGGGCAGCAGCCCCTGCGGAGGGCTCGGTGCAGAGGGCCTGGCCGCTGCCCGGCTGGGGGGACTGCCCGCTCCGTCCTCGGGGGGCCGGGCCCGGCCGCAGCGCCACGGGGAGGTGCTCCCAGGGCCAGGCGGGCTGCGCCGCTGCCGGGAGCCGTCGCCTGCACGTGTGCCGGCATGCTTCTGCGTGCACGTCCATACGTCCTCCACGTGCACGTGTGCACCTGTAGGTCCAGGTGCGCACCACCACCTGCATGTATGCTCCCAAGAACACCTATACGCCCAGCTCCGGGCGTGCACGCGTTTAGGTCTGCCTTAGCGTGCGCGCGCACACGTCTGCGTGCACGCAGGGGTCTGACTGCACGTTCACAGGCGCGCCTAGCTCGGCGAGCGCACCTGCACGGCTGCGCGCCCGCGGACACGCGTGTCGAGCCCCCGCCTTCGCGCACGCGTGCGCCCCTCCCGGCGTGTGCATGCAGGTGCTCGCTCCGCTTGCATGCCTCCCACCCCCCCCGCCTGCCTGCGGGAACCCCCCCGCCTGGGTGTTCGTGCACCCCCCCCTCCCCACCTGCACCCGTCTGCACCCGCCACGTGCGCACGCGTGCATGTGGACTCCTCCACGCGTGTGCGTGCAGGCGAGCCCCCCACTACCCCGGGCGCGCGCGCCTGCACGTGCACCTGCCCGCACACGCGCGTGTCCCCCCCCCCCCGACCACCACCCCGCCGCCAGCGCCCCACCCACGCGGGGCCGCCGAAGCGCGCGTCCCCTTTAAGGCGCGGGCGGGGCGGTGGCGGCGCGCGTGCGCGTGCGCGCGTGCGCGCGAGCAGGACGAGCGCGCCCGCCCCCCCCCTCCCCGGCGCGAAGGCCGTCGCGCCCGGATGACGTCACGCCATGGCCGCCCTGCGCCGCCGCGAGTAGAGGCCCCGGCCCGTCCCGCGCCCCGCGCCGGAGCCGCTTCCCCGCCGCCGCCCGCCGCCGTCCTTCTCGCCCCGGCTCCCGGCTCCGGCCTCGGCTCCGGCTCCGGCCCGCCCCGCTCCGCCCGCCCAGGTGAGCCGCTGCCCGCCTGGCCGCGCTCCGCGGGCGCCGGCCGCGGCCTAGCGCCCGCGAGGGGGGGCGGGCCCGGGCGCCGGGGAAGCGGGGGAGGGGCGGCCCCGGGCGGGGGGCGCTGGGAAGGGGGGGGGGCCGTGTATTTGGGGAGGGGGTCCTGGGATGGGGGGTCAGCCCCGATGGGGATGGTGTTTGGGGGGAGGGGTCAGCCCAGTGGGAGGGGGTCCTGGGATGGGGGGTCAGCCCAGGTGGGGGTGGTGTTGGGGGGGGCAGCCCAGTGGGAGGGGGCCCTGGGATGGGGGGAGCTTAGGGAAGGGGGGGGCAGCCCAGGTGGGGGGCCCTGGGAAGGATCTAGCCTAAGTGGGGGTGATGTTGGGGGGGGGGTCAGCTCAGCTGTGTGGTGGTGAGGAAGGGTTGGGGGGCAGCCCTGGTGGGGGGTGCTGAGAGGGAGGGGCAGCAATGGCTGGAGGTGGGGTGATGGGGGACAGCCCTAGTTGGGGGGGGACTGCTAGGATGGGGGGCACCCCCCAGATGGGAAGGCTGGGGGGCACAGCCTGTAGTTTGCGGGAGGATTTGGGTGGGGGGGGTGTTGAGGGGGAAGAGTCCTAGTTTGGCGGGGGGGGGAGTGTGCAGCCTGGCCACCAGGTACAGGAAGGGCTGACTGTCTCCCTTCGCAGGCAGGTGGGAGCAGGGAGAGCTCCAGAAAGACCTCAGCCTGGCAGGAGGCCCTGTGAGGTAAGGGAGGCCCCAGGGGAGCTGGGGGCAAGGGGGTGGAGAAGGACTGGGGCGCTGCAGCGGCCACGCATTCGGGTGCTTTCTCTGATGGGTCAGGAGCGTCCTCGCTGACTGCCACGGGATGGGGAAGTCGCGCTGCCCAGTCCTCTGGGTCGACAGGGTGGTCTGTGTGCTGCGCACCCGTGCAATGCCTGTTGGTCTCGCCTGTGCAGCGAAACAGCAGCTGTAAGGCTCTCTCTGCTCAGAGCTCTGGTCACTTTTGTAAGTGTTCCAAAATGTGGCTGCTGCGGGTGGTTTAAATTCTATGAGTTTCTTCAACAGAGCTCTCTCTTCTTCAGAGCTGTTCTTTTTGGGATGTGCACTAACAATTTTTTATTTTATTGCCATCAGTAATTCAGCTTTTCTGACACGGCCATTAACAGCGCTGTTTTGGCCGTAGCAAGAGCAGCATCTGCAAGGTGTGATTCTTTCTCCTGATCTTCTTAAGGTTTGTCTAGGTTAAGGAAAAAGGTCAAGGTCTCTTCCTAATCAAGTCAATTCCTTGCAAGCCATCTCATCCAATGTTCTGAGTGGAATGAGACTCCAGAGCGTGATTATTTATGAATCCTACAGAATGCAGGAACAATTGCACTTATTTTTTCTCATGGGAATGAGGCTCCTGTAATTCAAAGTTAATGTTCAGTGTGGAGCTGCAGAAAGAGTGATGCATGTCCTAGTAACAGGAGAATCCATTACACTGTGAAAACAAACTTCAGCTATTTACAGCTTCATTTTTGTTCATGTTCAGGTATCAGTCTTAAAGCCTGCCTGACACAAAGCAGTTGACTAGCACTAGTATGGTGTTTGGTGTTAAAATTCTGGATCAGACCTCTGTAAGCTCTTCTTAAAAAAAAAAAAAAAAAAAAAAGCTGAAAATGGCTGTCACCAAGTAGTTCTCTCAAATTAGTACTGAGAGGCAGCTTAGTTTTCTGCATTAAAAGGTTTTCTGACAGCTGCTAGAAAATTGAAGTTTGTTATGCATCTTCAAAGTCGGTGCTCCTCTAAGGATGTCAGATAGGTATGTATTCTATTTTAATTAATCCTGTTAACAATCAGAGTTTCATTCAGAACAAAGACCTGGGTGCTCTGCTTTTGTTCTACGCATCCTTTCGGCTTTACATGATGTTCCTTTTCTAGATTGTGATGCATCTTATTTCCTTCTCTTCCTGTTGTTGCTGCTCTTCCACGTTTTCCCCATTGTGATTCCCTCCATTCATTTCTGGTTTGCTTCTGTTTTCCACTTCTGTCCCACAAATGTTTTTGTGCTCTGTTTCTTTTTTAGCTTGTCCTGTCAGCCCTATTTCTCATTCTTTCCCCTCAAACCCGCCCATCATTCTTCATCCATCTTTGTGGCTTGACTTAGGCCATGCTCTAGAACTTCCTTCTCTTCTGCATAAGCCCCTGCCATTTATGCATCTCATTAACTGTAAATGTTTTGATCTTGCATTGAACCATGTTTGGCTACTAGAAATGAGGAAAAAACACTTTCTGCTGCCCCAAAGACTATTGAGAGAGAGAGGCCTCCCTTCTACCTTACCAGCAGCTTCAGAAGGTGCTGCTATTTTCTTGCTTCTTTCCTGGCATCTATCTGGAGGTGTCTGTCCCACAGCCCCCATGGAGCTTTGAGTTCTCTGCTTGGTGGGGCGGGGGGGGTATGGCACTCAGCTATGGACTTTTTTCTTGCCATCTGACTGGCAATTTGTAGGATTTCAAGGTTGGAGCTGACAGCTCTGTCAAGCTCCAGCTTTATGTCGAGTACTCGGTGCTTTCCTGAGGTGCTGGGCTTGTCCGCGACGTTAGTTTCCACGCTGCTACATCCAAGGTGCATCCTTTGTTCGTTTGGAAGAAGCTTTTTTCGGCACCATAGAGGCTGAACCTTGGAGGGAGGAATTTTGTGAGTGGAAATAATGCTTGCCAAGAATATTTTTCTTAGTGGCTGTGTACTTCAAATCCTATCTTAACTGACAGCTTTACTCTATAGATGGTGTGATGCGTTAGAGTAAGCTGCCTGCTTGAGGTTAGCAAGCTAGTCTTTTCAGTAGTAGTTCCAGTTAATCTGCTGCTAAAAGCCTATCTTCAGCGGCAAGTCAATTAGATGTAGACAAAGCTTAACTTTGTTGGCTTAAGTAAAGTCACCACTTAAACTTTTAATGAGTTCTAATTGAAAACAGCACAGCCTGGAGGAGTAGGAAACAGAACTTGAGCCTCCTGCTGATAATAGGCGCTGTCAAGAGTCGCAGATCGAGAATGCAAGTCAGTGAAACGCTGCGCTGAGTTAGAGCGGCATATGAGGTACATGCACGATCACAGGCTAAAACTTAATTGGCACTTCTTCCTTCCAGTGCTATATCCTTTGATACCGTTAATTTAACGGAGAGGAGAAGCTGGGCTTGATCTTGGAAATAGACCTGCAGCCAAGAATTCCAGCACTCTCGACTCGTCCGCCTCTTGCCCTGGGCAAATCACCTAACAAAAGTGTAAGGTTAGGAATACTATTTAAAATGTATCCTTGGATTACTTAGCAGTACTTGAGATGAATTTTTAAAAGCAACTTGGCTAGCAAAGGGTTTTTTTCTTACTGCACTTAGTTCTGTGGCAGGCTTCTTGAGCTTAATGCTATATTTTAAGTTAAAAGAAGTCTTGGATATTGTTAAGCTTTGGAAAAAGCGTGTTATAATGTGGCTGAAGCTGATAAATTTAAATTATCCTAAGATCTTGTTAATATACAGCACCTTTTTACCAGCCTGTAAGGTGCAGGTAGGGGGAAGACTGTATAATTTTCAGTGTCTTCAGTAGTGTTATGAGATTTATGTGGAAATGGAGAATAAGACAGGCCCCCTGTGTTGTTGCATCCGATTCCTTGCAAGTGAGGACAGCCATGTGAACTGCTGGTTTAGAAGGAGCGTTTCTTGTCCGCAATATACGAGCCAAGAGACGCTGACAAATTGTTTTGTTTCTAAAAGCCTCTCTTTTCCACAGGACCTGACTGCACGTGGAAGTGGCCCTGCCCTGGAGGTAATCAGGGCTGTGTACTGACTGAGGGTGCTGTTTGCTGCACATGTGCCTCTTTTACAGAAGTTGGTGTGTGTATAAGGAATGAGGCAAGGGACTGTGGGAAGAAAAGGCAGTTTTGTGACTAAAAAAGCTGCAGATCATGGCAGTTGAAAGTCCCCTGGGATGGTATGCTGTTCCTACCTTTTCCAGTCTGTTCCTAGGTAATGCTGGGCATGTCCTTTCAGACACGGTTTTCCATCCTTTCTGGATACCCAGTGAAGAGATGCTGAATTTAGGATTGCAAAAACTGCTGGGTGTTCTTGATTGTGCCAATTGCAATGGGGTTCTGCTTAGGTTGCTGAGGATGATACAGAAGTCTTACTACTGAAAAACAGGTTTAAAAGTTCAGGGCTTCTTGTTTTGGAGTTTTCTTCACTTTGCCTGACTGTATTCTTTTATTTTTCCTGGACTGTCTAATAATGCTAGATCACAGCCCTGTCAGGGACACATAAGCCAGCAGAGCCTGGGTGGGGGCAGAAGGAGGAACTGAAGAGAAAGTCCTGCTCGAGCTGCGTGATACCTGTAGGGGGGTAGCAAGTGCAGCCTGGTTCACACCTGGGATCTGAGAGGATGGCATGTGCTTGCTGCAGATGGAACAGCTGGAAAGTTTACCTGCCAAGTCCTCGATTCTCTACTGAGAACACGTGGACTGCTTTTAAGGGGCTCTCAACTTGATGAGACACGCACAAGTGCTTTTAGAGACAGCTAAAGAAACAATATTAGCTGAAAGCATACCCTACTGATATGTTTGCTCCAAAGCCTCTCAGTGAAAAGGCTGTACCAACTGCTTTAGCCTGGTAAAGTGAGCGTTTTGTAAACCTCCTCTGAAATGCTTTAGTGACCTTTTTTACCTAGTCTGTTTCAGACAGATGAAAAATTAAAATTTGGCACGTTTTGAACAATCGAAGTGAGTTCTGTAATAATGGGTGTCAGGCAGCTTTGATCAGAGTTGATTTTGCTTGAACTACCTATGATTTTAAAGATACTTTTGAAGGTAGAACACTGCTAGTGAGAATTATTATTACATAACTGGCTAACTGCCCAATATTCTTATTTGTAAATTAGTAGTTATTTTTGGTATTATAATTGGTTTTGCAGACAAATTAGTAGGACACTGGCTTGGCTTTATAGCACAAACTTTCCAAACTTGCAGTGGGCTTTTATGCTGAAGGATGAAACCTGCGGATTTCGGCTCTACTACTTAACTAAGTGTTACTCAATTCAAAATACTTCCATGTAGTCTTTTTCCTTAGCTGCTTCTGGTATTCATCTGTATGTGTGACTGTATGTAGAGGACAGTGGAAAGCAAAAAACTTTGCGGGATCCCAGAGATACGGGATCAGTGGTGTTTTGCAGATGATTCTGAGACAGAGCTTGGAAGGTGCACTTAAAAGCTAAACTTGCTGCCTTGGAAAGAATAAAATCCACTAGAGCTCTCAAGGAAGCTCCTGTTAACTATAGCAAGTAGTCTGGCATTTCACAAAGTTCTTAGTATCTTACTCGTGATTTCAGAAAATTCAGTTATTTCTCTTTTTGGTAAATGAGGAACTACAAGTAATACTGATTAGGTCAGTGACAAGGCATTCTCCCATCTCCAGTCATGCTTCTGTGATGTTACTGTTGGATGCAAGCTTGTCACGGTGGTGTTACCCCTTCTTCACACGCCCTCCCTAGGGATGGGCTCCTAGCCTATGTGGGGGCTACACGGAACTAAGGAATGGTTGGAGGACATGTTACCATCTTCGTCTTACCCATTACAGGAGGAGTTGCTGTGGTAGTGAGTTAATGAGAATCTAGCCAAAACTTTGGGTCATTGCTAGAGCAGTATCTTGTCATCCTGCAGCAGAAACTGTATCTACTCCTGTTATGCGATTAGTTGGATAGTTGTATTTAATTTTCATTCCTCCCCCCCCCCCCTTTTTTTCACTAATGCTTCTAATTTTACTTTTGCATGTGGTGTGCATACTTTGGGGCATTTCCATGCTATTGCAAATGTGAAGACTGAGACATAAGTCTGGTTCTTCAGTCTTGGAGTAGCTTTCCTCGCATACTGGTGAACTTGGAGCCGTGGCTTTGGAGACTGGCTGAACTGTGGCTCTTCACTGAGATTGTGCAGTGTAGGAAGCTGTAGCATAAGCGCCTTCTGTGTGTTGCTTTAGGGACTGCACAGATAGAGGCACCAGAGAAGGATGTAAGACCCTTTGCCAAAGGGAAGCTTGCTGTTACTTCTGAATCCAGGGAAGTAAGCAATAAATGTGGACCGCCTGAATTTTGGGAACTTCTTTCCATTGGGCTGTCATTTATTGCATTTCTCATCGTTTGTGCTGATAGAAATTAATAGGAAATTATAGCTGACCGACAAGCTGGATTTTTATAATAGCTTTAATAGCTGCCGACGGAGGTGAATGTTTTAAACTTATCAACTTAGCTGGTGATGAAAATGCATTTATATTTATTTTCCCCCATCCCTTTCAAGGGCATTTTGTCAGATGCAGAAAGGGATCTAGTTTGCTTAAAGGCTTTTGCTTTGGTGCTGCTTATTTGTAAGAAATCAGAAAAACAAATTTCCTGGACACATCTGTTCTTGACAGCTTTTATATTTCTACTGGCCTCTTAAGGCTGACCTTTCAGATGGCTGACCTTTCAGATGTAATACGTTAAGTTGTTGTACGTGCACTCAAAGTGCAACTTCTCAGGCACTTAGACAATTAAAATTGCTGTCATAAAATTGCTCTTACAGTCAGTAACAATTTGTGCAGGCGTTTCTGGACTCAGCATCAACTTTTATGCGCTTTGTAAGAATACAGTTTGCTTCAGATTACGTCCTGTTTAACTGCCCAGAGCTGCTATCACCAAGAGGCAGTTGCAGTCTTTTTATTTGGCTTTTAACTTCTCAGCAGTATTCACAACTCTGCTTGCAGAGCCAACTTGCTCAAATGTGCTAAGACAAAAGTAGCCAGTAAGAAGCTCAAATTGTGGCCCTTTTGTTCCTGAGGGCTCTGTGGCATGTTTAGATCCTCCTCACACTTATTAATTAGCTACTATTTCTGCAGCATTTTGAAGTAGAGCAGAGTTGTTGGGTGCCAAAATTTATATATACTTGTACTGCTTCTGGGAATGTTTTTTTTTTCCTTTTGTGAAAAACATTCCTAGCTCCTTTTCTGCAAACTGTCTGTAGTTTAATGAGCAGCATTTCCTTTAGTGACTTTCATCCTGAGAATCTGCTACAAGTACTAACTAATAATGTCTTTGCTATGGCGAAGGCAGAAGATGTTATCTCAGTGATGACAGTACATCTGGCAACGTACAAGACGTAAATACAACAGTCCCAGTCCTGGAAAGTTTATACAGCAGATGAGTAGCGTGGATAATAAAGTTGTAATGCCTTCCCGATTTCCGGTCATGTGCTCTTAACACACAGAAGAGGTGTTGCATGTTCCCTCTACTTGCCTTCTTACCATATTTCGATGGTGAGATCCCCAATTCTGCATTTACCAAAATGTTTCGAGTTTCAAATTCTGAAAAGACTTGGATTTGCTTTGGTAGTATTTACACTGCGTGGCAATCTGTTTGAATGCTGTGACTTAGTGTGCCTTCTGTCTGTTTGTTATTGCTATTTTTATGGTAAGTGACAACCTTTTTTATGCAGAACCAGTCGGAGGAGCATAGCAGAGAAAAGTGAGGGGAGTTGGTCAGGAAAGGCTTAAGTAGTGCAGAGCTGGCTAGTGGAAATAACTTTTATTTCACAAAGGACTCCTGAATATGTGTAAAGAAGCTATCAATGTCTTGTAGTTTTTCTTCTCCAAAGGCCTTAAAAATAGGGGGTGAAAATCTGGCAATCTATACGATGCTTTTGTTGCACCAGTAGTGAATGAGCTTGTGGGGAGACTATAACTAGAGGTGGCTGAAGTAAAACATGATACATCTTGAGATGAAGAAATCCTGTTGATTTGTCATCCCGTGGCTTTTCTTTAGCCTTAAATACACTTTTTTAAGCCTTAGGTTGATTTTCTCTTTAGCTTTCCACCTCTAACTGATGGCTGCCCCAAACTTGTTACTGTCCAAAACCTTTTTTTTTTTGGGGGGGGGGTGCGGGGGGAGGAAGGGGACATATATATTCGAATGGTGTATTTAGTTTGGCACCTTTGGAAAGGTGCCGTTTTGAGGGGAATTGATGCCTCTGTTTAACTCTTCCACTGGTACGATACAGAGAACTGCAGTATGTGCCTTTCTGCTCTCTGTGTTGCTGTCTCGGTGCTGGAAAACCTGCCTAAACGCCATTCGCAGCCTCGGGCCCTTCTGAGGCAGCCAGATGCTCCTGGTTATTGCTGAGGGGAGTAAGGAAGGAGCTGCAATAGCATCTCGTTTATAGGACGTGGTACAACAAGAGACCGCAGCCAAAGGACAAGCGTTTTTAATCGCCAGCAGACTTTGCCTAGATGTGGACCAGTAATCTCACTATCAAGAGACATAGCTCTACCACTTTCTTGGGTCAGATAGCCCTGCTTTAAATCATTTTTTCTTCTCTGGAGTAAAATAATTAGATGTATGAATTATTTTGGTTTTTTATATGAAGGATATTTTGTATCTTTGTTTTTGAAGGGTAGCACACTTCTGTCTATTCTGGCATAATATTGGAATAAATTCTTTAAGCAGTTTAAGCGCTATGTTTTCTGTATTTACTTCTTGACAATACTGTGATGAACCATGTTCATGAGTTCAGGCAACTCTTTCTTTCAGGGATAAAATGCGAGAGTACAGATTTTGTAACAAATGAGGCGAGCCTTTCTTAATTTCCCAGCTTTTTCCCTGTAACGAGTGTTGTTTGTTCCCCCCCTGCAGACTATTGGGTACTGATGGATGTTTCCAACAGCCCTGAGCGAAACCCTTGCTCTCCTGATGAGGAGGACCAGCAGCTTTCCGATGACGAAATCCTGAAGGAGAGTGGTTCGGATCGGGACCTTGATGGAGAGGGTGGGCAAGGCAGCGTTTTGGAAGAGGAGGAAGAGGATGCAGCCAGGGGATTGAGTCAGGGTGAAGAGGAGAACCACTCAGATGAAGAGGACCGCTTAAGCGAAACCAAGTCTCAGGACTCTGACAACAATGAGCAGAGTGGGGAGCTGAAGAGCCCTCCGCCTCACAAAGGAGAGGAGGAAGACCGGACAAATGACCTTGGTGATGAAGCGTCCTCTGTCACTCGGGAACTAGATGAGCATGAATTGGACTATGATGAGGAAGTTCCTGAGGAGCCAAGTGCTGCTGCTGCAGAGGAGGATGCTGAGAAAGCTGGAGGTGAGGATGATGAAGAGGAGGAGAAAGGAGATGATGCCCACGAAGACGAGAAAAAATCTAGCAGTAAAAGTGACGATGAGAAAGATGGCCAGGATCCCCTCAAGGAGAAGAAGAAAGAAGAAGATGATGGAGAAATTGATGATGGTGAAATTGATGTAAGTAGGAGGTTGCCCAAGGTGGGCAGAGTTCTACAAGGAGAGCTCTTCTGTCCTGTCCTTATATTTTAGAACTATTTGGCTCTTGCTGCCATGCCTTTTTTCTGGTTTAACATGATAGCTGCATCCCCAGTGTGTAAATAAGACACTTTTTTGCAGGTAAGACCATGTTATGTACTGAGTTCCAAATTTAGTGATTACGGTATCTGTTGCCACATACTATACAAAAATTTTCTGTGCCAAATGTTGTCACAACACTTGCAAGTAAACTTTGTTCCCACCAAGTATAAAAGGGCTCTAGTTCTTTAAGCAACTCTTCTGCCTTGGTTCTAAAAGGACTTTTGGATGATTCTGACAGCACATTACTTAGCCATGGACTAGGCATTCATAGACTCTTTTCAGTTTAGCTTGGGAGGCTGGTACTGCAGAGTGGCTACCATATTTGAGGTGTCAGGAGTATGGGGGAAACCCATGAGCCTAAATTGTTTGTACTGCTCTAGCAGCTTCTGGGAGCATGGAAGAGGACCAGATTGTGCTAGGTAGTCTGTAAAGTGCGTAACCAGCCAGATCCTGCTCGTGGTCTGGGCAACCTGTTCAGTGCTGTGCAGTTCCAGTAGCTACTCTTCCAAAATTTAGAACAAATGCAGATATTTAGAAAAACCAAAACCTGGTTTTAATTGCAGTAGTGATTAGGACAGATGGCACTTATTTATCCCTGTATGTCTTCAGATAAGAAGCACTGCAGTACAGCAGTTGTATTTAATATAGCTTAGTATTAGTTCGCCCTTACAAGCAGAAGGGAACAAGACAAAGTGACTTCAGCAGTAGAGTGGAATCCCTCCTGTAGGTTCCTCACCTGGTTGAGACCATACTCAAATCCGAATAGCAGGACTACAAGGCACTACTAAAAGGTCGCTGATCATTAGGGCTCTTCACTGTCTGTGAGATAACCCAGACCGCCGGGCTGGCTCTGCTCCTTGCTGTCTGTGCCAAGAATGCTCCTGCAGAACTAGACTAGTCTGGGGCAGTATTATTGCAAGCGCATCCTGATGACCGTGTGAGGAAGCAATGGGTTGTGGAACAGGATCACTGGTAGCATTTCTCAGCCCAGGAATGAAGTGTTCACTTTTGGCAAATGGGATTGCCTTCCAGTCCTGCTGAGGGAGAAGGAGCTAACTGTAGAATAGTGGCCTATGTCAATCTGCGTTTGAGCCCAGGTGAAAATTATTGCATCTTCTTTGGTGTAGGTTATCTGGCAGAGGGACTTGTGTCAGCAGCCGTGGGTAGAGTTTCCATGATCTGCAGTTAGTTTGGAAGAAAGATAGTACGCTGCTGTCCAGCTGACCTGTCCCTGCAGCTGGCCTTGTGTTTGGAAAGTTTGAGGGGTGTTGTGGAATCCAGCTTACGGGGGCCTCGCTGGAGAGGCCCTCCTGCCTTTTTATTGATTGGAAGAGTGGCTTATTCCGGCATATATATAGAGGTTTGGTTTCTTGGTTACCCTAAGGCCAGAACAGAACCATTTGCTCCCTAATCAGCTGTTCTCTGACAGAGAAATGAAGAAGTGATGGTTTGTTTTTTTAACCTCTAATCGTGCTTAGACAAGTTCTGTTGCTTAAAAAAGGTGATGTGATTTTTCTTCATGCCTGTTCTGGCAGGTGATCTGGTTAAACGCTATGTATCTTTGAAACATTTTGTATATTTCTGGTTGAGTTAGAAGAAGGAATTTCTGAGTGAGAGCAAGAGAGAGAGAGAGAGAACTTTCTGGAGTCCTGACTCTATGCCTACTTCTTGATTAAAATATGAATACTCTCCTTTAGAGTCTAAGGCATTCTTAGGAGCGCTCTCCTCACAAAGCACGAGATGAATCTGTACTTTGATTTTCATACATTAACTCATAACAGGGTTCCCAGCTGCCTGATTCCAAGGAGACCTCACAGAAATAAATACTTTCCCTTTTGTTCAAGTACAACATTTGCAAAGACTTCACACAGTTCTTTTGAAAGAAGCTGAGTTGAGCTGGTTATACCATTCACATTTCATTGAATACCAGACCCAGCTTTTAGGGAAACTTAATTCTCTGCATTTTATTCTGCTTTCAGACTTCTGTCTTTATTTGGGGGGGGGGTGTATATCAGTGCAAAACTTAATTTGAATATATGTGTAGTCTTTAAAATGAGTCCTTGTTCAGGAGAGCCCTCCTTGTATTGCCCTCAAAGGAATGTAGTAAAGAGGCTGATAAACCATCTCTCTGTAGTTCCTTTGTTTATCTAGAGCCAAGTGATGTTTTTTCCTCAATTCCAGCTGCTAAATTGATCAAAGTACATAAAACTTTCTTACTCTTTTCCATGTAGACAACTGCTGTCTTTGCCACAGGGATGTTATGCTTGCTGTGCAGAGGGAAGGCCTCCACCAGATGCTCTCTATCCAGATGTTTCATAGGCTGAAAATGTTTTAACTTCTGTGGTAGTGAAATGGAGACAGAGGCAGGGAAGGCTAGGGGGCCTTTTAGGAAAAATAGCTGATTTTTCTGAGTGTGTGTCAGATACCTCTGACAACTTTCCGTTCCGTTCATGTATGCCTTTCCCTTCTGCATCGTCACCTCTTTTTAATTCCTTTTGACTTCTCAGATATGGCCTAATGAAGCCAGTGAAAAGTTTTTCCTCGAGAACAAAGGCAAAGGCCAGGACTTTAAAGGTTACTTTCTTCTCGAGATGGTTTCATAAATGTAATTTGGTGTGCATCTCCTGCGGTTCTTGATCTTTGGAGCAACCTCCATCTTCCCGAGTTTCTTTCTGTGGATGCTATGTTGTATGGCACTTGATGATGATGAATGGTTTTGCTAGAGCAGATCCTTATCTCATATGTGGAGCTAAGGAATAAAAAGGAAGGTGTCCAATTGTTGCTACAGAGGACTGGAAGAATGCATGTGACTTTCTTCCTGAAAAGCTTGTGCGTGAGATTGTCACTTAATGCCTTGGGGAAGCATTTTATAGTTAGTTATTGTAGTAGAAAATGTCCTTTGGAACTTAACGTGTAGGTGCATGATGTCTGTGTTGGGTCAGTGTGCTAAATACCTGTACAGTGGAATACTGCAGTGTATTTTAAATCAACTAACAGAAGGAACCGACTTGAGCTGCTTGGGTATGGTATGAGCGCTGAGCTGGGGGCAGTCCCAGTTTAGAGACCCTGATGCATGGTAGATTTACCCTGTGCCAGCTATCAGTGTGTATGCTTTTAGCCTGTGGGAAGGAAAGGTAATGCAGTTTAGCTCGTTTGCCTCGAAAGAGTGTGAAGCTGCTTCTAATTGCCTTGCACCTGCAGTGGGCTAAAAGCACATATCCCTGCATATTGTGCAGCTGAGGTATGGTAAAATCTTAATTTACTGCACTGTTGAATTTGAGCCTTTAAACATACATCGAGTAAAATGCAACTTGGAACTGTGGCCTACATTGCGGCCCCGAGATGTCCATAATGCTTCAAAGGTTTTGCGGTCATCTTTGAAACACTGAAACTGATGTTTTTTCTTGTTTGTAGCTGTATGTTGCAAAGATGCTCTGGGGTGTTTATCACAGCTTTATATTTCATTTCTTTTGTGTTTTGCTCCAGGGTGTATTTTCAGTGACTGTGATTTGACCATATTGTGAAATGTCAAGTCACTGCAAAAAATGCACCGCTCGAAATGTCAGCTTCTCTGTCTGTTCCAGGATGATGACTTAGAAGAAGGAGAAGTTAAAGATCCCAGTGATAGAAAAGTGAGGCCACGTCCCACCTGCCGGTTCTTTATGAAAGGTAATGACATGCTGTAATGGTGGGAGCACGCAAATATGCTATAAATTTTCTTGTTCCGTTGTGCACCTGTTAAGCTGCTGTCTCTGCATGATAAACTTTGCCCCAAGCATCCTCAGTATCACCTTCCTGTTCCTTGGTGGCCAGATGCTGATTTACACAGAGTCAGTAGGCGACATTTGATTAAAATTGCTTTGTCTTAAGTATGGTGATCCCAGTAGAAGCAAATAAAGGACAACTCGATAGTGTTTTTTGAAACATCATGGAATAAAACTGCTTGGGCTGATTTAATATTCAAATACTGCTTAAAGAAGTTCTTAAGCGTTGCCTCACAGAAAACGAAAATGGCAAATGCTCATCATGTCTTACCAAGTTCCTGCCTTGCCAAAGTGTGATCGATTCTTGCAATCCCATATTCAGCTTGCTTCCCAAAACAGTTATGAAGGCATTCACTGATTTTTTTTTTTTAAATCAAAAATGGGGCTAGAAATACTATTTTCCTATAAGTAGTATTAATGTGACATCATGCTGACTCCCCCTGAGCCACTGCAGCCCTCGCAGACATGCTTTAAAATGCATCTGTTGAACAGATTTCTGCTTTGGCTGCGTAGTGGTGTCAGGTGTTGGCAACTCAAATGTGGGCTGTTTTCATGTGCAATCCAGAAGCCCCAGCCTGATGTTTGGTGCCATTGCACCTGACAGGATGAGGAGCGGTGGTGGCCAGTACTTCCACTGGACAGAGGAAAAGGTCAGCTGGAAAAAAATTCCTTCATTTAAAGAGAAACTTTTTCTTCAAGCTGAAAGATTGCTCCGTACTGTATCAGATACTACCTTTTTGAAGTATGATTAGTATTTTCAGTCTCTAATAAAAGAAATGGGGGGCAGGAAATCAGAAAACAATTCTTACTGCAAGTGAGACCTAAGACTTACAATTTTAAAATCTAATTGCTTGTATTTCTTTTATTGTTGATTTCTCTTTGTGAGACATTCTCCAAAGTTTCTGCAACTGTATCGCAGCTATCTTAGAATAACCAACATTTTTTTAATTGGAAGAGCAGGTTTTGTAAAGCTTTTCCTATTTAAACTGACTATAGCTCTGTTCCTCTTTCTTCAAATTCACCTAACTTACAGTTTGCTCACTTACTTTGTTTTATTTACAATCACCCTTGAAACAATTTATTAACATCTGAAATTAAAAGAAGGGTGGAGAACAGGGTGGAGTCTCTTATTCCTTGCGTCAGTGACGTATGCAACGTAGGGAACTGGTTAGGGGGTTTCCAGAGACATGACCATCAAACAGAGATTACCTGGCTTCCTGAAAGTCTTCCGGTATCAAATTTTCTGCCTGTGCGGAGACATGAGTTTGGTGTAGTGGTGATGGAACAGGGAAGTGCCTCTGTGGGTAGAGCTGTTTGTTCCTTAATTCTTAGCATGATTTACACCTCCACGCTGCAAGGAAATGTTTGCCTAAGTCAAAGTTCAAGCTGAAGGCTCTCCTGCCGTAGTTGTTTTCCTTAGAGTTTTGTGTTGTTCAGGTAGCATTGATGCCAACTCTTGCTTGCCCCGTAAAGGCGTTACTGACATCAAGGAGCTTAGACACTGCTCATGTGGGACCTTGAAGATGCACAGGTTTTAGTCCTTGCTCTGTCGGAGGGAGCGTGTCACATGGTTGCATCTGTCCAGCTTCATGAATGACTAGTTTGTGAAGTCTTCCGGTGAAATACTTTGGCGTATGTACCAGGGCCTCTTCCGTGTCCGGGTAATCATTCTGCTTGACACTTCAGTAAGAATAGTAAGTGTTTGCGTAGGTGTCTGTGCTCTGCTTTCAGACCTCTTCTGGCAAGCGTCCAGCTAGTCATTGAGAAAGGATGTGACGGTCATTGAGAGGCTCTGTAAAGGGATTTGCGCGCTCTCATTATATTTGACAGTACAAAAGTATCCAGTAGTACCTCAGGTTGAGAATGCCCTCTTAAGGTTAACCTGAGACTGTAGGGGAGCGTTTCTGGAGCCTGAGTGCTTCTCTTTACCCAGGTGCAGTGTAAATTTTTGACAAGTTGCCCTCCCTGGGTGATAGCAGTGTTAACTGCTCCGTTGCCCCTAAACTGCCCCTAAAGTCAATGTGTTAATGCCAGAGCTAGCGCAGAATTAGTGATGACTTTGCAATGCAGATGTCTACCGGTGAACCTGCAAAATGTGTGTCCCCTGATGTGGAGGGAATTGCCAGAAGGAAAAGTGGGTTTTGTTTTTAAGGCAAGCTAAATTGAAGTGGGGAGCTAGCTTTGTACCCTGTTACAGACCCCTGAGTGTTCCCGGCTCCTCGGGGGTGATAACTTGAGCTAATCTACTGAGCAGCTTCAGACTTCTTTTCCCTGGCCCTGCATAGCGATGTCTCCTTTCCTTTTTTATGCTGGCACGTGCACAAAGTGAGCTGAAAAAAGCTTTGATGTGTTTCCTGCCTCACCACAGAGCTCTGTATTTTGAATGTGCTGTGATTTTGTCTTTCCTGTCAGGTTGTATTTATTCATCCCTTTCTGCAAGACACAAAGCTCCTAACTTGAAGCATTTGTCATTAATAAGTCTTGAGGAACTCATTGGTTTATTATTGATTTCACTTAATGGTGTGTATGCATCCGCTCCTCCCTTCTCCCCGCAAGAGTCAGGTTCTCATAGGTTCATTCATCTGTGACTGGATCTATTGAATTTGTCCTGTCTGGGAAGGTGTGGGGTGGCAAGTGTCTTTCTATGCATATAGAAGTAAGAGAGAAGACATAGTTGGAGAGAAGAAAGTTTAGGTGTCTGAAAACAGCATTATTTCTTGACTGGTTTTAGATGGTTGGGGGGCTGAACAAACTGTTGTTGTAATGTTCAGGCTTACGGTGATCTAATGGAACTGCGTTTTTCCACAGGTCACTGTACTTGGGGAATGAACTGTCGATTTATTCACCCTGGTGTGAATGACAAAGGAAACTACTCTTTGATCTCCAAGCCTGAGCCCTTCTCCCCAAATGGCGCACCTCCTATTGGCCCTCATCCGCTGATGCCAGCCAACCCTTGGGTACGGACATGTTTTGTGTGAATTTATGACTTTTGGACATAGCTTTTCGTCTCCTGCCCTAGGAGAAGGGAAGGTTTTATTTGAGCCAGGATCTTGGCAAAATTCAGTACATCTGTTGGATATATAATTTTTAAAGGTCTCTTTGAAGTTGCTAGGAGAAGGGAATAATTTTCCATGTGTGTCCCAGCTTATATCCTGCTGATACTTTCCTAAGGTATCTGGAGGTTCTCCAGGGTAACTGGTTTTCAAGGTACATGTTTGCTACTTAAGAACTAATGTCAGGTGTCTGTCTCTTTCCTTTCCTTACCCTCCTGACAGGGAGGGCCAGTAGTGGATGAAATCTTACCTCCACCCCCTCCAGACCCTCCAACAGAAAGTGCCTGGGAGAGAGGACTCCGACACGCTAAAGAGGTAAGTCTGCTGACTTTTCTCCAAAATCCACTGACCTGTTTCGTTGGTGGCAGAATGCTAATTGAGCTTATTTTGGAGCATGTAATATCTTGTTCTTTTTAAGGAGCTTTCTTTTTGCCTTTTAACCGGTGAACTGCTGCTTGTTGTATGTTACAGCTATTCTGCAGTCAAGACATCGAGTGAGGGGGAGTGGATTTCTTATCGATATGGTCAAGAGAGAGTTTGTGGCCCTGAGCAGTTCAGGGATGTTGAAGTCTAGTCCTCAGTAAAGGAAAACTGTTCTTAAACTGGTGTGGTTTCCCTCACTTTAGTGCCACTTTTGCTAGCACCTGTAGGATCCGTGTCTTTGATCAGTTCAGAAAACAGGGTTTGTGTGTCTGAAGGTTTTATTACTGTCTGCTCTTCTGAGCCGATGGACGAGTGAATTATGTATTCTCTTGTCAAGAAAATTCCAGCATCCTGCAGAGAAGGATACTTCAGTTGAAGAGCTGGTTTCTCTCAAATGAAGGGTTTTTAATATTCTAGTATTTGTTTTGTCCCAGAAATGTTCCCTCTATACAATGTTTTTATTTCTTGCTGTGGCAGGTCTTAAAAAAGGCAACTATGAGAAAAGAACAAGAGCCTGACTTTGAGGAGAAGCGTTTCACTGTGACTATTGGAGAAGATGAGCGTGAATTTGACAAAGAAAATGAGTTTTTCCGTGACTGGAATTACCGCATCACCAGAGATGTCAGAGATCCAGCGTAAGATGCAGCTTTGTTCTTGCTATGTGGAATAGATGGGTGGGAAATAAATGCAGCATGGCAGTCTTCTGTTAACACGTTCCTCCAAATCTGAGGAACAACCGTCTCAGAATATGGCAACAACTTCTGTTACAGTAGTGTGTACAGTGATTAAAAACTTGGGCTACCTCCACTCACTGCAGTTTAAACACTGTCTTCCTTTACAGTCTTCTTGGTACCTTACCACCCTCAATGTCCTTTGCATACAGGTCTCTGAAGGACGCTGTCTAGTTGTATGTTCCCTACCTCACATCAGCTTGTTCTTCTGCTACTTTTGTCTCGTTTTTCTTATTTCAACCCATGAGAACGTTAAAAAGCTAAACAAAGTTGGAGTATGCTCAACATCCCAGAGGTTCAGGGCAGCAGTAATACTGTTGGACTACTGGACTAGCTAGGTGTTTCTGTGAAAGGGTAACATTTGGAATTGGTGCAGTAGTTGGTTTAACAAACATCTTTACCGGTACCAGATAAACCATTCGATAAGACACTGGTCAGGAAGCAAATCTGTTAGCTGCCAGGGCACAGCTTAGGCAAAACAAAACTTCTAAAACTTGAGAGTTTAGTTGATTTGGTTTTGTTTTTGTTTCCAAGGAGATAAAGTATAAAATGACGGAGCTCTCAGACACACTTCTGTCATGACTGAGAGCAGGCAGAGAGTTAGAAGCAGGTGCAAGGATGTAGTGGTGAACTCTGGGAGGTTTACTCAAAAGTTCTAAAAGCAAAAATTGAAAGAAAAATTGAAGAACAGTTTTTAAAAGGGAGATTTGCATTCTACAGGAATATAGGGGAAATCCCCATTTCTCTCTTGCACACGCATCCTCTGTTCTTCCTACCTGTACAGATTATGGAATTATTTCCACTTAAACACAGAGAAAGTGTTTGCAAGGCTTTGGTTCCATCTATTTTGAGTGAATGAATTGCGCAAAAAAAAAAAAAAAAAAAAGCAGGTTAAGCTTTGGTTCAATAGGCTTTGATTTGCTCTGGAGTGAAGTGCAGTTCCTTTCCCTCATTTTATAAAAAGAAGCTATGTGCTCAGTTATGCCGGCTGTAAAATAGCAGTTTCTGCCAACGTTAATTTTTTCCTGTGTAGAAAATCAGTCTGTATCTTGGTCTTACGTTCCTCTGAGAACTTTGAATTGCACTTGGGATGTATTATCACCAGCGCTCTGTAGCTTGACTGTTACAGTATCCTTATTTTTTAATTTGATGTGGAAAACTTATATCTTAAATCAGTGTTCTAGTTGTTTTATGCCACTGTCTAATTGATGTAAGAACTGCTTTGTTAGATACAGGGCTGTGTTGTTTTCCAATACTCAAGTAAAAAGTGTTATGTTGTATGCAGCTGGTGTCAAATAGAAGTAATCAAACATGGAATTTCTGAAAATCCAAGAACCCTTATGTATAACCAGACTGTGGCATACAATATATTAATTCCGTGTAAAGGGAAAAGTTATGAAGTTGCTACTTTTATAAACTCTAGAAAATGGTGATTTTTGTCTCATATGCACACTCATTGCACGAATTGACACTTTGCAGCAAACTAACCACTGGTGATTCAGGTGGAATGTTAATAAATTGCTTTCAGGACTGTCTTGTGACATATGAAGATGCCTAAATAGTTCATGAATCCCTTTTTCTTTTTTGAAAAACTATAGGGAGGTGGACATCAAAGAAAACATTAACTATGGGTAAGCAGGTCTTTGATTCCAGTACTGTTGCAACTGTAAGAAAATATTCCCTTTCCTTTTTTCCCATTGCACTTCTTAAAACTTCCTAGGCCACAGAGAACTGGTCCCATCAGGTGTGGCTGGCAGTTCATTAATGGAATAAATGTATTTAATTTTTGGACGATACCAATTATTTACCCAAGGATTTAAGAACTCAATTATCCACAGTTGTCTTAAATGCATAGCAGTGGTGCTTGTTTAAATGAGTAAAACACGCACAAATGTTATAGGAAGGGCATGGGGAGCTTTGAATTTGAGGCTGGGTCAAAAAAGTAAAGAGCTTCCTTTCTGGGGTAGCTTGAGGTTTTTCTCTCTTTTTGAACACCTGATGCCACTGTATCTAGCCTGTTATCTAGTCGACATCAGGAAGTTTGCTGCTGAATTAAGCATCAGTAGTCAAGATTCCCTGGTAGTCTTCCCCTTGGCTTATCGTTTCAAACAGATGCTTAGAAATTTTAAACATGTTTAAAAGCGCTCCAAGAAATATAGGTAGCAACCTGACTCGCAGGGCAGCGCTCACGTTTTTGCTGGTGTTCACTTATTTAGCACTTTAAATGTAAAAGTGGGCCTGTTATTCTCCCTACTTGCAAGTTAGAGTCTGATTAAGGGTAACCTAGAATTTGAAAGCACTTGTTTTGACTCTTAGTTCTGCCACTGACTCCTCTGTGGTCCTGGAAGTTTCTGGTTTTCTGTACCCACCTCCCCATCTTTACAATGGATGTGATATTTTTCAGTCTCCCCGGCAGGGATTGGTTATTGTTGGGCATGTGAATTAAAAACATCAAATAATGTTAATAGAAATCATTACATGGAGGAGATGTTGTCGATTTTAGGAGGGTGGTTTTTAGATCCTTTTCCTCACACAAAGGATTAACAACTTTGCAGCCGAGTAGGGCGTGTTGTGCTTGCGAGTCTGTCTGTGTGCTGGAGGGCCAGCGTTTGTTTTCCGCCGGAGAATATCCGCTGCAAACGTGGTTACCTTCTTTGCATGAAGTAATTTCACACGTAGGGCGCAGCATTCCAGGCCGGCCTCTGCAGCTGAGCCTCTCTGGGTGGAAAGCTCAGCCAGAGCTTGTTTCCTGTACAGTCATAACTGATACGCGCCCCGCACCTCTGCGAGAGTAGCAGAGATCAGTCTGTTCCTCCGCCGCTGGGCCTGCGCGAGGGGGCTTGAGGTTAGCTGCGAGCGCACGGACAGAAAGTGCCGTTCTAAATCAACGGGGCAAAACATGTCCTCTGCTACATTTGCATGCTTTTGAAGTAGCTATAAAAAAGCAATTGGTGTGTCTGCATTTTTACCACATTGATTTGAGGGCTGAATTTGGTTAGTAGTGTTCTTTTTGGTGTTTACCAGGAAAGCTTTGTGCTTTTCTCTGATAAGCATCATTTTAAAAAAAAGACTGTTTCTGTCTGTCTGGGATAGGTGGAAAATAACCACTTTGTATAGTCATACTCCATTGAACGTGTTTTTTCTTGTCAGTATGCAGTGACTAAAACCTGACCTAGAATGTGTAGTGTTTCTGTACGGTGATAAGGCGATGTTTCCCTCTCTAACCTACCCTGTTTTTCATTGTAGGCTTGATCCTTATACAGATCCCTATTATGACTATGAAATAGAACGGTTCTGGCGTGGTGGGCAGTATGAGAATTTCAGGGTTCAGTATACAGACCCAGATCCGTATCGTAACTACAGAGTAAGTAAGGTAATACCCCTTTCCACACTTTTCCTGTAAACTTTCTTCCAGGTACTCCGGTGCTTGTCGTGTTTCCGATATAGTTGTTGAAAGAGGATTTCTTTCTTGTATGCTCAAGATTGTTAATCTCTCAAATAGTTAAATCTTGAATTGCTCAATTACTGTACAGAACGCGCTCCAGGTGCACATTCGGGAGCGCGTTCTGTTTCAGCGTGCTGGGGGCAAAAGCAGGCGACTGAGACGGGAAGTCGACGGCCCTGCCAGATGTAGCCCTTCCCGCTCTCCTAACCGCAGGTGGTTCCTCTTTGTGAGCGTTGGCTGTTCCTCTCTTGCGTGGCCCAAAGGATGTAGGCAGTTGTGCAGCGCTTTTGTTTACAATTGCAGCCGCAGCCATTCTTGGAAAAGTTGACGAGGGAGGGAGTTTCTAGGAAATAATCTGACTGAAGAACGGTTTACTTGTTAGATATTGGGACAGACAGAAAGGATTAGATGTGGACAGGTATGTTTTGTGTACAGAAGGTAGGCTCCAGTATGACTGTCCATCACTGATGGAAGCGCACATTAGCCGCTTTGAGTCAGGTAAGGGAAAGCATCTAGCCATTTGCGAGAATCCTAGATGCAGTCAGTTGGTGTTGCGCTGCTGTAAGGTTTAGCGCTCAGTGAAAACAAGGCTACTAACCTTTTCCCTCCCCTTCCTTTAGCCCTGGTGCAAACCGTTGTGCCTTGGCAGTAACGGCAAAAAAATAATTCGTGCTCAGTGGGATGCTTTTCAGTGGTATTTGGCACATCCTTAAAAAATTGGCTCTCCTTTTGCTGTTAAACCTTGCTATGTTACACAAGTGGTGCATAGACAGGAGCCTGTCCTAACTGTAGTTACGTAAGGTGCACCAACAATTATTTTCATGTTGCTTATTTGCAAAGTTAATTAGCTTATTATAAATATGGTTAGCAACGCGAGTAAATACTTGTAAGCATCAATGCATGTTTCTTAGATGGAAGTAATAAGCCAAATTAATCTTTGACTGTTGCCTTTGAAAATTATAACCATGATGAGTATAATGCAGTGTTTTGTTCCTCTCCACTTTCTACCTAATCAGGAAACACTGGCCACCAAACTCCAATCTTTCCTCAATACTTTGCTCTAACATGGGAGAGCTTCTATAATTGCTTGTAGTCTGAGGCTTCAAAACTGTGCTGTCTTTTTTGTTAGGAGGTGTTACCAAACTGTCATGATGAATTCTCGTTTGTCTTTAAAGGAAAGAGAGCGAGAACGGGAAAGGGAAAGAGAGAACAGACAGCGAGAGAGGGAACGAGAAAGGGAAAGGGAAAGAGAGCGGGAGCGACGCCAGAGAGAGAGAGAACGAGAAAGGGAACGGGAACGTGACAAGGAGCGGCAGCGGAGGAAAGAAGAGTGGGAACGCGAGAGAGAACGAGTGAAGAGAGATGAAAAAGACAGGCTGCACAGGGACCGGGACAGAGATCGAGACCGCGACAGAGAAAGGGAACGTGAAAAGGAGAAAGAAAAACCAAAGCCCCGGTCACCCCTGCTACCAAGGTAAGTCTTTGCTTGAATTCAAATTTGAGATTTGATTTGATGTTGTTTTAGCTGTAGATGATGACCCAGGCTCACGCTAGTGAGAGTGGGGGCCCCTATAGTCGGTAACTCTCCAGTAGAGCAGTAGTTTCAAGAGAAAGAAGACACTTCAAGTTAGCCGTGCTGGCCACTAAGTGGAGCTAAAACGCCATATAAGAGCAGAGCATATTTGTAACCTGACTGAAAGGAGGAGAGTGTCTGTCCTGTGGCTTGTAGATATGGAGATGTTCAGCTTGTCCTCCGTTCCCTTGAATTTAGAGTGCGTCTTGGAAGGCTGACGGAGTCCCCAGTGCTGAGAGAGTGCTGGAGTTAGTCCTGCAAATGATGGTGGCTCCCTCTGTGACCTTGACAAATGTCACTTGACAAGAGTGAGGGCTGGCGTGAGAGTTTGTGGGATTTTATTAAATAAGAAGGAAAAAATAGAGGCTAGAAAAAGTAAAAAGATTTTATGCCTTGAAATGAGTCTGCTAGGAATTAGGGTCGAATTTTAGTGTGGAGTCAGATTTCTCTTCCCTGACTGCCAGACTTTCTTCAGTTTTTCTGGAGATTCTGGTTCTGACCCATATGAAAGAGAAAACTGGACGAGATAGACTAAAAGTCTGGGAATTTCCAAAGTGGAGCACGTATTCTGTTTCTTTGTCAATTACTTATGTACAGTAACTCATCAGTGTATTATATGTTAGGCTTATATATAATGCATTATGTAAATATCAGAGCTGAATATAGAACTTGTCTTATGGGAAGTTCTAACATTGCAACATCTTTTGGTTCAGAATCAGGAGAAAAGTATCCAAATTTCCTGCTGAAAGACATCTCCAGGAAAACTGATCAGCCATGCCAGTATCTTGGAAACTAATGGCAGATGCAGTCTCCCAAAGGAGCGCTGAGGAAAGCGTGGGCACGCAAATGTGTGTGTTGGGGAGGGAGGGCGGTAGTGAAGCTGCATTTCCCAAGACGTATTGGAGCTTCTCCTGGCTGAATATCTGTTTTGCTCCTCAAACGCTGGAGGAGACTGAAACATCATGAGCGTGGGGGAAGAGTGTGCCTTAATGAAGAACAGGGCTAAGAAGGCCCAGAACTAGATGCCACAGAGAATTGTGTGGTTTCAGGTGGAAGCAGGGATTAGTCTTGAATATGGGCCAGAATTTTTGTTTGTATTACTAGATGGAAAACTGAATTTTGACAGTGACTCTTTTTTTCCGAAAGGAAGTGTCAATTTCAGAATGATTTGGCTCTGCCTTATGACAGTTTTGGTGCAGCAGCAGCATTGATGTGGTTATAGTAATACAGAGAGCTACATTTAATTAAGATATTGACTTGCAACCATAATTTGTGCAGCTGAATTACCACATTTGCTGCTGGTTTGTGCTCTTGTTAGCTTAGTGATGGAAGAGATCTTACTGTCCAGTATCATATGATGATGATGAAAGTAGCATGAGCTGATTGGCACTTCTAGGAGTTAGTCATGAGGAGTCACCATGACCATGCTCACTGCACGCAAGATAGACGCTGCTGGTTGCTCCTTCCTTTTGTGCTTGTGCTGGGTCGTGGGTTGGGCTTTGTGGAAAAGCTTCCACTGGTACTGTTGCCCGAAGTGTGCTGAGCGGGAGCAGTTGCCATATTCGCCAGTCTTAAATCCATCTCACCTCTTATATCCGTTTGTCAGGCAGCAGTGCTGCCTGAGCTGAGAGATGAGGTGTAGAGAGGTTTTTTTCGATGTGGTTGTTCATGACCGTATATGCTCTGTGACTATAGGTTCCCGTTTCCCTCTCATGCCCCTTCCCTTATGTTAGCAACACTTAAGGGGAGCTGCAGACTGCCTCTTTTACCTCCCAAACAGGCTTCTTAAGTCTTGGTAAACTAAAAATAGTGTTTGATACGCTTTGCTTATTTGTTTCAATATCTACTATTCTTTCTAGAAGCGAGTAGTAGAGAATCTACTCCTGGCAATGTCTTGAGCCTGATCTTGTAATGGGAGAACTGATGACCGCGGGGCCAGGGGGAGGGAGAGCAAGCCGGACCTTCTTTTGACTTCATTTGCATTAAAGGCTTTTTTCTTTTTTAAGCCCAAATTCTCCAAAACCTGAGGACAGCACCTACACACGGTCCCTCTCCTTAGAGGAGAGGGGGAATTAATGGGAATACTTACCAATAAAGCCAGAAGTCCTACTTTAAGACAGTACTCCAGGTACTCTTAGTTGGACTTAAATTCTCACTGTTGAAAATCCACGTCAAAATGAACGCTGCTACTACAGCATCTGCGCGCGTACGTATGTTTTCAGAGGAAATAAAACTGCGGAATTAAAAGGCTTTAAACAAGTGAAAATATAATTCAGTAAGAAACATGATTTCTTTTCCCTTGGAAAAGACATCCCCTCATCCAGCTTGTGTTTCCATACCTTGTCCTCACCAAAGCCTCCGTCACCGTCTCTGGACGATGCTGTTTCGTCCCACGTGATGCTTTGTCAGACTTGCCCGGGCGCCAGTGGCGGTGCCAGAGGTAGAGCCGTCTCCCCTTTTCTCCAAAACCCTGTGCGCTGGGCGGGCTGCAGAGCCACGCGCTCTCTTTTGGCATCTTGATATTCTGGGGATTCAGCTGTTTCCCAGGCTTGCTCAATGAGTAAAGTCATTGCAATCGTTCCGTGTTTCCCTGATAGCAGCACGCGCGTTAGTGGAGTAGTGCTCACCTATTAGGCTATTTATAGACTTCGTGCTTTCCCTAATTGCTAGATCCCGGCTTTTGGCAAGGGCAGCCTTTCCGGGTGCTGGTGGCTGGCGCTGCGTCACGGGCCGGGCCGGGGAGGTGGCGGCGCGGGCTCGCGCCAGCCGCCCGTTAGCATTCCTCCAAGCACGCCAGCGGCAGCGCCTCCTGGGACGTTTCCCGCTGGAGCCCTGCTCTTCACTTACTCATGAGCTGAACAGATTTGAAAACTGTTCCCCAGAGATTATGCAACCGTTGAGGAACGTTGCCAACGGCAGGCTGAGGACAGCTGTAGTTGCACATGGGTGCCCGTCTGGCCGTTAAGGTTTCCTCCAGTAAAGGCAAGAGAAAGGAGCAAACTGTCACAAACAGAAGGTTAAGTTGCAAGGGGCAAAAGACTTGGAAAGCAAATAGCTGGGAACGCAAAAGCAAATTCCCTTTCAATTATGTTGAAGCAGGAATCTTTAATCTGGTCTCTAAAGGGCAACAGAGTGGTTAAGGCTAGTAAGAGAAGAGAATGACTTCCCTTGCCTCAGTGCTTGTCAGAGATGAGGAGAATTATAACTTAACAACGAACAAACGTTGTAAACCCGAACAGACCCAGCGGTAAACATGTCTCCTTGAAACTTTTCAAAGAAGCAGCAGCTGTGTTTGGGGTCTTTTTTAAGTATCTGAATGAGACCTTTTTTTGAAGGAACATGCAATTCTTGCTTTATACACTGTTTTTTTTTCTCAAGCTTAAGATGAGCAGTTAAAGAAGTGTGTAATCTGAGATTGCAGTGCTAGTAAAACTGTTCCTTCTCCTCCTCCTCCTCCCTCCTCAGGCATCAAACCCTTGAACAAGCCAGGACGCTTTATGATCAGTTAGAGGGATAACTTGGCTGTCTGGCCCCGTGTTGCTGTCTCCAGAACGAGTTCTGATGCCCCAGGCTGTGACTGTTTTTGCTGAGTGCACAATTTCTGCTCTATATAGCCATATCTCGTCAGCGTCGTCTACTGTTGTGCAAAGCACTTCAGGGATAAAGAAACTGCATGAAACACTATTTCAGGAGAATTACAGCAGTGTGAGATGTTCCAACCTGAGCACTCGATACAGCCATAAAGGTGCTGGCCCTCAGCTATGAGCAAGGGCCCAGCACACAAAAATAGTAACTTGCATGAATCCTCCTGTTGTTGCGTAGCTCCATACCCTGTCATCACCCAAGTGAATCTGATTGTTTCAGTAGTGCATTAAGTAACACAGTTTGTGTTATGTGACCTGTTAGTATTTGTATTTCCAAAGCACCGAGGGACTTTGGAGGGACATCAGTATGAAGTAAGACCCATTGGCTATGGCGGGAGCTTCAGTACCCCTGCCCTGCTGGCTGGGGTGGTGCTAGGCGCTGTTGATCCAGCAGGGAGGGAGAGGAAGCAGTGAGACAGTGGGCTACAGACCATCCGTGGAGTGCACTTATGCAGCCATTTAAAAAAAGAGAGAGAAAGGAGGGAAAAAAAAAACTTGCAAGTAGGGATGTCTTAAAATTCAAAGTAATATCAGAAGAGGCAGCCATTTTGTAGCAAATGATGGACTCCTTCATAAAATCCTCCTAGAAAGGAGTGCTGTGGTTCTTCCAAGCTCATGCTGAGGTTAAAGTAGCCCTTGATTGAGAGATGCTACGTGTGACTGCAGCCCCTGTGACGAAAGGTTAGATAGATCCTCCTCAGAGCTCGCTCTTGCATTACTTTTTCAAGCTAGTTGCCTTTAAATAAGGCTTTGTTAGTCTCTGGGATGAGCATGTTAATGAACAGGATAACTTGGCATTTGAAGTCAATGAATGCAGGTTAGCCAGGGTTTGCAAGTTAGAAAGTGTTGGAATGGGGATGATCTGGGAAAGGAGTGGCAAAAATAAGGCAATGCAAATGGAGTGATTCATGACTGTGTGTGTCTGTGTATATGTGATCACAAACTGACTGGACTTGTTTTTTGGAAGAATTTGTAATTCTAAATGTTCGTGGTCACCATCCCCTTTCCTAATAGCTTCTGGTGACCCCCCCGTGCCACTGTCCATGTCTGTTCCGACTTTTTTTGAGTTCTGTTTGCGGGGGCTCTGTATGAAAGCAGCTGTTGGGCAAACAGAGGTAGATATTCTGGTGGGCTTAAAATAGCGTTTCATCCTCCTGTGTAGAGACGGTGCAGATTTTGTCTCCTTTCAGTTTGCCCCGTGGAAGCGTTGGCTATTTCTTATAAGAAGCTTCGTTTCCTGCTATTTGTTATCCTGCCGCGGGAGGAAGAGCAGGAAGGGTAGGAAGATGTGTGCTCTTCCTGGTGTCAGGTCAGACATCCTCTTAACGGACCACAGGAGCTCTCTGAATTAGTCTTAAACAAGCCATGAAATGTTCCTGAGGGGAAAAAGTAGTCTTGTCAGTAGGCTTAGCTTCGTTATCTAGGTGTCTACACCTTTACTGGACGGCTTTTCCAAGTGTTGCAAGTTTAGAGAAGCAAGGACCTGGCCCCGGGCTATTGGGTTTCCAGGCTCCAGTTTGGAACTGGACTTGTGTTTCTCCTGGTCACAGGGGGGCTGCTGGGCCTTTTCTGGTGTTACTTGGTGCAGTGCCGCTCAGCTCAGAAGAGGATTTCCTTTTTTCCCCTGCTTCAGGGACATGCTTTCTGTTGCCGTGCAGTTCTAGTTCTTTAGTTTCATGCGCAAGCGCCCTTTATGGTAACGTTGTGGTGACAGATGTTAGAACAACTTGTTTACATCTCCATTTTTTGCAGTGCAGCTTCTAGCCTAAGCAGTGGAACCTGGTTAGACAACGTCTCTTCTATTTATTCCTATTTATTCTCCCAGTTCATTTGGGAAGCTATTAGCTATTATGTTTAATAAGATATCTCTGCAAACAAAATCAGCAATTTTTTTTTTTTTTTAAGTTCTCCGTAACGCATTTCTGTTGACCGGAGCGTTTGTTAATCTTCAGGATTCTTGAGACTCTCCCTCCACTTTCCTAGTAAAAAGAAAAGGGTTTTATGAGCATAAATAACGCTCAAGAAGGACTCGGATGTGGACCTCAAGGAACGCATTTTTCTTTGGCATTTCAGAGTCGGAATTAGTAGAAAGATTCCGTACGCTGGATTTTGTTAAAACATTGTAAAGAATGGGGCAGAATCATTGCACGCTGCTACTTCATGTTAGAGAAGGCTCTCAAAGCGTTAAAGGCTCAGCCCTTAGGGTAGATCACATCCTAGATATGTTTATCTATCGGCTGTGATGATTTCATGCTGGAGATTCAGATAATATCTCCACTATTTAATTTTGAAGCCTCTCCCCATCAGGCTTTGAAGAAATCTTTTTTAAGTGACTGATAACTGCTTTGGATTGAAACATCTTGAGAAAAGCAGCTCCTTTGCTAATACTTCACCCTGATCAATGAAAACGTCGTAAATATTAGCACTAGCTTGAAGGTTGCAGATTTCCCATAGTAGTTGTGCACAGGCGGCTTCCAGGAGCTGTTGTCCTTCTCTGGACACACGAGCTCTGGGGAACTTTATTGTTCTGAGAGTGAAAATGTGTCAGCGCGCGTGCACGCCGCTGAAGTTTAATTTGAAGAAATTGCAGGACCTGAACAATTGTTTTGGCGCATGCTTCCAAACATTCCTCGAGTTCGCTTCCTCTGGAAAATTCCACCGACGCTGAAGGAAAAGTTGTGCCGGTGACGCGACGTTTTACTTTCCTGCAAGAAACAAGATGCCTGAAATAATAGGTGGACTTTCCTCTTTCAGAAAATTGAGCTGTAACTGCCGGCCAAAACAGCAGCCCTGGAGCCAGGCTGACGTCACTGGTTACTGCTGGCGATAAGGTTTGCGTTACCTGTGGTAGTCGTGTCACATGGGGAGGGGGAAGGAAGGAAGCACTTTCCCTGGGAAGCTTATTTTCCGTCTAAGATTAGAAATGCTTCAGGGTCATTTGCATAATACATGAGGAGGAAAACTTGGGCCACGAGGCTAGACTTTCCCCTCCGAATTGTTGTAGAATTCAGTGACGTGCTTCAAATCTGGTTTATTTGCGAGCTGGAGTGTACGTTGTTGGGAACTGGCTGACCTACGCTGTGGTTTGCGTTGCCAGCTGCAGTTACCTTTGTTCCTCCTTTCATTGCCAAAGCCACGTTCAGCCTCAGTTCTTCACTTGATTGCTGTAATTAAATTCCAGCCAAATATGCATTAATGTGCTCGTTCTGGAAAATAAAGCATTTAGTTATTTCAAGTTTAAAACGAGCTTCGGAAATAGCTAAGCTCTGCAGACCTTGTTCGTGCCCAGGGTGACGCAGGGTGCTGCAGCTCTGGGTTCTGTAAGGAAATCAAGCTGCTTTTGATCGGTCTGTCATGTCAGTCTCTTTTATTCCCTCTAATTTTTTAACCTCTTAGCACAGGCATACCTAATTAGGGAGTTAATTCCCAAAGCCATTCCTACACGTTTCCTAAAAATTGTAAGTTGATGAAGAAAACCTGGATTTACACACGTACTTTGGTGGTATATGACTTCTTTATGAGCCACTTTCTGTGCTGAAAATAAGCCAGCTTATTGTCCCCAAAGCAGCCAGGGGAGTGGGGGGGGGGGGAGAAGAGGAAGATGGGGAGCAGAGCAGGATGGCTTTGCATGCAAAAGGTATGGAAGGACGTTGTACAGAGTCAGTCAACCAAGAGGCAAAAATCCCCAATAAAAAGCAAGCTTTGGTAGTTCTGTTGCACGTGGACTACTTATCTGATGACCCTAATGGGGTAAGCAGCGACTGCCTGCAGCTTGGGTTGCACTGGCCCCAGGTAACTGTGCTGGTCCGAAGATGAACTTGTATAAGGTGGGTGTGTTGATCTCATGGCTCACCACACCAAAACAGTGAGGCTTCTCTCCTTCCCCCCTCTTTGCCTTGTGTCAGCTCCAGCGGTTGTTCATACCCTTTACTCGCTGACCCAGCAGGAAACTACTATTTTTTTTTTTTCTCCCTCCCTATTGAATTAAGAAGTTGATCTTGCTCATGGAGAGCTCCAACAAGTGCCGGGTCTAGCAAGGTGAGAAGTGAAAGTTACCCAGTCATAAGAGTGTAAGTGAGGGAGAAAGACTACCATTCTCAGAGTAAAATAAATTGTTAAATCCACCTAACGTGCAGTTCCGTGAGCAGTTGTTGTAGTTGGCATAGTTAATTTTGTGCAGCCTTCCTGCCTGATCTGCATTAAGGGCCGTAGGTTTGCTGCTTGCCTTCTCTTTCTCAGTGAGCTTTCTGCTACCTACCTACCTAGTGAGCAGAGGCTTCCTCTGCTTTCATCCCAAGAACTGCACAGTATCAGTAGGCAGGACTAAATTTGGTTGAAACGCAGACTGTTTCATGGGCTACCAGACTTTAATAGATCTCTTCAGTGAAGCTCTTACAGGTTGCAGTTGAGATGTTACTGTAAGGCAGATGGTGAAGATCTTGATAGTTACCCAGGCTTACTTTGATCCCTGGCTCTTGAATTTGGCTGAGGGGAAAAAAGCCAAACGGTAGCAGATACCAGTCTTAAGTTCAGCAAGTTTATTTGGTGATGCTACATGTTGGGCACGCAGGTAACTCTTGAGGAAAGACTTTGAAAATGTCCTGACGTGAGCATCATCCTTCTTTCTTGACTATAGTACGGTGACATATTTACTGCTGAGTCAATAGCCAAAGCATATCCAGAAATGAGGCTTTCTGTTGTGGTTTTCCTGGGGAAAAAACCTCTCCTCCAGAGAGTGACCTCATCAAGAGGGAATTGCATCAAACCAGGTAGTAGGTGCAAGTAATGATACTTGCTTTCATAGTCATCTTTGTACCAACCTCGTGCCCAGGTTGTAGAGTTAAGTGTAAGTTGTCCTCATGTAGGGTTTGAGCCAAGGCCCAGGTTCTGGGATGTGCTGCATTTGGACCTGGACGTGGGCAAGTTTGTCTTTTCTTGAGAGAAGAAGACGTAGAATTAATTCTGGAGGAGACCTTTCTGAAAGCTATTGTAAGAGAGAGTTGAGCCTGGAAGAAGGGCTAGGACATTCATTAGTGTTGAATCTTTCACGTGTCTGTCATCTTTGACACTGTGCTGTGAAACGCTTCTCAGCAGATTTCGTCCATTTCTCGAGGTGGAAACTGCCTCTCTGCCCACCTGCTCCAGCAGAATATTCCCCCCGGCATCTCCCAAAGCATGCAAGCTGGACTTTAGAGCAGGAAGTGGTTAAGCATTATTCGCTAGCATCTTCACCTGGTGCTCTCCTCCTTCCTCCTGGTGCCCTGTAACTTACTGTTTGATGCAAAGTGTGTAGACTGTACCCCTACCTTCTTTTCTTCCTGCTTTGTGCTTAGTTGCTCTGAAGATGCTCTAGAGGTCAAGACAACCTCATGATGAGTTTGTGCTGCATCTGTTGGCATGAGAGATTGATAATGCTAGGCAGTCAAAGCCAGGAACAGAGTATAGCACATCTAGTCCATCCCAACCCTGTATTCAGAGTCGTCATCTTCATCCCCGATTAGACACTCACAGATAGCTGTGGATGTAGTATGAAAAACTAGATCAAGCCACTGCAAGTAACGTATGTTGTGTTGAGTAGCACATGGTAGAGCAGCGCTGGAAAAGGATGATGGTGCTAAGTGAAGATGCTGGTGGATAATGCAGAGCCAAAATCCTGCTTGGGACTCTTCCTAGACAGTCGGCAATTTTGTGTACTAAGCGTCCTCTTCTGAGCCCAGAATGAGATTTGTGGGACAGGTGAACATGAAAGAAGAATTTCTCCCGCCATGAAATGCTAGGTGTTGGGGCAGATGTGGGACAAATTGTAGAACTGGAGTAGTTAGATCAGGAAAGATGGGAAAAGGGTGGAATGCTGCGCTGTACTTTAAAGTCAATATATGCAAGTTGTGGAGTCAGGGAAGAACGGGGGTGGGGGGGAAGCGCACATTTCTGCTGTCCCTAAGTCTTTGGTAACTTTGTGTTGAGGCTTTGTTCGATACCGCCTAAACAAGGAGAGGATGAAACGTGTTAGTGACTAGTGAAGCCTTCAAAGGGCAGAACAGGCTGCTAATGGGGAGCGTTAATTATCCGATTGCCTGTTGAAAAGGTATTGTGGCAAGAAGTGCACTCCGTAGAATTATTAGAAAACTTGCAGGTTGCTTTTTTATCTCAAAAGGTAGAGGAAGTTGCTTGGGGAGTGGTTGCTTTATAGTTGTGTGTGACTAATAGGGAGGTACTGGCTGAACCTAGAGGTGGAAGGTGCGTCCCCCTCCCCCACGCTCCCCAAATTCTCAGAGTGAGAGAGTTCATTATTTTGGGAAAAGGAATAAACCCATAATTATACTCGTAATTTGATGAGTGTAATAGACATCGTAAACCTCTGAACAAGGATAAGCTTTGCCTAAAACCTGACAGAGAAGGCTATGAACAGGTACTTGACCAGTCACATGCAGGTTAGGATAAGGGTGAGGAAAAAACCCCAGTTAAATCATCCATGGATAACAGATGTAACTAAGTCTAGGCCTGAAGAAACTCACCCTGGAGTACTTAAGGAACTAGCCAGTGCAGAGACAGAAAAGTTAGCACGGGATTGTTTTTAAAGGGCCGTAGAGGAGAACGGAAGCCCAGAGCACTGGACGTGATTAGAGCGTTTAAAAGGGGAGGGACGAGATCGGGAGGATGTAGCCTGCCTTGTCAAAGCTTCGTGGTTATTAACGGCACTAGAGCACGTGTTTGACCATCGGTTTATAAGCACCTAGAGCATATTATGGTGATAAAACAGTCACTTTGAACTGTTTTATGCTCACGTAATGGGGTAACCAGCCCATCAGTAAGGGTAAAAACAAATCAATGTGTCTTGACTACAGTAAGGCTCGTGACAGAATGTCACGTGTTATCCTTATAAGGAAACTATGGGAAAGTAGTCCAGATTAAATCTCTTCTGTTAGCGCCTACTGGTTGTTTCCAGCAGCGTGCCGTATCAGGACGGGAAGGTGTTTCAGATGCGCACTCAAAGTGTGGCCTCAGTCTAGTTCTGTTGGTATTTTGATTGCACTGGGGGCTGCCTACCAGTTTTGGGTTTCTTCCAGCTCTAAGCATGTGGCACAGGTGGAAGAAGAGGCAGGCTTTCAGCTCCCCTTCCCTCTTGCATATGCCTGTGTCTGCTCCTTTGAGGAAAAGTCCTGAAGCTGAAATCAGCTGGCCAGCTACCGCTTGGTCAGTGCGAGAAAGTATTTCACAAAACTTGCAGGTATTGTGGTTCTGAAGGGCTTGCAGTCACCTTGGAGAACAAAACCGATTTGAATTTATATTCATTGGTTTCAGACCACGCTTTTTAAATTAAAAAAAAAAAAGAAAAGAAAGAAAGAAAAGGGAGGGGAAAAAAGGCAAGTCAGAAAAGGTAGCAAGGTGCCAAGCACTGTAATTCAGAGGGGAAAAACTAAAATCCAGAGGGGACTGGCTAGTAGCACAGGGATGGGTCGATGCCTGGCAGTTGCAGGCGGAACATTAGCTGTCTGGGGAGATGTCCAAAGTAGGTCTCATCCTGGAGTGGAGTAACTGGAGCAGCACAATTGAGAAATGAGACTTTTCTACCCTGCTGTGTGCTGGGGAGGCTTTATTTCGAGTGCCACACTTCTGGAAAAGTGTAATCTAGCTGAGCCTACTCTTTGCTCTGCAGTAACAAGCTGTGAACAGTATCATGCTGGGAGTCTCCTAGTGCTGGTCTTCTCTGGAGACTTCTCAAGTTTTTGAACAAGAATAAAACATTTCTTAGAAAGGAAACATAATCTCTGAAGAAAAGTGGTCTCCGCCCACAAGATACGTGAGGAGAGAATGAAAGTTTTCTAACGCCTAAATATTTCATAGGGTAACGTTTGACAGCCATCCTCTTTGTGTCCACTGGAAATGAAACTAGAGATCAATGCTGTGGTAAATGCTGATTTACAGAAGGATAGCTGTTCTGATATTTCATCACCCAAAAATGATGCTGAATATCTTTCAGTGGAGTTTTAAGAGCAAAGCGATAGAATTCCTGTTTCAGGAGTGATCTGGGTGCAGATGTTTGTTAGCACAAAGGATGAGTTTTTTGAGTTCTCTTCCTGGTCCTGTGTTTCTGTTAGCCTTTTTGTATAAAGGGATCCCGGTTACTTAAAGCATCTTTATTTTCCAGTCGTCAGCCTGAGCCACCAAAGAAGGAGAAGGAGGCATCTACAATTACCACCGCTCAGTCAAAGAGAGCAGATGAATGGAAGGATCCCTGGCGCCGATCCAAGTCCCCCAAAAAGAAACTTGGTGTGTCTGTCTCTCCCAGCCGTGCACGTAGGCGCCGAAAAACCTCTGCTTCTTCAGCATCTGCTTCTGGCTCTTCGAGGTAGGTGAAGGTGAAAAGCGCGTTACATCCAAGCCTTGTTATGTGTCAGGGCATATGATGTGACTCCTACTCATCAGTAGAAGGAAGCAGTACAAGTCTTGCTGCTCTATAACAGCTATGGACCAAGGCGTGTAGGTAGTGAGATGGAAACCAAAGAAGACGCACCGTTGTGGATGCTGTGAAGAGATGTGATTTATTGAAGGCTAAGAAAAGGCAGATCTTTGGAAAAGTATCTGGGGTTCTTTAGGGAAACGAGACTTGAATGCGGTCTGAGTTATTAGTAGCTCACCTAGATGAAAGCTGATCTTAATAGGAGCAGAACCTGGAAGCTGTAAAAATGGGAGCCTCTTCACTCCAGGAGTGCTGGCGGGGTGAAGTGAGCCCACTCCAGGAAGAGCATGTTGTTGCTGCTACTACTAGGGGGGAAAACTGGGGTCGTGGAGACTGACAGGAGACCTCAAGAGCTGCAGTAGGGCACGGAAACCAGGGCATGGAGATAAAGAACACTTTTCAAAAAGAAGCATCCCAAATCTGGGAGACCTGGGGCATAGCTGGAACCCTTCTCTTTAAATACTTGAACTTGAGGCTTCTGAAAGGAAGAAAAAGGTGTCAGAAAGGAATGAGGAGCACAATGAATTGAAGATGTGGTTCTAAAAAGCAAAGCTCTCCTGAAGTAGATGTAGCTTTCTAGAGACATTGCATCTTTGATTTTTCTGTTTTCCCCTAAACATGTAACCATTAGGTCAGGATGACCTGTCATGGGATTGTCTGGTGAGAAGGTGGAGAATTTTGTGGAAGTGACTTCCCAAAAAGGGATGGCAAGTCATTAGTTGAAGGAAGGGAAGCCTATTCTAGGACACAAGGGGGTAGTAGCAACAGGTTCATGTTCTAAAAGAAAAGGTAGGACAAAAAAGGATGGGGATTGAGGAGGGGCTGTAGTCCTGGCATCTCCTGAGGAGAAGGCAGACAATTTCTGGAGCAGTGATTGAGAGCTGTTAGAACAATATATCGGAAACAAGAACTGGGTCTCTGAAAACTTCTCGAGATGAACTGAATTTAAATATTTTTCTTTCAGGTCCTCTTCTCGTTCATCCACTTACTCTGGTTCAGGTTCCTCGCGATCTCGTTCCAGATCTTCTTCTTACAGCTCTTACTCTAGTCGCTCTTCAAGACACAGTTCTTTCTCAGGCAGCAGATCCAGGTAATATCTCTTTGGATTTGAAAGTAATGGTACGCTCTTTTCCAGTCACTTACTAGCAACTATTTTTGGTGCTACTTAAAAGCAAATGGCCAACTCTGGAAATAAAATATTCAAACCACTTTCCTGAGTGAGGGAAATATGAGAGACTGCAAGGCAGCCTGCTGTTCCAGTTGTTGAATGAAGGAAATGGGTGAGCCACCCCCTTTTCTCCCCTGTACCCCCACCCCCGTGTACCATGCTGCTGTAGCAGGGCTGTTTCCCATACCTGTGGTAACTGAGCAGTTGCAGAAGCCTGGCTTCTATTAGGGTTTCTATCATTTGCGTTTTATTATTGGAAAAAGTTATTGGCATCTCTTTTGTGTTGCACTGGAATTTCTATTTGAAGAGGCAAATCACATTTCTTTAATGAAGCAGTCCATGCAGTTTTGTCTTGTGGTAGTCCTGACTGTTCAAAGCAACAGTTTGGTGTCCCATGCTGATTAAATAGAGGCGTGCTTCTTTCCCTGCCACCTCCTTGCTCCCGTGGACAGTTTCCCAAATCTGGAATATACGTAGTAGGAGATCTTCCTAGATAGACTTCAGAGCTAAAATCACACAGAGACTCAAAATGGATTGCCCAGTTGATAGGAGTGCATAGTGTCATTTGGATGGGTGGTTTCTCCTAGTAAAGACTCAGGTGGGAGTTGTTCTAGAAGCATGTACGTATGCGCTCCTGGGTAAGCTGGAGGAAAGAGGCTGACTTTCCCCCATCCACCCCACGTCAGCCCCGACCGCCTTGTTCCTTGCGGGACAATGCCAAGCGTACGTGAGCGTTCAGTTTGGCACACTTGAATTAACATTCCTCTCTCCGAGGGTGAGTGAGTGAGGAACGCTCTAAATGCTTTCTGAAAAACCTTTGTTAGCTCAGTTATGCAGGTCACTAAGGTGTCTGGTTCTCTGAAGCACTAGACTGCAAGGAGGATACTGCTAGGCTTCGCAGTAGGGTGAATCACTTGAACGCCAGTATCTGGTGTGGTATCTAAGTGGCTTACCTCCTTGGTCAGTCCTGATCTAGGAAACAGCTCTTGCCTTTTGATCTGTTGGCTTTGTTATACTCTGCTTGATTTTTTTTTTTTTTTTTTCCTCCTTGCATTCCAGAGATTGCAGGTATTCAGTTAGTTTTACTTTGTGTCTTTTTCCTGTGAGGTTTTTGCTGCTATCTAAAATAGTGGAGACTGCACTAGGAGTTATAGGGAACACAAGTCACGTTAAATAAATCATGCCAAACTCGCAAGTCCAAAACCTCCAGAGTCCAGATACAAAAACAGGACAAGTTTAGACCCACTCATTCCTGGAACGTAGTCACTAGTCTAAGGAAGGAGTTGTGGCTAAGATGCAAAAGCCAGGGAAGCCTTCTCCCCTCTCAAAGACTGAGCTGACTGTGTCCTTTTTTTCTCCTAGATCACGGTCCTTCTCATCTTCACCGTCTCCTTCCCCAACGCCTTCTCCACACAAGCCACTTGTGAAAGCTAAAGGGGAGTTATTACCACCTGCTGGAAAAGGGTAAGGCTTCATACCTATTTTGATAACACAGTGCAGAAAAGTCTCCAAACAGTCGCCTGGTTCCCCAGATCTGGTGACCTCATTCAGCCCCTTCTGACCTGGTTGACAGTTTCAAGGAAGAGAATGAAAATGCAAATTATGACCTGTATAGAAGAGTTTTTAGCTTGGATTGTTTGATGAACGATGGCACTTCCACTTACTAGATTCAAGTTAAACTGTACAAGTATCCTTAACTGTTGTATGAATATGCGAGTGTTTAAACACATGCCTGATGTCCTATTTAAACTTTCTTTGTGTACAGATAAGTTTATACAGGAGCTGTAAGAAAGTTTAATTCATTGATCTTCTGTAGCTTTAGTCAATACACACCCTTAGAATAAAGACATGATTCAGCCTCATCTACTTTTAATGTTGGAGACAAATTAAAGCAAGCACCATAGCAATGAAACTGTTCAGCAGATGATGCTTTTCTAAATATTTGAAATTGCTATTTCACAAACTTCTGTTATAAATAGTAAATTATGGATGTGTTGGAGGGTGTCACAACACTATAGCTATGTCACCGTGTTTTTTTTTTTTTTTTAAAGGTGACCTGCAAATAAATTACACCATGAGAATCCCCCGGATTCTCCAGAATATAATACAACACTCTCTGCCACACTTCTTGTACCTTATTGACCTGCTTTTTTGTCCCCTCAACTTGGAGGGGTCAACTTTTTAAGGTCTCGCTCTGCCTGCAGCAACAGGCGAGCATTGCAGTGCTGGTTTGGTAACCAACAACACGAGCCAGCAGCCTGTGCTAGCATGGAGACGGTTTTCCCTACGTAACACTGCACGCACTTAATCCTGTGTTCTGCAGGGGATGAATGCAGATATTCTTAAGCGCAAAGGAGGAATTAACAGTGTCTGGTTTTTTTGTATGCAGGCAGCAGCCTCCTCCCCAGTTAATAGCAGGTGTGACATCACTGCTGGGGCTTTTGAGCAGTAACCAACTATTAGACTAAAGAGTGGAGTGCTCTGAGCCCAGAAATGAGCAGCACTGAAGAACTGGATTGATTTCTATCTCATGTAGTGGGTGCTATATAAAACCACAAAAATGTTGCGTAGCAGCAGTCGGTGATGGTGTTACCTGTTACTTATTCTACAGTGTAACGCAAGACAAGGGACAGGTGTTGGCATTTGCACAAACATGCTCTTTTGCACCCTCTTAATCAGTGTGAAGGAGTGAAGAGAGCATTTTTGCGTAAACTGCATGCATTTGATCTTGAAGCCTGACCGACAGTTTAAAAGTGGGTATGTCTGTTTTGGGTAAGAATGCGTAGAGTCGAATTGATAAGAATATGAAACAACAACGATTCCGCATGTTTTACATGTAAATTAACTAATGAAGTAGGCTGTCCTCAAAATTGACCATCATCTCTGAAGAGGTGACTTGATTTATGCTAGTAAACAGAACCCTTAAAGGGAATCCTTATTGTTTGAGTGTTGTGGTGAAGCAGGATTTATCCTTTCCAAGTGTCTCTAGCTGCAGCAGTTCAGTGGTTTATTCAGTAACAAATAGGGGTGCCTTTCACGACTTTTGAAAATATCTGCTCTGTGCCTACTGAGTTTGATCATGCACATAAATATTTTAATTTTGTAGTGAAAAGTCTGTGAAGAAACTAGCTGCCCTTCCAGTCCCTCAGCCACTCACTAAAATTACAGCAGCTGCGCCGGAGCCAGCCAAACCAGGGGATAATAGAGAGGCAAGAAGGAAGGAACGTCAGACCAGGACTCCACCCAGGAGGTAGGAAAGCTGGGGTGGAGTGAGGCTTGCTCTCCTGGAAGAGATTTGAGGTCTGGGTTTTCTCTCTGCAGTACCATTTGCAAGGACTTTTCCGTATTAAAGGAGAAATCCGTTTCCTGGGGCAGGAAGGAAACGGGAAGAGAGGGCAGGGGTAGGGGATGAACGGCTAGTGATTCGCCTCAGCTCCTCTCTAAAGGGCCAGTTGAGTGAATGAAGTACGTAGAAAACATGAAACGTGCCAAAAGGCAGCGTCTGCAAAGAGAGAAGAAAAAACGTATTTCTACTGTGTGGTCCCAGGAGTTGGTTTGTCAGCCATCCAGCAGTCAATCCGGAAGAGATGAGAAGAACTCCTCTACTTCAGAGTCCCCAGTATGCAGCTGTACTGCTCTGCTTTCGCTTTCTGGCTTAGTCCTGTGTGACTTATCTGCATGTTTGAGACTTGGTTTCTCTGTCCTCTAATCATTTTTGTTGTCATTTTCTGCTCCCTTTGCATTCGGAATGAGAGGGGCTTCTGATGGTTTTCAAGCAAGCAGCACTTGTCCATATTTAAATGCTTATCATGCTTAATCCACTATATGTATTTTAAAATGTTACAGAAAAAAGGAAGATAGCATTGCTTGTTCTTGGAGGGACACTGAATCAGCTAAGCACAGCTTAAATTCATGATGCATTCTTTTTACATTAGAAGTTTTGAAATAGCAGTACAGTACCTGTGTTTCTAGTCTGTGGAAGCAGTTTAGCGGGTAAGAAAAAAAACAGCAGCCTTTATTTAATATAAATGCTTGTATTATAGGCACGTTAGAAGACCAAGACTATTTTATGCCTTTAGTAAGGCATACTTTGGTTTGCTTGGATAACTGCATGGCATCTTTTTATCAGTGTTTCTTGAAGGCGGCCATGAGTCTGTTTTCCGTTCAGGTTTTTAGAAGCCTCGGTTCTTAATGTTGCATGGGATTACATGTCCTGTTTCTTCCCAGTAGCTAAAGAAAAGTCCCGGGCTGAGCTGTTATGTCTTTTTATTATTTCACTTTAACTCTATATTATTATTTCACTTTTTTCTATATTATTTCGCTTTAACTAGTTAATGTTGGATGTCTTTAGACCACTTTTAATTAGTCTTTATTCTTATCTTTTTTTTTTTTCTTGCTTATACTCACACAAACTCCACTGCCCTACCAGTTCCCTGCTGTGTGAATGAGAAGACCAGCGCTATTTCTGTTAGTACTGGTGTGTTAGTCACAAGGAATGTGTGTGATAATATAGCCTGAAACAAAAGATCATCCTACTGTGTTATGCAGTTAGCAATTTTTCATTGTAGGAAGTATTTGCACTGGTGTCAGTGCAGGATTAAGATGCTTTAGCTCATCCTTTATCTGGCTCTTAATTAGCATCACTCAGTCTTGCATAAAATGTCTGCTGTTCAGAAGTGAGATGCCAGCTGAGGGACGAGAAAGCATTGTTGAGAAGAACACCTGAAACAATTACATCTGCAAAGCACTGTTCTTTTACATGATGTGGGACAGGTGTTTTTCAGCATCACACTCAAACTGTCCCTAAAAGTTTGGGGTTTTTTCTAACCTTGCTTTCTTTAGTGCTGAGTGCAGCCAGGTGAGATTTTTTTTTTTGCTGTGTTGCAGACGGACTATCAGTGGCAGCATCAGTGGCAGTGCCAGCAGCTATAGTGGTTCCAGTTCCCGATCTAGGTCCTTGTCTCGCTCTCTCTCCAGATCTCATTCCAGATCGACGTCTGCCTCGGTCTCCCACTCCCCGTCTGGGTCCAGGAAATCCAGGTACAGCCTTGACCGTTAATAACCTTTGTCAAGGTAGCAGGAAATTATAACTATTTGTAACTTTTGAGGCTTCCTGCAACAAAAACTCTCTCCAGGGTAAAATACTGAAGCTATAGGTAAGTAGGACTTGAAATAAGGTTGTTCGTTCATATATTGTTATGAATCCCGAGTCTTGAATTGTGAAAGTAGAACAATATTGATAGTGTCTGTGTGGCTTATTCAAGGAAATGATCCTTCATGTGGGCTGAACTGTCTATTTTTACTTAAATTATGATCAAAACGTCATCTCCATATTGACAGTTTTTAATTTAACATTTTATCTTGCTGAGGGGGGAAAAAAAAAAATCCGTAATTTACAAGGTAACAGTTTCATGCTATAGAGCTTTGCTAGTCTAAACCTCTACCGCTTCCAGTTCTTGAACGTCCTTAGGGAGGATGCTTGGCCTGTCAGTTAGAAGTAGGTCAGAAAATACCTAAAAGGCCCAGGTTTTGGGCCTTAATGGCATTTTTCCTTTGTTGGTAAAGTTGCATGACCTGTTTCTTCTGTGTTTAGCCTCAAGTGAATAGTTAAATGGCTGTTAGTCTGTGGGATTTGTAAACAGCTAACTAACTGCAGGAAAGAGTCAAGAAATAAACCCCTTTCAAGCCCTTCACTCAGATTTTTTGCATCTGTTGATACACAAGAATCTCTAAAACCTCACAGGTAGCTTTTAAACACAATGCTTCCTTGCCTTAAAGTGTAGGGTTAAAAGTAGACTTACTGTAGTCTAAAAATAGCGGATAAAACAGAGCTTGGTTCTGACTGGTGCTAATTCACATGTCCGAACACTGCAAAACTCCAAGGTTGAACTTCCGCGTTATTTTGCGGAAATGCAAACATGTTTACTGCATGCTTGTCTCATTCATCAGATGAGGCAAGGGTGATGCAAGAGGAGAGCACTCGGGCATGCTTGCTCTGCACTACTGTGCCCTAAAGGGGAGCTGAGAGGAAGAAAATGTGAAAAACTATTGCAGATGTTGCTCATATGGTACCGAGGTGTGCTTGCTGCTTTTACAGGTGTGTGGAGGAGGAGGTGCCTGCTCCCTGAAGCTTGCTTTCTGCATGCAACACGTATAGATGGGGTGTAAGGGCAGAAAAGGACAGTGAGTAGTACTCTTGCTAAAGTATGAAAGAAAAGCTGGCTGGCAGCTTTAGTGTTTGTTGCTGGTTGAAGCTAACTGTGTGTGTGCTGTTGTTGAAACACAGTGCCCACTTGGATTCTGGGACCAGAGCATTTCTGCAGCAAGAGCAATATGATCTGTGCTCAAACCAAGCCAGATTTACCAACACAATCCTGTAGCCAGGACCTTTCCCAGGGAAGGAATTCCTGGCTCACAGAGTCACCGTCGTGGCCTTCGTTTAGAACTTCTTTCAGACCTTGGTTTCTGTCAGAATACCTGCAGGTAGTGACTTTGTAACTTGTTCTAGGGCACGTCTGCCTCACGGTTGCTGCAGCCTGTTCAGACATACACAAGCTGGCTTTCAATTAGCGAGCTTAGATCTTGCCAGCAGGGCAGTCACTAGAGTGCAGAACTCGGTATGGCCTGCAGAACCTGCTTGAGAAGCTCTGTAAATATTCATGTACTTAGCAGACACCTGGTCCTCTACGGCAGTGGTTTTGGAGCCACTTCAGTATAGCAAAGTTGCAGCAGAGACATCCCTCTAAAGTGCAAGTCCGCCCATGAATATCCCTGTATTGTTGTCTGATACGTTGCTAGGTAGAAGGTTTCTGAAATGACTAGGATGATTGTCCAAAGCTTTGAATTTTGTAAATCCCATATAAGATGAGCTGTCTTATAGAGATGCTTGCTTCCCTGTCATTATCGCAGCTGAGAGTTTGTGCATCCTCAGACTAGGCAGCAGGGCTCTCCTGGACCTTGGGGTGCTGTGCAGGAGGTATGGGCTGTAGGACTCCAGGTCTCTTAAAGTCTTCATGAATAATCGAGTACCACGCAACACAAACACTGCAGGGAAACCTTTGACCTGAGCCATTAGCGCTGACATGCGCGTGATAGTGCTGCTGTCACTTTGTGCTTACCTGGGGGAACAGAGACCTGTTGAAGTGTTGCCTTAATGCTGTTTATAAATAGATAGTATTTTCTAGAGCTGCATCTGACACCTCTGAGGTTTTCATATCATCTGCACCTCAGGAAACGCAGCCTTTGTCTTGTCCTGGGCACTGCTCACCTTCGCAGCTTTCTGACATCTCAGCCGCTCCTTTTGGGCACAGTAGGGGAATTAAAACAAAAGTGTCCCATTGCTGCCTGGTTCTTGTTGCATTAACTGTAGTGGGTTGTTGGCTCTTTCCAGGTCCCTGAGCGTGAGCAGCGTTTCTTCTGTCTCTAGTGCCTCCTCCAGCAGCAGTTCTGTACGCAGTGCCGACTCTGAAGACATGTACGCAGATTTGGCCAGTCCCGTTTCCTCAGCCAGTTCCCGATCCCCAACCCCAGCACAGCAGAAGAAAGGTAGAGGTATACGGTTTGGTATTTTCTTCTCTGGGGATCCTGGAAAAAGTAAAGGGGAGCTGAGATCTACATACAGTTTTCTTGGTGATAAGACAGCCCCCGGGAAAATTGTTGGGCAGGGGTTGACACAAGTTTTGGCTACCGTATGTCTCCTATAGGCTAGAGGAGTCCAGAGGCTTCACCCGAGCAGGGTGAAAGCATGGAGCGGGGGAGGCTGTGGAGCAAGCATGCCTTCACATCCAGACACATCCATGTATCTGTGGTTGGAAAGATGCATTTTCTGCACAGGGATCTTGCTTGATGCTCCTCCCTCTCTTACCTTGTTTTCTTTCACCCTTGTGAGATTATGCTAAAGCTTCTGGACAACTGCGGTATCATATTGCTCTTCCTCTGTTCTTATCTCCAAGCTGCTATGGGCTAGAAAGAGCCTTTTGTTCCTCATCTTCTATGTTAAGCATTCTCTTTGTGAAAATTCTGGTTTCCTGGGTCTTTTAATCTTGGGGCCGCGTGCTACGCTAACTAGTGTGGGCTCTTTCAGTCTCTGAAGCTTCATCTTGCCCTGCCCTGCACAGGAAAGGCAGGTGAAAGGAACTTATTGCAGATCCCTGACGTCTTCATTCTGGTTTCGGCAGGAAAGTCGAAAAAAGAAGATAGCACTAAGGAGGAAAAGCGGAAACGGGATGTGTCTGCTCAGCTCCTGAAATCAGCCAAGCCCACCCAGGGGAGCAAATCACAGCAGCTACTCCAGACCCAGCAGCCCTCAGCCCCCCAGTCTCAGCAAGGGGGCTTCAGTGCTCACAAAGAGATCAAACTGACGCTCTTGAATAAGGTGAGAGGTGGGATGGGGTGCGATTCCCTCTGCACGTGGGTCAGAGGTGCGGACGGGACCAATACCAGGACTCTGGGCTGGCAGAAGGGGAGCTCCAGTCTCCATGTTGTCAGGATGAGCTCAGTTGGGTAGGTCTGCAGCTGGGATTGGAAGGGTGGCAGACCGAACCTGTCTGGCAGCACACACCCTGTGGTGACTTGAGTTGGGACTGTGTTGGCGGCTCCCCGGGGCACATTCCTCCTGCAGCTTCAAGGGCTGTTACCTGCTTTCTCGAAGGCTGCAGCCAGAGCACTGAGGTGAAGGCAAGCATGGCGCAGTCCCGCCGTGGGTTCTCCCACATGTGCTTGGGCCTTGCCCGCTGAAAGCATGCTCTCCGCACGCTTCCGAATGAGCTGTCCTCCCACTAGCCCACTCTAGAGCAAGTTGCTGACAAGTCATTCAGTGAGTCAGGAGGTAAAAGTGGCAATTGCCTCACCTCTACCATCACACCTTCAGGAGTCTGCCATCAGCCACACTTTCCGCAGAAAGCCTGACTCTTTCCCTTGCAGTTATGATCGAGCCTGATGCCCCAGTTTGGTGCCTTCAGCTGAGATGCAATCAAGATCATGTGAAATACTTTGGCCTCGTGAAGTTTTGTGCTGGAGCAGGGTGTTGGCTCCAGTCATGTGGTTAGGTTCCTGTTTTTGAAGTGTTAATGTTTTTTTTTTGTCAGCCTAAATTCCACTGTGCGGTTTGAGGCCGCAGTTTTCCCTACTTCCCCGTCCTGTGACGTGAGGTGCCTTTATCAAATTGGTGAAGCATGCTGGGTGCCTCTGTGGGGAGGAGTACGCAATTACACACAACTACTAACAGGCATGGTAGGATCCTGGAAGAAAGCATGACTCCACATGCCTCGTTGACATTTGCTATCCTTGGTGCTGTTGGAAAAGACTCTACAAAAGCACATCCGTTTTCCCCTTTCTGGCTGTCACAAAAATACCCCATGAAACAGTGCACAGCATTAGCCCCAGAATATATCCCAGCTGCCAGAGGGTGTTGCTATTTGCTTACAGTGGTAGGGAATTAAATGGTCCCAGTGATGGTGGCCGGGACTGGCATGCACTGAGAAGGTTTAGTAGGGAACCCGCTTACATTAGTGAGCGAGCACATCCCTGGCCCCGTCAAAAGAAGCATGTCTGCTTGCTTCGGTTCTTCCTCCCTGCAGGGAGATGGCTATTCAGCTCCGTTGTCTGTTTAATTCCATTTTAGGCAGCTGACAAAGGAAGCAGGAAGAGATATGAGCCAGCAGACAAAGACAGGCCAACCTCTCCTCCAGCCAAGCGGGTTAACCTGTCACCTGACAGAGGTGAGACGTCAGACTTCGGAGGGATTCAACGCTGGGCTGTCAGGCATAGCTGGGTTCCTACTCCTGCCACTAGAGGCAGCCGTCGAGCACCCTGCTTTGGGTGACAAATGTCCTGTGAAAATCTCCGCTGTGAGAGTCCACTTGCTGGAGAGGTTAACTGCAGGCATGTATCCTTCCAAAACCTGCTGCCTTCAGTAACCTCAGAGGTGTGCGATTGCCACAGGATAACACAGGTGTATTAGCAGTCCTGCTGCAAAAACACAGTGGAGGTGAGACACTCAGGTTTGAGCGTGAAGTAACTGTGGTGAGGTCAGCCCTGGGCAGGCCAAACCTGACCTTGCCTAGCTGTCTTGCGGTGCACGCTGCAAGTGCTTTGGCTCCACTATGTCTGTGTAACTCCACTGTAAAAAGAGAAGCCCTTGCTTTGAAGATGCAACGTGCTCATTGCTGCTGTAGGTACACATCCATCTGTCCCATGAAGACCTACTGTTCTCTAATGCTCTCACTGGATATGGCTGTTGAATTTGTAGGGCTTTCCCTTCCTGTATCTCAAGGTCTTTTCTAGCTTGTAGTTCTATACAAGGGATCTTTGTCTCCTGATAGAAAGGCTTGTGGCGGTGCTTAGAAAGGGAGCACAGGCTGCCAAGGCCCCAGGAGGGATGCAGTAATTGGCTAGATCGCACATCCTGTGAAATGAGATGATTTCCCCACTTGTGTGACACAATCTGATCTGCCCCATGTGTTTAGAAAGACTCAGGCTTTCCCAGTGTTCTCTGAAGCCTCAGCAGTGATATTAGTGCCTCAGAAAACCAAGCTAGCGTGATGCATCGAGAGGGACCTAACTGCAATGCTCCAGCCTTTGCTAGCCCTACAGAAAAGCAAAGGAGGGAGTCATCGACAGAAGTGCTTCTGTTTGTCATACAAGCCAGCACTGACACGTGTTGTTTTCCCTGATGTCTCGGCTGTAGGTGTATCTTGTTGACTCTGGGTGCTAGCCAGAAGAAAATTCTGTGCTAATAGCCTGGTTGCATTTTACTACTGCAAAGGCACCTTGGAAGGGACTGGGTGAGGTTGAAGTTCACTAGGATCTAGTTCACACTACTGTTGAGCTGCAGACAAGTGAATGGGCAGATGTAGCAAACTGCACTGATTTATTGGTGTAGATATGTACAAGCAACAAATAGTATACTATAATGTATTTTTAAACAAATGGCAAATGGGATGTGAGCCCTGAGAAGTTACTCAGCCTAACCTTGTAGTGACAAACTTGCCCTTGGCTGAGTCGGGTCTAAACTCGAGGCACAGTCTGATAGGCAGCTTGTGCTCAAATATTACAGTGCAAACCTCCTCTGTGTTTGTGCCTCGAGTCTCACTTCCCTGTTCTGTGACTTCACTGTGGTAAAATCTGCAGAGTCTGCAGCCTTGGTTTTCTCCGAGGCAGGTGGCTGATGCTCCGAGGAATTGGGCACTTTTCCTCTCCAGAGCGCTAATGAAAGTGAGGTCAGCAGCCGCTGGAATGTACTGTCCCGGTGCAGCGTAGCAGGCTGTGCTGCTCTGCTGGTCTTCAGGGCTCGCACACAGCCCTGTAGGCATACAGGCTGCTTTCCAGGTAGAGTCGCTTGTCCATGCTCTGGAATAACAGTTGTTGGGAAACCCATTGTGGCAAAACCTAGATAATGCTGTTGCAGGACCCCAGCTGGCTTTCCACCACCCCTCGGTCCACGCAGCTCCGATGGGGCAGCTCCGTTCTGGCACAGCATGTCACTTCGGGCTGCCCTCAACACACACAGTGATGTTGCTGGTGGATTAGCCCCAGCAGGCTCCAAAAGTAGCAGAGCTGCACTCACACAGCACTGCTTAAGCTAGTACACCCTGTTAGCTAGCCAGCATGAAGCCTGCTCAGGTGTCTCCATGCCCATTGTGCACAAACTGGATAATCTGCCCAGGGATAATGGGGCACTGACTCTGCAAGGAGAGGCCCTGCCCCACAGGTTTGCCAGCAGAGAACAGCTTAAAAGTACAGTGGACAAGCCTTGTTCCAGGAGCCAGAGCATGAGGAGAGGGCTGGTACAGCTTCCTACAGGTGATGTTATGTACAGTTGACCACGTGGCACAGCCTTGACTAGCCGCTTTGCCCCCCATCCCTGAAGATAAGTAGGTTCCTTTTCTGGCTGCTGCTGGACTTGGCCTTTCGCTGGCATGATCTGGCTGTTCTCAAGATACAATCCTTAAAGTGCAGAAACAGTATGGTAGGCAAGATAGCACACTGTGCCTTTGTAATGGGAAAGAATATCTCACCTTTCATTTTCCTGATAGGCTCTCGCGACAGAAAAGCGACGGGGAGACTCTCTTCACCCAAGCAAGAACGACAGAGGGGCCAGAACCCGAAACCATCTCCTGCTCAGACAGACAGGTCAGTTGCCACTTGCTTTCCTGGCTTGCGGGCCAAAGCCAAAGCCGTGGCTTGTCTCGGGGGGGCCTCATCTCCCTAAACTAAAAGGCCTGCGGAGAAAACCAGAGTCCTGCCTGTGGTCTCCTCAAAGCTTGTCCTAGGTGAGGTGGAACTCGCACAGAGAAGGTGGGCGTTTCTGATGCGTCTCTGGCACATATAAATCACTTGTGCTGGCTCACGTTTCCCCACTTGTCCAGTGGTTCACTTCTTCCTCTTGGCGTGTCTTTGAGGCTCTCTGACCTTAGAGTTTCCAGTGGCCGTGAAGGCACAGAGAGGAAGGACGTGAAGCTCCTTGAAGAGGAGCCACAGGTGCTCAGAGGTTCAGCTCCTGGTGGCTCAGCCCATGCAGAAGCCACCAGGTAGACTGCTCTAGCTCAGTAAAGAGCAGGAGTCTGGGGGGTGTCTTGAGGTCAGTCTCAGCAAGAGGTGCCAACTGGGTTAGATACAGGCTCAGTCATGCCAGTGCCTCTGCTTCCTGCTAGCACCTTGTAGTGCTAATGAGGCAGAAACTACAACCCCTTCATCCCTGCTGCCAAGCTCTTCTTGGCCTCTGGTTTGGTGCCCAATTGTTCTTTGTATGCTTTGGCGTACACTGAGCCGCTCACTTTGCTGTTGTGAGATGTTAATCTCATCCAGGGGCCACATTTTAAATGGTGACTAGCCCTGGCTTTGTGCCTGTCCATCCCCTCCTGTGACAGATGACCAGCTCACGTCCAGTTCCTTGGCCGCTTGCACCTATTGCTAGCACTGGGAATACCCCATCGCAAAACTGGGTGTGTGGCTTCAGGGGCCTTGGCCTGGGCTCGACTCAGAGCCTGTTGGCTAAAGGTTTGTCGCGCACCTAGGATTTGCTCTGTCCTCCTTGCCCATGGCCAGCTAACGCGGCTTTCCATTTCTCTAGTTCCATTTCTCCAAGGGTGACCGTGAGCCAACAAACGCAGCCCTGTCCTGCACCGCTGCGTTCCTTAGCCAGCAGGATGAGTGTCATCCCCTCTCCCCAGCCTGGGGCATGAGCGAGCCTCAATTTCTGTGTGTCAAGTCTTCCCAAACCAAAGCCTAGCCCCAGCTACCGCAGCCCCATCTTTCCTTTGGCCCTGAGGTCCTGTTTTCTAGTGCTGAAGAGGAACCTCGGCCTATCCAGACTTTTATTTTTGACTGCATCCCTGGTTCTTGACCCTCTTCTGCCTACTGCTGTTTGGGTTGGCAGTGTCGCCTGTCGGGTTGGTCACACCCTGTGTTCGGGGACTGGGTGGGTGAGGAAACAACAGGGTTCTCTGGGGCAGCCAAACTGGAGGTCTGCGTCCTGTTTTGAACTCTTTGGGGCTTTGATTCATACTTGCACAGTCCCGCTTCTGTCGAGTGTGCAAGCAGCGTTAACAGAGGGGACAGTGACTCCTGCCCCAACGTCTGCCAGTAGGATGACAGCAGCAGCTGTATGGGCTTCCCCATACGAGTCCATGTGGTTCAAGCCGTTAGGAGGAGCCAGCTGAAGCTCAGATGGTGCCTTTGCCAAAAGCTGTGTGTAGCCCCTCTGCCTTACTGAGCTAGCAGGGCTGTGAAACCCCAGCAGGCATGTTGCGAGGCAGCAGGCGTGGGACACCGCTCCACTTCGTGGTCCTGTCATCCTCTTCCCCCCGAGGGGGGCGGTGGTGACGCGCAGCAGGAAGAGCTGCAGGCCGCTTTCCTCCAGCCCAGCGCCGGCTCGCTGGGCGCAGGGAAGGGGAGCCTGCTCTCCCGGGAGCCTTTGCTCCCGCAGCAGCGGTGTTGGACTGCAGCAGTACGCCACAGGAGCAGAACGGCAGCGTGGGGTGAGTGGGAGGGCGGAGGGCTCCCCACTAATGCCAGCGAGATCTATGCTATAACGCAGTAGCTGTCGCAGGCACCCAGCTGCAGGGCAGGGGCCGCTAAGAGCTGAGACCATGAGCCTGCAAGGCTGTCTTGTGTTTAACTGTGATACTGCGCTTTCCTCTCCCCTCTTGGCCTTTGGGGTGTTCGTTTTTATGCTGTGAGCTCCCTTGCACGCGCGCATCTGTGTGGGCTGCTCCTAATAGCAGCAAGCTGACGCGGCCCTTGGGGGCTGCTGTCGTAGAGGCTGTGGTACTGAGTTTAAATTCAGGATTCCCCCGAGGCAGCTGATCCTTTACCATTTCAGCTGGTTTACCAAACGAGCCTCACCTCTCAAACCTGTTTTCTTCCACTGATGCTTAGAGCGATGCTTTCTTGCAGAGTAGGCACTGGTTGGTTTTCTTTCCATCGTATTTGTACTGTTTTGGAGCAGGCTACATCCTGCCAGCAAACACCCTTCTCACCACCTTGTGCCTTTCTCTCCTTGCCAGGAAACGCCAGCTGTCACCCCAGTCCAAGAGCTCCAGCAAAGTCACGAGTGTACCAGGCAAAGCGTCCGAGCCAGGCCCCACGGGCGCCAAGGCGGGCAAGTCTAGCACGCTGTCGCGACGGGAGGAGCTCCTGAAGCAGCTCAAAGCAGTGGAAGATGCCATTGCTCGCAAACGGGCCAAAATTCCTGGGAAAGTATAGTGGGCTGTGCGCGGAGCGCCGCTCTGCCCCATTAGTGACTGTTCATGTTTTTATAAATAGTGTAAAAGCGGCCACTTTGGGATTTTGCAGTTCTGTCTTATTTTGGCTGCGATTCTTTTTAAAAAAAAAAAAAAAAAATTAAAGTTTGTCAGCTGAGAACACACATCTGCAACGACTCGCTCTGGCTCCCCCCGCCACAGGGCCAGCGGGTCTAGTCCCTTCGCTCTGCCAGCCGTGCACGGCAGCCCGCGCTGGCACCAGGACGGAGGCCACCACCGTGTTTTCCATGTAAATTATGCACAGAGGACTCCAGCCCTGTCGGATACTCTCACTACTTTCTCTCTTTCTCTCTGCCCTCTCCTCTTTGCTAGCCTTGAGTTGTATTCTTCTAGTTAGCCCTGCTGTGTGTTGAGTGTCTTCAGCAATGCAGTTCTATATACTGTGTAATGAGAGAACCGAAAACTGCTGTGAACTACTGGCAACATTACCTTCTCTCCCTGCCCTCCCACCCCAGGAACAAAACAAATATATATATATTCTTGACTAAAGTCTGATTGGGAAAATGACCTGTCTTTTATTTTAAGCATCAGATTGTTTTAGTTGATTTAAAAGGAACCCTGAAGGTATTGTTGGGATGTCTGTCTAACAAGGAGGCTCCTTTTTCTTTTTTTTCTTTTTTTTTTTTTCTTTTTTGAGGGATCTCCCTGAAATAAAGTATTTTGATAACCAGTTCTTCCCCTCTCCTCTGTTCTCTCCAGGGCCCCCGTGCTCCCCACCCCTCATCTTGGGCCGCCTGTCCTCTGCTCTGTCTTAGGGCGGTGTTGCAGGCTTTTGCGGCTGTGCTGACAGCGCAGCAGCCCCAGCGGTGCACGCAGCTGCGTGGCCCGTGCAGCGCTGCCACAGCTGGCGGCGGAGCACGGCCTCCCTCGGCACCGGGGCCTGGTCCTCCCGCCACCCCGTCGTGGCATCTGGGAACGTCAGTGCTGGGCGGCTGCAGGTCAGGTCCCGCGGGCGCTGCGGTGCTGCCTGCTCCCCTTGCTCTTGCCAGCAGCCCCTGCCTTCTGCCAGCCCAAGTGAGCGACTGCCTGCGCAGCGCCTGCGGCTGGCGGGGGAGCGGGGGCCCGATCCTTCCTCCCTTCGCTTACGCGACGAGCGGCCGGGGCCCCGGTGCAGGGCTGCGCGTGCAGCTGCCGGCGGCGTGCAGCGGCCCCGGCGAGCGCCGCTGCGGTGCCAGGGAGCTTGCCGCGGGGGGACGCTGAGCCGCACGGCCAGCTCTCCGCTGGCTCTGCAGAGGGCTGGGTGGCTGGAGGGGAGCGGATGTGCCCTGTGCGGCAGGACCGCGGCCGAGCCCTGCCGTGCGGCTGGCCGGAGCCGAGCACCCGCGCCTGGTGGCCCCGCAATGCTGCTGCCCCGCAAGGCGATTGCAGCAGCGATGCGACGTGGGCCGGTGGAGCGGGAAAAATGCTCTTCATCCCTGCGTCCCCATTGCCAGGTCCTGCTGCGCCCTCTTCTCCACTCGGGGCCTTCAGCCTGGCCGTGAGCATCTTCCTCGCGTCTTCCTCTTCCCTTGGCCGTGCCATCGGCGAGGGCTGGGAGCGCTCGCCCGGCCGCGGCTGCCGCGGAGCAGGGGGCGGCGGGGTGCCTGCTCCCCCTCTGTCCAGCCCTGGCGCTGCCCTTGGCTGGGGGGCCACGCAGGGGGCGACGGCATCCTTTGGCCCTTTCCGGGGTTGCCCAACTCGGGACTTCTTGGCCTTGCTGCAAGCCCGGAGCGAGGCCGCCCCGGGAACGTGACAGTGATATCACCACTGGGCTTGCGCAACGGGGCCAGGGCTGGGCCGGGGCCACGGCTCGGGGCACGGGGACTGTCCCCATCGCTGGGGGTCCTCCCCTGGCCCGCTGCTGCCAGCCCCGGGCACGAGTGCGGGCATCACGGGGCCGGGAGGGATGGCGCGGCAGCCGGGGGGGCAGCCCTTCCCTGCCTCAGTTTCCCTCCGAGGGAGCCGCGCCGGGCAGCTGCTCTGCCCCAGCCAAGGTGGCGAGTGCGGCGGGCCAGGGCCGGCCGAGGGGCTCTGGCGGGGCCCCGCGGTGCCCCCTGCCCCGGCAGTGCCCGGGGCCATCGGCCGTCGCGGGGCTGGCAGGCGGCGATTTCCGGGCTGCGGGTGCAGGGCTCGGGCTCGGGAGAAGGAAGTGCGGCGGGCCGCGTGCGGGGAGGAGGAAGGGAGCCGGGCGCCGGAGTTTCCAGGTGTGTGCACATCACCTGCGCCAGCCCTATATAAAGGCGGCGGCAGGAGCGCTGCCACTCGGCCGCCCGCACCCCCGGGGCAGCCGCAGGCAGCAGCTCGCGAGGCCGCCGCCGCTCGCCCGCCCGCCCGCCCGCTCGCCCGCTCATGGTAACGGCCGGCCGGGTGCTGCGGGGCGCGGGGGGCACGCGGGGGGCATGTGGGGGGGGTGCGCCTGGCTGCGCGCGCTAGCACGTGCGGCGAGCGTGCCAGCACCGATGTCAACGGGGACGGGCCCACTCAGTGTGAAACTGCATGTGCATGTGTTCGTGTGCATGTGTATGTGCATGCACGTGTGCTGTTGCTCGGTGTATGTGATGGGTCTGGTGCGTCTGTGCGGGTATATGTGTGTTTTAAGCACATGCACTGCTATTTGTGGTGGGCAAGTGCAGGGATGCAGGCACAAGCATGTGCTGGTGCGCTGGGTGTCTGTACATGTGCAGGTACTGCGTGTGTGCGTGTGCGTGTGCGTGTGCGTGTGCGCGCGCTCTGGTGCTCTGGGTGAGTGTGCACATGTATGTGTTGGTGCTCTGTGTGTGTATGCATGTGTGCACGTGCTCTGTGTATGTGTGTGTGTGTGTGTGTGTGTGTGTGTGCATGTGTGCTGGTGCTCTGCATGCCTGTGCACACATGTATGTGTGCTGGTGCTCTGCATGTGTGCGCACACACATCCTGGTGCTGTGTGTGTGTGTGTGGGTGGGTGGGGGGGGTGTGTGTGGGGGGGGGGGTGTGCGCACATGCGTGTGTGTGCGTGCATGTATGTTGATGCTCTGCGTGTGTGTGTGTGCACTGATGCTCTGCATGTGTGCACACACATATGCTGGTGCTCTCGGGGGGGGTGTGCACTGATGCTCTGCATGTGTACACTGCTGCTCTGCATGTGTGCGCATGTGTATGTGTGCTGGTGCTCTGCATGTATGTGCACACATATCCTGGTGGGGGGGGGGGTGGGTGGGTGTGGTGTGTGTGTGTGTGTGTGTGTGTGTGTGTGTGTGTGTGTGTGTGTGTGTGTGTGTGTGTGTGTGTGCGTGTGCGCATGTATGTTGATGCTCTGCGTGTGTGTGTGTGTGTGTGTGCACTGATGCTCTGCATGTGTGCACACATATGCTGGTGCTCTCGGGGGTGTGGGTGGGTGGGTGTGCTAATGCTCTGCATGTGTATACTGCTGCTCTGCATGTGTGTGTGTGTGTGTGTGCACGTGTATGTGTGCTGGTGCTCTGCATGTGTGTGCACACATATCCTGGTGTGTGTGTGTGTGTGTGTGTGTGTGTGTGTGTGTGTGTGTGTGTGTGTGTGTGTGTGTGTGCGCGCGCGTGCGTGTGTGTGTGCGTGCGTGCGTGCATGTATGTTGATACTCTGCGTGTGTGTGTGTGTGTGTGTGTGTGTGTGTGTGTGTGCACTGCTGCTCTGCACATGTGTGCACACATATGCTGGTGCTCTGCATGCCTAAAGCCTCCCCGGCTGGCTGGGGGGGGGGGGGGGGGGTGCTGCATGCTCCCCCCGACAGGCTCCGTGCTGAGGTGGGCATGGCCCCTGCGTTTTGGGGTTTGGGGGGGGGGGGGGGGGGGGCGGTCGCGTCCCCGTGGAGGGCACAGGGGCAGGGTGCCGGGCGCTGCCTGCTCACCTGCCCTCCCCTCTGTCGGCAGGGCTGGCTCGCTGCCCTGGCGCTGCTGGGCGCCCTGGGGCTGTGCCACGGCCTGCGGCGCCCGGGCAGCCCCCCGCACCACCAGCACGTGCACTGCTACAGCGCGGGCGAGCTGCAGCCCGACGAGGCCCCCGCGCACCTCGTCGGCCGCCGCCTGCGCTGGGACCACTACGCGCCCGTGCAGCTGGTGCCGCAGCTGGAGCGCCTGCAGCAGGAGCCGCGCCGCCGCCGCCGCCGGCAGCCCGAGCATGCTTGCCCCACGCTGCAGCTCCGCGCCGGCCTCCGCAGCGAGCCCAACGAGCGCTCCATCTCGCCCTGGCGCTACCGGTGAGTGAGCGGGGGCCGCCCTGCGCTCGGAGCTGTGCCTCGGTTTCCCTCTGCCCCCCACCCCCAGCGTCCACCCTCCTGGGGTTCGCCACAGGGGTTGGTACCCAGCAGCATCGCGGATGCTGAGCCCGCATCCCTGCCCGCAGCATCGACGAGGACGCGCACCGGTACCCGCAGAAGCTGGCCTTCGCCGAGTGCCTGTGCCGGGGCTGCGTGGACGTGAAGACAGGCCGGGAGACGACGGCGCTCAACTCGGTGGCCATCCAGCAGACCATGATGGTGCTGCGGCGCAAGCCCTGCCCGCGCCCCGCCAGCCCCGGCCTCTTCACCTTCGAGGTGGACTACATCAAGGTGCCGGTGGGCTGCACCTGCGTGCTGCCCCGCACCGGGCGCTGAGCCCCCGCCGGCGCGCTCCCGGGGAGCCCGGCCCTAGCGTGACCGTGTCACCGCAGCCCCTCGTGCTTGTTTTAAAGCACCTGTCTGGCACCGCCGTGGCCCTGTGGAGCTGGAGGGGTGGGGGTGGGATCCCCCGCACCCCCCCCCCCAAAAAAAAAAATCACCTTTTTATTTATGTTATTTATGAGCCCGGCCCCAGGGTCGAGGGGGCTGCGTAACGCCTGCTGGGAGTCTTTTTTTTTTTAAAGCACATTATTTATTGCTGCTCCCCTGCAAGCGCTGCGGCTCCAGTGCCAGGTCCGGCGTCCCGTCAGGCGCCCGTGGCCCGGCCCGGCCCGGCCCCCTCCCTGGGTGCTCACTGTGTATTTATTGCCCCGTAACGCTATTTATTGTGCCCCGGCCGTGCCCGCGAAGGCTGCGGTGATGCTCTGGCTCCATGCAGGCATGGCACAGCCTCCCAATAAAGCCTGATCCCCCCCCAACCACCACCTGTGTGTTGCCTGCTGTGTCCCTGGGGGCTGTTTTGGGCAGGGGAAGGGGATGGGACCCATTTTGGGTTGGGGGGGGAGGAAACCTGCCCCCCCCCAGCACCCAAGTGGGGCCCAGCCCTGCTGCCAGCCCCGGGGCGCCCACAGCACCCTGCCACCCACAGTTTTCCCACAGCTCCCCCAAAACACCAGGCACCCACGTCCCATGGGCCCAGCGCCACCTGCCGGGATCGGTCCTGCACCGCTCCCCCGGCAGCACCCATGGGCGCCCCACCACCGGCCCGGCCTGGGATGCTGCAAAGGGGCTCCCCGGAGCAGCCACTGCCACCTAGCAGGATCAGGGATTTGGCTAGAAATGAGGTTGTCACCACCAAGCAGGGCTAAGGACGAGGCTGTGCCTTGTCCCCTCGGGTCACACACAGGCACCCAGACCCCTTCTGTGCACGGGAGTGTGGCACGTGGAGAAATGGCCCCTTTCCCTGCCAGGATGGTGGCACAGGTCTGGCACTTGTCCCCGGTGGGGTGGCGGGGGCCATCGGTGCCCCCGTGCTGCAGGGAGCCCATGGCAGGGCTGGGGGGGGGGGCATGGTGGAGGGCACCCGCTGGGTGCTGCGTCCCCCACTCGGTTTCAAGGACGCGCTGGGCGGAGGGGAGGGCACGCAGAGCTCGGGGCAAGCGCTGGCCGGGTAGCACAGCACGGGCCCCTCAAACTTCGGTAACGTGGTGCCAAGCCGGGGCAGTTGGCATCATGTTTGAAAGCCACAATTAGGCTGTAGCGCAATTCGCCTTACGCCCCAGCGGCGCTGCCTGCCAGCGTTCGGTGACAGCAGCGCGAGGGACACGGCGCTGCAGCAGCCGGGCCGGGAGCCTTTGGGCCAGCACCAGGTTACGGGGTCAGGGCGGGGAGGGGGCCGTGGTGCAGCAGTCACTGCCCGAGCTGAGGGAATGGCCACTATAGAGGACATGCCCATAACCATGCCATTTGTCATGAAAATTCGCCCCGAGCCCGCTATCAACAGTTGCCCCCCCCAGCCTCGCGCCCCCGTTCCGCTGCAGCCCGGTAAGGGTCTGTCCCTACTACGTAATTGCAACGCTGGGATGACGCAGGGAGATTATTTTGCAGGGTTCTGCCCCGGGACCCACAATTTGAGCCCAGTGCTTTCTGTTAAGGGAACCCCTGTGCCCAGAGATATAACCCTGTGGAGTCCCCTCCCCTACCAGCAGTCGCACTGAGCACTGGCACCCTCGTGCCCTACAACCCCCAGCAGAGCTGAGCTAGGCGCAGCGGCGGGGAGCAGGGGGGGGAAGTTCATTCGTTTTATTGCAACAGCAACCACAAAAGGAGGCGATAAAAAAAGGGGAGAGGCAGCGCAGCGAGCAGAGCTGCGTGCTCCCCGCAGCCCCTACAGGGCTGCGTGCCCCCCAGGGGAGCTGGGCACCCCCAGAGATTGGGGGGGGTCCCGCAGGGGCCGGGCAGCCTGGCGTCCCCCAGGGGCGCAGGGGGGAAGCGGTGCACGAGCAGCGCAGCCAGCGCGGCGGGACGGCCTGGCCTCACTCGGCCTCGACGGCGATGGGGTTCACCTGGCCTCCTGCTTCCGCCGGCGGCTTCTTGCGTGCGTCGGCGGGGGGCCGGGGCGGCGGGTTGGTGGGTGGCTGCTTGATGGTGTCACCCACGTGCGGCCGCTCCCGGGGCTTCTGCTCGATGGGCCTCCACTCCTCACCACGCACCGCCGCCTGCAAAGCCACCGAGGCTGTGAGGAGGGGAGCACGTGCCCCCACCCAGCCCCTCGCCCACGGCCAGCCCCCCAGAACAGCTCTCAGCATAGAACTGCCCTCCCCCCCCCCCACCAAAAATGACTCCTCAGCGCAAAGCCCGGACAGCCAAGTGGGTGGCACAGAGCTCAGCGGGACCCAGGCATCCTGCCGGGGGGGGGGCTTCTGCCCCAACCGCCACGCTGTGCATCCCCTCCCCACCCCAAGACTCAGCCAGGAAAAGCAAGTGGGGGACAGGCCAGGACGGACAGAGGATGCTGGCCGGGATGGATGGACAGACGGACAGAGGATGCTGGCCAGCCACCACCAGCCCAGCACTCACCAGCAAGTAGATGCCGCTCGCAATGCCCAGGCAGACGGTGCCCAGGATGGTGGAGAGGAGGAAGCCGGCGGGGACGGCCAGCCTGCATGGGGAGAGACGGCGCTCAGCGGGGCACCGCACGGCCGGCTGGCCGGTCGGGGAGGCGGGGGCTGCACCCGCAGCCCGGGGCCCACACAGACCCCTCGGCCCACTTACGCGGCGTGTAGGATGGCCCGGATGTAGTAATTCCTTGTGAGGGGCCCGAACACCTTCACCACAGCCGTCATGTACTTCTGGCCACTGTACGGGAAGATAGAGTGACACAGAGGGGTCAGGCCGGCACTCAGCGCTGAGAGACCCCCTCCCAGGACCTCCCTCTCGCATTGACCCATCCCCATGCTCCCTCATAGCTGCCCTCCTGCACCCCCCATTGATACCAGCACCCCAGGAAACCTGCCTGCAGGATCTGGCCCTGCTCATGTCAGCAAATTGCCCAGGTCAGAAAGCCTGGAAGAAGCTGTTCCCAGCCATCTCCATGCCCCTCTCCTGACCGTGCACCCTCTGATGCTGTGGGGGCCTTTTACCAGGACCCCAAATTCCCAGTGCCAGGGGGGCAGCACCTACCATCTCTCCATGGTGGAGCCCTTTTTCCGCTTGCTCCTGGGGTATTCGAGTAGGCAGACGAAGACGCCTGCTGCGCTGAGGTGGGGGCAGCGTCAAGGAAAGGGATGCTCAGGGTCTGCAGGCCACGATTAGGGGCATCACCATCACTGGAAAAAGCGGGGTGGGGGGGGAGGGCTGGAGCAGGGTGCGTGACACAGGGACAAAGCCATGCAGGGGCAGCAGAGAGTGGACCAGCACCCCCCACCCCCACCCTCATCATCCCCAGGTAATGGGGCCAGCACCCCCAGCCTCCCAGGGAAGTTTTGCAGAAACGTGAAGGTCATGATGCACTTTCAGGACCTGCAGGAAAAGAGCCATTTGGGACAAGAAAATGGTGATTTTGGAAAAGAAACTTGTAAAGAAGAGGAACTTGGGAAAAGAAAGTGAAAGTAAAGGCTACTTGCTATGCTCCAGCAACTCATCCCTGTCTGGCTCCCCTGCAAACAGCCCGGCCGGTCCTCAGCATCACCTCCGGAAGGATACATGGCGTACGCCGCGAAATACCAGCCCTTGAACTGCCCTGCCACGGCCACGATCCCTCCGGTCAACATAACTGCGGGGACACAGCAGGGTCAGCCAGGCAGGCTACGTCCTGTGGCCCAGCAGGGCCCTGCCCCGGGGACCTCTGCCATGCCGGACCCCCTCTGGTTTGAGCGAGGGGAATTGCAGGACTCTGGGGAGAGGTTTTTTTTTTTCCCCGGCGACTGCACACCTCCGCCCATGAGCTTTGCTCCACTCCCAGCTGCCTTGTACAGACAGGACGCCCGGAAAGAGGAGGAAGAGGAGGCTCTAGTCCTGCTAATCCCCAGGCTGGATGGGACTTTCCCAGGCCGTCCTGGGCAGCATCACACCTCCTGCTTGCACCGCCCTGGAAAACCCCGCCAGCCTCATGGGACCCAGCACCCCTTGGTCACGCCACGGCCGGCGCCAAGGGAGCAGCACTGGCGCCGCGGGGCCAGCGCGGAGGCAGGCAGGCCCCGCACGTCCCCGCTTTCGCATACTGACAGCTTCCCCTCGGCCACGAGGCCGTGCCCTACCCCGCTCGCCCGGCTGCCCGACGCAGCCGAAGGACGAGGGCTGGCGGACGACAGATGCACCCCGAGACCCAGACGGAGCAGGGTGCCCGTTTCCTGGGCTGGGTGACGCCGGCAGCTCGGCCCCCGCGGCAAGGAGGAAGCCGCCCGCCTGGGCCAGGGAGCACGGAGCGAAGGCGGCGACGCTCCCCGTGCCAAGGCCGCCCCATCCCGCCGCCCTCCTGCCCGTCGGGCTCCCAGGCGGTGACTCGTCCCCCAAGCAGAGGGCGAAGGCGGCTCGGAGGGACGCGGCTTGGCGGCCCCTGCGCTTCCTCAGCGCCTTCCACCCCCAAGGCCCACCCAGGGCGACTGACTTCTCCACGGGGTTCAGTTACGACAACTGAGCGCAACGGGCTGGAGGGGAAAGAGAGAGGCTCCAGCCCGGCGACCCCACGGGCGGGAGGGCTGGGGGCTTCCTCAAGCCGTCAGCAGCCGCTGGAGGCTCCAGCGGAGCAAGGGCCCAAGCGCTCACGCCCCCGGCGAGGGCCGGGGCCGGCAGGGAGCCCCGGAGCCCCCTCCCCACGCCGGGCAACCCGGGCCTGGCCCCGGCCCCCCCCCGCCCCGCACACTCACTGAGCCCGGCCGCCAGCGCCTGCTCGTTAGCCCACATGGCCCACTCGATCTGCCCCATGGCCCGGTTCGGCCCGGTTCGGCCCGGCCTGGCCCCGCTCGGCTCGGCTCGGCCGCGGCGGAAGCGGCGCGCTACAATGTAGCCGAGCGGCTGCCCCGCCCCGCCCCCTCCGCGACGCCCCGCCCCCGGCCCCGCCCCCCCACGGGGCAGTGGAGGAACGCGCCGGGGGGGGGGGGACGGGGCAGCCCCACGGCCCCCTCGGCTCTCCCGCGACCGCACCAGTACACCCCGAAACACGGCTGCAGATGGGAAAAACCTCTATTTGTTCACAAAAGAGTAAAAACCAGGCCCGGGGGGGGGGGGGGCACATCCTGCCCCGGGGGAGGGGGCTTTGCAGCAGGTCACAGGGCACCAAGCCCAAGGGGCAGCGCGCGGCCAAGCTCCGTCCTTGCCCCGTCTCCCTGGAGGGGCTATGGGCACGGCCGGACCCCCCCAAACTGCCGTCCGGCGCGGCCATCCGGCGCGGCGTCACCACGAACGCGGCCCCACGGCGGGGGGCTCAGGCGCTGCCTCGGGGCAGCCCGTCGGCCCCCAGGAGGTGCTGGCTGGGGTCGTCCAGGAGCTGGGGTCCGGGGCCGGGCTGGGGGCAAGGAGAGGTGTTAGTGGGGAGCCGGGGCTGTTCCCGCCGGGGATCCCCGCTCCAGGCCGTGGGACAGCCAGCCCCGGGGACGGCACCTGGGAATCCTGTCCCCAAAAAGGCCACCCCGTTCGGCAGCCCAGCCTGGGCCGGCACTGCGGGACCACCCCTGGGGATGGGGACGGGGCCCCCTGGCCTACCCGGCCCCCCGCGTACCTTGGTGTGCAGGATGTACCGAAGGGCCCCCGGCACCGGCTCCTGGACCACGGCCGTGAGCAGCTCCTCCGCCGGCGAGGCCGAGCCCACCGGCAGCCCTTGCAGGAACCTGCCGGCACGGCCGAGCGCTCAGCCCCACGCCGCAGCACCCGTCCCCCAGCACGGGGGCCCCGGGGTGACCCACGGCGGGCAGGGCTCGCAGCCCCCAGCCCCTGGGACCCCAGCTCTCCCCCAGCCTCACCGGGAGCCCCGACAGCACTTACTGGTCCCCGTTGGGCGCCGGAGGGAAGCTGCGTTTCACCACCTCCACGAACTCCGCCACGGTGTCGGCCAGCGTGAAGATCACAGCGTTGGGGCCGGCGTCAAAAGTGTAGGCCACCTGCAAGGGGCGGGAGGGTGGGCACCAGCGCCACGGGGCGGGGGGGAGCCCTGGCGCCGGCCCGTGCCGGCCACCTCCTACCTTGGTGCGGCCGTGGTGGGCGTTGTAGCGGTGGGCCAGGGCGATGAGGCGGCGCGAGACGTCGTCGAGGTAGAAGATGGGGGGGAAGGTGTCGAGGCAGGTGGCGTGGAACTGGTTGCTGTCCCGCATGGTGAGCTGGCCGAAGGCCTCGAAGTCCCGCTCGCGGATGTGCTGTGCCATGCGGGCGATGCGCTCCGGCACCAGGGCCTCCGCGCGGTGCTGCGGCGACACGCGGGCCGGGGTCAGCCGTGGCGCCAGCCGCCGCCCCCCGTCCCCGGTTTCGGGGCTGTTCTCAGCCCATCGCCCCCTCGGCTGCACTAGGGCCACGGCAGCGGGTTGCACCCTGCTCCCTCCCAGGGTTGGATCCAAGGGCACTGCCGAGGCCGAGGCGCCACGCTGAGCCCCACGGCCCCCCCTCTGCCCAGGGCAGTGCCCTCCATCCACGCCAGCCCCCCAGCAAGAATTAAAAATACCACCCAAGGGAGACGTGACCCCAACCCACCACAGGACCGGGATGCAGGGAGCTGCCCCGGGGGGCAGGACGGGCCCTGGCATCCCGGCCCCCTACCTTGAGCAAGGGGCTGGTGTCCACGCTGGTCTGCATCCCCGCGGTGCTGCCCACCTGCTTCTTCTCCGCGCTGACCTGGCGCATGGGGGGCAGGCGGTGGGACACGCGGCACCCTGAGCCCCCAGCCCCAATCCCCACCACGGGGATCCCAGACCCCGGCACCGCGCTGGCGGCTGCCCCCAGCCTCGCGCAGGGTCTGCAGGGGGAGCAGGCACCCCGGGGGCCGGGGCTGGGGTGTTCTCAGCACCCTCTCTCCAAACCACGACGAGCCCCGCGAAGGTGGGCACGGGGACAGCCCGCCTCCCCAGCCCCTCACCACCAGCACGAGGATCCTGAGCTCCGGCCAGTGCGTCTCGGGTGCCACTTGCTGCGCCACGCTGTCCTTCCCGTCCGGCCGCTCGCCCTTGTGCCACTGCACGAAGCCCCCGAACATGCTGCGGCAGGCGCTGCCCGAGCCCTGGCGTGCCACCTCCGAGAGCTCGCCCTCCACGCCGTACAGCTGAGCCAGGGCGTACACTGCGGGCACGGCCGCGCGTCAGCCCCAGCGCCCCGGGGCCGCCTGCCGGCCCGGCCCGGCCCGACCCGACCCGCACCCCGGCGCCGGCGCGCGCTCACCCAGGCAGGCGTAGCCGGCTGCCGACGACGCCAGGCCGGCTGCCGTGGGGAAGTCGTTCGCCGTGGCGATGTGGATCTTGTAGGCCAGGCTGAGCGGGGCCGTGTCCTCGGCGGTGTCACCGCCACGGCGCTTCCGGGCCAGGCGCCGCACTGAGATGGCACAGAAGTCGTCGTGGGGGGGGGGTTTAGGCCTCGGGAACGGGGAGGGACGGGGACGGCGAGGCAGGTTTGTACGGTGCCGCGCCTGGGCACCGTCGCTCTCCCCTCCCAGCCTGCTCACGGGGCAGGGTCTGCCCCCTTTCCCTGGGGAAACCGAGGCACGGGAGGGCACTCACCTTCCCGCAGGCAGGACTGCAGCCGGGGGTGCCCCACGTCAGCCTCCTCCCCGTTCAGCCACAGCCGGTCCTCCTTGAAGTCCCGGCTGATGGCAGCGGTGGTGGTGGTCTTCAGCTGGCCGGGGGGCAAAGGACGCTGAGCAGGCGCAGGGAGGGGCTGGGGCAGCCCGCAGCCCCCCAAGGGCGCCAGCGGCCCGTCCTGCAAACCCAGAGTCGCCCGGCCGCAGGGCGGCGTCGCGCACCCAAGGATGAGGCGGGGAAGGCAGAAAGGCCAGGAGAGGCAGGCAAAACGGGGGCTGAACGCCAAAATCCCACACCTTCCCGCAGCTCCGGGCAGCGCCAAAGGCTGTCAGGCTGGGCCACGGCGCGGCGAGTCCGACCGCCCAGCCAGCCGCCCCCGGCCCCGGCAGCAAACGAGCCCCCGTTCCCTGCGAGCGCCACGTCCCTGGTGCCGTGTGAGCTCCTGCACCCGGCTTCTGCCCGCCAAGAAGGACCCCTGCTCTGAGCCAGGCCCCCCACCTCGCCGTGCCAACCTGGTCCTGGTGCAGCGTCACGCTCAGCGAGGAGTTGATGGGCAGGATCAGGTCGCTGTCCCGCTTGCCCCCTGCAAGAGACGCGCGGGTGGGGTGCGCGTGGGGGCCTGGTGCCAGCCCGTGCTGCTCGTGCCCTCCCGCTCCGGGCCGAACCGGCTGCCACGGGGCTGGCACGGCACGGCACGGCACGGCCTCTCGCCCTCCTCGGTGAAGGCTGGCGCAAGCCGGCGCCTTTGGGGCTCGCTGGAGCCCGCTGCAGGGGAGCGATGGGAGCCCACCGGCAAGGGCTTTGCTCCTGCCGTCCTCGAGCCCATCCAGGCAGCCGCCCCATGGACGTGCCCACCTCCTCAGGGGTCCCAGCTCGGGGGGGGGGGGTTCCCCAGGGATTTAGGGGAGGGGGAAACCCTGGAGAGTCACAGCCCTGGGGACAGCCCAGGGGACCGACGGGTCCCGGGGGCCCTTCTGGGATGACACAACCCGCTGCGGTTTCTGCATCGCCCCACAGCGAGGGGCAGCCCCCGTGCTCGCCCCGGTGCTGAGCCCCGCCGTGCTCGGGGCCCTGCAGGCAGCTCTGCCCCGGCCCCCGGGGCAAGGAGGGGTCCGCGCCGGGGGGCGGGACGCTCGGGTACTCACAGTACTTGATGACAGCTATGTTGACAGGGGCCGTGCAGGTGACCATGGTGAGAGCCTTGTCCTCGGACATGGTGGCGACCCGTCCCCGGCCACGCACTCAGCTCGGGGACACGACCCGAGCCCCGGCAGCACCAACCCAGGCTGGGTGCAAAGCCCCGGGCAAGCGCTCGGCTTGGCCCCCAAGCAAGACCCGGCCCCCGAGCAGCCCCAGCACCCCCGCACCGACGGGGCAGGATCGGGCCGGGCCAGCCCCGCTCCCGGCCTCGGACCACCCACGTGCCGGCGCCGCGCAACACTGTAGCGAGCTGCCGTCACCCCATTGGCTGGCGCCACCGCGGCCGGCCCCGGGCGCCCAATAGCCTCGATCGGACCACGGGCGCTGGCCACGCCCCGCAGTCCCCCGCCCGGAACGTCAGGGCCGCCCCGGTTTCCCCCGCCGGAGGGCTTTGGGCCGCGCGCAAGGCGGAGGGGGAGCGAGGCCGCGGGGCGCGCGCGGCGCCATGTCCGTGCCCGGAGCGCGGCACTGCGCATGCGCCGCCCCTGCCCGCCGTGACACCGTGGGGGGTGGGGGGGCGTGAGCCAATCCCAGTGCTCCCAGTGCTCCCAGTGCCCAGGGTTCCCCTATGGCCTCCAGTTCCCCCAGCCCTCCCAGGGCTCAGTACCCCCTGTGATCCCAATACCCGGTGCCCCCAGTGCTCCCAGTATCCACTGCCCCCAGTATCCCCCAATGCCTCCATTGCTCCCACTACCTACTGCCCCCAGTGCTCCCACTGTTCCCAATGCTCCCAGTACCCACTGCGCCCAGTGTTCCCAGTGCCCCCACTTCCCCCAGTGCCCCCATTGCCCCCAGTTCCCCCAGTGCTCCCAGTGCCCCCACCTCTCCCCTTGCCCCCAGTGCCCCCATTGCCCCCAGTGCCTCCATTGCCCCTAGTGCCCTCACTTTCCCCAGTGCCCCCAGTGTTCCCAGTGCCCCCACTTTTCCCCTTGCCCCCATTGCCCTCAGTGCCCTCAGTGCCCCCAGTGCCCCTAGTGCCCCCACTTTCCCCAGTGCTCCCAGTGTTCCCAGTGCCCCCACTTTTCCCCTTGCCCCCATTGTCCCCATTGTCCCCAGTGCCCCCAGTGTTCCCAGTGCCCCCACTTTCCCCAGTGCTCCCAGTGTTCCCAGTGCCCCCACTTTCCCCATTGCCCCTATTGCCCTCAGTGCCCCCATTGCCCGCAGTGCCCCCACTTTCCCCAGTGCCCCCAGTGTTCCCAGTGCCCCCAGTGCCCCGACTTTCCCCAGTGCCCCCAGTGTTCCCAGTGCCCCCAGTGCTCCCATTGTCCCCAGTGCCCCGTGCCCACGCTCCAGGGCTTCCCCCAGCCCGGGGACACCCCGCGCGGGGCCGCGGCCGCCGGCCGCCCAGGGCACGCGCCCCGGCGTATTTTTATGCACCGGTCACTCGCAGCGGAAAATATTCCGCAGCTCGTCGTGCTGGGGAGGGGGGGGACGCGCACGCCTGGCCCCCGGCGACCCACAGAGCCCCCCGCGCCGCCCAAAATAGCCCCGGGGGCACCGCGGCGCGGGAACCTCCGCCGGAGCCGCGCCGGGCAGCGGCGCTTGCCGGGGGCGCGGGGCACCGTGCCCGGCCCCTCCGCGTCCCCCCCCCACCCCAACCCACCACCACCCCGGGATATTTATAGGCTTTTTCCATGGGCGGGAGGCGAGGGGAAAACACGCGGGCTATTTTGGCGCTGCGGATTCTTTCCCCCCGGCCGCCCGGGACAGGTGCGAAGCCGCATTTAGCCGGGCAGAGCCGCAAATAGAGCCGAGTTTACAATACAGCTTCCTTTCGGCATCTGCCGCTATTTATAAGCCGGCCGAGAAGCCCCCCCCCCCCAAACCAACCACCGGCGCTGCCCCAAACATCGCTATTAGCGCCGCGCTCCCGGGCGCTTTCGGCCGGGCCGGTGGAGGTGACGTGGTGGGGGGGGAGCAGCTTAGCCGGGATGCGGCGTGCGCGCCGCCGCGGGGCTCCCGGCCGCGGGAGCTCGTCCCGCTCGGTGGCCGTCCCCGGCCGCCCAGCGAGGAAAGCCGGGGCAGGCGGTGGCGGCGGCGGGGGCAAGCGAGCGAGCGGGGGCCGGGGCCGAGCCGCTCACCGGCCCGCGGGCCGCTCGGGTTACATCCCGCGCTCAGCAAAAACCCAATATCCCCTGCTGCTATTTTTAGGACCGGCGGCAGCACCGGGGTTGGCACCCCGCTTGCCACCGAAAGGCAACCGGAGGGTGCGCCGGTGGGGCGCTGGCGCTGCTGCCGGCGCGGGGCACGGTCCCCCGGCGTCCCCGCCGCCCTTGGCCAAGCCGGACCGTCTCTCCAGAGCCGGCAATGCCCCCGGGCCCCCCGAGATGCCCAGCCGAGCCGGGCCGAGCCGTCGAGCGCCGGCTCAGCCCGCCGGGGCTGGCAGGGCACGAGGATCTCAGCCCCGGGGATGCTCCCAGCGCCGGGCAATAAGGGACCGTCTCTGGGCTCAGGTCCACAGCGTTCGGCTCCGCTTTTAATTACTTCTGCAATTCAACGTCTAGGAAGCCGAGGCGGCGCCGGCGGCGGCCCCGGAGACCTCGCAGCCGGCAGCGCGGGCGGCAAGGGGCTCGGGCGCTGCGTCCTCCAGCCCGGCCCGGCACGAAGCTCCGCAGCCAAGACGGTGCCGCGGCCGGCCAGCGGCGGGGAGGCAGCCGCGGGGCTTCGGCGGCCGGCTCGGACCCGCGGGGCCCCCGTCCGGCTGCTCCCGCGTCCCTCCTCGGGGCACGGTGCGGGCAGGCGTGCGGCGGCGGCTCAGGACGCGGCACAGCACCCGCCGTCCTCGTGCCGGGCCAGCAGCGACATGCGGGAGAAGGTCTTGGAGCAGGCGCGGCACTGGTACTTCTTGACGTCGGAGTGGGTCTGGAGGTGGGCGCGCAGGTTGGAGCGGTCGGCGAAGGCCCGGCTGCAGTGGGGGCAGGCGTAGGGCTTCTCTCCTGCGGGACACCCCAACCCGGAGATCGGGCTCATAGGGCGGCTCTGCCCCCCCCCCCCCAAAACCCCTCTGCTTGGCCGGCTGAGGCTGGTGACCTCTGGCCACGGCCCGGACCGTGGCGCGTCCCCTCCGCGGTGACCTGCGTCGTGTGCGCGCAGCCCTGACCCACATGGTGTGTGCACAGCCCCAGCCTGCATCGCGTGTGAGCAGCCTCGACCCGTATCATGTATGCACAGCCCTGATCCGCGTTGCATGTGCACAGCCCTGACCTGCATCATGTGTGCTCGGCCCCGACTCGCATTGCGTGTGCACAGCCCCGACCTCCATCACATGTGCACAGCCCCGACCTGCACCGCGTGTGCACAGCCCCGACCTCCATCACATGTGCACAGCCCCGACCTGCACCGCGTGTGCACAGCCCCGACCTCCATCACATGTGCACAGCCCCGACCTCCATCACATGTGCACAGCCCTGACCCGCATCACGTGTGCACAGCCCCAACCTGCACTGTGCATGCACAGCCCGGACCTGCACCGCGTGTGCACAGCACTAACCCGCACTGCACGTGCACAGCCCCGACCTGCATCACATGTGCACAGCCCCAGCCCGCGTCGCGCCTGCTCCCAGCCCGGGCACTCCCCTCCGCTCTCGGGGTGCGCCTGCCTCCGGGCATCCCAGCCTTGCTCTGGAGCTAGGACACCTGCGCCGGCAGGGCTTTATGCATCTGAGGCACTTCGCAGGCTCTGCTTGGCCTCCACGGCCTAATTACAGAGGGGAAACTGAGGCACAGGGGCATGCTGTGGCCTGGCGTGGAAGACAGGGAAGTGGGAAGCCCTCCAGGGTCTCCAGCACAGCAGGGCAGCGCTGCCCTTGGGCCCAGCCTGCACCCTGGCCAGACCCGGCACAGGACCCCCACCTGCACCCACCCCAGGCAGGTCCCTCCCGACGAAGGAGCGATGCCGAACCCCCAGGATGGCGCTTTTGCATCGCGCAGAGCCGCCGGCGGGCCCCGCCGCCCCCGAGCCCTCGGCCGCGGCGGGCGCATCCCTACCTGTGTGGGTGCGGATGTGCCCCTGGAGCAGCCAGGGCCGGGAGAAGGCTTTGCCGCAGATCTTGCAGACGCAGGGCAGCGTGTGCGTGCGGATGTGCATCTTCAGGGCGCCCAGGCTGCCGTACGCCTTCTCGCAGTACTTGCAGCTGAAACACCGGCGGCTCTGCAGGTCGCGGGGCGGCTGCCGCCGGCGCCCCGGCCCCGGGAAGGGGCGGCAGGGCTTGGGGCAAGCCAGGCGCCCCAGGGCCTCGGCCGCCCCGCCGCAGCCGCCCCGCAGCCCCTCCGGCGCCACCGGCCTCCGCCGCGGCAGGTTCAGGATCTGGTTGTCCTTCAGGGGCGTCCCCGAGCCCCGGGCGCCCGCCGAGCCGGCGCCGGCGGAGCCCTTGGCCTCGGCGGGCAGCGGCAGGGAGAAGCGGGCGAAGAGGGAGCCGCGGTCCCGGGGGCGGGCGGCATCGCAGGCGGCGGCGGCGGGGGGGCCGGCGGGCGGCCGGAGGACGGGGACCAGCAGCCCCCCGCACGAGTCACACGCGCCGTCGACGTCTGCGGGAGCAGAGGAGGGACGGAGGGCGTCAGCCCTCGCCGCCGCGGCCCGGCCGCACGCCGATGCCCCGTTGGCCAGCCCCCCCACCCCGGGTGTATGCTGGGTCGCCCCTCCGCTCCATCTCCCCCTGCCCGCTGCAAAACACAGCGAAAGCAGCCCCGAAAGCGGGAGCGTGGCAGCCACAAAGCTTCGGTGCCTGCTGGGGCCCCGCTCACGCCTGCGGCCGGCCGTGCCCGCCAACCCGGCACCCCCCCGGCGCCGCGGGACGCCCGCCAGCAAGGAGCACCGGGGATGTTCGAGGGGAGGGTCCCGCGCCCCCCGAGCCCCTCGGGGAACCTGCCCCCCTCGCCAGCACCTGGGTTCGCCCCGCGCCATGGGGGTCCGTCTGCCCGCGCCCCCGCGGGGAGGTGGGTGCGGGTTTAGGTGCCCGTCAGGAGCGGAGCGAGACGGGGCTGGCCGGGTCGCCCGGGGGGAGCCGACAGCGCGGGGGCATGCGGGGGGACCCCAGGCACGTTGGCGCGGGGCATCGCCCCGAAGGCGCCCCCGGTGACGGCCGGTGCGCCCAGTGGCCAGGGGCAGCCGGGGGACGGGGGCGGCCGGAGCGGGGCGGGCAGTGCCTTACCGTGAGCGCGCGTGTCCAGCTGGCCGTAGTTGGGGATGCGAGTGCTGGAGGGCTTCTTCACCAGGAAGGAGCGGGGCATGGCCGGAGCGGCAGGACGGATGGAGAAGGCAGGGGCGGGCAGGGCACGGCGCCCGGGCAGGGGCCGGCGGCACGGCCGGACGAGGCAGGGCCAGGCCAGGCAGGGCCAGGCAGGCGAGCGCCGTGTCCCCGCGCCGCTGGGACACCCAGCAGGTGCCCTAAGGCCCCGGGCTCATTAGCATGGGCAGCCCTCGGGGCAGCCCCCGGGCCAACCGCGGCCCGAGGGCTGGCCTTGGCCGCCGGCACGCCCCGCTGCAGGTGCAAGGGCCGGCGGCGGGGACAGCCGTGACCCCCGGCCATGCCGTCCCCCAGCTCGGCCGCCGTGGCCCCCGGCGGGCTCCCGCTGGCCCGTGGCACCGCCGGCTGGTGTGCAGCCGCGAGGGCCAGGCGCCGGCGGGGGTGCCCGGCCGTGCCGCCCTGGGTCCCCGCCGCCGCGTCCTCCCAGCCCAGGCGAGAGCCTCGGCCGGGCGGTTGGGCGAGGGCCCCCGAGCAGATAAGGTCGCTCCTCAATGTTATCAGCCCTGGCCATTGTGTCCCCGAGCCTTTTACAGCCCCCCCCCCCCTCCCCGGGCGATAGCGGGGGGCAACGTGTGCTCGGGCAGGAGCCGCGCTCCGGCCGGCGCCTGCTGCGTGGTGCCGCCTCGCGGGACCCCCCGGCCCCCCGCGAAGCGCGCGAGGGCGCCCAGCTCCCGCGAGCCCTGGCGGCTGAGCTGCGTCGGCCCCCCGCGGGGAGCCACGGGGGACCCTCGGGGAGGACAGGGCCGCGCGCCCGGCCCAGGGCGAGAGCGGGTCCCTGCGGCTGTGCCACCCCGAGCGCCCGGCTCCGGACCCCCTCCGACGCGCCCTGCGCCCTGCAGCGTGTCAGGACGGAGAGCTGGGGGTTTCCAGCCCCCGGGGGATCCAACCAGGGCCCCCCATCTAGGCTAAAACCCTGCTGGTTGCCCCCGCTCAGCGGTGGGAGATGCGAGCAGGACCGATGCCGCGCAGCCGGGCTCAGCCCCAGGCCCCGGGCACTGGCACAAAGGCAGTCGCGCGGGACTCCAGCGCCCGCAAAACACGTCCTCGGGCAGAGCAGGGTCTGGGACCCCCGGGGAGCCCCGAGGACCTGGCGGCTCCCAGGCAGCGCTGGACACGACGGCATATGGATGCACAGGTGAGGCCAAACCAGGCTGCCGTCTCTGTCCCCACCCTGGGCAGCGGGCAGGAAGGAGACCTGTTTCAACAAGGATTTTTCCGAGAAACGGGAATGCAAACCCAGCAGCCTTGCGAGGGCCCTGTAAGGCACAGAGCCACAAGGAGCGATGCAGGGTGCCGAAGGGCTGTTTTTCACCCTGAGCAGCATCTCCGAGACGCTGCCTGCTCTGTGCAGGGCTGGTTTGACCCCAGCTACACATCCACCACCTGTACGCGGCCCGGCTCGTACCCCAAGCTCACCTCCAGCAGAGATTGGCACTGGCGTCGGGCTCCGGCCACGGTCATCTGGATGGTCCTTGGGAATCGCCAGAGAGGTCTCTCCCACCCTCGGGATCGGCAGCAAGAAGTCTGGCCTGACCATAGCTATTGGGGGTGAAATCCAGCCTCCCTCTGGGGGGTCACCAGCGGCTGCTCGCAGCTCCGTAGCCGGCACAAGGCCGGTCCTGCTCAGCCCACCCCAGCTCCATCACCCAGCTGGGACCTATGTCCGGCCACGTCCAGGGTGTTTGCTCGTCCTGTGGATGAAGGGGCCGTGCAGAGCCAGCCTGGTCCGGCTGGGCTGTGTCCCTGGGGAACCCCAACAGCCTTGCAGAGCTAGGACATCTCCTGGGGTCGCCTAGAGGAGAAACACTCCATGTGCTTTCCCAGAGAGGCTTTGGGGATGGCACGTGGTGCCAAGGACCCATGGCGCCAAGGACCCATGGCTACAGGGGTCCTCCCCTGCATGCCCAGGACTGGGGTGCCAGAGAGGAGGGCACAACTGCGGGCAACAGCACACGCTGCTGGGGGCAAAGTGCAGACGCTTGAGCCCCGCTGGGGTTTGGGGGCCAACCATGGGACACTTGCCAGGCGGGCTCCCAGGAGGCAGGGGGATCCCTCCCAACACAGCAGCACACTCCAGCTTTGGCAACTCCACCACGAGAGAAGGGACCCAGTGCCACCGAGACAGGGGCGAGCCAGAGATAAGCCTCTGGGAGATAAGGGCAAGCATTGTCGGGGAGTCAATGGCAGGGAGGGCACCGAAAACCTGGGAGGGAGGAGGGCCCCGGTGATGAAACCGCATTGCCAAACCCCTCGCGGACACCCCCGCCATTATCGTGAGCAGTTAATGAGTCAGGGGATGAAGCTGTAAAGATGAGTCTTCTGTTTGAGAAGGGAGCAACCGAGATAACCGATGTGGTGGGCCATGCACCTCCCTCCTGCGCCCTGCCGGGCTGGAGCCAAGCGCTCCCCTCCGAGCGGCGACAGGTTGGACACCTGCGGCCACGGCCCAGGCAAGGCCGCGCACAACGTGGGAGCCACACGTCCCCAGAGCCTCCGCTCCCCTGCTCGCCCATCACCTGGGCTCCCGGTCCTGCAGCGTTCCCAGCATGGTGTTCCCAAGCCAGGTCTCAATGCAAGATGGATCGCATCCTGCCCTGCTGCCTGCTTGACAGGGCTGAGATCAAAATGCAGGCAGCAGCCAGGGTAGCGGCACAGCCCCACTAATGCTTCACAGGTACCAGTATTGTACTGGGGAGACACTTCACACCAAAGCCACCCATGGATGAAACTGCCTTTATTGAGAAAAATGGTTTGCTACAAATACGTCATTGATTTTTGTTTTCTTTTTCTTCTTCAAAAAACAGTACATCTTGTTAAAAGTTCTAGTTGTTATGCAAAAAGTCACAAGTAACACACTGAACAGCGTGGCCACCGGCACGGCGGGAACCTCCCTGCGCCCTGAGCCGTGGGCACGGCCCAGCCGGCACCGGAGCCTGCTGGGCACGGCTGTACCCAAACCCCTTGCAAAGAGGAGGCGAGAGACGCGAGGGAGCTACCTGCAGAGCTCAGTGCGTGCCTGCAGCATCGCAGCCTGGGCCTTAAAGTGCTTTACAAAAGCAGCCGTTGCTGCCCCTGCTCTCACGCTGCTGGGGCAGGGAGGAGGAAGGAAGGAAACACAGACGTTAACAGCGCTGCCCCGCATCGCCTGAGGCGAGTAGATGGGCTCAGCTCCCAGAGATCCCGCTACTCACCGTCCCCCAGGGAATCAGGAAAAGCCCTCGGCAGGGCAAGGGGGCTCTCAGTTTGCTGAGGATGCAGTGCTGGTAAGGGAAGACCCGTCCCTCCTCGCTAAACCCTGCTCGAGGGATGGGAGCAGAGCAGCTCCAGCCCTTTCCACGTGGCCTGCGTCTGTTGAGCCCTCTGCTAGGGGACTGGACAGTGCAAGGGGGCCTGTCCGGCTTTGCAAGCTCCTTGTAGCAGCACAGGGGAGCTCACAGCCCTGCAAAACACTCATTAAAAAAAAAAAAACAAACAGACAGTATTGCTAAAGCAGAACTGGAGGGAGCCAGGTCTCTTGGATAAACTGTGAAAGGGTGCTTCTCCAAGCAGTGACACACTGGGCTGCAGGGACAGCTCAGCAGCCAGGCCTCCGGCACTCGAGACACCAGGCATCAGCTGCACTGCAATAACCCACCATGAGCATGTCTCCTCCCCGGGCAGACACAACGAAGGGTTTCAGTACCGTTTTTTAGTTGTGTCACTGCAGGTCAGCACGCGCATGGGGTTAAACACCTCCACATAGCTGCTGCACAGAGCCTGACCACAAAGCAAAGGCGCTTAGATAGCCCACAGCCCCACCAAAGAGCTCCAGCAATTTCAGAGGTGGGACTGGATCCTTTGAGAGGCCATTCTCATACCAATGGGCCCTAGAGAGGATTGCTTTCTGGGCTGGGAGGTAGCCCATCCGTCTGCTTCCCAGGGCACAGAAAACAGCCCATGCACCCCCCTCTCCTGCTTGAATCACGTGCTAGTGGGATAGCTTCAGCAGGCACAGGAGATATCCAGAATGAACAGATCACCAAGGACACAGACATCTCCCCCATCCCGGGCCAAACCAAGGGCCTTCCCCCCCACCGCTCTGGCCGGGCAGAGCCTCGTCCGTCAGGGCAGCTCGCATAAGCAAACACTGCTCGAGGACTACAGAGGAGCTGTTCGCCTCCAGGCTGCCTGCCCCGTTTCCCCTGCCTGCAGCACCTTTCACAGAGGGATTCCCAGCCTCGACCCCCAGCGAGCGACTCCCAGGCACCCTGCTGCATCCGCAGGGCTCCGGCACCCTGTGCCTCCAGGCTCCTGCAGGGACCCGCCACCCGGTGAGGCAGCAGCAGCAGCAACCCTGGCTGAGCAGGCCCTGGGAGCGCTGGTGGCACTAGACACCTACACGCTTCACCCTTGGGTCTCTGCAGGCTCAGCCCGGACAGGCTCCTTCGGGCAGCTCTGATAAATCACAGCCTCCACGACGCGTGCGGCTGCTGCTCCCCCTGCAGGGACCTGCGCAGTGGGACAGAGCCAGGCCCCGAGGAGGCAGTGTCTGGGTCCCCTGCTCCCCTGACACAGCACAGCATGTCCCCAGCTCCCTGGCTGCGGGGACATGCCAGGCAATGCTCAGAGAAGGGCAGGGCAAAGTGCGTCCGGGCTGGCAGGAAAATCAGCTCAGCCCCACACGGGGCAGTGCGAAGCAGGCGAGCGAAGCAGGGCTTCCCTGAGACTGCACTCTGTGCCCATAACTGCACCAGTGTCACAGATTTGACACCAGAGACACGTTTGTCATCCAACAGCCCAGGCGACGCTCCACTTCTGCTCTTGCCTATAGCATCAACCGAACTGGCACTGCCAGGGGACCAGGCACACTGCGGAGGCTCTGGAGTAGGTGCCCGATTAGTCCTGACCTTTAGAGGTACCTTAGTTAATCCCCGAGCAGAAGCAGAGCTGGTGGGAAGGGGCCGCTTGGGGTGGGAAGAGGAGGTCAATCCTGACCTCTCCACATCCCAGTGCAACTTCTACCAGGCCTGCTCTCGAGTGGAGCCATGCCTGCTGGCCTGCCTCCCATGGCTCCCTTGCAGTGCCCAGTGAGGGGCTGCTGCCCTCCTGACCGCTCTCCCACCCCCTCTCTGCACACCCTGGTGGGAACGCGACCTCAACTCGGCTCTAAGTTCAGCGCTGAATTAATCACGCACCACCGCCTCACTGTGGTTAATTCACTGGGACTTGTGCTGATCCCGTTGTTGGTGCGACCCCAAAGGAGGGCACGGCCTCAGCAACGTCGCTTTAGACGGGCAGTGATTTTTGCTGCTCCATCGTGCTGAGGACAGCAGCAGGCTGGCCCAAGGCCTGGCAAAGATGTCTCTGCCACTTGCTTGCAGTCGAGCAGAGTGGACACAACCAGCAGCACAAACGGCAGAGAGCAAGTGGACCACGTGCAACAGGGGTCAGCTGGCCTGGGCAGGCTGCAGCACAGCCAGGGTGCAAAGGGCAGAAGGGGTCAGGCGTGGGGAAAGGCACCGCCTCTTCCGTAAGTCCTGCAACTCAACCTGGACTAGCGCAGAGGCAAAACGCCACAGCCATCCCGCTGCATCAGAACAGCGGGAGCTTGAGAGCGAGTGGAAGAGAGCTGTCCCTTCTACCTAGGGCCGGGGCACTGCATCACGCGGGGCAGCGCAGAGACACAGCGCTGGCTTTGCAGGTGCTTTCTACCACATGTTTGGTCACAGGGAGACTACGGAGCATCTCTTGGATCAGCACCTGCCCAGATGTGCCTTATTCCCAGAGTATCCTGAGGAAGGGAGATGCAATCCTGTGTTTTGGGGGGACAAGATGCTCTGCATTAGGGCTGGGATTCTAGCACAGAGAGCACAGGCAGATGTCCCTCCCACACCTACATCACCTGGATGCACCTCAGCCACTCTGCACTGCCTGTCAGCTGCTTGCTACTAACCCGCCTGCTTGGTTGGTTGCACATTCGCAGACTGAAACTGCCACTCTGGATTACACCCACCACCTATTTCGGTCCTGCCCACAGCCACATCCAGCACCAGGCACCTGCTTCCAACATGGAGCAGCTCTGCCTACAGAGATGTTAACACTGCTGTGTTAGGAATCTGGCATACAAAGTCTCACAGTGAAATTCTTCTTCGGGTGCTAGATCTCTTTTGCCAAGGAGTTACAGGAGTGCTGTAGGTTTCCGTGGGTTCCCAGCTGTCCCCGATGGAAGAAAATCAAACCTGGGCAATTCCGGGCAGAGTTTTCACAAGGCCAGCACCGCAGGCCGGACCCCCTGCTCCCGGTTCCACGCTCAAACATCATAGCTCATCGTTTAATCACGAGTGTTTGAGAGATCAAACTTCAGGCAGAGGAAGTAAACCTATCCATCAACATTAGGCCTGCATTTACAGCACAGAGCACTGCTAAAAGCCAGCTGAGCGAGAGCTGCTGTAGCCATCACACCTGGCAAGAACACGCGGCGCCTGGCCACGCGCACCAGAGAGGGTTAACAGCCCAGAAACTGCAGTCAGCAGATGAGCTCTTGGAAAAAACAAATGGGACCCAAACAAGGCAGCCCTGTGAGCCACTCGGCACACTGCTCGTACTGTACTGTACGGTTCTGTTCCCAAAAGGGACCCTATGGGCTAGCTGGGTTTCAGAGCTGCTCCTCCAGCCAACAAGCTCTGCCTGCTTTGACCTGGCCTCTCCTGCAACATCACCCGCTTACAGAGAAACAAACTGACGAAGGAACAGAACGGCCCAGAAATAACGAAACAGGAAACCCATGCACTTCCCACCGCCCAGGCAGAGTCCCAGCCACACATCCAGGGTCCAGCATCTCCCTCCCACCCGCCTGCAAATCCACAGCATGTTCATTCATTTCTTTAAAAAATATACTTTCTTAATAAAGTTCCATAAAAATACTCTTGTCCCCAGTCACAGATATTGCAGTGTGAAGAGTAACAGCTTCTGTTCCTGCTCTACAAAACGTGGAAAAGGTATCACATTGATTAATGTAGAAAAATGCAAGAACTCCTAGTATCACAAGAGCTAGTACAAAATGAGAAAGGTGAGAGTTTCACTGAACACTAGCTGCCAGCACAGTCCAAGGCTCCCTGCAGACTCCTCCAAACTTTCTGGCGTCACAGTGCACACGAGGGCAACAGTCTTGCTCCAGGATTTAGCCCCGTCTGTTTTTGGCCTTGCCTGTGCAGTAGCAGGGAAACAAGGCAGCTCTTTCCCATAGCGGGGGGGGCAGGACAGACCAACATCTCCAGAAAGAGCTTTACGGGGTTTAAAAAAAATGCTCCATGCTGTTTTCTTCCCTTTTTGAAAGGACATGGATGATTCCAGTTCAAAACTAGGGTATTTTTGCATAAAACGCATCATAGTTTTACGTACCCATTAAATTGCAACAAAGAGCATGAAGACAAATGGTGCCAAAAAGCATCTAGTAATAAATAGATCTGGATACAGGTATATACTCCGTATATGGATATGAAATGCCCAACTGAGGAACAATCCCGGTCCTTCGGCACGGACACCTCTCTCCTCCCAACAGCGGACGTCTCTGCTCACTCACCAGTATGATGCTAAAGAGACTCCACCTTCTTAAACAAGGTGGGATCAACCCAGAGAGAAGTCGAAAGAGAGGCGGTGGGTCTCTGGGGGTGCCGAGGGGGTGACGAGCTCTGTACCTCCTCAGCAGGAAGGCCGAGTGTGCAGAAGAGAAGAGGTGTGAGGGGGGTCCGAACCGATGCACCAGTCACCTTCAGTTTTCAGAGAGCGACAGTGCCAGGGCAGCCTGCAATGCTGCCTCCTCATCGATATTATAGTCCTGAAAACAGAGAGTGGCCAGTCAGAAGAGCCAGTACTGACCACACAGCCTCCTCAAAGCAGTGGGAACAGCCAAAGGAAGGAGCCTTCCTGCTCCTGATCCTCCCACCGGGCTGCAAACAGCACAGCTCCCCATTACCTCTGGCAAAGGGGGCTGTAAGGTCCCAGGAACAACACACTCTTTGGGGTATTCTGTCCCTCGCCTGCTTGGGCCGAATCTGGTAACATCACCTCTGCTCTTAGACCCAGCTGTGAGCAGGGGTGAAACAGGCCCATGTGAGAAGCAGTCTCACATCTCCCCAGGTGAACCCCCAAGGGGATTTTTCAAGGGAAGAGTTTAATGGAGCACGTGGAAGAGGTGACCTCTCTTCACAAACCATGGAAACATTTCTCTCTCCTTTTTCAGTGTCTTTTTCCTGGGTACGTATTTGATGAGGATCAGCTCAAACACCTCTGCAGGGCAGGCTGGGGAGCCCAGCCTCGCATCCACGAGCTCTCTGAAGGGAGGCTAAGGCGTGCTGCGTGCATCCTGCAAACCCCGAAGGAGCTGCCGCCCCCTTTCCCTCCTGCAGGGATGGGCACCAAGCCAGGCTGGTCCTGGCATGCACGGGCAAGGGCTGGTTTCATCTCCCAACCACTCAGCAGAGGATACAGGGAAGACGACTCGGCTTCAGCTCACGACCGTACTCACCACAAAGGTGTCATAGGAGAACTTGTGCCGGTGGAGGAGGTGCTGCAAGAAGTTGGCGCTTTTGTAGCTTGGGTCCCCCCAGGGCATGGCTGAGCAGACTGGGCACACCTGCAGCAGGCAAGGACGGGGGAAACATGAGTCGTGGACACAGATCCCTCTGCCTGCCCCCAGGAGGGGCAGAGGGGTCCCCCCACAGAAGGGAATTCTTGGGGGGGAGGGGGTGCAGTCGCAAAACAAGTGAAGTGAACAGCAGTTCCCCTCTGTGACAGTGCGTGTCCTGCAGCAGGATGCACTAGGTAGGGGTTTGTCCCTTTTTCCCTCCTGCCTCGGCACAACCCTCAGCACACAAAACTTCCGGGTACACAGCCCAGACTGCTTTCAGCCTGACAATAAGTTACACGTGTGTGCACAAGCACCTCTGAGATGGTGCCACAGCTGCAAATTCCCCACCTGTCACCTATGGTCAAGCTGACCCAATAGGACCGGGGGAGTGCAAACCCAGCATCACCCAGGTCTCAGGCACAGGGGGAAGGAGGTGGCTCATTGATAAACCCAGGGAGTTTATCAAAGCTTATGGAGGCAGCTCCCTACCTCTCGTCAAAGAGATTTAAAACAAATTACATGACCTAGACACATAGCTGTGCTTTATTCGCAGCAGTAGCTCTGCATGCAGACAGCCTTAGATGTGGCATCGGTTAAGATATATTTGGATTTCCAAGGGTTACCCCACACAGCACCGTCCCAGCCCAGCACGCTGGCCTCGCTCACCACTTTGTTGGGGTCGTTGCGGTGGTTCTCCATGCAGTGCTTGACTAGCTCCTGCTGGTCCAAGTTCCGGGCCCCGCAGTACGGACACACAAACGTTGAGCGATTGGGAATATTGCTAAGGAGAGCAAGAAGAGCTCAGACCCTTGGGAAGGATCAACTTCTCCTGAACTAATCCAGCCTCCCTTGCTGCTTCCTGTTCTGTTTTGTCCCACCCACCCAAGGCAGAGACCAGATCAGCCTGCCCCAGTTCCCAAAAGCTGCTGGGAGATTAAATCTTTGGAGGTCATTAGTGTGCCATTCCCACCCCAGCCGCAGGCCAAATTACCCTGGTTTGGCTGGTCCTTCCTTGTGGGTCACTCTCTGAAACAACACAGGGCAGCGCCTGGGCTGCAGATGCCATGAGGGAAAGGGTGCCAGTGTGTCCTCTTGAGACCAGCCCAGGATAACGAGAAAGGGAAACGCGTCCTTGGATTTTAGGGCTTATAACAAAGATCGATGTGAGCATCTGTGAGGTTTGTAAGCAGGGACAGGTTGCCCTTTCCTCATGCATGGCAATACCTGGGGATGGGCTGGGACGTGGGGACGACAGGGACGAACTTCGGGCAGTTGGCCATCTGCTCTTGCACCTTTGCACAGGATGAGACGTGAGACCGCATTTTCGCTAGGGTCACCTAGAGAACAAGGAGAAGACACATGTTCCTGGAGGCTGCAGGAATCCCTTCCCCTGCCAGATGCAGCACTGGAACCCTGGTCCAGTTTGGTAGAGCAGTTTTGGCCACACTTTGACTAAATATCGGTCCACGCAGGTTGATCCCCACCTGCATGCTGCACGATCCCTTCCTCCCCTGCAGAGCAGGGGGATTTGGGGTTGCATGCTCCCAGCACAACATACCCCCAACGGTGCTATGCAGCATGGCTGACAGGTGGTAAACCCAGACTGCTGACATAATCACATGGGATCATTTCTGGGCCACAGCCAGGGAGTTAAAGGAAGATCCCCAAAGTTTACGGAAGCCAGAAAGGACATCAGCCCAACTCGTAGAGACACATCATGAATCACAGCTCTACAGCTGGTCCCAGAGTTGTCCCAGACCAGACTGCCCCGGGCTGAATCACGTGGCGTCTATTCCCTGCTGCTAGTTCAGCTCCCCAGTGGCAGCACCTTAAGCAAGAGCTAAAACCTTACCTCCATAGGGAACAGCAGAGCTGGTTTGTCTCAGCCTCTCCCGTGTTGCAGGAAAACCTCAGCATGCATCTGAAGGTCCCCACTGTCTAATAATAGCTTCAGTCTTCTGATAAATGCAGCTAGGAGAGCGCCTTTCTCTCTGCACAACCCTGCTTGCCTCGGGCAGCCATGCCTGCCTGGCTCATGGTAGCAGCCTTCCCACAGGGGCCACAACACCTTGCACATGTAACCTGGGGGGCCACTGAACAGGGAACTTTGCACACCCAACTACGGATAGCAAGTGACCTCGCTATCCCTGGCACTGCGGCTACAGGGGCAGCAGCCACACCCCAGCACCCAAACAAAGCTGTGCACACATGGGAGGGAGCAGCTCCTTCACAAGCTTTACCTTCTTGCTGCAGCCTCTGCAGGGAGCCTTGTAGGACGATAGCTGTTTCTCCACGTTGGAGGCCTTCTCCACCTTCTTGGGGTCAAACGGCATGCGGCAGAGCGGGCACAGTGGAGAGGGCACTTGGAGGCAGGGCTGCAGGCACTCTCCGCAAAACCTGGGGGCATGGAGAGCAGTTTCAAGCACCTCAGAGGGAACTAGTGGCATCCCAGCCCAGGAGAGGGGGACCAGGACCCTGGCCCCGGGGCAGGACCTGCTCCCTGGGAATCTTGCTCGCTTTGGGGTGCCCTCCCTGGCAGGATCCAGGACAGATTTGAGGATGCTCAGAGGAGCCTAAACCACAGAGGAAACAGCAGAGCCTGCACCAGAGGGTGTGGAACCAGCTATCCCGCCTGGATTCTTCCCACGGGTCTAACAGGCTCAAGGCCCGCTGTGCCAATCTGCCTCCAGCCACGCATGCCCTGTCCACGTAGCGAACCTTGGCATCCCGGCGGCTCTTGGCCGCCCTGGGCCGAGCCCTGCTTCCCCGCACTGGGCGTCTTACAGCCATCCCCACCGACCCACAGCACTGTCTAGCATACAGGGCAGCCTCAACACCGAGGACTAAAAAACTCCAGAAGGGGCACTTGGAGCAACCAGACAGAGCAGGCAGCTTGGCACTGGGTACGAGACTGCCAGACTCACCCCAAACCCCATGTCCTTCCGCATGCCCGTGCGGAGAAGAAGCCACTCTGCAGGAGCACAGCTCTCTGCCATGTGTCCTTCAAACACTCCTCCACACACACGCCAAACAGTGATCCGTACACATGTCCGGGACTGAGCCACGGTGCACAGATAAAGCTGCTGCCCGGAGACCCGTGGCCAGGCACTAAGAGCTGCTCACGTGCCTGGGCTGCAAGTGGAGGGACACAGACTAAACAGAGCCAAACAATAACCAGTGCTGAACATCCAGGCTGCACAGGAGTAAAGCAAGTGCGTGAGCTACAGATTAGAGCCTGGCTCACCTCCTCTCAAGGTCCTTATGCCTGCAGGGACAGAGATGAGAAATCAAAGTAGCAGGGAGGAAATGCAGGGAAGCCACCCTCAGGGTTAGCAGCACGCAGGGAGGAGAGAGCAGGCTGCCTCTCCAGCCCAGCGGCTCCAATTGGATGGGTCTAGCGCATTCACGTTTCCCCTTTGCCCAAGTGTAAAAGGGAGCACCACTGAGACTGAGCAAAGCAGTGGTCCGAGCTGAAACCACCAAAATCCCATCCCACGCTCCCAGCCAGGGGCAAGAGCTCAGACTCCTGCATCAGCACTGCTCTGTTGAAACTGCCCCTTAGGACAAGCACCAGCAAGTCTGAACGGGTGACACATGGCTTGGACCTGCCCGAACCAGGAAGTACAACCCCACAGGAACCTCCACGCACACACCTCCTTCCTCCATGCCCACCCCACACCAGGTGACCGAACCCCCTCCCCATGCACGACAGGAGGTGGCCTGGGCGCTCCCTTTCACCCTCGGTCTCTGGATGCCTCTGCAGTCCCACAGTGAGGCAAACCGACTTGGTCCCCGCAGGGTCAACAACTTCTCCAGCGCTCTGCCTAAAGGGGCCACGGCCGCAACGGGCCACTGCTAAGGCCGCAGCAAGCCAAGATCCCCTTGTCACCCGCAGCAGCCCTGGCCATGCAGGTGTCATGACGGTGTTAACAGGGATTGGGAACCTGTGGGAAATACTGCTCCTGCCCTCACCATCTGCACAGAGCTGCATCCACAGGTGGATCCAGGGCCCATTGCTTGTGTGGTGGCAGATATCCACCCGCAGATGAAATCTCTCTTACGAAGCCTGGGGGAACCGCCGGGGGTGTCACACAGAGCAATACTTTGAGTCAGCTGAGATCTAAACCTCTTCATGCCACCCCCAGGCCTGCGACAAGAGCAACCACTCCATCCCCGCCCCTCCACCTACCAATTGCCTTTACAAAGCCATGTCACCCTGAACCAGGGTACGAAACACTGCTCAACCTTCACAGCTGTGCTGGGACCAGGCACGGGAACGCAGCCACCACCTCATCCCTGCTTGACACATGCTGACTCTTCACATGAGCAATGACTAAGCCCTTCCCAGTGCAGATTGCTCCTTCACGGGGTTCCCAGGCGGCCTCCTAACACACTTAGGGCTGCACCGTTGTGAGGTGGCAGAGGAGCCATGCAAGCCTACGGCTCGCAAGGGGCAAGTCATTGCAGAGATGCCCTCTTGCTCCAGCTCCCCAACTGCACTCAACCACCCCAGTGGGCTGAGGGTTGCCCTCAATCCCAAATGGATGAAGCCAGACCACGCACAGGTGCTGAGCGAGGCCAGGGTCTCAATGTGAGACCAAGCTGCTCCAAAAATCGGCTGTGAAAGGGGAACTGAGGAGATATCACCAAAAGAGTTTTCCTCAAGGCCTCTAGAACGAGTGGCTGAAACAGGGCCACAGACCTGCCATCAGCACCTACCCACGCTGTCACCTCCTTGTCCCCGGCCCCCTTGTACCCAAAGCCAAGCTACCAGTCAGCACCAGGGTCCCAGGTCCAGAGTCACACAGGTAAACCCCAGCTCCCCCACAGCAGGACTCCAAGCTCTCCTGCCCCTTTTCCAGCTTTGGCAACCTCCTCCCGGTGTGCCAGGGGACCAGAGGAGTAGGAGGAGCTCCAGCCCAGCTCAGCCAACGCACAACCCCTTGGGCAGCCTGGATGCCCGCACAGAGGGCTTGGGGCAGGATTTCCATCCAGGCAAGACCCTAGCCCGCTCTGCCAGGGAAAGGGTGCCAGGAGTCAGGCAGAGTTTGGGGGGAGACCCCCTGCCATGGGCTCCTGGGGGCACCCCCCTGCTTCCCCATCAGCCCCAGGGCAGGAACAGGGCAACAGCCCAGAGCCCGGGCAGCCCCTGCAGAGGGAGAAGGGGGGGTGCTCAGAGGGGTGAGGACCCCTGGGGGCACCCCACAGTGAGAGGCCCAGCTTTGGGGGCTGGGGAGACCGAGGTCCAGGCTGGGGGATGATAAGGGGTCCTGGTGAGGGGAGCACATGGGGGGCCCCAGGCTGAGGAGGGGAGGGGGGAGGGACGGGAGCAGAAAAGGGGGCCAAGGCCAGCTTGGGAAAGGTGCCTGGTGCCAACGGAGGAACGGGGGTAGGAAGAGGGTCCCAGTACCAGCTGGAGGAAGGTGATGAGAAAGGAGTCCTGGTACTGGTGCGGGAGGAAGACCCAGCCTGGGCTGTAGCGCAGGATGGGAAGGGGGCCTGGTACTGGCTGGGGGGCAGGGGAGGGATGCTGGTGGGGGGCAGGAGTGGGGTCCTGATACTAGCTGGGGGGCAGGAGTGGGGTCCCAGCACCAGTGGGGTCTCAGAAGTGGAGTCCTGATGGGGGGCAGGGTCCTAGTACCGGCTGTGGGGCAGGAGTGGGGTCCCGGTACCGATGATGTCGTAGGATTGGGGTCCCAGTACCAGCTGCAGGGCAGGAGCGGGGTCCCACTACTGATGGGTTTGTAGGAGTGGGATCCCAAAGCGGGGCAGGAGTGGGGTCCCAGTACCGATAGGGTCGCATGAGCGGGGTCCTGATGGGGGGCAGCAGCAGGGTCCTAGTACCGGCTGTGGGGCAGGAGTGGGGTCCTGATGGGGGGCAGCAGCAGGGTTCTAGTACCGGCTGTGGGGCAGGAGTGGGGTCCTGATGGGGGGCAGCAGCAGGGTCCTAGTACCGGCTGTAGGGCAGGAGTGGGGTCCCAGTACCGATGATGTCGTAGGATTGGGGTCCCAGTACCAGCTGCAGGGCAGGAGCGGGGTCCCACTACTGATGGGTTTGTAGGAGTGGGATCCCAAAGCGGGGCAGGAATGGGGTCCCGGTACCGATGGGGTCGTAGGAGCAGGATCCTGGTGGGGGGCAGCAGCAGGGTCCCGGTACCGGCTGCGGGGTCGCAGGAGCGGGGGCCTGGAGGGACCCCAGCAGGGGAGGCGGGAACGGTGCTGACCGCGGGCCCGGTACCGCCAGGGCCCCGGTACCGAGGGGGGAAGACAGGGTAGAGGGTACCGGCGGGGGGGAAGGGGGTCCCTCGGGACGGCGGCAGCGAGGCGACGGGAAAGCGCCGCCGGGACGGCCGGGGGTGAGGGGGTGTGAGGAGGAGCCCGGGGGTCCCCGGTGGGAAAGGGGGGGGGGGTCGCGGCGCCCGCCCCCCCCCCCGGGCCCGGCCTCACGTGTGGCCGCAGCCCGCGATGCCGACGGCGCGGTGATAGACCTCCAGGCAGATGGGGCAGCTGAACTGCGCCTCCAGCGCCTCGGCGGCGGGGCCGGCGGGCGGCGGCGGCCGGGGGGGTCCGCCCGGGGCCTGGGGCCGCTGCGCCGCCGCCGCCACCAGCAGGCTGCGGAACATGGCGGCGGGCGGGCGGCCGGGCAGGAGGAGGGGGCGGCCCGCTGTGACGTCACCGCGCCGCCGTCACGGTCTCGGTGACGTCACTGCTGCGCGCCGGGAGCGGCGGGAGCGGCGCGGGTCGCCATGTGCCAGGCGCGGGAGGACTACGGGCGGCGCGGGCCGGGCCGGCGGGCCCCGCCCCCCAGGTGGGAGCTCCGCCCCCCGTCCCGCCCCCGGGGACACCGGGACCGACCCCCCACCCTGGGACTGGCACCGGCACCGACCCCCGGAAACCGGCACCGACCCTCCACCCCGGGACCGGGACCGGGACCGACCCCCGGGGACCAGGACCGACCGGGGCCCACCCCCGGACCGGGACCGGGACCGAGCCCCCCACCCCGGGACCGGCACCGACCCCCGGGGACCGGGACCGACCCCCCACCCCCGGACTGGCACCGGGATCGACCCCCGGGGACCGGGACCGACCCCCCACCCCCGGACTGGCACCGGGACCGACCCCCGGGGACCGGGACCGACCCCCCACCCCCGGACTGGCACCGGGACCGACCCCCGGGGACCGGCACCGACCCCCCACCCCCGGACTGGCACCGGGACCGAGCCCCGGGGACCGGGACCGACCTCCCACCCCCGAGCCGGCACCGGGACCGACCCCCGGGAACCGGGACCGACCCCCCACCCCCGGACTGGCACCGGGACCGAGCCCCGGGGACCGGGACCGACCCCCCACCCCCGGACTGGCACCGGGACCGAGCCCCGGGGACCGGGACCGACCTCCCACCCCCGAGCCGGCACCGGGACCGACCCCCGGGAACCGGGACCGACCCCCCACCCCCGGACTGGCACCGGCACCGACCCCTGGGGACCGGCACCGACCCCCCACCCCCGAGCCGGCACCGGGACCGACCCCCGGGAACCGGGACCAACCCCCACCCCCGGACTGGCACCGGGACCGACCCCCGGGGACCGGGACCGACCTCCCACCCCCGAGCCGGCACCGGGACCGACCCCCGGGAACCGGGACCGACCTCCCACCCCCGGACTGGCACCGGCACCGACCCCTGGGGACCGGCACCGACCCCCCACCCCCGAGCCGGCACCGGGACCGACCCCCGGGAACCGGGACCGACCTCCCACCCCCGGGCCGGCACCGGGACCGACCCCCGGGAACTGGGACCGACCCCCCGGACTGGCACCGGCACCGGGACCGACCCCTGGGGACCGGGACTGCCCCCCCACCCCGGGACCGGGACCGACCTCCCACCCCCGGACTGGCACCGGGACCGGCACCGACCCCCGGGAACTGGGACCGACCCACTCACCCCTGGACTGGCACCGGGACTGAGCCCTGGGGCCCGGGACTGCCACCCCCCCGGACTGGCACTGGCACCAACCTCTGGGGACCAGCACCGGCACTGACCCCCCCCCCCCTCCCCGGGACAGGGACCGACCCTCTGGGACCGGGACCACCACCCCCTGGTACCGGGACCGACCTGTGGGGGTCTGGACTGGGACCTACCCCCAGGACCGGCACAGGGACTGCCCCCCCCCCACCCCCCCCCTAGGACTGGGACCACCACTCCCCAGCACCAGCACCGGAATTGATCCTTGGGACCGGGGACTGCCACCCCCGAGGCAGTAGGACTGGGACCAGCCCCCCACCCAGGACCAGGACCGCCACCCCCCGGCCTGGAACTGGGACCGACCCACCGTCCCTGGGGCCTACCGCCCCCCGGGTCCAGCACCGGGACCGACCCCCAGACCACCACGGCGGGGGGGGGGGGGGGGGGAGTCGGGGGTGGCATCGCGGTGACGCCCTGCGTCTCTCCCCAGCTGCCCACCGACGTGCGTGAAGTGCAAGGAGGGCTCAGCCGCGGTGGTCATCCGCCTCGGGGACGCCTTCTGCCGGTGAGGACGCGGGCCGGGGGGGGGGGGGCCGCTGCGCTGGGGGGGGGGGGACCCTCCGCGGGGCTCAGCCCGCGCCGCCCTCTCCCCGCAGGGCTTGCTTCCGCGAGTACTTCGTGCACAAGTTTCGCGCCATGCTGGGCAAGAACCGCGTCATCTTCCCGGGCGAGAAGGTAGCGGGGGGCGCCGGGGTGGCCGGGGGCGCCGGGACGGGCTGGGCCCCGCGCGGTGCCAGCACCAGCCTCTCCCTCTGCGTCTCCCCCCGCTGCAGGTGCTGCTGGCGCTCTCCGGCGGGCCGGCCTCCAGCGCCATGCTCCGACAGGTCCAGGAGGTGAGCGCAGGGGCCGGGGCACCCGGCGCTGTGAGGCTGCGGCACCCAGCGCCGGCTGGTCCTGCCACCTGCCCGGCACCCTCGCGGCGCTGGGAATGGCGCCGCCGGGCTCATTTCCCCCTTCTCTTCCCAGGGGCTGAGCCGGGAGACGGCCAAGAGGCTCCGCTTCATCCCCGGCCTCGTCTACGTAGACGGTAAGGGCACCCTGCTGGCTCCGGGCCCCTCTAGGGTGGCAGTGCCCGGGGCGGCAGCTGACACCGCCGCGGCACCGGGAGCTGCCCACCCTTTCCGCTGATCCACAGGGATGCAGCTCCGGGAGGGTCCCTTAGCCCCGTCGAGGTGGGTGCCCCCGCGGGGAGGGCGATGCGGTGCCGCTGAGCCCGTTTCCTTCGCAGAGGGAGCCGTGTGCGGGCAGAGCCCGGCTCAGCGGGAGGAGAGCCTGGCCCGCGTGGAGGCCATCCTGCAAGCCACCGGCTTCCCCTACCACCTGGCCCACCTGGAGCAGGTAGGGAGCCGCCGGGGGGGGTGAGCTGGGCAGGGCTGGGGGCACAGTGTCCGGGCTGGGAGCATGCGGCGTGGCTCCCCCAAACCCTGCCGTAAGTTATCCGGCTGCTGCGGAGGCTCTTTGCTTTGCACCCCGTAGCACCGGCTTGGCTCCCACCTTCTCACAACCACCCCAGCCTCTCCCAGCCCCAGCACCCATCTCTCTCCTCCCCCACCCAGGCCTTCGACCTGCCCGACTCCATTCTCCGACGGGGGCCACGGGGTGGCGACAAGCCCTGCCCCACTTACAAGGAAGCCGTGGAGGATTTCATCCAGCAGCAGCGGCAGGAGGCGGCCGAGGGGGACGGAGCCGCCTCCCTGCCCCAGCGCCTGGCCCAGCTCGGCATCCAGGACCTGCCCATCGGAAGGGAGCCGGCAGCCCCGGGTGCCCGACTGCCTGCTGCGGCCCAGACCGAGGAGCTGCTCCGGCTTTTCGAGGCTGCGGGGACCCTGACGGCGAAAGAGGAGCTGCTGCAGATGCTGCGGTGAGAGGGGTCCCGGCCCCCACGCTGGTCTGCCCTGCCCCTCGCCGCAGGTCCGCAGGCCTGAGCAGGAATCGCCCTGTCCCCGCAGGACGCACCTCATCCTGCACACGGCCAGGACCCAGGGATACACCAAGGTCATGATGGGGGACAGCTGCACCCGCGTGGCCGTCAAGCTCCTGACCAACCTGGCCCTGGGCCGTGGTGCCTTCCTCGCCATGGACACGGTGAGCGACCCGCGGGCACGGGACACCTGCTAGCCCTGCACGCCCTCAGTCCTGTCCCTGTGCTGGGCTGGCAGTGCCGATGCCACGGTGCCTGGCACGACCTGGTGACAACTGTCCCTGCCTGAGGTGGAGGGCAAGCTCCAGAGGCCCATAATGTGGCCTGCCAGCCAAGGAGAGAAGGGATAGAAAGGGCTTGCTCCAGGCCTTGTTGTGCCCCTCCATGGGGGACGTGCGTGGCTCGGAGCCACAGCAGCAGGGCCATGGTGCTGCGGGGCTGTGCCACAGGACCCCACCACCCTTCAGCACCCATGTGCATTCATGCAGGGCTTCATGGACAACCGTCACGGCGACGTGGCCGTGGTGCGGCCCATGCGGGAGTACATGGCCAAGGAGATCGCCTTCTACAACCATTTCTTCGGTGTCCCCACTATCGTCACACCTGCCCTCCGTGCCAAGGTAAAGGTGTCCTCCAGGCACCCCGGGGGCCCAGCTGGGCTCTGCGGGGGTGCAGAGGTTGGGGGTCTCGAGGCGGGCCGGCTGGCCCCTGGCTCCCTGCGCCCCGTCGTGCCCATGTCCTCTCTGTTCCCTGCCCCAGCGCCGCGAGAAGACCAGCATCCACCGCCTGATGGAGGACTTCCTCCTGGGTCTGCAGGCAGAGTTCCCCTCCACCATCAGCACCGTGTACCGGTAGGCCCTGGTGCCATCCTGTGCACGGGGCTGTGCACACCCTGCGGGGGCTGGCACGGAGAGGGGAGCACCCCAGGCCGGGCTCTGCCCCGGGGAACCGGGACTGTCCACCGCTCACCAGCCTGACCTCCGGCTGCAGGACGGGCGAGAAGCTGAGCACGGCTCCCGCGGAGGCCGGCTCGGAGCCAGGTGCCGAGCCCCAGCGCTGCCTGCTGTGCCTGTGCGCCCTGGACACCCTTGCAGGTAAGCGGGGACTGCAGTGGGGACGCGGGCGAGTGGTGCGGCTGGAGCTGCGGGCCCTGAGCTCCTGGCTGCCCTCGGGCTCTTGCAGAGGAGGACTTGGCCCTGGAGCCCACCCTGATCGTGGAAGAGGCAGCAGCGCAGAGGCCACCAGGACCAGCTGGGGACAGCTGCTGCCATGCAGGGACGCAGGGAAGTTGCTGCCGGAGCTCTCTGACGCCAGGGTAAGGTGCTAGGATAGCGCTGGCACTGCGCGGGGGCCCGGGGGTCTGGCTGCCTGCTCACTGCCGGCTCTCCGCAGGGTTGTGAGCAGAGCTGCCTACCTCCCGCTGCTCTGCTACAGCTGCCGGCTCACCTTCAAGGAAATGGTAAGGTATCACCGGGCACGGGGCAGTTCTGCCTCCTCTTGCAGGAGCCGTGCCGTTCCCTGCGGGCGCAGTGGGGACGTGCCCTCTGTCCCTGCCTGTCCAGCATGGCCCCTCTCCCTCTCGCAGGGCCAACCGGACACGCTGCCACCCTATGTGCGCTCGGAGGCCCAGCGCAGGAGCCACAGGTACTGCTGGGACACCGGGGCACCCCTCCGTGCCAGACCAGGGCCCGGCTAGCCCCCGTGAGGGGTTGGTGTATGGCACAGCCTGCTGGGCCCTGAGGCCAGGTTTGTCCCTTCCAGGGCTGAGATGAAGCAGCAGATCCAGGAATTCCTGCTGGAGGATGATGATAAGGACCCCAGCGAGAGCTGATGAGCACAGCCCCAGCTTTGCCTCCTGCTGGTGACAAGGGTCCTGGGGACAGACCCCCCCCCCGTCCCTCTGGGACAGCCTGGCAGCACATGGTCCCACCCCTAGGGACAGCTTGGGGGACCCAGCCCCTGTGCCCCAGGCTGGGCTCACCAGCATATCCCATATGATGGTGAGAGACCACAGCCAAAGCTTAGGGAGGTGCTGGGTCACCCACTGTGACACCTGGTGACCAGGCAGCTGCTTTTAAACCCAATTTAAAATATTGGGTAAGCAGCAGGGTGGTCAGAGAGAGCCTCTAGTCCCCAGCTGGGCTCAGTCCACGGGTGCCAGGGTGGCCCTGGTCCCACCAAGTGAGCCTCCTCCTCTCAGCCCCAGGAGCACATGAACCAGGGAGGCCTCAGGTTTGTTTTATTATATATCTGTATAAATAAACCATTTGACTTTAAAAAAAAAAAAAAAAAGGTCCACAGTCCAGCTGGAGCTGCCAGGCACCGCTGCTGGGGCAGCCAGCAGCCCAGCCCACCCCGGCTCTCTGGGGCCGCAAGCCCCGGGCAGCGGGACTGAGGGTGCTATTGCTTTGAGTTCAACCTGGTTGTGGTGCGGGGCTGAAGAGCAGGCTCGGCGGGCACGAGGGCCGGCTCCCAGCACCCTGTGCCCTCCCGGCAGCCAGAGGTGCCCAGCAAGCCGGGGCTGGCTGTGCCCCAGCGAGGAAGGCACGACGTGGTCTCCGCTAGGCTGGGGCACGGGCACTGCCGTCCCAGCGGGGGGGGAAGGCAGGCCAGACAGCTTGAAAGCAATGTAAAAATATCCTCCTTAAAAGCAAGAGTCCGGGCTCCCCCACGTGCTGAGCACGCCGGCTGGTGTCTCCATCCCGCATCCGTGGGGCCAGGCGGTGGCCCTTGCTCCCCCGCGGGCTGTGCCCCAGCTCTCCCGCAAGGCTGGCTTAAGGCATTGGCGGTGATGTCCCTGGGAGGGGGACCACGGCAGGGCTGGTGCTGGGGCCGGGGCATCCGCTGGCTGCGGCAGTGGCCAGTCCCCCTTCCTCTTACTCCTTCTCCCGCGTCCACTTGATCATAGTCTCGGGTGAGCGGTATAGGAAGATGAGCTTGGCGTAGAGCTCCTCCTCCAGCTCCAGCTCGCCCGTCTCCCGCACCAGGAAGATGTCCTGGCACAGTTTGAGGATGCGGTCCACGCAGGGCAGCTCCTCAAACATGATGGAGTGCGAGATCTCGCTGAAGAAGCCACGCACGAACTTCCCGATCACCAGCACGATGGAGACATACAGCCCCATGATCCTGCAACGGGCAGAAATGAGTATGGGGGTGGGGGGGGGGGGCCTTCGACCTTACTGCCCCGGCTCCGAGGTGCCACACTGGAGCTCAGCGGGGCAGTCCGTGTCCCCCAGTGTACCACACCGTGGGCATCTCACCCCAGCCCTACCAGCCTGCCGCTAGCCCTACGCACCCGTAGCCGGCCAGGAATCCCAGGCTGGGCGGGCTGACTTTGTCGTTGAAGATGACCATGGGCAGGATGTTGCCATCGTGCGGCGGGGCACCGTCGCGGTCTTTCAGCCGCACCACCCACCACTCCAGGAAGCTGTCGCTGTCGCGGCCTGAGCCCACGCGCTCCCGCTTCAGCTGCACCTCCACGTCCAGGTAGCTGTCCTCCCCGTCTGCGGCACACGCGGAGCCGTCAGGGCACGGCACAGCAGCCCCCTGGCCCCTGCCAGGCGCCCTGGGGACCCCAGGGACCCCTTGCAGCCCCCCCCAGCCTGACACCCTCCTCCGCACCCATGTGCAGAGCGTGCGATCCAGCACCCACCTGGCAGCAGCTGCTTCACAGGGTTGGCCTCCGGGCCGTTGGGCGCGCGGATGTAATTGGGGAAGAGCTTGGGCACTTGCCTGCAACGGAGCACCGGTAAGCGGGGAGAGCTGGCGAGACAGGGCATGGGGGCTGGCAGCACCCACACCTCCCCCCAGCACCCGGGGGGGGTGTCACACCAGCTCCAGCTTGTGGCCAGGGCCGGGACCTCAGAGTCCTGTGCCTGCAGCCAGCACCCCCTGCTCTCCCCCCCGGCACAGTGCCCAGATGCGCCCAGCAGCACTCACACGGGGGTGTTGCGGGTGCCCTGCAGCAGCTCGGCCAGCTCCGCGCGCTCGGGTGCGCCGGGCTGCAGGTCGGTGGTGTGCTTGTCGAAGGTGTGCTCCACTGTGCCACCCTTGCCCAGGTCCCTGCGGGCAGAGCGGGCGCAGAGGCTGAGCGGGGCCAGGGTGCAGGACCCAGCTGCCCCGCACCCTGCGCCCGGCCCCAGCACTACCTCTGGAAGGTCCAGGTGAGGCGCAGGGTGATGTCCGAGGAGCCGTTCTGCAGCTCCCGCCGCATCTGCTCCCGGCTCGGCGGGCTGATGCTCCACAGCGAGCCCGAGCTGCCCTCGATGCGGGCCGTGACGATGTCCTCGTAGCTGTACAGCGTGATGAACTGCATGGCCACCTAGGCGCGAGGGATGGGGCACAGCTCAGCCCCTGGCCGCAGCCCCCTGCCCTCCGCGGGTGCATCCTGCACCCGCAGCCCGGCTCGGGCACCCACAGGGGTGGAACAAGGGTTTGGGGTTGTTTTTTTTTACCGGCTGCCTCTCAAACTGGTTTGTCAGGGCTTCGTAGTCCTGGGGGGTGAATGGCTGGATCGACTGCTGCTGGGCACTCATGGTGAACAGTGGCTGCGGGGGCACGAGGATGGGGCAGCGTCAACCTGGGGGGCTCAGGCGTCCGGGCTCAGAGCTGCAGCCCCAGGAGCCCAGTGGGGCACGGCTGCTGCCCCGCGGTGGCTGGCCTGCTGTCCTCACCTCGTACCCCCCCAGCTTGAGTGTGACAGTGACGTCGATGGGGTGGTTCACAACGCCCACCACGGAGCGCACCAGCGACATGAAGAGCAGCGGGAACCAGATGATGGCCACGAGGAAGAGGATGATGAGGCCCCCCATGCCATACTTCACAATCTTCTTTTTCTTCTGCCCTTTGGGCTGTGGATATTTCTGCAGGGAGATAGTGCACTCAGCACGGTGCCAGGCTTGGGGCACCTAGCCAGGGACACCCCAATGACAACAAGCTCATTGGGGACCTTTCACAGGCTAGGCAGAACCTGGGGAGGTTTTGGGGGGTGTCAGAGCAAACTGGCAATTGGCAGCGATGTGGGGGACCCCCCCAACTGCTTCCTAACTCCGTACCTCAGCCCCAGCTTCCCCTGGCTCTGCCCATGCCCCTGAGCCCAGGACCAGGACCACCAAGAGGCTCCAATTCCAGGGCTGAGCCATGATCCCGCTCCTCTTGCCATGCAGCTCAGTTGGGCAAGGAGAGAGGAGTCCCCATAGCCCACCCTGGCAGCCCAGGCCTGGCCTGCATGGCCAGCTAGCCCAGGGCTCACTACTGGGGGCCCCGACTTAGGTGGCATGGGGGACATATGGGAGCAGGGGACAGGCAAGGTAATGCTAAGGTCCCACCTTCTCCGTCTCGCGGCTGCACTTGATGATGAAGATGTTGGCATAGATGTCTTCCACACACATCCAGTTGGACAGGGACAGTGTGGTGTCGGTCCAGACCCAGTCCATAACAGCCCGCAGCTCCACCAGGAAGGGCACGAGGCGAAACCTGCCAGGCACAGGGAGAGGGGCTGGTACCGCACTGTCTGCCCTACCCCATCAGCTGCCCTGTGGCCAAGACAGTCCCTGCGCACCCAATGGGAGATATGGGGCAGCTCAGCCCCATGCCACCCCCCTGCCCTGTGCCTGCTGCCCCATACCCTTGGAAGAGGAAGAGGTTGAGGTGGTTGTATTTCTTGGTGAGGAAGTTGCCCAGGATACGGGTAGGGTAGCCGCAACGGATCTGGTAGGCTGACAGTGAGAAGTAGATGCACTTCACGAAGTACCACAGCTGGGCCACTGTGTTGAGGCTGAACAACCTGCAGGCACCACGGAAGGGACCTGTAACTCCTCTGGCTGCCTGATCCCCCCTATCTGGGCCACCAGGCCACCATGCGGGGCCGGTAGCTCCTGGCAGCACCAGGGGCTGGTGACACAAAGGCAGCGAGCAAGTGCCATGGGGCCTCAGCTCTGGGAGCCCCCAGGCACCCTCAGCACCACTGTGGGCCACCCAAGGAGCATCCCACGCCCCCAGCTAGGCATTCCCAGTGGATGCTTGGCAGCGCCAGTGAAAGGGCACGGCCGGGCTGGTACCTTTCGGTGACAGCCGGCAGGATAAAAAACATCCAGAGGTGGATGCTGAAGACCAGGATGACCTGGAAGATGAGCTTGCCCAGCACGGTCTTGCGGAGGTAGAGCGCGCGGTCGATCACCATGGTGGTGAACTGTATGAGCAGCATGACCAGGAAGGCCTCCGGCACCTGGTCATCCGACAGCGAGGACGTGATGTCGGCGGCTGCCGAGTGTTTCTGGGGACACAGGAGACGTGAGAATGGGGCCCAGCCTGACCTCATGCCCACCCCAGAGCTGGCTGAAAGGGTTTGCGGGCACCCCACAGAAACGCCTGTGGCCCTGCTCACCCCGAAGGCCCAGAAGCCAAAGATGATGATGATGAAGTCAACCACGTCGGCCAAGAACATGAAAGCATAGACATCAGTGGCAGCCCGGTACTGGGTGTGCAGGATGTCCCAGAAGAAGCTGCGCACGGGCTGGTACATGTTCTGCGCCCTGGAAGGGACAGAGGGGACACGCATCCTGCAGGCTGTATGCCACAGCCCCCTACCCTGGCCAGCACCGCGGGACACTCACTTAGTGAGGAAGAAGAGCTTGACCCGGAGCCCAAAAGCCTTCAGCTTCTCCTGAGAGCGACTCTGCTTCGTCTCTTCCTCCTCTTCCTCCTCCTCCCCAGCATCGCCTGCAGGTGAGATACAGCATGGGTATCAGCCCAGGGGAAGCAGAGCCAGTGCACGCGGGACCTCATCCTGCCTGGCCCCAGCACTGCTCCACCCTGGGGGACATGAGCCCTGGCCCTGGCCAGGGTGCTCAGCACCCTCCAGGGTGCAGTAGGTGAGAAACGCCATTCACCTTCCTCCACAGCCTCCTCCTGCTTCTTGCTCCAGCGCTTCTTCTTCCTCCTGAAGCGGAGGTGACTGCCACCAGCCCTGGTGCCTTCATCCTGCCCCACGGCGTCGTCCTTCTGCTCCGGCTTCGCTGCTGCTCCTGGTACCCCCAGTTCTGCCAGAGCCTCTTTCCCTTCCTTGCTGGCTGCTGGGGGCTCTGCTTCCTCCCGCCTCTCCTCCTCCTCCTCCTCCTCCGCCCGCTCTGCCTCCGGCCGCTTCTTGGCAAAGGGGTCCTCCTCATGGTCCCACAGTCCGTAGCACTGGGAAAGGCCAGGGGTTAGCGAGAGCCCGGCTGGGACCCACCATGGACATGTTTCCTACCACCCCCCAGCTCCACCTGCTTCACCCCACCCAACGCTGCCATCAGCTCCCGGCACAGGGGAGTCGGGTGCTGCCCCAGCCATCCTGCTCCCAGTGCGCCCAGGCGCCCCGAGCATCATGGGGCCATAAAGCTTCCTGGCTGCCAAAGTCACCAGAAACTGGTGTCTTGGTCGGAAATGAAGACGGAGATGCCCAAGAGATGGACACCCTCTGATGGTGACGGTCCAGCTGGGCAGTACCCACTGCCAGACAGGAGGCTGGACGGGGTGCTGTGCCGCAAGCACCCTGCCCACGGTGATGCCGGCACCCCGGGGCTCACCAGCAGGAGCGAGCGGTGGAAGAACAGCGCCAGGAGCTGGACGAGGTCATACTTGATATAGCGGTCGGTCTTCTCCAGGCCCAGGATGCGAGGCGGAAAGAAGGGCTTGCCCTCATTGCGCACCAGCATGGCGTAACCGTTCCAGGGGAAGAACCCGAACTGGAAGAGGTATTTCACCACCACCATCACCTGCAGGGAGGTAGGAGTCAGCAGGAGGCAGCTGGAGCCCAGTGCCCGCCTCGCCGGCCGTTCCGGCAGCCCTACCACAGGCAGTGAGAGCCAGCACGGCCCGTGCCAACCTCGGTAAAGATGATAGCGGTCATCCAGAAGCGCTTGCTGGGCCGGGGGATGGAGAGCATGGCCCACAGGAAGACGAGGATGGGCAGGAAGAGGGAGATGACGGAGGCGGTCACCATGTTGTTGAGGATGATGACGAAGTAGCAGAGCAGCTCAGAGTGGGCGGCCACACAGTGGTAGGTGGCCAGCAGCAGCTTGAGGAAGCGGTTGTGGGACCGGTAAAACTGATCCGACTCCTCCAGCACAGCAAAGTAGAGCCGCCTGCGGGGCATGCGGGGGCTGAGCCCGAGCGGGCTGCACCACCGTGCCGCGGCCACCCCGGGGCGCCTGCCCTCCTGGGATGCCTTGCACCGGCCCCCCATCCCAGCGCCGGTACCTGTTCAGGAGCAGCTCGCTGGCAGTGCGGGTCCGGTTTTGGGGAAGGGCCAGGAGCTCCTGTGAGCCGGCCACGTCCTCCTGCGAGCCTGGGGCCGGCACCTGCTCCTCGCTGCTGCTGCGCTGGGCCGGGTAGCCCCCGAGGGCGGCCTCGGGGCGCTCAGCCCTTTGGCCGAGGTCGGCTCCTTCACACCCGCTGGGGACGGCAAGGGGACGGGGGTCAGCCGCTCTGCCTGCAGGGAGCGGGTGCCGTGCCCAGGCAACACCAGAGGACACGGGGATGTCTTGGGGGCAGCAGCGGGGCCGGGGAGGGGTGCATAGTGCCCCCGCCGCCTGGCCGAGCCCCTCTGGGCCATCTATGCACCTGCCTTGAAGCGATGCCGTTTTGGGGGTCGGTGTCCACGGCCACCCGCTGGCTCAGCTCCTCGGTGGCGTCATCCGGCGGCAGCAGGTAGAGCTCGTCCAGGACGCCCCGGTGCACGTCCTCTCCCTGCAGCGGACCCAGCGTCAGCACCGCCGCAGGGCCGCACCATGCCCGCGCCGTGCTGTGCCCCGCGCTCACCTTGGCCAGCCGCTGCGTGAGGACGTATCTCTCGACCCGCAGCACCGTGGACATGTCCATGTGCTCCTTGGTGAAGGCGTCGAGCCACTGGGTGAGGCCGTCCACCATGGCCTGGCACAGCACCCACAGGAAGCGCAGCGTGTTCAGCACCCGCTGCACCACGTTCCCCCGCTCTGTGACGGCGAGGAGAGAGGGCAGCACTTCACATCAGCTCGGCCCCCCCCCCGAGGACCCTGGCAGCCCCCCATGCCGGATCCACGGGGGTCCTGCCTCCCACCTACCTGATCCTTCCTCCTCCTCTTCCTCCTGGCCTTCGGCCTCTTCAGGTGCCTCAGCCTCTGACGCCCTCTGCTCTCTGCCATCCCCTGCAAGGCAGGCAGTGGGTCACGTCCCCCCGGGGAAGGGGGTGCATGTGCACACTTACCTCTGCCCCTGACACTGCCACAACAGCTTCCCAGCCTGCTGGCCCAACTCGCTCTGCTCACCGACGAGCACAGAGACATCTATCTTAAAAGCCAGGGCAGGAACCAAAGGAGAGAGAGCTCATGCTCAACCCTATTGTAGCCATCAGAGAGTCCCCTCATGCACAGGAAATCCCGCTCAGATGATGCCCTCTTAATGGGATCCCGACTGATCAGCAGCTGCCATACCAGATAGGGTCCCTTCCTTGCACCCCCAGCCCCATTTTGGAGCCAGGTGAAAAGGGGCTGGAGTGGCGAGCGGTCCCACCTGCAGCGAGCTCAGCGTCCGGCTGCTCTGGCTGCTGCTGCTGCCTCAGCGCTGTCTTGGTGTTGGTCATCCAGGCTTGATAGGCCAGCTGTGCCGGGGGGAGACGGGGCCCGTGAGCGCCCAGCGGGCACAGCCAGCCCCCCCGGAGCCCTGCTGCCTGCGGGGGCCATGCTCACCTGGAAAGCACTCTGCTTGCCCGGCCGTGGTTCCTCCGGCACAGCCTCCTCCTCCTCCTCGCTGTCCGACTCGAAGAGGAAGTATTCGCCCGAATGAAGCACTGCCAGGGCGGCACGGGGTGTCAAGGCATGGGGTGTCACAGCACGGCACAGGGTGGCATGGCACGGGGTGGCACGGCATGGCCAGTGCCTGGACAGACCCCGCTGCCGTCTCCCCAGGGCCCTGCCTGGTCGCAGTGCCATGGGCGCAGCGCTGCCGGCTCAGCACCGAGGGCACCCACGGGTGTCCCCATCAGAGGCAGCAGGGCTGAGGACTGGAATCGGATGTCCCCAAAGAGGAGTCCCTCTGGCACTGGCATTTGGAGAGGCTCACAATACGCAGCTCTCTGCAGCCGGTCGGGAACCACCGTGCTGAGCGGTGCCGGGAACCTGCGGCCGGTAACGCTGGGCCCAGCCTGGCCCCCCCCAAGTCACTGCCCCGTTAGTGCCCAGACGCAGAAAAAGCCCCAGTTAATGTCCTGCGGCCGAGAGAGGGGACGGGAGACATGCAGGGTGCCACCTCGCTGAAAGCACTGTCACCACCGCCCCGTGCAGCCCCTGCGGGTGTTAGTGGCCCCGGCGGAGGGACCTTTCCGAGGGGCTGTGCCCCGGTTAAAGCCCCGTGCCGGGGCAGTACCTGCGGCGTGGTCTAACCATGGCCGCCACCACCGCTCCCTCTGCCGGGAAGGGTCTGCCTGGCCGCTGGGCTCTGTGGAACGGCACACACGGGGCTGAGCACTGCCGCGCTCATTGCACCATCCCCCCAGACAGGGCCAACCACAGAGGGAAGGGGTGGTTCACCGCAAAACTCCAAGAGTGGTGAGGGGGCTCCTCGCCGGTCACCAGCCAGCGAGGACGTGGGACGAGAAAAGGGGGATGGGCATCAGTGACAGGTTGAGGCCACCCTGCCATGCCCCGAGAGGGGACAGGAGACGCTGGGCATGCCGGGACACCCAGGGCTGCCCCCGGCTCTCACCTGGCCTAGCCTCATCCTGGCCCTCGCCAGCGCCGCCGGGCAGCCGCTCCTGGTGGTACTTCTCCTGCTTGGCCCGGATCCGCTCCATCCTGCAAGGCATAGGCTGCTCCAGAGCCGCTCCCCTCGGTGACCGCGCTGCGTCCCCAGACCTCCCCAGGAGACAAAACTCCAGAGGGAACCCAGGTGCCCCCCAAAAATCAACTCACTGCCGTTTGAGCTGGGCCAGAGACTTCTTCTCAGCCTGCCGGTGCGAGCGCATGCTCTTCAGGATGCTGGCCTTGAACAGCGCGACACCCCTGCGGAGACAGTGCCAGGGCACGCGGGGTGAGGGAGGGCACGGTGGCCCCATCACCCCCCGTTGCGGGGACCCCCAGGGGCCTCGGCACCCCCCTAACCCACCTGGAGGCCTGCAGGGCTGAGGCCTGGAGGTCCAGCATGACATGCAGGTAGTAGTGGCTAAGGAAGACGCGGCGCTGGAGCAAGAGGAAGAAGAAGCAGATGCTGTCCCAGATGATGCCGGCCTCCTCCACGGGCAAGGAGCAGTCCTGGTCCTTGCCCATCTCCTTGGCTGGCAGAGGAAGAGGGGGGGCAGGTCAGGTAGCGCCGACCCCCAACCCGCCGCACGTCCCGGGGCCGAGGAAGGATCCCCCCCAGCACCCCCCTGCCTGGGCACTCACGGTCATAGTAGCCCTTGACGGTGCACACCAGGCTGAAGAGCTGGATCACCCAGCAGAAGTTGCTCTGCATTTGCTGCACAAAGACGCAGGACAGGAGCTGCCAAGGGAGAGAGGGGCATAGAGCCGGCTCAGGTGGCTGCTGGACCCCCGAGCCACGCCAGCACCTGGGTCCCAGTGGCAGCTCAGGGGCCTCCCAGGGTTTGCCAGGAGGCCAGGGGTAGGAGGAGCGTGCTGGGCAGCCACGTGTCACCTCCGCAGGGCGGCGAGGTAACGGGCTCTGGGGCCACCGAGGAGCAGCCCTGGGGCTGCTCCACGATGTACAGATGGGGCAGGGGGTCCCAGCCTGGTGCCCTCACCGACAGCATGTTTTTGGAGATGATGACGGTGATGTTGTAGAGGATGAGGCAGTCCCAGAGCGCGAGGCGAGCCCGCACCGGCTTACGCAGCATGGCGGTGCCAAAGAGCAGGAGGTAGAAGCAGGCGAGCAGGTAGCCGAGGCCGAAGAGGCTGATGCGGGTGGCACCAGTGATGAACACCACAACCAGGACGAACCAGAAGAGGTAGCGGAAGACCACCACCTTCACCATGTCCAGGTACGACCTGCAGGCCGGGAGGCTCAGAGCAGGGTCCCCATCCCCTCCCAGCACCCACATGGCTTTCGGGGCAGAAACGGGGCTGCCAAGCAGGGAAGGGGCAACTGGAGGGCTTGGCACTACCTGGGTTTGGGGTGCAGCAAGGTGCTACCCGCCCCCAACCAAACCAGCAGGACGCAAGTGTACGTGTCAGCCCTATCTGGGGGTCTCAGAATCTGCTGGGGGGAGGGACCTAGTGCCCCTGGGGGTCCCAGTGCTCATCTCAACGTGGGGGTCCTGGAGTACAAAACCACAGGGTCCCAGCCCAGCCTTGAGGAGGTCCTGCCCAACCCAGGGGGTACTGTCTTCGTCCCACGCATCCCACGGGGTCTTGTCCCAGGCATGAGGGTCTGCGCCCAGCCCAGCCCAGCTCTGGAGGATCCTGACACATGAGGAGTGCTGTCCCTGGCCTAGAGGAGCTGCATTGCTGGGGGGCCCATCTCCATCCTTGGTGGGAAGCCAATACCTGGGAGTCCCGTCCTGTCCCTGTCCCCTCCCAGGCCAAGGGGCCTGTCAGTGCTGGGGTGTCCCATCCACTTGCTAAGGGGGTCCCATCCCAGCAGGTCCCAGGGGCCCATCCCGCCCCAGCCCCGGGGAGCGTGCATGGCGCGCCGGCGGCGGGCGCCCACCGGCAGTGGATGAAGTTGAGCGTGGGGTTGTGGGCGTCCCGCGCCAGGTCGAGGCAGTCCGCGTTCTCGCCGGCGGCCTGCAGCCACTCCTCGGTACGCTCGGCCACGAACACCCGCCACTGCTGAGCCGCGCACAGCAGCAGCACGAAGTCATCTGCAGGCACAAGGCTCAGCCCCTGCATGGCCCCACCCCCAAGAGGCGGGGCTCAGACAAGCCCCGCCCCCTCGCTGTCATGGGGTGGGACCAGAAATAAGCCCCACCCCGAGGGGCAGGGCTATTCCCAGGCTCCTCCTCCACAGGGATGGGGCTCCACCCTCAAGGATGGGGCCTTCACCAAGCTCCTCCCCCAGGGTAGGACCTCCACCAGGCCCCTCCCCTATGGGGGCAGAGCTCTTTCCAGGTCCCACCTCCTCAGGGCCTGGGTCCCCCACTAAGCTCCACCTCCAAGGGGGCAGGGCTCTCTGCAGGCTTCTGCTACCCAAAAGGGGTGGGGCCCACCCCGACTCCACCCCGACTCCACCCCTCCTGGCTGTCCTGGCAGGAGCCACCTCCCCTCTGCTCACCCCGCTTGGGGGACAGGGGGGGACCCCCCCAGGGCCATGCCTTGGGCCCGGGTGCCCCGTGGGGGACAGGGGTGTCAGGAAAGAGACAGGGACCGGGATGGGGCACCAGGTACTCACTGATGAGGTTGGTGGACTTGGGTGCCATGTAGAAGTCGGGCAGGTAGAGCCACTTGACCAGCGCCGAGTTGATGGGGAGGGAACGGCTCCACCGCCAGGGATAGTCTGGGGAGCCAGCAGCCTCAGTGGCCCGCTTACCCCCCTGTCCCCGTGCATGGTCCCCATGTCCCTCACCCATGTCCTCTTGCCCATGCCCCTTTCCCATACAAGAGGGTGGGTTGCATGCCCACGCATAGTCCCCCGTGTGCCCTTGCCCATGCACCCTACCCATGCCCAGCGTGGGTGGCCTGCCCCTAGAGACCCCCATCGGCACCCCTCGCCCGAGCCCCCTTACCCATACAGAGGGCAGGCGGCATGCCCACGCACAGCAAGTACTGGTAGAGGAGGAAGATCACGAGGAAGAGGCAGTACTTGGGCCAGAGGCGGGCGATGGCAGCCCGCCGGCGCCGCGTGAGGATGACGATGAGCCAGCAGCCGTGCAGGATCACCATGAAGTTCATCCGCTGCCCAATCACGTTTACCGTCATGAGGAAGCAGATCTGGAGGCGGAGGAAAGCAGTGGCTCAGATGCCCACCTTGGGGTGCTAGGAGCAGCGGTGCCCCCCAGGTGGCCAGCACTGCCCGCTCCTCACCTCCAAGCCAAACTTGTAATAGAAGTAGTTGAGGAAGTATTTGGCACAGCTGATGAGGCCATGGTCAAGGTGTTCTCGGGACACGTCCTCGAAGATGGTCTCAGTGACAGGGGCCACCAGCTGGAACTGCTTGCGGTAATACTCCTGGCGCCGGTACACCACGGCCTCAAACACCAGCAGCAGCAGCACCAGGAGATGGTTCTGGGCAGGCAAGAGACGCTCAGGGCCTCGGGCTGGCGCTGAGCGTCTGTCCCCCGCAGTCCCAGCTCGATGCCCAGGCCCGCAGCACATGGGGGTCTCCACAGAGCGTGCATGCATGGGTGGTCTTGCCTTCCCCCTCACCCACCTGGATGTAGCCCAGGTTGGGGAAGCCCTTGCGGATGCCGAACCAGTTGGCAGGGTCCACGGGACCCCGGTATAGCGTGGAGTTGCCCATCTCCTCTGGGCTCAGGTTGGTGGCATTGTGCTGGGGCTGCAAGAGGAGCGCGAGCTGGATGTCAGCACCCTGGGCAGACCTGCCGGCAGCCAGATCCCACCCAGAGCTGGGCAGCTCCGGGCAGACCCGTGCCTCTGCAAGAGCCCGGGCATCTGGCATCCACAGCTTGGCAGCATGCGGCCGTGGCGCCTCGCTCACTCCCTGGGCACCTGGGTGCAGTTACTGGAGTACTCGCTGGGGTCAACAATCTTGAGCTGGTAGAGCATCTTGCAGACGATGATGATGCAGGTCCAGACGGTGGAGAGGCAGGAGGCCATGTGGCGGAAGCGGCAGTAGGGCACAGCAAAGGCCCACAGCAGCACCAGCAAGAAGTTCATCAGTGAGACCTGGGGAAGCAGCAGCGTCACGGCCCGGCCACCACCACCGGCAGAGGTGCCGATGCCCTCCGGGGCACATCCTGGCAGGTGCCCCTACCTCCTGCAGGGCCACCCAGACGGTGTAGAGAGCCACAAGTTTGAGGATGTGGAGCTCGAGCAGGCGTCCCACGAAGACCTGTGCGCGGGTCAGCGTGTCCGAGAAGGTCCAGCCCAGCACGATGAGGCGCTCCAGCACCAGCCCCCATTTGGTGGGCACTGCGGGGACACCGCCCATCACCACCCCACCCCTGCACTCTCCCTGCCCTGTCTCGGCTCAGAGGACACCCCGTCCCACCCCACGTCCCCCCTGCCCCCTCCTGGAGAATGCCCCACCCAACCTCGCATCCCCCCTGCCCCATCTTGGAGGATGCCCCATCCCCGTGGTCTCCTTGCCCTGTCTCAGCTCAGGGTATGCCCCATCCCATACCGCGTCCCCCAGCCTGTCCCAGCTCAGGGGACACCTTGTGCCATCCCAGTACCCTGCGAGGCGGTGTCGGAGTCGTCCCCCTCAGCCCTGGCACTCTCAGCGGCGGCCGCGACCCGCAGCAGACGGCTCCCGTGCAGCTCCTCGGGCCTGCGGGGAGGATGGCTCAGCCAAGGGCCTGGCACGCGCCCGCGGGCGCCCGGCACGGGGCCTACCTGGGGATGTGGCAGCGCTGCGGCTCGGCCGCGGGGATGTGCTCCAGGTCAGTAATGTGCATGAAGGGCCGGTGGAAGTAGTGGAGCTGCAGGATGCAGGCCAGGAGGAAGAAGCCCGGGATGAGGGTGCTGGAGAAGAGCTCAGAGACGCTGAACTGCTCCAGGCCCAGGTCGCCCAGCCTGGACAGGAACAGGCAGGTTAGCGCAGGACCATCCTGCCCCTCTGTGCCAGACCAGCCCGCAGGCATCCTTGGCAGAGCCCAGCGCTGGTGCTTCTGGTTTCAACTCCAGCACCCTGCACCTCAGTTTCCCCATGTGCAATGGGCAGAGGCCAAGCACCACCATCTCTTGGCCACGTCTCATTGCCCACTAGCCTGCCACGGGGACAGCGGTGGAGGGGACACCAGGCCGGGGTCACTCACTGCTCGTTGGTGAGACCCGTCAGGTTCCTCCAGTACATGGGGAAGTCCTCGAACTGGAAGGTGTACACAGCGATGAGCACCAGCATGGTGTACGCGACCACCAGCCACCAGAAGCCCTTCAGCACCTTGCGCCACAGGCTGTAGTACACCTGTAGGGACAGGACCATGAACGTCCCCTTATGGTGGGCACTGCGCCCGTGCCTCGGGGACAGGACGGCATCGCGTGGGGTCCCGGGCACCCAGCTAGGTCCGGCCCTACCTGGAAGAGGGTGAGGCAGAGCAGGAAGAGGAACATGTAGACGATCTTGTAGACAACGAGGCGTCCGGCAAAGCTCACCACGATGAACATGCCGGCGCACACGCAGATCCAGTACTTGGCATAGAAATCCTGCACCAGGGCCCCCAGCGCCTTCAGCACGTCCTGCTGCCGGCTGGACTCTGCAAGGAACGGAGCTGCTCGGCGCCGGGCACGGGGCACAGCTCTGCCCGGACACCTGGGTCCCCCGGGAGCGCGCTGGCTGCAGCTCTGCACGCTCACAGTGCTCAAATCCCGCTCCTGCCTGGCACAGAGGGCACCGGGAAAACCCCCAGCGCGGGTGCCTGGCTGGCAGTGCCCCCTCAATACCGTCACCCCAGCCCGGCAAGGAAAGACGGCATGGGGTGCCCGGGGCTGGGGGTCCCCTCCAGCCCAACCCCAGCATCGTGCAGGGACCCCAGCGCCCTCACCTGTGTCCGAGACTGTCACCTCCAGGAGCGGTGTGGCAGGGCACTTCCTCTTCAGGAGCTTCTCCTTGACGAACTGCCGCACCAGGAGCCAGAAGGTGAGGGTGAGCAGGAGCTGTGGGGAGAGGCGGTGAGCACGGACAGCCCCGGGCCTGCCACCCGCAGGGACGGAGACAGCACGCGGTTACCTTGGCCCCCAGGTCCAAGCAGGGGTACTTGGGGCGCACCAGCCCCAGCTGCTCGAGGCTCATGAAGCCGACGCGGGTGGGCAGCTCGGGGGCCAGGTCCATGCCCCAGACGTACTGGAGGCTGCAGAGGGCGATGCCGTAGAGCAGGATGAAGGGCGAGCAGAGCATGGCGAAGTGGTGCCGGCTCCGCACGATCCAGATGAGGCAGGCCCAGAGCAGCAGCACGAAGGTCAGCCAGCTGTGGTACGTGATGCTCCACACCTGGAGCAAGACGGGAGGGAGCACACGCGGCCGCTCGCCTGGGCTCTCCCGCCACGCCGGCCCCCGTGGGCGCTGAGCTGACCGGCCCAAGAGGTGCCCGGTGCCCCCTCCAGCCCCGCACGGCCCCCCGCTCACCATCATGGCAATGAGGGCGCAGACGTAGCTCTGGTTCATGACGACGTGACCCAGCGCGTGCAGGGGCAGCCGCTCCGAGGGCCGCTTCTTGCCTGGCCGTGGGCAGAGGGAGCCGTGAGACACCCCCCCCCAGCACCCGCACCCAGCCCTCCCCGTGCCCACCCCGGAGAAGGACCCACGTGCGGAGCTGAGCCGCGGACACTGGGTCCCATCCAGCACCGGGCACTGCACCCGGGAGCAGCGATTGCCCCCAGCAGTGCCGGGGGCCGGCACCGGGGGGCAGCTCTGCCCCACGCTTGAGCGGGGGCAATTGCCCAGGGGGCCGGGCGCGCGGGCAGGCTTACCGGGCTGCGGCGCGTCGCCCAGGACGTGGACGGTGCAGTTCTCGGGGCCGCTGCCCGCCTTGGCGCTGGGGGACAGCATGGGCTGCGGGGGCAGAGAGGGCTGAGCCGGGCACAGCCCGGCCCGGCCGCGGGTGCCCAGTGCCCCTCGAGCACCCAGCGCCCCTCGAGCACCCGCCGCCGAGCCCTCTCTCTCCGTGCACGGCAGAGCAGGGCTGCAGACCCCCCCCCCCGCCTCCGCGCGCATCGAGGCCCCGCTCGCCCCAGCTGGGGCACGGCCCCCGCACACCCACCTTGGTGTCCTCTGCCAAGCCATCGCCGTCCTTGGGCCAGCTCTCCAGCTCCACGTCCGGGCACCGCTGCGGCCGCTGCCCCGGCGCCCTGGCTCTCTGCAGGGGGGAGCAGCCAGCTCAGAGCACCCCTGCGGGAGCGGTGGGGGCCAAGGGGGGGGTCCTGTCCCGTCCTGTCCCCCCCCACCACAGCCACCCCACCGCTCCAGCCTCCTCTCCCGGTGCTGGAGCTGCTGGGTATTGCCAGGGCATTGCCAGGGCAGGGGGGCACTGCTGCACCCAGCACGGCCCCGGCACGCAGCACGGGGTCCGGCTCAGCCTGGCAGCCACAGCGCGGGCAGGACGAGCCCCTCACCCTCTCGCCAGCATCCAGGCGCCGCAGCTTCAGCAGCATGACCACGGTGTAGTAGAGCAGGAGCAAGATGCCGGGGTTGGCGTAGACGGGCCAGGGGTGGCCGGTGTTGAGCACCAGGGCGTTGGGCCGGGAGCAGTTGGTGTACAGGATGATATCCTTGAAGCCGAAGAGGCTGCGGGGACGGAGCGGGCGACGCTCAACCCCGCGCTCTCAGCGCCGGGGCGGCCGCCGGCCCCGTGCTGGCCCCGCGCCCTGGCGCGCCGCCCCGCTCGGCGGGGGCAACCTCCAGCCGCCCGCGCCGCGGCCCCCGAGGACCCGCCGCAGCCGGCAGCGGGCCGGGAGCCAAGCGGGGAGCCGGGCCGGCCGGCGGCTGTCCCCGGGGAGGCGCGGGGAGCCGGCCGGGCACGCGGCCCCCGCCGGGGGCTGCAGACGGCCGGCAGAGGGGCTCCCGGCGGGACTCACCGTGCCCAGATGGTGGGAGGCGGGAAGACGCCTTGGACGAAGGGCGTCTGGTAGACGTAGAGGCAGAGGAGGTGGGCACCCGCGTAGGCGCCCACGAGGACGCAGAGGGCGTCGAAGGCCGCGCGGCTGGTGGGGAAGTGGCAGGCCCACCACGTGCACAGCCCCACGAAGAGCAGGTAGTAGACGCTGGAGAGGGCGGAGGGCAGGGTGATCCCTGCGGAGCAGGGCCCCGCGGGCGGTCAGCGCGCGGCCGGGCATCCCCGGCCAGCACCGGGCACGGCCGCCCCCCGGCTCCCGCTGAGACCCCCCCCAACTCATCTCACGCCCGCGCCACCCCCCCCCGCACCCACCTGCCAAAGCCAGCAGCAGGATGGCCAGGCCCGTCCCGGCTGCCCGGAGGAGCCAGTGGGCCGTCACCCGCAGCTTGGCGCTCAGCGTCTCCCCGCCGCCGTGCCGCTCCACGTCCTCCTCCGCCCCCTCTTCCCCCTGCCGGGCAAGGTGGGCACCAGTTGGCCGGGGGGTCCCAAACCACCCCTGCGGCATCGGCATCCCGGCTGCTGGCCGGGGCCACCCCGCTTCGCCTGGGGTGGCCCTACCAAAGAGGCCCTGGTGCCGAGCGCGGCGCTCCAGGCTCAGTGCCGTGCCTCAGTTTCCCCACGGCCTTCGGGAGAGCGTGGCTGGATACAGAGCCCTACACGGGGCCGGGGACGTGGTGGAGCGGGTGCCAGCATGAGGGGGGACCCCAGAAACACCAGCACCCCCAGCCTGACCGGCGGGGTCCCCCTGGGTCCTGGCACCCCGTTCGGCCCCGTAAAGCCGCTTGCTGAGCCCCGAGTCCAGGCGGCGGTCGGGAGGGTGTTCGGGGAAGGCAGGGGGCTGGGGACGCGGCCGCCGTGCAGGGCGGCCCTCCCCATGCTGGCACCGGCCGGGGGCATCCTGCCCGGTGCTGGGCAGGCGCGCAGCCCTGCACCTGGCCGTGTTTATCTCATTAGCCGCTTGGAAAGCTCCTCCGAAACAGGGTTGTTTTTCTTGGCGCCGGGGCGCGGGTTCCCGGCGCTGAGCTTTTTTCCAGGCTGCCTTCCGCGCTGGCCCCGCGCTCACGGCAAAGGCATCCGCATCTGCCCGGGCTCCGGTTACAGCGCGGGCCGGCACGCGCGCGCCCACCCGCCCGCCCGCCCCGCGGGTCTGGGGGACCGGCGTCCCCCGCCGCCAGGGCTGTTTGCTGCGATCCCTATGGAAACGGCGGAGCAAACACGGGCGATGCGATGCGATGCGCTGCGGCGGCCGCCGGCTGAGTCACCCTGGCCTCAGCGTGGGAGCTGCCGAGGAGCGGGCGCGCCGGGGCGCCGAGCCGGGCACGCGGCATGCACAGCCCCGCGGGGCCGGCCAGGCTGCCAGCGCGGCACGGAGGGTCGGGTGCTGCGGACGGTGCCGCCAGCCGCTCTCACCCGCTCAAGGGGCTCCAGGGACTCCGGGCTGCGGGCGGCAGCGCCGGCCTCGGGGACGAGGCGGCGGCACAGGCACAGGCAGAGCGACGACGCCAGCAGGATGCCCGCGTCGGGCGCCACGAGCCGCGCCGAGTTGAGGATGTCGTTCAAGTCCAGCCTGGGAGGGGAGAGCGGGAGGACTCGGCGGGGGGCCGGGCACCCCGGAGCGCTGCGCGGGGCTGTCCCCGTCCCCGCTGCGCGAAGCCCGGCGCAGCTCGCGGCCCTGCTGCCCGCCCCGCTGCCCGCCCAGCTCCGTCACCGCCCCGGGCCCGCCGCCTGCCCTTACCTGGTGACGCCGATGTGCCGGGCGAGGACCTCCCAGGTGCTGCCTGCAGGGAAGCACAGCGGTGCTGAGCGTGGTGCGGCGACAGGGCGCGGGACGGGCAGGCGGCGCTGAGCCCCAGCCCAGCGATCCCCGGGCTCGCCGGGCACGGGCCGAGCGGGCCATGCTGCTGCCCGAGCAGGCACCGTGGCACCCGCCGGCCCCGCGGAGCCAGTGCGCCCAGTGCTGCACCGCGGAGCAGCACAGACCCTGCAGAGGCTCAGCAGCCCCTCAGCACCCCGCAGGATGGATGCACCGGCAGCAAACGGCACCCAGCTCGGGGATGGTGCCTGAGGACGAAGAGCCCGGCGCGGGGGCTCCCTTGCAAGCGCAGCTCTGACCGGTGTCCCAGCCCGGCACCCCGCTGTCCCCCGACCCTGGGGTGGGTGCTGCGGGGGGCACAGAGAGGCCACCCACCCCGGGGCGGAGGTGGCTCCTCTGCCCTTGCGGGTGGGCCTGGGTGACACCTCGGAAAGCAGCAGGCGCCCAGCAGCCGGGCGCTGCGGGGTGGCAGCTCCGGGGTGCCGAGGAGGGGCTGGCCCGGCCGCCCCGCGCCGCGGAGGGCACCGAGGCTGCTGGCGAGCACCCGAGCCAAGCCCGCCTCTGCGAGAGGGAACCGTTCCCCCTCGCCGCCGTCCCGCTTGCAGAGGAGAGGGAAGCCACTCGCCAGGTCCCCTCCAGAGACGGGGAGGGAGCGGGCTGCAGCGAAGAGGGGGAAGGAGAACGCGGCTTCGCGACCCCCCCCAAAACTGCCCCCTGCACAGCCCAGCCCGGTGAGCTGCGAGCAGGCGGGGGCCGTGCGGGGGCTGCTTCCCCGTGGATGGGGACCCACGGCCTGGTGGGGTGGGGGGGTGGGACGGGATGCCCCAGGGTGCTGGGGCAGAGGCGGTGGGAGAGCAGGGGGGCTGCAAAACCCCCTCGCCGGCCACCCTGTACTCACAGCTGGGCCCCAGCAGCCGGTCCAGGACGGGCAGCGTGTAGAGGCATATCTGGAAAACGAAGTGGGCGAGGAGGAAGATGATGCTGGTTCCCAGGACAGCTTTGAGGAGGCGGCCGGTGTGACCTGCAAGAGAAGACGGGGCACCCCCGTTACCTACCACCCGAGGCAGCCCCGGGGCATGCCAGCACCCGCTGCGGGGCCCGGCTCCCCGGGGACCTTCAGCCCCACTGTGCTGCCGCAGGCGGGGACACGCAGCAGGGTCAGCCCCAGGGTGCCCCCGGCGTGCCGGTGGCTAACAGGAGCGCAGGGAGGTTGCCCCGAGATGGGCAGGGACCAGCCAGCAGCGTTTGGGATCCCGGCAGGACCCTGCCAGTCGCCCGACAAGTCTGGCATACCCTCCCCAAGGGCATCCCTTGATGCAGCGCTCCTGGGGAAACTGAGGCACAGGGCACTGCAGGGAGCCCCGGGCCGTGGGACCGCTCTCTTTCTCCTCCGCTCTCCACCACCGACTGGGGAAGGGGGCGTTTCTCGGCCACTGGAGCCGTGCTGCGTGTCGGGGTGGGGGGCAAGGGAGGTGGGCAGCAGCCCCTGCCCAAGCAGCGCCCCCCGACCCAGCCGGCACTGAGCGCTTCCCCGTCCCCGCTCCCCAGGCCAGAGCGCTCCCCTTCCCATCCCCGTCCCGTCCCGCCCGCGCTGCCTCCTCTTCCCACGGCTGGAATTTCCCGGGGGCGGCGGCGCGCGCGGGAGCCAGCGATCCCCCGCACCGCCGGCCCCGTCACACCTTCCACCAGCTGCGGCCGTGCCCCCAGCCCGCCCGGCTCCGCGGGCCCCGCTCCCATTTTCCTGGCCGCTGGAAAGGCAGCGAGCCCGCGGCCCCCGCGGCAGCTGCACGCCGCCGGGGGGGCGGCCCCGGGCCAAGCTCTCCCTCTGCTTGTTTTTTCCTGTAAATCCGTGCGCTGGCTCTCGGCAGCGCCCGGGCTCCGATGCCGTGGAAGCCCATGAAATATTCAGAGGGCAGAGCTTTTAGCGATGGCGGTGCCAGGCGCTGCCAGCTCCCGTTGCAGCGGGGCTCAGCCTGGCGCACAGGGCACGGGTACCTGGGGATGGGCCAGCTCGGACGGGCACCCAAGAGGGGCACGGCCGCTTGCTGCACGCCAGCCCTGCTTGGGACGGGCAGCTGGGTGCCCCCCTCCTGCACTGAGCCCCCCGACGGTGGCTTGGCTTTTCTCCAGCGCTGCCACCGCACACCGCTGGGGATGTGCCCTGGGTACCCGCCGTGGGAGATGCACCCCACGTGCGCGCTATGGGTGTCCCCTGTGGAGACATGCACTTTGCACGGTGGGGACGTGCCCCGTGCACCCACCGCCTGTGCCCGCTGCAGAGATGTGCCCTGTGACCCACCGCAGGGACGTGCCCCGTGCACCCACCGCCTGTGCCCACTGCAGAGATGTGCCCGGTGCACCCACCGCCTGTGCCCACTGCAGAGATGTGCCCTGTGACCCACCGCAGGGACGTGCCCCGTGCACCCACCGCCTGTGCCCACTGCAGAGATGTGCCCTGTGACCCACCGCAGGGACGTGCCCCGTGCACCCACCGCCTGTGCCCACTGTAGAGATGTGCCCGGTGCACCCACCGCCTGTGCCCACCATGGGACGTGCCCGTGTGCCTGCCGCAGGCCACGGTGGAGGGGCTCGTCGCAGTATGTCCCTGCCTGCCCAGCGGGCACAGCCCAGCTCTGAGGTTTCTTGTTAATAAGGCTGGGACTCGAAACTGGTTTTTTCATAGCCAGAGGCCTATTAATAGCCAGGCCGGGCTATAATTAACAGAGCGAGGCTGCCACACAGAGCCACGCGTCCCTGTGCTGCCCAGCTTGGGGGAAACCACAGAGGAAGGAGAGCAGGTACCCGCTCGAGGGCGGCTCGCAGCCCCCTCACCCTAAAAATAGCCACCGCGCACTGAGCCGCCCAGTGCTCCTGGGCCAGGGCTGCCCGTGCAGCCGGCCCCAAGGGGTGCCAGCCTGGAGGGGCTGCGGGCAGCACCCCCAGCCCCAATGCTGGGCTCCCACAGTGCCCAGAGCCTGGCCGGGGGGTGGCACAGGTCCTGGCAGCCCCTCCAGCACCCGAGGCGGCACCTGCCCAGAGCTGCCCGCCGGCAGGGATCGGTCCCGGTGCATCCAGCCACACGGTAACGCGGCAGCAGGACTCGGGATGGTTTTGCTCGGGGAGCGAGCTCACCCGCCTGGCAGGGCTGGCGATGTGGCAGAGCCAGTGCCTGTGCCCACCTCCTCGTGCCAACGCGCCCAGCAAACGCCCCCGCGACAGCCAGACCGTGGCTGAGCCACCCTGCGAGGAGGGAGAGCCCACGGACAGCACCCACCCCGGGCTGCCACGGCCACCCAGAGCCGACGGATGGACCCCGGCCCTGCCCGGAGCAGGGACGCGGCCGCCCTGGCTCTTACCTCTTACAGGGTGCTTGGAGGGTCCCAGGAACCACGGCAGCAGCAGGAGGTAGAGCAGGTACACCAGGGACAGGACGTTGAAGCGGAAGAGGCAGGCTGGGCACAGAAGTGCAGACAGAGTTAGCGCCGCGGTCCTGCGGCGCGGGGATGGCCCCAGCCGCATCTCCCCCTCCCCTGGCATCGCCCTCACGCACCCACTGCCTGGCACAGCAGAGACCCCCAGGGAGGCAGAGACCCCTCTGCAATAAAACAACCCGGGAACCTGACAGCACTGACCTGCCGCCGCGCGGTGCCCAGGACCGGGTGCGTTCGGGGTGCCCCTGCCCAGCGGCGCAGCACCGCGCCAGGGTGCCCCCCGGCCCCCAGGGCAGGTTGGCCCCTCTCTCCCATTGATCCTTGTGCGATGACCGAGGGACACCCCGTAGGGAAGGGATCGTCTGAGTGACGTTTGCACAGCGCTTGGCACACGCCCATCACGGGGCCAGGTCAGAGCCCTTGGCACCAGAGCGAGGAGCAAAATCAGCTTTATTCCGATGTTTAAAATAACCCCCCTTCCCGTAAGACGGTGCTGAGCTTTGCTCACTGCTATCGCAACGCTGTGACGTTATTTCTCAGCAGCGCCAGGAGCAGCTTCTGCGCCGGCGGGCCGGGCGACACGAGGGACCCCGGGCACGGTGGTGCCAACCGGGTGCACGTAGCAGAGCCTCGGGGTGCCCCGGGTCCCGCAAGGCCAGCCCGGACCCCGAGCCGCTGCACGGCCGCTCACCTGCCCTGCAGCCCGGCCCTGCGCTGGGCACGCCACCAGCTCTCCGCCTTCCCCCTCGCTTATTTTTAGACCTAAATTACAGCTTGCGTTCAGGCACGAAGCCGTCGGAGGAGCTGGGGTGGGAGCGTGGCCGGCCCCAGCACCCCCCGGGCTGTCACCAGCAGGGACGGGGACCCCACGTCGGGGACACGTGTGCTGAGCGAGCTGGGACGGATGCCGCCACCTGCTCCGGCAGGGACGGAGGCACGCGCTGGGCGAGCTCGCGGCAGCCGTCCAGGTGGGAGGCCTCGGTGATGGGCACGGCCGCCCCGGGCAGAGCCGGCCGCTCGCTCGGCCCCACGAGACGCCGCGAAGCCGGTGGGCGGCAGCCGGGGGGGGGAACCGAGTTGCAGGGCAGTCGCAGAGCCCAGCAGCTTCGCTTTTTAGCCACTTCCCCACTCTGCGCGGTCCCCCGGCAGGGAGGACGCCTGTCCCCTACCCTGCGTCCCCACGCTCCCCTCCTCCCCGTCGGCAGCCGCAGCCCCACGCAGAGGGGCCCTTGGGGGCCCCCCAAAAGCCAGGCAGCCCACAGGGCCGCCCAGGGAGGCAATGGCCACAAGGGACCGGCGTCAGGGTGCCAGACACCCGCGTGGGCTCAGCCGGTGACGCTCACCCCTTCCCCGCGGAGCCGTGGGAACGGTGTGCCCCCGCGGGCGCCCCGGCTAGGAAGGGGTGGGGGGGAAGGGGGCCAAAACCCGAAGCCCCACGCGGCGGGGAGGGAGAGGGGGGACGGCGGGCCGGGTGCCAGGGACGTGCTCCGCACCGGCGAGCCAGGCACAGCCCTTCCTGTGTTTACGGGTTTCCACGGGACGCCTCATCCCGGGCCAACGCGCATGAGCACAGCGGGCCGGCCGGGGAGGGCGCACGGCCCCCGGCACCGCCGGCCGGCCGCAGGGACGGTGGCACCAGGACCGCGCTCGACAGCCCGGGGCACGGCTCTGGCCTCTCCCAGGCACCCACGTCCCACGCAGCACCCTGGGGTGGGGGGTACAGGGGCCCTGCTCACGTCCCCGTGCCTGCGGAGGCACCCGCCGTCCCGCCAGCCGGCTCCCGGCGGTGACCCCAGCCCGCAGGATGCGTCACCTCCCCGAACGCTGAGGGTTGCTAGCTACGTTTCAGCAAACCATGATCTCATGGAGCAAATATTCCTCTTCCCGCGCCAGCGGCGACGAGGCCGAGAGGAACCTTCCCCGGGAGGGCGACGAGCCGCCGCGCCGGCTGCCCCGGGAGGGGACCATCCCGCCCATCCCGGGTGCCCTCCGGCGGGCCGGCAGCACCCCGCTTCCCAGGGCGGAGGTGCCTGCGGGGCCCGGACCAGCCTGCGCCCGGGCGGGGGGCAGCACCGGCCCGACCCCACTCCGGGGCAGGGACACCCATAGGTGCCCAGGGCACCCAGCCCCAGCGCAAGCTCTGGTCCCCACCACAGCCACCCTGCGGACGCTGCTAGTGAGAATGGGACCAGCAGAGAGCGAAGCCCAGCTAGCATCACTGGGGCTGGGGTCCGGCCAGCAGCACGAGACCCACGGGGAGGATGGGGACTGCTGGGCACGAGGACCAGGCACTGCAGGGACCACACAACCCCAGCTGGAAGAGTGCCGCCCAGCCCAGAGGCTTTATGCCACCCCTGAGAGCCTCCTGGGACAGCGGGGCTGGGGACATCACCCCCGAGCAGCAGCAAAGGCCAGCTCCAGGCAGATATCGGGGCTCAGCATCCGCCGCGATGCCTCCGGCAAACAGTGAGGCTGCAAACCCGAGTGGCTGGATTAGGCAGCGGGCTCTGGGCAAGCGGAGCAGCCCCCAGGCATCCCGACGCCCTGCTGCGGCAGCACCCGCGGGACCCCCCAGCTGGCAGCGGCCCGCTGCAGCACGGTACCGCTCGCCCTCGCCCTGGATCCGAGAGCAGCGGGGCGGGCGGCCGCGGCTCCCGGCCCCTCCGCCGCCAGCCCGTCACTGGGAAACTTCCTGCAGCAGCGGCCTCCCGGGAGGCCGCGAGGCGAGCGGTCATCGCCCCCGCGGCTGGCTCTCGCGGGCCTGCAAGGGCTGGCGCGGACACAGCTTCAAGGCGCCACCGAGTCACAGCAGCCCCCGTTTGGGTGGCGTGCGCCCGCACCTCCAGGGCCTCCGCGGCTTCCTTGGAGGGGCCGGACCCGGTGGATGCTCCGTCCTGCCCAGACTGGGAGCAAACCGGTTCCCCGGCTGCTGGTGGGGCTGACAGAGCAGGAGCACAGGGAGGAGCGGGGAAAAACCGGTTCTGCCGAGCGGGGAAACAGCACCAGGAGCAGAGCAGCGCTGGGGCCGCCTGCTCCCGCACCCCCACGGCACCCGCTGCCTGCACCGTGTCGCCCCCGCAGCCAGCGCGGTGCAGGGGCTGGCCGCCCCCAGCAAGGTCTGGGCTGGGCGGCCTGGACCTCCGTCCTCAAAAAGCCTCTCTATGAGCCTCGTCCCCCCCGTCAGGGGACTCAGGAGCAGCCAGGGCGGCTGTGGCACTGCGAGAGGATTAATCTGTCACTGCAGCCGGAGTCAGCAGCCAGAAGCACTTGAAATATTAACTAAGTTAATATGCTGAGAGGAGGATAAATCACAGCGCCGGGGAGCTCAGCGAGATGCGCTGGATTTTTTTAAAAACCAGCCTTTAACCCCCGCCACCTCGAGGCCTCCCTGCGGGGCCCCCCCGCGCCACCCTCAGGGCAGCGGTGCCAGATGGGGAGCCAGCCCGGTGGGAGGCCGCGAGCCGGGCCGTGCCACGCACCCCTCTGGGCCGCGGCACCCACAGCCAGGCCACCCAGCCCACCCGCAGCACAACCGCCAGCACCCTGCGGCGCGGCACGGCCCCGAGGCACCCGACAGCCCGGGAAGAGCCCGCGGCGGCACACAGAAAACACCCGCATCCCACCCCAAACGCAGCCCGCTCTCGGAGCTGCCTTGCTAATCGATTGGCACCGATGCAGCCGCTCTCTCTGCAGGGACCCGCGGCCGCTCAGTATTAATTAGCGGAGCTCTTTAATTCACTGCACGGGCTGCTGTTTTTTGCACAGCCCCGTTGCCTGCTGCGGGAGCCAGGCAGCTCGGCCAAGCCACTTCCCCCGCGCAGGGCTGCGGCCGGCGAGGCCCAGGGGTGCCCGCACCCAGCCACCGCCTGGCCCCGGCCCCGCTCCTGGGCACGGCCGGGCAGCAGCGTGGCCAGAGCTGGGGGGTTTCTGGTGCACGGAGGCCCCGGGCAGCGTCCCCAGGGTGTCACTTTGCACCCAGGGCCCTGCGCTCCGCACCCGCCGGGCAGAGCCAGACGGAGGCCAACAAACCCCGGCCGCGAAGGGCACCGGGGTGGCTCTCCCCGCTCCCGGGGGGACGTCACGCCGGGCAGACGGGGTGCTTGCGCGGTGTCCCAGCAGCCCAGGAGGGCCCCGGCCCACAGCGACCAGCGCCGGGCGTTTCTGCGCCCTCGCCCCCGGGGCTGGAGCCGCGAGCCCAGCCGGGAGCCCCGGGGCGAGCCGGCCCGCGCAACGCGCTCCCAGCTGCCTTCCTAGCAAGCCCTGACTCCTCTTTCCGGGAAGAGGGACCAGCCGCATCGCTTCACCCGCCGTATCCTGTTTTTGTGGAAAAATGAAACCCACCCCTGGCAGTGCAGAGAGGCGGGGACCGTCACGGCTCCCCGGGGACCCGGCGGGAGCTGCCCCGTGGGGGCACGGGGCTCAGCGCCGCCAGCCCCGGCGACCCCAGTAGCCGCGCGGGAAGGCCGAGGGCTAGGCCTGCCCGGTGGCACGGGACCAGGCACCGGCGGTCCGGCGCCAGGCCCTGCGCTGTGGTCCCTGCGAGCGGGGCACGAGGGGACACAGCACCCAGGGACCACCGGGAAGGCAAGGGGACAAGGACAGCCAGCACCAACGGGACCTCCCCAGGCCAGAGCCCCCTGCTCCCACAGCGAGGGGCCGAAGGAGCCTTCAGGCCCCCCAGAGCAGGGTGCTCAGCACCGTCCTGGAGCCTCAGAAACATTTTCCGTTCACGGTTCAGGGTCTCGACCACTTCTGCCACACAGCGACGTTACCAGCCGGCTGTTCGAACGAGCCCTCCCTCCTCACCGAGCCCCGACGGCCCCTCCTGAGCACCCTCGGCCAAGGCGCGGGAAAGACCCCGCCGTGCCCGGACCCCGTGCAGCCAGGCTCTAGCCCAGCGGCTAACTGTGGCAGCAACGGCCATCGCGATAAAGTCCCTGCAAGCCCAGCCTGCAGCAGCCGCACAGAGGCACCCGCCGCCGCTGCCACCCAGCGAGCTGGTCCCTTAAGCAGAGGCGCTGCGGGGAGAGGGTGCAGGGTCCCCAGGGAGCCAGGGCCTCCCTGGAGCGGCTCCTCGGGGTCCCAGGCGCCCCTGCGGCACTGAGGCCCCAGCACAGCGCGCGGGCTTGTCCCGGCACGCTGGGCGCCCGCCTGGATGCGTCCGCCGAGAGCTCAGCCCCGGGGCAGCTGCAGCACCCTGGAAGAGGGACGGGGGGGACAGGCGCCTAGGGGACGAGGGCTTGGTGCAGAGCCGGCACGGCGGGCCAGCCCTGCATGCACACCAACTGCCACGGCCCTGCCCTGGGGAGGAAGCAGGAATTATTTCTCTTGGAGACATCCGTTACTTTTTTTTTTTTTTTTAATTTCCCTTCATTTAAAAAAAGCACCTGACCGCAGGAGGCAGCTGGCTGCAGCCCACACGGCTGCCTGCACCCGGGCGCGCCGCGGGGCTGCCGAGGCCCGGCCTCCAGCGCCGAGCTGGCCCGGAGCCGCGAGCAACATCCTCCGGACGCTCGGGAAGAGCCCTAATGGCAGGGGAAGGAAGGCCGGGAGGGCCGCGGCCGGAGGCAGGCTGCGCTCGGGGGCTGTCGCTCCCCCGCGGCCAGCCGGTGCCCGGCCGCATCGCCCCGTGCCTCAGTTTCCCCCGCGCCGCAGTGCCCAAGCCCCCGGAGCAGGCGCGCCGTGCTCCTCTCCCGCGCCGCCGGCCCCCGCGCCCGCTGACTCACCCGCGCAGCTATTTTGACAAGCGGCTCAGTAGCAGCAACAAGAGCGCCTGGGACGTGCTCTGCCCGGACAGCAGCTGCCCGAGCACGGCCCCTGATTTCAACAAGCCACCCATGGAGCAGGGGGAACATGACACCGTGCTACTAGCGTTTGGGAGGCTGCGGGAGCCCACCGGCGAGCCGGCAGCCTCCGGCCGGAGCATCCCCGGCGCAGAGCGGAGCGGCCAGGCCTGCTCAAGCGGGCCACGGGGGAACCCCTCTGCCCCGCAGCAGGGCCACGTCACCCCCGTAGGCGCCCACCCGCCCCACGGCGGCTCCCGCACCCGGACAGCCCTGCCGGGGAGGCTTCGTGCGACCGGCACCCAGGCACCTTCCCAGCCCAGTTTGTAGGCAGGGTTATAATTAACCTCCTCACATCCTGCACGATACACTGAGTCATGAACAAATAGAGAAGCTCTTTCAGCAGTCACCAACTTCCTCTGCCAGCAGGTCTCGCCCCGCTCGAGCTGCCTCCGCCGGAGGCCCAGAAAGGCCGGGCAGCGTCTGCAAAAGCCAGCTGGGCCGCGGCGGGCTCGGGCGCTCTGCGGTCCCTCGCCGGACGCGGTGCCGACCGCGGCGGGTCCACGTCCCTCGCGGGTGGCAGCGGCGGCGACGCTCGCTCGCTCATCGCGGCCGGCGCCACGCGGCTGCGCCCGGTCCGCGGGCGCTGCGGCACCCGCCGGGCTGGGCACAAGGAGGCCCTTGAACAATGCTGTTTACGGAGCGCCGGGCTCCGCAGCCCCGCGGAGGAAAACCTCTGCGGGCTGCTGAAAGGTAAACTGAGAGTGCCCGAACACGTTTCTCCGAGCAGCCCAGGTTCAAAGAGCTGATTCTTGTTCCGCGAGTCTCAGGACACGGGTATTTTCCAGGCCAGTAGCCAGACGATCTCCTAGGTGGGTGGTGCATCTGCCTTCAAAGGCCAATGTTGCTTAAAAAGGGCTTAGAGCAGCTCGAGTGACGAATCCAGCCTCGCAGAGCCAGGGGCTGCGGCCGAGGTCGGCGGCGCGCTCCCCGCCGCGGCCCCGAGCAGCACCCCAGCCGCGCGCGCCGGGGCGGGGGCCGCCCGACACCCCCCTCACGCCAGCGCGAGGCTCGGCAGCCCGCTGCAGAAGCGCCTCCGTCTCCCAGGAGCGGGCTCGCGAAATCCGGCGGAGGAACGCACGGCCCTTTCGACAGCGCGGGGAGCGGGCCAGGCGGTGCACGGGCGGGAGCCCCCGGCGCCTGCTGGCGTCCGGCGTGGCGCTCTGGCCTTCGGTGATAAAAACTTGCAAAACACCCGCTGCTCCGACCTCCAGGGAGACGCTTCCAGCGCCGACTGGCTCCCACGTGCCGGCCGCCAGCGGGTGCTGCTGCCGGGGCCGTGCTCCCCTCGGAGCCGGTACCCGGCCTATCAGCAGCTCCAGAAGGCAGTGAGAAAGAGGGACACCCTTGCCCCCCCGTCCCCGGGAGGGGAAGGGTCCTTCCCACGGCAGCACCCGCTCCACCCCGGTCTCGGGCGCCTGCGGCCAGCGGGCGCAGCAGGGCCGCAGCACCGGCGGGCGAGCGCGCTGCAGGGGCTGCAAGACGCCGAGTTTGGCCGAGAGCCTCCCGCCGCAGGGCTGCGGAGCCGGGTGCTGCACGCCACGCTCCTGCACGGGCCCCTCACCCGGGGCACCCAGCAGGCCTGCGCTGGCTCCCGTGCCGGATCGCTGCCACGGCACCGCAGCGGGCACTGCCCAGGCACCGTGGGGAGCCCCAGCTCACCCATGGGTGACCTTAGCAGCCACCCAACACACAGCACAGACAGCACAGCCCCCCCACATACCACAGCCAGCCTCACTAGCAGCACCCATGGGTGGCCCCAACACACACCCACACGCTCCCCTCCCACTCAGGTCACCGGCAAGGGGGGCACCTACAGGCAGGGACAGGACAGCACCGCACCCTCCGCCTCCCCCCCCCGCCCCGCTGCCCCCCCGCCGGGACCGATACACAGTAGCAGGGAGCGGATACAAAGTATCGCGCGGGATTGGGGGGGGGGTCCCGCCGCGCACGTGCGCCCGGCCCCCGCGCGCGCCCCGCCCGGGGCAGCGGGCACTCACCGGCCAGCAGGGCCAGGGGCAGCAGCAGCCAGCAGAGCCCGGCGCACAGCACCCGCCGCTCCATGGCTCCAGGCGGCCCCGCGCCGGGCTCATTCCGCCCCGCCGGGGCCGGACCGGGCAGGGCAGGGCGGCCGGTCGGTCCCGCGCAGCGCGCTTCCCCCGCCCCGCTGCTGCGCCTTTATAGGCGGTGGCGCCGCCGCCCGGCCCCCTCGGCGGGTTGGCCCACACAGCCCAGCCCGGCCCGGCCCGGCCCGGCCCGGCTCGGCTCGGCTCGGCTCGCCCCGGTCAGCCGCGGCGCCCGGCACCACCTAGCGGCCGCTCGCCGCGCACTACAGCCCCGCCGCATCGGTGACACGAGTTGGCCGGTCTCAGCCCCGACCCTGCGAGCAGCGCGTTAGGGGCGCACGGCGGGGTGCGGCGAGCGGCTGTCCACCCCCCGGCGAGGGCTAGGCGGGGAAGGGGCCGGAGGGGGGCTGCAAAGCCTCGTTGCAAGGGGCAGCCGCGCTGGGTGAGCCGGTGGAGCCCCGGGCTGGCCTCCGCGCTCCTGCTGCCACAAGGAGCAGGCGGGCTGCAGGCAAGGGCATTTGTGGCAAAAAAGAGATTGTACGTTTCCTGTTTGCTTGTCATAAAAAAAACCCGGCGCTGAAGATAATTGAGGCTGAGTGCTTCGTTTAGGGCTCCAGGGTTAGTTAATGCCTGCAGAAAGCTCTGAAGCCGCGGCAGCGGGGTGGGAATGTCACGCGCTCCTGTAATTCACTGCACCCAGCTACCATGTGCTCCGGGAGCCGGGTGCCCAGTCCTGCACCCCGGGAGCGGGCTGTCCAGACCCGTATGCCAGGAGCAGGGTGCCCAGACCCACACCTGGAGCCCCACCTGGAGCTGGGTGCTCAGCTGTGTCCCCAGAGCTGGTGCCCAGTCCTGCCCCCCCAGGGCTGGGTGCCCGGCCACTGCACGCCCTGGGGCGCATGGCTGTGCACGCCGGGGGCTTGGGGCCCCGTTTGCCGCCCCCTGGCCCGAGGGGCGTGGGGATACACCTGGCAGGGAGGGGGGCACGGCTGTGCCGAGCAGTGCTGGTAACCGCTACACCGCTCAGCCCTAACAGGAAACAACCCCTGAAATTCTCCGCATTCTTTGGCTTCATCGCATTTGTTTTCCAAACACGCTTAATAAACTGGCATCCAGTTGGTGCGCGGGTAACTCGCTCCCCCCTCGCCAGGCTCCGCTTCCTTCCCTGGGCTCCGTCCAGCTGCTTTCACAGCTCCTCTCGCCCCGGCGCTCAGGCCCCGGCCCCCTGCGTGCAGCCCGAGCCCCCGGCGCGCCGCCCCGGCTGTGGCGGGCTGCGTGCCGGCGCTGCCTCCCCGCTGCCCGCGTTGCGCTGCGGGATGCTGCGCCGCGGGGAGCCCGGCGGTGCAGCCTGCCCGGCGCACCCAGCACGGCCTCTCCAGAGAGCCGCGGCAGGCTGCAGGTGAGCAAAACACCTCGAGCATCCTCAGAGCAAGGACTGGCCCCCCCTCTGCCCGGCAGGCGTTGCCGTATCGATCCTCGGGAGCCGGGATCCGGAGGGATTCGCTGAAGTAAAACGTTCTTCAATACCCAGCCGCAAAGTTCTGCATTAACGAAACATCTGGGAACCCGCAGAAGCCAGCCTTCGAAATCACAGCTGCAACGCTCCAGCTGAAACCCTCCGGCCGGAGCAACGCCGGCCTTCCAGGAAAAGGTGGGACGACGGCAATGTGCACCGGCCTCCCAGCTCGCAGCCCCAGCCCCGGAGCGCCCTCCGCGCTGCCGCCAGCCTTCCAGCCCGCGCCGGCAGCCTGGCAAACAGCACCCGCTTTCATGGGTCCGGGAATGGCACCCCAGAGCCCTGCTGACGAGGCAGCGCGCATCCCCTCCCGCTCGGCCGGAGCTGCCACGAGCCGAACCCAGCCCTTGGCTGCCCCGCTGCGCTTCACCCGTCTCGCGTAGGCTTTAGGAGATATTTTGGGGAGCGGCGTGTGCCGTAACGCGCTGCGGCAGCCTCCCCGCCGAGCCTCCTGAGCCAGCCTCGCCGTGGGCTGCCTGCGCGCTCCCGAGGAGGGTTCACATTTCCTTGCGGGGCCGGAGGTGGCTGCGGAGCAAGCTGTGCAGCCGGTTCCCGGCCTTGGGGGTTTTGCACTGGAAATTGCAATCGCTTTCGCAAGCCGGTTCCTCCTGCCTGGATTGCCCTCTGGATCTGGGCCTGAAATTCCTACCCCGGTGCCCAGCGGCAGGAGGGAGGCCGGGGCAGCGGGTGCTGCGGACACCTCTTTGAGCCCGGCGTTCGCATGGCATGCAGACCTCCTGCCTGTGCTCCTGCTTTGCTTTCCCAGCAGCGAAGGGCAGCACGGCGCTGCCGGAGCGCGGAGGCCCCAGCCCCAGCCCCAGCCCGAGCGGCAGCGGTGGACTGAAGCTGCAGAGGTGCAGGAACGCCGCGGCGGCAGCATCGCTGCAGAGCCCCGCAGCAATGCCAGGGCTCTTGCTCTGGAGTCGGACTGCGCAGAGGAGATCTCGAGCCACGCTGGGAAGGCCGGGGAGGCTGAGCCCGGAGCCTCAGTGCCGGAAACAAGCAGCTCAGCCCCAAGCATGCTGGGGAGAGCAGATAAGCCCAGAGGCAAGCGCTGGCCCAGGGGCCGGCCGGGGCTGGAGCAGAGCTGTTTCAGGAGCTCTTTGTGCTCCTCTCCCCACTGCTCTAGGGTCTCTCGGATCCAGGTCCCCTGCCAGGGAGCAGGTGCTTCGAGAAGCCCTCACGCCCTGCACGTGCTGTGGGCCCGAGCAGCCCCAGGCTGGTCCCCAGGCAGCCTGTGGGGTGCTGAGGGGACCGTGCACCCAGGGCAGAGGGCAGCCCTGCCGGGGGGCCAGGCATCGTCCCTGCAGGAGGGAGGTGGGCTGCGGGTGCAGCAGCAGGGGTATCCATCCGATGCACCCTGGCTGACCTACTGCGGAGCAGGGTCCAATCAACAGGGTGCACCAGCCCATGGAGTGGGCTGGAGGCACCGCAGCATCCCACCTGGGGCACCACGGAGCAAGATCTGACGTCCCAGGGAGCAGGGGCAGGTGCGCTCGTGCATCAGCTGGTGCATCGCTGAGCTGGGCACCGCAGCGCTGGTCTGATGCACCATGGTGGGATCTGATGTACCACAGCGAGGTCTGACGCACCATGGTGAGGTCTGATACACCACACTGGGGTCTGATGCACCATGGAAGGGTCAGATGCACCACGGCGGAGTCTGATGCACCACGGCGGGGTCTGATGCACCACAGCAAGGCCTGATGCACCACGGCGAGGTCTGACGGACTACAGTAGAGTCTGATGCACCACGGTGGGGTCTGATGCACCATGGCGAGGTCTGATGCACCACGGTGGGGTCTGATGCACCATGGCGAGGTCTGATGCACCATGGAAGGGTCTGATACACCATGGTGAAGTCTGATGCATCACAGTGGGGTCTGATGCACCACAGTGCACCAGCTAATGCCCCACAGAGCCGCGGCCGGCGCAGCAGGGCCGGGCAGACCCGGCCAGGCACGCAGTGCCCCGTTACCCCCACGCCCCACTCCCCCCCCCCACCCCGGCCTCCCACGTTGCGCCTTGCCAGGACGCGGTGCGGCGCCTTTAAGAGCCCAGTGGCGCCAATCCGCTCCCCGGCGCGCCACGTGACCGCGCGCGGCAGCAGCGCGCGGCGGGTTCCCGCCAAAGCCGGATAGATACATTGTAGCGCGGCGGCCGCGGCGGGGGGCACGTGGCGGCGCGCCGGGACCGGGACCGGGACCGGGCTCGTCCCCATCCCCATCCCGCCGCTGGCCGCGCCCGGTGCCGCCTCTCCGCTGCCATGGCCCAGCTCCGCGTCACCGATTTCTTCGGCCGCGCAAAGGCGGCCGCCGGTGCCGACCCCAAGCGCGGCGGCAGCCGCCGGCTCAAGGCCGCCCTTCCCGAGCCGCCGGTGAAGCGGGAGGCGGAGGCGGCAGCGGCCGGTGCGGCGGCGGCGCTGAGCGCCCAGCCCCTGGCGCTGCTCGGCTCGCCGCGCACCCCGGTGCGGCCCGGCGGCGGCGCCCCCCCGGCGGCGCGGGCGCTGGCGGGCAGGAAGCGGGGCCGGCAGGAGCTGGAAGAGGAGCCGGGCACCGGCGAGCGGAGCGGCAAGTCGGCGCGGAAGAGGCTGGAGCTGCACCGGGACACGGAGCCGGGGCCACCGGCCGCGGTAGGGAGCTGCCGGGGCTGAGCGGCCCCTTTCCCGGCCTGCAGCCCCCCGGGATGGGGGTTGGCGCAGGGAACGCCTCAAACCGGGGCAGCACCCTGGTGCTGGCACCCTGCATCCCGGTGCAAGGTCACGGGGGGGGGGGGAACGGGGGGGGGGTCTCTTGCACCCCTGGGTGGCAGCGTGCTCCGCCAGCCCTCGGCCGCTAACCCTCTCTGCTCTCCCGCAGGCTTCCAGTCCCCCGGCCGCTGCTCGCCCCCCGACACCCTTCTCACCGGACAAGGCAGTGGAGACCCCGGCCAGCGTGACCCCCAGCCAGGGGCAGGGCAGCAGGGCACAGCCTGGCCCAGCCACGCCAGGCCAGAGCAGAGGCTCGGAGCGGGTACGGCTTGGGGGGGGGGCTTGGCAGGTCCCCATGCCCGTGCTGGGTGAGGTGACCCTCAGTGCTGTGTCGGGTCACCCCCGTTACCCTGCTCCCTGCAAACGTGGGAGCTGACGGCTAGAGGCGGGGAGGTCCCCACCAAAGGGGCTTTAAAGAATCCAGCAGGTCTCTCTTCCTAAGCTGCCTGTCTCCTGCCCTACCCCAGGAGAGCATAGCTGAGCTGAAGTGCCGCTTGCAGAGGATGAAGGCCCTTGCTCAGCTCGTGAAGCTGCCATCTGTCTCGCCTGAGACCAGTGCTGACCTAAAGAGCTGTCTCAAGCGAGCGCAGGAATTGGAACTGAGGATCTGTGAGAAGAGAGCAGAAAACAGAGCGAAACTGGAAGCACAGCCCTCAAAGGAGACCAGCGGTTCAGCAGCAGAGGCCAAGTAAGAAGCAGGTTCGGGGATGCAGCCAGAATAGGAATAGCGTGGTCAACTGCGATGCAGCACGAGAAAAGGCATGGATGTAGTGCAGCTGCTCCGCAGCAAAACAGTGCAGCTCTGTAGGGCTCTTTCCTGCCCTCCACGTGTGCAAGGGCAGGCTGTGGGCTCTGCAGAACTGCTGGCAGATCCCCGCTGTCTTCAGGTGGCTGAGTGGGTACTTGGCAAAGTACTTCTTTGAGGTGAAACTAAAGCGTAGTCAAAGCCATCCCGAGCGATGGCCTGACTCGCCCGCTTGAGCCAGCGAGCGCTTGTAGGGCTCTGTGGCGAGTAATGCAGCTCCTGCGCCATGCTGGGTGCGGAGGAGGCTAGAGAGCGTGGTGCGAACGTGCGGAAGGGTCTCGCTGGGCTATGGGACAACCATGTGTAGGGCTGGATGAGCATCTGCACCCCCAGGACTTCAGAGGATGGATTATGTCACCCAAATAGCTGCAGAGGTTCCTTGGAAAAGACTACAGGGATGGGGGGAGGAAGGAGACCTTACCTAAGCGGGGTGAGCGTGGCGTGAGCCCCTAGGCTGGGAGGTCAGTCCTGACTCACGGTGGGATGCTGAGCCTGCCTGTCCTAGCCTGGGAGGTCACAGACTCCCACCGCAGGCGTGCGCTCGGAGCTGTTCCGGACCCACATGCAGAGCCCCGTGGTGACTGCCCGCAGGGGAGCCTAACACGTCTGCTCCCTTCCCTGGCAGCAAGAAGGCACCCGCTTACCAGCGATTCCACACCTTAGCCCAGGACGTCCCGCCAGGGCTCACGCTGCCCTACAAGTTCAAGGTGCTGGCGGAGATGTTTCGCAGCATGGATGCCATCGTGGGGATGCTCTTCAACCGCTCGGAAACCGTCACCTTTGCGAAGGTCAAGCAGGGGGTGCAGGACGTGATGCGCAAGTAAGCCCAGGGTTGGGAAGGGAGGTGGGTGGCCCTGGGAGGGAGGGCTCTGCTGGGGAAGCTGACTCAGCCAGCGGAGCGGCAGCTCGAAGGGTTTCCTGGTGCTGGGCCAGCCTGCGTAGCATGGAGGGGACGCGGTGGGGAGCCCGTCCAGCAGAAGGTAGCTGGCTGTGGGTGACTCCTGAACCCTCTTTGCAAGGACTTGCATGGCCCTGAGCACCCGCAGGGGAGAGCCGCTAATGGAACTGCTCCGCAGCCCTGCTTTTGGCAGCCCAGAAACGGCTCCATGTGGTCAGAGCATGTCCTGCCTGGCTGATGGCACTCCTGCTCTGCCGTGGATATTGGGGGCTGGCACCAGGTCACGCAGGGCCCCGTCTCAGAGGGAGAGGCAGTTGGAAGCACCATGATAATGGGCTTCTGTGTCCTTCACAGCACAGAGGTGCTGCAGGCAGCGATGTTAACTGGCCACGTGCGTTGGTCTTGCTGATTCCTCTTGGGCTCCTAGTTGAGGCCATCAGGGTGGATTCCCCAGTGTCAGCCCTTGGGGTTTCTGACCTCACGGGTGGGTGCTGTTGCAGGCAGTTTGAGGAGCGACACGTGGGCCAGATCAAGGCGGTGTACCCTGCGTCGTACAGGCTCCGCCAGGAGAAAAACATCCCCACTTTCAGCAGCAGCATTAAGAAGTCGGACTACCAGCTCACGCTAGAGCCGGTGCTGGGGGAAGGTATGTGCCTGGGGTCCCGGGAGAGCTGAGGTGGGCTCGCAGCACCTGCGTCCCAGCAGGGACCTCTGAGGCCCCAGGAGCGCTCTCTGCGTGCTGGCTCACTTTGCTCTGGCCCATTAAATAATCTGACCTGTAAGGTCCTGAGCATACTAGAAGTGGAAAACACTTTTGGGGAGAGTGGGAAGATTGAGCAGTGATTCTGGCAGTGAATCAGCCCAACGACAGGTCTCTGATCCTGTCCTTCAAGAGGCTCTTGAAACTTGGTTCAGAACCAGACAGCTGCAGTGCTGTTCAGCTTTGAGACATCACAGCCTAGCAGCAGGCGACCGGCTTCGTGCTCAGCCCGGAGCGCTGCCGGGGCAGCCGCGAGGGCTGCGCCGGGTGCCGCAGAGCCCGGCTGTGCCACAAGCACCGAGCTGTGGGTGATGCTCGAGTCTCCCTTTCCAGAGGAGAAGGTGGACGGCCGCCCTCACTTGTCGGCGTCGCGCCTGCTGGAGCGCAGGAAGGAGTTCAGCCGCAACCTGGTGAACATTGTCAAGCAGCACCACAAGGTGAGCGCCCCGCCGCGCAGGCAGGTGCCGGCGGAGCTGCCTCGGCATGCTGCTCTCGGCGTCCTCGGAGCCGCTGCCTGGAGCATCCCTTTGGGTCAAACCTTCACTGGAGGCACCAACGGTCTTTCTCCTTCCCTGGGTCGCTGGTGGGTCTTGCCCTTTTGGGGTCTGGGATTCCTCTGGTTGCTATCTAGAGAAGTGGCTGGAAGGACTGGGCTGGCATCCAGGCTGGAGCACAGCGTGGGCCATGAAGCTGCTGGTTGCTCTGGATATTCTTGGCAGGCAGGCGTGGGTGGGGAGCGTGGAGAGCTGAGGCAAAGATCAGGAAATGCATCACTTGAGAGGCCTAGGCTCGAATCTCCTGGCTCTGACTCTTCTCCGAGCCTGCTGCCACGTAACGCTGAGCCACGCTAAGAGCGTGCTGCCGCTCGGGCAGCAGCTGGACCTCCCCTTACCTGACTCGCAGGTGCGTAATGCAGCTCTTGCCCCACTCTAGGCGTTCATGGCCTCCCTCAGCCCCCCGATGGAGGTGCCGGATGACAAGCTGACGCGCTGGCATCCCCATTTCAACGTGGACGAAGTGCCGGACATCACCCCGGCAGAGCTGCCGCAGCCCCCCCAGGGCGACAGGCTGACCACGGCCCAGGAGGTGCTGACCACGGCCCGGGGCATGATGACCCCGAAGGTGAGTGACAAAGATCTCGCTCCAGCCGCATCCCCGAGGGGTGGCAGACCTCAAACCTGCTGCCTTTCCAGGAAGATGTTTCTAGATAAGCCAGCAGGAAAGGTTCAGAGCCTTAAGACTGAGAGTGCTGGGAAGAAGCAGGCAAGTGAGGACTTGAGCATGAAGACTACTGCTCTGGGCTGTAGTGTAGGCCTGGTCGCAGGCTTAGAGAAGTCTTCAGTACTTACTGTTGGGCTGGGAGAGGAGCTGAAGTACCAGAAGCTGCCCCCCTTACAGGTAGGGTGGGTCAGCCACGCGGGACAGGAGCTTTGGGCTGCTACAACGCAGCCCTGCCGGGACCGAGGGAGTGCGGCGGGGAGTCACGGGGTGGGGGAACATCTCCTTCCTCCAGCATGAGCAGCTCCCAGATGTAACCCAACTCCTCCTCTCTCTTCCACATGAACAGATGGAAAAAGCTCTTGCCAACATGGCCTTAAAAACAGCTGTAGCGAGTGTGGGGGAATCGGTGGTTTCCAACGCGGCGTCCCCTGCCAGCACCTCCAGCGCGCTGAAGGGGGTGTCCCAGGCCCTGCTCGAGAGGGTGAGTAATTCGGTCCTGGCGGTCACTGCAGCAGTGGTGGCCCTGCCAGGGGGGACCTGCGGTGTCTGACCTGTCCTCTCCACTCCCCAAGATCCGGGCGAAGGAGGCGCAGAGGATGCAGGCGCTGATGACCCGGGCCCCGCAGGAGGAGGAGCGGCTCGCCATGCTGGGGCGGCTGCCGGCCATGGCCCGCATCCTGCGCAACGTCTTCGTGGCCGAGAAGAAGCAGGCGCTGACCCTGGAGGTGGCATGTAGCCGCATGACGGACAGCTACCACACGCAGCTGTCTCCCAGTATGAAACGGGGCGGGGGGGGGGGAACGGGACTTCTCTGAAGTGTGGGAAGCTCTTGGCAGGGTCTCTCGCGTCCCCTCTTCCTCCAGCCGGCCTGGCGAAACCCTTCCCTGCAGGCCCCCACGCTCTGGGGTGGTGGCGAGGGGTTCAGCCCCTTCCAGCTTGCCAGCCCTGCTGTGGTTCGCCGTGTGCGGGGCCACCGGGTTACCTCCGATGCGAGGGAAGCTGCTGAGTTCAGACAGTCCAAGTTAAGCTTGGGAGCGGTGTTAGTCCGGCCTGAGGGGTGAATCCGGCCCGAGGGTGAATCCAGCCCTGGTGTTTTGGGACCAGGGATAAGTGGCTGTGAGTTCCTAAGAGCAGAAACAGCCGCAGCCCCGTCGGAGGTGGCTAGATCAGCGCTTAGGAGGGACAGTGCGGGACAGCCGGGCGATGCTCTAACCTGCTGGTTCCCCGCAGGTGACATGGAGAAACACCTGCGCCTCTTCGCAGAGCTGCTGCCTGACTGGGTCAGCGTCCACACCATCAGGACAGACACTTACATCAAACTGGACAAGGGCAAGGACCTCAATGTCATTGCGGAGAGACTTGCCCAGGCAGCCAAGGAGGCAGAAGCCCCCTGAGCCTGCTGGAGGGCTGAGCCGTCTCGTGTGTGACCTGCGCTGTAGATGTAGCAAGCTCTGGATGCTGTCCACAGGACTGGTGGGACTTTTGTAGGCTGCCGGGCATGTCTGAGGGTCCAGGAGCTGGGAGGTTCACCCTCAGGGATGCCTGAGGTTGCAATGAACAGGCCTCACTTCCACTATTTCCTCTGCCACGGTCCATCAGGACATAACTCCCCCAACCCTCGAGAGCTCTGAAGGTGAGCAGCCTTGGGTGCCATGATGCCCACCTCAGCAGTGAAGAGGAGCTAGCAACCTCTTCTTGACTTACCATGTTCTCCTGAAGGTTTGATGCAAGAGCTTTCTTCCATTAACTGAGTCTGGGGGTGTGGAGGCAGGACTGGGTACGGTGAGAGGGTGACAAGGAGGAAGAAGTGAGAGCAGTCACAAATTGCTGGTGTTTTAGAGCTCTGGGCCTTGTTCTGTTTTTAAGGGAGGGAAACACAGCTCCAGCTCTTGCTGGAAATGACTACAGGACTTGTCAAAACATCTTTGTATTAAATGGTTTAAATATAGCTGACTCGTGTTAACCCTGTGCTCTTCCTCCTTGATCGGCTCTGCTGGAGCACCACGGCTCTCCATGGCAATGGCTTGTGCGGGGAAGGGCTGGGTTGTCATCCAACTCCTGGAGAAAGACTTGCTGGAAAAAATGAGCAGGGGTTTGCAGAGAACTAAATGCAGCTTTTGTAACTACGGCTCAGTCCAGGGCTGTGGAGGACCTGCAGCACCTCTCCCGCTGGAGAGGGGAGCTGACGGGGCTGAGGGCATGCACGGGTGGCTTTCACGCAAGGGAAAGCCCAAGCTCCCTGCAGTGGGGAGCAGCTGGATGGGGCTGGGGAAGACAGACAAGGCCTGGGGCCACCTCACATGTACAAGGAGGGTGCTGCTTCCTGCAGAGGTGCAGGCACCGTGCTGGGTCGCTGCGTGCTGCAGGACTGCCACCCTCCGCATGGGTGCCGGGAGCTGCCTTGGCCCTTCACTATGTCCAAAACCTTGCACTGCTGCTGTCACCAAAAAAAGCTGGTTTCACAACAAGATTAACTCCCAGCCCACTCAGTGACCTGCAGGATGGTGGGGTGACCGCTAACTGGGTCAGGAAAGTGTCCCCGCTTAAAGCTGCGCGAGCTGGCCCGAGGCAGCCGAGATGCCCACCGGGCTCAGCGCTGCCTCCCAGCACTCGGGGCGCAGCCTCGGCCCTCCGGCCGGCGCTCAATTTAGGGGGGGAGACGGTGCACGAGGGTCGCTAACAGCTTCAGCTGCTGCAAGAACTGCTCTGAGACAGGTTTAAAAAAAGTAAAAAAAATGTATTTCATCAGCGAGTTCAAGCCCTGGTTGGGGGGGGGGGGGGGGAACCAGTCCCTCACTGTTGTCAGGCCCAGGGAGGCTTTGGCACACCGGGAGCCCCTCTGAACCCCACCTGGGAGCACACGTCCAAGCCCAAAAGGACACCGAGACAGGATCCACGCCTGTATCGGCCTTTCAGCATCCCGGCGCCTGAAGTCAGCAGCGCGCGCGGGCAAAGCGCTGGGGAACTTGCGCTGAAGCAAAGCGGCGCGGCGGGTTTCGGTGCGCGCAGCCCGCGGGGCTCTCCCCGAACCGCGCGAGCCCACCGCCCTCGAAGGCGGACGCGCCGCTACGCTTCCCTCGGGCAAAGCATCGCGCCGGGCCCAGCCGCCGGACGTCCGTCCCCGGGGCTCCCCGCGCACGACGCGGCCCACAAAGCTATCGGATCTCAGCAGCATCGTTTTCACTTTGGTCTCCATTAAAAAAAATAGCAGTAATAAAAAAATAAATCACTGGGCTTCTTCCTAAAAAAAAATGATCGGGCTATTCCCTCTTCCTAAAAGGATGAGCTCAAAAAAAAAAAAAAAAAAGGACTCTTACGCTAAATGCACCTTAATCTGTGGCTTGCAAAACTAACGCGACTTCAAACTTTTACAGCATCTGCTCAGCACCCAGCCTGAGCGCCGGGGCTGCCGCTGCCCGGCAGGAGCCGCCGGGCAGCCCCCGCGCCGCCGGCACCCTCAGTCGTACTGCAGCAGCGAGTAGAAAGGGACCGACTGGAGCTTCTTGGCCCCTTTCAGGAGCTTCAGCTCTATGACCACCAGGCACTCGAGGATTTCCGCCTTCAGCCTCCGCAGCAGCTCGCAGGCGGCGCGCATGGTACCTGCGGGACACGGGCGCAGCCGAGCCGTCACCGAGGAGCGCGGCCGGGCCGGGCCGGGCCCCCGCGCGATTCGCGCCCGGCCCCTTCCCGCGCGCCGGCAGGAGCGGCCGGGGCTGCGGGCGCCGCTCGCCCCGCGCCTGCCTCCCTCACCTCCGGTTGCGAGCAAGTCATCCACGACAACCACTTTTTGCCCCGGTTCCACGGCGTCGCTCTGGATCTCGAGCTCGGCCTGCAGGACGGAAAGAGCAGCTTCCTTTCGCTCCGGCGGCCTTCGGCGAGGGCAGCCCTAACGCTCAGCCCCTAAAAACGCGCCAACGGCGGACCGCCGCTGGGGCCAACCCTCCGGCGCGAACCTTCCTGGAGCGAGCTACGCTCCCACCGCGAGCTCTCCGGCGGGCGAAGCCTCCCGAAACGCGCCGGGGACGGGCGCACCCTCGGAGGCAGGGCTCGGTCCTGCGCAGCGGCCGGCCCCGGCAATAACGCCAGTTTGGGGTTTCAGTCGCTGGGCTTTGCCCGCTGTTAGTGCTCAGTGGTAGCGCGTTCGGAGGCCTACGGCAGAGCTCTTCGGGCAGCAGCGGACGTGGCGTTAGGAGGCGAGTGAGGTGCTTTGAAGCCATGCACTTAAGGCGTTCGGTTACAGCACTTACTGGGAGAGTGGGCAACACCCTCGGTGCTCACGCATCCCCCTTTCCTCTCCTCCCTATTCCGGGGCCATGCTGGCACTGGGCTTTGCTCCTTACCTAGGCGGCAGCACCCATTAGTACCGCATCAGAGCCAACAACAACCCTACAAGCCCCCAAATTCAAGGCAACTTAGCACCAAGTTATGTCCAAAAAAAAAACCCCAACAAAACACTGTGGTTCACAAGCACAAAGTGCACGTCCGCAGCTCGCCGCGGAGCCCGGCTGTGCCAGGGCGCGGACCCCCCCCGACCCGCACACGGCACCCGCCAGCCTGGACGGCCCTTTCCCGCCGCACGCGTTACCTTGCCGTATTCGAGGGTGTACGAGATGGACTCCGTCGGACCGGGAAGTTTCCCCTTTTTTCGTATCAGCACAAAGCCGATGCCCAATCTCTGCGCCAGAGGTGGGCCTATGAGGAAGCCGCGGGAATCCAGGCCTGCGGGAAGCAGAGCAGCCGGGCTACGTAAAAGACGCTCGTTCAACTCGAGTTTCTTTGCACGACATCCCCGTTTTACCTTCCCGCGTTCAGGCGGTCTCGGGAAGCGCTCGGCTCGTACAGTCGCTTCCGCGGGTTGCAAGCAGGCCAGCGCGCTCCGGCGCGGCGGGCGGTCGCCGAGCCACACGGCGGGTGGCCGCCTGGGGCTCGGGCTCGCACGCCTCCCCCAGCCGCTGCCTCCCTTTGCTCCCCGCTAGCTATTTTCAGAGATAAGTTCAGTTAAGCCGCAGTATCAGCGCAGCCACGCCGCCGGGGTCGCACCGCGGTTATCGCTCGCGCTGGGGAGCAGGCTTGGTGTGGGCTCGCTGCACTCTAGGCTATCGCCCAGCCCGAGCGCTCCCTCCCGAAGCGCTTTATTCTCGGTGTCGCAACGCGCTATCACCGCAAAGGCTGCTTCGGTCGGCTCGGCGAGGCCTTCTGCGAAGGAACACGCGGGGACAGGGTCTCCTTGCCGAGGGCACTGCGCTGGACCTTGCAGGCACAGTGTGTCACAGACCTTCAGTACTAACTGAATGACACTTTGTTTTGTTTTGTTTTCCCAATGAAGAAAAGCAGTGAATTATGAAATTGGCACTGAAGCATCATCGGATGGCATTTGCCACATCCAAAACCAGGCGCAGAGCCGGCGCGGGCTGCGAACGTGGCGCTCTGCCCGGGGGGCCAAGGACCCTGCAGCAAGCACTCACCTGCAATTACGTCGATGTGGGGGAAAGAGGCCTTCAAATGAGCTTCCAAAAGATCAATCAAAGCCCTGAAAGCTGCAGGGTCCTTCAGCAAGGGGCTGATATCGCTGCAAACAGAGGGACAGGCGTCAGCTGCCTCCTGGGGCTGCTCTGGCTCCCAGGCGCAACCATGACGGAGAGCTCCCAAACCTGCAAGTGCTGCCCCGGCCAGAGCCCGCCCAGCGCTGCCAGGGGCGGGCGAGAGCTGCACGGGGTGAGGGAGGCAGCTCACAGCTGCCCAGAAAGGGACGGAGCCAGCACAGCCCCTGCCTCTGCCCCAGCTCCGTCCTGCCCCAACACCAGCCTCACTGCAACCCTTGCACCAGCCCAATGCATCTCCTCCCCAAACGTACCCCAGCTCACATGCATCCCCTAACGTAGTCCAAACTACCCACAGTCCCAGCCCAAATCCACCTCCAAACAAAATGCACCTCCTTCCCAAAGGCACACCCCCCCGCCCACATGCACCCTCTGCTCCAGCCCCAAGGCACCTCCTACCTAAAGGCAACCCCAGCCCCAATGCACCCCCCTGCCCACATGCACCTTCTGCTCCAGCCCCGATGCACCCCCCTGCCCTCATGCACCCTCTGCTCCAGCCCCAATGCACCCCCCTGCCCACATGCACCCTCTACCGCGGCCCCAATGCACCCCCAGCCCCAATGCACCCCCCTGCCCACATGCACCCTCTACCCCAGCCCCAATGCACCCCCCTGCCCACATGCAGCCTCTGCTCCAGCCGCAATGCACCCCGCACCCAAACGCACGCCTAGGCCAAGCGCCTCTCCCCCCCGCCCCGTGCACCTCTCCCCAAACGCAGGCCCAGCTCTCGCGCCCCCCGGCCCGGCCCGGCCCGCAGGACCCGCGCCCACCGGAAGAGCACGCCGGGCACCGGGAAGTCGGCGAAGGACCGCACGCGCTCGCGCACCCGCCGCAGCCGCTCCTCGCTCATGGCGCCGCCGCTCTGCGCAGCCGCCGGGGCCGGGGCGGGCCGGGGAGGGAGGTGCAGCCGCGGGGCGCCGTGCGCGCAGCTCGGGTACCCCCGGTGCACGGAGCTCAGGTACCCCCGGTGCACGGTGCTTTGGTTCCCCCGGTGCACGGAGCTCGGGTACCTCTAGTGCACGGAGCTCGGGTACCCCCGGTGCACGCTGCCTTGGTTCCCCCAGTGCACGGAGCTCGGGTACCCCCGGTGCAGGGAGCTCGGGTACCCCCGGTGCACGGTGCCTTGGTTCCCCCAGTGCACAGAGCTCGGGTACCCCCGGTGCACGGTGCCTTGGTTCCCCCAGTGCACGGAGCTCGGGTACCCCCGGTTCAGGGAGCTCGGGTACCCCCGGTGCACGGTGCCTTGGTTCCCCCGGTGCAGGGAGCTCGGGTACCCCCGGTGCAGGGAGCTCGGGTACCCCCGGTGCACGATGCCTTGGTTCCCCCAGTGCACAGAGCTCGGGTACCCCCGGTGCACGGTGCCTTGGTTCCCCCAGTGCAGGGAGCTCGGGTACCCCTGGTGCACGGAGCTCGGGTACCCCTGCTGCACAGAGCTTGGGTACCTCTAGTGCGTGGTGCCCTGGTACCCGCAGTGCACGGTGCCTTGGTTCCCCCAGTGCAGGGAGCTCGGGTACCCCGGTGCACAGAGCTCGAGTACCACCAGTGCACGGCGCCTTGGTACCTCCAGTGCACGGAGCTCGGGTACCACCGCTGCACGGAGCTCGGGTACCCCTGCTGCACGGAACTTGGGTACCTCTAGTGCGCGGTGCCCTGGTACCCCCAGTGCACAGAGCTCAGGTACCCTCCGTGCACGATGCCTGGGTACCCCGCTGCATGGAGCTCAGGTACCACCTGTGTGCGTTGCCCTGATACCCCAGTGCAGGGAGCCCTGGCATCCCAGTGCACGGTGCCCTGGTACCCTGGTGCAGCCCCCATGTGCCCAGGGCAGGGGTGCTGGCAGCTCCACGCCAGGCCTGGCCCCAGCCAGCCTAGCAGAGGGGGTCCCGTGCTCCGGGGGAACGCTCGGCCCCCCTCCGCCCTGCCCAGTGCCTCACACAGCCAGCTCGTGAGGACTGAACTCCCTGCTCATAAGGACTGTCTTGCTCTGCTCTTCCCTTGTCAAGCCCTCACGAGCCCTGGACTGCATTTGGTGTTCGTTAAAACTGTTGACTTGGGTTAAACTCATCAGGGAAGATAACACAGCAAGGCTGAGTGCCCTCGGTCTGGGAATAATAGCTTAGCGGCTATTGGTGTCGGCTCATTTGTATGGCGGGTCAGGGCACTCGCACAGCTCTTATCTCCCATCTCCTGAAGTGTGAACAGCAGTTTGCCTACAAAGTCCACTGTGGTCAGGAGACATATTGCTGAATGATTACAGGGCTCCTCTTACATTAGCAAATATGACCTGGACGTGGTCCAAATGCATCCAGGTACAACCCACCGCGGAAGGCAAAGGCAGTCCCAGCGCCCTTGGCCCCGCTCCGTGCCGCTTGCTGGTGGCTGCAGAGGGGAAGACTCAGCTCCACACCCTTGACGCAGCCATTACGGCTTATCTTCAACACGCGACTGAGACAGGCAGCATGCCGACAGTCATCCAGCCGTTTTGCCGTGATCCGGTGTGGACCCGACTCCCCACGGGCCGGGTGCTGAGGGCTGCAGCAGCCTGGCAGCTGGACCAGTCGCTCCCAGCGGCCTGCGGGTCCTTGCCGCTAGGAGACGTGGCTCTGGCACAGACGGAGCAGCCCGCAGGAGGGGAGCTGGCCTGCGCCGTGGCGGGCCGAGGTGCACAGCATGCCGCTCGCGAGACGCCTGAGCCTGTCTGCGTCCTGGCGCTGCTCCCCTCGCTGCTGCACCTGATCTACCCGTTGCTGCACAGTTTCCAGTACTGGGTCCAAACCCACAGGAATTGTTTGCTGCACGCTGAATCCTCCATGCTCTGCTCCCTTCCTACCGCACATGTAGAGGGCTACAGGGTCTCCTTGGCAAGGACACCTGTTAATGGATGCCTGCCCGAGGTGCAGTAGGAGATGAGGTGAAGGTCAGTGCAAAGGTTGCTCTTGGAAAGCTCTGGACTGACAGAGACAGCCCGCACAGGAGGAGGTCAACGTGGCCAGCTTTCACAACAGTTCCCTCATGGACTAAGATTTTCCCTGAAGTCAGATTATCTCTTTGGCACCAGAAAGTCCTCTCTAACAGCTGTTCCAGTGAAACGGCCACAAATCAAGCACGTAGCCTTCCCTTGGAGCAGGGGCTCTGTGACACCCTTCCTCCCTCAGAGGAACTGGAAAGGTTTCTCTTTTGCAACTCTACCAACTATGATACCGGATAATGAGCTTTTCCAGCACCTCCTCTCTTCCTGGCAGGAGGCAGCGATGGACGTAACCTGCCTACCCTGGAACAAACAGGAGCTGCCTCCAGCACAAACCCCAGCCCTCCCCGCTTTCTGCCTGTCGCTGGCGAGGAGTCATCAGCTGGGGTCTTCACACTTTCCTCTCTGAGCTGCAGCTCGATTCTTACTTGTGACGCTCCTACGCAACCACCAGCGTTATTAGCAGAAGGAGCCAGCACGTTTTTTGAGGCTAAGCAGGGATGCTCAAGCCCCTGGCGCTAACTGGCCCTGTGCAAACCAGCCGGTCTCACCCACTCGGAGGGCTCCCGGCACCCCTCCGAGTCCCGCAGCCGTGGGACGAAACGGGGGCGAGCTCGTTCCTCCTCCGACGCCAGATCAGGCCCCTCAGACGGTGACACCGCCAGCTGGGCCAGGAAAAGTACAGAGATAGCACCAAATAGTACTTCTAACGCTTCAACTGCCAGAAATTATGCCATGCGCCAGATTAGGTTTAAAAACATTTCTCAAATCTCTGAAATGACTTTACCGCCTTAACCTTCCATTTCAAAGGATATGAATTGCACCTACCATACAGAGACTGGTTTCTAACTTCCCAAGCAAATTAGTTTCCTTGCAATTGTGCAACCTTTCAAACAACAGTGCTGGCTCCTACTGCAATTTCCATCTGCAAAGAACTTTCCTAGGACCGATTTCCAAATGTGAGGTCAAATTGCATTCGCTCTGGAACACCACCGGGGTGGTGATATTCCGCACCGGACATGGGAATCGCAGCCTCAGCTTCGGACCCGCAGGAGGGTGTCGTAACAGCGGGACGCTGTATTTGCCTCCCTTTCAGACACATAGGTAATCAGTGATTTAAAAGCGCTTTGAGATCCAGGCAGGAGAGCTGTTAGGTATTAACCTGTCAACATAGATACTGCGGGTACAAAAGCCTGATGGTGAACTCTAATCCGCTTACCCAGGCCATCACAAGAGCTGTGCTGAGCATGGAAGTTTCTGTTCCGTTAAGGTTTTTAAAACTTCAGTGTGAAGTGGAACAAAACGCCCAACATTTCAACATACCCCACGAGGGGAAACGAGAAGTAAAATTTGCTTTCAAACCTGCTGGAACGTTTCGTTTCAGTTTCAGCCCTCGATATGCATGCACTTTAAACCAAATTTTAAAAACAAATTTGAAATATCTTATTTCGACAGCACAAGAATGCAGCTCCCTGGCCAGCTCTCTAGGCTTTGGAGTAAAGTTTCAGTCCCGAATAATTCGCTAACTTTGTCCCCTCTAGCAGAGGCGAAGGAGTGGTGAACAGGCCCTGGCCCTCCGTAGCCTCCCTGCGCAGAGCCCGCCCGGCCGCCGGCCCCTCCGGCAGCGTTTGCAGCAGGCCCCGGGAGAAGACCCGAAACGCCGCTCTCCTCTGGCCAGCCTGGCTGGGATTTTGAGCCTCATCCAGGACTAATCCAGGGCTAATGGATTTGGCACGCATTCCTCGCTGCTGGCACACTAGCCCGCTGGCTTTTCAGCCCCTGTGCCTTGCAGCTGGGAATCACGCTACCAACCTCCATAGCACCCAGAAGGGGATTAAGCGGTTCCAGGAGGGAAAAAGGCACCGAGAAACACATGCCAGCTGCCGCCTTGGCTCTCAGGGAGCTGGATGGCAGATTTCTTTTTTTTTTTTTTTTCTCACTCCTAAGAGACCACAGACTTTTGGCTAGGGATCCACCTTTATTTAGGCTTCTTTATGTGCACGTATATAATTCAAACGAGACTTTGAGCTGTTCTGAAAAGCTCACAGTCGAATTCAGGAGGCACCACTGCATCACTTGCTGGTAACACACAGAAAACTCACATCAAATGCTCTCACAAAACAAAACCAAAAGTATGTTTCCAACTATTACAACTTTTAAGAAAGATGGGAAACAAGCCTCTCTAACTGTAAAACAGTTATGCGGATGCTGAACAGAGTATCTCTTAGAAGGACAGTAGACGTGGGGGTAGTATATAAACTTTCCCAGTGCTGAGGACAAGAGCAAGATCCCGGGGGAGAGGTTTCTCTTCTAGCTGTGCTGAGGAGGCTGCCTGCAATTCTGCACAAAGTAAACTGCTTCCAAACACAGGCTTTTCTCCCCAGATCCCTGATCCAAACAGTAACTCTCACCTTCAGAATTTCTTTCTTCGGGCCCTAGAAGTATTTAGCATTGCGACTGGAAAGACGTTGTCCTGACTGGAAATAAAGAGTATTCTCAAAGCTTCGAGAGATCTTCGTCTCGGCTGCTTCGCTTTTTGCAGCATCACAAGGCTTTTGGAAGCTGTCCACCACATTCGGGAAAGACTCGATTCGACAGGTACTGAGAACGGCCAGCGCCAAGCAGGCTTCCCTGGGGCCGGGAGCGCTCCCGAGTTCAACGGCCGCCTTCTCAGCAGCATTAGTTCCAGTTCCTTTAGTAAAGACCCACTGTCATCCTCAATATTCCTCTGGAAGCTCAGTGCCCGGACACCGCCTATCGTTTTATTAGCAAATATGCGAGTATCATTCGCTTTCATTCAGTTCAGCTCCTTTCCATTTTCACTTTTAATATTGTATTCCGTGGCTTCCATTTAAAATGTAGAGGCATGTTATCTCTCATCGCTGCACTCACTACTGTGCGCAGGGCATTAACCTTGGCTCTAAGTGTTTGGAATTGATCTTCTGGTTTCCAATTCCAGTGTTCAGATCCCCAAATTGTTGGTCCATAGAGACTAATTTGCCACCGAAATAATCCATTTGTCGCTGCAGGTTTTTAAATCAAGACTCCATTTTTGCAGCCATAGACTGTAAACGTGGAAGGACTTTTTCCATGATTATTAGTTACATCAATTTCTGAGGCTTCTCTGCACGGAGGGTCTGATGATTACGTAGCCTCCAGGGCAGAGCAGGGAGACTCAAGAGGCTCAGCTAATTGGAAATTAAAGGCAAGCAAGAAATTCCTTGGACTCTTAGCCCAAGAAGATATTAAGCTTTTAGCATTTAGGAGGCATATTTAAATACAAAGAAAGGAATGTCACACAGTTAGACGCACTCTCAGACAGACATCATCTTTGCTTTAGTTCTTACCTCTTGCTTACGCGGCTTCAGAAAGGAAGCCACCAACAAACCAGCTCCGCTGCCCCAACCCACAGCGAACGCTGCCAGAGCGGTTCCCCGACGCTGTTACACACGCAAACCCCGGAGAGCCGACACCTGCCTCGGGACCGGCAGGTCCCCAAAATGCGCTGGGCTACTGGCACCCGGACCAACTTCGGATCAAAGGCTCAGGATAGTTAATAAAGGCGGATGTGCTAATATATGCTGCTTGCTCTGCGATCCAAGACGTGTATCTGCATTTCTGAGCTGCCCCATGCTGAAGCTGCAGGCTGACAGCGTTTATTTCTGCGGCCGTGCTGGTGCGTGCAGCCGCCGGCCATTCATTCGCCTGCTGGTGCATGCAGCCGCCGGCCATTCATTCGCCGCCTCCGAATTACGGTGGGGCAGCTGCAGGGGCTGGGGAATGGATCCATGTTAAAAATAGTTCAGAGAAAACAGAACAAGCTCTTTTTAACCCAAGCCAGTCCCATGACCTGGAAGGCATATCTGCGAGACTATCCCCAAACAAGGTGTTATTCAGTTCTTTTACAGGTGGGTGCAAACAAATCACATAATGCATGAATGATAAATTAGTTTATTTTTGTTCATCAATTCCTCATCTCACAACTTTAAAATCTGTACATCTTTGAAAAAGGCATTGATTTAAAATTCTTCTTAGCTATCCAGCTCTAAGACTACTATTCTTATTTAAATTTAAAGCAGCGGCTCCCTCGTATTAAACTTCGATCTTTTATAATAAATGAGCATGAAGCAGGTAAGTAAACAACAACTTAATTCACGGATAGCAGCCAGCTTTCTAGAGCTGTGTCTATGAAGTGTATGTCCAGCATCTGTGCACTGAGAAACTACTTTTTCAAAAAGAGATGAGGTCTTTTTGTGCTGGGTAACCAAACACTGCGCACGCTGAGAACAGGTCGTCTTGTGCAAGCAAGTTACACAGACAGGGGAAAAGCAGCATCCTCAAAACTGTAAGCTGTGAAAGAGAAAAGAATGAACTGCCAGGCCAGCAAGGAAGGGACACAGGGTAAGAGGCATCCAGCAAACTCACAATGTGCAGGCTGCGAAGGCTGGGAGCAGGGAAAGCGTGTCCAGGCCAGTATGCGGAAGATGAGCTGCGATCCTGCTATATGATCCCTTAATAAATGGTACACAGAAAGACAAAGCATTGTTGTAATTTGCAGCAGACACGCTCATAGCTATTCGGGAGCTGACAGCAATTTTCAGGGAGTTGCAGTGACAGACTCCCTCATCTGGTGGTATCTTTATCTGCTGATAACAGTGGACTGTTGGGCTCTGAACATTTCTAGGTGATAGAAGCACTAAAGCAGGGGTGGAACAGACCCAGAAAATGGAAAGCTATTGGTTCTGTCTGGTTTCCCGTGCTGTTCATGGCTGCTGGAAGTCCCATCGCTCCTTCTCATATAGTAACATAGGCTGCTCTGGATTTCGCAAGAACTTAAGCTATCCACGCTGTGTCAAAACAAGGAGAAATGTTATGGATGAACTGCAAATGCCTTGAGACACTGGAGGAACAGCTAGGAACATCACAAGGCAGTTAAGATGTCGGGGCAATAAACAAGTCCCGTTTGCAGATGAGCAGAGAGTGAGATTCAGAGAAGCAGTAAGGGTCTGCCGGAGGATGCAGCACTGGCTGCTGCTGTTGGTTGTGATTTCTGACAGGTGGGGCAGTAGGAGCCAACGCAAGAGCTGTACTTATTACAATCTTACAGGATTATCCAGCTTCACGAGTCGTATACTAGGAATTACAGCGGAGAGGATTACAGGTAGCGTATACCATGGGAAGGGATGGAATGAGAGCATTTGGGTTTATAGGGAGAGTAAGAACAAAAACGTTGAGAACACAGTAGGTAGTAGCACAGCAGTTGCCGCAGAAGCAGAGCTTTCAATCCATCTGGAGTCCCAGGCTTTGCTTGGGAAGGAAGTAGGGCAGTTCTTCTGGTACGGAAGAGAGCACATGTACTGTTTAAAACACTGGAGGGGTGGAAGGGGAGCCGTTAGTGCCCAAAGAGCCTGCCCAGGATTGCTTCCAGCTTCTCCCCTGAAGCCTCAGAATAACCTCATTAGGTTCTGTACAAGAAACAGTTATTAGCAATAGCAGTGGGTGTGAAAAACACTCAGAAGCAGATGAAACATCTCTAGTGTGAAACTGTGCTAAGGATCTGCATTTATCATGAACTATGTTTAGAGAAGTGCTACACCCAGGCTGTGGAAAGTTTGCACAAGGAGAATTCCTCAGAGAGCATACACTGGAAACAGGGTCAAGAGTTAACATCTGATGTAAATGGGCACTTCTGAGCCTCTAGTTGGCTGGGCCCAGATCATGAGAACTGAAGCGTGACTTCAACCATATTTGGGCCTAGATTTTCAGGAATGAAGGAAACCCCTTAAATGAACAACCCATCTCCAGCTTCCCAAGAACACCCTGCATACCAGCAGTAAGGCAATACTTAAACAAACACTGTCCTCACCATTCTTTATAACACCACCTAGTGAATGTCTGCAGCTACAGATGGAAAGGACGGGGCGTTCTCCTCCCTGAAGCCGATCCTTTATTCTAGAGCGCAGGAGGGAGCGCTTGTTTGCGCTCAGCTACACACAGCAGCCATCTGGGCCATACAGCTGCACCCAGTACTCACAAGTTTAGGAAGAACAGAAAAAACAAGCTTGTGCCCAAAGATCTCACAGTGGAAATTAAATGTTAAAACAACAAGTTACATGCAAACAAAACAAGGCCAGTTTGGGCAGGGCTCTCGGGTAGCTGTAACCTCCCTGAACATCCTCTGTGGCCACTGTGGGCCATCGGAAGGAGTGATGATTTGAGAGGGCAGGTTGAGTGGAAGGAGCAAGAGGAAAGGTGCATCCATGGCGTTTCTGAGGTAATGGCAGACTTGTGGTTGTCTAAAGAGCTTTTCCAGTTGAAATGGTCTTCACTGAAAATTTACCATTTACAGCAACAACTGAAACAGAAGAAGAGTACAGGCTAAAACCCTGAGCGCTACCAATATAAACACTGGTTCTTTTGGAAGAGCAAATGATGATATCATACATCACACCCTTCCTGTGTAAACAGGAGTGCCAACATGAGAAAACATGCATTGTAAACCATATGTCCAGTTGGTTATGGCTTTTTTGAGTAGCTCCCGAGGGCCGCAGAAAAGATTAGTGAGGCCAAAAGCACTTCTTTGGATCAGACTCGGGTGGTTTCAGGCACTTCCCTAGCTTCTCGCAGCCTGGGGGAGACCAATTCTGTTAAAAACAAACAAACAAGAGAGATGCAGAAAAATGAAGTCAAGTATTCACGCAAATATCTGCTAAGCCCTGTACCCTAACTGCCCCTTTTTGATTCTCACAAAGACTCTCTTATGTCCTGTTTGAAAAATGAAACTTCTCTTGCAGCTCTTCCCAACTCCAAATCCTATCCAAAAGGCTTTAGGAAAGACTACAGATCCTTCTGCAACAGATGATTCTCTTTTTTCCTGAGATAGAGGCAGCGGTCTCCCCTGTGCATGCTGCAGTCTAATGGGACTGTGGTGACGTTCCTGTCATGCCTTGCAGGAACCAGACCGACCATAAAGTTTTGGTGAAACCCCTCAGTTTGCCTGGGATCCAGAAAAGAGTTATAATTCTTAGCCCTAAGATATCTATGCGCTTTCTTGAGGAAACAAGCAAAAAGCAATAGTCTTTGAAGGCCGAGGGTGAGAGAGAAAAGAATGCTTGTATTTTAAAGAGCATTTTGACAGATGAATTCAGGAGTAGATGGAGTAAGAGGCATTTATTGTGACAACTACTCCAATGTATGCAAACCAAAACTATTTGCCTCCCTTGTTTCCAAGTTTCTTGAACCACCTTGCTTCACCATGAGTACAACAGGGAGACAATGTTGACAGGGAAACTCACTGCAAACCTCAGCTTCCAAAGGGATTAGAGGAGGAAGGAATTTGGCTACAAGAATCTTTTCAATTTAATTGATTTTTGTAATTTTATATTCGGGACTGCAGTAATGCAAATTAAAGGTTACAATTCCTGTTGTGCCTTCAGAAATCTTTTGTGTTCATTCTCTAACCCTCCCTCTCTCTACGTCTACCCATCCATTGGAGAGTTGCGCTGTCACCTATTAAAGGTCAATTCACCTCTGACCTACTGCCTTTTATTTTATTTTTCTTCTCATCATTTGCATTTGCTTGCAATTGAATTCCTTTGGGGAAAAAAAAAGGCTTAGCACTAGAAAAAAATGCTGAAGCAAGTTTATATATTCCATGTAACTGACAACAGATGGCAGTGGCACACCAGCTATCTCTGCAAGCAAGGAAGACCAGGGAGGGGAATTTTGGCGGAAGGCACCTCACTGCATGGAGGGCTCCAGACAACGTAGAAACAATTAATTCTGGTTTTTAAATCTGTTTCTCATTTTCAAAATGCACAGCCACTGCAGGAAATTTCATATGCTTGACCATTCTGCAGAAGCAATAGAGATCCAAAGAAACAAAGAAAACATTCATTCGTTTGAAAAAAACAGGTTGTATCTGCTTCAGTCTCACAATCCAAGTCGGCTTTCCTGGATCCGTGCTTTAAGCACTGGGAGCTCTGAGCACACTGTGCACGCTGCAAGTCAAACACGCAGTCAAGCCAGCACAGAACAATTTCTGCTATACTTCCACAAGAGGAAAACACAGCAGAACTCGCTCCACAGGGGCTTCATCTACACTACTGGTAGGACACTCCACAGAGGAGCCAGCAAACACATGCGCTGCTCAGAGGGGTGGAAGCTGCCGCACTTCCATCAATCCCGAAACTGCAGTAGCAGCTACAAAATGATCCGTACGCTTTGCTCATGGATAAGCAAGAACAATTCTTCGCTTCTGTCCCCAAAAGGATATTAAATGTCCAGATCGAATAAATGGCTGACCGAATTTAGAAGACTGTTCAGCATAGTATTACTAAGTGATATTTATCCCTCAGTATTCCCCAAAGACAGATTTAGGGCACAATCAACCCCAGAGATACCATCACCCAAACAAGATTTGGTTATCCTCATGTCTGGTCTCAAACGACAAGCAATAATTTGCTGCCTCTGTTGATTTTAGTTTTGTGACTGTATAATTAGCCAGTTTACATGGAATGTAAAATCCGTAATGTAAAAAGGCTCCCCTCTGGGATCTGAACATTTCCCCAGGGATATGAACGCTACCCGGCCCACTAGAAAGAGCTTTCTGTCTCAGACAGCCTGAATAATCTGGTTAGAGCTGGGCCAAGCATCGAAGCAGTCGTTCACTGCCTCTGCTTATAAGCTACGCAAACACAGTTGGACTCGGCCAAGGCCAGGACGTTACCATAGCCAGAGCAGAGCCCACACCCTGGTGAAAGAAAAGGCAAAACTTCTACCTAATTGAGATAAGCGACAAGACATCCTCAGGGAAAAGTCTGACTCTCAATACCCCCCCAAAGAGAGGGATGAGGTACAGAACTAAGCACAGGACCTCTAATCCAGCACTTCTTCCATTATACAACCTCAAGACGGAGGGTGTTGACGAATACGGATACCAGATGCCTTCACAGCACCTAAACACACTGCATGAGGGTAGCTGCAGAATAAGAGAATATGGCCACACTTCATGAAACAAATTCTGGAGTTAGTGTCAGTAGAGAAGAAATGCCTTTCCAGTCTCTGGCAGCAGCTAGGCACTGGGGAGAGTGCCTGAGCCCATAAGGAGGCTCCCAGAGGAGCATAGAACAGCGTTTATTAAGGGAAAAGTTGAATAACAAAAGAAAACAACACAGAAACAATGGTCCTTCAACTCTTTTTCCTATTTAACATCCAAAAATAAAAAGATGTGACAAAGCTAAGAAAGGTCTTTGCCTCCTTGCTAAGGAGAGATCGTTCCACCTTTTGCACTTTTCCACCTGGCTAGAAACAGACCCTAAGCGCCAGGTATTCCTCTTTTGCTTTAGAAGATTATTTCAGCCTGTTATTATTTTGTGCCAGCCTTTACAGGCACATGCCCTTAGACTACACAAACTCTTGTCATCTGACAGCCTTACCCCCTTCAAACCATCTAGAAACCAGGTTCTATATAAACCAAGGCCTGTTTCAGAGGAAAGCCGAACTGTAACTTTCCAATACGCTGTTCAAAACAATACAGAATTGGAAACAAGTACGGTATGTCTCAAGTCATAGAGACTTTGGAAAAGGTAGGCATGGGTGGATTTAGGGAGACAGCGTAAGACCAAGGATACTCACACACATCACTGAAAAGACAAGAGCCACTGTCCCAGTCCCACCACTCAAAATGCAGAGGATTTTCTGAGATTTGCAGAGGGGGATTAGAAAGGAGGAGAAGGACCTACAGCTGTAGATACCGCGATATCTCTAAGGAAGGAAGTCACAGGGTTTATCACAGTGTGCTGGTGGACTTTCCAGACCTAATTCTACTCACTTTGTACTAGCCCTTCTGTGCTACTGCATTCCTCAGATAACAAACAGCTGGCTCTTCAGTGTAATAGCCAGATAGCCCTTCAAAAGGGCTATCGTGCATTTCTTCTCTGTCCCCTTCCAGCGTTAGGGGAGATTTTTAAGCCTTTGCAAAATGTGTTTTAAGCCAAGGATTCTCATATTTATTTATGTTTTAACCCCTTACCATGATGGCCTTGTCGCATACGTTAAGCTGTGGCTCTCCTGGCACCATGGTCCCTTTGTGTTGCTGGACAACGCCAGATATTCGCTCCATAGCTTCTTGATACTCAGCACTGGCAAAACTAGAACGTGAAAAAATTACAGAGTTACAAGAGGGACTGCCAGAATATATCTGGCTTAATACACCGCATAGTTAAACTGTCTACATCACTAAGCTATTTCAGAAGACTATTCCTGGGCAATAGTGAAAGAGAAGCGCATGTAAACATGCGGTCAATGCTGACCACCCCCCGCCCCGGATCCTAAGGGAAGGAAGCACACGGGCTGGCTGGGCAAAGAGGCACATGGCAGACCATCTCCAAAGGAGCTCCAGCTCAGAAAACTGCTTGCCCTATTTGTCCCAAATGCCTCACTTTCTAGATGGCTGGGTATGCTGCAAGCTTATGCTGATTCCTGAGGAGGATCTAACTGGCAAATTGGCATGTACAAGAAAGGGTGCTTCTGGGCTTGTCCTGAAGTTCAACTGTGCTTTAAATGATTGCCTAGGGAGACTTCCTAGAACACAGGACAAACACCTTGCCACAGACGTTAAATAAACAAACAAGTTTGCTGAGGAGATCCTTCTAATGTGTCACGGTAGAGGTCAGCTCCTTCTCTTTGCTTTCATCCTTCCCTCTTCCAAGTGCTTTTCAGTAACACATGCATCACACAGAGGCATTTATTGTAGGGAAATGAAGGTAATGACAATACTTTGTTTTTCAAGAGTTCTCTCAAACGCAGGATTTCAAACCATCTTATTTACAACTGTTGAATAATAAAACTTCACAATCACCAAGTAAGATGAACTAATACTATGCAAACAGGAAGACGGAGAAGAAGAATAGAAGTGACTTGTCCAAGACAAGAATACTTCCTCCATTTCGCAACATCCATCCCGTGGTCCTGCCTCATGTACTTTCTTCCATTACAGCTTTATTGTTCCAAGCACGGACCCATCTGTCATGCTCAAGCCCTCATACAAATTTTTCTAAATAACCAGATTTTTATCCAAAGTATTACTCCAGGAGGTACTTGTTTAAGTGGTTCATGGCGTACTTCACTAACATTTCAAGTATTTCTAAAATGAGGGATTTTTACTCAATGATCTCATTTTGTCCATCACATCAAGAGTCACTTAAAAAACAGAGAGCGGCAAATTGCTTCTGAAGATAAAAGAGAAACAATGCAACTTGGTCCTGACCTCAGGCTCCCTTTGCTTACAGTCCAAGCTGGCCACCAGCCCCACACTCCAGCTAATTTCCTTCTTTGCAAAACAATCACATTTTGAAGCCCAGTAACGTGCCAACAGTTTCCAGTAAACCCTAAAAATATCACATCTCGGCAGCCATCCAGAGAGAAGCTGATTGTGGGGATGGGCCTGAGCTTTGCTGATAGAGAACCGGATGGGAATTTGAAATGACAAGCTCAAGAAAACTAATCTGTTGCTCTCACACCCAGCTAGCTGTATCCTGGTGCAGAAGCCATCACCAGGACTGGCTGTATGACCTGTATAGACCACCCTGAAAGACCATGCTGCTTGTGGAGCTCCCGCATTTGCATGCACCTCTCCTCACACATCCCACCTTAGCTCTAATAGCAGTGAACTGCACGCTCCTGTGTTCCTGCAAAGACTATGCGGAAAATGGAGATACAGGCAGAAGTTTGGAAGCTGCCAGAGACCCATCTATGACCCACAGTCTCAGTGAGGACACTAAAGGCAGCAATCACTTGACTCAGTGAGTTTAGGAAGTGTTGCATCCCAGTGGCATAACGGCCTTTCAATTCAGCAAGATTTTATCTGGAAGCCCTCTGGTCACATTTCAAACACTCAGGACTGCCAGTACGGCAGCATGCTTAAAGGAAAAAAAAAAAAATCGAAAGAGATTTTTAAAGGAGGTTGGCAGGACTTAAAGCTAACCTGTGCTGACATACAGAGGAGTGCTAAGACAAGAGAGCCTGCGCACGGAGGGAAACTGCTGCAGAGGGAAACATACAACGGGAGTATACCTAAAGCACAGGAGAGAGTCAGAGATGTCCACAATACACTGGACATCTGAGCTGGATCCTCCTCTGCTGAGACTAGATGCTACAGGGGATTGGAAAAGAGAACATTTTAAAGCCTAGATATTCTAGTGATGCAAACTGAGACAAAACACAGTTTAATGAAATACATTTATTTCAGTGTTTTAGATTTCTAATGCACCTATTGTTCCAGGATTTGAAAGCTCTTTCCAAACCCTAACTAATCACACTCTATTAAGGCCCCCATATTAAGGATTAATATGAATTAATACATATTTTAACCAATTGTTAGAGTCCAACAGATTCTAGATATCTAATCATTTAATACCTTCTGCTGCTGCTGCTTTTCTAACCATCTAACGTGTTTATTTCTGTCACATACTTGTACCAGCTCTCCAGCGTTTAAGAACTTCTTTGGAAGTGGACCCATAAGATAAAATGTTGCCGCAAACTAATTAAGCTCCACAGCATCTTTGCAAATATTTAAGTGCTTAAGAGATAGCCCAATTTCATCCCTCAAAATGGATTCTCGTACAGAGGATTCCAAATTAGCTATATAATCTGGACGGACCAGTGGAAAACACAGCTGTGGTCTGGATGAAAGATAAACAATATGTTGTCGTGACTGCTGCTTTTTGCTCCAAATATGCCAGTCCTCTTGCAATGAAAAAAATCTTTTGGCTATAATCTTTTAAATACTGCATTTATCCACAGCATTGCTGCTCACTAGCAACCTAAGAAACATGAATACTGTGGTATAACAAAGTAGTCCAGAGTAATTCAAATCATCTTCATACTTTGATTCTCATGTTCAGGACACTCCTAGCGTTTTCAGCTAGCTCAGCAGTGACATGAAATCTTGGCCTAACCTCAGTTCCTGGTGTTTTTGAACTGCTCTCACCTGCAGCTTCTACACTCTTAGATTATCTCAGCATTTAGCATAGGCTGAATGACTTCCCCAGAGCACGGCAGAAACAGCTTGGCACGTATAAAAGAGACACACTTCGCACATAAGCACAAAGCTGGCTACAGCTAAAGAACATATACAGATTATGCTCCAAGTCATACAGCTAACCTATAAACCTTGTCTCAGTAGGGCTTAACATGCTCTTAAGCAGGCTAAACCTGTTGACACTAGCTTAAAAAATATCCGATTGCAGCTGTCTTCCTCATGTTTAAGTATTTGACAACGGCGGGACCCCAAATGCTGTGAGGAATCATTCAGTACCGTCACAATCACAGATTTGTCTTCAAGCGCCTCAATTAAACAGACAAGCTGTCTTCCTCATCTAGGCATCTATCAAGTCTCCATGCATATGAGGGGACTGCAATGCCTGCAAGCTGGCACTAGCCCTGGGGCTTGCATTCATGTAAAGCTAGAGTCGTGCACTAAAACAAAGCAGTGCTCGCTCGCTATAGGTTTTTTTTTTCCTCCTGTTGAAATACTACAACCTCCTTCCTCACTTTGATGAACTTAGGTTTTGTCCAAACTGACCTGTTTAGCTCCACAACGTGTTACCAAGATCCAACATCCATGCAGTGTTTTGTAAACGTAATGTTTACTGACTGCATATACTGGGCTAAAACGGCCTCTGGCCCTAGGAAAGAAGTGCATTCTGAGACAAAATCTGCAACAGAAGAATGCCTTTAGTCTGTATGTAAGATGGGGACAACTACTTCATGGTAAACAATCTGAGTTGTTAATGGGTCTGGGAACCTCTTTTATTCTTACAAGGAGCCCCATCATTTCCTTGAGTGGGAATGCTGGATTTGGGCAGGATCTGCTACAGTCTCTATTACCAAAACAAAAACAAAAACAAAAAAATCTATACAGGTGTTGCATATTGTCTGAATGAAGATCCAGACTCACTGCCTCCAGGGCATGCTGCATTTCGTATTCTAGTTCTACAATCCTGCAGAAGGAGAGCTGGGAATAGCACTGAAAGAATGAGAGAGCAGGAGCAAGGGTGAGCAGGTGGTGTTGAGAGGAGTTTGCTAAAAGGGATCCCCCAGTGTACATGAAATTATTCCATGCTCAGAATGAACGCACGGAGTGGACAAAGTCCAGGGTCATTACACTAATTGACACTTTACCTCCAGGAAGTCTCTGGAGAGCCAATCAGGGCTGGATTGCAAGCGCCGGGTCCCAGGCACAGGTGTGGCCTGTGCTTAGTTCATTTAGCGTAATTGTGCCTTGGCAATCTGTTCTCATCTCCTCCCTCTCCAAACAGCTCCCAGTGTAACCTGCTCTGCTATTAACCCCACCATGCCCTACAGTGAAATTCAGGTTTGGAAGAAGGAGGGTTTGTCTAACACACTGCCTTCAACATCAGAGCGCCATTTTTATCTTGGAATCGTCACAGTCTTTCACCTTCAGGTCTGCTATTACTCTGAGCTGTAAGGAAGAGGACAGAGTAATTCTTTATCATAACAAAAACACTGTCAAAGACGTCAGAACCCAAGGCAATTAAAAAGCATTTTCAGCATTTTTTAAAATCTAGATCTTGATGTATTAATTTATACCTCTCCCTGATGATTCACATAAAAGCACAGCACAGTATCTCTATCCTAAGAGCAACAGGACCGTGACATTATCGAGAGAAACGTAACAAAATGATTACTATATAGCGCGCTTCACGGAAATCTGACAGTGGGCTCTTAATAGCAGCTTTCAGATTTATAGCATGTTTTACCAGACTCACATGAAGCTAGGGAAAGAGCATAAACTTGGCTAATGATCTGTATATTTTACTTCCTTCTCCACTGGAATTAATTTAATTAAAAAACATTATTTTTAATTGTGAAACACTCACACCCAGATTCAGATAATTTGATTGTATCTGTTATCAGTGCTTTGAAGCTGCTCAGCACTGTAGTATCCACTCTTGATCTTGTCCTATTATTCAGTCTTTCTCTGTTCCTGTTTTCTATTACCAATTTTATTTGCAATTTAAAGTCTCCACAATACATGATGCAAACAACAGGTTTAGGGTTCTGCTTCTTAAATACGGCAACTGCAATTCCTGGAAAGACTCACAGGGCCAAGGAAAAACTAGAAAGGAATCAAACAGAACAACGTAGGGTGGCCTATACTGTATTTCACCTCTCTAGTCCAGCAGCACCTGCAGGCCTCACACGTAAATACTCCTGGAGGTGTGTGGAGCATTTGGCCATTTAGCCTTCTCTGGCTTGGGGTATTCCTGATGTCTCTCACCTTTGAGGATTCTCAAGCCTCCTTCCTTTCAGCAATAATCTGATGGCACTGATCCTCCACCTGGTCACCTATTTTCATGGACATTGTAACGTCCCAGCTTTGGGAATCTTACCTCTCTGTTAAATTTCATTCTGACTTAGCAAAAGGTTCAAATGGTACAAGGGAAAAAGGCAGAGTGACTGCACAAAGCCTTAGTTTCTGCATAAGCAGGTTACAAAATATAACGACCATCCATCTGGTTCTCCAGTTAGTTGTTTCAGTAGTATTTCTGAATCATAAGTTGCGTAGTGGGTTCTTACACTGCTCTTAGGCTATGGTTGCGGTCTGGACCTGTCTTGTAGAAGATGACATCAGTTTCAAATAGCAGCTCACATTTTGAAATCATGTCACAGGGTTTTTTACTTCTAATATTCCTCTTTATACAGTATCATTCTAGTCTAGACACTTACTCAGCAAAATGCCTGAAGGCTGTTGGTCTGTCATGTTTAAGCGCAAGTTAACAACAGTTCATCAGACTTGCCATGGTGCTGAGTCCTAATACTGGAGAGGGCCAAGCGAAGACTAGCTACTGATTTAGACAACTTTGCCTCCATTCCTAGTCCCTAGGCCAGCAACTGTCCTCTGCAGCCATACTGTCCTTCAGACCTCCTCCCTCCAGAGCTGGATGTGGGACAGGCCATCATGTCTGACTGGCGTACTTCCCCGACTGTTTTTCTGTGTCCAAACCCTGCTTGGTTGCTGGCGGACAGCAGGTTTTTTCTGGCATCACCAAGGCTTTTTATCTACAACTTGTCTACAGTTTTAAAGTTTTGCTCAATACCACCTCTCCTGTAGCAGCAGCTAATTCACCCCTGCAATGCAGTTGTTGCCATTTCCTTGTATTTGAAGTTGAGGATTCAGCATCCGCCCTGGGCAAGATTCTGGCTCTTTGTTATACACATTTTTTCTGGCTTTGCCCCTTCTCTCTTTTCTCAGTGGAGAAGTTTCTGCCCTGATTAGTAAGGTGAGACTGGCAACTTTTCTGTCAGATCCTTTCCCCTTTAGCTTCCCTTCAGGAGCCTCTTCCCTGCTTTTCTGATTCCATAACTAGTGCAATTACTTCTCTGATGGTTTCCAAGATTTTCCATCTGCTCGAAATAGGCACTTGTGAGCTCTCTTGTTAATTAATATGTTCTAAAATCATTATGTTCATCAACCAAGTTTTATCATTTCCATTTTTTTTTCCTGTAATAGTCAACTCTATTGCCCTAAGTCAAACACAGGTATTTCGACATTCAAAATTTAGTAAACTCTGTTTTGAATGAAGACTAATCACTCAAAGCAGAAGTCACTGCTAACCTGGCGTACAGACAAAGCATTAGCATGCTGTACTTACTTGTTAGCAAGCTTTGTACCTCTGGCTCAAACTGACAGAATTTAAGAGATTCCTACCACCAATTCTTTCTGCAGCTTTGCAGTCTGACTCAAAACACTCTTTCTGCTGCAGCCTGTATGGGGTATTTTGTTAATCACATTTGAAGTTGTGCCGGCTTTTGCTTTCTATTATTACTTGTGTTCTTCCTGACTGTTATGAAGTATTTTAGCGAAGGCACGTATAAACAGTAATCTCTGACTCAGGTAATAAAACTGAACTATTTTCAACAATTGGTTGTGAAGATGTTTACTGAATTTGTCAAATAGCGTTTGAATGCATTGCATTCGTGGAGAAACAAGTTCCCTATGCGGCACTCAGGGGAAACACAATACTCGGAGTGTAACAGAATTTAATAAAGATAAAGACTTATCAGATCTTTTAGTTCTGCTTCTGATACATTGGGTAACTAAGGCACTCCACAGTTCAAGTGTCTTTAAATGAAGCAAAGAATCCCTAGAATACTGCTTAGATTTAGAGAAATGCTTCTGCTTTGTGTGGTACTTAGCACGCTATCTTATTTATACTTAAAATCTGAGAGCTATTAGATCTATTCCACAGCCCACCCAGATCGAGTCAATCTCTTGGATGACAAAAGACGCAACAGGTTTTCTTCTTACCATACAAGGATTAGGTAACAAGGTAACTCTTACTGATATGAATACAGAGTTACATTACCATTTGTGGCAACCAAATGAAAGATTATTTACCAGTAAATACACTTCTTTGAAATATATTGGCCATATATACCCTTGTATTGCAGGTGTTCTTATCACAAGCACCTTAGCCAGATGCCAATTTTGTCTTATCAGTACCTATAAGTATGTTCATGCCCTCTCTCATCTGGCCGCCATATAAAGGGGGAGCGTGCTCTACGGTGCCAAGTTTCTCTCAACTCGAGGACCCAAGAATCCTGTAGTTCTCAGGAAAGTCATCTTCTTTTCAGAAGAGAGGCGGATAAAAGCTTGGTAGTGAACGCATCTGACACTAAGGCTGAACATATCAGTCCTGAAGATCACCTATAGGATAGGGATCTTGCTCCATCCAGTCTACTGATGTACGCACGGCATGATGATAATGTAAATATGCCATCATTTGGGCAAAGCCAGACAGCGTGCTCCTGGAGGTGCGTGAGAATTCATAATATGCATTTGGCATTGCTATGAATTCTAGCTATCGAAACGCAAAGTCAGTGAGGCTGTTGGATTGCCAGGGTGAAGTCTCCAACCAGGCAGAGAAATACCTGCAATCATCTTTCAAGGCAAAGGTGAAAAACACAACTGTGTCCCTTGGCGGAAGATGGGAGGGAGCTAGCCACTGACAGAGGGGCAATAGCACCGCAGGAAGGAACAGTCCCAGCTGTGCTGGGAGGGTGTGTTCATGGAGGCAAACATGCAGGGGGACACATGCACAGCGATACATGAAGGGTAACATGAGCACAGGGTGCCATATGGCTCAGAACTGCCAGACGCGTCCTCAATGTGATGACAGGGCCTGCCTGTAATTGCCTGACCAGTTTTTCCACTGCACAAAAAGTGCTCCTGTGGGAGATAAGCTTTTGCAGATATTGTTTGCAGGCAGGCTCCAGGAAATCCAATAAGCTGTGTCAGGAAGAGGAAGGACTTTCCTGGTTTACCAGTTTACCATGAAACCCAGGGAACAGCTAACTTTACATGCTGTCTCTAGATTTTGAAGGACTTGAATCCTCAGTGAACCCTTTAGCAGTCACTTCTCCAAGGAAAAGGTAAAAGGCTAATCCCCATCTCTGAGATGAACTGAAATCATAACCACAATCTTGAGAAAGACGTATTGTCATGCGGTACCTTAGGTGCATAGTGTCATGACCCAAAGACATTTCAGATGGGATTGTCTGAAAATAAGCGCTGCAAGTCAAAACTGTTGACTCAATGGACTGAGCTGACTGATTGCTAGGACGCCATGGCTCTGATATCCCTTAGGATCCTAGAGGGAACCCAAAGATAAATATTAAATCTCACTAGAGGTGCATGCCCGATGCCCGGCCTTCAAATGGAGCAATGAACCGTCTTACAGGCGGTTGTATACTTGACCATCCCCCAAACTAATGGGCATTAAGAGACATGACAGGTGATTAAAATCATTTTAGGGAGAAAACAAGGTTGTACTAAAATAAGGAAAAAACAAAAATAGAAAATGATCTAAACAGGCAGAGAAAAACACAGGACATGAGCGTGCAATGCAGCTCCTCCATGGCCTCCAGAACAGCAGCAGAAAAAAAAAAACAAACTACTACAGATTTAGCAAAGGAAAGCAAAGTGGTAAAAGTCAATGAAATAAAGGGAAAGGTAACCCTGAGAAATCAGGGGTCCAACACAAATTTTTGTAAAGGCCTTAGCAACATAAAAATGCTCCAGAGGAGCCAAGTTGGTGAAAGAGCCATACGATACACTGTGCTCCTCCGGGGCTGTGTGAGGGCGAACAGAGGAACGAGGCCCACAGGTACTGTGAACGCACACAAACCTTGGGCTGGAGTACAAGCGATATGAACACACCCTGCATGTACAGACAGACAGATGCATACTTGGAGAAGAAAGCTGGATTCCCTTCTGAGGAACATTAGCATAGGGACTCCCAACAGGCTGTCTGCCAAGGGGGATAATTAAGCTAAATAAAAATACACAACAATAACAGCCCCACAAATGAGGATAATTTAATTACCACATTGGATATAGGAGACCCACTTCCCATGAGTTTTCCATTGTGACCAGAGAGGAGACAATAGTAACATAATGTGCTGCAGAAAGGAAGATTCATTCGCTAAAAAGAGGCTTTCTATTAGGGTCTGCATATTAAACAACATCACAGCTTTCCATAATCATGTCATAATCTTTCCATAAAATTCAATCAAGGCAACAGCTTGTGAGTATCCAAAAATCAATGGAACCATATGAGAAATGATTGCAGAGGTAACACCGGAATTTATTTCAATACTCAACCCCTAGCGGCCGTAAGGAATGTCTAAATAATAGGGAAGCAGGCGTCCTGCAAACACCTCTTACAGAAGGTCTACTCTCCCTCAAATTCAGAGGAAAAATAAGCAGTACGCAAACTGTAGTTCACTTAACAATATGCAATTGTTTGATTTTTGGAAAGAGGTCATTTTCACCTACTCATCTTCCTAAAATAAAACAGCTGTTAAACTGAACAGGGCATAGTCTCACCTGGAATCCCAGCCCAGTAGTATAGTTTCACTGAGCTGAATTTAAAATACAGGAGCTGCAGATTTGCTTTATTCATTAGTGCAGAAACGCAATATAAGGGGAGAGCTAATGTGTTGGGCTTCTGAAGTGCTTTGTACACTGTGCAACATACCTCTAGGGTGCTCATCTGTTAAGTGAGAGAGAAGGTACAATATTTTTCCTCCCTTTCTCTCTCTCTCTCTCTCTCTAGTGAAAACACTTAGTGGCCAGCACACACTCAGTTCTTTTGAAAGTAATGGAGTGAGTGTATCCACTCATTTATTTAAAAGAGTTGAGTAATTGCAGCCCTGTCAGCTCAGAAAACATCTCTCCTCTGTTAAAGCCACTGCACAAAACCATTTCTGTGCAGGTGGTCACAGTAGTTTCCTTTTTATTTACTTTCACATTCTCTGAGTCAGAGTCACTGGTGAGGGAAGAGGCTGCATGCCCCCATCTGTATCTAGTTCTGCCACAGAATAAAACTCAGTCAGTAGAAGGAAGGAGGGAGGAAAGTGGGGACACTTTGGGAGCCTTTTTGGAGGTGCTAAGTTAATATGTGGCTTGCGCTGGCTGATGACTATGTAAATCGTTACAGAAATCTCCCAGGGGACGGTGTGTGCTGGAGATAAAGATTACAATAGTAGACTTGCAGGAAAATGGATTCAGACAGCTGGGACAGTCCAAGGAGGGGACAGGCTTGAGCAGAAAGTCCTCTTGCTAAAGACTCTCTGGAGAAGCTCCTTCAGTGGGTGCTAGGGAACTGAAAAGTTACCACATCTGCCTTCTGCAGATTCCAATATAGCACAGAGGAAAAAGGCCACAGAGTATGCAAAGATCACTACAGATATTTCCTCCTTACCTCCAAAACACACAGAGAATTGCAGCAGACTAGTTCCAATGCACACTCTCACTGCAACCGTTTTTTCACTCCACAGCTGCCCAAGACTTAGTCCTGTCCAGGGAAGCAAAAGTGAGCATTTCACCTCCTCCGTCTGGGGTTGTTGGACACAGGACAAGAACCATTGGACTGATGAGTCCAACCAGGAACAGGTGGGCATCCATCTGGCCTGACCACTCAAAAACCAAGGTTTGTTCCTTCTTTGCAACTCTCATGAGCTTTGGCTTTCTGGGACGGTTTTCGAAAGACTGCAAGAAACAGCTACCAAGGCAAGTGAACTATATGGAGCGTACACTTACATGCCTCTGGTGTCACCATGTTCCTGTGACATCCATGCCAGTATTATCATTACCCCATTTATTTGTTAGAAACGACTGTATCACTCCACACCGTCATGTGAGCCTCCTAGATTTTGCTCTAACCACTCATTTGTCTCAGTGACCTCCACTTTTTAAAGCTATTTACTGGCTTTGTAGATAAAGATCATTGTGGCCTTCAGCAGAGGTGTGGTGATGAAGGGACACAAGGACATGCAAATTTTGTAAATGCTACTTCATTACACTGCCCCTAATCACCAAAACCAGGCTATTTTGTCCTTACACAGTAACACTTGAATGAAAGCAATAAAAAAGACAATTAGGAAAGTGAAATTAGGGGAGCAACAACATCTGCTGGAAAAAGAATGATAAAAATGGTCTGAACAAGCCTGGACGTTAAAGCCAGACAGACACAGGCATGCCAACCTTCTCTCTACCCTGCTGCCACGCTCCTCAGGTCCTTTGAAAACGAAAACACTGACAGTCATGAGAGTTTTCACCTCCTCATTTAGAACTGGCTCACCTTAACGGATACTTTTCTCCAGGGTCCCTCCCCAAGTGGAAGAGCAGCGGCAGAGTGGTGTGCTCCTCCTGCGTATGTGTTGTCACTCCAGAGACATTCTGCCCAGGACAGAAATCGATGCCCTGCATTAGAGAGGAGGAAACAGGTCACCAAGGGTGAGGCAGGAGAGAGAATTCTGGCTGATGCCACTTTCTTCTGCACCTTGTTGTTAACCAAAACAGGTAAACTTCCCCTGCCCTGTCAAATATACCCACAGAATACAGAATCAGTCTAAAACCAGGGAGTTTGCTTTACTCTGTAAAATGGATTCTGATCTGATGGAGTAAAATAAGGTGACAGTGCAGCTACTGCACTAGCAAAAAAGCTGAAGCAAGCCTTACATTTTTTGCCTCATACAAAAGTAATCTCTATAAAATATTCATTAAAATGAAATGCCAAACCAAAAAAAGAGGTGAAACCATTTAATCATAGGAATTCTGCCTGTGGAAAGCATCTTCTCTGTTTGGTTTCTATGACTCAGAAATGCACAGAGAGGTTCTGATCACTTGGCAACTCTGATCTGAAAGGAGCAGTCACAGGCAATCATCCAGCAAAACTGAGGGGCATAACCCCGCGAGGCCATGGGCACCCATTAGCCTCCCTGAAAACTCTGCATGCTCAGCATCTGACATCAGACCAAAAGGACCTATTTCATTAAAGGGAGAAGCAAATATGGTTAATTTTAAAAAGAAAATGGGTGCATTTATTTATCTGATTTATAGCTTCTCAGAAAGCTGGTATTGAGGGCCTCACCTGGGAATGACAGCTGGGCTGGAAGAACTGTGTTAGGCCTGGAAACGTTCCTGTGACTAACGTTCAAGTCTATGGGGTCAGAAGTCGGGATTTCCCTGGCAGCAGTAGTGGGGGGGGAAGGCCACAAGTACAGGGACACTCCCTTTGCTAGCAGCAACGGGTTAAAGCGCTCAGTGGCCACCCAAGGGACAGACAGAGCCGTCTGTTCAGCAGTCCAGAGCAGCGAGCTCTCTGCATCTGCGCCTTTGTACGCCGTGCCAGGTTGTGTCTCCCAAACTCCAGCCAATTATTAGCCAGATGTCAAACTCTCTAATAACCTAGAGCCTGGCCTGCTGTCTCGCAGGCTAACAGAACGCATTTAGCCCTGGGAACAGCAAAAAATTTAAAGTGCTAATTTCACTGAAGAGGAAAATAAAGCAGGGGGCCCCATCGACTAGCAAGGACTAGCACCTAATGGACTTGTTAACCCTCAGTTTTACAATTCCAGCTAACATGCTGCGCTACTTACAATTCCTCAAAATGCCTCGAGACATGGACAGAGACATGGAGAGAAGGTAAATAGGAATATTCAAATGGAGGTGGGAAAGCAGCTGTAGCATTTGCTTATAAAACAAACTAAAAAGCTCTCTACAGATGTTGGTAGGGTTTGATTGGCAAACAATTTTCTAAAAATATCCTGTGTTTTTAATGGACAGCTGGTCAGTGGAGCAGTTAATATGCTGCTTTTCAATAAAGCAAGAAGGTTAGAAGCCCATGAAATCCCATTTATCTGCACAGAGCTATGGATGCCTGAATCACTGACTGGAAAAATAAGAGTTGCTTGATAGGTTGTAGTGGCCTACCAATAATGGACTTTAAATGGATACAAAAATGATTGACCTTTCCACCTTCTGATGCCACAGACCTCTGAAACATAGAGTGAAAAATAGAATTTGTTTCAAAGGGGACGGTTAATGAAAAGGTATCAAAGCTGACATAACATCCAAATTATAATTTGGATGCAAATCAAACAAGCTATTTAATTAAGAGCCTGCTAATTGGTACAATACTCTTCTGCTGCAAATGCTTTAGTCGGAAGAAGATTTTAGTCTCTTGGGCATTTGTTTATACATTGCTTTGTTTACAATTTATCTTTTGCTTTTCATAAAATTCTTGTAGCAGAGACTCCAGAACACAGTCTAGGTTATGCCCCAAAGACTCCCAAGAAAGAAAGTGCTGTGACAACCTTGCCTGATGCCACCAACCAAAAGCTGTCTGTCTTTCTAATCTAAACGGTCAATGCTCTCTTCAAAAGTAGTCTATTGCGGAGGGGCTGGGGGATTTTCAAACATATTGTTTTATGATATTGATAAATAACACTCTTAAAACGTGGCTGGAAACCACTATTTTCATTTCTGAGGCTTTTCAACTTTATCTCCGCAAATAAAACTGACTATTATTATTTTGATGTACTGTGTGACCACCAATATTCAACCTACAGAGACAGCTTAAAATATTTTCGACTTGATCATCAACAAATGAGCAAAACATATGCCCTAAAATCATATCCTCACATCCGTGATCGAGGCACTGTCCAGCAGAGTAGTAATTAAAATATTGTAGAAACAACTAGAGGATCCTCTTACGATTCACGGAAATGAGCACGGCATATAACTGTAATGGAGGAAGAGATAACCCAAGTAAAAGATAATGAAATGAGCCAGCAGAAAGCAAGTAAGAAGGTAATACATACAGAACTTAGCACAGTCCCTTAAGACTCATTTATAGAGAAAAATGTTTTTATCTGCTTCCTAAAACTATAAAGGATGAATTCAATCAAGAAGCAAGAGTGAGCAAACCTGGCGTGGAGATGGGCTGCCTGGCAGCAAATGAGCAAAAAGGGACTAAAGCGCTCGCATGAAGCTAGTGCAAAACCAGATAGTTCATGAGCCAGGTTACCCAGACTGGGGCTTTTGGAAGCTCGCGAGCCATAAACTTGCAATCTGATCTCGTAGACAGATCTCTGCCTTCACAGGGTTCACTTCCGGCGTTCATTCACATGCATCGGATTGCAGGAAAGAGATTTATTCATTGTACAAACACATGTCAAGTCATGTGTTGAAGAACCTTAATGTGAATCACCACTTCTCAGCACCCAGCTCACAGGAGAGCGAGTGCTCACAGAGGTGGCCACTGTACTGGGGAATGGATGGGGGAAGGAGGACTCTCACGGTATTGCAAAAGCTCTCCAGGAACAGTTCATGTATCTAAGGGAGGGAACTCTGATCATGCTGTAGTGCAGTAAATCTAATTAAAATGTGTGCAAGTGCCTCTTCTTGACTGAAAACTGATCGGTATGATAACAGTGGTCAATGCTGCTCAATTTGAGTCAGTAAAACAGTTTACATTTGACAGAAAAGAATATTTAACTTCTCCCTAAGCGCTAGCTCATTCCATTTTGTAACTCAAAGCCATTTTCAGTTCTCAAGAGGGAAAGAGAAAAATCAGCTATACCAATAAATCAAAAACCTAGGATCCTCTAGTCTGGATTGCTTTTCTTTTCTGGAGCAAAACTACTACAACATAAAATCTGCTTGAGATTTGAGAAGCATTTAAAGACAAGACAGTCCCTACACTGGAACATCTGGACAATCCCTCTAGTTACTTGGAAGGCACACACATTTGGTCATGTGTGCTGCTGGGAGTTGGGGCGGAGGGACATGCCAAAACTCCTTGTATACATCTTTGACAGGAAAGAAGAAGAAACTGCCCTCTGGCAGGGAAGAATGGAAAGTAGCTCTGCTCTGCTGGACAGGCTGAAGCACTACCAGACTGGTAAAGGAAGAGAGTGCTCCTTCCAGGTACCTCTACTGGTGAAGGCCACTAGAAGAGAATTTTAAATCATATCACCATTTTGGATCATTTCCTGCTCTTCAATAAACAAAATGTTTTTTCTTTTAAGAGCATGATCTGACAACACGGCCCACAGATCCACGTGCACGCTGCAGGATTTAACAATAAATAGAAGTGTGCCAAATTCTCGGCTGGAGCAAAAGCAACATAGTTCCACGGGCAGCAGTGGAGCTCTGCTGATTTATGCTGACAAGGAGCGGCTCAGCTCTCTGGCACTTCCAACAGGAGTTCCAGGCGGCAGCTTCACTCAAAAAATAAAGTCATGCTATGTGGAAGAAGAGCAAAGAGGTAGGCATGCTTGCCCTATCCACCCAGATAACACAACCCAAATCAACCACCACTTGATCTGCTATTATTTCCTTAAAACTATTTCTTTGAGAGACTGTTAATAACAACACGCAGAGGATCAATAGCCCGTTAAAAGCACAAGCCTAATAATATTTTACTCTGCACGCTATCAAACGTAACATGCATGTTACAGGTAACCCCGATCAGATGACGCGGAAAGGTCACTGCCTTTGTTTAGGCAAATTATTGGATCTTTTCTCCTCAACTCTAAAAGCATGAAAGCTAAATCAGAAGATCCTACGTAGAACACAAGTCAGCTCTGTGCCTCCTAAGAGAGCCAATAAAAGACTATCAGATGGCAAACAAATAGCTCAGCTCATGCACCAGGTCTCTTGCACAGGCATAGTGTTTTGTGCCACTGCACAGACCTGCTTGCTGCAGGAGAAATTCCAGCAATTACTTAAAAAAAAAAAAAAAAGTTTTCTGCACATCAGATAAACCTTTCAGGGAACACATTTTTCTACCCTTCCCCCCAGCAATTGTGCAACCTGGATTGTTTTTCCCCTTGTAAGATCTAGTGGCTATTGGTTGCACAGCTTATGCTTTAATTTCCAGAGCAAATAGACCACAGATGCTATGTCAATATAGACATGAGACAAATACAGCTGGTTGCCAGTTTGGGCTCTTCGCCAAGCAATGGAATCACCACTCGCGTTAATGTAAGCCCTTTGGCAATTTGTCACGCTGGTGCTATCCCAGATCAGTCTGACTTGACAGGCAACTGCAGATTCTGATAGTGGCGCAGCAAATCTGGGCTCTCTCTCCCGGTCATGTTTCCTCATTCCAGCACATAAAACCCAGAGCAACAACAAAACTATATTAATATTGGACAGCAGGAGAGAGTTAAAAAAACACCAGCTAATTAAAGCCAGGAACGTTGTTTCTTGCCATTTGCCACAGCACTGGCAAGAGGTAATTCTCACTCTCCTGGAAATTCCCAGCAAAAGCCTCCCAAGCTGGAACCCAGAACGACCAGATACCTGAAAGCATGACTGCCAGTTTCAACCTGGTTGAACAAAAATTGCTTCTAATGTGTTAACTGTCTGGAAGAGACCACAGAAGATGAGCAAATCAGAAAGTCTCCATCGGCTCTCAAGCAGAAGCGATCAATGGCTAGCTCATATGCTCAGAGGACCACAATCAAATGTCATTATTTGTGAGGTTCTACTTGACTTCACATCCCCCTCGCAGAAAAGGCTTTATCGATTCCTTCACGTTGACGAGAAGGGCAATCAGAACTGACTGCGGCACACACAACCCCGTTGGCATTTTACACTAAAACAATAGGGTCTTCTCACAGACACATACACAAATCATTTAAAGACACAGTAGCCTTTATTAAAAATCACTGAAGACTACTAACAAGATATTAAGCTGACAGCAGAAAGGTTGATGCTATTAGCCATTCTCCAGCAACCCGAAGGGCTTTTACACATTTTTTTTTAATTACTGTTATTATTTTTTCCTTCTTGCACCACTGCTCATGGAGAACACAAGAACTATTCTCTGCTGGATAATCTCTGTGGCAGGCAGAGGGAAGATTTCCTTTCTCCTGCTAGCTCACACTTCTTCCTCCTCTACACAGCATTAAATTAGGCAATTTCTGTAGGACTCTGGTAAATCCACAGAGAATACCCACTTTTTTCCCTTTCAGGCCTCCTCTTCCAAATAAGGTACCTCTCCCTTCAATCAGCGGGACAAAAGAACTCATAACAGTACAAACTCTGGGTGTTCATATTTTAGAAATGGAAAACTTGCATACAGTAGAACCACTTATTTAAGCTAGTGAATAGGAGAGCTTTCTCCTGCGGCACCCCTGTCCTTTTCTTCTGCTTCCACTTATAAAAGTCAAGCCTTCTGGGCAACTGTGCACTCAGCGTTACTGAGGTGGCCACCAAGAGACCGCCAGGGAGAAGGGTGAGCAGCCTGCCCCCAGGGCTGCCATTGGCAATATAAGGCAACGTAGGTACCATAGAGCCACATAACTTGGGGGGTACAGCCAAGTATTGTAATGGAAGGAGCAAGGTCTTTGCATTCAACCCAGCCCTGCTCCGCCTGCTTGTCCTCCTTCCTGCAGGCTTAGAAGTTACCCTCACTGCTCTTCCCCAGACCAGAGACTGCACATGTGTGGTACAGGAACGCTCAATTCCTTACAGCCTTGGCAGAAGTTTGACTCTAGCCACAACACAATTTCCCTTGGGTGCAGCCTTCTAAAGAGGAAGGTTACAGCAGTTCACAATGCCCTTTAGGGAAAAAGGGGTGGAAAAACAGCTCTATTTTTCCCTGAGGCTTGATGCTTCACAACTGAGACCTTCTAGTAAAAATTCAGTAGCAATAAAACAGTAGTGTACGATATGCCAAGTTTGCATGCATTCTTTTTCACGCACTTCACAATCCCAGTCAAATTTGGTGATAGGCAAGCATGACCTAAAGGCTAAAAGGATGGATGAGGAGAGCAACAAGAAAGGCAACTTGCAGGATACTTCCAGAAGTCCTGTGTGTCTTAAGCTGTACAGGAGAGGGAGCTTGCCAAGTTTATCCTTAGTCATTACTTCTCCTGTAACATCAGCCCTTCTGCCCCTTGCTTGGTAAAGCACAGTCATATCTCTCAATGCTACCGGGGTGCAGTTTTAGACTTTGAGGCCAGGGCAGAGCTGCGGGTCCTCTAGCCTTGTTTCCTGAACAGGAAGGACACAACTGGTCCAAAATGATTTGCCTACCTGAGCAAAATATATCCAATCTTGATCTTAAAATTGCTAAAATTGGTAGAAGATGTCCTACAGTCCTTGGTAAGGCAGTCTGACAGTGAATTAGGTGAATTAGACAAACGTAGAGCAGAAATATGTATACTTCCAATTGGAAATATGTATACTTCCAATTGGTCTGCACCCACCTACAACCTGCCTTCTCCAGCCAGCATGCTGCAACACACAAGGTGTGGCTATTTGTATCACTGTTGATTTTAGCTACAGGAAGGAAGATGGTCGATGCTGGTGGAAGAACTTATGCTCTGATATCCCCCAGTCCCAGAGCAATGGGGACCCAGCTCTTCTGCAGGTGATTTCACTGGCCCAGTGCATTCCAAGGGAACCCACAAGTGCAAATGGCAACTTTCAACTGTTCTTGTACAACATGTGCAAACAGGCCTTCCGAACTGTCACTTTTGCTTTTTATAAGGCAGGATTGAATATTAATATCACTTTTAATAGCATCATCAACTCTCCAAGAATCCCAACACTCAAATTCCGTTTAGCTTCTGGTCATGAAACTCTTTGGAAGTGTTTTTTTTTGGGGGGGGGGGGGGAAATGAGAGGGTAGGAGAGGAATAGAGTTTCTCTCTCTCTAACAAGCTATTTTAGTATTTTATTATTTAAAAATGTAAACATATTTTCCAAATAGTTTCCTTCCACCTACCTCTGTCCCATTTATCACCTTTTGAATGTCAGAACTGTCAGAATGCATAAACATGAGCCATCTATAAATCACAAAGATTCTCCTGAACAGAGATGGCAACCATGTAAAAAGTCCTAAATAAACATCCTATGTAATCTGCAGGCATAATGTGCCATGGAGTGCTTAGTCTCACTTAATTCTGTTGAGTGAGTTTACATTTCTTCCCTTATGCTATTCAAGAGACTAACCACTCAAGAATGCAAGTTATTGAAGTAATCAGGCCAGCAGAGAAGACAGCACCAAGGTATCCTCCAGCACCGAGAAAGACTACAAGAGTTTATGAAAGGAGTCAGATTAGAAAAAAATTGCTTGGTGGTTAAAGAAACAACAAAATAGGAGGAATAGATCAGCACACTTCATCTTTGTGAGAGATGACAAATTTTAATCCCAAGCCATAAGGCAGATGATGCTGACCAGTAAGGGTGTGTTAATGTCATGACAGTCTAACAAGACTGTAAACCTGTCTAGTGCTTGCACGGGATCCTTCTAGTGCAAATATGCCGGTATTCATATCCCTATTATCCTTTCTTAGGCTTTGCGTCCTGTAAGCTTCTTCTCTTTGGTACATTTTTATTTGTGCATAGATATACACACTTTATTACTTAACTAACTTACACTGTATTCAAGCAAATAGCTTTCCAGGTTAGAGGTTAAAGTTGCACAAGTTATTTCCTGTTAATCCTGAAAGGCCTGGTAGTCCTAAACTGACATGCATGTGCTCATGTAACAATTTCATACTTTCCAACTCAACATGAAAACGTGTTTCTGGCTGCTACAATAGCAGAGTCACATCTAAAAGTCAAACAAAAACAGACTAAGTATGGATTAAAAACAGTGCAGGTTTTTTGCATTTCCCACACTGTCAATTAATAAGGGAATGTTGAAAGTGAAAGGAGGTTTGACTAAAATGTGCAATAAATCTTTAAAAATAATGAGATACTCAATTACCCCTAAAACAAACCTCTTAAAAATTCACAGACAGCTGTTTTGACACATCTGGCCAAGTTCAAATCGCTTTCAAGTGGATGACACACCAAGCTGATACACCTGCTTATCCTAGGTCTGAGTTTAGACCCCTCAGATTCACATTTAAAAGTCTAATAAAACTCCACATTAGACTCAGATAACAAGATAATGACCTGTGCTGAAGACCCTACAGTTACACTAGACCTTATTAGCAAAAGTTCTACTGGGACGGTAAATCAAACTTATCAAACAGCAAATGTGCCAACAGTCATAATTTCTAATGCCACATGTGTGCATGCATTTAAATCTGCTTTCAAATGAAATTAGCAAACAAATTGGCCCCTTTGATTCTGGCAGAATAATTTTTCGTCCTATATCAATACAGCTGAGAACACCGGTGCCACTGAAAGAGGCAACTGTATCATAAGGTGAGATTACAAAACTCCTAAAACAAGACTCAGAACTGTAGAACTGTTCTGCATCCTGATTTATTTCTATTTTTAAACTTGCAAGGCTTGTAATTAATGGCTCGAGGACATGGGGAGAATTGGAACAAATTTCAGCCCCAGCTTCCTCTGCATGTTGTTAATGGCTAGTCTGTCCACTAATGTGCTCCAATTTTACCCACATCAACCACATGTGCTACGAGCTGCAGGAAAGCAAGTGAATTTTTAATCACCTCTCTGATGTACAGTATAATTGCTGACTTTTATCAAACAGTAGTTAAACAAAGACTTAGAAAGAAATAAATATTCCTTAATTGCACAACTGCCATGCCTCACAATAGGATAGCCTTTGAAATGAGTAACTGGTCCCTATTATCACAGCTACACACATACTCAGACATGTAGAAATAGGTTTAGATCAATGTAGACATGTATTTATGTTCAAACTAGGTATGGAAGTGTATATGCTTATATTACAACGCAGAGCAATTATTCATGTGTGACATTATCTTCCACACATATGGAAAAAGCATGCATCCGAGCCCATTCATATATCCATACACACACATATACGACTTCCCAGTATCTCACACACAAGCAAAATCCTCCACACCGTGCCATGTGTGATATATGGGCTTTACTCACACACTAACCTAGACAAACATATTATCTCATTTTAGCTGTGGACTATTAACACTAACACAAAGTGTGCAATGCATTTTTGGAGCCAACTTTCCTTTCCTTCTTACTCTGTGTAAAACAGAAACTTTGACTCCTTGAGCCTTACAGTCTTAATAAGACAAACACACATTTACAGCCCTGAATGTAAATGGGTCCCTTGGAGCCGAGTTTCCTTCTACCCCAAGACATCCCCACAAAAGAAACCATGCACTTTTACATCCACAAATGTCATCAGCACTTGTTTCTGCACCTGTGATGCCTTGAGGCCCTACCATAAGTTAAAATAAAGAAACTTAAAAAATAAATCATATAAACAATCCCTCCCCAATACCAGCTTGCTGTCAAAATTGCTGAAAGCGGTGCCATAATACATTTACTTCATGTCTAAACATATAATCAGCAAGGCACATGGGTGAACCTATCCATTCAAGAAATGGCCCAGAGTTTAGTACTCAAGTTTGAGGCAAGAAAGACACAAAAGAAGAAAAATAACAGTGCTTAACTTCTAATTGTGAGAGGATCAGCCAGGAAATCACAAAAACAGGGCCTATTTGGCAAATAAAAGGTAAAACATCTTAGACTGATGTGGGCTTGCAAAAGTGCTGGTAATAGATTAAACATATGCTCTCTATCATTTTCAATAAGAGCTGTTCTTTCCACTGTAGAGTTCCTACAACTTTCCTTTTCCCTTTCCGGGGGTGGGGGGGTGGGGGGGGGAGGGAGCCCACTACCTTATTCCACTTAAATAGGCAAGGGCACCAGGGTTTTTGTACAGTATATTGGGAGATACATGATCGGTTTGGTATCAAACTCCAAACCCAGTATGGGAAACGCAGGAATGCTCGTAATTCACCACGGAAAGGACCTTAATATTAAAGGGCTAAGGACTGCTGTTAAAAAGTAGCACCACTCAGAACAACTCAGAAAGAGTTTGTTCATTTTATTTCTTTCCTTTTTAAAGGGTTATTTCCTCACAGGAGGAGGACTGGGGAAGGGGAGAGCGAGAGAAAGGAGGGTGCAGGTCCATGTCCTGTTACCTTGCCGTACTCCTCCCAGGAGTTGCTCCAGGTCCAGTAGTGAGCCTTGTAAAGCCCGACTCTCACTGCCATCATCTCGTTGCCACGGTAATAGAATATGGGCCTGAAAAGGATGCAGAGGGGAGAGCTCAGCCGCGTGAGAACCACGAACGCGCTGGGCCCAGGCAGCCGCCACAGCAGCCTCGCTGATAAGGGAGACAAACACTTTAATGGCGTCTGACTTCCGATTCAGCTATCAGTCAGAAACAGGCCGCCTTCTAATAGTCTCCACTGCAAGGTTTTCAATTAACATTTTTTAAAGTGTTCATCAAGTTGAGAGCTCACATTGCACGAGAATGAAACATTATACAGCTTGGCTGCCAGTGATTGTTAATCCCTGAACTATCAGACCCTGTTATTTCCTATAGAGCGTGCCGATTTAAACACCAAATGTCTCAGAAGTGGCGCGCGTGCGTGTGTCAGCGAGAGAGAGAAAAACGGAGATTCACAGAATCCGTGATGCTCAGCCTCCCCTTCCGGCGGAGGGCAGCCAGGCAGCACCAAGCTATGTGCTGCTGCTGTCAGACACGCAGGATGGCCAAGGAGGACACCAGAGGATGGCCTGTTCTGGATGCCATCACAGAAAAACTCTATACAAAAAAGCCTGGCTGCCAAATAAGCTTTATTTTTAACTCCTATCAATTTCCTTTCTCTAAAACCTCCCCTTACGTCATCCACAGATATCACTGAAAACTGCTGTTTTTTCCCCTAAGTTCTCTTAATTAAAGATACATTTGAAAAATGAACTCCATTCAGAGAAGCTGGCAGTTTATACCCTTGTACATATACTACCCTTCCGATGGGCATCTCAGCAACGGTCCTGTTTGGTTTCCCTGATAATGCGCTCTCATTTCTTGAGGAAATAGTACACAATTTTACTGAAATGGACTGTCTGCAGGAGAGAGGACTGATTGTCAGCAGAGCTCATCATGCCAGAACATCAGACTTAGTCAGCTCTTTCCAGTTGTTTCAGGCTGCTGACAGGATGAGATAGCAAAGTTGTTTATCGCTATTTGTAAGGGTATATATCTTGGTCTTCAATTCAAAGATGCTACTAGGCAGAAACTGCTTGCTCCTATGATGCCACCTTGAATAGCAGTCCCTAAACGTACGATAAGATTAAAATCACCGTGATTGAACGACAAGCGTGGCCCAAGACCTCTTCTATTTTGAGTAAAATTGTAGCCTCCTTTACAGGCTCCTTGCACTACGAGTCTTTGTGTCCTTTGTCATCAGGAACTGCTTCCGAACAAAGGGGAAAGGCTGCTCCCAGCAGGGCCCAGTCCTGCATCCTTAACACACCTGAAATGCCTGTGAAATCTAGGTCGCTTGAGAGATCTGTCAAAATGCAGAACGTGATCTAAACCAGTCACATTAACAAAATTAAAAGCCCAAAGAAACACGCCACACCCAGAAACACTGCTTTTTTTCTTTGCCATAAATGCTCGTTATTTGACAAGCTATTATGTGCCCCTTTGATTTGAAGGCATGGAGATTAAGTTTTTGCTTTTTTAAAATAAAATATTTTCTACCTTTGAATGGAGATTACAGCTTACACTCAACATTCTGCTACTACTGGTTTCATTTGCCACCTTTCTCTTTTTCATTCTAAGTAAAAGAACATGACAGCTGAATCCACTGTAAAGTTTCACGGCCCTGGGAAGTGTGACCCGCTGGTCAGATCTGAAAAAAAACCCATCACGTGCCCCGGAGTGACCGTTATTGTAACGCGATGTATTGTGATGGGAGCTGTGTGTTCATAACTAACCTGTCAATTAGCCGTCCCTGCAAGATGGCAGGTAAAAGGTCAATGCCGTCAATCTGTCTGTCACTTGGGGGCTGCAGTCCCGCCAGGGCGAGGCCGGTGGTGAAGAGATCCATCACATTGCCCAGCTGATGACTTACCTGAAAAATCAACAGACAAGCACTTGCAAAAAGACCTTCAGTTAAAGCCAAAGTGGAGGAGGCTGGTTTCCGTCAAGCAGAAGCATTGCTTTCTTGATCTCCTTCTCTGCTAAGCATCTTTAAGAATATCTCCCTTTATGGTGCTGCAGTCATCAGCAAACCTTAAAAAAAAAAAAAAAAAAAAAAAAAGAGAGGAAAAGAGAAATCTAGACCCAAATTTCTTCCACGTCCATATTGTTTTCTAGGGAGCATTTGCATTTTGGTTCATTTTCCTCTCTGTCTTCTCACCTCTTTTTATGTCTGCACTTACAAGACCATCTTTTTTCCAGAGTTCAATTTCCTTTTGCAAATTCTGAGTCGTTTGTGGTTTGAAAAATCAGCACTTAAAACAAGCAAAAAGTCCTTGATTCCCTCACCAGGTCATCTCTGGAGTCCAGAATATCCTGAGAGAATTCCCAGAAAGCGCAGGAATAGATGGATAATAACAAAAAGAGCCCGATGACTTCATCGGCAAACCATTTCCAACAATTCAAGAACTGTAAAGTTGTGGTATTTTTAGTTTATATTTTAATAAGGGAGAAAAACATCTGGTTTTGGCTCCAAAAGAGATCTGCAAGTTCTTTTACTTTAATTGGAAGCCATACTTATCTCTCTGGTCTTAATTATTTATATATTAAAAAAAAAAATCTAAAAAGTCTGTTCTGACTAATTTTTTGCTCCCAACATCCTTGTGGTGTGCTACTGTTATCTGCTGTAGAATGTTTAATTAGCCAGTGACACACTAAATTGAAGGAGATATCTTCAAACCAAGAGCAAGAGCATGTTTTGCACTAAGATGCACCAGCACAAGATGTGACATGAAAAGAGCCTTTTCAGCCATACCACTTGTTCTGAGACAAGAAGCCATCTGATACAAAAGCACATCTGTAAAGTACAGAAACACATTTTGACTGAAATTCAAATTCTGCCAGCAGACTTACTAATGTCAGTGGGAACATTATGATGCTGGGACTATCAAAGACTTTTTATCTTTGAATCTTCTTGCTGGTCACAAACAGAGCCCCAGCTTGTGAGCTGATACTAATTATTTAAATACAATTACAAATGATAACATGATAAATGAATCTTTGCAACATGTTGGTTTGCTTGCTCTAGAGGAAAATTAAGGGGGGAAATGCACTTTTTTGCTGGGATACTAAGTCTTTCCATTAGGAGGCTGGGCTGGAAAAAGTGAACATTTAAAGGAAGAATTAATAAGTAAAAAAAAAAAAAACTGGAAAAAACAACATGTAGGGAACTGATTACAAGTTTAACATTACAATATAGCATCATTTGATTGTAGCAATTTCAATTTTTAATGGCTGTCATTCATCAGAAGGCGTTGGCAGGAACATGTAATATTAAAAGCAGGATGTAAGAATGCTTCCACAACTCGCATGAAGAAATCCAAGTGCAAAGCTCCAAGCAGAAGAGGAAGCCTGACCATGGAAACTCTTGCTCAGGAAAGGAGTTGGATCAGTTGACTGAGATCAATGGGTCTGGCAAAGCCACCCTCCCTCTAAGATGCACACTGCCCTACATCCTGGAGCTGCACCCAGGGGCATCTCCCACTGGCCTGGCAAAAGATGACCACCAGGGAGAACTGTAGCTGGCCAGACCCTCAACAGCCCGCGCTGTGGCAGGCAGTGCTGCGTGCTCCTCAGATGGGCCCCTTACATAGGCTCTGGTTTTGAGCACGCACTTGGAAAGGACTCAGATATAAAAAACAGCGTACACTCATTCAAACAAGCCATCACCTCACTCCTTACAGAGCTGGATGCCTTTGTGAACCGCTGGGGCGGGGAACACCTCGCTCTCACTGAAGTCGAGGGGGACTGCAAGTGCTCAGCATCTCGGCAAAGATGCTCAGCCCCTCGCAGGCTCGTCTGCTGGCTAATTTACGCTGAGCATGTCTGAGGAGCGCTGTGGGGTCAGCAAAACACCATATGCAGAGCTCAGAGTTTAATAAAGAGCAGATCTGGCACACGCCTGCTCCCTGACTCCCGCTACGTCAGGAACAGGCAGACAGACTGGTGTCTGGGACTTTTTGTAATTAGGCCTCTCACAGTTTATAAGGCGAATCCAAAAGTCAGTTTTCTTGTTGTCAGTCCATTCCCTCGCCTCAATATTTTGAGAACAGGCAGCAAGCGGCAGTCGCTGACCTGAGACTCGTGCCTCTAATATCACCTAATTTATACATTGCGTTGTGACAATCCTATGGGGCCACCATGGTCTTCTTTTACTGGCCCTTATTAACCATAACCAGATGTAGATGACTCTCTTTAATCATGCAATTACACTTCTGCTCTCAGACAACATTTTTCCATGAAGCAGAGAAAACTTCTTAAGGAAATTAAATGCCCATGCCACAGCCACTTGGATTTATCTGTGCTCTGCAGCACCACATTGAAGAAGGGGGGGGGGGAAAGGTTAATATTTATATAAAACTTTGAAGTATTTTCAGAGAAAAATAAAAAAATTACCATTTTCTCCTGTCAACAGTGCTCTTTCATTCTAGTTGCCTTTCCCATTTATTTTATTTTTTTTAAGAAAAGAAAAAGAAAAATCCAGAGAGGGCAACAGCCCAGAGAAAATAAATAATATATAAAAAAGAGTGAGATCAGATATCGCTCGTATCAGTGAGAAACAGCCGGTATTACGCACGTAAGAACGGATTTTTTTCCCCCCCCCTCCTTCCCCCCCTTCTTTTTAATAAACTCTCAGTATACACATAACGTCTTTAAGAAAATGAAATCCTTTTGCTGTGGGCCACGTCGCTAGAAGAAATAGTCACCACTGCTGTTATCAGTGCTTTCAAGCTTTAACTCTGAATCAAAGGCGACAATTAATAAAGTCGCCCCCGCCAGGAATGGAAAGGAGGAAAGCTAAATATTTGAAACTGGGTGAACAAATGTCAGGGTGTTTTTAAATAAAATCCTTTTACAGTTATCACAGCGAGCAGACCTGATATCCCTGTCTAATTCAATTTCAATTTGCGCCCCATGGGAGATAGTGAAGAAAAGGTTGCAGCGCTGTCTTTGGGTTGATATGTTCTTTTCTCCTTCAGGAAGCAGGCACGAGAGAGGAAGGGGAGGAGGGCGAGGGAGGAGAAGAGGAGAAGGATTCAAATACCAACAAAACATGATTCTTTTTTTTCCTGCTGGATCCTTCCAGAAGGCAGACGGGATGTGGGGAATGTTGAAATGCTGATTTGTTATGGATTCACCTGGAAAACACAGCTGAGGAGGAAAGTGCAGAAAGGCTGTTTCTATGTGAATATATATGCCTGATGAGGGACCAGAATTAACTGAATGTTGATGTCAACAGCAACATAGGCTCCTGAGGCACCCTCCTCCCAAACCAAACTGTAAACCAGCTGATTGTACCAATTCACCTAACCTCTATCAATATCCCCCTCAACAGGGTTCACAATCCCGTCACCTAATTTCTTTTGTTTAAATAAAAAGGTGGTTTTTAAAACAAAAACAAAAAAACCCACAAACGCACCCTTCAATAAAAGCAAAAACCTACAGATCAATAAGATTATTAATAAACTGCCAGACCCCATCAGCGGGATGAGCCTTCCAGCCAATGCCTGGATTTCACTGGCCAGAAAGCTGAGGCCAGAGATACAAGTCCTGTCTTTCTGGCAGCAGTTGTGCCAGCTGAAACGGTCACTAGCCCTCTGCCTCCTCTTCAGAGCATCCATGACTGGAGCTTACTGGCTGCACTGATCTCCCGGCCTAGCTGGCTCTCGTCGCTCCCTGACCCATTTCACTCAGAAGGGGCAGGATTAGTTCAAACAGTTTAAATAGAAGGTCTTTGCTAAACCATCTGATTGTAAGTGAAGTGCTAGGGAACAGAGCTAGTTCCCACTCCATCTCTATCATACAGAAATAAAAGTTGCCTTCATCTGCAGCTGTCTGGTTCACGAGACAGCCGATTTGTGAGTCTACACCAGTCTCCCACAGGGCGTTGCTGGAGCTCAGTGGCAGTCTTGGAGCTTCGCAGAGACTCCTGGGAACCACGTTAGCGAGGAGCTACGAGTTTGCCCTTCAGCTTTATATAAGGCCCTCCTGAGAAGCTCTTTGCTTCCACCCTGGTTTAAGGCTCCTAAGCCTTCATCTTCTTCAATTCTTTTGAAAAGAAAGAGCAATGAGAGATTTTGAAGCAGTTTTTCCATATTTTACAGCTAGTCGGACTGAATAGGACTTAGATAGGTTTCAACTCACAATAAAGATGACATTGAAGCTACAGACTTTATAAGATACTGAAAAGAAGCCCAAACCATACTAGAAAATATATGGCTCTTCACTTACTATATCCAGAGAGGCAATTATGAAGTCATAACTACAAGCACCCTATATGCTCACTGTAACGTGAGCTACATTACACAAAAGCAATGCCAAACCTCTCACCTGCGGTCAGTGCTGCTCTGGGTATCAATGCTGGAGCCTCGACGGCAAGAATACAAGCAGAAAAGACATATGAGTAGCTATCACATATTTACTTGTCTGCAGCATCATACATGGGTCTGACTCAGAGCAAAGTAGCACATCCTGGGGACAGAGCTCAGGACAGCCTTCTAAAGATACCTAAGTGGAGTCCACGAGGATATCTGGGAGCAGAACACCTCTGGGAGTCATGTCACCTGCCTCTGCAGACATTCAGCAGACAGCATCACAAATTGGAGCCCAGGAGAGGAAAGATTTAAAGTTATGCACATGCTTAAATGCCGAGCATATCAACGGTGATGCAAGAGGGATCCTCAGCAGCACACCTGCCCAATAAACCTTAGGCACCCACTTCAGCTTGCCGAGCAGGCGTCTCTGTGCATGCACACGCTAGTGACAGTAAGGCACCCAGTCACCTCGCTCACATATGCGGATGCGTTAACTCTGCACAGAAGTGGCTGTTCACAGAAATTCATCCGTGGCCTAAAGCAGGAAGCCATGCATCACATCAGACTGAGAATGTTTTTCACCACATAAAACTTCATCATCTGGTATACGACATGCAAAAGACTATTTGTCAGAGTGGTACCAGCCAGTTATAGCCAAAAAATAAGCAGGCACAAAGATTTCTCTACTCATGTTCCTAATTACCCTTAGAGTTACTACAATGGAAAGAATTTTTAAATTTGGTATTTACTTGTCCCCATTTATAATGCATGTTTACTTTTAGCACATTATTCAGTTTGGACATGGAAAACAAAACAGTCAGCTTCAGTTTCGTGTTCTCATATGCTAGCCCAAGGCTGTTGTACTTGGCTTGTAAAGGCTTTATGGAAATGTTTAAATTTAAACAAAAAGATGTTTTCATTTCCAATTAAAAAAAAATAATAAAATATTCCTAGCAGGTTTTGTGAACTCTTTAAAAATGATGAAACCAAGCTACCCTTGCTGCCTCAACTGCAGACCTAAGCTATCTGATGGCATCCTCTTAAATGTACATGATAAATCATCATTATCCTGACTCAACTAAACCACTGAAAAGGAATGCAACTTGGAAAAATAAATGTTTTATTTATGAACAGTTTGCAGTCTTAAGCGCAGTGCCCAGTTAATGAAATATCACTTTCTTCAGAGATAAGAGAAGTTCACAAAGGGGAGGGAATCTGTATTATTTACTGTGAACCCTGCCTGCAGAAGAATTGATTGCATCTTTCTTTAATGAGAACTGGGACAACACAGGTGGATATTGCCACCTGAGGATTATTCTGAAGTGATCATACCTGAATTTGTGTACACGCAGGAAAGTGCAATATTCTGGTATCTAGACCTCCCTGAGTGGACCTGTTATCAGACACTGAAGCGAGAATTGTGAGGATCACATCACTGGATACTTCAGGGCACAGGCTGTGCGTGGGCTGCATGCTCCTCTTCTAGACTGGGACATATAATAGCAATGTGTCTTTGTACTCCAATTGGTTCAAGTAATTTACCCACTAAAAATACTGTGGCCCAAAAGGGTAAAGGCTTTGAATAGACTAGGAAGACAAAAAGACCAGATTGCTCGGAGTTCACAAAAGTGTTGATTATAGACACTCTAGGTGCAGATTTGCAACAATGAACAGGAACGGCATCATTCGGTAAGGGCAGCATTCGGCTCCTTATTTAGATAGGCGTCTGGACTGACAGGTGGCACATGTTAGAAATCTGATCCAAAGTCCACTGAATCCAACAAATATCATTCCATCCAATTCACTCTGCTTCAGACTCACCAGAAATTGTTAAAAGCATATACTCACCCCTCCTGCAGGTATATGCCCAGGCCACCAAGCAATAGCTGGCTCTCTCATGCCACCTTCAAAGGTGGTTTGTTTACCACACAGAAAACGACCATTGCTTCCACCTAGAGAAAGAAGAGAAGCCACAGAACTTATGACATGTCAATATACTATTTCAAAAGACACTGTCAGCTAAGAAATTTTTAGAATAACTTTAACTGGATTTTAATTTCTGCATGAATCCTTCTTCAAGTAACATGTCCAGAGTTTTGTAGGTATCTCCTTATGATCAAATTTTAGGAGTGCCTTTTTAGCACAGGGAGAAACTGACTGTTAAACACAACTTGCTATTAACAGAATAAAGAAAGAAAAGAAAAACAGAAAAGACTTTGCTGGCATTTTCTTTCTCTTTAGGTGTATTAACTGTTGCTTGTAACGGAAGGAAAGCTGACACTTTCTGACAGAAGTAGCTTTTTTTTGATAACCCTTTTAAAGTACTAGAGGAGTATTAGATACAGATATTCAAAAAAGAAAAATAACTCCACAGTCCCTGAATGTTCACTCTCAGTCATAACAAGTGATTTGCAGGAATGTCCTGCATTTTTAATTCAGCCTCACAGCTGAGCTTACTGAAAAACAAACAGGGAGGCCCCACAACTGATTCCGGGTCACATAAAGGCAAACATAGAGGCTCAGCTGAAATGAGAACTCAGGATACTCTGGGATTTGTGGTCCAAAAACCACTAGACAGTCTGCCTCCAAACAGAAAAGAGTTGGTTATAAAAATCAATCTGCAATGACTCCATTTGAGAGAAACAATCATTTAAACAAAAGAAAACCTGTGAAGTAATGCAAATACTTTTTCTCCTTGATATTTTTCATGAGAGCTAAAAAAAGAGGGACTCTTGAACCCTTCCTAATTACTCAGAAAGCTCAAACGCACACTTGGCAGATGGAGAGAGTAAAAACACTGCTAAGTTACTATGCCTGGACCTAAATAAATTAAAAATATTCACCCATTGACAGTGGAGCACAAAGTGGAAATGCAAGCAGATGAACAGCCATACTGGGTTAAGCCAAAGGTCTATTTAGCGAAGGATACCTTCTCCAACAGTGAGCTAACTCTAAAATGGAACGCGTTGAACTTTGAGGCTTCTCTTAAATGCAGGATGGACAACGGGAAAATCCCAGATGCAGGTCTCTTTTTTTTTCTTCCCCTCAGACAAGGAGATTGACATTTTGACTTCAGTGGCCCAGTCCAAGTTTGTTCATCTGAGACTCACCTTGTTTAGGAGCCGAAATGAGAGCAGCTCCATTATCAGAGGTGAAAAACACAAAAGTGTTCTCACTGATACCCAGCTTCTGAAGATGTTTTAAAATTTTTCCAATGCTATCATCAATTTCTCGCACAGCATCGCCATACCTGAGGCAGAAGTAGATACAAAACATTAAGGCAGCAGAAGAGGAACAGCCCCATGTAGCACAACGCACTGCAACGAGCCACGATGTTTTTAGCGGACACCATTTTTACCTGTACTGCAGAGAGAAATACTTCTCTTACGCATCAGGTACTGTATAATAAAGTTTTCCAATGTCACTGCAAAAACTCATGTCTCTTATCTGCAAAGAGCAATTTCTCTTGGAGATTAAGACTCAGAGTTTGTTCAGAGCTGAGCTGCTCTTGGACAGAGACCAGCAGCTGAGATAAATTTAACTACAACGTTCTCAAATATAGGCAAAGCCACTTCACCATAGGCTTGAAGCTAATTTTGCTTATAGACACCAGTTCGAAACTGCAGTCTCAGAAGCAAGGCTCACCAAACCTGCACAGCTACTCCGTTGCCTCCTGTAAGCTGCATTTTTCATGCATGCTTTTCTGCTTGTTGTTCTGATTTATGTTCTTTTAAAACAGGCACTAATCATACAAAAGCCTTCCAAAAACCATCTCTGCCACATTCAGCACTTCATTACTCACACAACGGGCAAAGGCGCTTAGACGCCATCCCTCTCCCCACCGCCCCCCATTTTAGTCACACTATCTTCATTTTAGGTTATAGCAAAAGTATTACAGAGCAATCCAAGCAAGGTTCTCACTAATATATGGTCGTGTATTTCAGCACACACAAACACTTTTGAGAAATGATCTACATACTTGGATCTAATAATCATTGCTTTGTTTTTCTGTTTCTACAGCATGAGGTATTAATTAAAAAAAAAAAAAAAGACCACAGACTTACAGTCCTCTCTGACTAGTACCCAGGAAATGTTTGGAGGCATAAACAGGAGCGTGGGTAGCATCAATTGCCCAGTATAAAAAGAATGGCTGTTGGCTGGCCTGCTGCCTGCTAATAAAATCGAGAGCTTCCTGTAAACAACAATAAAAATTAATTTAACAGAATCATCCTCTGCCCTCTAAGTCTCTCCACGAAAAGGAGCAAAAAGTCACTGTGGGTTAAAAATCAGTATTAAAAAAGACAGTACCTGCAGGTAGATCTGAGTCAAGTTGGCTTCACCTGTCTTCAGATCAATTTTGAAATCTTCATAATATCTTAAGATAAAATGAATCAGACAGAAAAAAGAAATTCAATCTTGAGGGATGTACAGCACAAAAAGGCTTTTCGTCCCCCTTACTTACACAAGCAGATCACTGTTACTACTCAGCAAAAGGGCAGAATCATAACTTAAGTAACAAGCCAATTCTCTTTAGATACTGAAAAGAATGTCACTCTTTTTTTTTTTCTTATGGGAGAAAGCAGTGAAATGAGTAGATCCAAATTAATGATGGCTACAATATTTGGACAAATCTGAGCCACCAGTTTTTCACTGCGAACAGACTAGTATGCAAAACTAACTGAATACTGATACCAATACAGGTAGCAATCTAAAAACTGGATTTAATCTCATGCTATTAGAATACGGGCAGTACGCTTAAAAATCATATGACGCTACTTCTTGAATATAGAGCTGTTTGATACATGAGTAAAATTTTCAGAAGTACATAAATAATCTCTGTGAGATAATGCAATCTTGGAATCAGAACCTGGGCTGCTTTGAAAATGCTCAAAAAGCTGAGGTATCTTGAGACACCAATTAAGCAAAGAATGGAGGGGGAGGGATGTCCTCAGGAGACTAATAGGAAGTGAAATAAGATGATAACAGGCTCAGAACTGAACGGGCAAGAATCGTACAGACTACAAACTTGGAGTATAGAATGGTGCTACACAAACAGACAAAAGATGATTACAAACAGGAAGAGAAGGAAAAAAAGAGGTCTTTCAGCAGGGAATGGAACTAGCTTCCAAGAGCAGTAGTGGACTGAAATCATCACAGGAAGTCTTTAAGGCACAACAGAGTAAGCAATCATCTCCAGGAGGCAGCCTAGAGCAGCCACGACCCCTCAGCGGTCCACAGGCAACTTGCAGGTTGGCCTTGGCACTCAGACCTTGATTAATCATCAGAAGCAAATATCTAGCTTCATATTTAGCTGGCCTTTTAATCAGTCATGTCTGGCACACCATCCCCTGCTGAAGTGTTCTCTAGCGCATAAGGGGATCTTGGACTCTCCTAAATCCCTTTGATGTGCTGGGATTTGAAGCCTCTAATACTGCACTGCATACCAGGGTAGTCAAAAATTCAGAGGTGCTACACTGGAATCCAGTACTAAAGCAGCTGGATTTTAAATTTAATGATAAGGTGGGGATGAGAAGATAGAATTCCTGCAAAAAGGAGTTTAGGAGCTCAGAATAAAAGTTTAGCAGTCATCTAACATGCCAAAACTCTTGAGGGGCTTTAAAAACATGATCAATATTGTAAAAGTAGGTCTTTGTTATCTCAGCTTTGAGTGAAAAAGTCAGAGCCACAACCACAACTGAAAAGCAGTGGGCACTGCCCAGGCAACACTGCTCCAATACCCTTTGCTGCTAGCACTGCCTTCATAACCTCTTCTTTACCCAGTTAGGATTATCCTTGCCTCTTCTCCAGCTGTTAAATTCACATATCTTTTGATGGTTAATCTGTACTCTCTTGTCTCCTTCTGCCTTGTGCATTTTCCCACAAGGCCTTCCCTTCACTCTGTCTCAGCTCCAAAAAACCCCCACCATCTAGGCTGTCTAAGGCTGGGTATTGGCCATTCCTGGACTAGAGAGAAAGTCCTGTTCAAAGGTAGGAGGACAAAGCAAGAAGTGAACTACTTGACACATGATGCTGTGGAGAGCAGAAATACGGACAGGTTTAGAAAAAGAGACAAGACTAATTCATAGAGGACGAGTCAATGGCTATTAAACACAAAGACCTGGACACAACCTTCAGTTTATGAAGGAGGACAAGTATATCAAGGGAAGGACCATTCCACCTGTCCATTTCTTATACCCACTCTATAAGCATCCACAACAGATTGTGATTGAGGAGCACAACAGACCTTACCCAGAAGGGCCGTCTGTGTGTTCCAGGAACTTTTTCAAGTTTTTTCAACTTTTACAATGCCCTTTTACAGGGCATTCTGTAGTGGACATTTCCGACCATATCTCAGGCAGGATATTCCTCGTGCCTGACATGTTATAAAAGTCCTCTGTATAGGCTGAAGTCATTGCAGATCACTACCCATCCGACTAAGCTTGCAACTCCGATTCAGAAGCAGCTTCTGTTTTTGCCAACCCTTTCTCACCGGAATGGTTTGTTATGGTAGCACTTGTCTTCTACCACACTAACGTGAGCAGCGAAAGCAAGGAAAATAAAGCGTCAGCAACTGGGTAATGTTTTTGAAAGGAACTGGCAGGCAAGTGGCTGAATTACCTGCCAATCATCTCCCAGTCCCTATACACAGGGATATTGGGGAGTGCTCTGTTATCATAAGGTCCAAAATGGCAGTTAGGGGATCCAAACCATTCATCAAACCCATGCTTCAGGGGGTGGAATTGGGGCCTGTGACCCAGATGCCTAGGAACAAAAGACATAGATAAATTCACGTTCTACTGCATAGAAGCAAATAATAATCTCATCAGAATGGCACGCAAGAAAAAAAATCTTTGCCTAGGAAGAAAAACTTCAAGTATTTTAATCAAATAAATAGCTGCAGACCAATGTCTTGAGCTTTCTTATATTGTTGTCGTAAACAGATCCATGCAGACTCACTTCACAGCTTACATATATATCCTTTTTAGCCTGCTGTCCACTCTTTGTTTTCCATTATTTCCTTCTACGGGAGTCTTTCATGCCGTCTCAGTAATCTGTACTGATGGCCTACCCTGCCCAAAGCTGTTGCAAAGAGGCATATAACATTCCCCTTAAGGATTCTGATCTATGACAAGTCACTTTTATACCTCTAAGCTGTAAAAACACACTGCAAAGCTCATGAAATGTACCATTATATTTGCATTCATTTTATGGAGTTTTCATGCTGCCAAAATGGTACAAGGGGACATGAATGTAAATGAGAATGAGTTCTTTATACGTACATGTGAACGTAAAATATGTTTAGCTACTCCTGATGACAGCTGCATTCCAGTATACAGATTAAAAGACTTTCCATCTTCAACTTCAAGATGGAGCTCCTTTCTAATCTCCAGCTTCTGGATTGCAAATTCTCCACTTCCTTCATTTATACTATCTCGAAGGTAAAGGATGCCCATCCTCTCCCTGTCTCTGCAGGAGATCTTTGTAGCTAAACGTCTATTTATCATTCCAGGATCTATTCACAAGCCTACATCTGCAACCTGCGCATTTTGTGCCATCTCCTTCTGCACGCTTTCTGAACATAAGGAGCATAAAATGCATTACCTGAACTAAAATGATCCATGGTGTCATTCTGAGCTTTTCCAAAATGAGTTATAACAGAAGATAACCATCATTCCAGCTACGATCACATCTTGGTGATGTAACTAAAATTGCACGTCTCATGTGCGGGACTCTCCCCTTTTCTCATTTATCTACATGGTAATACAAAGCTATACCTGCCTGTTTCCACAATAATAGGGGACATGAAAAATTATTTAATTCTAAGAAAGCGCTAAGAGAATTAAAAAAGGAGAAGAAGAGACACGAAAAAGCTATCAGATAATTATTGAAAGGCAGAAGGCAGATTGTTCTCTCCCTCTCGCAATATAAAAATAGAAGAGTATTTAACGAAATGCAGCACATTCTAAAATAGCCATAGATACTTGCCTTGCACATCACATAGTTAAACTGTGGAACTCACTGTCACAGGACACCATGAAAAGTCTTTGAAAAGGGACACTAAAACGACATAAAATCTTCAAAAACCCTAACATTCTAAGAGGGGCTAGGATGAGACTCCAGTTTATGCGCTCTGCATTTTCTTACACCTTTCTAGGAAATAGGCGATATCGACAAAAGCCAGAGATCACGACTGTACAATATCGTTCCCCGTCCTGTCCAGCACAACACCTCTTGGGTGCCCAATGATAATGCATTGTACATTCGTATTTGGTCTGCTTCTTGCTAACAGCTGCAGGTCCTTCCAGATTTGCTGTTTTCCAAATAACTGTCTGGAACCAATCTGTATTTGCGTTGTTTATTTCTTTTCCCTGGGTGTATGAATTTACATTTATTAGCACTGAACTGCAACTTATTGCATTCAGCCCACTGATCCGATTCTTCATGGCCACTCTGCTGTTTGGATTTGTGGCAATAAATAATTGACTGTCTTAGGTTAGTTTGCTTTCTTTCCAATTTCAGCAGCACTGGTGAATTCAACCACAATTCAATCACACTTTTCTCTAACTTGTTAATGAAACTGTTAAACAAAATGTATTTCATTACCTTCCTAAAGAGTATCCCCCTTGGTACTACTCCTGTCTGATGTCTTTTCATTATCAATTACTCTGTTAACCAAGCAGTACTTGTCTGCAGTTTTGAAGTTCTTATTTATGTATTTATTTATTATAGCACTATCCCAAACTGTGCATTAACTGATCAGAGATCTCCAAACCTAACGGGATTTTCATTACAGCCTAGAAGCTCATTTGAAATTTGAATGTTATACACACACCAGTTTCACCTATTGCACTGGTAATGCCACCAACTGCGCTTGTTGGCCCAAGTGCCTTTCAGGTTTTTCCCTTCCTGTCTTCACAGGCATTGCTGAACATTGTTGTTTCAGAAGTTCTTCTGCATCCTCTGCAAAGATTCTGCTGTACTCCCACGAAAGTCAATGAAGCCAAAGGAGAAAATTCCAAAGAGTATATTCTTGTCAAGTCTGTCTCCATCTGCTCTGACCTCTATGCTAGGTGAACGGTTATCAATGTAGCTCTAATATCAATCCAATTGCCTTCACGATTCTGCACCTCTATTTCTATGCCAACACACCTCTATCCCAAAAGAGAAACTTGCACAATGTAGTCTACTCTATCAACACAAGAGCAATATATAGCAGAGGCCAAAGATAAAAAGCATGTAGGTGCTGAAGGCAAGTTCAAACAGAACACCTTAGCATTTTTTTTTTATTAAATTAAGTAGCGTGGTACATGAATAAAAGCCTAAGGAGTTGAAGGGTTTATATATACATGAATTATAGTATGTGTTTATAATGATAACACTCAGTTCTGAAATTAATGACAACAGGGGAGGAGATCTACCACAGATTTCGAAAGACAGACATCTGATCTTCCAGACATTTTTTCCTCCCCACTCCAGTTGTCCTTCTTCACAATACGCAGACTTGCAAACTGAAGTCTTAAAGCAAAGATCTTAAAACAAGCTTACCATTTGCCAATGATCTTATTGATGTATCCTGCTTTCTTCAGCAGCTCTGGAAGCAGTAACTCAGAATCTGGGATTCCTCCTACTATATCCTGTGGTGTGTATGCTGCATAAAACAAAAATATTCTTTCTGACTCTTACAAATATTAGGACAAACAGCTAATGGCTACCCATCATTAGAAGGATTATTTAAGCAGATCAGAAACAGCAACTAGTTTGATGTTCCAGCAATATCACTGTTTGGGAATCTAACTCCCCAAGGCCAAGAAATAAAGAGAACAAGTTGATTCAGCAAATACATGTCTGAACCCAAGGGAGACCTCCACCCACTTCCACACCACGGCCAACAAACAAAAGGGGCTGCTGGCACAGCATGAAGGTGAAGCCCTTGAAAGGGAGGTCATAAAGAAAACAAGCGCTTTAGGAGCGCACTAGAGTTGTTTGGCTTTTAGTCCTGCAAATTTGCTTGATATTTTCTAAAACAAAGGCATTTTCCTAAATCAAATGATTGATGAACATGACCAGGCTGCAGGAGCTGAAAGAAATGGAACCACTCACTCATTCAGCATTTCTCTGGCCCTTGAGAATCTAAGATGTGACTTTGGTTAGCAAGGAGATAGCCAAGTATGCTTGCTGACACACAGTGTGAATTAATACGTAGCTGCCAATTCTTGCCCAAGCATGTATGGCCTCACATGGTGCCTGTCATTCTGGAACCAGTCACAGGAACTAAAATGAACACAGGCACATTATGAGTTGATCCTCTTCCTTGGAAGCACCATGGACATGATGGTACTACACAACTGCCCTGGCTAACCTAGCTAGGAAACTGACTGCTGAATAAACCTGTATGCAGCTTGTACCTAGCATAAGATGTTAATGGCATACCCCACGTGACTTTTTTTCACCAGAGATCAGCTAGTCGACCCAGAGAAACCACATCTCAGCCAACAGAGCAAATGGATCAACCAACCCTGCTTATGTCACTTCATTTGAGGAGGTTTTCTACCTTTAGCGTGATGAGGGGGGAACGATACGTTTCACACTTATTACCAGCAGTTAACATGGTAACACATCTTCTTGTGCCACTCTGGAGGATCCATAAAGGGAGATCACTGACCCAAGCCTTTGTTCAAAGCAAAACTTCCTACAAAACACCAAGTAATGAGAAGAGAGAAGGCAAATCTGTAATAAAGCTCATACCGTTTCTGGCATGTGCATTTGTGGTGTAAAAGCCATTCCTGATTGGGAGACGGCCCGTCAACAGTGCTGCCCTTGCTGGAAATAACAACAAAGAATATTTCACTCTACAAGCACACTCTGCTTAATATTATGGCATTGAGGCTGAGGACAGTGCACTGAACGACTGATCACTCACATGAGAACAGGTAAAATCCCTTCCCGAAAGAGCCATGGAGATGACCAGGTTCTGATACGACACCATCAGAGTTATTCCAAGGCAAACTGGATTGGAATTTAGCCCTTCTATTAAACTAGTTCACCCGCTGCTGAAAAGTAACTACTTCCAATAGGAAATGTAGCAGCCATTCTGTATCAGTAACCATAAATGGAATACCTAGCATATACATTTAAGAAGAAATCATAACACAAGTTGATTACAGGCTAAGGGTAGCTTGCCTGAACAAAAGTCACGTAAAAAAGAACAAAAAGAAGCTGTCCATCCTTGATGATAAAAATCAGGGCCTGACTGCAGGAAGCATTTAAGCAGATGCTTAACTTTAAGCACATGCTTAAGTACCACTGGAGTTAGCAGGACTTTAGCATATTTTAAATGCTTTTTCCGAGGAAGGACAGTCATTAGCACACTGACAAATGATTTCCTAAATGAAAGCCCCAAAAGAAAGGCCTCCTTTCTCATTTTTGTTTTGGTACTTGGTTGCCAATTGGGTTGGAAAAAGAAAAGAAAAAAAAACAGAAAAAGCAGTAAGGCTAAAAAATAATCAGTATCTCCCAGAGTCAGATGCTTTTTTTTAATCTCTTGTCTCTTCTCCAAGAATCTCGCAAGTCACCAGGGTCAACAATAGGACACAACCTGCTGTCATTCCTTGTGTGAAAGTCTCACCAAAGCCAAGGGAATCAAACAAATTATGTATTTTTTGTTCAACAGCAATTTAGGTTCTGTTTTGTCTGTTAACCCTGAAATAGCAATGAAGAAAACATGCAGTGACAGAGGCTGGAATGCTAAAATGGAATATTTTAAAAAAATCCTTCAGCTGGACTGATCCGAGGACTAAAACATTGCTTTGTATGACCTGAAGATTGTAGGTTTTCCCCTCAAAAAAATAAATAAAAGGAAGCAACATAGAAGATCAAAGCATCAAATCCAAACTCTGCCCTGAGGGTAATCACTAGTTTGGTTGCTAGTTCATATCACATGCTGGCAAACATCCCGATCTTCTCAGAAGGTGGCATTCTTATATGCTGGTTTAAAACTCAAGTCTACTTACATGGAGAGCAGAGGGGGCTAGCAGTATAAAAATCCAGGAAAAGCATCCCTTCTGAAGCCATCTGGTCCAAGTTAGGAGTTTCCTTAGAAGGCTCTCCAAAAACTCCCAAATCACCCCAACCCATCTGCAAAAGGAACACACCAAAAGATGTAGAAGTACTTTTACCTTTCGACAAATGACAATGCTTCTGGGCTCACATAACATTTTTATTTCATCCCTTCATTTCTAAATCTTTATCGCGCTCATCTCTCTACTCGGGGAGTACTTCAAAAATGTGATAAAAATTATCTTCCCAAACCCTGTGAAGCAGGGAACTATTCAATTTTTCACTAGCAGATGGGAAACTGAGGCACATATGAGAGTAAATGACTTGCTAATGGACATAGAAACATTTGTAGCAGCACTGGCTAAGAATCATCTTCACTCCTGCTGCAGTGTCTGAAGACTGACCACTGCACAGGTACCAGGCAGGCAAAGGAAGTTACACATGCTACGCTCAATACTGCGCAAACAAACCATTCAGTCCCTGGCTACATCTGCCTTTTGTGTCGGACCACTGACCTCAGTCACCTGCATCTATCTATCTATCCACTTATGTATATATAATTAGTAATGCAAGGGAAAGGTCTAAATTCAAAGGCAGTGCTGCAGGAAAAGAAAGCGCATATTTTAAAAGTAAGCTCTTGAGAAAAATCTGCCAGAGGCATCATATACCACTGCTTATTTGCAAGACAACGATTTCACCCTGTTTCTTCCCCTCGTTCAATGGGGTCACACAAGTCCTGACCAGGAGAACTGGAAAACTGCCATCATGTTGTCTAAATTAATCGCTGAAAACTACTATGGTAATAACACAACTAAAAGTAAGTGACTTAAAACAGAAGGTTCTAGAAGAGAACAACTTAATGAGCAATTAGGCACCATGGTTGCTAGAGATTATATTGTGCTTTTAAAAAGGCAATAGCTTTCTTTAATACAGATGTGTATCAGGTAAGCAACTGGTATGGAGGGCATAATGTATCTAGAGCTTTAGAAAACCATCTGTCTGGCCCCATTTGAGAGTCTAACATTAACAGCACAGTGGTGCAGTTTGGAAAAGAAATTGTTGGAGAGCTGCAGAGCTGGCTGTCGAAGTCTGAGTGAAGAAGCAATTAAGTGGTGTCACATACCACTAGGATGCAGAATTAAAAAGGATTCAATGGGGTCACCTCTGAGTTCTCAGTTCTTCAATATCTTTATCATCAAGAAAGAAAGAAAGGAAGGAGACTGTGTTGCTCTAATTCACACACAGCGAAGGAGTCACAGAAATTACAGAAGGATCAAAGGAAAAAGACCATGGAAATGTATTTTTAATGAATAGTATATAAATAAATAAATAGTTCATAGAGGCTCCAGTCAGGATCTGTGCCTCATCATGTCTTGTGTTGTACTAATGCTTCCAGAATGGGCTAATCACTGTCCCAAGGAGCTTTCATCTTGGAAATTACAAATGCTGGCTTGGGGGGAAATATTCTTGAACGGGAAATTCAGATGGACTCCTGGAGGCTCAACTGGCCAGAAAAACCAGGCTTACAAGGTAATTATCTTGTACAAGAGTGTGGAAAAACTATGAAAACAACAGCGAGATAGTCATGTTGAATTGTCAGAAGGAAGCCAAACAGGCGATAAGAGCTTGCACACCCTTCTAGTCACATACCCACCCTCATTAGTTTTTCACGTAGCTTAAAATGGCACACAATGCATTTCTATTACAAACATACCTAAAAGATGACAAGAAAATATTAGAAATGAAGCAAAGCAGAAAGATGGCACCAGCTTAAATACTATGTTGGAAACACACACGTTTCCTTACCTGTGTGGCTAACAGCACCAAAGAGTGGAAAAGCGAATGAGTTTTTAGTTGGAAAGAAACCTGTAGTTATTTTTGCTCTTCAATGCATTTTTTTCAATTCAGAAAATAAAAATTAATGGAGTTAATTTGCTTTTTGTTTAGTTCTTAACGAGGCAAGTCTGGGTTTCTTAGAACATTTTCTGAAATGTATTGGAGTTTCTTTGTCTACACTTGTAGTTGCACCATGTTGAGTGCTGCTACAACTACCTCCAGCGCTGGTATTAGAAGATATTGCCACAGTTATTTTTGTAAGCTACATAACCAAACCTTAAGCTTAGAGTGACTCTGTAAAGGTTTAAAAAAGCTAAACACCCCCCTGCCCAACACTGATACCAGTTAGTGAGTGGAATCCTTTGCCAAGGACAGGGGAACTAATTGCTCTATCGTTATGAATGGACCAGTAGATAAGATGCTTAGACTTCTAGATAAGGTATGTAGGCTTTTAAGTACTGATTCCAAAAGACTTACACATAGGCTTGACTTCATAGACCTGGAAAGTCTCTTTTTTTTTTTTTTTGGCAGGATATCCATGAACAAGGAATAAAAAGAGATTTGCTTTAATGCTGCAATGCCTCCAGCGTGTGTCACCTAGGGCAGCTCTGCACTAAAGGAGGAGCAGGAAACAGAATACGCTGGAACTGGGCCTTCCTTTTTGATTCACTGCTTTTTGCAGAAAATTGGGAAAGGACTTGAGAAAGAAAGTGACTGACAATGTCAGTTTTCAGAGTATGTCTGAAAGAGCCCAAGCTTATTAAAATATCCCTGTAGCACGCTGGTGAATCTGGAGGCCACGTCACCTCGAAGGGATCACACATGAATCCAGAAGCCAGGCCACCTAGAAGGGATCGTACGTGAACCCAGAAACCATGCCACCTAAAGAGGTTTGTACGAAAATCCAGAAATCACACCACCTAGAAGGGATCGTACTCATCAGGGAGAGCACCGCTCGGCAAGAGCGAACGGCACAGCGCTGTGGGGAGCACAGGGAGGCAAGTAAACGTGCAAGACACTGAAATTATGAGTCTTGACAGGCCTGTCAGTGACCCTTGATGTGGCCTTAGGGGGATGCGCAGAAAAAGTAATTTGCAGAAGGCTCACGGAGAGCCAGTCTGATGAAACCCCTCCTTGAAAACCTCTGCTTTAGCACCAGTACGGGCTCCGGCCCAGCACATGCGTCAAGGATCCTGCGAGCTCAGGGGCGACGGTCACAGCATCTCTGATGGCACGCGCACCGCCAGACCCCACGGGAGGCGCAGGGCCACCACAGGAGCCGCGCTGACGGCCTGGGGGCAGCCACCACCCCAAACCTCCTCATCCCCCACCCTGCTAGCCACTCCCCAGTGTCCCCTCCCCCTACAGGGTGATTTCCCCCCAGGGAAGTCTCTCCTGTCCCCAGGCACCCCCTACAAGTTTCCTCTCCCCCACGAGGGCCTCCACCTCATGACAAGTGTGCTTCCAAAGGGACACCTTCTGGTGACCCTCCAGTGACAATATCCCTAGCCTTCCCCCAAAGGACCTCACCTGGTGACAACTGTCCCAAGGGGACACTCCTCAGTGACAAGTGTCCTCCCCAAGGGGTCACCCTTCTGGGGACAAGTATCCCCTGCCCAAGGGGACACTCCTCAGTGACAAGTGTCCTCCCCAAGGGGTCACCCTTCTGGGGACAAGTGTCCCTGCCCAAGGGGACACTCCTCAGTGACAAGTGTCCTCCCCAAGGGGTCACCCTTCTGGGGACAAGTGTCCCCTGCCCAAGGGGACACTCCTCAGTGACAAGTGTCCTCCCCAAGGAGTCACCCTTCTGGGGACAAGTGTCCCCTGCCCCCCAGGCGGTGCTCCCCCAGTGACAGTACCCCCCCCCAAAGGATCCTGCCTGGTGACAAGTGTCCCCTGCCCACGGGGACGCTCCTCTGTGACATGTCCCCTGCCCCGCAAGGCCTCCTCCCCAGTGACAACAGTGACCGGCGTCCCCTTAAGGACCGCCCCCCCCCCCGTCACGGGTGTCCCTTCCCCCGAGGGGACACGGCCCCGCCATGATGTGACGTGGCGTGACGTAGGGCGTCCCCTCCCCGCCCCGCGAGCAGCCCCCGGCCGGGGCGCGGCGCACTCACGTCGTCCATGAGGAGCAGCAGGAGGTTGGGCCGGGCGGGCCGCCCGCCGCCGGGGCCCGCGGCCCAGCACAGGCCCAGCAGCAGCGGCGGCAGCAGCGCCCTCGCCATGGCAACCGCCGCCCGCCGCCGCCCGCCGCCCCGCGTCACGTGAGGGGGCGGGGCGCACGTGACGCCGCGTCGCGCGGGGCGGGGAGAGGGCGGGGCGAAGGCGGGGCGCGGAGCCCGGCGGGGCGGGGCAGGGGCCAAGATGGCGGTGTGCATCGCCGTGATCGCCAAGGAGGTGGGGCCGGGGCGGCGGTTGTGGGGCCCGAGGGGGGCGGCGGGGCCCGGCCCGGGCGGCGGCTGTGGGGCCGGAGCGGGATGATGGGGCCCGGGCGGCGGTTGTGGGGCCCCAGGGGGGCGGCGGGGCCCGGGCGGCGGTTATGGGGCCCGAGCAGCGGTTATGGGTCCTGAGCGGGGCCCGGGCTGCAGTTGTGGGGCCAGGGCAGGGCAGCGGGCCAGGGCTGCAGTTATGGGGCCCGAGGGCGGTTGTGGGGTCCAAGCAGGGCCAGGGCAGGGCAGTGGGGCCAGAGCTGCAGTTGTGGGGCCTGAGCGGGGCCAGGGCCGCGGTTATGGGGGCCTGAGGGGGGTGGCGGGGCCCAGGTAGCAGCTGTGGGGCCCAAGCAGGGCAGGGCAGGGCAGGGCAGGGCAGCGGGGCCAGGGCTGCAGTTATGGGGCCCGAGGGCGGTTGTGGGGTCCAAGCAGGGCCAGGGCAGGGCAGTGGGGCCAGAGCTGCAGTTGTGGGGCCTGAGCGGGGCCAGGGCTGCGGTTATGGGGGCCTGAGGGGGGTGGCGGGGCCCAGGTAGCAGCTGTGGGGCCCAAGCAGGGCAGGGCAGCGGGGCCAGGGCTGCAGTTATGGGGCCTGAGGGGGGTTGTGGGGTCCAAGCAGGGCCAGGGCAGGGCAGCGGGCCAGGGCTGCAGTTATGGGGGCCTGAGGGGGGTTGTGGGGTCCAAGCAGGGCCAGGGCAGGGCAGCGGGGCCAGGGCTGCAGTTATGGGGCCCGAGCGGGGCAGCGGGGCCCAGGTGGCAGTTGTGGGGCCTGAACTGGGTGATGGGAGCAGAGCTGGGGCTGCAGCTGTGGGTCCTGAGCAGGGCAGCGGGGACCGAGGCACAGCCGTGGTGGATGGCGGGGAGTGGGGCAGGTGCTGCAGACAGAAGTTGAGGAGGGCTGGGCAGGAGCAGGCCGGGGCCAGGACTGGGGGGAGCTGGTTTAGCGAGGGCGGGGACAGCAGCAGCAATGTCCTGCTGACCTGCTGTGATTAGAGGGCTTTCCTCGGAAAGCCTGGGAGGGTCCGGTGGGCTGGGGACAGGCCCGGCTGGGGCAGGGGACTGCACCCAGGCTGTGAGGAGCCCTGAACCTTGTGCGATGCCTGTGCAAGCGGTTCTGCTGCCACTGGTGCACGGAGCCAGTTCTGTCCCACAGATGCTGCAAGATGTAAAGGGGGGGGCCACTGCTGTGATGCCTTTGAACATAACATGCTCAAAATAGCTTACTTCTGACGGTTGCAATACTTGGCGTAAAAGCACTGAAGCGGCACTAGCCATCACTTACAGAAATGAGTTTCCCGTCCCAGTTAACAGTTGTCATCCTCCACAGAACTATCCCTTGTACATCCGAAGCGTTCCGACCGAAAATGAGCTGAAGTTCCACTATACTGTGCACACTTCCCTCGACGTTGTGGATGAAAAGATCTCTGCGATGGGCAAGGCTCTTGTAGATCAGAGGGAGCTGTACCTAGGGCTCCTCTACCCAACAGAAGACTACAAAGTGTATCTTTCCAGTGCCTGAGTGGCACGCTCCCCTTGTAGTCGTGCCTTCTTTCTTGTCTCCAACTTCCAGTTCAGTTCTTAAACTAAGGAATTGAGAACTAGGCTTTTATGTTCAGTGGGGCTCCACTTCTAGCATGTATCAGTGTTTTATTTAGCATTATCAAAGGTAACAAAGGGGGCCAAAACGACCTTTTTGTCTTTAGTAGACAAGCGAGTGGCATCAGTCGTGTTCATTTCCTAGCTCAGTGGCCTGCACAGTTGGCTGTAGCAGCCTCAGAGAGAAAGAGAATGTGTTTGAAAACAAACTTGTGAGAAAAGGCTGAGACCAAGGGAGATACTTTTAACTATTATGAAAAATTCAATGAAAAGAGTTGGTTTCAGCTAACATGCTATAGTGGCTAAAGCCGCAGAAAAAAGAAAATAAGTGTGAAACAAAATATTGTGCCTCTTTATGGTTTATGTAAACTAAGGTGAAATAATGATTAATTTTGCCAGTTGCTATAAAAATGATACAAATTACCATGAGTCTTCCCTTGACTGGTTTATGTCAATCCGATTGGCACTGCCCTGGAGTCAGTGGAACTATGCTGTTTTAAAGAGCTTGATATCTTCTGCCTGCATTGCTAGAACTCGCTTTGCTTTGTTTTAAAGCCTTGGCTTCAGGTGGTGACCTCTTTTTACCTAGCATAACTGTCATTAGGCAGATATTGACATCCAACATTCAACAAGACTATGCCCAGGCCAGCAAACATATATTTATGTGGCCTTTACTGCAAAGGGCTCAACAGGGGGAACTTGTCTTCCTATTTTAATGTCACATTAAAAACATCAGCGCAAAATAGACAAGACTCGTTCACTGAGCAGTTTGTTGTGTAGAGGTTCGGGTTTGTCACCTTGTTCAGCAGCTGCTTCACTGCCCAGGTAGCAGTGAAAAAAATTTATCCTCAGCCTCTGTGTTCTTCTGGCCTATGCAAGGAATTGCATTGCTTGGTTCATCTAGACTTCACGTTTCATTCTTTATGCTCTGCTTAGTTAAAACTGACTATGAGTAAAACAGAGCTTAGACTCTTCTACTAACACTAGTGAGAGTAGCAGGAGTATGAAGGCATCTGTGGGTCAACTCCATAGGCGTCTAAATCCCATGTGTCTAGCCCAGTTTCTCTAAAACCAGTAGTCCAGGGCCACAGCTGTCTCATTGTTTTTAAGTCACAAAGTTGATCTTTTAAACCTTCTTTGGCTTTTTGTCTCTCACTGAATCCCATGGATGGAAGATATCTGCTGTTACAGACCTGATTTTTGAGTTTTCATAAAGTGGCTGTTAATTTTTGAAGTTCCAGATCACACTGGCTGGTATTAGATGATCTCTGGGTTTCTGTGGTCACCCAAGTAAGAGTAAATAACAAGAAGGGTGTGTCACTGAAACAGTTCTTAAGAACAGATAAACTATTAACAAAACAGCTAGTGAGAGGCTCCTTCTGAAATTACAGCGGGTGCATTACTGGCCAGTATGGGAGCAAACTCAACTCTTTTTGCTTTAAATTAGACCTGACTTAATCCTAGCTGTGCCTGAGAAAGTGAGTTAGCAAAGATGGCAGAAGTAAAGTCAAAAGGGGAGTGCAGTTCTTGCAGTCTAGGGTCTTGCTTACCTTATCTAGTCCTAGTTATGTGCTGGGTACGGTACAAACATGGCATTTCCTCTCAGCTTGTTTCTTTGACTGTATTCCAGACTTATTTTAGTTGCTTTTCCAGTCTCTAGTATGCAGAAGCACAGTCCTTAACAGCTGCACAGATACGGCTACGTGACAAATTCCAAGGTGAAGTTTGTTATGGTGGTGGATTCTTCAAACACGGCACTTCGAGACAATGAGATCCGCAGTGTAAGTGCAGGAAATCAGAATGCAACTAGCCACATCAGTATTTTTGCTACTTCCACTTATTCACAAAGTGCTGAGAAAAAAAAAATTAATTAAACTACAATCCCTTTTCAGATGTTCCGAAAGCTGCATAATTCATATACAGATATAATGTGTAACCCTTTTTATAACCCTGGGGACCGTATCCATTCCAGGTAAGTAGGCTGACCACTCAATCTTTCTGAGCTTTGTTATCTTTTGGGGACTTGCAGGGCACCTATGATGTAGTAGGACCAAGAATGTAACCCCAGTGCTTGACCAGTGCAGATGTGGGTGCTGTAACTTCTCAAAAGGAGAACAGCTGTGTTCTCTTTGGGCCATTACTGCAAAATGGAAAACTCTCTGCTATTCTCATTAGAAGCGACACTGAACTGTCCCTCACTCTCACCTCAAAACTGGAATTAGAAACATCGACTCAAGAAAATTAAGAGACAAAAACAGCTTTCTGTTTTACTGAAACATAGGTAAATAGACCAGGTTAAATGACCAGCAGCAGTTCTCCCAAGTTTATCCTTGAGTAAGAACTGATCAGCCCTTCAACATGCATATATCCTAATGTTTGAGGACTGCTGCCCCCCCCATTTCTCATCTGGAATCCCATAGTGAGTTTTTGTAACGTTGAGAGTTTCTACTGCCTAGGCAAAAACAACTTATTGTACACTTTGCTGAGGCAAGGATAAGACCTGTGCTTAGTTCAGCTTAATAGAAAAGTCATTGTTTACTCATGCAGCATGTTACAGATAAAGAGTGAAACCACACATTCAGCCCTGGGAAAGCCAACTTGTTAGAGAGTGATAGGCATTTTTGGTATTGTAAAGGAGATCTGGTGTGCAGAACTGCCTGCTTCCTTTAATATTCTGTTCTTCCTTTCTCTAGAGCTTTTGATAACATGGTGACCTCCATGATGATGCAGGTGTGCTAAGACTCTGCCCATTCTCTTTGAAGTGCGAGAACATACCCTGGAGTATGCCTGCAAAGTGATGTATATATTGTCTTCCTTCTGTGTAATATATTAAATTTATTCCGTGTAAAATAAACTTGACACTTGCAACGTCTGCATGCATTTCTACTCTAGCAAACCAGAGTATAGCACAGAAGTCACTGTTCAGCTTTGGTTTTGCCTTCAGGTGCATGTAAGAGCCAGCTTAATAAAGGTCAGCCATGTCAGATAGGAGGTTTGTTCCCTACAGAAATGCATGCAGCTGTGCTCCTATGCACCTCTCAAATGTTTCTCCAGAAACCGGGCTTTGTGTAACAGCAGTTCCTGCTGGGCTTATGATTAGAGCAAGGACAGCTGCACAAGAGATAGCTAAGAGATTATTATTGGGATCAACCTAGATTTCAGTCAGCTGAAAGGCAGATAGCAACAACTGTTCCTCAGCAACACTGGTGCTTCAGAGCAGTTCTTCTAATGTAGAAGGCACACATCAGCAACAAGTAGTCATACTGCTGCTTGCCAGCCCCCTTAGCTGCTGCTCCAGACTGTTCATTCCAATAGGAATGTTTGAGCAGTGCTTGCTTCAAACATATTTGGTCATCCTGTTTTTTCTTAGCCAGGACCACTCAGATCTCTATGTAGTTGGTCCAGTTGTTCTTGGAAAGAAGGAACAGTGCGTAGGTCAGCCAAAGGCTCCAGATTTCTTTACAAGCAGCCCCTGTTCATGTACTCAGAGCTCTGGCAGACAGAGCAAACAGTTGGTCTCAAAGCCCTACCTTGAACATGATCAAGTCCCACAATGATCTTGCCTTCTTGGGCAAGATTTTTTTTAGGTGACTCATACTTCCCCTTATCACTTAGCACCTCATTCAGAGAGCCAGTTGCACTTTTTAGAGTGCAAGCCTAGGCCAGGGAAGCACAGGTAGCACAGTTGGGATAAAGCCATGCCAAGAGATTAAGACATCAGGATTGCACAGCTGCCTGACTCATTCCAAACTCATCTGTTAGCATCTCCTCCCACTGCAGCTCCCTGCTGTTCTAACTGAAGACCACCAAATCAATTGCTTTGTATTTTTGTATAAATACCTGCTGACTGGAAAAGCATATCCATGTCCCAGCTTCTTAGTCACTTGTGCAGTACACTAATACTATAGGAGGCCGTGTAACTACAAGTTCAACAGAGGTAGCAGGCCACAGGTGCTAGCAGCTCCTCAGTGCCTCTCACACACCTCTTGTTCCATGGGCTCTTTCCTGCCCTGCACTGCCTTGCTCCTGTCACCTGAGGTGTTTAGGGAGCTGCCCAAACACCTTCTGCCAGATTTGTAAGCCAAAGCAGCCCCTCGGAATAGCTCACTGCATACACTCTTGGTGCGAAAGAAGGGCAACCTAGCACACTCCATCACTAAGAGGCAGCAGTCTATGCTTCCAGTACCTAATCAGTTAAAAAACAAACAGAAAAAAACACTAAAAAGCTACATAGCTCTAAAAGATACAAGAAGCCTGGAGAAAGCCAGGTCAGTGCAGTGTCAGCTCACAGCCAGTGTGGTCTCACTGTAGATGAAGTTCACACAGCAGGATCATTTATTTTAAAAATAAGTGACATTTACAATACCTTCTCAAACAGAACTTAAATACATTTACTCAACAACAACCTGTCAAATAATGGGAGATTAAAGTGTTTGAACCTCTCCCACCATCTAAACAAGGCACAGCTGTACATTGCTATTCTGAAACATTTCCATATAAAAGTGTTCACTCTTTTCACTTGCGGAGACTGGAGTTCAGCATTTCCTCTTCCACAAGTCATTACAGGGTAGTCCAGACACCCAAAAATAGTTTGTTAAAAAAATAAGTCTCAAGAATTTACAAAGCCCACTAATGGGAAGTTTAAAGTCCTAGAAAAAGCCAATTTTACAGTTTGAGCCTAGGGGTAGCTTGGATCAAGAAAGCAAGGCCAGCTTCACCAGCATGGTCCAAGCTGCTGAAAGTGCAAAAATCAACACATGAAGAGTTAAGGCACCAAGCTTTAAACCCCCCTGAGGTACTTAAGGAAAAAAAAAATCAGCAGGTGTTTTAGTCTGGCAGTGTCCCTTGAGCTGTGAAAAGCTGCTTTAGGAGTCAATAGTTGCATCTGTTGCATCTGGGTTAGAGGAATCCTAGACAAGGATCCTAAAAGATTAGTGTGAGAATTACATAAAATTTATTTTAATGCAGAACTTAACATAGTAACACTGTTTGCTGGTTTTCCCAGCCCACCTCTTTTAACACAAAATTTCTCCTTTAAAAATGAGCAGTTTCAGAGCTCATAAAGACAAGATCAGCAGCAAGGGCAACTGCCAGGCAGCACATGTTCCCTAATATCAGGCTCCTCCTGTGTGCTTTATCCCGACCCACTAGTTCAGCTGAGGTTACACTGATCCCTAAACAGGGATCCAGACCAGGAATGGTGACAGGAGTAAAGAGGAAGATCAGAGTCAAACTCACAGCAGTGGAGACTATTTTGAAACACTGCTACTGCTAGAAATGAAGCAACACATGTTAGTTGCACCCCTTGATCCTGGTAATTTCACTTCTGAATAGAAGCAGGGGGCAAAAGGAGTTGCTGACAACCAGGTCTTGGGTAACCACAGCAGGCAGACAGAGGCTTCCAGAGAAGCAACAAGGGATGCTTTTTCCCTCCCCAATATCTTAGATGTGGAACAGCAGCAGCAAGCTAAAAAATAGACCCAAAAATGTCTCACTCAATCCTCTAAGAGTAAGGTCAGAAATACACAGCACTGAGGAAGTCTTTGCCATTCAGGAAAAGCTCACCAGCAGCCAGATCTACAGCTGCATCTCCAGACTCCATTGTTTTGCGGGAAGAAAACAGTCTTTGGAAAGATCTTTAGGATCTTCTTACGGGCATGAGAAGTCAGCATCCAGATCCTGCAGAACTAGCTGCCAGAGCAGGTCTCAAAGCAGAGGGTGCCTCACAGGCTGAGCAGCTGGATAGGGCCAGCTGGACCTCCTTTGCTGCAGAACAGAGGGCATTTCTGACACCTAAAGGCCAAACCCTCAGGTACAGCCCTTTTCTATGGGAGAGGGATCAAACTGATGGTCTGGGAAAGCTCTTTCCTTCCCAGGAACAGGATGTTCTCTGTAGCAGGAATGAGATTGTTTTCTATTAAAAAAATAGAATCTCTTAAGCAAGCCTAAGGTGCCCCCCTCTCCCCAGGAGGCTGCCAGGGATCTGGCCAAAGTGCAGGTAGAACAGATAGTCTTCCCTTTAACAGCTCGGCACTCCAGCTGCACAGCACATGATTGCCTTGTGAGTAATCCTCAAGGGCCAGGCAGATGGTATTTTAAAATTAATCTTTTTTGGCTTGGGCAGGCATATTTTTTTCTTTAATCTCTCCAATCCCATCTCTTCATTTCAGTCTTGTTGGCACCACCACAGTAGTCCAGTTCTCCTTTTAGTATGGAAAATACCAAGGCAGCACTCTTGCCCGACCCCTAGACAAGAACAAAAAGCATCCTAAAGCACAGGACCATATCTCAGACCAGATACAGCAGCAGTCAAGTGCTGCCAAAAAGCATAGCTACTGCTCCAAGAGCAGAGCTTCCTCTTTCTATCCCAGCTAACCCAAACCGAATCTAGCCCAATCAGTGCACCTGCATGGGACCACAGGAGCCTGGAGCACATCCAGCCCCATCTCCGGGGGGAGAGGGAGCAGGGCAGCTTTGCTCCCGAGCCAAGCTAAATGATTGCAGGGCAAGGCTCCAGGACCCCAACAGCCAGTGGGGCTGAGAGCATGATCCCATCTACCACCCTCCCTTTCCTTGCAAGGCAGGGACAGCAGGACAGCAGCAAGTTCACAGATGTTTCTGCTGCCCCTAAACCTCCTCCCACAGCCCACAAGGGGCCAGGGCATCAGTGAAGTTAATCCACAGCGAGCTCGCAGATACCAGCGAGGACACAAGCAGCAGAGGCACACTAAAGAACAGCTCCAGGCCCATCTGGGGACATGAGGGACGGTGGGGCAGCAGCACAGACAGGCTCTTGCAGGTGCCACACGCCCTGGGTGCCTGTCTGCCTCACTATTGCTGGCTGCTCACTTCTGTCCTTTCCGATCTCAACTGCTCACAGGCCCGCGAGGTGCCTGGGAGCCCAGCTGGACCCAGCCGCCAGGCTCCCGCAGTGGGTGATGCTAACAGTGCAAGACAGCAGGAGACATATCTGGCACAGGCCTCCAGGAGGAGATTCCTGCCAGGGCCCTTCCTCCTCCCTGCGCCAGGGCAGGAGGCTGCAGAGCCCTCCACAGCACAAGCCAGGGCAGCTATCCCCAGCACCCTGAGACTCCCCGCTTGAGCCTGCTTGGCCAAAACATGCAGGGAGAGCTCCCCCCCTCCCCCCCCAACCCCAGGTCCGCTCACGCTGGCCCCATCGCTGCTCACCTGTATGTCCTCCCTCGCACCCGTGAGCGTTGTCCTCCGTAATAGCTTCCTCGCTGGGAGAGCCCTCCCCGGGGGTGGAAGCGGCCCCGGTAGCCCCCACGGTCAGTGCTGCTGATGCCCGGCATGTTGGTTCTCTTGGGCAGCACCTGGAAGGCAGAGCCAGCTCAGCTGCACCATTGCTGCCAGCCCCAGGGACCAGCACGGCTGCTTGTGCCACTGGGGCTGGGAGAGACAGACACCATCCAGGGCCCTCATCTTACCTTAATGATACGGCCTCTGAACACGCTCTCGTCCAGCTCCACTGCTGCCTTCACAGAGCTCTTCTCTTCAAACTCGATGTACGCATACCTGCAAGGGGAAAGGGGTGAGCGCTGCCATAGGGACACCCCACTGCGAGCTGCCTGGCAGGTCCTTTCCTCCGTGGGATGGTCGGACTCTGGCAGAGTGACTGTCAGCAACCCCGGCCCCCAGCTCTCCCCATCCACCTGCACATCCAGAGAAGCCACAAATCTCCTGCAAGCCAGCTGGCCCGGCTCACAGCAGGTGCAAGATGGTTCAGACAGATCCCCATCAGCAAAGCTGCTCCTGCAGGACCAGAGCCTGCTCACAGCGCTGGGGCTGGACTGCTCACTGCTGTGGAGCTGTGCTGAGCACCTCAGTGAATGCAGCACACAGGGAAACGGAAGGAGAAGAGCAGCCAGGGCACACAGGATCAGCCCTGTGCTAACAGAACAGGAGCAGTTTGGACCTAGGCAACGCTCTGGTTTTAGGGCCAAGGTGGGGAGGGAGCATGCAGAACGCCAACTGCAGCAGCATTCAGAGCTCCCTTCTCCCTGAGGGCAGTGGCCATGGATTAACACTCCTGAGCACCTTTTTACATGGCCTGGAAGGAAGTCAAGCTCTTCCCCTCCACACAACACCTGAATGAACCACCACACTAGCTTTTAGCTGGGGATCTTCCTCCAAATTGAAGGGCATGGGACAACAGCATCCTCTCCTAGAGGACACAAGGCCCCCAGTACCCCCCCCAGGACTCAGGTGCAGGCAGCACAAATTCCTGCCCTGTCTGCACACAGCAGACAGGGCAGGACATGCTGCTTTCCAGGAACTCAGAATAGCAGCTCTATTTCTATAGGACCTACAACATTGCACAGGGCTGATGCCAAGCTATGAGGAGCCCTCAGTTTGAAAGCCCCTGTGCCAGAGCTTGTACTGACCCCACTAACCCACTGCAGAATTTGGAGCACAAACCCCTTCTCTGCACCAGAGGTTTCCAACCAAGCTTTAGCTGTGTCTCAGACCAAGAGCTGCAGCCCTGCAAGCTGGCAGCTTTGGAGGAAGCCACCTCCTCCTCCTCTGAGGCCAGCAGTGCTGTTTGCAGAGCAGCAGGGTTGAAAGCCACAACCTCAAAACCACAGCCCAGAGTGAGGCAGGACACATGCCTGTTCCCAAAGCAAGGAGTGCAGGATCTGACCCAAGACAGTGCCCTCAGACACCCCCAGCCCACCCCAACCCCTGGCACAGCACTGACCCTTTGGGGTGTCCCGAGAACTTGTCACAGAGGATGGTCACCCGGTTGATCTGCCCACAGCTGTTGAAGTGAGATTCCAGCTCCTCTGCAGTCCCACCATAGTCCACCTGCAGCAACAGTCCTGGCCCTTGAGCGCTGCTGAGCACCTCCGCCTGCCCAGCCAGCACCAGCCTCCCTGGCTCAGCTCTCCAGGGCAAGGGGAGTCCCCAAGCTGAGCTGTCTGTGCACACGCCAAGCCATCCCTTCCCCTGACAGCAGGGAAATCCTCACCCACACACTTGTGTCACCACTGTGCCCTAATTTGCACTGCCAGGTGATGCCTCTACTTGGAAGAGGAGGTGCCTGCAAGGAAAGGCACCGCCCAGACAGCCAAGTCCAGAGCCTGGCTAACTCTTTAGCTAACACAGCTCACAGTTCCAGCCTTGCTGCCTCCTGAGGCTCATGAGCAAGCTAAGGTCAACAGGGACTCACCCAGATAGGACTCTTCCAAGTGTGAGTCATCAAGACTCTGCATCACTTTTGCCCTCCAGGATGTCAACACAATGGGAGTTTGAAACCCAGGGAAGCATCACCTGAATCACTTGACCTAGAAACCCAAGTCCAGGAGACAACCCCACACACCCTTCTGGGGGGTATTTTGCGTAGCTGACACACTGCAAGCAGCTAGGGATCAGGGCAGAAGCTGAACTGTAAGACTCAAACCATATTCCTTATCTGGGCTGGGGAGAGGCACAGTGCTTGGGATGGAACCAGCCAGCTGGGGCAAACACACTCCGGCAAAGAGCTGCTGCTGGGGACTGTTCCAGGGACTCCAACCAGCATGTGTGGCTTCCCACTTACATTGCCCACATAGATGGATCGCTGGTCAACCTCCATTTTCTCCTCTGTCGTCTTTGGGAACAGACCTGCAGAGACAAGGGCTGCCCTGAAGCAGTGGGTGGAGAGGTAGGAGCCCTCTCGCAGAGGGAGCATAGCTGCCTGCACAGCCTCCTCTCTGCACAGCTGCCACCGAGCAGCTTCCAGCTCTCACTCCTGACACACTGCAAGCTCCCCATGTCCAGACTCCTGTTCAGGTTTAGGCATTCCCAAATTCCCTGTTGTCAGCCTCATCCTCCATCCCCTTGTCTCGCTTCTCATCACAAAAAAATGACACAGGGCAACTGATGCTGCCAAACTCATTAATTTACTGAATTTTGGCCTGCGAAGGTGGGAGGCAAGAATGGTTATAACCCGCATGAGCATCATGTCCTGCTCAGGACCCCATCCCTGGGGGGGGGATCTCACACATCCAGTCAGCAGCTGACAGGACACCAGGGACTGCCAAGAGAGACAGAGCTGCACACTCCCACTCTAATGGACACCCTCTGCCCCCAGAGGTGTCCCTGGTGGAGAGACAGCAGCACCCAGGGAAAGCCCATACCTGCCTCCGAGCTCATGATGAAGCGGCTCTCAGCTTCCAGCTGCAACTCCTTCAGCCTCTCATCCTCTTTCTCCATCTCCCGCACTCTGGCTTTGATGGCTTCCAACTCCTGAAATGCAAACCAGCACGCACCTTCACCACCAGCACACAGCCAGGCTGGGGGCAAGGTGGGGGGGGCTGGTGCTGGGGACAACAACCTGCCTCGTGAAAGGGGAGTTCAGCTTCTAGCTCCGCTAGAGAGAAAAAAAATGAAAAAACATTTCCTTTCTTGCATTTACTTGTGAAGCAGCATTTGCTGGAGTAGAGGTGCCCCAAGCAGCACTGAAACAGCCAGAAGGAACTGGAGATTTAAACTGGTGATGAACAGGAGCCATTTACTTAAGCTCAGGCACACAAACTGCTCAGTGGGGAAAGCTCAGCAGCTGGAGAGTGACAATTCAGTTTCCATCTTCTCAACTTAACAATGGGGGCCCCAAGATTACTCTTATTCTTAACTTTGGGGATTGGTTGAGCAGAGCAGTAGAAAGTTTTCCATTTTCTTAGAGAAACTGGGAAAACTAATTTCACATTTAGCCAAACACTCACTGGGTCCTGCACACCCAGCTCCTCCGCACTGTCCCCCTCCAGGCGGCTCAGGTCCGAGTCTTCCCCTACAGCCTTCTGCAGAGCTGCCATCTCTGCCACATCCCAGGACTCCTCCACTGCTGCCAGGGATGGTGGGTCCTGCCACCAGATCCCAGAAGTGTCCAGGAAGAGAGGGCTGGGTAGGAACAGCAGCAAAAAGCAAAGAACAACTTAACACAGAGTCTACAGTAGAATATCAATCAGGCGAAGTCTTTAATAGCACTTCTTCCAGAAGGAAGAACAGCCACCCCCAAAGGAGTTCACTCTCAAGGCTGCAGGCAGGCTTGCAGCAAGACTCCAGGGGTCTGACCTAAGGAAGGCTCTCTGGTTCACACATGGGCCACTTCCCAACATGGGAGGGGCTGGGAACTTCACTGAGGTCAAGGAAAGGGAAGAGAAGGCACCCCACAAGGAGAGCTCCCAGGCTGTACAGAGGGAGCAGCAGGGAACCCTGCCTCATCCAATGAGAGGCAGACCCACACCCTTCCAGGCTTCAGCCTGGTTTAGGCTCACAGAGGGACAAACCCTCCTGTCCCTGAGAGGGAAGCTGACCCTGCTCCACAGCCAGGAGCCTTCCACTGAGCCAGGTCCAGTCCCCATGCCTCCCAGTCAAGCCCACCGAGCCAAGACCTGCTTCAGTCACCACCAGCGGTGGCAGCCCGCGCCGAGCCCGCTACCCGGCCCTACCTCGCCCGGGCCCCGAACATGCTGCGTGCCTTCCGCGGAGCCGAGGGAGCGGTGCCACGTGCGGATCCCCCGCCACCACGTGCGGCCCTCCCGCCGGCGCGCCACTTATCATACATCAGCAGCCAATCAGGGCAGGGCGCGCCGCCAGGCCCCGCCCCGTGGCGGCAGGGCGGGGGCGCCGCTGCCCCTCCCGGCCGTGGCTCCGTGGCCGCGGGTTCGAGCCCCCGGTGCGCCCCGGCCAGGCCGCTGGCGTGTGCCAGGGCACGGCAGGGGCGAACACAGCCCCTGCGGGCCTCCAGACCCCTGACCCTTGTCACCTGCTGGCCCGGTCACCTCTGGTGGTGGCCAGGCCTGGCAGGACATCACTGCTGTTTCTCTGAGTGGGAAACTGCAGCGGTGCTGGTGGGCTGCAGCCCACTCCCAGGGACTGTATCCCGCTGCCCCAGCCCTCCCTGCCACTGCCTCAGGCACTGGGGACACCCCTGAGCAACAGGAGACCCCGAGGCAGGGTGCAACATCTCAGGGAGGAGAAATCCCTTTGGAAACCGGTTGCAGGACCGCGGATCCCTGGGGCGAAGTGAACGCAGCCCCCAGTGTCACTCGCCGTGGGCGCCCCTTCCCGGGGGGCCAGGCATGGGGGGGCCGACCAACCCCCAAGGCTATACAGACACCCCGGGGGGTGGGGGCACAGGGAGGGCGAGGGGACCTAGCATAAGTGGAGGCTGCGGAGCCCTCTGGTTGATATTAAATTGTCTTTATTACACGGATACAGAGTTAAGAACAGACATAACCTGAATCATAAAGTTTACATCTTTCACAGGTCAAACATACAGTACACTTAGAGAAAGCAGGAAACAGCAAGGGGGGGGGACAGCATGCCGAAGGAAAGTCCTATCACGTCATCTCTCTAGGCTGGCCACGGGAACCCGCGCGGCAGGGCAGGCGCCGCCGCTTCCACCTTCCGGGCAGCTCCGGTTTCCAGCCCCCCAGCCCGGATCCCTGCGCCGGCTCACGCGGGCCCCGGCATCCCCGCGAGCCGATGCCCGCGGGTCCCGTGGGCAGGGCTCAGCCGCGGCGCCCCCGGGACCGGCAGCCGCGCGCTCCCACGTGGGGCTGGCCGGGTGCCCTCGGGCGGCCGTGCCCCCGGAGCTGGGGCACCCAAGCGCCGGGGAGCCGGGAACCAGGCGAGATGCCGGGGGAGCAGGGTGGGCGCCCCGGCCCCCGCTCCGGGGATGCCACGGCGGCAGCGAGCCGGAGGAGGGGAGGACAGGACTGCGGAGGGCGGCGCAGACACGCGTCGCCGGCCGTGACCGAGCGAAGGCCGGGCCAGGGGGTGCCCCGGAGAGGTTTGGGGCAGGGGAAGGACGGCTCCGTGGCGTTGCCCCCGGGACGGCGCGGGCAGCCCAGCCTCGCCAGCACATGGCCAGCCGGGGCACTTTGGTTTCAGCTGGGATTTCGGGTTGGGATTGCGAGGCAGGAGCTGAAGAGCCTGCTTAAAGCCAGAGGAGAGCCACCCTTCTCCGGCCACCTCCTCCACCCGGCGCTGCCACCGGCACCCGGCACCCGCCGGCTCGGCCTCCCCGCAGCGCCGGGGCCCGGGGCAGGCTGCCCCCGGCCGCAGACACCGCGTCCCTCCTGCCCAGCCGCGACGGAGGGGAGCAAACCCCCGCGCCGGGGCTGCCACCTCCCGGTCGCCCCAAAGCCACCGCCGAAGGGCCAGTTCCCGTGGCGGGCGCCCCGCGCTCCCGCGGGTCCCCGGCGCCGCGACGTCCCCGCGCTGGCCCTGGCCCCTCCGGCCAGAGCCTCCCGGGCCACCACGGACCCCTCTGAGCCCGCTCCCGCGGCTACACCAAGCTGCTGTCCTCCCTTCATCGCTATTTTTTTGGGAAATATTACACTTTAAAGCTGTCGTTCTGGTTTGGCCGTCTGCTAGCGCCACGCCGCCCGTCCCCTCCCTCCTTCAGCTTTTGGTTTCAATGCAAGGTTCTTTAGGGTATTTTTCTTCTTATTATTAAAAAAAGAAAAAAAAGAGAGAGCAAAACGGAAAGGAAGCGAAACGAGAGCAGAATCTCTGCGTAAACGCTCTCGCCTGCGGTTTCCCGGCGAGGCGGAGGTAGAGAGGCAGGGCCCGGCGCGGAGCCGGCGGCGCGCCGGCGCACGGACACGCATGGCAGGGAGGGCAGGAAAAGGAACAGACACCAAGAAGAGCAGGCGGCCCCGCAGCAGGTGCATCTGCAATACTCTTATATATTACCTCTTCTCAGGAAACATAAGAAAAATAGACAATATTACATATGCCACACCATAAATAAAGTGAACAGTCACTCGAGGGGGCCCCCCGGCTCAGCTCGTAGCCCCGGCGGGACACAGAGGGGGGCGAAGGGGAGCCGCACGGCTGCACCCGTCGCAAGCTGGAGACAAGCTCCAGCGATAGCTCCAGCCGCACCAACCGCTTTCCCCCTGCGCAGCCTGCCCCAGGCTCCCAGCACTGGCTTGGAGCTGCCCAGAAACCTGCCCTGGGGACGGCCAAGGTCTTGGGGTGCGTGCACCCTGCCACAAGGTCTTGGGGTGCAGGCAGCCCTGCCGTGGGCATGGACAAGGTCTCGGGTAGACGCAGCCTTGTCCCAAGGTCTCAGGGTGCACGCAGCCATGCCCTGGGGACGGGTGACGTCTCAGGTGCACGCAGCCCTGCCCTGAGACCTCGGGACACAGCAGGACCCTTTGCCGATGGCATTTGCCACTGGTGCTCCGAGGGGCCGGGAGCTGCCGGGATCCCCATGCAGCTCTCCGGGCCCCCCGAAGGGTGCCAGCACCGGGGTGACAGGGCTGATGTGGTTTTGCACAGTGTGTGGCAGGCTGCCGCCAGGCCCAGCTGCAGAACCGTCAGCACCCGCACCAGGGAGATGCAAGGGCTGCCGATGCCAGCATCCCCTTCAGCCTCCCGCCGCAGCACAGGGGACACCCGGGGGCCCTCACGCTGCCTCTCCATCCCAAATAGCCAAACAACCCGCAGGCAAACGCCGCCTGCGCCTGACCCGAGTCAGAGCCGCGGTGAACCCAGCCGGCGCGACCGCTCCGCTGGCCAGAGCAGCACCCAGCTCCGGCCCCGGCCCCAGCCTGGCTGCCCCCAGCCCCAGCAGTGAGGCTCAGGGCAGGGGCACTGCACCAGCAGCACGCCGATACCACCACCTGGGAGACATCCCGCGTACCGGGCCCTGCTGCAATGCACACCGAGCGCCAGGCATGGCACAGCACGGTGCAGCACAGCATGGTGCAACATAGCACGGCCCAGCATGGGACGGCGCAGTGTGGCATGGTGCGACACAGCATGGCATGGCACAGTGCAGCACAGCACCGTGCAACGCAGCATGGCATGGCACGGCACGGCACGGCACAGCACGGCATGGTGTGACACAGCATGGCACAACTCAGTGCAGCACAGCATGGTGCAACACAGCGTGGCTCAGAATGGCACAGCACAGCGTGGCATGGTGTGACACGGCACGGCACGGCATGGTGTAGCACAGCACTATGCAATGCAGCACGGCTTGGCTCGGCATGGTGCAGCGTGGCATGGTGCAGCACAGCACAGCACAGCACGGTGCAGCACAACATGGCGCAACACAGCACGGCTCAGCATGGCGCAGCATGGCATGGTGCGACACAGCATGGCTCAGCACCGTGCAGCACAACACAATGCAATGCAGCACAGCTCGGCATGGCACAGCGTGGCATGGTGCGACACCGCATGGTGTGGCACGGTGCGGCACAACACGATGCAACACAGCACGGCTCAGCACGGCACAGCGTGGCATGGTGCGACACAGCACAGTGCAGCACTGTGCAGCACATCACGATGCAACGCAGCACGGCTCAGCACGGCGCAGCGTGGCATGGTGCGACACAGCACGGCACAGCACGGCATGGCGCGACGCAGCACAGCACGGCACGGCACAGCACGGCCCTGCGGCCGAGGGGACCACCAGGAGGGAAATTCGAACACAGCACCCACGGCCAGGCCTCTCAGTGACTAGTGCCTGGAAACGCGACCAAACCGACCCCAAACCCTTCTTTCTTCTCTAAAGAAAACACACAGGATGGTTTTTGCAAATCCGGAAACTAAAGCTCCTAACGAGCACATGAATTCTGCTTCTTTTCGGTTAAACCTAGCTCCTAAACGTCACATCCTCCAGTGGTTTCTCATCATCTTTTATTTGGCAAATGTCTCTTATTATTATCACTATCATTATTATTATTATTATTATTATTTTTGGACCTCTGCAAACACTATTTACATTCACATTAACGTACAGCATTTCTGCCCTGGCCGTGCCGGGCGCGCTCTGGCTTCCCTCCTCTCAGAGCCGTGGGACTTTCCGTATTGCACTCCCGTCCTCTGCGCTTTATACAATGATGCAAGAAATACAAAATAATCTACATCGTCTTTTTCTTCCTTCTCTACGAGGAAGTATTTGTTGGTTTCTTTCCTTTGCTTTCCACCTAGAAAAAAACGTTGCAAAAAAATCTGACGCGGGCAGTGGAAAAAAAGAAAAGAAAACCCAGAATTCAAAAGCAACCGAGCAGCGACCGTGTTCATCGCAGGGCTGGAGAAACCTTCTGGCGACCCGCTGGCCACGGAAGCCAGGCGGAGCGGCCGGCCGGCGCCCAAGAGCGCCGTCGGGAAGGGACAACCACGAAAGGCGTCTCCGCAGCTCCTTTCCTCCGGCGCGGCGGCCGGGCCGAGGTAGCGGCTGCGCCGGGGCCGGGGTCCCCGGGGTCCCCGCCGCCGCGGCCCGTCCTGGGGTGGGGGGAGCGCTCCCGCCCGCGCTCCCCGCTTCCGTAGCATCGCTTCCTTTCCTCTCCGCTATTTCTTTGCTTTGTTTCGACAGCAGCTCTTCGGCGCGGGCGGGCAGGCGTCCGTCCGTCCGTCCGTCCTCCTCGCAGGGGCGTCGCGATGCCGCGGGCTTCGCCGGAGCCCCCCGGCCGGCCGGGCGCCCCCGCGGAGGGGAGAAACGGCAAAGGAACCGACAACAGAACGAGACGAACTTTGGCAGTGGAGAAACGTTTGGGTCTTTCTCGTTTTTGGATATCCTTTGGAGCAGAGGTGAGTCTGGTATGTTCTTGGCTAGCTAGCAAGGTAGTTTACAGGTGAGCTTCCGTCACGTGGTTCGACTTCGCGTCGTCCGGGGTTTTTTTTTTTTTGCATTTTTTTCCTTTTTTTTTTCTTTTTTTTTTTCCTTTTGTACAATTTCTTACTTAAAGCCAAAGAGTTCGACGTTTTCATTTTTATTTTATTTTATTTTTTTTACAAAAAAAAAAAAAAGAAAGAAAGAGAGAGTAAGAGAGAGAGAGAGAGAGAGAAAGGAAGAAAAGAAGTTCCCTTCCTGCTGCGAGCGAGCTCCTTGGCGGCGCCTCCGGCGAGCGCCCGCCGGGCTGGCCTCGTCCCCAGTCACTTCGGGCAACGTTTGCAGACAAATTCCTCATCCGGACGGGGGGGGAGGAGGAAAAAAAAAACCAAAAACCAACCCGGTAGCAACGAGTAACAATTCCCCCAAATCATAGAAAACCAACCAAAAAGCCAAAACAAAGACCGAAGAGAGAACAGAGAAGACTGGTAGTTGCCTTAACTCCACTTAAAGCCCAGCTTGAGGATCCGTGAGGATTATTTGTGAGAGCTAGAGAGGTCGTTTTGGAGGTCAAACAATGTCAGGTAGCTGAGGAAATTGCATCGAGTGCAGTCTTGTTTCTTTTGGAGAGAAGTGGTAGCAGCAGCGAAGTCCCGTGGGTTTCTCCGGCGCGGTGCGGCGCGGCGCCTTAGCGGGACGCGCTCTCCAGCGGGGCCGGGGTGGCCGGCGTGCCGGCGCGCGACGCCGCCGCCGAGCCCGTCTCGCCGGGGCTGCCGGCGAGGGCCGCGGCGTCGGGCTGCGCCGAGCCCAGCGGCAGCCCGGCGCCCGGGGCCGGGGCGCCCGGGGCCGGCAGGCCCTGCAGAGTCTGCCCGCAGACGTGGTGGTGCTTCTCCCAATCCTTGTGCTGGCAGAAGGAGCCGCAGTAGCGCGCCGTGTTGCAGCCGCTGCAGGTCTCGCTGGCTTTGCGCCCGCAGTTCCAGCAGCTCTGCGGGGACAGCCCAGGCGCAAGGCTCAGCGGCGGCCCCGCGCGGGGCGCCCGGCTCTCCCGTCCCGTCCTGTCCCGTCCCGTCCTGTCCTGTCCCGTCCCGTCCCGTCCCGTCCTGTCTCGTCCCGTCCCGTCTCGTCCCGTCCCGTCTCGTCCCGTCCCGTCCCCTCCTGTCTCGTCCCGTCCCGTCCCATCTTGTCCCATCCTGTCCCATCCCGTCCTGTCCTGTCCCGTCTCATCCCATCTCGTCCCGTCTCGTCTCGTCCTGTCTCGTCTTGTCCCGTCTCGTCTCGTCCCGTCCTGTCTCGTCCCGTCCTGTCTCGTCCCGTCCTGTCTCGTCCCGTCCCGTCCTGTCCCATCCCGTCTCATCCCATCTCGTCCCGTCTCGTCTTGTCCCATCTCGTCCCATCCCGTCCTGTCCCGTTCTGTCTCGTCCCGTCCCATCTCGTCTTGTCCCATCCCGTCCCGTCCCGTCCCTGCAGCGCTCTGCAGCACACGAGACATCGCCTGCAGCCTGCAGCCTCCCCGCTACCCGGAGCCGCGCACTGCCTGAGCTGCAAACCCGACGGCCAACGGCGCCGGTGCAACCGCCCGAGCCGCCGCGGATCCCCGTCCGCCACCACCGGCGGCAGCTCCCACCTCGCTCGAGTCCTCCTGCTGATTGACGACGGTCAGCGCGTCCTCCGACGCCTGGCGCTTGGCCTCGGCCAGGGCTCGCTCCATCTTGGCTCGCTCCGTGGTGATGAGCTCGTGGGCTTTGCGCTCGGCGTCCGACACGGCCTTCTGCAGCTCGGACATGGCCTGCCGCTTCACCTCGTTCACAGCTTCTTCTGCAAGGCGGGCGGCAGAGAGCGTGGCACGGGCTGCGCCGCGGCACCCGGCCCCCGCGGCCGCTCCCAAACCCACGGCCACCTTTGCCTGGCATCTAAGCGGCGGCCCCCTCGCCGCTGCGCTTTCCGCTCGTCGCTGCCTGCCCTGCCTGCCGCGGCCCCGAGACGGGGCGCGAGCACGAACGGGACGTTGCCCGTGGGTCCTGGCCGCGGGCTCTGGGGCAGGCTGCGGGGGGCTGAGCCAGCGGGACCCAGCGCCGGACGAGGGCTCAGTCCCCGGGGCCGCTTGAGCGGCAATTTCGCACGCCTCCACGGAGGCTCTCGCGAGGGCAGAGACCCCGCGCCAGCTCAGCACGCTGATGAGCGCCGCCCCGCACTCACCAGCCTTCCTCCAGATCTCCTCGGGCATGTAACCGGAGAGGGGCCGCGGCACGAACTCCCGGTGAGCGTCTGCGAGGGAGAGGAGCGGGGCACGCCGTCAGGAGATGCGATCCTGCCTGCAAAGCCGGACCCCGGGGAAACCCGCGGGGCGGCGCGGACCCCCCACCCCCCACCCCGGGCTGGCGCCGCCGCCGCCGCCGCCGACTCGCAGCCGCCCCGGCGCCCGGCGCTGCGCGGCGTCAATACCTAACTGGGGAGGCTCGGAGCCGGCGGAGCCGTTGTGGGGACGGGCGGGCGGCGCGCTGCCCTTCTTCATGTCCTCGGCGTCGCTGTAGCGCCGGATCCAGTGGTTGAGCTCCTCGCGGTCGGCTTCCTGGCACCGCCGCAGCACCGTGAGGGACCGACGGGTCTTTTCCACCATGTCCATGATGCAGTTGAGCAGCTGCGGGGCAGGGGGGCAGCGAGGGCTCGGCGCTGCCCTGGGCTCCGCCGGGGCGCGCGCAGGTGCGGCGCGGCCGCGCTGAGCAAGCCATGCTCGGGACAAAAGCCTCGGAGGGGCCAAAACGGTACCCAGCCCAGGGCAACCGGCGCTAAAAACCCCTAATTGTGTCGGGAGATGCTCTGTTCCCCCCGCCCTCCGGTTGCCTGCGCGCGGGGTCCTGCAGGGAAACGCAGCCGCCCGCGGCCGGGATGCTCTGCAGCACCGCTGCGGCAAAGCCCGGGGCACGGCGCCTGCAGGCTGGTGCCCCCGAGCAGCGCCGGGGGCAAACCCAGGCCGGCAACGTCCCGCCGCGGGGGGCACCACGTACGTTGTTGAGGTGTTTCCACTCCTCCGCCCACTCCCGGTCGGTGAGCCTGTGATCGATCACCTCCTCCTGGCGCGCCCCGTGCACCGCTGCAAGAGAGGCGCAGGCCGGCGGTCAGTCCCGGCGCCCGCCTCCCCGATCCCCTTTACTCTGCCCGCGGCGCGCGGAGCATCGGCGCGACGCCCCCCCGGCTCCGTCTCACGCACCCCCAGCCGCGGGGATGCCGCCCGGCCGCCCGCGGAGCCCGCCGGCGCTCACCCGCTTGCCGGTGGCGCTCGCGGGGGTCGGCGTGCCGGTAGGCGTCGCGGTAGTGGTGCGCCATGGCCATGTCCTCCAGGCGGTAGTGCTGGGCCAGGGGGGCGGCGGGGTGCGCCAGCCCGTTGGGCGGGTGGCTCAGCCCGTTGCTGGGGCTGTACCGCTGCGCGGGGCTCATGGTGCACGGCCGCTTGCTGAGGTGCTCGGCGTGCGGAGGGTCTCGGTCCAAGCCGTTCTCTTTGGTCCTGAGCGGGGCAGAGGGTGGTGGTCGTCGCCGGGAAGCGGCGAGCCCTGGGGGCATCCCCGCCGCCGGCACCCTCCCTGCCCGCGAGCCCTCACCTGTCTGGCGTCCTCCTCTTGCCGCTCTCGCCGACCTCCAGGAGCAGCTCGGCGGAGTCGACGGGCGAGGAGGCGTTGGCGTCCAGCAGCAGCTGCTCGTGCTGCGCCAGGTACTGCGCCGGCGTCTGCTTGGCCAGGCGGGCGCAGTGCAGCAGCTCGCGCTGCAGCAGCGGCAGGTTGGCCTGCGAGGGAGCCGGAGTCGAGCCCGCGCCGCGGGGCTCGCCGCCCGCCACGGCGCTCCTGCCGCCACGGGCACCCTCCCTCCCCAGGCAGCCCGGCCCCTGCCCGGCAGAGCCCCGACGCGCTCGGCGCCGCGGTCGCTCCCAGCTCGCCCGGCGCCCGCGGGGCACCAGCACCGGCTGCAAGCTCCCCAACCACCCACCGCGCTCGCCCCGGCCCCGAGGAGCGCGCGGAGCAGCGACAATTAAGCAGCAGAAACACGTTTCTGTCCAGGCGCTTTTGCTGCCAGCTCTGGTTTTTCTATTTAGGCAGCTGATCCGCAGCCAAATCCCCATCTGTTGGACGTGTTAGCGCACAAGCCGGAGATGCGCGCTGCAGGCCCCCTCCCCATCCCCGGCTGGGGGAACAACCCCAAAAAACAAAAAGCCCCCAAGCCTGGGAAACACGCTGAGCCCGGCTGGTTGCAGTTACGATAACGAGAAGCATCTGGAGCCCTAGGTGGAAACAGCTGGGAGCAGGGCGGTGGCGGCGGCGCGGGGAGCGCGGGCTGCGCCGGCCGCGGGAACGCAGCGCTCGCTTGGCCGGGCGACAGCAGGGCGGCTTTGCACGAGCGGCGAGGTCACGAGCTCCAGGGAAAGCCGGCGTCTCCGCCGCGGCGCGCCGGCCGGGGGAGCGGGCGCCGCCGGCACCGCATCCCCAGCGCCGCATCCTGCTCCCACCACCGGCACGCCGCAGCCCCGGGGGCCGGTCGCCCCCTTCACCGGCTCCGACAGACCCCGTGCCCAAATCCCCCGGGCTGCCGGGCAAATCCTGCCTCCCCGCGGCCGGGCCGGGCCTCCGCGCCGGGGCCGGGCAGACGGGAGATGCAGAGATGATGGCGGGGGGCGGTTTTTGGTTCTTCCTCCGCTGAGGAAGGGCAGGCGGCGCTGACCCGCTGCCACCGCTGGCGCTGCCGGGAAGGCCAGCGGCCGGCGCGTCCCTCCGGAGGGAGCAGGGTGACAGCGCAGAGTCAGCGCAAAATTAAAAGGAAAATAAAAAAGGGCTTTTTTAATGAATCGCAAATGGTTACCAGATGGGCCCAACCCCTCGCTTTATTGCAAACAGCTCAGCGAGCGCCTCGGCCTCATGCGACTGCACACGGGCGGGCGGGCGGTGCGCGTGCTGGGGGACAGGGCACAGCCCGGGCGGCAGCAAGCGGCCGGCGCACGCGCCCCCCTCCCGCAGCGCCCGGGCGCGGGCACCCACCTTGAGGAAGGGGATGACGAAGGGCCGCAGCGGGAAGTTGGTGGCCTCCTGGAGCTTGGCGTGAAACTCCTCGATGGTGAGCGTGGAGTTCTGCGGGGAGAGCCCGGGCTCAGCACCGTTGGCGCGCAGCCCCGCTCCCGCGCCCCCCCGGCATCCCCCCCCCACCCTGGGACCCCTCATCTGCCTGGCACCGCCACGCTAAAGGGTGCTGAGACTTTCCTCATCTAGCAATAAATGCCCGAAAAACTCCCAGCTTCGCCTGCAAGGGGGAACACGCTTTCCCCACGCAAGGCTGCGTTTGGAAATTGAGGACTTTGCAGGCGGTGCCAGCAACAGGGACCCGCTAATCCTGCCCCGGGCCCAGGCTGGCGGCATCTGCTCCGTCCACCTCCCACCCAGCCAAAAACCAGCCCCAGACTTGAGGCCAGCTCAGCACCGACCGGACCCTCTCCTAGCTCAGCAGCATCTTCGTGCCGAAAGGAGAGAGCGGGAGCCCCGCTCGGGCGCAGGGCCGGAGCATCGCCCCGCCAGCCCGCTCCCAGCGCCCGCGCCGCCTTCCCGGGCTGGCGGCTGCTCTTCCCGGCAGAGCCCCGGGCCGCCGGCGGCAACGTACCACGAGCCCCAGGACGAGCGTGCGCACCCGCTCCCCGATCTCGGGCGAGATGTCGTTGCCGAACTGCTGCAGCGTGGTGAGGAAGCGCTTGAGCTTGCTGAGCTGGCGGGCGCCGCAGGCCGGCGGCAGCTGGTGGTTGGAGAGGGAGGCGGTGGAGGAGGTGGCCGGCCCGTTGCTGAAGCCGTTGGGGGTGGACGGAGCCCCATTGATGGCCGTCGGCGAGTGGCTGCTCCCGTTCATTACTGCGGGCAGAGAGGGCAGGAGCGGTGGGAGCGGGCACCGGTGCCCTCGTGTCCCGCCGGCGAGGCGGTGCCGGGCCTGGGGGGACCGGAGCATCCCGCCGGGCGCCCCTGGGCCGGATGACATCCCCGCGAGCAGCGCCCGGGCTCGATCCTGGAGACTGCGGGAGCCCCTTTCCGCTGCGTCCCGGCGGCACGGGGCTGCGGGGAGGGCCGGGGCGCAGCGTGGGGCAGGCAGCCCAGCGGCACGCCGCGGCACCCAGCCCGGCCGTCACCCTTCCCGTGCCCGGCGCGCTCCGCGGGGACGTCACGGCAGGCCGAGCCTCTCCTCGGCCGAGGGGCTCCATCCTGCACCTCGGAGAGCTGCTCAGCACCCCCAGGGACAGTCTGTGAGCTGTTCCCCACGGCGCCCAGCAGCACACCAGGCTGCCTGGCCCCGGTGCCCAACCGGGGAGGATGGGAGCCTCGGTGCCGGGACCCTCCGGAGTGCCCTGTGCCAGGGAACCGGAGGGGACAGGGCCTGGGGACGTGCCAGCCGGCGGCTGCAGCGGCACAGCTCGTGTCCGGGCTCCGCGCGAGCCCATGGTGGGGGGCACGCTTGGCCCCGGGCGACGGCACGCTTCGCTCCGTGCTGCCCGCGGGACGCGGAGCCGCGGGAGCCTCGGCCGGCCGCCCCACGCGCGCGCTCCAGGGACGCGGGGTGCCTCCGTCCGCGGGGCGCCGGCTTGGCCCGCGGCCCCCTGCCCCTCCGGGGATGGCACTAACCTTGCGCGGTGCCTGCGCCTGCCCGCACGCCGCCAGCCCTGCCTGCCTCCCCTGGCTTCTCGGGCTCCCGCTCGCGCTCTGGCAGGGCAGGATCAGCCGCCCGCTAAAGAGGTGCCAAAAATAACCCCGTGGCCACAACTGCTTTTATTCCCGCGACAGGTGCGTTACTAAGTTAGACTCCGCACATGTCCCTCGGCCGGCCGGGGCCGGGGTTTGCATCCTTGTGACCTGCCGAGCCGGGAGAGGGGCTGCCGCAGGGGAGCCGGGACGGCGCGCGGCTGGCCTGGGCACGGCGCGCCGGCGGGACGCCCGGCCGGGGCCGGGGGCTGCCGGGGCGCTGGCTGCCTCTCGGGTCTCTCATGAGAGCGTGTGCTTCATTTTACTTACAAAGACAGACCATCGACCATTTCAAGCAACCATGAAAACGGCCGCGAGGCAGAAACGTCGGCGGTCCGGCGTCTCGATCTGCAAGCAAAATAAAACACGCTATGATGAGAGAGCAGAGAGGGCAGCTCTCCGGGCCGGGCAGCGCCGCTGCGGCCCTCGCCCTGGGCACGGCGAACCGCCTTCGCGGGGAGCACACTGCGGTCCCCGGCCTGGAAAGAGCCCGCTCCTCGAAGGGCAGCGCGGCAAAATCGGGCATGCACCGGGGTCCGGCCGGCTGGCCGCAGCCGAGCGAGGGCTCAGCGGATGCTCTGCCGGCCAACGCGGTCCCTGCTCTCGGGCTCGACCCCTGCACAGCCCCGGCGCAGGCTGAACCCAGGGCAGTTTGCAAATGTTCCCCTGGACCGAGAACGACCGAAACGGCGTCTCCCTCTCGGTCAGACCCAGCGGAGACCGCGGCCCCGGCCCCCTCGGCCCCACAGGCACGCGTCCAGCGCCGAGCCTCAATCCACATCTGCTGCCCGGCTCGGATTAAAAGGCAAAACCCATCAGATCGCAGACGAGCACAATCCGGTTTCTAATTAGAGAACATCTGGCTCGGAGGGCGGCGGGGCGAGGCGGCCGCTGGGCCGGCCTCGCTGGCGGGCACGGCGGGAGCAGCCGAGGGGCTGCCGCTTCGGGGGTCCTTACCAAGCTGGTTTTTCCCCAGCTGGGATTCAGAAGCGAGAAGCAGCTACATCTGGCAACGAGCAAAAACCCCTGCGCGCGAGCGGGCGCGGAGCTGTCTCGGCGCCGGCGCTGCTGCAGCAGACTCTTCCCGGGGCGGCAGCCGCTCCGGCGCGTGGGAACCAGCCTCCGAGCAGCGCCTCGGCCGCGGGAACGGGCTCCTGCCCACCCGCGTCCCGACCCTCGCCCACCCCCGGCCCGGAGACGCGCCGCGAGCCGCCCCTGCACGGTGAGGACCTCTGCGGAAGCGGAGCCCACCGATCCGCCGGCACCGCTGGGCGCGCTGCTCCCCCGGGGAGCCGGCGGGGACCGGGACCTCACGCGCCCGCCGAGCGCTCCCGACGCCCCTGCGCCGCGGTGGCCTGCGCAGAGCCGGCGGGCCGTGACGCCGCGCGCCGACCGGCAGGCAGATCCCCCCGTGCCCGGGAGCCCCGACGGGGCCAGCTCCGACCCGCCGGGTGTTTCCCAGCCGCTAGCATCCGCGGAGACCCCACCGCATCCCCCAGCCGGCGCCGCGCGAGCGAGAGCGCCTGGGGCTGCGAGGAGCCCCGCGCAGCTCGGTGCCTCAGTTTCCCCACGGCACGGCAGCAGATCGGGGCGCCCCAGCGGCGCTGCTGCAGAGGGTCCGGGCGCTGCGGAGCTTTCGGGGCTCGGGGCGCGCAGCGCGAAGCCCTCCTCGAGCGCCAGGGCGGCTAACGCTGCGTGGCGAGCGCCTCGCCGGGGCTGCGCGGGCCCCGTCCCGCCGGCTGCCGGTACTCACTGGTGTTTGGCGTGAAGGAGGGGTGGCGCGTGGCGCCCTGCGTGACGGCCGGCGGCGGCATGCTGGGCGGCGTCGACCTGGACTGCGTCTTCACGTCGGCCGGGGAGTCAGGCATGGTGGTGGCCCGCTTCTCCGCGTTATCTGCGGGGAGAAGGCGCGGGGAGGTGAGCGGCGCCCGCGACGGGCCGTGCCCGCAGCCCCGCCGGCTCCCCCGAACGGACCCCGAAGGGGCAAAGGGCATCGCAGGCGCCCGCGGGCATTTCTCAAGCTGGCCTGGGCGTCTCCGCTCCCCTTCTTGGGGCGGCGAGGCTCTGGGCAGGACAGGAGCAACCCTTGTCCCAGGCAGAGCTCAGGGCCAGCAGAGATGTCGCCCGACCTCCTGCACCAATGCAGTATGGTGGAGATGGTGCCTGACCTCCCACACGGGTACACAACGGTAGAGACGGTGCCTGACCTCCTGCACTGAGGCACAGTGGTGGAGATGCTGCCCAACCTCCCGCATGGGTACACAGTGGTGGAGACAATGCCTGACCTCCTGCACCGAGGCACACTGGTGGAGACAGCGCCTGACCTCCTGCACCGAGGCACAGTGGTGGAGATGGTGTCCGACCTCCTGCACGGGTACGCAATGGTGGAGACGGTGCCTGACCTGCACCAAGGCGCAGTGGTGGAGACAGTGCCCGACCTCCTGCATGGGTACACAATGGTGGAGACAGTGCCTGACCTCCTGCACGGGTACACAATGGTGGAGACGGTGCCTGACCTCCTGCACGGGTACACAATGGTGGAGACGGTGCCCGACCTTCTGCACCAATACACAACGGTGGAGACGGTGCCCGACCTCCCACATGGGTACACAACGGTGGAGACAGTGCCTGACCTCCTGCACCAACGCACAATGGTAGAGACAGTGCCTGACCTCCCGCACAGGTACACAACGGTGGAGACGGTGCCTGACCTCCTGCACCAACGCACAGTGGTGGAGACAGTGCCCAACCTCCTGCATGGGTACACAATGGTGGAGATGGTGCCTGACCTCCTACATCAATGCACAACAGTGGAGACGCTGCCTGATCTCCCGCACAGGTACGCAATGGTAGAGATAGTGCCCAACCTCCTGCACGGGTACACCATGGTGGAGACGGTGCCCGACCTGCACAGGTACACAACGGCGGAGATGGCGTCCGACCTCCTGCACCAATGCACAGCGGTGGAGACAGTGCCCGATTTCCCACCTGCGTACATAACAGCAGAGACGGTGCCCAGCCACCCATGCATTTGCAACAGGGGAAGGTGCCCGGCCTCCTGCACAGACACACAACAGCGGAGACAGTGCCTGACCTCCCGCACCGACGCACAGCGCTGGAGATGGTGCCTGCACACGCTCCCTCCGCGCATGGCACAGCTGTGCACATGGACCGTGTTATCCCACAGCTGACAACCGCGCGTCCGCCCGCGGCTCCGGGGAACCCCGCGCGCCCGGCAGCATGCAACGCCGGCCTCCCAGAGCCTGGCTGCTCCCCGAAGCACCCGGCCTGCCCTGGGGACGGCGAAGCTCCTTCGCGGCATCTCCCGTGGGAGCCAACCGGGGCCACCGGGGCCGGGGCCGCCACGGAGCCGCGCCGTGACGGGTGGCCGCAAGTGCCGGGGCAGCTGTGGCGATCCGTCAGCACGCGCCAGCCCGGGGCTCGCCGCTCCGGCCCCGGCCGAACCAAAGAAGGAAGCGCCCGGCGCTGCCCCGCCGGCCCGGCACCCCGGCCGGGGGTCTCCGCCTGGGCCGGCCCCGGCTAGCGCCCTCCCGGGTGCTCTTGATAAATACTAATCTAATATGCATGCTTAATCCACGGCAACTGCTGCGAGATTAATTGAACCCTGCAAGAACACATTGCCCAGGCTAAATAAACCCGGGGTCTCAGCCAGAGCAGGATGCTATCGGGGTTCGCGGCGCAGCCGGAGCTGTGTTCGGAGAAGCAGAGACCCGCACGGCCGGCTCCGAGCCGGGCTCACCGACAGCCGCGGCATCTCCCGCCGCGGCACCTCGTCGGCATCCCGGTACCCCCCGGGGATGCGCGACACGGTGGCTGCAGAAGAGCTGCAGAAAGGCAAGCCGTCGCGGCGCGAGGAGCTCCGCAGACGTCGGACGCCGTGTCCGTAGGTGGCCCCTCGCTCCCGCCGCAGCCCTGCCGTCCCTCCCTGTGCCGGCCGCAGTCCCCCCGCCGAAGGCTGCGTTGGGGCAGCGCTGGAGCCCGCAGCGCTGGAGCCGGAGGCGCGGGGCGGCTGCTTGCTCGCCATGCCGGCAGCGCCGGCCAAGCAGCGCGGGCTGCAGTGGTGATAAATCAGGCTGGGAGGCTCTGCAGCGCTGCCGTGCACTGGGACAGGAGGAACCGCTCCAGCTCCCAACACTGCTGAGCCTGGGATGGGACGGGATGGGACGGGACAGGACAGGATGGGACACAGGGTCTGGGGAGCGGAGGGTGCCTGCTCCTGCACACGATGGGACTGTGCCATCTCCGCTCCTGCCAGCCTCAGTCACGACCAGTGGTCCCGCAGCGTCCACCCGGCTCCGGTGCTCAGGGCGCAGTGGGAGCATCCCGCGCCGCCCGCGCGGGAACACGAGCCACCGGGCATCGATCACCATCCTGCAAACGCCTGGACTTGCAACGAGGTGATTTTCTAGTTTTCCTCTCTCTGTTCCCTTCTCCCACTCTGTCCACAGGAAAAACCCTAAAAATAAGCACCCATCCCCATAAAACAATGTTTTGCTTTCAAGGTCCACCAAACTAAACACGATATTTAGAAACACCTATTTTTTATTTTACTTTTATAGAAGTGCTGTTCTCTGGGAAAGGCCTTCTCTGAGGACAGGACAGGGGGAGACTTGCTGGAAGACGATGGCCCAGGTGTGCTAGAGAGGCTGAAGTGTCTGGACGTGGCACCCTGGCTGCAGCATCCCCTGCCTCCTGTCCTGCTGGACCGTGGCACCCACGGGACGTGGCGCCCCGGCTGCAGCATCCCCTGCCTCCTGACCTGCTGGACCACAGCACCCACGGGACGTGGCACCCTGGCCGCAGCATCCCCTGCCTCCTGTCCTGCTGGACTGCGGCACCCACGGGACGTGGCGCCCCGGCCGCAGCATCCCCTGCCTCCTGACCTGCTGGACCACGGCACCCACAGGACGTGGCACCCTGGCCGCAGCATCCCCTGCCTCCTGACCTGCTGGACCGTGGCACCCACGGGATGTGGCACCCTGGCCGCAGCATCCCCTGCCTCCTGTCCTGCTGGACCGCGGCACCCACGGGACGTGGCACCCTGGCCGCAGCATCCCCTGCCTCCTGACCTGCTGGACCACGGCACCCACAGGACGTGGCACCCTGGCCGCAGCATCCCCTGCCTCCTGTCCTGCTGGACCGCGGCACCCACGGGACGTGGCGCCCCGGCTGCAGCATCCCCTGCCTCCTGTCCTGCTGGACCGCGGTGCCTAGGGGACGTGCCACCTCGGCTGCAGCATCCCCTGCCTCCTGTCCCACCGGACCAGGTCTCTGCCAGTGCCCCTGCGATGCTCCTGCCCGAGGCTGCTGCTGGCACAGGCAGCAGCCCCATCTGCAGCCCTGGTCGCAGAGCTCTAGGGAGCTGAGCTGGGACCCCCGCACCCCTCCGCAGGTAGCAGCTTTATGCCCAGCGATACGGAAAGGGCTGCGAGCCCAGGCTCGGTGCTGCCCGGGGAGGCAGCCGCCAACGGCAAGGGGCTCAGGAGGATGCACTCTGCCCACGCCGTGCGGCGGACGAGGCACTGCACCGCACTGGAGCTGACGGGTTTTGCAGCAGCCGCAGGACAGCTTCACAGTGTTTCCCTTGCGCCTCGCGAAGCCAAACCGCCTTCGCGGCGAGGGGGCTGCCGAATCGACCACGGCACCAGCCGACACGGGAGCGCCGCGCAGGCGGCCGCGAGCACCGGTCCCTCGGCCAGGAGCCGACGCGGGTGCATCCGGCGTCGGAGCAGCCGCTCTCCTCCTCGCCGGGACTGCTGCCCCGGCACCCGCCGCTCCCTGCTGCCTCGCAGCCCGTGCACCCGCATCTCATCAACAGGGATGCGGCGCTGGGCCCCGGAGCGGCGGATGCGTCCGCCTGCGGATCGCAAGGGTCGTTAATGACCCCGAGCAAGGCACAGCCGAAACTCCGCCACCGACGGCAAAGCAGCCAGCAGCGGTGCAGCGAAACGCTCTGCGCGTGCAGGACGTCACGCTTCGGGCAGCGCATCCGTGACCAGCAGCGTCAGGCCTGGAGCTTGCGGCTGGCCAACGGCCAGGGCAGGTCATCGCCTTCGTCCCTGGGGCCACGCGGGGCGGGCAGCGGCGTCCTGCACACCCACGGCGCGGAAAGCCGAGCAGCACCCCGTGCCTGCGCGAAACCGGCAGCAACCCGGCCCCATGCAAGGCCCAGCTCCCAGCACGAATTTCGGGCAGCCTTCGCTGGGTGCAAACGCCTCGCCGGGGCAGGGGGCTGCGCGGAGGCGGCAGGGCTGGTCCAGGAGAAGGTGGCAAGGGCCGCGGGCAGGACGCGCCACCGGCGCTTTGCGCTGCCGCTCGTCCCTCCCGGGCCAGCAAGGCAAGACGTTCGCCCCCGTCTGCACCCGCAGCACCGTCCCCGTCCCCCTTCCCTCGCTGCCAGCCCGACTCCGCACACGCGCCCGAGCCGCAGCGCGCAGGCAGAAAGCACGGACACGCTCCTCCTGGCACCGGCACGGCTTTTCCACAACTTCGCATCAAGAGGAAAGTTTCCGCGAAGCTGAACAAACACCAGGGGAAACTGGGTGTGTTTTTGCTTTTTTTTTTTTTTTAAAGGCAATAAATTTTCTGATGTGTTTATAATCCAAACACTGCAGCAGGGGCACGGGAAAGAGACACGGCCCCAAAACCTGAAGGATTTCTCAGCGTCGAGGCTGAGAAATGCCCAAAGCAAACAGCGAGAGGCACCTCGGAGCCGCGCGAGGCTCCAGCTGCAGCCGCCGTGGGCGGCCCGACCCCGCGAGCCAGCAAAGCCGGCGGCGCGGGGCCGGCTCCAGGCCCCGGCCGGGAACGGGGCGCCGCATCCAAGGCCATCCACCAGCGGGACACCGCTTCTCACTGCCCTGGAAATCCCAGCTCAGTCCATCGGCCTCGCAAAGCCACCGCCATAGCTTTTGCAAGGCTTTAAAGCGCTCGCTGATGCCTGCATCCATTGCCAGTCCCGCCGCCGGGCTTGCGGCCCCAGCCCGCTCTGCGCGGGACGCTTGCACGATTTAGGGTGTCGCAGCGCGGGGCCGAGGGGGCCGCGCAGCCCCAGGGCGCGGGAGCACGCCGGCGCAGCCGGGGCCGGGCAGAGTGCTCCCGCCTCCCTCCCGGCAGCGCTCACAAATGTGGCAATAATTCCCTGACATGACTCCAACTCCGTTGGAATTTTTTTTTTCTCCCCCCCTCTTTGGGGTAATTTGTCCCAGCCGCTCGGGGCTGTGTCTGTTTTCCTACATCTGGTTTCCATTAGGCCTGTGCAGCCCAGATGAATAAGTAATAATATAAAAATAAAAGGATTAGTATTTTCTCTTTCGCTGGTCGGAGCAGGCCCTCCCCCGCCCTGCTTCCCGGTGGGAATCGGATGCCGAATCCCGCACACCCCCGCGTGACCCAGAGCCCTGCATTTGTCACGCTGGCGGGTTTAACCCTCAGCACCCTGGCCGGGTGAGGGGTGCCGCGCCAGCGCCGCTGCTGCAGCCCGGCTCAGCCCTGGAGCCGGCGTGCAGCCCAGGCCGGGTGCCCGGCCACAGGGGCGGCGGGACTCGGGGCTCCGCGCCTCCGCCGGTGGCTGGCACCCCCCAGATCACTCCCCGTGCTCGCACTTGGCTCTTCCACGGGGAAAGCTGTGGGAGAGCCCCAAGGGGGTCCCGCTGCCCTCTCTCCCACTGGAGACGGGTCACAGGGCTCCGCTCAGCCACGTGCGCCCCTTTGCAGCCCTGGATGCCGGCGAGCAGCAATGCACGCTGTCGTGCAGCTGTGCATGCCAGTGTGCGGTCCTGGACACCACTGTGCAGCTGTGCGGGTCTGTGTGCAGCCCCGGATGCCAGCAGTCAGCAACGCATGCCGCCGTGCAGCCGTGCTCGGCAGTGTGCAGCCCCGGATGCCAGCGGTCAGCCAAGCATGCCACCGTGCAGCTCTGCATGCTGGTGTACAACCCCAGACACCACCGTGCAGCTGCATGCACTGGTGTGCAGTCCCAGATGCTGTCAGGCAGCATTGCATGCCACGGTGCAGCTGTACATGCCAATTTGCAGCCCCAGATGCCAGGAGGCAGCAGTGCATGCCACCCTGCAGCCACGCGCACTGGTGTGCAGCCTCAAACACCAGCAGACAGCAACGCATGCCACCGTGCAGACACACAGGCCACCGTGCCACCACGCAGCCATGCACGCTGGCAGCCAGCAGCCCAGCCTGCCAGCCCAGCTCAGCGCCTGCCTTTTCCCATGGCCCTGGCTGGCCTGTCCCACCGCCGCAGGTGCTGCCCCAGCCCCGAGGTACGGGTCCTCTGCGCGCAGGGCCCTCGGCCAGCAGTGGGCAGCCCCTGCTCTCCGCACCCCTCGGCAGGGCCACAGGGACAGGCTGGCCCCGCTGTGCGACGTGGGACAAGCCCTGTGACCACAGAGTCACCAAGGGGCGGGTGACGGAGGAGGGCACGGAGATGGCCTGGATGCAGCAGCGGCAGTGGGAAAGCCGGGACTTGCTGTGAGCTTCCCCTCCCAGGCCGGACAAGGCTTCCCGGGCGAGGAAGGGGTTAAAAGGGAATTAAAAGAACAGCATCTTTCATGCTCTCCAAATGGCCACAAATGAAATCCAGATGCTGGAGGCGACGTCTCCTGAAGCCAGGCTGCCTCCTAAACAAAGGAAAGCATTCCTGCTCCTCAGCTGCTGGTGCCACGAGGGCCAAGAACAACTCCCCGATAAGATCGCGAGGGACAGAGCCGCTCCATCTGGACTGTGTTAGGGAAGCGCTCAGCGCCGGCGGCCAGGCAGCAGCAACGGCAGAGCACTAACATGTGTGCGCGGCCCGCGAGAGGTGCTGGGGAGCCGCTGCACCCCGTCCCGCTCCCCAGCGGAGTTGGGAGCTGGGCTCGCCGGGGAGCGGGCTGGGGCCGGCGCACGCGGCTCCAAGCAAGAGCTGCCGGGAGAGAGCGAACCCACCGGCGCCCAAAGGTGATCCTCCCGCACTCCGGCTGGGAAGGGCCGGCTCCCGCACGGGGCTGGCCACACCGAGCGGTGGGTAGGGCTGCGATCCCTAAAAACACAGCGCGTTTCCGCTCCTGCGTCCTCGTCTCTTGCAAATCCCCCCGGACGCCCCCCGAACGCACCCCACCAGGGCTGCCCTGGCTGCGGCCAGACACGAAACCCTTGAGCCCGGCCAGGGACCCAGGGCCTGCCTCGGCTGGCATCCCTGCAAAGCCCCGGCGTTGCAGAGGGGCAAAATAGCTTCCCCCAGCGGGAACATCAGCCCTGGGGAGAGCCAGAGCCCGGCCGCAGTCGGAGGCAGCGCTTCGGTACCTGCTGGAACGGAAAATCGCTGCGTTACAGAGGCGCCCACGCTCCTGCCCAGCGTGGGCTCCTGGGGACCACCAGGGCCTGGTGCACCTGGGGCCGAGCGGAGATGCTCGCAGCTGGGCCCCGGCCAGCTGGCCCGGCGGCAGCTCGCCAAGCCGGCTCTCCACTTGTGCCAAAGCTGCCCCCAGCACTTTTATTCACTCGCCGGAGCTGTGCCCCAGAAACGGGCATGCCGCGACAGCGGGGGCGCGGGGTGACCCATCCCCGCGGATGCAGCTCACCCCCAGCGGCGTGCAGAAAGGCAGAGAGCAGGAGCGTGGCTGCAGGCGGTCCTGGGAGGATGCTGCCCACCTCCAGCATTTTAGGGACCCGCCACCGGGACGTCCCACGCTGCTCGCGAGATGCAAGCCCCACGTTCTCACCGAGATGCGGCAGGGGGTTGCAAGGAGGTTTGCAAATGCAGCCCGGATGGTGAGGGAGAGAGGAGCACTGTTATCCAGGGCTGGCACGGATGGGTGACCCCACTGGGAGATGCTGACACATGAGGAAACGGGGTGCTTTCCATGGCACCCCTCTCCCAGCCCTGCTCTGCCCACCCATGCCGACCGCCCCGCTCCGAGGCAGAGGTCCCGAGCACAGCCGGAGCATGCACCCGCAGCCCTGCTCTGAGCAGATGGCACCGGCATCTTTTTCTTTGCTGTGACAACTTTGTGCAGTTTCTCTGAAGCAGCACATTTTGGGGAGCTGAGCTGGAGCGGGGAAGATCCAAGTCCTGGCACTAGTCAGCACAAATGAAGCCTTTTAAAAGGAAATCAAATTAATTAAACTCCAGCACAAGATGTAAATGAAACCTGGCTTTTGCCGGTTCCAGACCCTGAGAGGCACTTACAGGCACTCTGCAAACAGGGAGCTTTTCGCTGCAGATAACAGATGCTGCGAGAAAGACGGGAACCAGATGTGCTTGCGCGGTGCCAGGAGAGCGCTGACAGCGGGGCTCTGCCGTGGCTCAGGTGTCCAGCGCTCCCGGCCCCACCGTTCCCAGCCCCGCTGCTCCCAGCCCGCGGCTGGCAGGGCCGGGACGTCCTTCCGGGAGCGCTTCCCACCGCAGCGGGTCCTGCCGGGTGGTACCCCGGCCCTGCCTGCCTGCAGGGAGGGATGCTCCCGCCAACCACAGTGCATGGCCCCTCAGGGTGCTCAGCTCACCCCTCCACCCACCCTGCTGCTGGCCCTGCTTCTCCGCCCAGGAAGACGGCGTCGGTCCGGTCCGCGACTCCAGGCAGCGCGTCCCTGCAGTTCGGTCCAGCTGGGACTCCCTCAGCTAAGCGGGAAGAGTCGCCTGTGCACCACCAACGGCAGTGCTCGCACAGCCCTTTGCATCGGTTGTAAGCCAGCCTTCAGCCCTGCCATCCTCACCCTCTGCACGTGGGCGTCCTGGGAGATGGCAGAGCCTAGCGGGGTCCTGCCCTGCTGTCCTGAACCGGGACGGAAAGGTGTCTTCAGCCCCCGGACGGGCACGGCCGGAGCACCGAGCTGGCACACAGCATGCTTGCAGGCACACGCATCCGACTTGGGGCGTCCAGAGTTTCCATCCATCAGCCAAAGAGCAGCAGCCGAGCGCCAATGCCGGCTCCTCCTCTGCTCAAGTGCAAGGAGTGGAGCCGTTTTCACCATGCGTCGAAACATCCCGTTTCCCTTTGCGCTCCCTGCAGCCCCCGGCTTGCCCTGCGGTTCCCACGCAGTCGTGGGAGCCCGGCGGCGCTGCCGCCACCCGCGGTTCGCAGCACTGCACCAGCGCGGCACTGCTGTCCTGCACCCCCAGGAGCCGCACCGCCACGCTGCCGTCCAAAGTCCTCTCCGTGTCCACCTCCACCCGCGTTGGGGTGTTTTTCCACCTTGAATCTTTGGAGGGTTTTCAAGCCGAGCAGCGAGGGGAGGCCGGGCCGCCGAGCAGTCAAAGAAGTGCCAGGCAAAGCCATAAGGCGAGTCCAGCCCCTGCCCTTGCACAGCCCCACCACCACGACGCGTCGGCTCGCGAGCATCTCTGCCGTCGCCCAGCCACCGGCACCCCCGCGGCTGTCCCGCTCCAGCCCGGGCGCCCCAATCTGCCGCCTCCGCTTTGGTTTCCGCCCAGGCAATGCCACCGGGCTCGCGGTCACCTGGAGCCAGGTTGGTGGAGAGGGAGATTATTTTGATTTTCTTCAAGGAAAGAAAAAAAAATCCTCTCTGTTTTACAAGCCTTCATTTGCTATTGTTTATGTAAACAGGTAAATTGTTTCGTATCTCAATTAAAAACATCTGCTACATAAATGAATACCAATTAACTCATCCTGTTTTTAATTACTCTGTTAATTACACACAGGCAGCAAAAAGGATGGCATGGGAATAGGGAAAGCATGCTTACAACCCCCCCTTCCCACCTTGCTCTTGGCAAGGATCCGAAATATGCCCAGATAATGATGGATTAAGGTGGCTGGTGAAAACAATGGCTCGTAGCCAGCTCCCGGGATTTCGGCTCACTTCCCAACCAGCAGGCAGGGCCTGGCCTCCCGCCCCGCGCCGGGGTGCAGCCGGGCGCCTCGCGGGGGAATTTCCCAACGTCGAGCCGGTCCCGCGCCGGGGCTTTCCCCGCAGGTGCTGCGGAGCCACACGGGCCCCGCCGTCGCCGCGGGGTCCCGGCAGCCAGCGCGTCCCCGAGATGTCGCGCGGTGTTTTTCCAGCCCGCCTGCCTTCCTAGAAGCACACGGGTGGCTGAGCTACACCTTGCCCCCTTGCACCCGGGCATGGAGAAAACCACCGTTGCGGCTCCCTCCGCAAGCGTTTGCCTTTGCGCTTGCTGGCCCGACAGGGTGCAGGGAGCCCCACAGCCGCCCGGGGAAGCCGAGCCACGCTCAGCGTTTGCTCTTGGACCAAACCTGGAGGGGATGAGAAACCTTTGGGCCCTCCACCGTAGACGCACGTGTGTGCTGGGAAAGGCACGAAGCAGGAAAGCGCCTTGCATATGCTCACCCCAAGGCGCGTTTTTGGCGAGGACTGAACGCATCCTTCGCATAAGCGCACCACTTGGCCCGCGGAAACCCTCTTGCTTCCAGTTTTACGCAGAGGGGCGAAGGCCCCCCACCCCGGTGCAGCTCGGCGGCGGAGGGTTAACGCCGCGCTGAACCGAGCCGGCGAGCGTGCCGCGATTGCTCGGTGACCCCTTGCGCCGTCAGCCGAGTTGGACTCGCAGCCCCTCGTCCCCCCCGCCGCCGCATCCCGGCTGCGGGAAGCTTTCCAAGCGAGCAGATGGGGCAGGGGGAACAGCGGCAGCAAGGAGAAGAACAGAAAAGGCTATTTTCTCACGCTACATATTTTACGAGTCGAACATTTTGTGCGTTGCAGCCTCGCCTGTAAAACCGTCTCGGGCTCAGCCCTGGGACTGAACATCGGAGCGTGTGAGTCAACAACGGCTCGCGAGGCCGCGGGAGTCGGAGCCAGCCGGCGGGGAGCGGGGCTGGGCGCCGAGCGTGTGGCTCGGGCCGCCCTTCCGCCTCGGAGAGGGCCCAGGGGCAGGGACCCGCCTGGCAAACGACCCGCCGCGGCTCTCCCACCCCAGCGAAGCTGCGCGTGTCGCGCTGGGCAGAAGGCGTTTACCGCAGGCGCTGCGGGACGACCCCTGCAAGCAGCGCCATCCGGGGCCGGGCACCGCTGCACCGCCAGTGCTGAACCCTGGCCCAAGAAACGCCCTTCTCGCAGCCACCAGCCCGGTCCCCAACGCTCTAGTTGCATCGCTTCTGAGGCTGTATGAGCAGGTCGGCGTGAATGCTGCAGAGGTCCTGCTGCAGAAAGTGCATCCCCAAAACAGCTGGGGCCCCCCAGCCCCTGCCCTTGCTGCAAAGCCTGATGCTCTCCGACGGAAAGGAGAGGCCCAGTCTAAAACGCCCCGTGCAATTCTCGCAGTCAGCCAGGTGGGCCCACCAAGGCCTGCCGGGTCAGCACAAGCCCACCAGGTGCCGGCTCCCCTCGCCTGTCCGAGCAGCAGCACCGCAGAGACCTGGGGGCAGGGTCCTGCACCCTCCTCCTGGCCACATTCAACGCGACGTGGCCCCAGCGCTGCTCCACCTCTTTGGGACCCTCGGAGCCAAGTACAACCTGCAAAACCAAGCCAGGAATTGGGAGAAACTTTCTGATGTTGGGGAGAAATGGGACACGGAGCCTCAAAACCCAAGTCGATCCAGAGCAGGAGCAGGCGAGCCCCGGCAGTGCCAGGAGCAGGGATGATGCTCAGGGTGCCAGCTGAAGAGCTGGGAAAACACCCCCTCTCCATACTGGTGCCGGATGGGGGCTCTGCGGGAGGCTCCTGCAGCATGGGAACGCCGAGACACTGCTGGCTCCTTGGAGACCCCTGGGCCTGATCCTGCCCTGCGGATACCAGGACACCAACGGCTGCGACAAAGAGCCCAACCCAGGCAGTGCATCCCGGCAGCTCGTGGGATTACAGCCCCTCTGCCTTTTCTTAACCGCACACTCCATTTCAAAGCAGTTTCATCCACATGTGATTTAGTCGAATGATGCGGGGAAAAAGTATTAATAAGGATTCTGCAAAACAAACAGGAAATCCCTTAGATGCTTTCTGGAAACATTGGTCAGCATCTTCCAAAGGAAAGCTGCGGGCTTGTTGAGGTGGGGTTGCCTCTTGGGAGGCTGAGCATGTTGGGATGGAAGGCAGAAAGCAAGCTTCAGAAATTCTAAAAATAATCCCAGAAATGGGTAATTGCAGTAAAGCCAGCTCAACCCCTGAGCCAGCAGCACCCAGGGATGCATGGGCAGAGGGTTTCCTTCTCTGTAAAACCAGCCTGAGCTCACCCCATCACAAAGCCCCCCAGGTCCAACCCCAGATCAGGACCCTCCCTTCACCCCAGCCTGGTGGAGCAAATAATTGCCACTCCCCACCGTTTCCAGGCCCCAGGCCCAGCACGGAAAGCAGAAGTCAGGCCTCCAGCGCCTGGCACGCTTCGCCAAGCTCTGCTGGGCAGGGACGTGTCGGGCAGCGGGGCCAGGGCTGGGCTGCTGGGACCAGGCGATGCCTGGGCTCTTGGGCTCCTCGGACCAGACTTGTCCCTGCAGCTCCAACATCGCAGCCCTGGCGCCCACAGGAGCTTCGCTGGGGCCAGCACGAGATCCCTCGATGGTACCTGGGCCCAAGAAACCAGTCAGAGCCCCCTGCCCCGTGCCAGCCCCCAGGAAGCGACCACGGCTGGCACTAAGCCTGCCAGGGCGCCTGCTCCTGACACCGGGCTCCTTGCTAGATGTTCCTCGCGCTCCCTCAACAGCAGGGCCCAGTTTCCCATGAATTCCCCTGGAAAGCTCATCGCAGCTCCCCTCCACCTCCGTCCACCACAAAGGCAGGCCGGATCCCAGCAGGAGACTTTTACACCCACTTGGCACTGAGGTCAGCAGAGTGACCTCGGAGTAAACTCCCGCATCCGGCACGGGTTTCCTTCCCAGGCTCTCCCTCTCCGCGTCTGCGAACCGGAGGTTTCGGCATCCCCGCAAAGGTGGCGAAGCCAGCCCTGCTCCCCGAGCATCCCTTTTCCCACGCTGCAGCACAAAAACCAGCACCGGGAAAGACACAGACACCTGAGCCGGCAGGCACCTCGACCGCCCGCCGCTCCTTCCCAGGGCCTGGCCTCGCTGCAGACAGCCCCGCTTGCTGGATCAGGCCCCCATCACCCCGAAGCCCTGGCAGACGGCTCGGGAGCCCTCAGAGACAGCAGAGCCCTGAGTGCAGGGGTTACGACCCCCCCCCAGCTGCCCCCGGCTCTCATCCCACCGGATCGCACCCCCCATGTCTCACCCCAGAGCCTGAGGGCTGAGCAGCCCTTTATTCTCTGCCCAGTTCACTAACAAGCCATTGACCTCCCTTAAGAAGCCCAATAACTTGCACTTACGGAGCTCCTTTCATCCCAGAGGGCAGCTCCGGCAGGGAGCTGGTCACCGCGTAGCAAGGCAAGGCAGAGCTGCGCCGCCGCGGCCGGGAGCGCTGCATCGCCACAAGGTGGGTTTAAGAAGGCTGGATGCAACTCCCGGAGCCCAGACCCCGTTTTCCACACGCAGCCATTTACAGCCCTGCAGCCGGACCCCTAGGATGCCGCCCAGGTTTTATCACGTGCGCAAACGAACGCGGTTTGGAAGCAGAAACCCAGAGCGTGACCGGGCAAAGGAGACGCTGCGAGAGCCCCAGCGACCTTGCACGGCCGCTGGCTGCCAGCACCTCTCCCCAGGGCCCTTCTCCGCAACAGCGCTCGGCGAGGCAGGACCGCTGCGTGCATCGGGCCGTGCCGGGAGGCTCCTGCCGAGCTCCCGGGTCTGCAGGAGGGCGGCAGCGATCGCAGCCACGGCAGCATCCCTGAGCCCGGCCGCCTCAACACGTGCTGCAGCAACAGGCAGCAGCCAGCTCTGCCCCCCAAACCCACGCAAGCGGTGCCAGCGTGGCTTTCCCGGCGCTGCAGCCCTCCGGAGTATTTTTCCATCCTGCTTCATGCCTCATCTCACTCCCGGGACGTTCCCAATTCCACAGGCGGCTCCGGCACCAGCTGAGGCCTTGCTCCCACCACGTATGGTGTCCGTAAGCGGCACCCAGCCCTGTCTTGGCACCTAGCACGCGAGACCCGCCTGTCCTGCTCACACACCTCGCTTTTTCTCCCCATAAGCCAACATCCGCAGTCACATATTTTTAAAGCAAAACATGCACAACATCTGGCCGTTGCTGGGTAAAACCTTACCTGCCAGCTCAGAAACCGGCGGGGCCCGACAAGAGGCAGCAGGCAGAGAAAAAACCCTCTGCACAGCCAAGTTCATCTTTGTTTTCCTTCCCGGGGACTTTCCCTAACCACAGCAAAAACCAAATTCGAACTTCTCTTTTCATGGAAGCAGCGGGTACAAGGATCTGCTTAACGTGCATCTGGAGACGCAAGCCCCAGCTGCAGGCAGCGGCTCGGCCCCGGGGGTTATCTCAGCGAGCACCAGCGCAGGGCTGCAGGTGCCTGGACTTTCAGCATCCTCCTCGATTTCTGCTCCGGCTTTGCTGTGCCATTTCAGGACAATTTCCCAACATCTCCGTGCCCTGACCTGCGCCGCTGCCAGCGCATGTAGCAGAGCTCACCCCACCGCGGTGCTGAGCAGACGAATACTTGCAGAGCATCTCCAGGTTGATTGACAAACGACCACAGAATTAATATTCCTTTTAATTAAAGGCAGAAATATCTCTTTGTTCCTGAACAGAGAGAATACAACAGAGGGAAGAGCTCAAAGCTCCTTCTAAGCTAGAGACGAGACCATCGCTTGGATTCAAAGACACTGTCAACGTACACATGACCTCAAATTAAAAAAGCAAAAGGAAAGCCAGAAGAAGCTGCAGCTCTTTGAAATTGAAGGAAAGTCGCAAAGTTTTCGCAGCTAAAAGGCGAAATCCAACAAAGGTGCGTTTAGCCAAACAAACAGTCCGCAGAACCCAAAACCAAGATCCAGCAACGGGAGGACGGTGCAGGGGGAGGACAGCAAGCCCCCAGGCAGAGCTGGGCTCGCCCTCGCTCGACCACGCCGGGGCGGGGGGGAATGCACCCGCGGGGACACGCGCGGCCGGCGCCACGCTCCTTCGCTGGGCTCCGCGTCTAAGCCGGCGGCATCCCCTGAGCAAATCCCTCAGGATTTCAGCCTCTCCGGTGCCACAGACCGGGAACGCGCGTGCTGCGAGACGGGCCGTCCGGCTGCGGCCACGAGGGCCGGGGCAGCCGTCGCCGCTGCAGCGCGCGGGGACACAGCGCACGTCGCCCCGCGGCTCCCGGCCGGCGCAGCGCCGTCCCTGCCTGCGGGGAGGATGCTGCTGGCGCGGGCACCGCAGCCCGGTGCGCTGCGGGAGCTCGCCGGACGGGATGACGGAGCAGACGGTACTTCAGGCAACGGCCTCCTAATGCAATTCGGCAGGGCAGCAGCGCCGAGGAGACACCGCGAGGCAGACCCGCGCGCTGATTAATGGCTGTTAGGGTGAGAAGCACAGCAGCACTAAGCCAGCGAGCTGCCAGTCGGCATTTTCCAGCCTGCATCCAATAAAACTGTCCCCTGGCATATGCGAGGGCACAGAACACGTCCACAGCACAGACCCGTGTTGCTCACGTAAATACACCACACAAACACAGAATTATAATGCTGTTACAGGTATAACTTCACAAAGCAGCCCTAGGCTTCCTCCCTATGACTCAGAAACTCTCCTGAGAAGATTAGCACCTCCTCACCGCTAAACAGAGCTAAATCTGTAAATCGGCTGCTCCCAGAGCCCGATTTGGAGTTGATGGGTTTTCATGCCTGCGAGGAGCAGACGGCTCACAGGTTTCGCAGCCAGTCACGCAGGGAAGCAGACGCCTTCTTGCAGCCGTGCAGAAGGGGGGAACCGGCGGAGCGCCGCCGGGGAGGGGCTGCTGCGGGTGGGCACGGGCGAGCGCTCGGCCGCGCCGCGGGCATCCGGCCCCCGCTGCCTCCCCGCACAGCTCTCGGGAACCTCCGGCCGGCAGCTGCCGGTAGAAGGACGAGAGCACGGACATAAAGCGAAGCGCTAGCCTCCCCCGCTACGGCGGGAGAAAAGGGCACCCGAATCCCGCAGCCCTTTTCCCCGGCTCGACGCCGCCACTTCTGCTTGGACGGGGAGGGTGGGATCGGGTCCCCGAGGTGACGGCCAGCCCTTGCCGGCCGCCCGGGCCTCCCTCCGGCACCCGCGTCCCCGGAGGAGCCGGCTCCCTTGGGCGCATCGCGACGCGGGGAGCCGGCTCGCAGCGCTGCCCGGACCCTCGGCCCCCAGCGGCGCCCCGAAACCTTCGTGCCGAGCGAGCCCCCCCACCCCCACCCCAGGCGTTTCCCCCTCCCTCCTCCGCTGGCCAGCGCCGTCCTGGGGGGCGAGGGCTGCTTTCGCTCCGCCCGGGGGGCGCCCGCGCCCTCCCGCCGGGCCGCGCTGCAGCCGCTGCCCCGGGCGCCGACGGGCGGCTCCGCTCCGGGTGCACGGTGCCGGAGACCCCGGGAGCCTGTCCGCCCGCCCGCCCCCCTCCCCCGGGACCCCCCCGTCGGCGGGCGGCACTCACCGTCCTGAGGTGCGGCGGAGCCGTGAGGTAAATCCCAAGGCGGAGGCCGGTGCGGAGCGGGCGGCGCGGCCGGAGCCGGTAGCCGCCCCCGGCGGCGGCCCCGGCCCCGTTAAGGCCGGCGCGGGCGGCGGCGGCGGCTGCCCCCGGCCCCTGCCCCCCGCCGCCGCTCGCCGCGCCCGGGGCCGCCGGGGGCCGCCAGCCCGGGGGTCTGCCCCGGGGCGGCGGCGGCGCCCGGAGGGGAAGAGGAGGGCGGCGGACGAAGGAGCGGCTAAAGGCGCGGGCGCTCGGTTCACCTCCTGCGCGCTGCCCGGCGGCGCTCGGCGCCTCGCCTCCCCCGGCGCCGCGCCGCGGCCATGGGGCGCCCCGGGGCCGCGCTCCGTGCCGAGCCGAGCCGGGCCGGACCGGGCCCCGCTGCTGCCGCCGCCGCCGCCGCCCGCTGCCGCCGCGCCGCCCGCCCGCCCCGGAGTGAGCGCCGCCCGCCCGCGCCGCTGCCTTAGACGGCGCCGCCGCCGCCCCCGGCAGGGGGCGCCCCGCCGCCGCCGCCGCTGGAGCCGGAGCCGGAGCGCGGCCGGGGGGGCTGCACGGGGCTGGGGGCTGCACGGGACCGGGGGGCTGCGGGGGGGTGTCAGGGGGCTGTATGGGGCTGGGGTCTGCATGGGGGGCTGCACGGGGCTGGGGGCTGCACGGGACCGGGGGGCTGTGGGGGGGTCTGCATGGGGGGCTGCACGGGGCTGGGGGCTGCACGGGACCGGGGGGCTGCGGGGGGGTGTCAGGGGGCTGTATGGGGATGGGGTCTGCACGGGGGTCTACATGGGGGGCTGCACGGGGCTGGGGGCTGCACGGGACCGGGGGGCTGTGGGGGGGTCTTCATGGGGGGGCTGCACGGGACCGGGGGGCTGCAGGGGGGTGTCAGGGGGCTGTATGGGGCTGGGGTCTGCACGGGGGTCTACATGGGGGGCTGCACGGGGCTGGGGGCTGCACGGGACCGGGGGGCTGTGAGGGGGTCTGCATGGGGGGCTGCATGGGGCTAGGGGCTGCACAGGACCAGGTGGCTGCAGGGGAGTCTAAGGGGGCTGCATGGGGCCCAGGGGCCGTGGGGAGGCAGGGGCGCCCGGGGGCAGGGGATCGAGGGGCTGCCCAGGACCCGGGGTGCATGGGGCCAAGGTTCTGCATGGGGCTGCCTGGGGTTTGGGAGGCTGCAGAGGCTGCGGGGGGGCTATAGGGAGCTGCACATGCTTCGGGGCCTTCATGGGACAAGGGGGCTGTAAGGGACCAAAGGAGTGCACAGTGTTTGGGGGCTGCAGAGGGCTGGGGTTTGAAAAGGGTTTGGGAGTTGCAAGGGGCTGGAGGGCTGGGGCTGGAGGGGGCTAGGGGGCTGCAAGGGGATTGGGAGTATTTGCAAGAGGCTGGGGGCAGGGTTTGCAAAGGGTCGGGGGCTGTTTGTAAGGTGTTGGGGGACTGCAAGGGGCTGGGAGGTGTTTGCAAGGGGTTAGGGACAGGGTTTGTTGGGGGTGTGGGTATTTGCAAGGGGCTGGGTTGGGGCTTGCAAAGGCAGGAGGGGCGTGGGGTGTCTGCAAGGGGCTGGAGGGCTGCAAGGGGGTGGGAGTTGCTTTGCTTCCTTCCTTCCTCCCCTGTTCTGCCGGGGGCAAGGGCCGGGACTGCAGTAGGAGCAGCCACACGTGGGGTCACAACATCTGCACAGGGCAGGCTCCGCGGGTGCAGCCTCCCTCGGTGTCCTGAGACCCTCATGCCAGGCCAGGCCAGGCTCCCAGGGTCGCCCTGCACGCCAGCCCCTTCTGCTTCGCCTCGGCTGGGCTCCCCAGGGCACCGCGGGAATGCCAACGGAGAGCACCGCCAGGGCCCTTTTTCGACAGAAGTGCATGGAAGCGGTAGGTGCATTTGCAGAGCAAACACACAGAGAAGTCCCTGCTCGTGCTGGGTTCCCCGTGCCCTCCTTCGCAGCTGGGCTGTCCCATGCAGCCGTGGGGGAGGCATTAAAAATTTCCCTCCCCCACACAAATCCTACTACAATGTTGTTGCTCGTTTGTGCACTGGGTAATGCAAACCCTGCTAATTTCCCTGCGAGCTGAAGCTCTGCCTCTTTGCGTAATTACTGTGCTTGGCAGCTGCCTTCCCTCTGCAAGTTGCTGTGAGGAGCCTTTGCCGCCTATGTGGTGGTTGTGTTAGTCATCCTCTCCCTCTTCTCAGGGCTGCACCCTGGCGCGGAGGCTGGGCGACAGCAGCACCCCTGCCAGGCAGCGTCTGCCCGCACTGCACGGCACTGCACAGCTGCCGCATGGCCACTGCACAGCCGTCGCATGGCCACTACACAGCCACTGCGTAGCCCTTGCATGGACCCTGCACGGCCGTTGCGAAGCCGCTGCACGAGCACTGCCACAGCACAGCCACTGCACAGCCGCTGTATGGGCAGTGCACAGCCGTTGCACACCTACAACACAACACTGCACAACTGATGTGTGACCACGGCGCCGTTGCAGCGTAGGCACTGCACAGCCATTGCACAGCCACTACACAACCTCTGCATGGCCGCGAAATGACCGTCGCGTGGCCACAGCTCCTGCCCACGTCACTGCACTGACCAGGTCACGACGGGACAGAGTTGCAGCGTCCCGACCCAAACCCACCCCACTCTCCACCCGCCTGACTGCCGGCTCCGGTTTTGCACTCCTCTTTCTTCCCGTGCTCCAGGAGCTGACGTGTTCCTGCGCTGCCCCTTTTACGATGGCTTGTCACTGGTGGCAGGGGGCTCAGAGCGCTTCCTTGCTTGGGACAAGCAGGTCCCTGGCCTCCGCAGGGATGCCGGGAGGTGGCTGCCCGTGGGACCTTCATTGTGGCGCAGCTGAATAGCGGGTCTGGCACGGCCTCGCTGGGTGGAGGAGGCTTGCCAGAGCCCTGACCAGGCTGTGAGCAGTGCCAGCCAGGAGGGGCCACATCCTGCGGGTCCCAGGCTGCTGGCTCCTGATCCCTGAGCTCTGCCTGCCGACGGCCGGGCACTGCCCTGGCTGAGCTCAGGATGGAGAGGTGCCAAGTGCCTGTTGCTTGACCGTAGCTGGGAGAAATTTGCTGGGGAGGGTGTTACGGTCTCATCAACACCAGTTGGTAGGGTGCATGCACGCTGCACAGCACCCCCGCTTCTGCTGCACGGCCGGCGCTGCTGTGTTACGGCCCGGCCCCACCTGCCCGCCCCTTGCCGCCCCCGCCAGCCGAGGGAGCTGGCGGCAGCGCTGCCGGCGAAGGCCGACGGGAGAGCAGCAAAACCGCCCCTGCGCACAGCTGCGCGCTGCCCTGCCACCAGCCTGGCCGCCGCGGCGCCCTTTGCATAGCCGGGCACCCAGCTGGCACATGCAAATGCTGGCGGTGCATGTTCACCGGGACGCGCGGGTCCCCGGGCGCGCGGCGCAGCCCGTCTCCGGCAGCGCAGTCGAAGCGCCGTCGTGGAGCACGGCCAGAGGCTGGGTACCGCGGGCGGCCTTGCCTGCCACCCTGGGCAGCCGTTCCCGAGTACAGCAAAGGCAGGAGCAAAGGTGGCGCGAGGCGCTCGCCCGGCCCAAGGAGCGCCGGCGGGAGCTGCGCGCGCGGGCGAGCGTCTGGACGGCCCAGAGTCGGCTGGGGCGTTGGGGCATTCGTCTGCACGGCGCAAGCGCGGTCGACAGCTCGCTCCTCGCCGAAGCAGCGCCGCAAACAGGCCGCGGGGCTCCGTTTGCTCTGCCGCTGCGTTTTGGCTGGTCACCGGGAGCGCGGGGGCCGGCAGTGGGAAGCGACCGCTCGTCCAGCCCAATGCCTGCCCCGATGCATCGCAAGCGGTTGAATACGCTGTGAAATCCAGCTGTGAATGACAACATCCCCACGAGCTTGGTCAGACCCCGACAGGTCACCAAACCTGTCCCCGCGCCCCCCATGGGCCCATAAAGCTTGCACAGGGCAGGATCTTGCTGCAGCCCGCTGGAGTTAGGGACCGGCAGCGTGAGGACCGAGCGGGCTAGGCGCAGAAGCAGTTTTCTGCTGGGCACCATGAGCGTCCCGTGCCGCCACTTGGGCTGGCACTGAGGACGCCCCGTCCCACCGCTGCCCGCAGACACCCGGTGCGAGGGCTCTTGGGGACGCACTGCCAGGAAAAGCCACAACTTTCCAGCTTCTGGTTCATGTTGGGTGTTGCTGGAGGATGCTAATGGGCCGGCGCGGCGTGGCTGCCACCAGCGAGAGGCCTGGCACCGCGGGCTTGACTGCTCGGGCTCCCGCGCGGGGCGGTGGCGGTGGCGGCAGCACGCGCCGCGTCCCCCCCGGGCTGCGTTTGGGTGGCGGGGTCTGTTTCGTTTCTATTCGGCGTGCGCAGCCTGTAATTTTGGTCTATTGAAGTCATAATTCACTACTGTGAAAATAAACATTTGTGTTAGCTCGCTTTATTCGGCGGCCCTCGCCTGAATGTTAATAATGCGCTGACGGCGCGCTTGCGCACGGCCTCGGCCGCCGGGACGGGGCGCGGGCGCTGCGGCCGTGCCCGGGTGCGCTTCCTCGCGCGCCAGCCCCGCGGGCCCCGCGGACGCCCTGCTCCAGGCAGCTGGGAGACGAGAAGTGCCGCTTAGCACCAAGCCAGGGATAACGAGGAAGCTGGTAGCGAGGCTGCTGCAAGATAAAGGTAATATTTTTGAGTGAAGAAGATAGCGTTCAAAATCTGTGGGCTTTGGACCGTTTCCTGCCCGTGCCTGTCCCTGTGTTTGTTCGTTTGCACTGTTTGCAATAAAAATTAGAGGTGATTTTCCCCATCAATGTCAGCGGCAGCTCCTGCATCCTTGGATCCGAGGCCCAAGGGGCGAGGGGGGCTCCGTCGCCCTGCGGTTCCCCACGCCCGGCCCTGGGAACGGCTCGTGCCGAAGCCCGCGTCCCTCCGACGGCTCCCAGGCCGTAAGGAAGACGAGGAGCCCGCCGGAGGGAGGACGGCTTAGCTGGGTCCCAGCTCGCTGCAGGCTTCCAGGTCGGCCGGCAGCCAGCGACTCCCCCCGTATCCCTCCCTGAGAGCCGGAGGGAGGAGGCTGGTTTGGGGCTGGCCGTGCTGGGCTGTTTATACCCAGCCGGCACGCATGTTGCAAGGCGAGCCGGGACTGCCGCCGAGCAGCCCTGGACAGCTTCCCCGGCGGGGACCGTGCCACGCCGCGGGGTGCACGGCGGCTTCGGCAACGCTCCTGCACCTCTGTCGGCTTGTTGCAACACGGGGGGACCCGGGGGCTGCCCCGAACGCCCCCGCCAGCAGCCTGCGGGTGCTGCGCAGTCCCGGCTGCTGGGCTCCCTACCCGGCTCGTCTGCATGTGGACACGGGTGTCCCGGGACAGGAGCAGGGCTGTGCACGAGAGCAGCACCCTGCCTGCCACCGGCCAGGACCCCCAGGCCTTGCTCGTCCCCCTCCAGCAGGCGGGTGGCTGCGAGCAGGGGGCCGGTGCTTTCCTCCCTGCATTTGCATCTTCCCAGCCTTTATCTTCCTCCCAGGCTCTGTATTGCTGCAATTACAGACACTTTAAAACACAATGATCTGGCTGTTAGTGTGATGGATGACAGAACCTTTCTGTCTGGTTTAAATCATTGCCGAGAGTGAGCAAACTTCCCCGGGGTTAACCCCTTCGCGGCCCCCCAGCCGGCTCCCTCGCCAGCCCCACGGCGCGGCCACCGCCAGCGCTGCACCGCCACGGCGGGACGGGGGTCCTGGCCTTGCCGCCCCGGCGCAGCGCGGGCACAGCCCGGGTTATCCCTCCCGGCACGGGAGCCGGTCCCTGGGCTATGGGGCAGAGCCTGGGCATAACGACCCGCCACCTTGCACCAGCCCGGGGGAAAGACGGGCAGGGGGCGCGGGCGCGAGCCCGTGGCGGCGTGCGGACGGGGCCGGCAAGGCGCCGCAGCGCCGCAGGCGAGGCGGGAGGCGCGGGGCGATCTCCCACTCCCGCGCTCCCAGCAGCCGCGTCTCGCCGCGGTGGGAAAGCAGATTAGAGCGGGCGGCAGGGCCGCGAGATAAGCGCCTGCGAGCGGCCGATAGGCTGCCTGGACGCGTCCCAGCGCAGGGCCTGGCAATCCTTCCCCCAGCAAATCTGGAGCTGGCCGCGCCGGAGCGGCTGAGCTGCAGCCCAGCGCCAGGGCAGGTTTGGGCCCCTCCAGCAGGTTCCCGCCGTGCCAGGGCAGCGCGGGGGCAGGTTGGGTGGAAACTGCTGCAATGACTTTCTGTCGGTCACGCAGCCGCGTGATTGATGGCTCGGCGCGCAACAGCCTGGCGCGGGGATTAAGTGCACATGCTATGTCAATTCGTTCTCCCTTTGTTTTAGGGAGACAACATCTCCTCCCCAGCCCCTCGCTGCCCCGCGCCGCTGCTGAGCGCCGAGCATCGTCTCCCGTGCCCCGGGCTGCCTCTTCCTCCCCTCCTCAAATCACAGCTGCCCTCCGGGTGCTCGGTCCCACTGGATGATGTCAGCACCGTAACACGTCATTGCTGCTTGCAGGTGCTGGATGTTTCGGGGCCGGGACCCACAGAGGAGGGGAGCCGTCCCCCGCTCCACGTGCACCGCAGCCCCCGCAGCGGGGCAGCCGGGGGGGATCCCGAGGACCTGCTGGGGCTCCCCCAGACAAACAGGCTCCCCGAGAAGGGGCCTTTGGGGCAAGGCAGGGGCTATCGGGGCTTGGCACGGTGCAAAATGCCAGCAGATAACACGCACAGAGAGCGGATGTGTGCAGCTGGCACCAAACCTTGCAGGAAATGGTCACCGCCATGCGCCATCCGGGCCCGTATCTGCCCGGTGCACATGCCCCCCACCTGCTATCAGCCCCACGCACACGTGCCAGGCGCCCCCAGTCCATGTCGCGCATCGGGGCAGCCCCAGCCCCGCAGGCAGGGACATGGGGGGCACGGCGGGCATAGCCCTTCCTCGGCTGCCCCGTGCAGAGCGTGATGCCGCCTCATGAGACAGCGCGGGCGGCTTTGCACCGTGCATGCTTGCCCGTGCACGGGCGCCGAGGCGGAGGTGGGGGGGCCACGTCAGGCTGGCGGCAGCACCCGCGGCCTGGGCACGGCGGCTGCCTGGGGCCCGGCTCGCCGCAGGAGGGCGGCGCGCTCGCGGGGGCACTGGCCCCGCAGCTCAGCCTGCTCTGGCCTGGGGATGCCCTGCGGGAAGCACGCGGGGATATCCTTAGCCAGCAGCGGCGGCCGCGCTCCTGCGCCACCGGGAAGGAGGGCGACAGCGCCCGCGGCAGGGAGCTGGCAGGCCGGGCTCCCCTGGGAGCACGCAGGAGTGCTCGCCGGCTCCGGCCCCGCGAGCACAGCGTTTGCCCCGTCCCCGGTTTGGCACTTTCCCCGGCGCTGCTCTCCCCGGGCTCCCTGCCGCCCGGCTTCTCGCTCAGCCCGCTCGCCTCCGAGCGCACGCCCAAGAGCTGATTGCTGTTCAGGCCGCGTTCCCCCTTCGCCAGCATAAGGCTTTTAAAAAAGCCCACGGTGTTCGTTTATCACACCTTCCCCCTCGCCGCTCCGGTGAGTCATCCCCCTCCTGGCACGCGGCACGGCCGGGAGCCACGCGTGGCAGGACCCCGGGGGCCCCGTGGCACGGCGCGGGGCCGGCAGGGCAGCCGGGAGGCGAAGGCACTGAGCCGTGCCGGTGCTCAGCCCCCGGCGTGCCACAGGTTTCCTGTGTGACCCCGAGCGAGTTCGTCTCCCTGTCTGGGTTTCTCCATCTCTACCCGCGCGTGGCTGCAGCCCAGCGGGTCCGGCTGTGCCGGCGGCACCCGCCCAGCACGGCCAGCCGAGGCGATGCAGAGCCCCGCGCCGGGGCGGGCGGCCCTTTTTGCACGGGGACCCGCTCGCGCCCCTCCAAGCGGCCGGTGCGAAGCCCCAGAGCCGTGGGGCAGCCCCGACTACCCTGCGCCGGCTCCCTGCCGCGCAGCTCGGGGAAGCTCCCTGTAATCAGGGCGCAGCGCGATGCCCGCATGACGCTTTGTGCGTGCGGAGGACGCGGCGGTGTTAATCTCGGTGTCTAAATCCAGCCCGGGGCTAATCCTGGGAGCCGGGCTGCAGCCCCGGCGCGCTCTTCCGCGGGCGCTGCGCTCAGGTCGGCCGGCGCTCCCCTTCCCCGAGCCCGAGTTCGGCGGGGAATGCGCGGCCGAGATAAGGGCTGGGCGGGAGCCAGCGGCCGGCGAAGGCAGCTCGCCCGCGCGAGCTATCGCCCGCTGCAGCTGCATCCGCCGCGGGGACATCTGCTGCGCAGGAAGTGCCTCTCGCCAGCGTTTCTTAAGAAAGGGGTTCGTTTGTGCTTGGCTTCCCTCCTCGGCCACCCGCGGGGGCTCCCGGGCCCCCGGCCCCGGCGCCCGGGTCACCCAGCCCCGGAGCTGCCGTTTGCTCGCGTCGGGGGCCGGCAGGAGCGGCCGCCGCTCTCCGCTGTCACCCTCTGCCGCCGCAGTGGGAAGCCGACCCGAGGGCTCTGCGGCTTTCGTGCAACTTGCATGAACAGTAAAAAAAAAAAATCATGTTTTCCTGGCGGAGAGATTCATTCCTGCTTTGTGGCGTTCAGAGGGAAACCGGACCCTACTGCTTATCATCTCGTCTCCAGCCTGCAGGTTTCTGGGCTGCTAAGGGCCAAGTTTCCTGATTTCCTTGGCCATGGACAGTCTGGAAACAAATTAAATTTCAGAGTGGGCACTGCCACGAGATCCCCCTCCCGGAGCTGGGGCGCACGGAGATGCGGCTTAGACCCTCGTGCAGGGCTGGGTTGGGGGGAGAGCGGTGCAGAGCCTCCGCACGAGCCACGTCCTCGTGGCCTGGCTCCTAACGGTGCCCGGGGCTCGCGCGAGGCCGCCTGCAGGGCCGGCGCCGGGGAGCCACAGAGCATCCCCCACGGCTTAGCGCTCGCCCCTCTCCTCTGCCAAACCGCAGGTAACGGGCGGCTGCCAGCCGTCCCCGTCTGCACAAGGCTCTTTAATGATGGGAATTTAATTAGCTTGTGCTGCACTTCCAACACATTGGGTCCCTGCAAAAATCGATAGGAATTAGCAGGAGGCAGCGCAGCACAGCCTGGCACACGGCTCAGCCGGGGCCGGTGCTACCGGCCGGAGGAGAGCGGCTCGCGGGAGCACCGCCATCTAGGAAAACCAGCCAGGGGCCGAAATGCCCCCATGCCCGGTGTTCACCGCCGGCTGGCCAGCTGGCCCTGCCCCGGGGTTTGCCGTGGGGAGCCCCAGCCCCATCGGACAGGTTTGTTCTTTGTTACGAGGTCCAGATGCGCCGTGGCCTCAGGGGACGTTGTGGCTGTCCCTGGCCACCTGCATCGTTTCCAAGTTCCCAGGCTAAAAGCAGGGCTTGTTATCAAGAGCAAAAAATGTGCCACCTCTGTTGTATTTCATTTCCCTTTCTCCACCTCTTCCCTGCCCGCTGCGCATCTGAGATAACAGCTCTCAGCACCGAAGCCGGAGCGAGGGGTAGGCAACGGCCTCGCCAGCCCTATCGCTGCCTTGCTGGCCGCAAGTAAATCAGGAAGTTTGCAGAGATATTCGGCCAACAAAATAAACATTTCTCCTGCCAAGTGCCTAACCGGCATCGCCACGAGCCCGCAGCAATCTGCACAGCTCCCCTCGCTGCACCCTTCCGGTCCGCGGCGCTCGAGGAGCTGCCGCCCGCCCGCGGCGCGTCCCCCAGCCGGGAGCCCCAGTGCCTTATCGGTGGGCGCCTCTCACCCAGGACGCGGCGAACGTTGCTGTGGGTGGGAGGCTTCGGCCGCAGGCGACGCAGGGCGCCCAGCACGTGCCGTTGCGGAGCAGAGATGGAGCTGAAGTCCCTGCCGAGGTGGCACCCCGGCCGGTGCCGATGCTGCATCCCTCTGCCAGGGCTGCGGTCCGGAGCTGCTTGCAAGAGCACAGACGTAGCCCGAGTGCAAAAGCCTCACGTGGGACAGGACGACACCGCCGGTGGCAAACAGCACCGGGGAGGCTCTGGTGCAGCGGGTGCAGCGCAGGCACCCGCCAGCAGCAATGCAGCTCCTGGGATGCACCCGGCCTGGGGTGCATCCCTGTCCTCTCCGGTCCCTGCCACCAAGGCTCTGCACCCCCTCCAGTGATGGGCCCGGAGCAGGGGCCGGGTGCTTTGCCCCGTGCACGGTGCCAGCGGGGCTCGTGCGGGCAGAGGGAAGGGGTGCTCGAAGGGAAGCGAGGCCGAAGGCCGGTATTGTTTGCTCAGGGCAGACGACTGTGGTGACTCAGCCGGGAGGCTGCTTTCCTTCCCGCACCCCGCACAGCTCCCGCGTCCCTCCCGGAGCCTTGCGCCCCCCCGGGACCCCTGGATACTCTGCCGCCCCTGCACTGAGGTGCTCTGAGCACCCTGGACCGCAGGGTCCTGGGGCTGGGGGAGCTGGTCCTGCTGCCCGACCTGCACACGTGGCCGTATCGGGGCAGTGGGAGGTGCCAGTGGGACGCACCAGCGCACGCTTGCTCGGCCCCAGCCCCACTGTCCCCCCGCGGAGCCGGCCCCGATGCACCCATGCTGCAAACAAACCACCGGGAGAGCCTGCGGGGCCGGATCCGACCCCGGCGGAGCCAACTGCTGCGCGCAGGATCCGGCTGATGCCGGGCAGCGAGCGTGGGAACACATGCTCCCGAGCCGCACGTGAGCTGCTGACCCGATAATGAAAGAAAACACCAAGCAAATAGAGGATTTAAACCCTGTAAATAAAACATAAATGCGGCTGATTACTCATTAAAGAAAGGTTAATTGCAGAGCAGGCACCGAACGTGCCCCCTCTGTGCCGGCCAGCCCGCCGCGTCCTGCACCACCAGCGCTGCAGGGCTCGGCCAGGCGCCCCTGCAGCCCCCAGCCCTCCTGCCGGGCCAGCGCGGGCGCGCAGAGCCAGCTCCGAGCTGGCGTTCGGCGCCCGCCTTTGGACAACAAAGCGCATCCTCCAGCTGCGGCGCGGCGCCCGGGGCACGCGGGCGCTGGCCGCCCTCGCAGAGCACCTGCCCGGGGCCGCGGCTCTGTTTGCCACCGGGGATGAGTCACCCGCGGCGTGGCGCGGGCAAACAGAGCGGGGCGGCCGCGCAGCCACCTGGCCCCTGCTGCCCGCCCGCCTGCCCGGCACCTCTGCCTTACCTTGGCCGGTCCTGGCACAGCGCGTGGGCGACGAGGGGCGGCCGTCCAGCTTGGAGGGTCCCGCGGGCATCCAGGGCGAGCAGGCGCCAGCAGCCCGGGGCCGGGACCCTTGCTGCCTCCAGCTCCCGGGGTGGGTGGGCACAGGCTGGACGCCCCCGGCGCGGGGCGGGCGGAGGAGCGTCGCGGAGCCACGCGGAGCAGGGAGATGCTGAGCGCCGCATGGGGCGTGCTGCCCGCTCGGCTCCTGCCCCGCCGCCCCGGCCCGCCCGGCAAGGGCCGTTCATGTGACCGCCGGGGCTGGGGTGGCAGGAGAGCCGTGTCCCATGGCGAGGGGGAAGGTGAACAGCTGCCGGGTGGTGATAATGCAGCGGGTGGGGGGAGGCCGGGCAGCTGCGCCCGTGTCCTTCCCCAACAGGAACCATCTGCGACCAAGCCCAGCTCTGCCTTCCCTATCAGCCATTCCGGTCTGACTTTCCAACAACTTCCCCTTCGCGCTGGCTTCACTTCCTCACTGCGAGGGGCCAGCACGCTGCAGCACGGCATGGGCAGCGCCATGCAACACGGCCCTGCACGGCCAGCACGGCATGGTACGGCACGGCGGTGCAGCGTGGCATGACATGGCCAGCACAGGGCAGCATGGCACCACGAGGTTGTCACGGTGCAGCGTGGCATGGCCAGCCCTGCATGGCATGGCCAGCACGGTGCAGCATGGCACGGTGAGGTTGTCACGGTATAGTATGCCATGGCCAGCCCTGCTTGGCATGGCCCGCATGGTGCAGCACGGCATGGCCTGGCTGTCACAGTGCAGCACGGCATGGCCAGCCCTGCATGGCATGGCCAGCACGGTGCAGCACGGCACAGCGTGGTACAGCCCTGCATGGCATGGCCAGCACAGTGCAGCATGGCCAACGGGGATGGTGCAACAGCGAGGGCTCATCCCCACCACTGCGACCCTGCAGCCTCCCTGGCCTCTGGGGATGGCCGAGGGCACGGTGACATTCCTAACTGCTGGTCCCAAATTGCAGCTGTAGCAGTAGCAACACACGAGCTGGACGGGCTTCCTGCCCTGGCTCCATGCATCTGCCCTGGCTGCTCTCTGCGTGGGACAAACCCCTCGGGGTGGTGCTGAGCCCCGCTCTGCTGTCAGCAGTCCACACACCGCCGGCCAGCTGGGGCCTGGGATCTCCGACAGCCGCTTGGGCAGAGCAGCCCGAGGCGAGAGAAACAACTTGTTAGAAAACCGAAAGGCTGCTCTGGGTTGCAGGTGGGAGGGAGGAAACGCGTCCTAAAAATACAACAGCGCCTGCACGGTCCCCGAAGGTGGCTTGGCAGATGGCGCATCTCGGGCGGCCACCTGGGCTCCCGCAGATGGCACCCGGGGCTCCCGGGGGCCGGGGAGCTGCGCCTGGGAAGGGACGGCGGGATGCAGGCGCCGGAGGGTGCTCGGCAGCTCCCACAGGGGCACAGGCTGGGGACAGAGCAGGGCAAAGCGGGGCAAAACCAGAAGGTTTGGGGTCAGTGGTGCTGCCCGGGCATCTCCGCTGGCAGGCGAAGCGTGGCGCCCCGGAGGGAGGGTGCGCGCGGCTCTGCCTGCTGCGGGGACACGAGGGGAAGCCCCAGCGCGGGGCCGACGTGCCGGGGAAAGGAGCACACAGCTACAAACCACGGATGCAAACCAGCCGGGGCAGCGTGCTGCCCACCTGCCCGGCCCGGGCGCAGGCTCCGGGGGGGACGCTGCAGCTGCAGACCTCTGCCCCGCCGCAGCAAGCGCCCCCGCCCCGTGTGCCAGCAGTGCTGGGGGCCCAGCTCTGTCCTGCCGTCCCGGCAGTGCCCATGCCCGTGCCTGGCTGGCCAGGGACGAGGGCTCGCCGCCGCCAGGCGAGCGCTGCCTGGCCCGCGAGGCCGGACGTTTCCATCCGCTGTTTTGTGCTCTCGCCTCTTCCCCTTTTATTTCTTGCCAGGCTGCTGGCCGCGGGCTCAGGTGGGCGCAGCAGGGTTTTGCCAGGACGCCCTGCCGTGAGCAGGCACGGACTCACCTCCGATTAGCTCTTGAGAGCATGCACGGGATTAAACAGCAGCATCCGATCCCGGGGAGCGTCCCAGAGCAGTGAGTCAAAGTCAGAGGGTGTCAGGGCCGGCGAGGAAAATCCCAGCCAGCTGCGGCCCCGTGTCCCCCATGTCACCTGCGCGGGAGGGTTTTCTCGGGCGGGCGAAGGCACTCGCAGCTGCCCCGCCAGCTGCACCGGGACAGGCGCCGGCAGCGCGGGGTGCCGGGGAATGCCCCGGCGTGGGCAGCCTCGGGGTGCCGGGGTCTGCCCGGCCCGGGGGAGCCCCCGGGGTGGCCTGGGTGCGCGGGGACCCCGCCGCCGCGCGCAACCGGTTTCCCTCTGACTCAGAGCTGTGCATTTGCTGCCGGGCAGAAACTCCCCCCCGGTGGTAAAGGAGAAGCGGGGCCAGCTCCCACCGCCCCGACACTCAGAGCGAGAGCGCGACGGGAAGCGAGAAACCCCCGCGAGGCAGCTGCGGGCCCCGCGCGCCCGCCGGGCCGCCCGCCCGCCCGCGGCGCCGCAGACTGCCCCGGCGCCCGGGAATGCCCCTGCGCGCCACCCGTGCCCACGCGCCCGGCGCCCGGCTCCCCTTCCCCTTCCTGTTTTGCACGGCCCGGGGGGCAAAGACGCGGCCGCCCTGGCGTTGTCTAAAGAGAGGGGGAAACCCGAGGCCTCGGAGTTAAATCAAGCGGGTCGAATGAAGCCGTATCAATAATCCATGAGCGAAATAATAGTATCAGCTGGCTAAATAATGGATGAGAAGCTGCACCCACGAGGGATGCGCGGCTGCCCCGCTGCGCGCCGACGGCCCGCCGCGCTCCCTTCACCCCCCAGGCAAGGCGAGGGTGGGGGGGCCGGGGGCCGCACGCACCGGGAAGCCACGGGGTTCGACAACCGGGCGCCCCGCGGGCCGGCATCGCCGGTCCTGGCTCCCCGACCCTCGCGGCTCGGCCCCCGGCCCTGGCTCCATGCCCTGGATCTGCGGCGCCGCGGGCAGGCAGGGCGCCTGGATGGGGCTTTTATATGCGAGGGGCGCTCAGCGTCGGCTCTGCGGGGCTCCCGGGGGGAGCTGAGCATCCCCGCCGGCGCCCAGATCTGCCTCTTTTGACCCCAAAAGTGGGGTGGGGGAGAGGCTGTGCTTGGCGCTACCCGGGGCACGACAGCCCCTTGGTGGGCTCGGCAGCGCTGGACGGGGAGAGAGGAGAGAGCCGGAGCATGGAGCCGGAGAGCGAAGGGGGACCGGCGAGCCGGGGAAGGAGCCGGGAGCGGAAGGGAGAGACGCAAGCGGAGCTGGGGAGAAGGGAGCAGCCGAGAGTTCAAATGAAACACAAAGATGAATTCTTTAAGGGGAAAAAAAAAAAATCAAAGGGATGTGGAGAGGGAGATAAGAGGAAAGACAGAGCGGTGAAAGGCAAGGAGTGGAGAGGAGCGCGGGGAGCGGGCGCAGGCGGCGGCAACGCCGGGGAGCCGGGGAGCTGTCTCGCGCGGTCCCTATCGCCGCTCTCCATCGCGGTAGCCTAACCTCAAGTAGTTTTTCACTGAGATTGGAGTGATCAGGTAGGGCTGCCCTCGCAGGCAGCTGCGGGGCTGTGAATAAGCACCTGCTTATCGCTGCCCAACGGCTGTGCGCGGCGGCAGATTGCGCCGAGGACGCGGCGCTGCCTGCCGGCTGCGATTTCCATATCAGCGCCCTGCAGCCGCCTGCACCAAATAAACACAACAGCCACATGGACAAAAGGTTAATTATCAATTTTCAGAAAGGGAGAGAGAGGGGCGGGGGAGAGAGGAGAACAAACGCCGCGGCGAGCCGGCGGGGCCGCGCTGCCTCCCCGAGCCAGCCCTCGGGCCGTGCGTGGCTGCGTGCGCGGGGCAGGGTGCCCATGCAGCGGGGGATGCAGGGGGAAACGGGCCCGTTGCAGCCCCTGGGGCAGGGGTAGACAGAGGGCAGGGCTGCAGTAAGGCACATCCTCCTCTTCCTCCCACTCCCGGGCTCCCTGATGCGATGCCCCGGGGCTGCATCCCCTACGGGCTGCAGCGCTTTGGCTGAGCCGAGGGCTGCAGTGGGGCAGACCCAGCGCCCACGGGGGCATCGGCTGTGGGCGGCACACGGATGCCGGCCGGCCATCGCGGGGCTCGCTGGCAGCCTGGGCAAAGCGAGCTGCCCTTCACCCGGCTCTGCCTCCGGACCTGCCGTGCACCAAGAGCCACCGCGTCGCCCGCTAACCCGCCGCGGGAAAGTGCCCCGGGGCGGCTGGCAGGGATGCGGGAGCAGCAGGGACTGTCCCCAGTGCTGCAGCGGCTCCCTCCTCTTGGCTCGTGTTTTGCATTCAGTGCGCTGCTCCTCTTATCAAAGCCTCCCTGGGCTTAAAGCTCGGCCGGGCCACAGGGCTCAGATAGCGCTGGCGGGCGGCACGAGGAGCCTTGTTCCCCCGAGCCCTTCGGCCGTGGAGCAGGAGCGTGGCAGGAGGCGCGAGCCCCTTGCTCGTCCCCTAGACCTGGGTGATGCCCTCGGGGCCCCGGCTGCCTCCTGGGCTCCTAATCCCCAGGCTGGGGGCTCGCTCCATCCGCTCGGCATCTCTTGGTGTCTCCGGTCGTTTCCCACACGTCTCCCACGCTGTGCCCTGCAGTGGGCCCCAAGGGGGTCCCTTCGGCTCTGCTTTCCTGCATTTCATTGGGGACATTTATGCATCACCAGCGAGCGACCTGCCCCGCGCCCGGGGCTGCCTTTCAGCTGCCGAAACACACTATAAATACCGGGCTAAGAATAACCGGGAATCTGGGCGGCGTGTGAGCGTGGCGGCCACCCCAGCCCTGCTGCCGTGCCGGGACAGCCACCCTGCACCGGCGCCCGCGCGCCGCCGTCGCTCCACAGCTGCCCCCAAATTGAACCGAATCCCCCAAATATTAAACCAGGGCCCATCTGGCATCCAAGCGATGAACACAGATGTGTGCGGGATTTCAGAGCTGGCTGGCAGCCGTTCAGACCTGTCGCAAACTGCACCTGCTGCAGGATATTTTCCCTGCTGGGTTTAATCCCCCACGTCCTCCCTCCGGCACCCTCCGGAGATGTGCAGGCAGCAGGGACCCGCCGGCCGGCCGCCTGCCCCGCGCCAGCCCGCTGTATAAATACGGATGTGCAAACACGAGAGGCCCGAATTAAAGACATGCAGGCGAGGAGGCTGGTGCCAGCGCCTGCGAGAGCCCAGAGCGTGGCCCCGGCAGGGAAAGGCCTTGCAGCCGCCCTCCCCAAGGATGGGTTTTTTTCCGTCTCTGGGGTGTTTTTAGAGGGTCTGAGCAGAGGCGGCCTCCTGGGTCCCCCTGTGTGCCTGGAGGCAGTGGGAGCGCAGCAGGATAACTCAAATTTGGGTCTGTGACAGCATGAACGGCTGTTACAGGCTTGGCTTGCCTTCCTGCAGCGGGAGAGCCGGGGTCATCCCATCTGGGTCCCCAAGGGTGACACATCTCCCGCATCCCACGCCGAGCGATGCCCCGAGGGCTGCGCTGCGCCCAGGCGACCCGAGGTCCGCGGCATGCCTGGCTCCGGCTGGCCAATGCCACCGCTGCAGAGACCTGAGGCCTTCGTTGCAGGCAACGAACCCCAGCAACGCTCTCAGGCAGGAAAACCTCCGGGCTCGGAAACTCGCCGGCGCATTGCCCCAGCCCGGCCTCCGCAAATTAACGTGCCTTTATTATTTTTTAACAAGGCTTTCCCAGATCAGATGTTGACCCCGGTAATGATCACTCAGCCTGTGGAGGGAATAAACAGCAAATCCCCTTTTAAATGAAGCCCTCGTGGAGGGATTAGGAGCAAAGGGGTGGCCTCTCCCCCCGGGCACGGGCTGGCTGTGCAGATATGCGGAGAAGGAGGCCTCGTCTGTCCGTCTGGCCCGTCTGAAGTGGCCCTGCGCGATAGGGAGTGATTAGGATTAGACACATCCAGGATGAGAGTTTTTTCACCAGATAGAGATGATAATGGGACCCGTGGGGAGGATTACGGTCCCCATCTCTCTAAGAGAGCTGCCATCTGCGTATCTGTCTCCTGACATGCCTGCTCCCCTGACACGCCGAGCCGTCCGCCGTCCCACGCGTGAGCATGGCACCAGCACCCCTGTGTGTCCCCGGGGCGCTCAGGTATCTCTGCATCCCTACACGTCCCTGGGGTGCTCAGGCATCGCCGTGGCACCTGACATCCCTGCATGTCCCCGGGGCGCTCAGGTATCTCTGCATCCCTACACATCCCCAGGGTGCTCAGGCATCCCCGTGGCACCCAACGTCCCTGCGTGTCCCCGGGGCGCTCAGGCATCGCCGTGGCACCAGCACCTCTGCACAACTCCAGGGTGCTCAGGCATCGCTGTGGCACCCAACGTCCCTGCGTGTCCCCGGGGCGCTCAGGCATCGCCGTGGCACCTGACATCCCTGCGTGTCCCCGGGGTGCTCAGGTATCTCTGCATCCCTACACGTTCCTGGGGTGCTCAGGCATCCCCGTGGCACCCGACGTCCCTGTGCGTCCCCGGGGCGCTCAGACATCCCCGTGGCACCCAGCACCCCTGCATGCTCCAGAGCCGGGGGAGGCCGCGGCCTCCTGGGGACACTGGGGAGGCTCCCTGCTTTTCTGATCCAGCCATGAAATTATTTGTGCGGCAACCGAAGCCCGTGGCGCCGGCGGGAGGCCTGGGGGAGCGGAGCCCCGCAGCCTCGGGGCTGCACGTGGGAAAGCCGGGCCGGGAACCGGAAGGAAGATAGGACTAAAACCCCGCGAGTGTTTTTTTCTGGTCAATAAAAGGAGAAAAACGCCCTATGAAAGTTGTGTTTTGTATCTATTTAAGGCCCAATCTGCACAGTCGCTATTTTCCCTTCTAAAATTAACTTGACTCTTTCGTTTCTGCTCGGAGGCGCAAAGCGGATGTCGTTCTGGGCAGGCAGCGGCCGGAGGGGCTCCCCGCGCGAGCGGCGCCCGGCCGCGGCCGCGGGTTCCCGGGGCTGCGCCCGCCGAGACCCCGGCTCTCAGCATAGGTGCCACCTTGCAAAGGAAACAGATGGGAGCGAGGAGCCTGGCGGCGCGGGGCGGCGCGTCCCGCGCAGCTGCTCCCGGCCCGCCGCCTCGGCCGCGCAGACCCACGCGGTTCGGCGCCGCCTCCGCGCGGCCCCGGCGCGGGCACGGGCGGCCGGAGCCGCCCCGCCGAGGCTGGGGCTGCCGCGGTGCCGCTATGGAGAGCGGCCTTTTTGAAGTTTGGATACAGCCTTAATTGCAGTCTTGGCTGCTGTTAATTATATTAAAGGCAGAGCGAGCAATGGGCTTTTTATTAGTTAATGAGGATTTTCATCTTCCAGCAGAGGGGCCCTTTGATGTTCTCAGGACTAATGGCTGCTAAATTCAGCTAGTTTGTTCTTCCCTTGGCTAGGGGCGAGGGCGAGCAGGCACCGACCGGCCTGGGCCGCGGCGGGAGAGGAGCATCCTCAGCGCTGCCCCCAATCCCAGCCCCGTGGTGGTCTCCGTGGGATCCCCGTCCCCGGGCCCCAGGAGCTCACCAGCGGTGCCAGCTGCCAGCGCTGCCGCGTTTTCTCTTAAAAACAGGCCAAAACCGCCGGTGCGGGGCGGCGAGCCTGGGGAAGGAGGGCTGCCCGTGGACCGCGGGCTGGGGCGCGCAGGGCTCGCTCCGGCACCCAAACTGCACGCGGCAGGAGGAGGAAGGAGTTTTCCGGCTGCCACTTCAGCCCTGCACCACTTCCACAAGGCAGAGCCGGAGCGGAAGTTCCCGACGTGTATTTTTACAGAATATCTTTTAAAAACAGTGGCGGTACCTGGCAGGCTGCAGCCCTCCTCGTGCGATTAGCATTTAATATGATTATTTAGCATTCATTACCAGCCGAGCTGAGAGCCACCGCTCCCCGATCCGAAAATCATTTGCAAATTTCTTTGCATCATTTTTCCCCACTATTACATCGCCAGCAACGCACAAACAGTTTGCTGTGAATATTCAGAGCCCGAGACGGGGAGGCAGCGCCGCGCCGGCTCCTTGCCCGAGTCACGTGCCTGCAAGGCTGCTCCCCAGCTGGATGATTTGTATAACTAATCAACGCAGAGCGTACTTTGAATTTCAAATGCTCCCGGGGAGCAGCCAGGCAGGAATCGGGGTTTTGGTGAATATTCAGGAAGAAAACGTGTGTGTCCTGAGCCTCCGCTTCAGCCCCGTCCCTCACGTGTGAGCGGGAGCGACGGCGAGAAACCTGCCGCCTCGCGACACGGGCGGTCGCAGCCCGCCGACGGGTCCGTGGCACAGCCCCGGGGAAAGGCAGTACCCGCTGCAGCACGTTTTTTGGGGGTGCCAGCTGCGACCCCGGGACGAGGTCGGTGCTGGGCCGCTCCGGGGCGGCTGCAGGTCCCGGGGATGCACCGGGGCGGTCTGAGGATGGGACGCCTGCGGGGCTGCAGCCGTGCTGCTCCGGCCTTGCAGACGGGCGAGCTTGGCGGCCGGCACCCACGGGAGCCCGTTGCACCCGGGAAGGGTTTGGGCTCTCTGGTGACGCCTGGGTCCCGGGGGAAGGTCGCTCGCCCCGCGGTGCGCTGCTGCCGTCGGGGGTCCTTGCCGGGAGTGCGTTTCTCCCTGCATCCCAGGGAGATGCTCGCGGGAGAGGGGATGGGGGCGACGGCGATGCTGCGGGGACAGTCCCTCGCTGTCACCGTCACTGGCACCACGCCGGTACAGGGACAGCAGAGGCACCGGGGAGCCCTCCGCGGCCTGACGCGCGGAGGGACAGCGAGGGGACACGGCATCCCCAGCTCACCCCTCTCGGCGGCGATAACGCCCTGCTCAGCCCCCAAATCTCAGCGGGTCCCTGGCGGGGCCGCCTCCGCGGGCAGCGGGGCCGCGCGGGGGCAATTCCCGGCAATTACCCCTCGTCCTTCCCCGTCACATCTGCGCGGGGCGGCGGGGGGGGAACAGCTTAAGCTATCAATGGTCCTGCCTTGATGGGAATAAAATATGCACTGAAAGACATGAAAATGGAGTAAATAAAAGAGATAAAAATGGAACGATCAAGCCAGCAACTTCTCCTCCTCTGATTAAAAAGAGAGAGCGGGGGGAGGCGAGGGGACGCGCTGAGCCCTTGAAGAGGCAGCTGCTGCGGCAGCCGCAGCCCTGATAAAGGGTCTGAGGCAGCCTGTTTGGGAGAGATAAAGTGAAGTCCCAGCGTTTACTGTCCTCAATCCAAGCCTTACCATCAATATTAATACAGCCTGACAAACTGGCGTTTAAGATAGAATAAATATAGACTGGTTCTGCTATTACCTAGACCTTATTAATCTGCTCAGAGGCATTTAAATGCCGTTAAAAATATGGAGTTTACTTGCCAGCAATTCAATAGCTTCACAATCCATCACCGTTTTGTTTTCCGCCCTCCTCCTGTTCCCGAGTTATTGTCCCCGGGGCCCCGGTGTCCCGCGCTGGCCCGGGCCGCGGAGCCGCAGGCGAGGGGGTGGCGGGAGCCGGCGAGCGGCGTAAGGGGGCTCGGCGCGGCGGGACCCTCGCGAGGACGCGTGTCCCCGAGCCGTCCCCCTCGGGGCCACTGGGGCGAGCCGCGCCGTGCCGCACAGCCCTGAGCTCAGCCCATTAAACCTGCCCGAGGGAAAGTTGGGAGAAGTCGATTACGGCCTCCGAGCAGCTCGCTGGGGAAGGGATTGCTGAGAGCAGCCGGCGCTTTAATCCCGGGGGAAAGGATGAGCGCGAGCCAGCGGGTGGGAAGGGCCCGGGCCGGGACGAAGCGGGTGCACCGCGCCGCGCTCCTGACGGCCAGCGCACCGAGTCCGGGGCATCCCAGGGCGGGCGAGGAGCCGTGCCGGGGCCACGCTGCGCTGGGCTCTCGTGGAGCCGGCCAGGCTTCGGGGCAGGGAAACCTCCCGCACAGCTGCACCATCGCTCGATGCTTTGCAGACCAAAACGTGCTGGTTTAGCCTTCTGAAGGCAGCTCTCATTTCGAGTCCTTTTGCAAAATCAACCTCAAACGTGAAAAAATCTCAGTATTTGGGGTTGGGCATTCCCAGGAGTCGATGTTCTGGTTTTCTCCTGCTCGGGGCTAACGGCAGGTTCCCAGGTCAGGGAAGGTGCCCTCGTCGCCATCCTCCTCCTCCTCCGGCAGGGATGCTCTGCACATCACCACAGCCAGGGCACGAGCACCCAGACAAGGGAGAACGTGCCTGGAGGACCAGACTCGGGGGCTCGGGTGTCTAAAGTGATGCTGGTTTCCCAGATCCAGCACTGAGACCCCCAAGAGGGGTGGAGGAGCAGTCCTGCCCCCCCAGAGCCCTAATTAGCCGGGGGCCTCATTAGCGAGCGGCAGAGCCAGGGAAGGGAAGCCCTCACCCAGCCCTCCTGCCCCGCTGCTGGAGAGCGCCTGGTGCCTGCACCGTGCTGCGCTGCTCGCGGTTTTGCCTGAAACCGAGGCAGGACTTCGCCGCGGGCGCAGCCCTGCATGGGGCAGCTCTGGGGGTGTGCGGGAGAGGTGCTGGGTTACCTCCAGGCACAGCTCCTCTGCCACAGCAGGTGAAAGCACCAGCTTTAGGGGGCAGATATTTAGTAGGAGCTTGTGCAGCTGTTTCCCCTTTCTGCCTCGTTTGTGCTTGCAGCATCCCCACATTTTGGCGGTTTTGGGGGCTTTGGCAGGGGCTGGTGCAGCGTGGGGCTCACACTGGCTGCTGGCTCCTCTGGGACCTGCTGAAGGGAAGCCAGGTGCGGAGGGGGCGCTGGGTATCCTTAGTGGGGCTTGTCCCCCCTGCTCTCCCTCCGCGCTGGCTGCGCACTCCAGGCTGTGGGCAGGGACCGTGGGCGCTGTGAGCAGGTGCAAGGGTGCACCCTGGTACGGGGCTGGGACCAGGGTGCTGCGTACGAGGGGAAGGGTGCATCTTGGTATGGTACAGGGGACGTGGGTGCAAATGGGTGAAGGTGCACCGTGGTCTGGGACAGGAACATAGGTGCTGTGCATGTGGGCAAGGGTGCACTCCAGTCTGGGGCAAGGGATGTGTGGGCCACACGTATGGATGAGGGTGCATCCTAGTGCAGAGCAGGTGCCATGGGTGATGGTGCACCCTGGTGCAGGGCAGATGCCGTGGGTGTCATGGGCAAAGGTGCACCCTGGTGTGGGGCAGGGACCACGGGTGCAGTGCATACGGCTGAGGGTGCAACCTAGTGCAGAGCAGTGGCCGTGGGGCTGGGCGCATGGCGAGGGTGCACCATGGCGCGAGCCCCGTGCGAGGCGGCGGGCACAGATGGAGCGAGCCGGAGCGCGTGATGGGCAGAGGGTGCGAGCACGCGGGTGAGCGGGGAGCTGCCTGCGCCACGCTCATTAGGAGCGTATTATTCATCAGCAGCTTCTGTCGCCTGCCATCTGTTCCCGGCTGCGAAGTCAGGCGGGCGGCATCGGCGTAACAGGGCTGACGCGGCCCCACTCCTGCTGTCGCACCTGGGCTGCCGGGAGAGCTGGGCCCGCGCCGGGTGCCCGCGCCGGGCTGGCACCCTGTGCCGCAGCTCGCGCCGGGGCCGCCCCGCGCTGCCATGCCCGAGCCCACGGCGGGGTGTCAAGCGTGCCCGGCTCGCCCCACGTGGGGACGGTGCTTTGGAGGTGACCTGGGCACCTCGAGGTCTCCTGCCATGGCCTTGCCAAGGGGAGTCCTGCGGGGACACGGCCCAGGTGCGGCTGTCTGCCTCCCCGCTGCAACATGTTTTCCTGGGAAAACACCATCGTGCAGAAACCGTCCCTTGCATGGGAGCCCATCGCTGCCCCAACACTGGTATTGGGAGGGGAAAAACATCCCAAGGCAGCGTGTGGGGCATGGAAAGTTTCGAGGTTTGTGCCCCAAAGCTGTTTGGCTCCAAGCTCTCCTTCGATACTGAGCCGCCCTGTGAAGAGTGAAATGCTGTGATTGAACAACAATGGCGCCTGTTTTAACCCTGCCAAGTGCTGGAGATCGGTTTTGTCCCAGTCAGGAACATTCACCTCTCCGGGGTGTCAGACCCCGCTGTGAACCCCAGCTCCTGCTGGGACGAAGGGAAGGATATTGGCCTGCAGCGGCTCCCCGTCTCCGGAGGGGCGCCTGGGGCGCAGCAGGACCGCGGGCGTTGCGGTGGCCGGACGACGGCGAGGCTCAGCGGGTCTCACACCCGGCTGGCTGCCGAGGAAGAGCAGGGGAATTATTCAGCATCTTCGCAGCGTATCGCAGTGCCGCGATCCCTGCTGGCGCGCCGGGAAGGAGCCAGACACCCAGGGCTGGCGAGGCGGCGGGGGGAGCAGCAGCAGCCGTTCCGGAAACTCCTGCGTCCCCGCTGCCGCGGGGCTCGGTGCGTCCTTTCGGCCGGACCGGCTCCCCGCGCCTCCCGCGGGCCGGGCCGCAACATCCCTGGCCCGGCGGAGCGGGAACCCGCGGACCGACCCGGCGCAGCCTGGGCTGGGGCACGTGCAGCGCTGGGGACACCGCGAGCAGACGCCGTCCTCGGGCGGCCTAACCCCGAAGGCTCGGGGCGGGGGGGCTGAACTCAAGTATAACTCCGGGTGTGAGCTGGCAAGGGGAGAAAAGGTTTATACCGGTTGGAGCGGCGAAAGCCAGGCCGGAGAGTGGGTGGGAGCTGCGCGTGCCAGCCCCATAGGACCCTGTCGCCCCCCGGGGCTCCGGCGCGAGCCCTGGGGTAATGCTCCCACCGCGGCGCCAGGCTCTGCCTCTGCTCCTCGCCGCGCTCGAGGCTGACGTCGGAGCTGCCAGAGTCGCCAGCACTGCCGTCCGCGTCGATTTACAAAGCTGTAATTAATTGCACGAGCGCCGGGCTGCAGAGGCGGCAGAGCTCAGCCTGCCTCTGTCCCCTGCTGTGCCGGGAGATGCGTTTCCCCTCCTCGCCAGGCCGGCAGGGCAGATGCGGCGGTGCATGACAGCTCGAAAGGCAGCGGGGAGGCTGGAGAGGGTGCGGGGTGCGGGGCCGGGGGGCTGCGGTGCACAGAGGAGCTCTCTCAGCCCGCAGCCTGCCACGCAGCACCTTTGTCCCCCCCTCTCTTTTAATTAAAACGTTTGATGAACTCTCTAATGAGAACGTGATGTCCCCGCGGGCTCTGCAACAAGCTGCCTTCGCTGAAGGTGAAGTCCCAGCGTGGGGGACGGAAATCATCCGGTGGCACCGGGGAGCGTGGCTGCTCCTCTGCCCCCCGCAGCCTCTTCCTCCCCATCCCCTCCCCGCTGCCTGCTCCGTTTTCGGCACCTGGCTGCATCCTGCAGCTCACACGGGAGGATCTGAGCACTCACCAGGCCAGGAACTGGCTGCTGTAAATTGGTAATTGCCGGGTTTTAATTACTTGGCAGTCAAAGGACCTTTTGCATCTGCCAGTGAGGCCACGAAACATCTCCCTGGGAGTGTGAGCAGACGTGCAGTGGGAGAGGGGAGGGGGCTGCCATGGCCATGAGGCCCCCCCGGCCCCATGGGCACTGGGGGATGCTGGGCTGGTTCCTCCTCCTGGAGAGGTCGGTGGATGATGTGCTGGAGGCTGTGCACGGGGATCGCGTCAGGCCCCGGCATCGCGTGCGTCTCCCGTGCTCGCTGCCTGTTGCAGGCACAAATGGAGGGGCAAAGGGCTGTATCCAGAGCTGGTACCCAGAGCCTCGCGCAGCATCCCCGGGGCAGAGCCGGCACCCAGGGCCCCACACCACATCCCCGGGGCAGAGCCAGCACCCAGAGCCCTGCACCACATCCCCGGGGCAGAGCCGGCACCCAGAGCCCTGCACCACATCCCCAGGGCAGAGCCGGCACCCAGAGCCCTGCACCGCATCCCCGGGGCAGAGCCAGCACCCAGAGCCCTGCACCACATCCCCGGGGCAGAGCCAGCACCCAGAGCCCTGCACCGCATCCCCGGGGCAGAGCCAGCACCCAGAGCCCTGCACCACATCCCCGGGGCAGAGCCGGCACCCAGAGCCCTGCACCACATCCCCGGGGCAGAGCCGGCACCCAGAGCCTCGCGCGGCATCCCCGGGGCAGAGCCGGCACCCAGAGCCCCACGCGGCATCCCCGGGGCAGAGCTGGCACCCAGAGCCCCGCACCGCATCTCCGGGGCAGAGCCGGCACCCAGAGCCCCACACCACATCCCCGGGGCAGAGCCGGCACCCAGAGCCCCACGCGGCATCCCCGGGGCAGAGCCGGCACCCAGAGCCCCGCACCGCATCCCCGGGGCAGAGCCGGCACCCAGAGCCCCACGCGGCATCCCCGGGGCAGAGCCGGCACCCAGAGCCCCGCACCGCATCCCCGGGGCAGAGCCGGCACCCAGAGCCCCGCACCGCATCCCCGGGGCAGAGCCGGCACCCAGAGCCCCGCACCGCATCCCCGGGGCAGAGCCGGCACCCAGGGCCGTGCAGCACCTCCTCGTTCTGGGGTCGCTGCAGACCTGCCCTGAGCATCTCCCCCTCCCGAGCGCCGGGACGGTGGCCGGTGCCCTGCTGCATCCCGCACCAAGGAGGGGGCACCAGGGATGCTCCCGCTGCCGCCGTGCCGCGGGGGCAGAGGGCCGGCGGTGCAGGCAGTGAGGCGGCGGGGTGGGAGACCCAAGGGCTGCCGGGGCCAGCTACCCCCCGAGCCGCCTTGTTCCTCCTTTGTGCCTTTTCTCCTAGAAAGAGAAACAGCCTCTAATAAACAGGCAAATGCTCCGCTGCAGCCTGGGGCCCGCAGCTCCCCATGGCACGGCCAGCCTGCGGGTCAGGGCCAGACCCCGGAAACCCTCCGCGGGAGCGGGGCCTCGGCGGCTCCTTCCCTGCATCAAGCACCCGGCGGTCCCGCGTGCCCGCGGCGCCGCCGCCTCTCCCTCCCTCGGAAAGGAGCGGGAGCCAGGCCCTTCTCCCGGCGATAATTACTGAAAAGTTCAGTGCCGAGAGAGACGGGGCGGGGGGGGGAGGGATGTATTAAAATGCATGTGCACAGCTTGGGCCTTGCAGCAGATGTTGGCATAATTAGAGAGGAAAAAATTATGAAATTAATTTGTGGTTCCATGTAAATTTCAGCGTTGGGGGGAAGCGCGGCTCCGCTCGCCTCCCGCCCGCCGCCGGCAGAGCCCGCGCCCTCGCCCCGCGCCCCGGCATGCGCCAGCTGCCGCCCGGCGCAGCCCGAAACGCCGCCGGGGAGGCAGCGGGCTCCGAACTGCAGCGGCGCCAGCTCGGGGCCCCGGGACGCGGCCGGCCCCCGACCCCGGCAGGGCTGCTGTAAATTTGCATTTGCTAGAAAGGCGCTGGGCGCCGAGGTTGGACAAAGCTTCCCTTTTGCCCCCGCTTAGCTTTTCGAATCTTTTTCTTCCCTTGGGAGCCGGTGCAGAATTAATATCTGCAGCTTCCTGCCGTGCACCGGCCGCCCCCGGGGAGGCGGCGCGCCCGCTCCCGCTAACGCGCGTATTGATCGACAGCATCCGCTGGTTGAGTTTGCTGGTGGCCGCGATGCGCCATTACGTATCTTGTCGTTGCCGGCGGCCCCGCTGGTGACTGATGGCCTGTCTCGGGGTGGCCTGTCTCCGACGGCCTGTCTCAGCCCCGCCGGGCTCCCGCTCGCTTCCCCGCGGCAAATTCTCCCGGCTTCATGGGGTTATACGGCAACGTTGCAAACAAGGGATTGCGTTTCCACCACTTCGATGGTTTTCTTTATTTGGAAAACTCGCGTGATCCCTGCATTTGCGTTCGCAGAGGGGAGGGGAGAGCTGGGGGGGGCGGCACGGAGCAGGGCGGGCGCAAGGCGTGCAGGACCCCGCGCCCCGGGGCCGCAGCGGTGCACGGCGGCACCCGGGAGCGCGCGGCCGGCCGGGGTCCCCCCGCTGCTCCGGGGACCGTCCCCGCGGAGGGCTTCCCTTCCCGGGGATTACGGCTAACGCAGCTGGAGCGCCGCTCGCTCGTCCCGGTTCGGGATTTAGCTGAGAAGCAAATTCCAGTAATCTCGCCTGCCATCTGGCCCGGCGTCTGCGGCCCTCGGACGGACGGGGGCTCGGCGCCCCCCGCTCCCCCGAGCGCCGCTGGCCGGAGCTGCCGGGTGTCGGGGGCGCGGGTGCAGGGCCCGGCCGGGCGCACGGCGCGGCGGGCCCCGGCGGCGGCGGGGGGGACGGGACGCGGCGCGGGCGCTGGCCGGCGGCGCTCCCCTCCCCGGCCCTCGTTCCCAGCTCATTAAGGCTCTCCCATTATTCTGACATTTGTGCGCGTCACGTAGCGGGAAGAAGTAATTTACTTAGAAGAAATTAAAAGTTCATTTTAATTGAGCGCACACTGCAGTATGCAAATGCGGGGCGCATTATGTACACTGATGCAGAGACAAAGGCTGTAATCAGCTGTTAACCCTCTGCGGGCCGGCCCCACGCGCCGCCGCCGCCGCGGCCAGGCGGGCTGCAGGGCGGACGCCGCGCGCCCCCGCCGGGGGCTCGGACGCCGGCACCGGTGCCGCGCCGTGGGCTCCCCGGCTCTCGCCGGCCCGTGACACACACAGCCCCCGGCATCTCCGCCCCAGGCAAGGGGCCGCCTGCTCCGACCAGGCTCCCGAAGGCCGGAGACGGCGGCCACATCTGGAAGCACCCACAGACCCGGCGGCAGCTGCATCCGAGGGGGTCCCAGACGTGGGGAGCCCCCGGGGTGCCAGCCGCAGCCGGGGCTCGTCCGGGCCCGGCGTCGCCCGCCGGCTGCGCCCGCTCTGCCCGGCCCCCTCCAGCCTGGGAGTTCCTCGGCTGGCTTTTTTTTTTTCTTTTTCTTTTTTTTTTTAGGATTTTCTCTTTTTTTGCTACTTGTCAGACCTGAGATTTTTTAATGGCAGAAGCAGTTTGCGGGTGTGAGATGACAGCCCGCTGCACGAGACAGACAAATCGCCGCCAAGCCCAGCTCTGGACGCCCACCGGACTCCAAACAAAGGGAGCCACCGCGGCACGCTGCCCCGGGCAGGGGGCGGCAGAGGTGCAGCGAGCTGTCCGTGCTCAGCGCCACTGCCCGGTGCTGGCCACGAGCCCGTCCGCACGCGGGGCCCACGGAGAGGCTGCCCGCCCCGGCGCGTGGGTGCCCCGTGGGGGCACAGACCCCATGGGACCCGGTGCCGGGCACCGCGCCGCGCCGCAGCCGGAGCGGGAGCCGGGCAGGGCCGGCAGCGGAGCGCACCCGGGGGCGATGCCCACCAGCGCCGCGAGCCGCCTCCTCGCCGAGGGGCCGTGAGCATCCGGCCCTGGGCTCCGGGTGGGTGACGCTGAACGGCGGCGGGGACCCGGGGCCAGGGCCGTCGTCGCGGAGGGCACGCAGCGCGGCCAGCCGGCGCCCTTCGCGCGGACCCGGGCACAGACCCAGTGCTTCCCAGGAGGGGTGACGCCGCTCAGCCGCCCGGGCTGCCCTTGGCCCTCCTCCTTCGGGTTCGGTGGTGGATGGGTGCCTGCAGGCAGCACCCACGGCGTGGTCCCGTGCACCCAGCGGAGCTGTCGGCGCAGCCCCGCCGGGACCCCAGCCCCGCCGCAGCTCTGCCCTGGCCAGGGTCCGGCCACCCTGCGCCGCGGGGTGAGCAGTGCTCAGCCGCTCTCTCCCAAGGGGCCCCGTGGGCCAAGCAGGGTGAGGAAGAGGCCGTGTGGCGGGCGCGATGAGCTGCACGTCCTCTGCGGTGCAGCAGTCTCCCGCGGGGCACAGCTGGGCCGGCACAGCGCTGACCTGGCCGCGGCACAGACCCGGCCGGCGGGGGGGGGACGTGGACGCGCCAGCCTCGGCGGCCGCGTGCTGACACCCTTTGGGGGGTGACGATGGAGACCAGGAGGCGCTTTTCACCCCGGGGCCGGCCATCCCCGAGCTCACACGTCCGCCGCGGGCACCTTCGGCCCCAGGACGCCCAGCAGGCCCCCAGCAGCAGGCACGGCGCTTGGGGCGGCCGCGGCGCCGCGCGGGGCTGCCGGGAGGATTTCGCTGCCGCCGCCTAACCTTTGCGTGCTGTCCCACGTGCCGTGTGGGCGCCGGGCTCTGCAGCTCCAGATGGCACCCGGGAAAGAGTTAAGTCCGCTGTGATCAACAGCAAGAAGCAAGTGGTAAACAATTTTTCTCTCCCTCTGCTAAATTAATATGCAAATCCCCCCCCCCAACTCTCTTCTCCTGCTTCGAAATTAGCGAGGTAGAATGCTTGGGCTAATTATGCATTCAAACGAGCAGGCTTCGTTAATGTGGCACTAAGAGGAGCCTGAAAATGATTGTGAGACGATGAAATTGAAATTCGAGCACGGCACTTCTAATGCATCTGGAGTCACTCTTGCGTGCCCCGGCAGATGTAACCCGGCAGTGACCGGCAGCCCCCACGGCGCCCTGCAGCACCCTGCGGCACCCCAGCCGGGCCCCCTCCTGCCTGCGCCCTCCTCGCTTCCCACTCCAAAAATAGCAAGGTTGCAAAAGTCTCCAGCCAAATTCCCAGCCTGGGGATGGTCGGGGTTGGGGTCGCCCCGGCACGGCGGAGACGAGCCGTCGGCCAGCGGAGCGGTGCGAGCACGTGCCTCCTCCCCTTGGTCCTCGGGCGGCGAACGTGCAGCACCCAGTGAGCGACGCTGCCTCCGTCTGCGACGCCGCTGCAGCCCGTGTGCGGCCGGGAGCGCGTTCCTCCTGCCCAGGCCGTGTCCTTGTCCCCGCAGCAGCCGGCACGGCCAGGCACCAAGCACGCTGCCACGTGTACCCAGGTGAACCCCCTGCTTGCCTCGGCGTGCCCTTGGGGATGCTGAAAACCAGCGGCCGCAGGGGTATCCCGGGGGAGTTCCCAGCCCCGCAGCCGTGTCCCACTGCGTGCGGCTCCCCGCGGTGGCGGGCGCATCCCGGCGAGGAGCACATCCAGCGGCTCGTGCGGCCCACGGCACGGCCGGGCGTGAGTCCCGGCAGCTCCTGCAGCTTCCCGGAGACGCAGCAGCGCGGCGGTGTTCGGGCCGGCGGGCGCCGCTCCATCCAGTGCGAGGCCCAGCGCCACCAGCCCCGGGATCTGCGGAGGAACCTGTGGGATAAAAGGATCCGGGTGAGGCTACAAATAAGAAAACATTTTCCACCGCAGGGGAAGCCCTCTCCCCAGCTCGCTGGCGCGGATGCAGGCTTTGGTGCAGCTATTGAACAGCTGGACCCGGTCGGCGGTGCGGGGCACCCTCCCCTCTGCCTGGGTCTCCCATCAGGCTGCGGAGAGCTCCGGGGTGGCACAACGGCCCCTGAGCAGCGCCTGGCACCGCCGTCTCCAGCCCTGACCGGGGAGCCACCACGAGCACTCGTCAACCCAAAAACACCTGTCAGGCAGCAGAGATGGATGTCGGTGTTAAATATTCATCAGCCGCGCGGATTTTACTGGAACTGTCCATTAAGAGGTAATGGGCGGTTTGCAGCGTGCTCCGGACAGCCGGGGCAGGCTGCCGGCAGGACGGGGCGGCGGCGAAGACGGATGGTCCGGAGGAGGCTGCGGAAACATAACCCAGCTGCACTGTTGGTAATCGATGAGGAGCCACAGACTTTAGGTGCTGCAAAGGCCAGGAATAAATAGAAGAACCAAACAGGCAGGCAAACAGTCCCCCAGAAAAGAGGGCACGGGGCGGGGTGGACGGCCCAGGAGAGCGGCAGGGATGCGGGCGGCAGACAGTCCCTCGGCGAGCTGCAGGATGCAGTGCGGTGGTTTGGTCCATGGGGTTGCCCCGAGCCCCAGAGGGAGGCTGATAGCCCTGGAGGGATGCTCGGTGCCCCATAGGAGTGTTGAGTGCCTTGGAGGGATGTTGGGTGTCCTGGAGGGATGCAGAGCACCCCGGAGGGATGCTGAGCACCCTGGAGGAATGCAGGGGGCCCCGGAGGGATGCCAAAAACCCCAGAGGGATGCTGGGTGCTCCAGAGGGATGCCAAGCACCCTAGGGGGACACAGAGCACCCCAGAGGGATGCTGGGTGCTCCAGAGGGATGCTGAGCACTCCCAGGGACACAGCTCTGCAGAGGCAGCTGTCGAGCTCAGGACAAGCAGCAGCCGCTGTCGCGCACCCTGTCCCGCCGGCTCCGCAGGCACGGCTGGCCCCAGGACCTGGCAGGACATGCAGTGGGGTGGGGGCGAGCGCAGGGCACGCGCGCTGGGACCTGTCAGGGCTGGCTCCGCTTTGTGGCGTGCCCCGGGGTCCGGGCTGGTGTGCGGAGGGGGTTGTTTTCCCCTTCTCTCTGGTAATTTTTCCCTCTGACTATGATGCATAGCAGTGCTAATTCGGCACGTTGCCATTAATTCCAGCACAGCTGCCGCTCTCTCCCTCAAGGCATTTCGCTAATACTCAGCTTCAGAGCCTCTCAGCAAATTAACATCATTTGTTCTGCAGAACATGTTTTATTTCTACACTACATGCATAGCTTATTACTCCACGAGAAACTCGGGGTGTGCACGGAGGCAGCTCCGCTGCCATCGGTGCAGCCCGGGCCAGCAACACAAGGCGGAACGGCGGGCGATGCCTCACACAGCCACCCGGATGCTCTCGGAAAGGAGAAATTCAGGGAGAAAGATAGCAGAGGAGGCCAGCACCCCGTTTGCATGGCCAGGGGGGCTCAGGAAGCCGTATGGCCCCAGGGCGCCATGCAGTGGGGTCGCGGACGAGCGGCGCTCGCCCCACAGCCGGGCCGGGGCTGCCCCGCGGCGGGACGCCGGCGCCCAGCAATGCGGGGCTGGCCACGCGTCCCAAGAGGGGGTCGCAGGGATGGTCACGGGTGGGGGGACCCCCGCCCGGCACCCCGCACCCTCCCGCCTCCTCCCCCGGCCACTCGTTCCCTCTTCCCGTCGTTATTCTCCGCTACGAGGCCGGGAGAGCCGGAGCCGGGGCCGCACTTACGGTGCCGTTAGCAGCCTCGCCTGGGCGCCCACAGATAGCAGCGAGAGCCCTGCCCACCCGGCGGTGCCGGCACCCGCTCTGCCAGGCTGGTTAACGTCCCTGGAATTTCTGTTAGTTATCTGCGAGCGAGGGGAGAGCAAGGGGAAGGGTGCCGGGAGGCCGCCGCGGGCAGAGGGTGCCCGGACCCTGCCCGGCAGACCCCGGCTCCGAGGAGCCCCGGGAGCCCGCGCGCCGGCCGGGGCGAGCGGGACGGCTCAGCACGCCGGCGGCAACATCAACCTTCTTCCTTTGATTAAGGTTATTTAAGCTTTTTACCAAAACATAAAACCTGGTTGTTTGCATAAACAGCCTAATTGGATCGCCGCGCGCGGCATGGCTAATGCCTGCCGGGCTGGCGGGGCAGCGGCGGGAGCGCCCGCGGCGCGGGGCGGCCGCCTCCGCTCCCCGGGCCCCCCGGTGTCCCAGCGCTGCTGCTCCGCGCCGCAAACCCCCGGGTGGGCGCGTGCCCGCCGGCCCGCGCGCCGCGGTGCAGGGGAGGGAGGGAGGGGGCCGGGAAGGCGGCGCCGGCGGCTCTGCGGGAGCGCTGCGTGCCCAGCGTTTCCAGGCTGGAGCTGCAGGAGGCTTTCATGGCAAAAGGCAGAGAGGCTCCATGAATATTGCATTAGGAAAGCAATGTGGTGTGCTGCGGAGAACATCTGGCTGGAGTCCCTGGGGACCTCTGGCTTGTGCAGGAAGCAGGAACTGTGAAATACGGAGGAGAACGAGGGAGAGAGGAGAGGGGGGAAGAGCCCCGCGGCACGGGCTTCGTCCTGGCGCGTTCTCCCCGCGGGCGACGGCTCCGGGAAGCGCCCGCGGGAGCTTTGCGTGAGGCCGTCGAGCCACGCGGCGTCCCCGCGCCTGCGCGACACGTCTCGGCGCGCCTGCCGGAGCGCGGTCCGGCCCTGCAGCCAGGGCTGGGGGGGCCCTGGGTTTAATCCAAACCGCCGCTTGCAGAAGTAGTCAGAGCTGCTGGTACAGCGACCCGCGGGTCGGCTGCGGGGCGGCCGGGCGCCGACCAGCACAGCCAGCGCCTGCTCAAGCCGCGGCGCTTGGTTCGGATGCCTCCGTGCTCGCTGCCTCGCGGGGCTGGGACGGCTCCTCGGCTTGTCCGAGGAGCAGCGAGGACGTCCCTGGGCATGGGGAGCGTGTGCCCGCCGGGCACGGTGCTGCAGGCGCAGCCAGCCGCCAGGTTTGGCCCTGGGGGGGCCCATCCAGCACCCGCTGCCTTCACTGCAGCCCCGAGACACGCAACATGCAGCCCGCGGCTCCGTGCCAGTGCAACACGCGCCCCGCGGCCCCAGCACACGCAACATGCCACACGCGTCCCGTGGTCTGACCCATGCAACGTGCAGCTCGCGGCATCGGGGCCGTACAACGTGCGCCGCCTGCCCAGGGACAAGCCGTCCTGGCGCCCTCCGCTCCTCTCCCGGGTGTCCTCCGTCCTCCCCCCCCCCCGCTGCCAGCGCTGCCCTGCGCTCCAGCCCCAGCACCGGGGAGCGCAGCCTCGTCCCCTCGGCTCGGCTGCGCCCGCGGCGGCGGCCACGCGCCCCCACGCCGGCTGCAGAGGGGCAGGAAACGCCTCCCCCATCCCTTCCTCTGCTCCAGAGGTGGCCGGACAGCACCGGAGTGTGCCTGGTCCCCCGCGTCCCCCGGCATTAGTGAGAATGCTGAGGGGTGGCACAAGTGTCCCTCTGCCACCGTGGCGCCGGGTAGGGTGGCCGGGGGGTCGGGGCCACCGCTCAACACGGGAGCTGGTCGGTGCCGGCCAGCAAATGGGAGCAGCACAACGCCCCGGGGCCAAACCGGGCAGCGCCTGCGCGGGGCACTGCCCCACTGTGCCCAGCCGGGTCGCGGCTTGGGAGCAGGGGACGCCCAGGGGACGCCGTGCCCGGGCACGCGCCGCCCTGCGCTGCCGCTCTCCGGCAGCCGGCTTCGCCTCGGTGCCCCCTGCTCTCCCCTCGGCCGGCAGCGGGCTGGAGGGGCTGAGCAGGTCCCGTCTCCCTCCCCCTGCCCAAGCGGAAAGGCATCCGCCTCCTGCCGCTCCGGCCCCGGCACGTGCCAGCCCTGCCGGCGGCGGGACGCCAGCTCGCTCCCGCCCCGGCGGCCGTCGCCGCTCCGCCGCGGCCGGCAGACAAAGCCGGACGGCACAAAGCCGCAGCCTCCCTCGCCGGCCCCCGGCGCCGCGCCGGCCCGGCCGGCTCCCCGCGTGCGCGGGAAGCAAATAGCAAATCCCCTTTGGCAGCGGCCGCCGGAGCCCGCCGCACTTCCCGGGGCTGGCAGCGCCGCGCCGGCCGGACCCCCCGCCTGCCGCCCCCGCTGCCCGGCCAGGCCCCGGCCGGGAGAGCCGCCGGGCTGGGCGGCGGGGATGGCTCGGGAGGCCGCCGCGGCCCGCGGAGCTCGCCGGGGCGCCCGGCGGCGGGCACGGCTCGCGCGCAGCTGCAAAGCCGAGGCGAATACCGGCAAATACCTTTTTCCCGCGCGGGTGCCCCGTCGGCCGCACACCCTGCCCGGGCCAGGCTGCCGGTGCCTCCGCGTCGCCCGCGCGGCGCTGCCGGTCCTCCCCGGCGCCGCTGCCAGCTCTGCCGCCGCCTGCGTCAGGATGGGCTTGCAGACCCTCCTCTCTCCCTCCGGCGCGTTTTGGCCCCGCGCTGCCTGCTGGCATTTTGGCAGCGGCAGCCTCGCCGCTCCAGCGATGGCATGTGTCCATTTTTTTTTTTTTTCCTCCCTTTCTTTTTTTTGTCCCCCCCCCCCCCCCCCCCGCTTTCACAACCCGTCCTCCCCAGCCGCTGCGCCGCCGCCGCCGCCTGCGGTGCCAGCTCGCAGGGAACTTGGCAGCGGCGCGCGCGGCGCGGGGAGCCTGCCGCGCTGATTGCCGCCCCGCGCGCAGGCGGCCCCTCCGCCCGCCACCGGCCCCGGCGCGGGGCCAGGGGGGCGGCGGGGGCTCGGCCGCCCTCCCCGGCGTGCCGCCGCTGCTCCCGCGCCTGCCAAAAACCGAACGAGGCGGGAGAAAGCAAAAAAAAGGAACAAAAAAGAGGGGGGCAGAGCAAGCACGCGGCTTCGTCGCCCTGCACCGGCGGCGGGGTCTCGCCGGGGTCCCCTCGCCTTTGCTGCCTCCGGCCCGGCAGCAGCTCACCGCTCGGTGCGCCGCGTGCCTGCCCCGATTCCCGGCCTCGGTGTCTTTTGGCGGGGGGGAGGAAGGGAGCTGCAGAAGGGGTTTTGCTGCCCGATGCTGCTGCCAGGCCTGGCTGCGGGGCGAGGGGGGGCGCGTGCGGCGGGGCGGGCGCTGTGCCCGCTCGGCCCCAGCCCTTTGGCACGGGCGCCTGCCGTCTCCTCGAGGCGGCAGCCCATCGCCACCAGCCGCAGCGTCGCACGGCTGTGCCTAACCGGCATCGCTCCTGCCCACGCGGCGCCAGAGGCGCTGGCGGCCCCGCCGCAAGCCGAACGGCTCCGAGGCTGCTGCTGTGCCTGGGCAGCGCCGGCAGCCCCATCCCCATCCCCATCCCCGGCCCCATCCCCATCCCCATCCCCATCCCCATCCCCAGCCCCAGCCCCAGCCCCAGCCCCATCCCCATCCCCATCCCCGGCTCCATCCCCATCCCCAGCCCCATCCCCATCCCCAGCCCCATCCCCAGCCCCATCCCCATCCCCATCCCCAGCTCCATCCCCATCCCCAGCTCCATCCCCATCCCCAGCCCCATCCCCATCCCCATCCCTGGCTCCATCCCCATCCCCATCCCCATCCCCATCCCCGGCCCCATCCCCATCCCCATCCCCATCCCCATCCCCATCCCCATCCCCGGCTCCATCCCCATCCCCATCCCCATCCCCATCCCCATCCCCATCCCCGGCTCCATCCCCATCCCCATCCCCAGCCCCATCCCCGGCTCCATCCCCATCCCCATCCCCGGCTCCACCCCCAGCCCCATCCCCATCCCCGGCTCCATCCCCATCCTCATCCCCATCCCCATCCCTGGCTCCATCCCCATCCCCCTCCCCGGCTCCATCCCCAGTTCCATCCCCATCCCCATCCCCAGCCCCATCCCCAGCCCCAGCCCTGCCAGCTGCACAGGGGTTCAATCCTGCCCGAAGCGGGCGCTTAGCCGGGTTTCTCGCGGCCGGGCGGGCCGGGCGCCGCCACTCCGCCGCAGCCCCGAGCCAGCCGGCCGGGAGCACACCCGGGTGCGGGAGGCGCGAGACGGCAGGGCCGTGGGCCAGGGATCAGCCCCGGCAGAGGGACCAAGGGGCCCGACGCTTTCGTCCCTCCGCCTTGCTGGCAGCGGCGGGGGGAGCCCGGGGACCCCGGCCCCGTCGGGGAGGGACGGCGCTGGCGACACCGTGCCGCGGGCAAGCCTAGAGCGGCGGTGTTTGCTCCACATTAGTAATTGCTTTTTTTTGTTGTTGTTTTTAATAAATACGGATGTTGCCACAAGTAAACTCTAATGCAATAAAAGCTTTCAGCTGGATCCATAATTAATCAGCAAGCTGCTTAACGTAGCGGGGGGAGAGCATACAAGACCCTCGCGCCAGCGCGGGGCCCCAGGGCGCCGCGGTCCTGCCCGGGGGCGCAGCGCAAAGCCGCCCGCCGCCCCGAACTGCCGTGGCGAGTCGCCCTGGGTGCCGGGGGCGCCGCGGGGGCCGGCCCGGGTGCAGGGACGGGGACGGGCAGGAGGCTGCGGTCCCCCTCCGGCGCCCGTCCCCGCTCCGAGCCCTCCGGCTGCGGCGGCACCGGCGGCGACGAGGCGAAGGGTCGGCCGGGGCGCCGTGGCCTCCGGCGATGCGGCCGACTCCAGATGGCCGGTGGCCAACAGGTGCCGGGGGCCGGAGCGGCAGAGGGTGGCTCGGGCGGACATCTGCCGCGCACACGGCCAGCTGGCCCCGCCGGCCCGGCATGTCGTGCCGCGGAGCAGAGGGCAGCCCCGTCGCAGCCCCCCAGCCGTGGGGGCCCCCCACCAACCGGGAGACGGGTGGGGGAGCACCCTGCCCGGTGCAGGCGATGCCCGGCCAGGCCACGCCGTGTCCGTGGCTGCCACCGGCCCGTCCCCACCCCGCGCACCATGTCCTCGCCAGCCCCGGGCCACCCCCAGCCCTCGGACCACCGGCAGGGTCAAAGGGATCCCGCTGCCGCCGGAGCCCCCCCGCCGCCACGCCGAGCCCCGCTCCCCGACCCTGCAGGGTTAATCCCTGCTGCCACGCCACGGCCGGGGACGGGGGGAGCCGAGTGACAGATGGCAAGTGCACAAAAAGGGGAATGAAAGCAGGGTGCATCTGCAGGTTAACACGTGTGCCGGGTGCCTGCCGAGCTCTCTCGTGGGGAGATCGGCACCCAGCGGCCTCGGGAGCCGGGTGGGAGCTGCCGAGGGTGGCTGGTCCCTCCTGCACCGGGGAGTCGTGCACCCGGAAGCTGTGCAATGGGGAGCCGCGCTATGGGGAGCAACGCTATGGGGAGCTGTGCAATGGGGAGCCATGCTATGGGACCTGTGCTATGGGGAACTGTGCAATGGGAGCTGTGCTATGGGGAGCCACGCTATGGGGAGCCATGCAATGGGGAGCCATGCTATGGGACCTGTGCAATGGGGAACTGTGCAATGGGGAGCTGTGCAATGGGGAGCTGTGCTATGGAAGCCATGCTACGGGGAACCGTGCTATGGGGAGCTGTGCGATGGGGAGCCACGCTATGGGGAGCCGTGCAATGGGAGCTGTGCTATGGGAGCCATGCTACGGGGAACCGTGCTATGGGGAGCCACACTATGGGGAGCCATGCAATGGGGAGCCATGCTATGGGACCTGTGCTATGGGGAACTGTGCAATGGGGAGCTGTGCAATGGGGAGCTGTGCTATGGGAGCCATGCTACGGGGAACCGTGCTATGGGGAGCCACACTATGGGGAGCCATGCAATGGGGAGCCATGCTATGGGACCTGTGCTATGGGGAACTGTGCAATGGGGAGCTGTGCAATGGGGAGCTGTGCTATGGGAGCCATGCTACGGGGAACCGTGCTATGGGGAGCTGTGCAACGGGAACCGTGCAATGGGGAACTGTGCAATGGGGAGCTGTGCTATGGGAGCCATGTGGTGGGGAGCCATGCTATGGGGAGCCACGCTATGGGGAGCTGTGCAATGGGAGCCATGCAATGGGAGCTGTGCAATGGGGAGCTGTGCAATGGGAGCTGTGCAATGGGGAGCAACGCTATGGGGAGCTGTGCTATGGGGAGCTGTGCAATGGGAACCGTGCAATGGGGAACTGTGCAATGGGGAGCTGTGCTATGGGGAGCTGTGCGATGGGGAGCCATGCTATGGGGATCCGTGCTACAGGGAGCTGTGCAACGGGGAGCAGTGCAACGGGGAGCCGCGGTCCCTGCGCCCGGTGCACGGCCAAGCACCCGTCCTGCGGGCGGAGGGAGCGTAGCGGCACTGGGCCGGCGGGCGGACGCGCGCTCGCCCCATGGGGCCGGGCTCTGCCCCGAGGCCGGGCTGCCGGCCCCGCTTCCGCTCCCAGCCCCGCTGCACTCGGCTGGGCTGCGCGGCGCGGAGCCGGCCGCCGGCCCCGGGTGGAAACGCACCTGACCGAGGTGGGAGGGGGTCGCCCACGGCCTGGCCGCTTCACGCACCGCCGCGCGCAGCCGGAAACACAGCGCTGCGGCGGAGGAGCGGGCCGCGTGCCGCCGGCGCTGGACCTCGGCATTGCTGCGCCGGGCCCGGGCCCTGCGACGGCACCGCGCCGGGGACAGACGCCCGCCTGCGAGTGGCCGCCCCGCGCCGGGGCGAGAGGGGCCGGGGCGCCTCTTTGCATACCCCTCCTCGCCCGAAAACCGAATGCGAAAATGCCAACAAGACCAGCTAAAAATAACGATCCGGGCCCCAAATTTCCACTCAGGGCCGCGCGGCTGCAAGGGGGCGGCTCTGCGCCGGGCCAAGCTCGGCCCGTGGGAAACGGCCGCGGCCACCGCGGGCTTTCGTCTGCCCCGGATCCGCGGCGGGCCAGCTCGTGACGTCCGGTCTCAGCCCGGGTGCCGGAGCCGCCAGAGCGCCGGGGGCAGCCCGGCCCCGACGTGGGTTTTCTGGAGCTCCTGCTTCGCGCGGCCCTTTTGGCGCCTTTGGAAAAACCCGCGCGTCGCCGGCTTTGCTCAGCCAAAAGCAGGGATCCAGCAGAAAAAAACCAGGGATCCAGCCAAAAAAAAAAAAAAAAAGCAGGGATCCCGCGAAAAAAACCGCAGAGATCCGGCAAAGAGCAGCGCTTGAGGCTCCGAGCGGGGCGCGGGCGGGCGTGGGCCGCCTGGCTCCCCAAAACGGCCGGTGACGTCAGGCAGCGCCGCGCTGACCTCACAGAGCCCCGCGATGACGCCAGCGCCGCCGCGCCCCGCCCCCAGGCGGCGTTCGGGGCCGGAACCCGCCGCCGCCGCCCTGGCGGGCAGGAGGGAGGGGGAACGTTTGAGCGCGGAACCCGCGGGCTGCGGCGCGGCGGTTCCGCGGGGAGCCCGTTCGCGGGCGCACCGCTCCCCCCCCACCCCGCTCCCGGCTGCGGGGCGTCGCCGGCAGGTGAGGCCCGGCCCGGTGCCGCCGCGGCTGCGGAGCGGGAGGCGGCGGTGGAGCGGGGCAAGGGGCTTCCCCCCCACCTCCCCGGCCCGGGGCACGGCAGCGGCGGCGGCGGCGGCGGCCTGGTCGGTGCAGGGCCTGGTGGGGCCGGTAGGCCGCGGTTCGGCCTGTGCCGGTAACCTGGCAACGGCGGCGGGGCCTGGAGAGGCCTAGCAGGGCCTGGGGGGGCCGCGCCGAGGAAAAGGGGGCGAAATGCGGGGTTGGAGGCCGCTTCCGGGCGCTCCCGGGTTCGCTCCCGATTCAGGGAGCGCCGCGGCCTTGTCCCGTGGGCTTGTTCTGCGGCACCGCTGGCGTTTCAGGGGCGCTCGCTGCCCCTGGCAGTGCGGAGAGCAGAGCGAGGGGCAGGCAACAGCCGGGGGGTGCGGGGGGGGGGGGAGCGTTATCTGAGATGGAATCAGGGTATTAATTCTCCACCGCTTGTCAGTCTCATGCTTTCTCCCCAGGAAGGACTCGGCGTTGGGGCTCTGCGCCTTGCCCTGCCGTCGCCGTGCCCTGTGGCTTGCTGAACGCGGAGGCCGCGGCGGTTCGTCAGCGTTGTGCCCGGCCCTGCTGCGCTCCGCGGCCTGCCTGTGGCGCCAGGAGTCGGCCTGCGCTGGCCGCGCCTGCTCTCGTTTCTCCCTTTGCCCTTCAAAGGGCGGGGGTTGAACTTTTCCTTTAAAGACAGCAAGTGTTAAACTGCTCCGCTGCCTTAGGCCCAAGCCCCCTGCAGCAACAAACTTCTTACCTGGGTATGCACAGCCGGTGAGGATGATTTCTGCTACTGATTGTCGCTCTGAGCAACTGGTAACATAAAGGAAACTGCCCCCAGTGCTACCTCAGCTGCCCCGTCCCCTGTTTCTGCGGTTCTGCACGCAGTCAACACTGTTTCTCCAGAGTCCGTAAATGCACAGGGCCAGCTAAAGGTGTTACTGTTTATTGTTCCATTAAATCTGGACTGGCGCTGTGGTGAAAAGGGGATAATGTGATTTTTTTCGAAGCGGCAGTTCTGAAGCAGCAGCTAACACCTGCTCCTGAGCCTTGCAAGGAAAACCAAGTATGCCAAGTGCACTTAACTGTACTGGCCAGGAACACGGCACTCTCCCGCGTGATCCTGGCAGACACAGTCGCTTCCAATTAACGCCCCTCTTAATGACTGGGTCACACTTGTGCCAGCAAGCTGGTCTTGGGCAGGTTAGGAGGAGGTGATTTGGTATGGGTTGTAGGCTATATTCTCTGTTTATTTTAGATTTGAGTCTCTACAGAGAAATGGAAAGATGTCATGCTAGTTTTGTCATGACCTGTTTTGTTTTTTCCATTCTAATGGTCTATATCATGAGTGCACGTGTTTACCACACTTCTGGGTTTAAAGCCCCTCCACCCCAGATGTTTCCGCAGTAAATCACAGGCTTCTTTTGCAGAAGCAGAAATTGAGGTCAATATGCAAAGAAAATATGTGCAGACCAATTTCTGATTCCAGAAACGTTCTGCGTGTGAACGGTGGGTTCACAGCTACTCCTATGCAAGAATAAACACTTGTTGCTGTCAGTAGGCGCTGCCAGTGGGAGGATCTAAGCAAACTGTGAACTCGGTGAAGGTGCATTCGATTCTTCTCCGAGGAGTTGCCAGTTCTCTGGGTCCTTTTTGTTTCAGCTTCTTGCTATGGTGGGAAGCTGAGTGAGAAGACTGTTCGAGTTAAGCTGCTGCAGTAATAGATTTTTTTATCAAACATTGTATAAAAATCAAATAATTGCTAGCATCAAGGAAATGTCACATAATGTTGCCAGATCTTTTATGAAATGGGAATTTGCTATCTTGGATATCGTATCTGGTCTTCGTATCTCTCTAAAGATGCTTCATTGGTGGCGTTTAATGGTAGCCATTAGATAAACTCTGCAGTAAAGCCCTTTCTCTTCCACCTTTGTCACAGGCCTCTTCTCTTTCCTGCTCTCCGCTCCCCTGCTGGTGTTGGTGACAGTCTCTGCGTGGAGAGGATGGATTGTATCAAACAAATTCTTTTGTTCTTCCTGAGCTTGCAGTCAGAGCTGCAGGTTCTGTGCAGAGGGAATTCAGGATTCTCTTGACAGACAGCTCCTCACTCCTCCCTGTTTGCCCCTTCTTCCTCTTGTCTCCGGTGTGCTAGCAGTCTCCCCTGCAGGGTGTTCTCATGGTTCCCGAGGTCCTATCTCCTTGTCGCGTTCTTACAATTTTTATATTGTGCAGTAACTTTCTCCCAAACCTTTCTGTGAGGTAATCCAAGCAGCAGCTATTATTGTTACACAAACATTTTGCTTTGAAAGGGAGGGGATGATGAATACAGTGGTAAAGAGGAACTTTCTAATATTTCTTATCAGTCACTGCAAAATTTCTTATTAACTCATGGGAAGAGTTAGTAGACTGATGTCATTTTGCTATCTAAGCACAAAGGCAGAATATATCGCACTTGTGCCAGCCCATAATTTTCCTGTAAAGCCTTTAATGGCACTGTTACTCCATCCAGTCCCCTTTTGGAGATTTTTTCGATGCTGAAATGTCACTGAACATCGGGGCACGGCTCCTGCTGCTGGGGAGAGGCCAGGCCACGGGTGGTGGTTTGGGCCGTGTTCAGATCAAGCTCAGGCTGCCCAGATGGAGCTCGGGTGTCGTGGCTGAGCTTGTCCTGATGCTTTGCCTGGCTCTGCAGAGCGCTGTGAGTTTTGCACTTTCAGAAATGCTGTAACTAACCCACAAATCAACGTGTGAGGGGCTGTGTTTGCCTGCTGCTGTTTACGAGGAAAACCAGCTGTTTGGTGTGGGCAGTGTGGTGAGGGCTCATGCTGTCTGTAACTGTTCTGGAGTTTTAACTACTTGATTCGTCTGTCGTAGAAGAAAGCTTTTGAGCTGAAGGAGCGTGCGTGACGGACGATCCGTCAGGTCAGAGGGTTTGAGCATCTGCCGGTACTTAGGTGCGCTATTGCTTAAAGGAAAGCTCACAAAGGAAACTGTATCTGCGAGACTAAAAGTTAGGAGGCTTGGATTTCATGTCTAGCTCTGTGCTTTACTTCAGTGATGAAAAGTGCAATTTAAGAGCTAGGTCCTGTCATAAGTATTTCATTTCTTTAATTACTGGTTACACTGAGTTAGAATGGCACCTCAAGTAGCCATTATGTAGTGTCCTAATATTACTGACTGGGTGAAAAGTACTTATAATTTAAGTTAGATTGTCTTTTAGGGACACTGATGCTGCTTCTGGAAGGGTCTTTGTCTCCTGTTCTATTTGGACAGGGCTTAACACACTGGGGATACCGCAATCTAAAGCATAAACATTAATAATACAGTGCATGTTATTCAGATGAAAGCTGCCACTTCTCCTTTGTGGGAATAAACCCCTGGGTAATTGCTATACCTACTCATCCGTTCCTATAATTGCTTTCTGCAGAATCACTTCTAAACAAGCAACGCTGGCAGGATGCTGCTCTCCTTGCTCTTCCCCCACGTGAGCCGGCCCATCCGACGCCTCGTTCGTGACTTGCACCATTGCAGACGGGGGCTGTATGGGCAGAAGAGGGCTGGCTGTTCCCGCAGGGGTCTGCAAACTGCACGGGCAGCCTGCAGCAGTGACGTTACTCCTGTCTTCGCTAGAGCTTTGGCTTTTGGTGATAAAATTGCCATCATTGACCAGAATGGTGAGCACACGTACAAGGACCTTTTCAGTCAGAGTCTGTGCTTGTCCCAGGAGATCTGTAGAATTCTGAAGTGCTCCAGCAGGGACTTGAAAGAAGAGAGGATCTCATTTTTGTGTCCCAATGATGCCTCATATGTGGTGGCCCAGTGGGCTTCATGGATGAGTGGAGGCATAGCAGTCCCCCTTTACAAGAAACACCCTGTGCAGGAACTGGAGTACGTGATTCAGGACTCGCAGAGTGCTTTAGTCATTGCAACGGAGGAATATGTGGAGAAAATAGCCCCTAGTGCTGCGAAGCTGGGAGTCCCGGTTTTGCCGCTTCTTAAATCTCATAGCGATGGATCTGCAAGTAATACTGCAGTAGAAGAGGTTCCCTTGACAACCAACTCCTCATGGAAAGGCAGAGGAGCCATGATAATCTACACTAGCGGGACAACAGGGAGACCGAAAGGCGTCCTCAGTACCCATGAGAACGTACAGGCTGTGGTGAGTGCTGCTTTCTCCATGCAATGCTCATGCTGAGTTACAGAGGTCTTGGCCCTCACGGGTGACTTGGGGCTATATAATGTAATACACTTCAGCACAGCCTCGTTCCTGCACAGAATTGCGGGGCTGGGTCTTTGAAATCCTCAACACTTTTAAGGTGAACACAAAAAAAGTTAAGATGTGTTCGAGGCTCTAAGCCTTGTCTGTTCTCTTGGTGCTGCTGTGCCGCAGTTGTAGCGAGTGGCAGATGGATTCTTCTGCCCGGTTTCCTGGAAAGCGGAAGGGATGGGAGGTGTTGTAAAAAGCCTGTTGTCTTTGCAGTTTGCTTTTCTTCACTGAGACTAGGAAAGTACCTTTGCCCCTAACTGGAGAATAACTTAGCCCAGCACAGTATTGTACTACGTGAAGTCTGTGCATTATTTAGCTATATATCCCCAAGGCAAAAAATCCATTAGCTCTCTGAGCCAAAAGGAATTAAAAGTTTGAATGAGCCTGCTGACTACCTCACCAGTTTTTTATCACTGCCTGCAACTGATAGACTCGTGCCATTAGGGAAAAGGAGCAGGGAATGCATTGAGCCTTACGGTCGTGTCCGAGAACTCGCAGTGTTCTAGACGCTCGGATACCGCAGTGATGGGAGTGGTATGAAAACCTTGATGGACAGAACCAGGGCTCGGCTATATTGGGCAAAGAATCTGTTCCCTCACAGATATGCCTATCGTTTAGAAGGCAGCCTGAACAGTAATTGTCTTTTGTGCTGTCTTGCAGAAAGCCTAAAACCTACCCACTGTGCTGTGGAAGAGAGAAGAGAGTGGTGAATGACGTGACTAGATTCCACTATTCAAATGCTTTTTATTTTCAGACAATTGGAAATAAGCTTTCCAGTTGTTAAGGTTGGACTCTGAAGGGCATTGTTCTACTCAAAAGCCTAAGGTCTAATACTGTAGATAATTAACGTGTCATAACACAATATTTTAGAGGCTTGATATATTAATATATTTCTTTACCAACACAGAGCCTATTTTCTGTTTATGGGACATTGAGTTCCTGCTCCCACTAGCTATCCCTCATGGGTGCTAAGAGGTCAATGTCTGCAGCGTCCAAAGAACGTCAACGTGATTTCAGGAAAAAAATATCTTTTTTGATTACTACTTCTGCCAACTTTGGCTGTGCAGCAGCAGGCTAATAATTTTGTAGGTCCTACTTAAAATCATTGTTGACTCCTTATTTCTTGGTAACAAGGACAGACTTTATGTATCAAAATATCTATTGAAAAGATGCAGAAGGTGTTCCTATTGCATTCTGCTTTTGTGATGGGAGTTTTGTTCCTGCTGACCCTAAAGGAAAGGCCTCAGTGCCCAGGCAGTGTTCAGGGAGGTCTGAGGTTTCTGCCACCAGCTGGGTGCAGGGGATCTTGAGTTTGGATACTTTGGGCTTCTTCAAGCGCTGAGAGACTTTCCTCTTGCCCTTATGTTGGATTACATGTTTTCTCCCACAGACCACAGGGCTGATTGACAAGTGGGAGTGGAAGAAGGAAGATGTTATTCTGCACGTGTTGCCTTTACATCATGTCCACGGGGTGATCAATAAGCTTCTCTGTCCTCTCTGGGTGGGAGCGACATGCATCATGTTACCCGAATTCAGTGCACAGATGGTAAGCCTGGAGGGATTGTGCGTTGGCTTTGAAATTGAGCAGCAAGACCCCATGCATTGTAATTAGAGCAACTTTGGAAGTAAGTTCTTAAACAATTCCAGCCTCTTTAGCTACTGGCTGCATGCAGTTCACAAACTGTCTGTTAAAAACACTTTCAATTGGACACTCGGTCTGGGGTAAACATGTTCTTCTCGAGGTTACAACTTGTTTGAGTATTACATAGCTAACTGTAATGCTACGCTGCCCCTCCTAGTCACATTGGGGGTCTCTGTGATTGGAGGTAGGTCCTTTTAAGTATCCATTAACAGTGTCTGCGCACAGCGTAAGGGTTGTTATTTTTCTAGTACCAAGAAGAAAGGTGGAGGCACTGCTTCTTCTCTTGCATGCTGGCAATGTGCTGCCTGAAGCTGTGCTATTTGTCTGATATTTTGATTTTGGTAGTTTGCATTTCCCTTGTAATCTTCTGTTCTCGATGTGTTGTACTATGTCACATGATGGAACAGGGGCTTTAGAGTTTCTTGTAATCCAGGTGAGGGAAATACTAATACCTGGCACTTACACAGAAACATTGCTTTTCATCTGCAGAGATACAAACGTTAACAGATCTGTTGATTTAGATTCAGCAGCATGAGTGAGAGTTTGCAAGTTGAGGCTTTTTGCAACGTTGCAGTAGAGGTGGTAGGAGGGAAATCTTACTTGAATGTAGTAGAGACATGCTTAAAATGTTGTTTTCCAGTAGAGACAGGAAATCCCAGTCCCAGTGCTCTGCTTCTCTCTTATTCCTTGCTCATGGTGGCAGGCAACCAAAGAGAGAAAGAAAAGGGACTAGGAACAGGGCAACCAATGGTCAGGTAGAACAGTTTCTACAGTTGTCGGCCCCAGGATCCAGCCCTGTTTGTCTGTGTCTCTCAGTATCGTGGGTAGTGTGAGAGACGTTGGAATTTGCTGTAACTGGTGCAGTCTCCTTTGTGGTGAATAGCCTCACTGTTAAGGAAGCAATTGGGCTTTCAGGTGCTGGTGCCACCTCATACCTGGAAGGGGAATGTGCTTTATTGGTATAGAACACCCTGGAAAAGTGAAAAGAGCATGTCAGATCTGTTCTCTGTAATAGAACAGGCTACTTTACTTGCTCATAATATTCACACGCTGTAAAGCCTTTTCAGACCTGAAGGACAAAGTGCAAACGTGTGGAATACACCCAGCAGCTTCTGACTGTGCTCCTGAGGTGAGGGCGAGTCTAGGTTCTGATCTGAGCGACTGCAGAACCATGTGATTCTTGGTTACTTATTTCTGTTTCTCTGAGAAGCAACCACAGAAAATGCACGCTTCCTTTCTTGTTTCAAGATGGCCCTGGCACCTGAAAACCCAATTGCTCACTGAGCGCTGCTCCTGTGGAGGGGAACAGTTCCGCAGTCTCAGTGAGGCAGCTCTGCACTCACGTTTCCAGAGTAAATGTGTACGTTGTCGCAGCAAGCTCCCCTGGCAGCCACAACCAGTGCAGCTCTCCCATTGATAGCTGCTGCCAAATTATCTTCCCCAGGTTTAGAGTATCACCCCCAAAAGCACTCTCCTGTGCTCGCAGCTCTGGGTGCAGCAGGAACGTTTGCCCCTGCAAAGCCAGGGCTCGATGTGCTAGCCCTGGAGACGCCCGGAGGCGGCTGGTGGCTGGTGAGGGAGGCAGAAGAGCGCTCTGATGGTCTGGAAGCAAAGCCAAGCCCTCTGGAGGGCGCGTTTCTCCACGTCCTGTGGCACTGGTGATTGATTGTCCCTTATACCCTTGTGTTTTTCTGTGTTCTCTCCCGACATCTGCAAATCAATGAGCTGACGTTGAAGGATGGGTTCAGGTGCCGGGAGCGGGATACCCTGCCTGCCTTCTCTGATCAAAGCTCTCTGCAGGACTTGACAACCAAGGGCAAGTGAGGACAGTGCTGGAAGGCATCCTGTTGACCCTGGAGGTTGAACTTGGGCAGGGAGGTCGGCATGACAAGCGTGTCTGATGCAGCAGGAGCGAGCAAGCTCAGTTCCAAGGGCTCTCAGGTGCATTTGGACTCTGGAGGACGTCATTTGCTTTTCTATTTTTTTATTCCCTTTATTTTTCCGAGGGCCTCCCCTGGGAGCTGAAAGTGGTTTGATCGACACTACAAAGAAAGCACATGAGGGTAAATAAGGCTTTCTTGTGGAGTTTAATGCAAGCTGCCTTTCAGTTCCAGTCTATTTTCACCAGCTGTTTACAAAATGCCCTTTGCTACTGAAATCAGCTTTCAAAAAAGCAGTGGAGTTTCAGTGGAGGATTTTGCAAAAGGAGCCTGTTTTGCTGTGTGCTTTTTCTCTTCGTTGCACCTTGAGAAAGCAGCCAATTATAGCGTGATATAAAGAAACCCGAATGGCAGCTAAAACACTTGACAGGCTGATCAAAACAAGGCTAGGAACTTACTCTCAACCTGCTGCAGACATATTTAGCCTTGAGTGATACTGGCATGGGTTCAAGAGAAACCGCAGCAGCATGCCCAATGTGTGTTTGGTTTCTAATCACTAACACTTCATTATACAAAATAAATACTTTATTATTACAGTGTTTATTAAATTACATAATTTGTGGCGTGCCTTATAGTCATGGATACAGATGCCAGTCTGGTTTAGTTGATGGTAATAGTGCTCTTTTTTCTTAGTTGGATGATGTTTCAAGCCCCGGACTAAGGCTTGCTTGTCGTTCCCTGCAGTGCAGTGTTAGGAGGTGGCATCTTTCAGACCTTTCTGTCTGGTTTTGGTAGCTGTCCAACGAAAGGTTAAAAATCAGGGCTGTGGAATAACTCTGGTGTCCTGACCAACATCCGCTCTCTTACTAAAACAGCATCTGATGTCCAAGCTATTGCTGAGGCCACAAGGGCTCATTAAAGTGTATTGAGATGCCTCAAGCATGAAAGTTGCTGCATAAAATCAGATTCTTTTTATTAAATGAGGACATCCATTACTTTGCACTAGCTACTGTACATGTTATAATTCACTTTATAGCACCATCTGTCTTGCTTAAGCTTTTTGTAGCATCTTTTTATTGTAAGTTATTAAAGAATATGGCTGCATCTATTAATCATTTATTAATAAAGGGTTTATAAATGGACCCTTAATTTCTAGCTTTACTGTCCACTCCTTGTATGTGGTGGAGTGCTAAGTCCTGTGGCGTGCACGCTCCCTGGGGTGTAGCGTGCCTCTGCTTGGAGCCCTTCTCGGGCTGCTGCCTGACCTCTTGTCCAAGCGGCTGAGAGCTGTGGAAAACAGCACCCAGCGCTCCTGGGGGTACTCCCGGTGCTCAGAAATGACAGCTCTGATTGCGGAATGAGACATAGCAATACTGCCGTGAGCGGGTGGACTGGGAGCGGAAAGGAGAGCAGCAGTGAGCTTAAAAGCTCTCTCTTCCTAGCAGCTGTGTGGGGCAAGGGTGGCTCTGACATTATTTTTCCTCAGGTAAACTTAAATTGTGAGAGCAGAAGTCTCCTTTGGAGGCAGAGGAAGGTGCAGCCTAAGCATCCCTATGTGATCCTCCCGTCATAATTTACTTCCAAGCTGAGTTTACTTCTCCAGCCGCACTGTCTCTGTTTGCAGACGGCCAGCGTTTCTCAGTAACTTGTCTGCCCACATCAACTTTTTTCCCCCCCCCCAGGGTTAGAATTTTTAAAGATACTAAATTCTACAGGTTTTGTGAAAATTGGCGTCTGGGAAAAGACAGACCCTGCTTGAAGGAGGGAGCGCGACATGAGCCCTCTCCTTACTAGATATCAGAGAAGGCACGTGGGCGCGCTCTTCGTGAAGGCCTCTGTGTGCCATCAGGGCTTGCATCTAGCAGACGCCAAAACATCCATTCCCCAGCTACGCGCTCCCTCTCCCGTCCCACATTGATTCACTAATGGCTGCTAAGGCTGAGCGTACCCTGTGGTGTGACTATTGCTCAATGGAAATGTCAATGAGTCTGGAGAGACAAATCCAGTGGAAGCTGGTGGGCTGTGTCTGCGTGGGGCCTCCCAGCACGGCTGCTCGTGACGGCAGCACGCCGGGGGCTCCGTTGCGGTTGGGACCATGCTCTGCCAGGCACCATGCAAACCACGCGGCGGGTCTGCCCGGAGAGCCGCTGCAGTCGGGTCCGCCTTTTGGAGCGAGGCAGGAGGTCAGTGCATGCTTTGCAGGATCCTCTGCTGAGTCTTTTGGCTAACGCGGAGCCGTTCTGAGCTTGAACAACCGGAAGTGCTTGTCCTTGCCTTGGACTGTCTTTGATCCTGTCTGAGCTGCTAAAGGGAAAAATGATCTAATGGCGAAAGGCTCTGTGTTGGCTCTTTGCGCTGATAAACGTGAGACCAGGTCCCAGCAGGCCTTTCAGTCTTAAGGGAAGGGGTACGATAAGTCCTTCAGAAACACGAAGGAAAAAGCTTCTGCAAATGAGTGACAGGGGAAGTTTACAGAAATCTAAACTGTGTGACCTAGTTCTGGTGCACGCTGCCCACTTGGCTCTGCCGGGCAGCTTTTGTGCTGTGGTGTGCTGCCTGTGGAACGACAGCGACGTCTGTGCCTTGCAACCACTTTGATGATAAATATGCCGAAATGTAGATGTATTACCCTAAAGTCCCAGAAGAAGCAGTTGTTTTGGGGCCAGCAGTACTGGATGTCTGACTTAAGGTGCCTCCAAGGATCCAGCCCTCTAAAATCATACTTAGTTTGGCAATGTCACACACAAAGCCATCAAAATCATTAATCTTTCCTCTGGATTTGGACCCTTATTTCTAGGCATTTGTTTTGTTGGGAAGTATGAGTGCACAAAGCTAGTGTATGACTTGGTATTAATTCCCCAGACGTGCAGCAAGTGCACGCTCCCTCCTGGCAGCTTTTTCGTGTGGTGGGAGGCTGCCGCAAATCTGATGCTTGTCGGGGTTTCACATCAAGTGCTACCCGGAGCCGCTAGTGCGCTGTAAGGTTACACCCCTGTTTCTGATGCGTTCCGGCTTCCTCCTCCAGACCAGTAGCCTGGTTACATCTGTTCGCAAACTGTTTGTCCCTGTTGCTATTGTTATCTGTGCTAACCAGACAAAGCTAAGACTGGACGCTGCTGTGTTTTTCACCTTCGCTTGACTGTGTAGGGAGATCCTGTGCCATGACAGTCATGGTCCTCTCTGGGAAAGAGGAGCAGGCACTGCGGTATTGATCCTCTCCCCTGGATACGTTGCCTTATAAACATCAGTCTGGGTGGCTTTTTTAGTTTATTCTTGAAATAAAAGCAACTGGGCAAGCATGGGAGTTTGTGGACTCCAGCAAGCAAGCAAGCGGCACTAGAAAACGGTGCTCTTGGTGTGCTGGGGATTGCATGCCCCATCCAGTTTCAGCTGGAGAAAGGCAACTGTCTTTTCATCTATTGATCGGAGGCTTCAGAGGAGTAATTTTATTTCAGACTCAAAGCGAAGTTGGTGGAGGGAGGAGCAGGTCACTAGTGAATGGGTTATGTTTGATCACTTCGCGCAGACCTGGCTTTAAAAAGTTATAGTTTTTCTTCATGTCTCCCCAGATCTGCCGTCTGTCCTCAGCATCTGTTATGGAGTAATGTCTTTTGATGTGTGTGGGGAAAAATAAAAAATGGAACCAGAGCCTGTCATATTTACTTATATTACTAGGTCCCAGGGAAAGCATTTGCTCCTTTCAGTATGCCTACAGCATAGTAAGGGTTTAAAAGCTTCAGACTGGAATGCAGAGGGGCCATCAAACTGCACTGATGAATAAATGATTAAAACCAGAGTCATGCAGAGCGCAAACAGTTTGGGGTTATAGCAAACATGAGATGAAGCCACCAAGGGCCCAATTTCCCTTTGAAGACAAGAATGTTTCTCTTTCTGCATACTGCTCATGAACAGCCTGGGTTGAACTATCAGCGGTTCAGTTGTTAGGAGAAAGCAAAGCTCCCATTGCTGCTCTCCTATCCTCTATCATATCTGTCTTCCTTTCAATCAGGAAAAAAAAAAAACGTGTCAAACTTGGCTGTGTGGCCCTGTATTCCTTTCAGTGCTTCTGTAGAATTAAGGGGAGCCTTTTACCTTTGCATTGGGCATGGGGTCTCGCCAAATGTCGATCTAGTTTGGCTGCAAGCCGCTTTGCCGTCTGAAGAAGAGCTGTTGCTCTCGCAGAATCTCTGAAAATTGCGAGCATCTCTTCCTCGCAAGCAGTACTACCTGCACTTTAGTGATCAATACAAAACACAAAACCATCTCCCAGACCGAAAGGGAAGTAAAGAGGTGATTTAACCTTGCATTAGAGAAATTGTTACTTATGAAAAGGTTTAAAAAAAATTCAATAACAACTGAAAATGATACAATTTTAGACTAGCTTAGAAGAGAGGATTGTTGTATTTATCAATAGATGCAGCAGTATGGGATGTCTATTACCTGATTTGGTTTTTATGGGAAAATCCATGATGATGGTCTTTTTTTTTTTTTTTTTTTTTTTTTTTTTTTAGCTTTTAGGTATCTTTGCCTTCATCTCTTCCAATTGCTTTTGAAGTCCCTGTATCAGGTGAAGTCTTGCTGGATGCAGCGTGCAAATGGTTGCCACCTTCTCCTTTAATTTCTTTCTTCCATGTTAGAAGATACCCAGATACTGGTAGATTCAGTGGTTTTGTCTAGCTTACAGCATGTGCTTCTCCCAGTGAGGTCGCTGTAAAGGAAAAAAAGTTACTCTGTATTTGTGTCCCTTCCTTCCAGTGATCTTAGATAGCAGTGGGAAGGGTAGAAAACTAGGAATGTAAGGCTGACAGGAGGCTTTTGGGAACAGACGGTCGTCCATTCCTGTGCTGACTCAGGCAGCCCCGTCCTATAAAGCCAACACTGCTGTATGTCTGCCTTGGGTTTTTGGTGCCGTTATTATTATTAGGAAGCTATTTTCATCCTTGCTTTCTTGTGGTAAGAGATTTTGTGTGTATGTTTGTTTCTAGCCCTTGATCATCTTAAAAGAAGGCTCAGCCTGCTCAGCACCATCTCCTAAGCATTCTTCCTCTGAGGAGTGCTTCTTCCTTTGTGCATTTTCTATATTGCCAGTTTTGAAGGCTTAGCATTACAGCATGGCTAGCAGAGTACCAGGGCGCGTGCCTATCTGCAGTCCTGGGTCCAGCCCTGCTGAGTTTGCACCTGGTCCCTGGCTGAGGGGTGGCCAGTTGGATTTGGCGTTTCTGACCTCCCCTCTGGCAGGCGGAGGAGAATGTGTTTGTGGTCAAGCAGCATCAAGAGTCTCTGTGCCAAGGCTGCTAAAGTGGTATCTGGTTCATGCCCGTTATCTGAATTTGCGCTCATGAAAATCTCTCTGAGGCCTGAGACGTATCTTGTGGGAGTTGTGCTCGCTGGGCTCAGAGAAGGGGAGCCTAGTGAGGCTCATCGTGGCATCCATAGGAAGTGCACGTAATCAGCTGGTGAGAAAATGCAAATGCCCAAAGAAGAAAAGCAGCAGCTATGAGAATTGCTTAGATGAGCTCTGTGAAGAAAAGGTAGAGTAAGGACTAAGCTAGTATCGCCTTTGATGCCTGTTATAATCATCTGTAATATATTTCCTTTAAAAAAATGGGCCTGCTTTTCCAACACACTGAGCACCCACGTACCCGAAAAGCTGCGTGCTCCCATTGCTAATGAAAGGTCAGGCCCCTGGTGTCTGGTGATCAGTCAGCGCAGAAATCCAGCAGCCCTGAGACACAGAGCAGTGTCTGCCTCCACAATCCATGGCTTTTGAAAAGCACTTGGAGCCTTGAGGTATCAGGTGAGCAAAATAAAATGAAATGATGGGCTGCCAATATCCTGTCCACAGGTGACTGATGTGGTGACAGTGACATATAGGATAACAGGGAGAGGGAGATTGATTGTGCTACTCTAAACCTGACAGTGTCAGAGGATACCATATGCAGGGAGGGCAAAGCCAGGCCTCTTGCAATGAGGCTGTCCAAGTCCCAGGATTGATTGATTAGTCCCAAGCAACGAGGCTTTCCAAGATCCTTCTCTTAAACCATGACGTTATAGAACAGAAAAAGTTGTTTCAACTGGCTGGGCAGTTACAAATCCTCTGCGTGGCATTGGGTCTGCAGGGAGCTTGGGACTGGCAGCTTTATACCATGGCTTGGTGATTAGTACCGTTAAAACACATGGTTAGGATCCAGATTTGGCTGAACTAGAGCAGGACAGGTGGAGATATCTGGCTGTCAGTGGATCGCCCCAGCCCTGGCTGATGGCACAGCTCCAAAAGTAGCCGCTTATCTTCAGGAAGGGGCTGTCGCGGGGGCAAGTCAGACTGACACAGAAAGAGTCACTCCCGTTGCTGGAACTGGCAGTGGAAAGGCTTTTTATTTAACACAGGAGTTTGAGCAGAAATGTGAGGAGAGGGGATTCTGTGGTGCAGGAGGCAACTGCTTTATTTTGGAGTGATGTTTTTGTTTTTTAAATCCATGAATGCATGGCCAGTCAAACTGGAAGACTGCCTGCGTTCCCCACAGCAAGGAACGAATGGTCCCCAAGCATCTGTCTCTCTTAAATTCTTTCGTCGCAGTCCTGGTCGCTGCTTGCTCACCCATCTCTCCCTGCCCAAGGTGATGGCTGGAGCACCAGGCTGAGAAGAGCAGCCCCGTGTGTTCGGTCCCGAGGTTTGGAGACTTCTTTCTCCATGCTGCTGCCTCAAATGGGAAAGATACGGTGGGGTAAAGGAGAAAAAGATCTTTGGGGAAAGAGGCTGGAAGGAACATGAGGGGCTTAGATTTTTCTAGAGGCAGTGCTGCCTATTTTGTGTTGTTTTAGGGGCTCGTGTTGGTAAGTAGAGTCTCTTCAAGCCCACTGCTGCCACCACCAGCAGACCTCAGCCGTTTCCCTGTGACCTGCTTGCAGAAGGGGAACACAGCTTTCTGCTCCTGCTCCCCATCCAGCATTGTGCGATGCCCCCCTGATGCGTACATGCTCTGAAACACTGCCTGGCACTGGCCCTCTGTTTCCAGAGCGAGGAACCCAGCAGGTCTCATGGCTAGAGAGGAGCTTGGGACCCATGCAGTTCCTGGCTCAGGCTCTTTGCAGAGTGCTGCAGCGACACGGCACAGCTGAAAAGATGTTTCTCTGGCAGGGAGTGTGATGTTCCCTCTCTGGATACATCACCCCACCGGTCCAGGGAAATCATGTTCTTCCTCTGCTTTCTCCAGCGCACTCATGTCCCAGCTCTTGGGGCTGTGGAAGGGAGCAGAGGTTCCCTGAGGTTGGGGCTCTCCATCACGGGTGGGTCTCTAACTTGTGCGTTTATCTGATTCAGTCGAGGGCCGTCTCAGAGCTCAGAGGCAGCAGACACTCCCTTCTGTTCAGGGGGATGGTGCCTTTGTTAGATGTGTCCTGCTATATTAAGAATAACAACGTAGTGGTGGTGGATTTTTTTTTTTTTTTTTTAAGGAGCTGATTGTTCTGAAGCAGTGAAGTGAGAGACATGGGGAGAGGGAGCGTAGGGTGGGGGGAGAGGAGGTGCTGGTGCAGTGAAGTAGAAAGTAATGAAATTGAGCCAGAGAGAGCAGGACTGAGGGGAAAGGAGCAGAGCACACTAGCATCCAGGGTGACAGCATGAAGGAGAATCACTTGTTCACCTTCAATCAATTCATGCTTTTTTTTCCCCCATCGCACACGCCTGTGTGCAGCTGAGCGTGCAACGGGAGGGAGGGGAGAGGAGGCGTGCATTGTCAGGAGCTGTTAGGAAATACATTTGTCAACAACAGGGCAGGAACTGGAGAGAAAGGAAGGAGGCGGCCGTCACCAAAGCTGAGCAGGCCATAGCCTTTTATTTATTGATGGATTCGTTCCATTCCTGTGTTGGGAAGCGCTTACCTAGGGGGAAGAGCAACAGAGTGTGGAAGAAGTGGGTCCAATTTCAATATTTATGCCTCCTACCCACGGTTAAATGCTCCCAGGTGGAGCTGTTCAGCCAGTTCAGCAGCCCTGGGGCCACTTGCACTTCATTCCCCTCCAGTAGAGCCAGCTCCTGGAATTTGACCCAGTTTGTCATTTCCACAGGTTAATAGGAGTTGCAGCTTGAAGAACTTTTGTCCTGCAGGGACCATTTCTTCTGGAAGAGTGTGGTTAGTGAACTGGTGCTCCTAGCTAGTTGCTCTGTCTCTTGGACCGCCGCTGTGTTTTACCTGCAGTTTCTGATGGCTGATATGAGCACACTGGGGACACGTCTCTGTGCGCCTCGTCACCAGAAGCAGTTCACTTCCGCTGGGAAAGTTTGAGTGTGTAATAGCTCCTCTTCCCAGCTCTACTGCAACTCATGTTAGTAGCATTTCTCCCTCAAGCGTTCAAGTGTGTCGGCTCCTACCTGTGTATCATGTTCTTTGTACACCACTTCTTGTCCTTTAGAAGAAGGTCTCCATGCTTTGGGAGCATGGTGGCCTTCTTTCCGTAGCACTGAAATGGTTGTGTATCCTGAAGGAATTAACTGGTGGGTGATCCTTTGCTGGGATAAGAGTTGAATACTGTGCTTCTGGCAGTAAGCAACATGATGGGAGGTGGGAGTTGTTGTTCTGGACATGGAGGAGCTGTGTGGGACAGTTTTCCAGCAGTTCGTCCTATCCAGAATCCATAGATAGCGCTATGGATCAGGCGTTAGTCTGTTTATGACCAGCCCTGGGTGGCTTTGCTTTGGACAAGTCTAGTGCATTCCTGTACCTCAGCTTCCCTTTGCACAGTGCTAGCGAGTAGTGACGGAGCTCCCTGTCCCACAAAGTGTTTGCAGAGGCCTTGCTTGTGGACCTGTTCAAAGGCATTTGAGGAGCTGGCATTGGCAGTGCTGGCAATTGCTTCCCCCTACACTTGATGTTGAAGTATATTTTTATATATGTGTATTCCCCCTCCTTTCTAGGTTTGGAAGAAGTTCTTAAGCTCCCAAGCTCCCCGTATCAGTGTCTTCATGGCAGTACCCACTATTTATGCCAAACTGATTGAGTATTATGACAAACATTTCTCTCAACCACCAGTCCAGGATTTTGTGCGTGCCTTTTGCCGGGACAACATCAGGTAGGTGGGAGATGCCCCTCTGCACTGCCTCCAGTTGTCAGCGCTGAAGGATAAGCTCTGCACCAGACAGGGTGGCTGCTGGTGGCTCTCTGTTCCCACAGTGGCTCTGCTGAGTTCTCTTCTTAACTTTGTCTTCGCAGTGCCAGGCAGTTTGTTGCGCTTTAGTGTCTCTCTCTGACAAGAACCAGGGTGACGTTATTTAATTATGAGCCACTCTTGCATGGTGAGACCAGAAGGGGTCTGCATGCTCGTTATGTGTGTCACCCTGCATAACACAAGGCTAAAGACTTCATTCTGCAACCCAAGCTTGTACTGCAGCATCTCTTTTAGGAGGCTGTCCCATCTTGACTTGAAAGCCATGGCAGATGGAGAATCTGCTGTGTGTGAGGGTCATCCCTGGTACTGGTTAAAAGTCTTTTGGAGCGTCTGTTTTAAGGCTTTACGTAAGAGCAAGCTTTGTGTACTTTGTGTTAGATTGCAAATTCCCTGGAGCAAAGGTGATCTTGGATGCTTTCTTACATGGGATTTCCTTGTGCAGGTTAATGGTGTCAGGCTCAGCAGCCCTGCCTGTGCCTGTCCTGGAGAAATGGAAGAACATCACTGGACACACGTTGCTGGAGCGGTATGGGATGACTGAGATTGGGATGGCGCTTTCTAACCCTTTGCATGGAGTCCGTGTCCCAGGTAGGATTTTCTAGAAGATGGACCCTGTTTGGAGGTGTTTTGCTGTAAGATGTTCTTGGTTTTTCTCATCGCAGAGAATATACATCCGTTCACAATTTGTCATGATTCAAGAGCAGACCCGCATAGGAACAGTGATGCTGGTAGGGGGATTGGCATAGCCAGGTGGAGCCCAGAAAAGGGTATGGGTGCATACGTAAAGGGTGGTGGGTTTCCCTTCAATTACTGGCCATGGTGCATTGGCAAAGCTGTGCGTGCAGAGCTTACAGTGGCATGCAGTCTGACCTGACCAGCCAGGCCAATTCTGTCCAGGAGGCAGAGTCCATTCTGGACACTTTACTGTTTCCAAGAGGGCAAGTGCTGCAATGGGACTGGCATCTGTAGCTCCTGCTTTATGAAGTTGTATTCATGTGTGGTGCTGACATAGGATTCTCCACAGAGCAGTCGTGCCAAGGCAATCGCAGAATAGTTGGGGTTGGAAGGGACCTCTGGCGATCATCTGGTCCAACTGCCCCTGCTCCAACAGGGTCAGCTGGAGCAAGTTGCCCAGGACTGTATCCATCTCCAAGGATGGAGATGCCACAACCTCTGTGGGCAACCTGTCAGTGTTCAACCACCCTTTCAGTAAAGAAGCGTTTTCTTATGTTGCGGTGGAATTTCCTGTATTTCGGTTTATGTTCGTTGCCTCTCACTCTGTGGCTGGGCACTGCTGAGAAGAGTCTAGCCCCATCTTCTTTGTTCCCTCCCATCAGATATTTATGCACATTGATAAGATTTCCTCTGAGCCTTCTCTTCTCCAGGCTAAACAGTCCCAGCTCTCTCAGCCTCTCCTCATATGAGAGATATTCCAGTCTCGTAATCATCTTTGTGGTCCTTCAGTCAATATTGAACATATAAAATAGGTTGTCTGTTCGCTCTTATTTTAGTGCAGGTTTCTTGACTCTTGAGAAACTAGAAATTGTCACGCCTCCTTGTACATTCTGGCCTGCTTCTCTCCTTGCATTCCCCCACCTCTCTTAGCTACACTTCATGACTCCTCAATATCTCTAATTTTATATAACCTAGAAAGGAATTGATCTAAAACATTATAAAATGTCCCCACCCTCTTGTTGGTTCAGAACGTGGCCATCTGTCTGCCAAGCAGCCCAGCCCACCGCTATCCCACCTTCTCCTTCCCACGTGCTGTCCATGCATGCATGGCACCATATGCATCGTTTTGGTCTCCAGTATCTTATGAGGCCAGTGTTACCCAGGGGACTTTCCTGTGCATCATAGCTTCCCACAGCACCTCAGTCCCACAGGATGTAGAAGCTGTGCCTGTGAAGGGATTACATAGGACATGGAGAAGCCACAGCTTCCCCTGGCACTGGCTTCTGAACCTGAGATCAGCTATGGGGCGGCACAAGATACAAACTCCAGGTTACTTTTGCAGGGTAACCGTACTTCTCCCTCCAGGACTCAGCCAGTGTTCCCTTTTCCTGTAAATTCTGTCTGCGCAGGCTGGAAAAGGAAGCGGATAGGACCACCTACATGAGCTAGAGCTTTCCATGAGCCCTATGCTGCAGGGTGATAGTGCAATCTGAGATCTCTTGAATGTCGTTGTGGCCCAGTAAGATCTGCTTTTCCTTCATCTTCAGTAGTGGAAATGAGTAGAGTATCTACAAATTTCACAGGCAGAAAGGAAATAAGACTGAAAGTAAAAGGGGCAGGATGGAGAAATTAGCACCAGGGAAGGCAACTCCTGTTCCAGAGCTGGATGGCAGGCCCTCCTAACAGAGCCAGTGTATAGTCTCCGACAGTACTGGGGTCTGCAGAAGAGCTGGGAGCAAATAACCTCACACAGCTGCACCCAGAGGGACTGAGGATAAAAGCTGACTTGACTGTTGCTCTAACCACCATCCTGGGGGTGTGCTGGAGCCCTGAGAAGGGACAGACAAGAAACTCCAAGGTGTGGATCAGCTAGAGACCTTACAGAAAGGAGGCTATAATTTAACAGACTTGATTAATTTATTTCGGGAAGTGTCAGTTGGGAAGCAGATGGGTGAAGCTGAGGCATAATTTACTTGAGCTGTGAAAAAGCTTTTGATATAGTACCCCATTAGAGGCTAGGATGTAAGGTCACCAGGTACAATAGAGTACTGAGCGTGAAAGAGTCAACTGAGAAATACGGTAATTGTTTGGGAACGGAGTCCAGGGCAGGAGCATGTGTGTGGGAGAAGGGCACGGGTGGCCCGCTGCAAGGACGAGGGGTGCTACAGTCTGCTGAAGCAGAGCAGGTACGTGACTCTGCAGCCTAGCTTGTAGAGAAAGAGGAGCTAGGATCTCCAGCCAGGCTTCAAAGGAGGAAAGCAGGGTTTGGGGGGCTTTATAAAGCAAAGAGATGGCCTCGAACATGAAGTGAGCGCACTCGCCCGTCTGTATCTCAGCGTCAGCTGTGCTGAGAGGGCAGTGAAGGGCTGCAGGGCCCCGCGGAGCCCATGCTGGTGTGCCTGCTGCTGTACTGCATGTGTAATCGTTCCGAAAAGTCTGTCCTGAATGTGATCCGTCTCTGTCCCCAGCCTGCGCGGGCAGGTCCCTGTGGATAAATGCCAGGATCCTCAGTTTTCACAATGGATTTCTTGTGGAGTTGAAGCACCTTGCTTTCCTCTCTGCTACGTCGTGAACTCCTGCATCTGTGCGGAGACCCTGGGACTTCCCTTGCCCTCCTTCCCCCATGTGGTGTGGCTGGGGAAGGGTCCAGAGTCCTCAGAGCTGGCCTTTCCTGGCTGTGTCATGCCTCCTGGTGTCTGACAGAGTAGCACTTTGCTCTCCATGCAGAGCACAGATTTGAAGGTGCAAGGGAGGGTGGGGGCTTTAATTTCAAAAAGAAGAAAAGATGAAAGATCTGAAAGATAAATGTTTGCTTGTATATGGTTAAAACCCTGCTTAAAATGCCTCTGTTTTCACCAGCTCTCATTCTAATCCCCCTGGTGCTGTTACTGTGAAGGGAGATGAATAATTCATGGACAGAGAATGCCTCACTGGGCCTAATCACCACTTTAATTGGAGGTTTAGATCAGAGGCGGCTAATAGCTCCTACAGTGGGGACTCCGTGTATTGTTGACAGTGAGATCGTTGAGTGCCTTATCGTTGGCCTGTTTCAATTCTCCCAGGACACCACCACACATAACAGCATCAAGGTCCCCAGATACCGAAGGACACAGACCGCAGGGCCAATTAAATTTATCTGGGAAGAGCTGACAACTTTTTTAAACAGCGGAGAACCGGTGAAAGAATAATAGTGTCACTCCTTTCTGACTGCAGCCTGTCTGGTGCTGGCTGAGTTGACACTGTGGGCATGTTGCCAGCATTTCTTAACATTCAGGAGTGTGCAAATTGGAGAGAGCCGGGAAGGGCAGTGGGGGAGGGAGCTGGAGGGGAAAGAGCAGTGATTTCTCCCCAGTTCTACCTCTGAATTATGGCTAGTGACAAAAGGAAGCCAGTGCTGATTTTTTTACCCGCTTTTGGCCACAAGCGAAGTGGGGTTAAGCAGAGAGCTGTGGTGCTGCGCCTTTGAGAACCAGCTTCATTTACCACTGACCTGTTGGAATCAGCATGGTGTATATTTTAACATCTCAGATGGGCCTGAGAAGCTCTAATCATTGTCTTTGCATAGATTTTAATTATACTGTCATGTTCACGTAGATCTAATCAAGGTTGTGAGCATTTTCGGTATTTGCAGACGTTGGCTTCCAAAAGTTTGTCCTTTTTATTGAGGACTAAAAAGACTTTTCCAGACAGAATATGAAGAAACAGTTTCCCACAAGGGGTTTATTTTACATGTTGGATTTGGCTAAAGTAAAAAGGAAATAAATTGATGGAGCAGTATTTGTAATCGTGATCTGAAACCTCTTTCTACCACAATAGTGAAATCATCAGTGCGCTTCCTGAGAGCCCATATGAAGACAGGACTGGAGCACGTGTTGTGACTGAGAATGACAAACAACCACTCTGTCGTACTGGGGGAGCAATTCTTTTGTTTCATGTATCTGTGTGTGTAGATATAAATATATATGTAAATACATACATACATATATATATATATATATGTATAAAAATATACGTGCATGCACACAGTCAGGCCTGCCTGCCTCCTAGAATTGGCTGTGGGGCCCCTTACCTCCCGGACCACCCATTCAAACCCAAGAAGATATTGACCACAGGCATTTAGTTTGTAACATGTAGGGGGTCGGGGTAATGATTTCAAAGTGCCGAAGTCACTAAGAAAATGTGACTTCTTTTCTTTAAAAGACCTGCATCCTATTGCCTTTTCTGTGTCTTCACATTTGTATGAAAGGATTGTGCTGATGTTTGATGTTTCTAGATCCTCAAAGGTTGAGACTAGAAGCGGCCACTAATCATTTAGCACTACTGCCCATGGATCAAGATTGGTAACTGGCCTACAGTAAGGAAATGTGTTCTCGGAAGGCGTCTCTGTAGTGTTGGTTTGAAGGCTTCTAGAGCTGGCTGATTTGCGAGAGTCTGTGGCAGCTCATTCCAGTGGTTACTGCCCCCCCCGCCCCAGCCCTGCCACCGCTGCTGCGACCTTGAGCCTGTAAGACTGACTTCATTTGCCTTCTGTGTCTGACTGTTGTCTCTTGCTGTGTCTTTCTGCAAGACTTAAGGCTGTCAGTGCTAGGGATTTTGGAGAAAATGTACCCGTAGGCAGCAAACTTCACTTGCAAATATTTGGCATATTTTCCATGAATTATAACTTGCCTTGAGTCCTCTGGAGTCCCCTGTGGCAGATACCAGCCTCTGTTTAAAATACAGAAATACCTCTGTCTGGCACCTCTAATGGCACTTGGACTTCTGGTGAGAAGTGAGAGACGTATGGCATGCACCTCTCCCTCCTTCCTCTGCTCTAGTCCATTGTCTCTGACTTGGTAAGGCCAACTTTCTCTCCCCAGCTTGGCAGTTTGTCCGTTATGCAAGCAGTCCAAATGAGGCTCCTGGTAAGAAAAGTTCCTGGCTGTAGGTATTAGCTGACCTTAATTCTGAAGGAAACTTTCAAGCTGAACAGGCACACCTCACTGAACTGCCATGTAGCTTTCTGTTTATTTCTTGCCAGATTTGCTAACTGTTAGGGTAGTTTTGCTGCAATAAAATCTCACTCCCTCATAGCCCATCTGCTCTTAGCTGATCTTGCAGGGATGCCATAAATGTGGGGTATGACATCATATCTAGTTCCACGGCACCTAACCAATGTAGCAAACAATTGTGATGTCACAGATATCTGATCTCGAGAGCTTGAACAGGACAGTGAGAGCAGGATAGGGAAAAAGTCACTTGCACCCAGATGCCTGAAAGGCAGATCACAAGGGGATGACAGAAAATGCTGCCATACGAAGGCTAGGAATAGAAGAGATCCAGCTACTTCCCACTCAGTCCTTGCTGCAGGATAGAAGTCCCATTTTCACATCGTCTGGCGCAGCAGCTCTCAGCAGGGCTGTCACGCGACTCACGGTCACTGATCTCCAGCGTGTCCTCGTGGCTCCCAGGAGTGGACCTGCTGATAGGGACAGGGAGAAGCGTTAGGGAGGAAAGATGAGACTGGACTTTGTGTCTGTTGCCTCTGAGAATTAAGAGCAAATATCCCCATTTTCCAGTTGTCATACCTATCTCAAGCGAGACATAAAGGGTTGATGTTTTTAATTAGGTTTGAGAGAGCAAGTGAGCTGCAGAGCTTATCTTTGGCTCTTCCCAGAACTTGCGTTCCTAGGGCCCAGCAGTGGGCTCCACAACCCCTACACCCTGCTCTGAGGCCTTTCCAATCATGCTACGTTGGACTGATGCCTGCCGCCTGGCTAGCAGAGTTAGAAAGCACCACCAACTAGTGACCCTCTAGGTGGAAAAATTGATTATCTCATAAAATAAAGAGTACAGTTGTCACTTTCTGCTCAGACCTGTCCAGTTCTCCCCAGCCACAGGGCACTCTCTGCTGACTTCTTTCTAGACCCTGTTCAGGTTTGTATGCTCACTGGTCTCTGACTGCAAGAGATGAAAGTCCAGAGCCTCTCCTTGCAGTGAGAGCAGCCTTGTGCCATTGAGATGCAAAGTGAAACCTGCTGAGCCAGCAGATGCCCAAGACTCCTGGTTGCTGCTGTGCCCTGAGCCTCCCATCAGATAGAGGTCTCGGGAACAAAGCTGCCCTTTCATCTTTATTCTCAGAAGCTTACCAAGAGCACGCATTAAACCAAGGGGTGGGAATCTTGCAGGAGGCAGGTTTGAGAGCTCTGGGTTGCTGGACCATCTTGCAGCTTAATAACAGTTGTTCCTCACGCTATGTCAGATTCCCTGGCTTTGAAAATTGAAACCTGTGGAAGAATGGTGTGTTTTGATCTGTGCTTTTCTCCTATCATGTTTTATATACAGTGTATTGATGGCATATAAAACTGAGATAATCCCTTGCAATTCTTACATTGTTAAGCCTTTGCCTTCTCTGTTGGGTCCAGGCTGTAGAGAAGCGGTAAGCCACTGTAGCAATCATTGTGCTCTTTCTTTTCAGATCTCCGTGTAAGGTGTTTTTTTTTTTTAAACACAGCTTTATTACAGAGCTACGAAGCTGTGCTGATGTCTTCAAAGACTGGCCAAGAAAACTGTTCGGGGCTGGAGAAACATTTGTTTTCCTAGGCATTTCCAACACTGGCTGTTCAGCAAACATCTGAGTGTTGCACCACAGTGACGTTTGCATGCAGATATATGATGTGATCAAAGCCTTCCTGAAGGGTATATCCCTGCTAGGAAGTTCTTTAGTGCCAGCAGAGTCTGCAGATGCCATTGGTAGTAGAGTAGCTGCTCTTTGCGTCCTTGATTTTTTTTTTTTTTCTTTTCCCAAGGGTTGTCCGCTGTCTCAGTCATGTTCCCTCTGTTTCCTTCGCAGGGTCTGTGGGGACCCCACTTCCGGGGGTTGAAGTGCGCATTGCCACCGAGACCTTGAAAAGCGGCATTCATTCCTACAGCATCCATGCTCAGGGAGATGAAAACAGCACACAGGTAGTACGCAGCCATGTGCTCTGCTGCTTGAATTTTTCTGATGAAAAGTTCTCTCCTCCCCAGCCCTCCGAAACCCCAAGGATCGGGATTGAGGCTTGCCCTACTGTTATTCCCAGGACCTCAGTGATGCTATTTAGTCTTTTCCCTTTCTTGCCTTCTTTTTACATCCTACTGTATTCATGATACTCTATGGACCGCACAAGTGTTGTCCCTGTTGAGGAACAAGGTCTGAGAGAGAAAAAAACAAATCCCTACATGGGGGTGAGAGGTGAAGGGCTATGATGATAAGAAGATGATATTGTGGCTGCTGAGGCTGTTGATGCCCAGAGGAAGGTGGTGAGTTAAGCTGTGCCTGGCCTTTGAAAGCCAGGACAAAAAGTTAAAGTCTAGTGCAGTAGGTATTGAAGAGAACTCAGCTGGATCCTAATCAGGTCGAAAGAGTACGCATAAGAGTCACTAAACATCTACAGTCTAGGGGAGAGGATGAGTAATGGAAAATCTAGAAGCAGAGTCCATGCTTGTTTTACTGGATTTGGTGAAGGCATTAGCAGTAAGAATTGGAAGGGGCAGACTGGGGGCCTTCAAGGTTGCGTTTGTTTTGAAATGGCATAGGGAGAAGTCCATCGCGTTCCCATGAAAGTCCAGTTCCATGCTAAGCTCCAGCTCTCAAGTCTTGTCTGCAGTGATGGTTCTGGCATTTCAGAGAAGTCGGGTATCCTTGATCGTGGGGTGAGGGTGCCCCTTTCCCCGTGAGGTGCCCTGGTGTTGGGGTGCTGTGTGTCTCCTCATGCAGAAGCAGCCCCTGAGACTCTGGTCTGACCTAGGTTCCGAGCAGCTGCAGGATGTCCTGCTGCCTCAGCCCCTTCCTCTCCCCATGGAAACAACTAAACGGTTTGCATTCCTGCCATGTCTCCCTCACACCTTCATTGTGGGTACAGGTCATGTTGCCTCCTGCAGATCAATAGCCAGGTGATGTATGGGCTCGGCTGAGTAAATAGATACTGTATATGTGAAAGAAATTACACCAGCAGTCGTGTCTGTGCGCTGTGTAGGTGTAAAACGGGTACTAGTGCTAGTACTGCATGTTGCGTTTCTGTGCACTGACAGACCTGTACTTGGGTTGTGAGAGTTCAGGCTGCAGAAGGTTAGCAGAGACACAGACCTGGCACACCAGTTAGTGTGACAGGGGAATATCCCCTCCGTGAAGTGAGATGTAGTGCAAAAGCCAGGAGTGGAAAGTTCATGCCACGCTGACGTTTCACGTACCAAAAGCCGGCTAGCAGCACTTGACAGATTCATATAAAAATTCATTGTATTCTCTGATACTGGGAGGGGTGGAAAAGTGGAAAATTATATCTGTGTTCTGATGCCATACCGGGGCCGTGGATCCCACCCTACACGTGCAAAACCAACCTGCTGAAGAGTTGAGAAGGAAGCAGTCTTGGCAGGGATTGTGACTTCTATAAAAAAGCTGTTTGCTGCTCTCTGCTCTGTGTTACTGTTCTTATTTTGCTGGAGAGTGAACAAGGTTGGAGGCGCGGAGTGGCTAGTCCGGTGCAATGCTTCAACACGTAGCGATGCCCCATTTTTATCACTTCACAGAAACAGTGTTATGTTTCACATTTTTGACTGCTCATCCCAGAGATAGATCTTGGCCTTTTTTTTTTTTTTTTTTCTTCACTTGCATGGAACTGAGACATGAAATATAGCCTGTGTGTCCATTTTAATAATGATCCTATAATGCTTTTTACCCTAAAGGATCCCTAGGCGCTTTACAAATTAGGTCTCAAACACAAGAATCCCTGAAGGATAGGTACTTCCAGGATGAAATGTGGACATTGTTTTTCTGAGTTATGAGAGAAAAAAAATATATGATATTTCTTTTTGCTTGATTTCTTTTTGCTTTGCCTTTCACCTCCCTTTTCTTCTGGTTGTACTGGAAGAGTGTACAGAGAAGAAGGGGAAGTCCAGACTACCTTCATCTGATGCTGGAATCTCAGAGAGCTGAGATCCAAATAACTAAGGATTTTTTTCCTCTCTGGCTTCAGGCTGAGTTTATATTTAGGGCAGAGGAATAGCCCTTTTCGCCCAGCCATTTCTCACGCATACCCTTCAAGCCTCCGAGTCCCCTGTGTGAGCGGCTGAGGTGCCTACTGATATCTAAATGTGCTCTCTAGGAGCTTACACCATCACTGGCTTTGGCCCTGCGCCCCTTGCTGATGGCTCATTTTCCGTCAAACCCTCCCTAGAGCTTTTTTGAATGTTCTGGTGAATTCTCAAGTCAGCTAGCTGGCAGGATGCGGGAGGCAGTAGAGTTTGCTGCTGGGTATTGGCTTGGTGGTTCCTCTCTGAAGAGCTGTTCGAGCCTTGCCCATGTTGCCCCTTTTCCCAGCTGGTCTGGAAGTTTCTTCTGATTGTATGAAGTCACTGAAGGAAGGGGAATGATCCCATCTGCTTAAGGCCGCTCTTTGAGACAGTCACTGGCCTGAGCTTTGTCTGTTGGTACTGGCTGGTACACCTCCAGCACACCCTGCTCCCAACAGCATTTCAGGAGCAGGGCAGGGAGCCTCTGTCCCTGGGACTGTCAGGAAGGCCATGGCAAGGGGGGAGAAAAGGTCACCGCTCTCAGTGTGTCTTGGCACAGAAAGACGAGTAGAGATGCCAGGAATTTAATATTACCTGGATAGTGCCAGCCCAAACAATATGACTTTATATTGTGTGGCTGCACTGGCGGCCAGGTGCCGGTCACCTGCTGAGCTTGGAGCCTGTCACCACCCACCTGTTCTGCAGGAAACGTAGAGGCAGAAAGTCTTCAATTAACCATATAACTTAACTACTTCGCACCTGCAGTCACACACGAAAAGCCTCAGCTGATGCTTGTTCCTGGCCTTACATGCTACTGCTGGCACACATCGTGTGTGTGTTTCCTTAATAATTTATATCAGAGTATGTCAGTGAAACATACTTAAACCAAGGAAAAATTGGCAATCTGAGTGCTCATTGCACTCCACTGGTCAAAGGAAAGGCCTGGCTTTGTTCAAGGATGGGAAAATCAGGGCTCCTCCACTGCGGTGGGTCTCTCCTGCAGGGGGAAGACCTGCTTGTGGTCATGGACCTGACCCCCGCCCCCCGGCTGTGCCACCTGATAACCCTGGCAGGTCCTTTTCTTCTTTACCTCTGTCCCCCAGCTTGTAAGAAGGGTTAAACAAATATTTACTTACCTCCTTCACAGGAGGGTGCTGTGCCTTAATGCATGTTTTTTAAGGGCTATGAGACCCCTGGTACGGACACAGTGTGGAGCAAGGGCAGAGGGAGGCAGACAGGCCAAGGTGGAAGAGGCGAGTGGCAGCTGGCCAGGGCCAGGTGACGGTGCGTACGTAGCCCTTCCCACCCTCCACGCTTCATGTGTTCGATTGTGATTGAGAAGTGCATCAGTGGGCCCCATCCTTGCTCTCGGCATTTCTGTGCGTTTTGGTGCTGATGATATGAAAAACCCCCAAATGTCACATAATGGATTGCTCGTTCCACTGTAGGAGATAAACACCTCCCAGCAGCCGGACTGGCGCAATAAACGCTTGCCGTCTGCTTCGTTTATATGACTTTCAGGGCAGGGACCTCTTTTCGCACACAGAAAGCGCGGTGCACATCTGTGCTGCTCCCCAGATGATAATGAAGCTGCCAACACAGAGCAGCTCCTGGCCGTAGCAAGGGGCACGTGCGGCGTGACGGGCCGGCGTCCCCTCCGCGCCCTGTGCGGTGTGTGTTGGCGTGCCCATGGTTAACAGCGAGGAGCACGGTAGGGGCAGTAAGGCTGAGGGCAACTACCTGTGGGGTCTGGTGAGAAGCTGAGCACGCCGATAAGAGGCTCACAGCCGTCTCTCCTCGCCATCCTCTCCGTTCCTGCGAGAAGGTGATCTTCTTGCCTGGGGTTAGGCGCGTTGTCAGGGCAATCTGCATGGTGTTCGCACTTCAGCTGTGCCGTGTGACTAACCAGAAACCTTCCCCGCTCGCTGCTTTCTGTGAGCAGTAAGAGAGCCTCTGTTTGCCAAGGAAATTATTTGCTTAGCTGTACAAAGCCTCGCAAGGTCATTGCCTTCCCTGCTTGTGATGGGCTGAGGTTTTTACCTTCTGCTCCCTCTTGACAAAATAAGACAACAGACTTTCTTTGAGTTGTTTGTTCCCGGCTGACGCTGTCTCCTCGTTAAATGCTGGGGGATCGTTTTGTTTCCTTTTACAGTTTCGCCCTTTGGACATGTTTGTGCATCCTGTTGGAGTGAGATGCAAACAGGAACTCAGACGCAGCGACTGCCGAGACGGATCCTGACCCCCTCCTCCCGGCGGTGGCGAAGGAAGGGTGCGGGGGGGTGGTAGCAGAGAGGTGGGGAGCTTTTCTACTTTGCCATCCGGTAACTGCGTGAGCTTGTGACAAGGGACTGAGGTAATTTGCAAAGCTGGTTTCTGGCACTCCCTGAAGATCGATAATCTACTTAGCTGAAAGTTTGCTGGATCTCGCGGTGCCTCTCTCGTCCCTTGATTAGCATGCTGGATCCCATTCACACGTGCTCCGTCCAGCCCTCCTGTTGCCTTGCAGCTCCAATGCATGTCTTGCTCCGTTGCGTCCAGCTTTCTCAGGTTTTTCTAGCTGGCTCTCATGCCACATCCTTTCTAATCGTACTGCACCTTGGCTGCAAGGAGGTTTCCTGAGCTGATGTGCAGCAGCGTGCGCTCAGGCTGCCGGCCGTGCCCTGCACTGCCTTCCTCCTTGTCCTGTGTGCTGCCCAGGCTCGTCTTTGCCTTTCTTCCTGGGCATTAGGCAAAAGGGTGGAGCAGCACCAAATGGCATGCTCCAGCCTGACAAGGCCCCGGTCTGTGCCCGCTGGGGATGCTCGGTAGCCTGGTGCGGGACTGTGGAGCCAGCGGCCCCGGGGCAGGGCCGTGCCCTGGGCAGCGTGGACAGGAGGTGGCGCTCCCCTGCTGAGCACCGCGGCAGCAGGGTGCCTGCGAGCTGAGTGCCTGCCCCCCTGCCTTGGCCAGCTGCATGCCCTCGGCGCCGGTGACGCAGCCGGCGTCCCTCGCCTCCGCCCCGCACCAGGAGTGTGGTCCCCTGGAGAGGTGCCATCCTTTCAAGGGCTCAGAAAAGTGGCTCCCCTACATTTTTTCTCCAGGGAACAGAGGGAGGTGCAGAAGTGGGTGTGATGGGAAAGTAGCAGCTTTGCCCGCTTTGAGCCATCCCAGGTATTGCTGCTGTAGCTGCTCGCATAAGAAGTGGTTCCCAAACGTTTAACCTGCCTTAAGCAGCTGCCTGTTGAGCCAGCCTGACCATATAAGCAGGCTCACTGATAACAGAGAGCTGAGTTTAACCAAAGAGCCTGGCTATTTCTATAAGGGGAGAAGTCAGCAATCTTCCTTACCCACAGCTCCAGATGCTTTTTCTTGTGATCTTTTTTCCCCGTAGCTTTCTGGTGGCCTGGCCCAAGGCTGGCTTCTCACTGTCCCCACGCGTGGTTGGTTCCTGCGCACAGGAAAGGGTTACTGTTTTCCAGTGCTGAGTGTTTCGGTTTGCTTTGTTCAGTGCAATGCATATTTCATACGCTTAGCTTCCCAGCTGGCAGAGGCCTGTAAACCCTGTGAGCTGTTGGGTATTGTCTCTCTCTTTCTTTATTTATTTGTTTGTTGGTTGTTAGGTTTTTTGGGTTGTCATTTTTGTTGGATTTTTTTCTTTTCCAAATTGCTCGCTCTCACGAAAGCCAAACCCCAGTCCCTGACAATAGGGGTCTATCAATAGATAAATGGTTTCACAGCTGTATCTAATGCAGTGCTCTAGCCAGGGCTTTTATGGCGAGTAATTTTCTCGTGATGAGCCTGTGAAGAGAGCCGTGCGGGACGTATGGATTGCAGGAGCTGGCAGCAGGAGGACGCTGCAGCCATGGGCTTCCCCACCCCCCCCACCCCTTTTAAAGGTTGTAATTATCTCGTTGTTTATCCATATGCAAGCTGTCGTCCTGGATGGGAACTGGCTCGGCTGTGGCCATTCCTCCCCACTGCCACCAGTGCCTCCTGGCCCCCCCTCCCCGTGCCCCCCACATCTCTGCCATCTGTCAGCAGCTTGCTGCCGGTTGCCGGCACCTATGTACAGCAGAGCAGAGGAGCTGCAGGCTTGAGGGTAGCTGGCAGGGTAACGCTTTGTTAAGACCTCAGCTCTTTGCAGTTGATGCCCCTGTGACGGGGACCAGGAATGGCTCCATCTTGCTCGTGTTCATCTGAGATGTCCATAGAGGCGGCGGGGAGGCTGCTTGGGGTTGGCTGAGAAGAGTTAAGGCTTCCTCCAAGGTCTGGGCATCCAGGTCACTGCTGCATGGGGCAGGGAAATGTCCCATGGATAGGGTGTGAGTGCTGTTAACTTCAGCTCTTGGCACCTCTCTGGGCCAGGTCTTCCATGAAGGTGTAATTGCATGTGCATTTCTTGCATGGTTGTCTCCTCTGCCCATGTCGGCCATCCAGGTATTTTAAGAGGGCTGGTGCAGAGGTGTCTGTAACTCTGAGTGCAGAGACTATGTTGGTGTGTGCGGCAGGAGGGTTAGCAGCATCCACCTTTTAGAAGCAACATCCCACTGGGATTGGGAGATGCTGAAGTGAGAGTTTTGCCTTGCTGTTTGTCTGGTTACAAGCCAGAGGTCAGCAGCACTTCTGAGAGCCCCACGGCTCCTCTCCCTGCTTGGCAGGGCTGGCAGAGAGCTCCGGAGGGCAAACCAGCCTGCTCCTGGCTGCCTGGCTCTTCATGGTGTCTCATTTTACGAAGGTATCTCCAGTATTTTCAGATGAAAGTTAAAAATAAAATGCACTTGTTCCATGTAGTAAGGCAGGGTCGATCACTGTCCCAGGAGGAATGTTATCAAACTAGGCATTTTATCATCCTAAAAGCTGGTCACTATGTGATGTTTTCTAGCTGCACTGGAAAATGTTTCAGACTTATGCAGTGCTGTTACTGTAAAACATTTATCTTACTGAAAACGTGGAAGATATACTCCCTTCTTCAGGGGAGCTCTGACCTCCCCTCCCAGGCACTCACTTCTCCCAGGTGTTGGCAGCCCAGAGGTAGGAAGGGACAGGCATTTTCTGCCTGCCTGAGCAGAGGGCAGTAGGTCTTGTGCTTGAAGGTCTGGGGTTTTCAGTGATGGGTGGGTGGAAGGAGGTTTCTCCTGGGGAGCCTTGCAAGCTGGGTTGAAAGTGAAAGCCTATCCGGTGAGGAGATGACTGCTCATGAGGGTGTAAAGAGGAAGCCCCTTTCTGTAGGAGGCAATTATAGGATGATGGCAGCTTACAGGGCTCACTTACCCTGAGAAGGAGCATAGAGATGATCTCCAGGAGAGAGAACCCAGTGCTCTTCTGCTCTGGTGCGGTTGGACACAGTTGCAGGAACTCGCGCTAGACCCCGCCAAGGCAGCGGGGCAGGGATTTTGGAAGGCGCGGATGTTTCTGACCTGCATGGGCTGTGCTCTTTGACTTACTGCTTTAACTGAAACATTTTCCCAGCCTGAGCATGAAAGCTATTAGAATCTGCAACCACAGCACTACTTTAAATATGTTTAAGCATTTTAATGCTCTAGTTCTGATGCATGGCTTAGGTATGTTGTGTTAGGACAGGAGCCAACGATGACCAAGTTTTGTGCTAAGAAGGAAAAAAGTTGCTAAATTTGTAGAAATGGATTCATGACTTCTGGTCCCTCTGCTCTGAGAGTCCACAAGGACACCCTGGGAATTGGCCGCAAAAGCGGAGGAATCGGGTGAGATATACTGGAACAGACCTGGAACTCTGGACAGACAGACATGTCCAGACCCCTTTACCAGAGCCCTCTGGAAGTATTTTAGGAAAACTGAGAACTGAGAGAACTGACTGTATCAATAATTCCCATGCTCCCACGAGGGCACTGCAGAGAGATCTTACAATCAACTTGTCCCTGCAGCTCTTCCAGGATTGACTTTCCAGGCCTCCGTTGGTTTGTGCATCTTTTCTTGCACCTCACAGGAGTTTCGTGCAGTGCCAGCCCTGTTTGGAGGAGTGAGGTGGCTGCATTGTTCACTTAGCGTTTGTCTCTCAAATGTTGTGAGCCAATACAGTGCTGGGAAAATGTGAGGTCTGTGCAAGTGAAGTGTGATATGGAATGGCAAGTGTGTGCAGTAAATTCCTTGGACCTGGCTCTGCCTGCAGAAGCAGCTCTTGGTTGTGTTGAAGTATGATGTGGCTTGTTGATGAGAAGCCAAGCAGCACTTATGTTTGATAGTATTTAGTACAAAAAACCCATCTTGCCCTGAACTGAGGGATTCTCTGGCTATCGGACAGACCTGTCTGTATGTGGGAGGAAATGCTGCAAGATCCAGGAGAGGAAGTAGCTCTGAAGTACATGTGTGTTAACTTCCCACTGGCTGAAAAGAGGGATAGGCCCTTGGGATGCATCTGAAAAAGGACAAAGGAGTGAAGTGCTTGGGGGCTGCTGTCACTGAATTGTGCTTGGCCAAAGCACAGAGCAACATGAGAAGGCAGCATGCGTCACTGAGGCTACGGACAGGCATATGCCAGCCGTGACGGGCATTCCTGAAAGTGGACAGTTATGGACATATTGGTCTGGACGTGATCGCCTCGCCCCATGAGTCCAGATTCTGGCCGGCCCAAGCAGCCATCCTGCTTTGTGCCTTTCCTATCCTGATCAAACTTCAGCCTATAGCAGTTTGCTCTTTGTTCTCAGTGCTCCTACAGTTCCTGAACGTCTTTCCTCCCAGCAGTAAAAACTTTCCTCTGTTTCCTTGTCCCTGCTGCATCCTGTTCTCGGGTACTGGTGTCTCATTGTCCCACAGGTCTCTGCAACAGTAAACCTTACCTCCAGCATCCCAGTTCTGTCGCTGGTCAACAGTCGCTGCTGGAGGTGCGGGACATGCCATATGGTGTTGAAGCTTTGCAAGATGCCTTCTTGTCAGCAGCAAGCCGCTGACTGAGGGTCAAACTGTTACTTGGGCCTTGGGAGGAAGTTCAAGTTGACCTACAGCAGTTTGGAAGAGTGCAGAATGGTGCTGATGACACTGCTCAGCTCCCACGGGATCAGGGCCTTGGGATGCCTCAGGCCTTGACACTCCTCTGCCCAGATCTTTGCCCACCTCACAAATCTCACCCTCGGTCCCATAATCCTTCCTGTAAGTAAGCACTTCCTGGGCAGGCAGTGTGTGGAATATGTTGTTAAAGGCTGCCTGGATTAGATCTGCTGCTTTTGTTTTATCTGGAACATCAATCCTCAGGTTATCTGGCACAATCCATTTTTGGTAAAGATGTGTTGCATTTTTTCCTGTTTTCCATTTGCCTTTATCTTTACTACTTCTTCCAAAAACTTCTTCCAAAGCCTTTTCAGAGTTGGATACTCCGGTTGTTATGTGTATTCCCGTTATGATTTCTGTTCCACCATGTCTCTCTCATCTCCTCAGTATCTTGTTTGGTGTCCAAGTAATTTGAGTTTCTCCATTTTGTTGCCCAGGCTTCTTTCTTTACTACATAAACGTTTTAGTTGTTTCTTACTGACAACATCCATTTCCTGAGTCTACTTAGTCAGTAATTGCGTTCTCGTTGGTATTTGTATCTTCTTTTTACTTGCTGTGTGTCCTCTGATGTTTTTTGTGGCCATAGCTGTATTTTTCTTCCTCCTGGTAGTAAAAGCAGAGGCAGAGATTACGTTAGCATCATGTCCTCTTGTTTCTCAGCTGAAAGCTTTTCTTATCAGTAGAAGCAGCCTTGATCCCAGAAGACTATTTCCTTGTGCATTCAAATGGAGTCCATCTGTCAAGAAGAACTGTTTTTCCATGACTGCTTCCTTTGGGATAACCACCTGAAACCTTTGTCACAGCACTCTCAAGCTCTCTGTTAATTTCTTTATTATCATTTCATTCTTTCATTCCCTTTGTAGGGGCAGGAAGATTTCGCCCTGAGCTTCCACCTCCCTTGTGGTGTCTGTCGTTGGTCCCTTTTACGAGGAACTTGTCAGTCTTGGCCCTCCCAATGTGAGGGGCAAATGGTGGATTCCTTTCTGCTCCCATCAGGGCTGCTTTTGATCTTCTGTGTCTTTGCTCGTGCCAGCAGAGCCTTCTGCCACCTGATCTAGCTGGGAGATTGGGGGGTTCCCATTCTGGTGTTGTGAGGCATGGGATGAAAGCGGGTATCCTGCCCGTGCAATCACTGATGTTTGTTTCTGCTCTGTCATTGTACCTCACACCTGAATCCTCCTGAAAGATGTTTGGCCTGCATGCTCTTGGGCTACGCTCCTGGCTTCCCTCGTGATATGCTTCATGGCTCTACCTCGGGTTGTTCAGATTGTCACTGGGGTAGCTCCTCATGGTAATGTTTGCTGAAGAGCCCTGGTCATGGTGGGGAGACACTGACACACAGAGGCCAGAAGAAAAAGGGGCAGTCTCTGCCCCAGAGAGCTCCCAGGCAAACGCAAGAGGCAAGAGCTGCCTGAGGGCAGCGTAGCACACGGAAACGATTAGAGGTTCTTGGGCAGTGCGATGCAGACTGCAGTCGCAGCACGTCACAGCCTCGCTGTCCTCACCTTTTAGGTGAGGCTTATGAAGAACAAACCAAAGGTGGGACACTAATTGAATCCTTGCCTGGTTCTCTGCCTGCCCCCAAGCACAAAATAGGAGCGGGTGTTGCGAGTGCACATCAGGAGTCTTTCTCTAACGAACAGAGCGGAGGGAGTGGGAAGGTGTGCTGACATCTTGCCTCATTTATTATCTTCTGAAGCCTGCAAATGAGAGATGAGAACAGCAGAGGGGAGAGCTGTTGGCATTTCTGGAGTAGTGTTACACTTCTAATTTATGGTGTTAATATAGATCAAGAAGTTTTGGGTCCATGGAATAACTGCAGGGAGAACTGACCTTCTCCAAACTTGGGTTGTTTTCTGTGGTTCTTTTGGGATCATCTGGAATTAATCAGTCTGGTAACTTTTGAAAACCAGTTTTGCCTAAAAATATATACATTCACTTTTGTTTTCAGTGGAACAGCATTTGCTCTAAGTAGAGGGTTGACTTTTTTTGAAAGTAAGTTTCAGTGTTCCAACTCCACTGTGCACCAGCCTTGCTTTTAAATTTATAACCTTCCAAAATGAAAAGTAAATTGATTGTGTTATTCCCAGCCCTTTTATAAAAGTTAACATTGCAAAAACAGATGTGAAGTGTGGCCTTGCAGATTACAGTCTGGGCTTGGGGTTTTTTTTGTTTTTGTTTTTCTTGCTTTCTCTGTGCTGTGTCCCTGAGGAGCAGAAATCTGCCTTTTTCCAGCAGGAGGAAAATTGTTCTGTGTCTAAATTGCCTCCTGCTTGCCTTCTGCAGGATGCTGCAGGACACAGAGCTCATAGGAAAGATAATGCTTTTACAAAAACATGCAAGTTAGCAGGGAATTTTTAATTATGAATGTGCATGAGATATCAGATTGCCTGGGAATTCAGTAATGCACTAGCGAGCCTCACACCTCTAGGACAACCATTCCAATATGACCCAGAGAGACAGCGATTAAAAGGTACGGTCAAGCAGATGATTACTCTCCAGCCTGCTTGGAGGTAAACATGCCCTCGCTTTCCTTGTCACCTACCGCACTGAGGCCAGGCCCTGGGTGTAGCCTGATCCCCTCTCCTGGAAAAGCAGGGTCTGAGCAGAGCCTAGAGCTCCCATGATCTTCCTGGGCAGGGAAGCTTTTGCAAAACTCAGAGAATTCAGCTCACATGAGAAAAGAGTGGAGCTGTAGGAGGCATTTGCTGTTGCTGGAAGGACAACCCATCCAGTGGCCTGCCTGCTTCAGGGGACAACTGCCATGAGCCCTCGGGGAGGGAGAGCTGGCGGTTCCCGGTAGCAAACTGCTTGTACAACTTGGTGGAGGCTGAGCTCTTGGGTGCTACCGGTGTTACGGCAAGGCTGTGCTGTAGCACTAGCGCTCTCTTGTCTGGGGAGATCTTGAAGCAGTAAGTGAGTGGTCTTCTGAGGGACAGGGACACGTCTGGAAATGCTGTAGGCAGGCAGGCTTCTGCAAAAGCATGGTGTAACTATGGCCATAGCATCCACTCTTCTTGCTTCCCTGGCCACTCAAGAGGGCTGTGGTTGATTTGGCTGAATGGGGTGAGTGACAGGGAAAATGCAATTTAAATAAAATGTAAGTTCATCAAGCTGAGTCTTGTGGACAAACATCGCTCCGCAGGCTGCCAGGAATTGAGCTGAGCAGGCAGAAGTGGCCACTAAAATAGAAGCAGCCACTGACTAGTGAGGCTTCAGCAGAGAAGATCTCTTACTGCTCCTCTGGGCAGCACTGGGGACCAAGTGCAAGCTCTGCCTGCTGTAGCATATGGCTAATGGTTCTTTTGCGTGTTATCACGCGTACAGGCCGCTCTGCGGACACATCTTGCAGCTAGACCCAGGGCTCTGTGCAGGGTAGGAGGTGAGGCAGAGCTCTCTTCAGGTTTTGTTATATTATTTTCTGTGCTCTGGTATTTAAAACATGTTATTACTCTATGAAAACTGCTAAAAGGCCTCCATCGCCTCCATAAACCTCACACATACAAATTATTGTCTTCTATTAGTCACTTAAAAGGCCAGGTTGCTTAATTATTTTGATCACAGTAATCACTTATTTATAAGGTGGGGAAAAGTGCCAAGCATTTTTAAGCTGAGCAATACAGTACTGACTGGCAGAGGAGGCAGGGTTGCAGAAACTTTTTTTTTTTTTCCTCCCCACAAACGTAAATGATTTTGCTTTTGTGTGTTGCATCAGTGATGGTGGAGGGCACAGGGGGTGCACTCACGCCACATCGCCTGCAGAAGCCCCTCAGTGTTTTCAGCCTGCAAGGCTGCTGTTTGGCAGCACTCTGGGTCTGTGCAGGTGGCGAGGGGCCGGTGCGCGGCGAGTCGGCGCTGGGAGGATGTGGGATGCCGTCCCTCCGGGACGGGAGGGCTGCAGGAGGTTTGCTGTGCCCTGCCCAGCCCAGCCCGCGTGCACGTGGAGCTGTTGTGGCAGCAGCGATCGGGCTGCTGCAGAGTCCAGGCAAGGCCAACCCGGACTCAAGGATGGAAGCACAAGTAAGGAAAAGTAATAGGAAAATCATGTAAGAGACAAGAATGGCGTGGTGAGGTGCAGGTTTCTTTAGTCCATGTTAAAGGCCTAGAACATTCTTGGTTTAATGCATAAGGCAGCATCTCTTTGGAAATAGATTAAAAATATCGCCCCTGCTTCCTGCGTGCCATATGTTGGCTCTTTCTCATCGCCCAACATTATTTCCAGGGCTAGAAGAATCCCCCTTCGTTGTCCTGCTCCCTCCTTCCACTTCACCCCATCCCAGCAAGCTCTGGCTTCTGCAAATGCACTGCCCTGCTCTTCTGCTTCACACGTGTGGTAAGGTCTCTTGTCAGGCTTCCTCCTAAGAGAAGATATTCTGACCTGCAACCTCTGAACCTTTGATATTCACTCCAGAAAGAGGATTAGATATTTTGGGGGGGAAGCCTGCTAGATGTTAACTGTGTTCCACTGAATCTTATTCTCAGCGTCCTGCTTCTGCTTCAAGCCTGAAGAAGGGCTTTTTTTAGAGCCTAAAAGCTTGCCTGTCTTCCTCCCAACTCTATCAATGTAATAAAAAGTTATTACCTCTCCTTACAAACGTTGCCTTTCAACTTTCACTCTTTGTCTTCCACATGTTTCTGCTAAGGAATATCCAGTGGTTCTTCTGCTTTCCAGTGAAAGACGCACTGCTGTAAGTCTACCTTCATAAAAGCTCTTAATTCCATTAAAGTCCATTATAAACTCCGCTCCTGCAGTTCCCAGGGGAGAGAGGGATAGCATATATCAGAGACCGCAAGAAAACAAATGGCCACTTTGAACAAATCACAGGGCTGCTTGCCAAATGGGGATTCCCAGCTATTTACAAACCACCGTTGCTTCCTGCTAATAAAGAGGTAAAATGGAAGCAGTGAAAATATGCATTTTATAATCACCCAGATTTATTCCTTCAAAGGATTTATTACAACCTTTTATTTTCATGCGTGAAAAATGTAATCTTATCTAGTATGCCGGCTGGCCCAGCTCAGTTTGCTGAATCTGTTTTACAGCAGAAAGCTATCAAACAGCACCCTTGCAGGGCACGCTGTGGCTGTATGTTAAAGTTGCTAGAACGTGGTTAAAGCAGTTGAGACGTGCATTAACGTATGGCACTAGAAGAATAGGATATCTGTGCAATTAGCAACCTGATTCTTTCAGCAGCTGCTTGTAACGTAGCCCTAGTGTGTCAACAAAGGGTACCTTTGAGATTTCAGAGAGTAAGGAAACAAACAAGCTAGCCACACTGCTGCCACAAAAATGCCTGCTTTTGAAGCATGTTGCCAGTGTGCTAGCTTGGTATGTATGTGTGATTTTAGCGGGTATCAGATGCAAGAGGTTGTATTAGATAAATGCCTTGAACCCGGAATTTTAACTTATGCTGTTTTCAAGCAACACAAGCTGCTGGCACTGGGGTGGTTTGCGTCCTCTTTGCTGCACTGGGGAGCAGAGCCGGTGACATTTGGAGTTCAGCAAGCAAAATCCTATTAAGATAACGTCACGGCCTTTCTGTTTTACTGTTTGCAAGCCAGCCATAACATCATTAAATTACACAACAGGGAGGTGCCTGCTGCCAAGGAGCTCTGCTCTAGATAAGATGTGGGTTGAGCCTCTGCCAAAATTTGAGTTGATATGACAAGAAATTTGGAGCTTATTCAAGGTTTGATTCGCACAAGAAAAGCAGTGCGCAGGTAAACAGCGTAGTGGATTGCTCCCTGAGGTAGCTCTGCTTCTGCTGCCCTTCCTTTGGGGCACAGCGAGCGTTTTGCAGGTGGGGCAGGAGCTGGCACTGCTGCCTGGTGCTGTGCAGCAGTGTGTGTGCAAGGTTGGGCTGGACAGACTGTGCCTGAAGAATTTTGCAGTAACCAAATTTACATCCATTCTTGCTTTTAGTATCGACAAGCAGAAGACAAAATCTGGCAGGAGCTGTAGATGAATCTGAGGCAGCTGTTAGCAGGTCCTGGTTACTCTACCACCTCCTCCTTTCCCATCCCTTTCTGCGGAGCCAAAGGCAGCCTGACAGCTAAAGGGATAGACTTTGGAGGCTCACACCAGTAATTAAAATGCCTACAATGTGGGGAGAATATGGATATTCTGTTATCTGTAGCTGAGATGTACTTCAAGAGTGGATGGGGTCCGGACTAGTCTTGTTGGAACGCGAGTGCAGTGCAATACCTGCCCCCAGGAGAAGTGTTGCTGGCAAGTTTTAAGAACTGTGTTACCTAACGGGCAAAACTGAAACCAGGAACACCAAAGTCACTGACTTGCTCAGAGAAGTTGCTTGTTTGTGATGCCTTGGCCAAGCTGGCAGGAAAACAAGAGAGAAGAAATAATCACGTTGTAAAACTACGTGTAGTCCCTGTGGCAGCAGTGAAACCCTGCCTTGCTGGCCCCTCTGCAGGCTGCTCTGTTTGGGGGTCACAGTGCCCACCCCAGCGCGTCTCTGACGCACTTGCCAGGCAGAAGCTTTGTGCCTCTTGCCCTTTTGCTCTTGTGGACACAGAGGTTTGGTTCCGGGCTCTCCTAGATCCCAGATTTTTCAGTGCTGTCCTGCTTGTGGATTTTGTGGTCTTCAGGCTCCCTCTCTGAGATCCCTTGGGGAAAAGTCATCCAGAATCACCCATGTTTTACCATTGTTCAGCTAATTCCAGTCATCAGCATTAATGACCTTTTTATCCTGCAGCATCTTCTAGGCAGTGGAGATAAGGCACAGCAAGGACTCTAGAGCTACTGTCCAGCTCGTGATATGCTGAGGCATTTAACGAAACAGCAGTTCCATGAAAGTATATGGGCTGTGTATACAGAGAGCACCGTGTCACCATATCCTCCAAGATGGGACATCAGGAAGAAATGACTTAAAACAAAAATGATACCTTACAAAGCAGCTTTCTGAGCGTTTTCTGTTAGAGAAGCTTTGCTTCCATCAAAGGCTCTAAAGAGATACAAAGCCTGACTTTCTCTGTGATTCTGCCTGATGTTCCGGGATTGCTATTACTGTTTTCCCGTGTGGCTGCATTTCTGGCATTACTAACTTTCAAGGTCCCAGATGTATCTTGCCTGTGTTGCAGCCGCTCAAGTACAAAGTGGCTTGGAGATCCTCTTAGGTGGGTGCAGTAATGTGTACAAGCAAATCTCACAGTGACTTCTATCATTACACTGTTTTTGCATATCTTCCCTGCAAAGGACTTTGTGTTAACATCGTCACACGAGCAAGTACTATGGTCGTGACTCTCCAGTGCCTCATCTCTTACCTTGCTTGCCTCCTCATAATTACAGTGTGATGTGCGTGCCAGAGCAATGAGATGCTATGCCATGTCAGGCAAGTCTGTAACCTTCCTGTGATTCTCTGGTTTTCTTAACAGCAGGATATTCATTTTGTTGCCATAGAAAACTTGCCCATGCAGGTTTGCAGAATACCGAGTTGTCACTGTAACCATTGCCTTCAAGTGAGCCTGAAAGAAGCCACGTATGCCTGAGAGCAAATCAGATGGTGTTTCCTGCCACCTCCTTGGGGAAAAAAAAAAAGTGTTAGATTGACAGTTTTGGAAAGTGAAGTTTTCTCTCTATCAACACAGCAGAATGTCACACTCACAGGAATGTGCTGCTTTCATCTACTTTCTCTCACCTTGCAACAGGCTTCTTTCCAGACCTGCACAGCCCAGCTGGGAAGGGCAGGAGGACAGTCTCCATCACTGTGGAAACTGCAAACAGGCTAGTACTTGTAGGGCAAGTGGTGTTTGTGCTGTGAACACCAGGACGGGATCCAGTTTCCCAGCTGCTGTGGGACAGTAATAACTTTTGTTCTCTAGAAATGCTGGTACTTTTGTGTTTGTATGAGAACTGGGGAGACCAAAGCCGCATCAGGTGGTTAAGCAGTTCCCTAAGAAGCCTCAGTTTTGGCTTTACTTTATTACTGTTTTATTGCACATCTGTCAGCAGCTATCCCTGGGGCAGTCAGTGGTGTAGGGTACAGTGCGCTGGGTACATCTCTGTATCTGGGGCTGCCTTCGCTGTGCCAGAGCCGCAGCCTGCTGCCAGTCTGCAGAGCTGGCTCTGCTGCCTTCTCCAGGGAGGGCAGGGGTTCGCCTCGCTTCCAAGCCAAGAGGCAGGTCGCTGGAAGTGCCAAGTGGTGCAGCTGGTGGCCAGTATCCCCCACAGTTGTTATTTCAAAGGTTGAGCCATCCGCTAATCCTTCAAGCTTGCTGCTGTCACTGCTAGATATTCAGGCCTGGATGGCAGCAGCACTCTGGGGGCAGGACGTGTAGTTGTTTGGGATGTGCAGGTCTTTCAGGATCCAGGCTCTGTGATTAGCTTTCATTCATCCCCGCAGAGCCTCCACTGTGGGAAAGGCCAGCCTTGCCAAAGAGGGGCTCCCTGTGCTGTTGGATGCCCTGAACAGGAGGGCTGGAGATTGCAGAGCACGATGCCTGCTCTGCAAGGTGTGTGCTAAAGCCTTCCGTACATCCTCCCTCCTCAGACTGTGCCTAGGCTCTGGGAGCAGTGAGCAGGGGCAGAGAAGCTTTTGTGCTCCTGTGGGGAAGGGTTTCCCAAAGGATTTGCTCAGGGACAACCTGGAGACTGACAGAGGCTACTTGGTGCTCGAATGGGAGCAGGGTGCAGGCAGCAGGACATGAGGACTGCACGTGTCAGGGCTTGCCATCTAGCAGTCAGAAAGGACTGTCCCTCTTCCAAGAGTATTCCCCAACCAGCTGTCGGTATATGAGATCTTTCCCCTCCTTTACAAGGACCCAGAAGGTGTGAAACTATCTGGATTGCTGCTGCGTTCCAGGATGGCAGTTCCTGTGTACAAATAACCCAGATGTGTATTTTCAGCACTTTTGAATGTTGAAGGCATGTACGTGAGCTCTCATCCACCTAAGGGAAGAGGTCCTGCAGGTGGGCAGGCTGCATGGCGTTTGTAGTGAGAGGCTTTCGAAGGCTAAGAGCGTGTGCCGCTTGAGCCTTGCTTCTGCCCAGCCGTGCTGCCTGGCAGCTGCGGTGCTGCGGGACGAAGGCGGAGGCGAGCGCGGCTGGCCGGGGATGGCTGCGTGCTGCCGTTGCCCAGGGTGCATTCACTGTTTGTCTGTTCTAGGTGACACCGGGCCTAGAAGGCCAAGAAGGGGAGCTTCTCGTTAAGGGGCCCTCGGTATTCCGCGAATACTGGAATAGACCCAAAGAAACAAAAGATGCTTTCACGCCTGATGGCTGGTTCAAAACAGGTACTGTAATGCTTTCCCTGCAACATCTGGGAGAGGGTGATTTTGTGGCGAGCAGAGAGGCCAGCAGCTTCAGTTGTCCTCTGCTAATTCTGCCCCTGAAGTTAGGCAGGTGTTGTTTGGGGTTTAGAGCACGGGTGGCACAGGCTGGCTGAGTGTGCAGGCCAGGCTTGTTTGCAAAAAAAAAACCAGACAGTGGTCCAGATAGGTTCTTCATTTGTGTTATCTCTAATTAGTCAGCCAAGGAACGGAGTATATTTGGAGCTGTTTGCTGGTAAATGTAATATACTAGAACTTGCACGTCCTGGGACTCGAACTCTACAACCTCACCACGTGAAAACCAGCTGTTATTTAGCATAACTTGGATGGGTGCCACATTAGTAGAAAACTTCCACTAACCTCAGTAGCTCTGAATCTGACCTGCTTGCTCTCTCTCATTGGCAATGCACTGTTCAAATGGCAGTTCTGTTCTCATCGTCGTCATAGCAAACCGGCTGAGTATTTAAAACACCGGACTTGTGTGGTTAAAGCCATGTCTGGGGGCCACCACATACGCACAGTGGTGTTCTCTGAAGTCTTGGGGCTTGGCCATTGGGATCACTTGGGAATTTTTCAAGGAACCTTCGTTTTGCAGTCAGAAAACGTTGCTTCACTGGCAGCTGAACTTTCTGGGGAAAGATCACAGCTGGTGTCTTCAATTTGGGAGCGGTTTGGGAAGAAGGCTTTGAAATTGCTAGGATGTTTCTTTTTGATATTTTTAAAAGTAAAAACTGCGAGTCTTCCGAATAGAGAGACCTTTTTGTTTTGAAACTTAAGCTCTTTTTGTTTTTACATGATACATATTGAAATGCAAAGGAAATGCTTCTTTTTCTGAGTTTTCATATATTGAAAAGTCTCAAGATTTGCCTTTCCCTTTTGATTGAAGGTGGGAAATGTTTTTGAAATATCAAATGTTTTAGGGGTGCGATACTGTTGTATTTGGTTCTTTTGCTCGAGCTTCCACCAGAAGATGCAGTAGCACTAATACCTGTTGCAGCTGGGTCGCATGTCTGCCTTGGCAGATTTTTTTGTCAAATGTTTGCACACAGGAAAAAAAAATCCTGTTTTAATCCAGCTCTGATAACAGTGAACGCAATCAAGACTAGCCCTACCTGAAACTGCTGTGGTCGGGATGGTAAATTCTCAGAACAGACCTCTTAAGGCCAATCTTGCCAATAACGTGGGGTAACAAATTCAAGAGGATACTAGGCTGGAGGCTTTTCCCAAATGGAATAGACGTGACAGTCCATGAATAAGTTATGTGCTTCAAATTAGGCCTCCCGCTCTGTGTATAGCACAGAGCGTGAGAGCCAGAGCTCGGCCTCCCCGGTCAGAGGTTCCTGTCCCCCAGGACGGTTCTGCAATGTAGATTAAATAATAAAATAGCCCTGGGCCCACCCGAAGCGTGAGTGAGCAGTGCCACAAGATAGCTTTGCCAACTCTGTCCTGAACGTTCAAGCAGTCGGTTAGTATCTCTGACTGCCCGTCTTCCTGTTACCTCTGCCACCGGCAGTGAGCTGTTTGGATAGTGGGATAAACACGCGCAGCGTATTTGTCTGTCTGTACTGAGCCCAACCGCCTGTTAATCTTGGGAGTGCAGAAGGGTGGGATTTCTAATTTGTGCCTAACCTTAACACATAAGCAGCTCTGACTTTTCCATTTCCCTCTTTATTATGTGTCAGCAGTGCCATCAAGTCAGGAGCACTGGGCTGGATTTCTGATGCCCTCCTTGTAATCACCTTATTTATTGACAATTTAGGAGGAAGCTGCGATTTATTATTATTGTTGTTCTGAATCAGATGAGAGCTGCCCTGCTAGGAGTGTCGCCGCTGGTGCTGATCCCACACCGGTACCACGGTTTGGGACTCGAGCGTCAGTAGACAGTGCTATGTGCAGGGCAATCAGCTTTAAAAATTTTTTAGTCAAGACTCCTGATGAATATTTCAGATGCAAAGGAATAGCATGCATTAATTATTGCAAAGAGATGTCTTTAGGAGAAAATGATTTTGAAATTCAGTTTAATTTCATTGTAATGCGCTGCAAACAGGAAGGGAGTATGTGTGTTTAATTGGCTCTCGGGGGTAAGGCCTGGAAGATGGCATGCCTTTGTCACAGGCCATTAGTGATACAGACTGCATAATGAGAGAGTACAATCAGCTCACAGCTGCCGGCTCCTACGGGGAGAGAATGATATTAAATAGAAATCAGTATAAATTAAACTTAACCCTTTCACTAGCTGAGCAAAGCCTTAGAGCCAGCAATAAGGGAGGGAGCAGAGACAACCATGTGGGGTTAGAGACAGGTCGGAGGATGCCTAGAAGACATTCCCAGCAGTAATCCACCAGTCTAGCTTCCTCTTTGATATTCCTTGTAGCTGCCTAAGAAGGACGACAGGCTTTTAATTTTCTTTCCGGTTCCATTCTCCCTCTCTGTCTCTTTCTTTCTTTCTTTCTTTCGACTGCTTTCTCTATCTTTTGCGGATGTCAGATAGACAAGGCTGTTTTTTCCACGACTCGTTTGGCCAGTGGTGCCGTGAGTGAGACCTGTCACCCCTTGCTCACCCTGCCTGCCCCTCCCGATGGTGAGGCTGCCTTTGGAAATGGATGTGGCTTTCACTGTGAGAGCTCAAATCTGTGTGTGAGGGAAGAAGCCGCATAATACAACCAAGGGGTTTGTACCTCCTAATAGCTGGCTCTTACGGACTGGGCTTTGGAAGATGAATTAACCCAAGTTAAGCAGAGGTGGTTAACTTGGAGCGGAGACCGTACTGGCAGAGCACAAAGGAGGCAGAGTCTTGCTACTGCCAGTGATACTTGCAAATTATAGGGAAATGTTTTAAAGGTGAGGCTGCCTGCATGCTTGTGGTGCTCTTGAAACCAAGGTGATGTTATTTCTGACTCAGTAGAGGGTAAACAGTGTTAGCGTCCCTCTCGCTCTCAAAAGGGATAACCATAGCGTGGCAGTGCCAGACCCTCATATGGGTCATTCCTGAGTGATGTGTACATGTGCCTAAAGTGGATGGAGGTGTGATTGGCAGCTCTGGCCTGGTCCCCCCCGTGTTCTTCAAGGACACAGGGAAGTGTGTGCTCAGCTGGAGCAGGAATGCGATTTGGAGAGAATGAACTTGGAGACAGTGTGAATAACTCCTCAGCTGTAATTTAGCACTCTGCTGATTGTTAATGACAATCCTAAAAACCAGCAGGTCAGCAAATGAAGAATAATTACTGCAAGGAAAGCACAGAGTGTTGCTCTTACTGCACCTCATGGTGGATCTGTCCCTAGAAAAACACTTCTCTTGTTGAGTGAAGGGAGAGGTATCCAGTGGTTGGGACCTGCTGTATTATTAAACACTAAGTGGTGTGATCTGTCTGCATGCAAAGCATCAAATGCACAATGGAAAGTGTTTGGTGACATGTGTGTGATGCAGTTATTAAACATAGGCTCTGTGCATGCTCTTCCATGCGTTGCTCCAGTCTCACAAGGTGGGGCAGGTGGGTCTCTGTGTTCAGGGAAAATCTCACAGGAATAGGAAACCCCCGATGACTCAGTTAATCAGGGAGTGCAAAGTCCCGGTGAGTCAGAGAGGTGAAAACTCTCCCTGTCTCTGTCAGGGTCACACACACAGCAAGGCAGAGATGTGAAATCTGTAGCAGTACAAGTATTCCTCAGTCCTTTACAGTATCTGATCCTGGATTTCTCCACTCCTGGAACGTGCCTTACCAGTGAGGCGTAGTGAATATGCACTATGTGCTGTGTGACTGACTGACTGGAGATGTCCTTACCTGAGTCAGGTGAGGCTAAGACTGAAAAGGTTCAGAGACAGTAGCTGGGGGGCCTGTAGTACTGATTTTGCTGACAATAATCAGTTTGTGGCTCTACCTGGTTATCTGTCCTCAAGAGTTTATACACACAGAACCAAGATTGCTTCACATTTTCTCCTTTGTTGTTTTTTTAATTTAAGTTAACCTAGAAGCTCCCTAAAACACGAGTTGCAGAAGATCCCTTGGTTCTTCTCTGAGATGCTCTGCCATGATGGAGGAGGCTCTCAAACAAACAATCTGCCTTTGTGCTCACAAAACGCCTCTTCGGCAGTACCTTGCTATCAAACGCCCTGTTTGCTGCCCCTCTGCAGCCTGCAAGGTGTGTGCTTTTTCCGTGCAAGCTACTGCACGGGAAAAAATCAGGTCTGAAGTTCTGAGTCTGCAGCCCATCAAATCTCTCATCAGACACCTTCTCCCTCCTGAAGACTTGCATGGCAATACCACGATTTGGCTAGCAGGTCTTGGTCCACAGCTGCCCTTTGAAAGGCAGGCGTTACTCATGAGCTGTGAAAGCTCACAAGTTTCTCTGAGAGAACCAGTGGGCAGAGTTGTCACTCTTTGATCCACACTTTCTGCAGGTGGATGACCTGCGTTAGGTGGGGTCACAGGCCCTAAGTGCCATTTCCCTACCATACATGCCCTCAAAGTGAGTAACAGCATCATGCTCAAAACTTGCAAACTGCCTACTGAAGTGTTGTATCAGGTCACCTTCTGGGCTCTGTTCTGCAACTAAAGGCTCACAAAGGATCTTTCAGTTTTAAGCCTTTTTTAACTGCAGGTCTTCCCCCCCCCCCCCCCCCAATTTTCTTAGGCCCATTCTCTGTTCCTGGTTGCAATTCCTGGAAATAGAGCTATCATATGTTTCCTCAGAAAGTATAGAAGCCAAAAAAAAAAAAAAAAAAAAGTCGGGTCTTACATGGCAGCAGTCATTTTCCTTTCTGACTGACAGCTCTGTTATTAAAATCCCTTTTTCTGCCGTGAAGCTATCTTCCCCAAGAAAACAACATCATGCTGAGCATTGGGAATGGTCATTTCCCCTTACAATAGAAGGAAAAAATAATGATGCAGACTGGCCACCGGCACCCTCACACCAGAGCATTGGCGCAGCTCCCTGCTCTGTTACTAGGAAAGGAAAGGAGCTTAGTGCAACAATGGCAAACCCATATTTCCTCCCCCTCTGGGCTAGAGGGAAACACCATGTGTGCATTTTACAAGAAACCTGTGCAGACATCCCTTTACAAATATGCCCACTTTGTGCCTTCCGTTAGAGGAGGAACAAGCGTGTATATGTTACAGAAAAAACAGACAGAAAGCATGATGCTACTGTGACTTTTTGATGAATTCAAGATCTTGGCTCTTTTGAGAAGTGTCTGAGCTCTTGGTGTTGCGTAGGTGATTTACTGTTGCTCCCCTCCTCTTTATTTTCTCAGATTTGCAGTATTGTCTGCCTATCTCTCTGCATCTCTCATTTCCATTTGAGTGAATTTGATTATTTTTATTGTATTAATGCTGTTGACAGAGCTGGTTAGATCAAAGTTCCCTCCAGCCATTTCCAGGGAGACTGCTGGATATCCACCTGCTGTCATACATCTAAGCAGCACCAAGCCCTAGGAGAATGAGACAAACCCAAAGGAAAAATGCCTCCAGCCCTCCCTCTGCCATCAGTGCAATACCTTCCCAGCTGTCCTGCGCCCTGCGAGGCTGTGGAGCGAGAGATGAACTCGGACCAAACTCACATGCCAGTGAGCAATCACCAAGCGAATGACAGGAGCTGGAGGAAAGCAGCAGACAAATACCAGTTTCCAGCACTGTGGTCATCCCCCTCCCTGATCTTTATTCATCTCTCCCAGCTTTCTGATGCTGATATTGCTCAGGCTCCAGCTTTGTCAGATTGTGTTATCTTTGCGCAGGAAGCAGTGATCTCCAGGCAGGCAAGCTACTTTGTAGTCATGAGCAATGGGACAGAGGATCTGGGCACGTGATGGAATTGCAAACGCTGCACGGGGCCCAAGCATTGTGCCTTGGCCCGGATGTTTCTCTCACTGCACCGGGCCAGGCAGGGTACTTTCTCCATAGGAGTCTGGCAGTACACTGGTCTGCACAGGGGGAGCAATACGATCGGAGAGCAGCGTTCTCCCTGGGGGAAAGCCAGCTTCCATTCACATTTGCCCGTACATCCAGAAAATTAGAATCTGGTGTATTCGGGGAGATTTATTTTCAATTACAGGTTAAGGCTGAGACATGAAATAGCACTGGCTTTGATAGCAGTGCATAAATCCTGCAACAAATCCATGTATCTCAGCTCCATATAATAAGATTTTATTGATTTCTATATTGTATCTGTCAGAATAAAACTCTCTTAATGCATGCATCAGGATGGAGAAGATAGAAAGCTTGTTGGTAGTAGAATCTGATTCAAGAATCAATGCACTTTGATTAATATGTCGTTAAGAAAGTAAGAGTTATTTAACTTGTTTGATGCACATTTCAAAATGATGACTCATATCTTTTAAGTTTCTGTCTTTAAGCTGCATTTAAAAAAAACAACTTGTAGCTATTTTTCACACTGGTAAGTCCTATTTTATCACTGAATTCCTGCTCGATCCCTTAATGCAGGTCACAAAACCACCAGACTCCTATCAGCCATGTTTCCTATGATCCAAAAAGGCTTCTTACATCCCATTGCTGAAGATGTTAGGAGAGCAGGGTAGACCTACTATCTCTTTGTTCCTTTTGGATGTTCCGTGGTGAAAGAGGGATCCCAGGAAAAAAAATTGAGAAATTCATCTGGAGTAAGACATCATCAGGAAAAATGAGAAGCACCCATCAATTCTGGCAGGCTTTCAGATGCTGCTGAGCCTGGGCAGCAGTATGCGGTGTGCGTGTGCTTGCTGAACGTGCCCTTCTCTCAGCCCAGGCCTTTTCCACTGTGATCTATGAACTTGGGCACCAGGGAAAAGGGTTGGCTTAGCTGGGAGTGTCATGTACAGCACTGCAATTCACGGTTTGCTCCTGATAGACATGTCCAGACGGGACATGCCCTTGCTGCAGACGCAAATCTCCAGTCAAATGAAAAAGCCCAGTGACTCTCAGGCTGTTTCCGGGCCTCTTGTGTCTGTCTCTCCTCTTCAGACTGAGCCGTTCACTGGCAGCGAGGAACAGCCCCAGCTCATAGCCTGGGTTGTTCTGGTTCGAGGTCCTGCTAGAGATTCAGCCTGGCCATTGGCTGAGTGTGCTAGGACTTAGGGACGTGGTTCTTGTAAGTTGTTTAATTGTCCTGCCAGACAGTTCACGTTGTTAGTGGGAGAGAAGGGGACATGCTGGGCCTTCCAGGGACATCTGAACTCCTCTTTTCTATCTCTTAAAAGAGAGAAGGAGAACCGTTCTGTGGGGTGGACTGCTGGATGCTGGGGTGTGCTTTGTGGAGGGATTGCTGTGCACTTCTCTGGTCCATGCTTCCCTGGCTGTCTGCTGTCGGCCACTGGCCCACGGAAAGGAACGGGCTAGAGGAACCTTTGATCTGACCCACTTTGGTTGTTGTTACTTACATTATGTGAATTGAGGCAACAGTTTGCTTCAGTTTCCATAGCTGGATAGTTTTCCTGGCATCAGCTTTAGATATCTGCCATTCTTGGCCCCTGCTGTCTGGAGGTTTCAACCCTACCGCTTATGATGAACAAGGCAAAGCTGCCTGCAGTTTTTCAGCCCAAAGGGATCTAGTGTTTGTAGAAGCACCTTGGGCAGTTCAGCCTTCACCAGACTCAGTCGCTTCTTCTGCTCGGGCTGGCATCCCGTCATGTTACCAGGAGAAGGAGCAGCAACACAGCAGTGAGCAGCTCATACCTGGTCCCACTACTGTGAGTTTTTCTCCTTAGCACTTGCCCATCTCCAGAGACAAGCAGGTGTTTCCCTGCCAAGGGAATTGCTTACATTTGTGGGTGTAGCACTGACACCTGAAACAGAAAATGCTTTAGCCTGATCAAGGCAGATTATAAATAGAAATACATCTAATTAGCATTCTAATCTGCAGGTTTTCTGTTTGTTTGCTCTGTCTCTGCTAGTCATAAATTCAGTTAATGCAAATTCTATTTTTAAAAAATTATTCCATAATTATAATGTTTTGCAGATGATGTGACTTACCAGTTTGGTAAGCCCATCGGATGAAGAGCTGGATCCTTCTGAGGCTGGGCTGAAGGATCTACTTTTTTAGTCTTGTGCAAGGCCCCAACTCCACTTCTCAGTTACATGATCCATCATTTGAGCAGAAAAGCAGTGGGAGTTCGAGACGAGGAGATAAGCTCACCTGCTTCATTTGTTAGCACCTTAACTTGGACCCGTGTTCCCACAGGTGAAAGGTCACCAAAAAAACCCCAAGCATCCCAAACACGTTGCTGTATGCTGCTTTAGGAAGGATATCGTACTGAATCTTCATGGGCCAGGAACAGAGGCTGCAGGCACCTACCAGATAGCCTCAAGCCGTCCAGTAAAGTCAGACCAGCAGTGAAGTGGGCTGAAGTTTCCACCCAGCCCTCATTTGAGAGGTGTTTCTATAAGTAAAAATATAAAGGTGGCATGGTATCTAGTATGTTAGCCTTGTATAAAGATTCCTTTATAACCTTGAAATGTTCTTCACGCACACACATGCACACACATGCACACTTTTAACACTGTGGAGAGAGAGTTCACTTTTCCTGCTTCCTGCCTCACTCCTACCTGAGTGATAAGGATGTAATACTGTCAGATTTACCTAGTGGTTAGAAGTCTTAAGGTCATTAGAATATAATGAAATAAAACCCTCTGTCTCCTTGGTTGCTTGTGAGAGTGATAGTTTCAGCAGTTCAGAGAGTGACTTTGGATTTTTGTAGCTGTAAATGAAAGCAGCTTTTGGCACAGAATATGTTTACTATTCTACAAAGCTCTGCTCTAGTTGTATCAAATTATGGGTGCCAGCGGTTTACTTTTCCTGGAGCCTCTGGTACTTACAGTCCAATTCTCAGCAGCATGGAGCAGTTGCACCCCAGCTGCAAGTCAGTGGGAACAGCAGGTACCTGCATCTCTAAAATCCAGACTCTTCACTCAGTATCTGTTTGCTTCTCCCCTCAAGATGTGCTATGACAGGGCTGTTCTAGCAGCCTGAAGTGAGGGGGCTCATTCAGGTAAGGGCTGCTGGGAGTGACTCTTCCCTTCCTGTGCTGGTGAGGAAAGAAAGGAGTCCTGTCCCCAGCTCCAGCTGGGTTGTATTGTAGAGACTCGAAGCTGAGCCGTGTAAGCCTGTCAGAAGGTCTAGCAAAAGAATTGCAAGCTGGCAAGGGGGTTAAGAGAGGAAGTCAATTCTTGCAGGAGAGAGCACAGGATGTGGTAAAGAAATGGGCTGAACAATCGTCTTTCTCATGGTACTTGGCAGACCCTGTTGGATCACTGGCAAGGCTTTCTTTCAAGTGGCTATATAAATAGCATGTCTCCCCCAGTGCAAAATTAAAAACCCCATAGGGAAAGGTTAGTATCAAGTCGTGTGAGTGAAATACCTGAGCAGTCTCACCGAGGACAAGACTGTGGTCCCTTTGTAGGTGTCAAAACACCCATTTTCTCCAGTGCAGCTGGAACTGGGCCCCAGTGATATTTTTGGGATCTGCACTCGTGGTTCGGGCAGTGAGTGCAGGAGAGGCTAGTGTTTATTGTGTCTTTACTGTAACTGACTGACCCATGGTGACAGGAGTCTGGAAAGACTCTTCAGCAGGAAGCACGGATGCTGCAGAGAGGTGTCTACAGCAGTGACTGAGGGAATGGATTTACTGGTGGAGAGCTTCTGGATGGGAAAGGTAAGGATTAAGATAGAGACTGGATTTTGAAATGCATCTAATAATCACCCGAAATCCAAAGCAGCTTTCAGTGTTTGCAGGGGCCAGGCTGGCAACTCAGTGCTCCAAACAAGAGGTAGCAATCTGTGTAAAGAGCGTTTGAGCTCTGCTCCTCAGTTCCTTGCCAAGCCAAGCCTGCTGCAGCCTGGCCTCAGCAGGCTGCCGTGCCCAGCTCTCAGGACGAAGATTTAGCTGTGGCGACAATCCCAGCTGGAGTTTACCCACCAGTTTGCTCAGTCAGAGCTTTTGTAAGAGCCTGGTGGCCTCGAGGGGCAGAGCTGCTCAGCAAGGACACTTGAGCAGTTGTGCTGCAGCTTTTGCACTTAGCAGTTGTCCTGTGGGTCCGCTTTGCAGCTGCCTGCATGCACTCATTGCATCCTGGTGGGCTGCTTTGCACAGCATCTCGCAACAGGAGCTTCAGCTAAATCAGCATACTGATGGGAAAGGCTGTCACACTGGCCATGAGGATGCCTATTCTCTGATCCAGGGGGGCTGTTGGGGGTTATCGTCAGTCATTACATCTGACTATCACAAGAGATGCTCAAGAGAATATTTGTTAAAATTAGACCTTCCTTCTACCTTTGCCTGTCTATGATTTTTCTGCCGTATTTTGTGTCCTCAGCTTTCTCTTCCCTCCTTGATTGTCTCGTTTCCTGTTGCTTGAGGCGCTCTACTGGTGCCCACACAATCTGTTTAGCTTGCTGAACAGTTTTCGGCACTTGATTTACATAACCCAGCATAGCCATAAGTGGAGCACAGAGCAGGGTGGTGGAATTGCACAAATTGATTACAGCTCGTAGGACAAACCAGGGAGTCAGTGGCCTGATTTCCTTCTTTCCCCAGTACAGGAAAGCGATGGCTTTTTTTTAACATGCATAATCCAAGACTAAGGATGGTTAAGTGGTGATGGTTTTGTTCTGCATTTGTAGTTCAGGCTGTCAGTAGTGTCTGAAGAAGGGCTGAACGTCTCTGGCTTTGGCAGGCCCTCCTTCCCACCCCTTCTGTTAGCTGGGACAGATAGCATCGTAGGACGTGATTGCTCCAGGCTCTTTACTTTCAACGGAGTCATCCCTGTGGGTTTTGCTCAAGAGAACATATTTACTCACGACTAATGGTATTATGCTGTAAGCACAAGTATAGGCTCCTGTATATTTAAGCAAACAGTTTAAGCCAGAAATCTTTGCCCATACCCCACCCCTGCCTCTCTTAGTCAACATCCTCCCATTGTTATCTCTGCTTTATTTAATAATTTGTCTCGTGAGAGACCGGGACAGGTCACTGCACTGAAAAGAAGAGGTAGTGCTCCCTTTAACTAAAGTGTAATTAATCCCTCAGCTGTTCTGCAGAGGGCAGAACCCAAAGCAAAGGTTTTTTGTCTAATGTTTTTATTATTATACAATTATTATTTTTAGCCATTCATGCATGGTTGCCGTGCTCTTTGTAGTTTCACCAGCTGAATGGCAGCCGTGTTCTGCTGGGCTGCCACACCTTGGAGCATTTACTTATTTATTAGTCTTTGAGTTTTCTTTTTCATCTCATTGTCTGCAGGGATTTCTATAAATATTTAAATGCTAATGTGAAAAAACGTTTTTCATTTTTACTTACCCATTTTCTTTTCTGGCTTGTCCTCTGGGCAAACCCATCTGCGGTAATTCTGGCTGTAAGCAGTGGGGGGGTTCCCTCCGCTCAGCCTACTTGTGTCATATCAGTCACCCACGAGTTCCTGCTAATGATGAGTGAACCCACAAAGTCCTGGCTGTGTGGCTTGCAGAAACAGTCAAAGGTTTAGCTGTTTTATCTGCTACTTTCCGTTATGGAAATGTGGCACCTTTCTGAGCCGGGTGTGCTGCCTCACTCTAGCTCTGGTGGTGGTTTAGCCACAGCAGGTCTTCAGGGATCAGCTGACCCTGCTGGACCAAGCGGACAGTTTCAGACTGAGAGTGCCTGTGTTAGGTCCAGACTCCACAAACGTCCTACAACCCGAACATGGGACCACCTGTCTCAGGTATCTCAGTAAGGCCCATCAGTGTGATAGGGCTGCTGTGTGCTCACTTTCTAAGATAGTGCTACGGAGCGCTAGTGTGCACCCATCCTTATCTGTGATGTGTGTGAGTGCAGGGCAGGGAGGGTCCAGTTCCCGGTCCAGCTCTGGCACCACGTTGCCACAGTGCAGTGAGCATGGCAGAGACCGGAGTGTGCGTGGGGCCAGCTGGATGGGTTCATTGCTGTTGCATGTGGTACCATGGAGGAAAAGGTGCAGGGGACAGTGTGGCTGGGCTGGGACCTCTTCATCTGCCACTTGTCCTTCAGCCTTTAAACAAGAAGGCTGTGAGGTGAAGGAATCACTGATTTATCAGCCGAGACGAGGAGTAGCTGTGCTCCTCGCCTGCCTGGCAGCGAGTCTCAGACGTCCCCACGTCCACTAGCTGGAAGCGGTGCAGGGAGAGTGCAGCTCGGGTTTACGGGTTAGAAATCAGAACTGCCTTATCTGCGGCTTCTGCCCCCCAGGTACTTGGAGATGCTCCTGGTGTTTCCTGCGCGGCTGCATCGCCGCTTCCCCCGGCTCAGCCGCACAGCGCGGCCGGGGAGGAGCGCCTTATTAGCGCAGCTCTTTGTGAGATGCCCTTGAGTGATTTTTTTTCCAGGTGTAAATGCCAGGGGAGGCTGTACCGGTGCTTCACATTCTTTCATCTCGGCAGGGCTTTGCCCTTTCTCCCAGCGTGGCTCTGACAGCAGGCTCAGCTCTGCTGCGGCTGGAATACAAACAAACCTCCCCGTTCAGAGCATGACAGGAATTCATTCCAGGCTGGGGCTTTTTTCTAGTTTTCTTTTTTCCTCGTGCTGGATGCTCCAGGGGTCTCTGGAGAAGTTTTGAGAGTGGAGATCAGCTGCTTAACCCCTTCTCTCCTGGGAGCAGGCAGCTCTACCGCAGACCTGCCAGCTCTCGCACATGGGGTGGACTGCAAAGCAGGTTCGAGCTGCAATGCATTTCCCATCACCTGACAGAGTCGGGGGGAGAGGACCCGGCACATTGAGACGTCTGCCACCGTACATCTCCTAGAACGAGTCATTAGGGCAGTTGGAGGGTCTGTTCTCCGCTCACTGAGCACACAGCGGCTGCCATTAGTGCTAATGGGAGTTAGGCACGCGCACTGAGAGGAAAGGATGCCCCTGAGCTACAAATCTACTTGGCAATTTTATTATGTAAATAAATGGTGCTTGCACATACACCTGCTGCTGCTGCTGCTCGTGGTGATGTTCATGGCAAGATACGTAAACAAACAGCGATTTCTGTTCTAATAGATTTATTTCCTTTCTTGTGAGCCATTAAATTACCTCCAGATTTCATGCAGGTACAAATCTGTAGCATCCCCGAAATCTCGCTCTGCCTCACTGGGCTGTGGCCCACAAAGCGTGACAGCCACCTATTACTCTCAGAGGTTGTTTGGGGGAGGCGTGGTAGCAACCTGCATCACCCTTGGTGCATCGATTTCTTTGGATGTCCCCACCTCCCTCCAGGGCTCCCGCCACTGCAAGGCCAGATCGTGGTTGCAATGAAGACAAGAGCAAAGCCTGGTACTGGACTGATATAGGTCAAGGCAAAGTCCTAGCTGGGGAAGGAGACTCCTCAACCGGGCGCCTCCGTCTGAATAGAGGGCAAAACTCTCCTCCCTTCAGACGGGTTGAAGCAGAGCTTCAGAATTGCCCTGGACCTTGTGAAGGCTCTAAATTTCTCTTGGAAATCCTTCCCCCTCTCCCCAGCATCAGCACCAGGGTCCGTCAGGCTCTCTAACACACTGCAGTTATTGACAGGACCTGCAAGGAGAGCAGCTAGCTCCTCCGATGGCTGATTTGCCTGTTCTCAACCACAGAAACGTATCTCCCAGCTGCAGCTGCTGTGCCGTTCTCCTCTCTTCCACTCCGTGGGTGCGGTGGCGTCCTTTGGCAGGGAGATGGATAGCAAATAGGTACAGCTGCTGCCAGCCAGAGCGCTGGGGCGCTGCGTCGGGACGGTCGGTGCCAGCATCTACCCTGCCTCTCGACTGAAAATTTCATGGCACCCCCCCAGGGCTTCTGGTTCGAGAAGTGCGATGCCGGCATAGTCCCCTGGGGAGATCTTGTCCCCGGCGGCTCTGCTGGGAAGGGTTGAGTCACCGTGGAAAGGCTTTTCCACTTTGCCCAGGCCTAATCCAAGTAAATGGGAGCCCCAGAAGTTACTGGGAGGGGAGATGGTTTCCTCATGAATAATTGGTGCATTTTTTAATATGCATGTTTTTTTTTTAAAGAAGTTTCAAACTCTCACTCTCCGTCTCTATCTCTCCCTCTCAGCAGCTTTTGATGCTTTATTAATGATTGCAGTGGAAACCAGTCAGACACTACCCTCGATACACTGAAACGAGAATGGTGCCTTTGAGCAGACTGACTCGTCATACAAAGACAGCTCATTTATTTGTGGTCATTGTGTTTAGCAAGCACAGGGAAGGCATTTTGCTCTTCCAGGCAAACAGGTGGGGATAAATGACCATGACTGGCCCCGAACAGCCACCCCAAGGCAGCGTCCTGCTGTTGCACCAGGCTCACAACGCAGCAGCAAACTGCGCCCTGGGAGTTTAGCAGGTCTTGCAGTCGCAGGCTGGGCAGGGCAGGAAAGATGTACAGAAAGCAGGAGTTAGAGATTTAAACTTTACACCTTGGATCAGCAGTAACAAGGAAATTTTTCAGGGCCCCTTATAACTCAAAAGGGGATCAAAGAACTTGAGGAGGGGACAGTGGAGGGCAAGGTTAGATGTTGTTTCTGGTTAAATTGGATGCAAGGAGACTGCAAAAGGAGCCAAGCCTGTTTGTGCCGTGTTTCCCTGCGGGAGCAGCCAAAGAAGCTGCGACAGTAATGGTGAAGCCAAAGAGGAGTGGAGTAAAAGCCAGGAAAGCAGCCTGATAAGTCGTTTTCTACCTCTCTGTGCCTCACCTAACATGTCTTGCAAGCAAGCTACTTCTCAGTAGCAGCTTGTTCCAGCAGCCCAGACCCATGCTAAGGTCCCACCGCAGGTGGTAAGGGAACGGGGAGGCCAGTTTTCCTTTTACTTGGCTTCTGGAATTTTTTATTTCCTTCCTCTGAAATAGAGGAATTGCCACAGTCACAGACAAGGGGCAGGGCAGGGCAGGGCAGGGCTGTGCTCACACCTGGTTGGTGTATGTCGTCTACCTTGGGTGAAATTAATTGCTTAGCTTGGTATCACAAATGAAACCTCAGCGTGCCGGCCCAGCTGGACCTTTGTTGCTCCTTCCATAGGGTGGGACCTGCCCCATTTCCTAGGGTCCTCCTGGCATCTCACCTAAAATGTCCCCATTGTGACATTGTCCCCCGCTCCCTCCCCAGGGCCTTTATAGCTGTGGTTGTTAGTCTTTGGGGAGTTTTGCTAGTCCTTCCTGGGACCTTGTTCCTCCACCTATGAAAGAGGAGGAATAATACTGTGAATGCTTGTTAGTTGCTCTTTGTTATATATGCTGAAAGACTTGGATGAAAGGTGGTATTAGTAGGAAAAGGTGAGCCGAGATCCTTTTGCACCCAGCGGGGATAATCTGTGGGAGATGGGACACGCACTGCGGCATGACAGGCCTTTGCAACAGAGCAAAAATCCAGGATTTCAAAAGTGCTAATTACTGTTAATTAACCACAATTTGTGCTGGTAACCTCTGGAGCAGCCTGTTCTTAGCCAAGATGGCTGGCAGCAGTGACAAACGTTATTCATTTCCATGTAATAAATCAAGCTAAAGTTGCTTCTGTTATTTAGCCTATCATTTAGCATTTCATTAAATAGATATGTACACATACATCATCGTTGCTGAGGCTGTGTCAATCCCCTTCAGGAGAAAGGCTGCCTCTAATCAATCCCCGCAGTGCAGCACACCATGGAAGGGCTCAGGGTTCGCTGAGTGTCAGGTTAGCATCTTGCTGTGTATTGATCAGTCATTGGTAACTAATCAGCCACTTGTGTCTGCTCATCTTGTATGACCAATATTTGACCACAGAGCTGTTAGCAGAAGCAGTGGTGTTGCTTTTAAAGGGAGATCTAGCCGACAGAGAGCTGAGGTCTCTCAGATGGATCAGATCGGATTCCTGACCCAAGAGCTGACCTGCAGCCCTCGACAAGGTCCATGTTAGAGAAAGCATGCTTATGCTGGGCTGTTGGGTGCTGGGTTTTCCTTGAGCTCTGACATGGTAACAGCAGCAACACATAGCTGAGAGAAGGGAAAGGAAAGTCTTGTGGATATTAGGGCTGAGCTGGGGTTCAAAACTGTTCTGTGTCGTCTTCACTGAATTGCTTAATCTTTGCACCTCCTAAGGAGGGGATGATAGTTCACGAGAGCATTGCTACTGGCATGAAACAGCATGACGCTAGGGTCCTAAGGGTGGAGCACAGCTAGCAGCATCCTGTGTTTTGTGGAAACAACATGATAGAGGAGGAGATTGAGGAAGAGCGCTGGACTGCGTGGGAGATGGGCATCCATCCGCAGGAACCGGTTTACTGTTTACTAAGGCTGCTGCCAGGAATGGAGTTAGGAGCGTGTGCTGTCCTGGGGGAGTCTGGGTGTGTTTGCCTCTTGCAAGGGAGGCAGGTTCTCCTCTGCTTGCTGTTGGTTTTTGCTGAGCAGAGAACATGCGTTCACTTTCACAATAGGCAAAAAGAGAGGAGAAGGTGTTAAAATGAGCCGGGGAGCCGCAAAGAGGAGCAAAATACTGGTGCTCTAGTAAGTACTTCTGGGCACACACAGCTCTCGTACCACTGAGAAACCTGTGCACCGTCAAGGAAGAGCAGCTAATGTTCTTGTCCAACACGAGCAGTACTGGGCTGTGTCCTCGGTGTTCTGATGACTCCTCTGATGAACATGCTAGTGCTGACCAGGGCAGAGGTAGGAGCCTTGTGCCAGAACCCTGCCAATCCAGCCATGTCCCCTCATGCAGTCCATCCTCGAGCTGGAGCTCCCCTTCCCCTGCACAGGGTGCCGATGTCCTGGATCCCGATCTGGGACACCTCGGAGTCCAGCCTAGGCCCTTCGCTGCTTTGTCACTTCATTGTCTTAGCATGGTAGCCATCCCAGCCTCATAGCCCAAGTTCACGCTGCCTGGTGTGGGACCAGCAAACTCATTCCAACGATGTCAGAGCAGCAGTCAGACTCCTGCAAGCGTCCAGCTGCAGCAGTGTGTGCTCTGTGCAGCTGTGCCCTGCAGTCCCGCACCCCAGCACCTTATATTGGATTCAGGAGAGGGGTCTGGGTCTCACTGCTTGAGAACTTTCTGGTTGGGTTGCCCCATCTAAAGGGTAATGGGAAGAGCCCCGATTTGTCCATGCGGCGCCATGTATTCAGTGCCCTCACTCTCCCAGTGCTCCATAAATAAATTCCCCTAGTCCATCTTAGCACACTGTATCAATCTTGTTTAATAGACTGGAAAGCTTATTGCATGGCGGCAGGTCGCAAGGAGTGTCGAGGTGATGGATTGCGCCTTCCCAGAGTCGAGCATCGTTGATGTATAATGAAATATTTATGATTTATTCCAGCTAATAAACTGGAGTGAAGTGTGTGATGTATGTGAGCAGATGGGGGATCTATTGATGCAGTTTTCATTGTATGGGGGAGGGAAAGGTTCATGTCCATAACATACAAGCATAGCACAACCTCCTGTCCCTCTATCCCGCAAGGTGGGCACGTTGCTCCAGAGAGGACACCTGAGCTGATTCCTGTGGATATTCTTTGACACTCACCTTCTAGTTGTTTGTCCACCCCACATCTCCTCCCAAAACTTTTCTCAAGGGCAGGAAGCCTGTGGCAGTGGGTAGAAGCAGTTTCTTTGAACATTGCATTTGGGGCAGTGTCCAGCTGAGAGCTGTGCGGGTGGATTGTTCCAAGAGGAACAGGAAGACCACTCCATGCTGTCCCCGGCCCATGGGCAGGGAGGCTGCAGGAGTGCCATTGCCATGACAGGCTCTGTGACTTCATATTCTGGTGTGTCTACATTACCTATGAAAGTAATTTCCGTGGACTGATGAGATCAATGAGACACTTGACTGCACTGGAAGGAGCAGGGAAATGTGAAGCCCGTAAAGAGAAGCGCTTGTTCATGTGATACACAGTGAGCGGGTGGAACTCGTAGCTTCAGGATGCTTTCAAAGTCGAAAGCTTGGCATTCAGAAAGGGAAGGAGCGTTTCTGTGCTCTGGTGCTGGGTTGTGTATGAAAGCCTAGGATAGACGCGATCTTCGGGAGGGAATCTGATCCTGCCTAGATTGCCTGGAGAAACTGTGCCCAAAGGCAGTAGGGCCCTGACTGTCAGCTATAGTCCCACCGTTGCATTGCACACATCAGCGTTTGAGTTTGCAGGAGACTGTTGCAAGCCTTGGCTCTGCCCCTCTGTGTCCTCACACACTTAGTTGTGTTTGTGCTTATGACAATCTGCCTCTGGGATTGAGACTTGCTTGTGCCCTCTGCACACAAAGCAGTGTTCAGGCAAAGGGGCGCTGAGCCCTAGCCTTTTGCTCAGAGCCAGCTTCACACGGACAAGCGTGTTGGGAGTAGAGGTCAGGAGCTCCTGGCTCCAGGACCTGCCCAGTCTGCTGAGCCAAACCTGCCTGGAAAATAAATCATCACCTCAATCAGTGATGTGTGGCTGCCAGCAGTGAGCTCTGCTTCTGTCCTAGTATGGACTAGGAGCATCAACTGCCATTTTAGGGAAACTGTGGGAAGTGAGAGGCACGTAAGAGTTAATCCCCGTCTCGGAGAGTGATGCACAACCTTCTGCCCGCTGCTCTGTGCCGTGGAAAGCCGAGCGAGCGAAGCCACTTCCCCCCTCTGCATCCAGCCGCTGTCCTGCCAGCTGTTCCCTTTTCTGCCTAATTAGCCTCCGTTTCGGAGTGCTTGGAGATCCTCGGCTGAAAGGCACCGGAGAAGGGCAAAGAGTGATTATTCTGACTGCCTAGCTGAAAGCTTCCCAGGGGTCTGCCAGCTGGGACCCTGCCTGTCTCTCCGACATGCTCGTTTGGAGAGTGCAGTAATTCTCCAGGTACAGGCTGGGTGGAGGAATGCAGGAGGGAGAGCGCCTCGCTCTGTCTTTGCTGCTTCAAAATGAGGGATCGTTGTGCCAGGAAAGCAGCTGACAGCAGGGGATTCCTCCTGGAATTTGGAGAAAAAAAAGCTTAAAGGCTCCCAAAAGAGCAGGTGTCGAGCCCAGCAGGAGCAGAGCATCAGCACCGTTTGGGCAGGGCTGGGAGCTCTCTGCAGCCTGGAGCACCAGCCCTGAGATCGGGCTTCCAGGGAAGGGAGAGGGGGAGCCCTCATGCAGGAGCAGCTCCGGCACGGGTCCGGAGCAGCACCCTGTTCCCTCCAGCAGGCCTGCGCTTGGGCAATCTCTCCTCCCCCCTAACAGTCATTTTAATGCTGTTGTAGCAGCTGCATGTCAAGGGGAACAGAGTTGGCTTAAGGTTGTTTTTCTGCTCGGTACAGCTGGAATGCGAAGCCACACTGAAGCGGTCAGTGTTCATTTCTCACGGCGATTACAGCTCTGTTCCTACTCCAGCCCTTACAACAGGGACACGGTTTTTGAGATGGGCTGCGTAGCCTAGCCCCAGGCAGAGCTCTAGCAGGAGGCCTCGGTTCTGCAGGGGAGCATGACTGATTAAAACACTTTCTCAGAGGTAGTTTCTAATTTGGCTGAGCAAATGGGTACATCTAGGATAGCCACCCACATCTGCAAACACAGCTAAACCATTCGTTCCTCTGTTAGTGCAGACGGCAAGATGTGTGCCAAATGAGTTGTTAGTGGAAGAGAGTGCTGGCAAATGCCCTGGCGGGGTGGAGGGTGGTTTAGTCACAGTGGGGTTAGAGCTAATGTTGTCTGAAGGCCTGGGTAAGTTGTGTCAAACCTGGAGTCCCTGAACGGGCAGCCCTGCTGAGATGCGGCTGGAGCCGAGAGACCACCTGGCTGGCACAGGAGGAAGATTTGGCTGTCTGGCTTGTGACACCCACGTCCCTGTGGTGGAGACTGTGGCTCACACCCCAGTGGCTTTCTCTGGCGTGCAATGGTCGGTACCCTGGTGTGCAGCGCCGTGGCACTGCCAGGTGCGAGCGTGGGCCTGCAGCTAGGAGGACCTTCCAGGCTGGGCTATCACCAGAGACTCTCCTGGGCACATGACCTGCAAAGTGGAAGTGAGGGAGCTCTGGTGGATGTTCCCCTGCCATCCTGCCCTGTCCTGGGGGCAGCAACATGGGGACTGTCCCCAGAGAGGCAGCTGCACACCTCTTCCATGCTGCTCAGGGTTACGGTGTCTCTAGTGGAAAGGTGGGTTTGAGAGGTCCCTGCTCTCCAGCCCAGCTCTCCGAGTAGCACCAGCCTGGGCTCTTCATGAAGTTGAGACGTTACTTTCCTCTCTGGAGCCTTCACGTTCACGTTTTTACACAGGCACTTCTGAAACCTGAAAGCCAGTCCAGCAGCCAGGAAACTGTTAAACAAGCAGCTCCAACCTGCTGGGTCAGCAAGCGCTTTTCACCAGGAGCAAATCACTTAGCGAGATAACAGGGGTGAGAGAAGGAGGCACGCAGAGCCCAGCCTTGCTTCGGAGCACAGTTTACCCCAGGCAAGGGCTGTGCCTTTCACAGAGGATGTGTTTTGCAGCATCTGACCAAGGCTCTGGAGCTTCTCATGACAGTACTCGCTGCCACCATGGCAGGAGGGTAAAATAACCTCCTTTTTGCTTCTCAGCAAAATACATTTCCTTTCAAAGGGATTTTTTGCTGTTTCCCAGTACCTTCTGTTGTGCTGTACTTGGTCTACAAAAGCACCGCAGGATTACAAACAGGAGTGTCAGGGAAGTTTGCAGATCGTCCTGCCACAGGGTGCTTTTGACCATGGGGAGAGGGAGTCACGAATGTCCTGGTTCTCGGGCTTCCAGGGATCACCTCTGCAGAAACGTGGGCCCCGCGGCTGAGCCAGACCAGGCTGGCTAATACACAGAGCAGGATGAGGCTTCCTTCTGCAGCACCAGAGCTGCGTGTGGTTCTTCTTCTAACGCCTCCTGTGCACTTCCAACACAGTGTTCAGACGTTGTCTTCTTAAATCATCCATCCCTCTTTCTTGCTCTAACCCTTTGAACATCAACTAGGTCCGACCTTTGTGGGCAGTCCTGCCCAGGCACCTCTAGCGTGTACCATCTCTTACGAGTGCCACTGCAAAGGGAGGTCAGATCTGTATTGGGACCAGGCTGTGCGTGAGGCTGAACTCAGGTCTTGACTCCTATATTCACTGGCATCTGTTTGCTGCTGCTTTTCCTTGCGGCTTTTGTGCGTAGATCCTGCCGTGCTGAGGGAGTTACCAATATCTGAGCTGGGTCTGTTCTGCTTCAAGCCCCACTGGTAAAGCAACCAGGGAGGTGATGGTTGCAGTCTTTCATGTTGTGGCTGCATATGGCAAAATGAGCTCAATCTAATGCTCAAGTGCTGAGCTTTGTTTATGGCGTTGGTAGACAGTGCGTGGCTTTGGTTGGTAAACCTTGCAGAGCATATCCTCAGGTGCCCGTGCTGTCCGTCCCCTCATCTGCTGAGGAGGCACCTTGTCCATGTTGGAAGAAGGCTGGCAATTTTCTGTGGAGCATTAGACACAAAGGAAAAGGTTTATAAATAACATGGAGGTAGTGAAAAACCTCCTAGAAGCCAGGAAAGTCCATGTAACAATTTGCAAGTCAGTGCAGTGACTCATTGCTCTGGTGTAGTCTTAGTGTGCCAGCTTTCTGCTTGCAGACCCCCAGCTGGAGCTCTTGCTAGGGAGCAGAGCTGACAGTGTCGTTGCATCGAGGCTGGCAATATGCATTCCCAAATCATCTTTTCTCTCTCCACCCTTCCGGGCACCTGGATAATGTCTGTCCCAGTGAACAGTGAGTGAGATCTGTGCTCCACCTCGTTCCCAGCAGTGGTTGTGTCTATAGTGAACTCCTCCTGGCGTGCAGTTCCTAGGTGCTAAGCTGGACTCAGCACCCTTTTGCAGGGCTGAGGATCACAGCCATCTACCAAACACCTCTTCCTAATGAAGCCCAGTAGGCCAAACTCATTATGAGGGCAACACTATTGCCATTCTCTAGTGATTGTGCTTTGTAACGAGAGGCATCTGATCTCAGTGTTTGGAGTTTTCCCAGCAAATCCTAAGACGGTTCTGGCTCAAGAGTTAATAAAGGCTGAAGACACTGTTCGTCTTCATTTACCTGAAAAATCTCAGTCTTTCCTGTGCATTTCTTCTATCTCAGAACTTATCCAAGAGGTTAAGCATTTCATTTCTCCAGCCAAAGTGTTCTCTTGGTCAATAATTAGTTCAAATGTTTGCTTACGACACCTTTGATGTAGAACTGTTGCAGTGTTTGCTAGGCTCAAGCTGACCAGTGTGCAATGGTGTTAGCGCAGAAAGTCCAGAAAGATTTTGCCTCTGTAGCTCTGCTCGTTGAAACAAAAAGGGCTCTTGTTTAGCATATCCTCAGAAAGCTGTTCAGGTGCCATGTTAGGCACGTGAGATCTGTCCACTCTGCAAAGAAGGTGCACAAAGTACCAGTCACAGGACATCCAAACTGGCAGAATCAGGAGGGCTCTTTCATCTTTGTAACAAGCATTTTGCAACTTGGAGAAACTGTCATCGCAGAAATGCTCTGGGGTTTGAGTTTGGAAATAGGATCTCTCTTGCAGCTTGCCTGCTTTTAGGCGTTCCTTTGGGTACGGCGTGCATTTAAAGTACAGCAGCTAATTCCAAGTAACTGTCTTCAGACCACCCTTCCCTATAAATATAAATGATCTTTCCCCAAAGCCTCGTTTTTAACACAAAGGTAGTCTGAAAAAAGTCTTTTGTGCCTTTCGCTCAGCACCTGATGGGGCTGAGCACCTGCAGGCTGGGCCACGGGTTGGAGTGGAGTGGTATCTGCGAGCCTGCAGGCTGATGAAATGTCCACAGCTCGTTCCGCGTGCGTTGAACGGGCAGTCCTCTAGGCAGCTCGCCAGGGGAGGCTGGCCGGGCCACCCGGCCGCGGCTCTTCCCTCGTTGCTTAGGGCTGTGCCACTCGTGCCAGCCTGCTGCATGTTATATATAGCATTGCCAGAAACTCCCGCGCCGCGCACCCCACCCCCAGCTCAACTGGTGCAGGAGCCTTTTCAGTATGCAACTCAGCACAGCCTTTAACATTTCGCAGAACAGATGCCCACTGAGCATCTTGAAACAAATCCAAAGGTAGCAGTGACGGCTGCTGTCAGGGAAACAATAATCCTATGGCCTTGCAAGCATCAGCTGTGCCTGAGCGCAGGAGCGGAGCCAGGCACAACAGAGGCTTCTTCCACTCTCTGCTTTGTCTGATGAAAGAGCCTGGTCAGAGGTGTCCCAGGCAAGCAGAGGTGGAGATGTGGTGTCAGAGACTGTAATCTTCTCACCATCCCAAATCTCCTTCCCCGCACAGCTGGCTGAAAGGAAGGAAATACTGTTTCTGTCTCTGTGCCATGGGGGGCATCTGAGCACGGGCACGTTTGTCCTGACCCTGCTATTGTGTATTACTTGGGGTGATTCCTGTGCAGGAAGAAGAGAAAAGGCTTTGGGAGCGATGCTGATGGGAGGGGGAGAGGTGGTGGGGTCACTGCCCTGGGCTCTGGGACACAGGGGTTCACCGTTCCCAAGCTGAGCTTGTCTCTCTGCTGTGAGCTCACATGAGTCTTCTTGAAAGCAAAATAAGAGTAGTACTGGGCAGCTTCTGCGGCAGAACCGCCATGAGGCTGCCACGGACAGGAGGACGAGGTGCATCGTTGGGCGGGCTGGGCCCAGGGCTCTGTGGGTCTCTTTCTGCAGAGTTGCCACACAGAGGTGAGACGCCCAAAAACCGAATTAAAAAGCAAGTGGAGTGCGTGGCACTGCGCTCCCCGCCACAGACCTGGCCTCGAGGTGCAAGGCGCCGTGGGCCTGGGGGAGTAGCAGTCTGTCTGCAGCAGCACGGACGCTTGCAGCCAGATTGGCAGCGTGGTAGCTGTGCCCTGAAGACTTTACAGTCTTGTCCGGGGAGGAGAAGTAGCTAAGCAATAGTAAAGACAGTTATCCCTGTTTCAGCCAACTGGCGATGGTGTTTCTGGAGTAGGATCACACAAGCAGCCCAGTATTGAACACAGTTTTATGAACCACTTCCAGTGCTTCCTGCGGTGATGCGCCGGGTGCTCCCTAGGAGCACCTGGCAGCCACAAGCATGGCCAGTTGGAAAGGGAAGTTGGCAGGAGATGTCATTTGGAAGGTTGTGTCCTCTTATGGCAGAAGAGTGCCATTCCCTGCTCATAAATCCCACCCGTCATTTCCATTTCCCCCTGCCAGCCTGGGGAAGGGGGTATGCATACTAGCAAAGTGGTCAGAGACTGCTGGGTGGGAAACATGGCAATCTGCAGCCCTGTGGAGGTGGAAGCCTGCGTAATGGAGCAGAAAAAGCTCTGGGAGCTGCAGGGAGTGCACGCGACGGCGCCTGCAGGGCTGCGTGCAGGTCCTGAGGCACTGAGCACGCCGGATAGGGACTGGTGTCCGGAGCCCCAGGGGAGGAGGGAGCAACCCTTGCCACTGGGCCTTGGTACAGTTTCAGGTTTGGGAATGATGTTTTGAATACTGTTTTAAGGGAGCACGTGGGGGAGAATTATTAAGCAAACAAGAGCATCCTTTTAACTAGTCTCCCTGGCACAGCAAATCCCTGCTGGCCCGGAAGCGTCGAGTGCTTTGTTGCTCTCGATGTGCCGGCTTACAAGCCGTCTTGATGTGCTCGGCTGGTAGCAGATGGCGCGGGGCAGAGGGTAATGTGGCTGTCCTCCGCGGACGGCGATCCCCCGGAGCTGCGAGGAGCGACACGCACAGTATGCTCTGTCCTGTCACCACGGGAAGTGACAGAAGGACTCTGAAGCTTGGCTTACAGGAGAGGAGACACAGAAAGAAAGAGACCGGGAGAAGTTACAGAGCTCATCCCAGAGGCTCGCAGTAAGCACAGTAATAATACGAAACGCCCTGCCACGCCACGCTGCCGGGGCGTGCTGTAGATGGTGCTTGGAGGGCGTCTGCCTAAGGGTTAATGATGATGCTTGTGGGGACCACGGGAGTCCAAGGTGAGCAGCGAGGAGCAGCTCTCCTTCTGCCTGCCGAGTTCACCCTCCCTCCCCGGACTGGTCTGGTCAATCTGAAATGACTGTTACCTCCTTTTCACTGCTGCGTGGTGAACATCTGGGAAGGTGACAGCTCGGGGAGCACGCCTTCTCCAAAGCACACGTTTTCGAGTGGGAAGCAGAAGTTCTTTGAACGCAGGGCACATCTCCGCTGGCAGGCGTGAGCCGACTCGAGCAGGTCCTGCCGGCGCTCCTGCCAGCCCCGGGAACGCAGGAGACAGCAGCACAGAGATGCTCGCGCAGGCTAGACACCAGCCAGCTTGGATCCAGCTGCTGCCCAGCTGAGTCAGCCTGGCACGGCGCCCAGCCTTCGCCAGCGCCAGGCTGGAGCGCAGCGCCCGCCGCATGGCTACACAGCTTGTGGGGCCGGCACAGTTGGGCCACATGGCACCACGCTCCACGGAGAGCTCCGGCTGCTGCCAGCTCAGGTGTTCTGTTACCGTACAGACGGTCCCAGCCGAAATCCTGCTGAGGTCCTCCTGCCGCTGGAGCTCGGCAAACAGAGACTTCCTTAGCTGGAAATAGTATCCGAAAGCAATCCTGAAACCAGGCTACCATAAGGCTTGTGTGTCCCACTTTGCCAGGACCCTGTGCGCAGAGGGGACAGGGAGACTGAGCGGAGCAGAGGCTCCAGTGCAACGCTCCTGCCTGGCAGCTTGCCTCTCGGGTACCCCAGCACTCATGCAGCCGTTTGCTTTGCAAACATGCTCTGGAGAAATCAGCAGTGGGTGACAGCTCACCTACCAACTTCCTATCTCAAGGGCATGCGGAAATGTGAATTCAGCTCTTGCTCACTGTAAAGAAAGATAGGGGAGTGAGTAATCTAGTCAGCCACAGGGTACTTCAGCTGTCGACATCAGGAGAACCTGGTTCAGATAAATCTCCTGCCCCCAGCTAAATCTGTCCTATGAACCCAGTCCATTTCTTAGACCATTCTCGCCATCATGAAACCAAAGACAATAGCAATGTGGCAGTCTCAGTCTTCTTAAATATTGAAGAGCAACATCAGAACTGTGTGTGGCTGAACGAGGTCCAAATTCCCTCTCCTCTCCCTGTCTTCTCTCTATGAATAAGCAGCTCCTGATCTCACTGCTGAAAGCTTGTGGCTCTCCCGTCCCCCAGTGCCACATTTTAATAAATGTTCACTCTCCATTTCTGTCAGTCACACAGGCCGCACTGGTATCCGGTCACAGAAGGTAGTTTGTCACAGCAGTCATGAATTCCTTTCAACCTCAAGCAGCCAAATATCCAGAGAGCCCTAGTTTAAAAATTTCCCACAACTTTAAAATATTCCAGACTGCCTTCAAAATACATGGCCATGCTTTGTGTGAGAGCGCCAAGAGGAAGGTAAGCAAATATGTGAACGATTAATCATTTCCTGGCTGACCTGAGTAACGTGAGATGCCCAGAATGTTGGCATATTCCAGCTGAATGGGGACACAGCTCTTCTGGGGAGCCCCAGCCCTAATTTCAGAGCTAATTCTGACTTTTCATTGCTGTGACACCATAAATCTGGACGTGTTCAGAGTCTTTGTACTAGTGTTATGTCATGCACAGTCTTTCTGGAGTGCCAGAGGTGAACTGGAAACTAGTTTTCTAAAGCCACATACACAGTAGAGACTTCCTATGATAACTGAGTTTTGAAGAGTTCTCATAGCATTGCAAAGGTAATGTCCCCTCAGGTGAGCATTAGGTGCCACTGAGGCCAGATACTGAATATAGCGGGGAGCGTAATCACCCTGCTAAATGCTTTGTTATGAGAGCAGTATCCCTGGCAGAGAAGAGGGCCAGAAGGAGAGCTGAGGAGTAGAAGAGGGGAACGAGAAGGAGGTGGGTTTCATCTTGGGCACAGCAGCAGAGAGGATAGGCTGCCAGCCCCCAAGGGAGCACAGCAGCTTGGGCAACATATTGCTAAGTGGGCTCTGAGTTTGCATTCTGCTTTTTCCAGATTTCCTTTAGTTCAAGTTTTGTAAAGTGACCCGTTCTTTTAGAGTAAAAGTCTTCTAAGCTTGCCTAGTGTAAGAATGATCTGGCTCTGACAAGCCCAAAGCACAGTATATCTATCTCCTGAGTTAAAGCAAACCGGTCCAACCGGCTATGGAGGCAAACCCCTTGCATGGCTGCAGCGTTGGCCAAATTTGGGAATTCAGGAATCTTAACATCTGCAAGGGTCACTAAGCACCAGGATTTGGAGAGAGCATGTCCCTGCATCCAAGAGAGCTTTTACTGGGCGTAGTCGTGTTTGTTACTGCTTTCTGTGGAGAAGAGCTGGATCCATGTCACTTGACCCCACAGGCCAGTCTGGAAGCATGACCGTCCCCATTCAAGAGAAGTGAATGGCAGAGGTGTGCTCACCTGTGCTGGGGTGGCGCTGTGAGTCCCCCAGCAGAGCAGAGAGGACCTTTGGGGACAAGAAGAGCTGCTCACCTCTGAGAGATGATTGGGGTGCATGCAGTCCTTGGGGAGTAGGTGGCAGTGGGGAGGCTGTCCCCTGGGCCACCCAACAAGGTCTCCAGGCCTCAACCTGTCCCAGAGTTCACACAGTGCTTTTAGTGTGCTCTTTGCACTGCTTTCACCCCAACCAAAGGTTTAGCAGGTTCATTCTGGCTTAGCAGGCTCACGCTCTGGGACGCCAGGGTCTGGGATCCTGGACTGTCCTCGTTCCTCAGGTTTTGGACTTACACCTGGAGGGGGCTGAACAAGAGCTGCTCTGGCAAGAGCCTGGAGCTCTGCAGTGAGCGCGGGAACTCCTGCAGCCCCAGCGGCGCTGATTTACTCTGCTCAGGTCTTTGTTGGGAGCTGCTTTTTCATGCTGCCAATCTCTGTGTCATCTCTGTGTTTGAGCTTTCCAGCCAGCAGTGAAATAAGGTCTGTCAGCGAAACCACAGTGGGGGAGCAGGCTCGGTGTGTGGACACAATGGAAGTGTGTATCATTAAAGAGAGAATGGAGATTGACATAGAGGTTAAAGCTAAGGGCCCCCTGGTGCTGCTATCAAGGCTCTGAAATTGAAATGCGAAGTCCTGAGCCCCCCCCTCGCCCACCGGTTGGCAAAGGCTCTATTAGCAGAATGTGAGTAATCATCTTAAGTAGCTATCAAAGTGCAACAGCTTGTTAAGCATTTAGCCAGGTTGTGCTGACATGACCCCTCTCCTCAATCTTCCCCGACGCGGTGCAAGTGGCTAATTACTGCATCCCACCTGCCACACGCCTCCTCCCTCCGCCGTCTGAACCCTGCAGAAAGGACAGGTCGAAGTCGACGTGTTGCTTAGAACGAGTGCTTTCTCTTGACACCTTTCCCCACCTTTGCTGGTCGACAGCCGCACGGGAGTGGGGGACAGCCCCAGTTATGAGCAGGAACATTAATAACCAATGCCTCCGGAGCGAGGTGGCTGTAAGGGGCTCACAGGGTTTGGTTGTGGTCAACATGCACACACCCCCCCCCACACACACACCCACACACGCACGCATGCACAGAGCCGTTGCAGGTGCGGATCTGCTAGGAAGGAGTGAAGTGACCTCCTGGAGGCAGGTGTCTCATTGCTGTCACTGGCCAGCGGGTGGGCAGAAGAGTGGGTCTGGGAATATATGGTAAGGGCTGAGCAGCCCCATGATGGGGGACATCGAGGAGGAGTCACGTCCATAGGAAGAGGCTGAATCGAACCTGGGTCTTTGTCACTGATAATTGTCAGGACGACAAGGAAGGGGCTGAGCTGGGAGTCTCCTTACCATGTGGTCCATATGGAGAGCACGCTGGGAAAGGTCCCTGCCTGCAGTGATCGCGTCCATGCTCATTGCTCTTATATTAAGGGTCTTTTGGGTGTATAGCCTTATTCTTCTCCCCCGCCTCCCCAAGAAAAGCAGCGGCTGCTCTTCTGTGCGTCCCTGGGAGCAGGCTGTGTGGGCGGGGGGAGGAAGGCTGATGCCCCATCCCTGGGGTCTCTGCAGAGACGCTGTTGACCGTTGTGCTGAGCATGGTTCCCTGCACACGTCAATACGGGGAGCTGGGCTCAGAGCCTGCCTGGGGCATTGCCTGAGCACCGCGTCTGCGCCACCGGAGACGGGGAAACAAAGAGGAGAAGCAAAGGGAGCGGCCTCTGATGGAGCTTGTTTTGCTTTTCAGGAGACACGGCAGCATATAAAGATGGCGTTTACTGGATCAAGGGCCGCACCTCAGTAGACATCATCAAAAACGGCGGGTTTAAAATCAGTGCTCTGGAAGTGGAGCGTCATTTGCTGGCGCACCCTCACATAACAGGTACGGCGCTCTCCCCCGAGCCCCCTCGTCTCCGCCTGCCGTCACCGCGTGGCAGGCTGGGCTCAGGGCAAAGAGCTGCCCCTGCAGCGGCACCAGAGCAGGCAGGGGCTGTGCGAGCCTCCCCGGTGCGGCTGCCAGCCCTCCCCGAGCTGCCTGCGGTGATGCACTGCTCTGACCGGGAGCACGCTGCCATGTCACTGTGCTGTGCCCTGCTGAGCAGAGAAAGCGGGTGGGAGCCCAGCTCGAGTGACAGCCCTGGCTCAGAGGATGCGGACATGAGGCTGCCTGAGGTTTCTTGCCTGGAGGCTGTTTCGCAGCCTTTCCATTAGCAAGGTTGGGTCTGTGTGAAGAGCGGACCGCATTCAAAGCCCGCTGTTACTTGTCTCTCGTGGCTGAAGCCAGGAAGCTTGCAGCTGGGTGCCGAGTCAGCAGCAGTGCTCATCTGATTTTAGAAATGAGACTCTAATTAAATCTATCCTGACCTTGTCTGTGACCCTGTACGAGGGGCTGGAAACCGTGCCCCTGGCTTAGCACAATTCTCTATTCTTCACTAGCCTCCCAGCTGACTCTAAATCACTCAAGCCATAGGGCTTCCTGCCTTTTCCATGGTGAGAAGCTCTACTCTTGGAGATTGTGTCGGCACAAAAGTGCCTGATATTTTCAGCCCCAGCCTGCTGTTCCTACTGACATCCCATACCACCTTCCTCCATGCGCTCTTCTTCTCTGCATACAGGTACTGCTGCCCACCTAACAGAGGTGCCGAGCCATCTCTTACACCCACCCTCTGATCACCAGAAATTGGTCAAGTTTCTCAGGCTAAATGCTCTGCTCTCTCTCCAGATGTGGCCGTGATTGGGCCCCCGGACATGGTCTGGGGCCAGCGGGTCAGCGCAGTCGTGCAGCTGCGCAAGGGGGAGATGCTCTCTGTAAAGGACCTGAAGGACTGGGCCAGGTAAGACTCCACGTGACACTGCATGGCGAGGAGCACTGCAGGGCAGGCTGGTGTGGATGGCAGGCGCAAGGCCTGCAACATCCTCATGAGGGGACTTGGTCATAAGAGGGATGAAGGGGTGGTCGGTGGCAAGCATCTGGCTGGAAGCAAGATGCAATGCCTCAGGCTCTGGGGCTGCAGAAAAGAGCACAGGTTCTACCAGGCAGTCACCAAGCACATGAGATAATGGAAATGAATAGGCCTCTCACCCCGAAAATGCCTTTGAGAAATGAGTCTGTTTGGTGCAGACAAGCGTCTCTTACTCTCACTCCACAGCAGTAGGAAGAGTGCTCCCAGAAGGTGCTTTGCAGTGCATCAGTGGAGCTGTCACCAGCCCAGAGCTCACCCACTTACAGAAAGCACAGCACAGCAGATAGCAAGCATTAAGGCAGGGACGTGAGAAGGGAAGCTTCATATTTACTCAGAAACAAGAACATTTGCTCAGCTCTTTCCCAGTGCTGCTGCAGGCTTTCTTTGCTTGCCTTCCTACCAACTGGAAAGCCAGCTCAGGCCAGTCCCCAGTTAATCCCAGAGACCTCCCCATGGGGTACGGAGCATGGGAAGACACCAACACTTGTGGGCCTTGCATGGAGGCATGACAGAACCCATTGGCCTGTGCCGTCATGGAGAGCATGGCACAAATCAGAAGCTTGCCATCCTGCAACATTTTCAGCGTGAAAGCCTGTGCCTCACTGTTCAAATTGGCCAAAGGGCGGCCAGTGCTGGGGTTTGGGACATGTGCTGCAGGAGGAGAACATAAGCAAGCCAGAGCCAGGGCTGGCAGACAGGAAGAAGAGTCACTGGGCTTATTGCTAATATTCCCTTAGCAGAATTTTTAACAGTGGATTCTTCCTTTTCCTGGCAACTCCCTCCTTCAGGCTGTGGATATTTTTGGCAAGGCTGGCACTATTTCATGAGCAGTAGGAGCACTTGTTTCATCAGGGGCTGCACAGCCAGCCTATTAAAGATTTCCCCTGGATTTGCAAAAATCACAGTTGGGGGACTGCGATTTAGCAAATGCAAGGAAGATGCTAGTTGGCTGGCTGCTGCTCTGATTAAACAGTTACTTCGTGGGGGGAAGAGATTCAAACAAAGAAACCAAACCCACGTTGGTCGCTGCTTGGGCAGAGTGGCCAAGACCATGCCTTGGCATCCCTCCTGCTGGCACCTCTGCTTCCTGTGCACACGTGTTAACCCTCTGGCCACCAGTCCTCTGGGACTTCCGCTTCTCCCAGGGCAGCCCATGGCAGTGAAAAGCTTTGATTTCTTTGTGTTAATGCCCTCTTGCAATCTCTCCCTGAGACTCTCCTGCCTGTGTGGGCTTAACATGTCACAGTTGGTACAGATCCCCACCAGGTTAGCTGGTACTCAGGGCTGCTTCTTCATCTAGGACCCTCCCTGGCCCCCAGCACAGGGCCGGAGCAATGGAGAGAGGGGATGGAGAGATGGCAAATGTGTCGTGCGGTGCCCGCTCATCCCTGAGCTTCCCAGCAGGGATGTTGGTGTCTCCAGCAGGTCCCTTCGCCCTCACTCCATTATCTCATGACTCCCATTAACCCCTGCAGAGATGGCTGCCCAGAAAGGCCACCACAGCCCGCAGAAAGTGCCACTGATGCCAGAGCGTGCTGGGAGGCACTGCCACGCATGGTTGCTCTTTACCAAGTCACCTGGCTGTTGCTGTGGGGCTCTTTGACCCTGGCAGGGAGCTGTGTTTGGCTCCTCCCTGCACACCTTCCCCTCTCCCGCCAGGCTGGCCGAGCGGTCCAGGGAAGGCACGGCAGCACCAGCAGCACCTTGGTTGCTCCTGTTTTTTCTTGCCTGGTCCAATGCTGCCCTTCAATCCTGCCTGTTCCTGGGGGAGCAGGAGCTCTCGGAGCTGTGCTCCGGCACCTTTCGTCCCATCGCTGTTCCCAGCCCTCTTCAGGCTAGCCATGATGCTGTTTTGCCTCTGCAGAGCAAGGGTAGGAGCCCTTTAAACAAAAGCCATTTGAGACGCGGGAGGAGACAGCCAGCCGCTGTCTGGGGTCTTCAAAGGAGAGTGGTGCCCTTTGCCCATGTGCTGCCACGGTGCTGTCTCCAGGCACCACACTGGCTTCTCCCCTCCATCTCTGTCTCTCCCTCTCGCCCTGTCTCTCCCCTTTATTTTATATGTCACTTACATTTGTTTGGCCCTTTTCTCGCACTCACTGGCAGGAGACACATGTCCCTCTTCAGAGTGATTCATTTTGCTGCTTTCGCCTCCAATCTTGCTTCCCGGTGACAGGCGCCATCCTGAGTTAGAGCCATCCATATGGCAGGGGGTGTCGGTAGCGGGCTCGCGGGGAGGAGGGCCGGGGCGACGGTTGAAGGGCTCAGCAGACTTGGCATCTCGCATTAGGATCAGTGCCAGGACGCTGCCTGCCGGAGCTGGGCATGGCCCCAGGTCGGTGACACACAGGCAGCAGAAGGCAGGAGAGCCTCCCCCCGCGCACACACGCTCCTCAAAGGGCACGGGGACTTTGTGAGATTGCTCCACGCTCGGCCTCCCTCCCGCCGAGGAAGGAGGCCCCCGCAGGCCTGAACGTGAGCACTGCGCTGCGAACATGCGCCGTCGCGCATGGGGAGACGCAGCCTACCATCAGCGCACGCCGCGCGTGGGGAGGGGACCCACCTGCGATCTCGGACCTCTGGGACTGGGACTGGGATCCGGCAGCGTGTGCAGGGTTCAGCTTCCTTGGTGCTACTGCGCTGTGTTTGCCCCTGCCGTTTCTAACGCGGAGGAACGATGAGCCTCCATTAGCAGCTCTGCCTCCTGCTCGCTTGCTGAAGGCTCTCTGTGCCCCCTCCTGATGGTGCGGGTGGGTGTTGTGGGGTGCTGCACTCAGAGACAAGCTGCCTGCAGCATGGGGCTGAGGTCATGCCAGGAGACAGGATGGGGACAGCACACCTGTGCCATAGCTCAGGACGGGACAGAGCCCCGGGGCTGAGCTGCTTGGGGCTCCTGGGCCATGGCCGCGGTGTGGGTGAGGGCCCAGGTGAGGCTGATCAAGGCCATTAGGGCCTCTCATGGCTTGTGACAGCTGACATTGCAGACATGTCACTCTCCAGGTCATCTTCAGGCATCTGCTTACAAGCCCCGTACGTGTCAGCGCAGCGGAGGTCAAGCAGGCACCTGCCTGCGACACCTTCCTTGTGCCTCTCAGCAGATGTGTGATGACCTCCTTCCCTGCCCCGTGCCAGGGTCAGCTCGGAGCACAGCGGGTGGCTCCTTCCCCCTAGGCAGCATGGATCTTCATTGCTGCTCTCCCAAGAGCTCCACTGAGGCCTCAGGGAAGTCTGGCTACGATCTGTGCTCAACCAAAGCTGCTCATGCTGCAGCCGCCTTTGGCTGTCTCCTCCAAGTGAGGGTGCAGACTCATCCACTGCCCCGTGCGCAGCTCCGGTCGAGCCGCTCAGATGCCGTGCAGACGTCAAGGACACTCACTTTCCCTGCTGGCAGGAGGTACGGGAGTCACGTTGGTCCCCATGGACAGCAGTGGTAAGGGCTGTCGCTGCTGCAGGCATGCATACAGACACACGCTCTGCCAAAAGAGTGGTCGGCCTGTGTCTGGCCCGAAATGGTGCTGTGTGGGAAAGCCATGGCTGGGTTTTCTCACTTGTGTGCTGTGACTAGCTGCAGAATGCAAGTCTGCTGCCAGGACTGAGCGAATCTCCCCCAGATCCAGGAGAGCCTTGTGGCATTTGAGAGCTCTTGGGAGAGACTTTGTAAGCTAGAGGGGCTGGAAGCACAGGTTTTGGTCAGCTTTAATGGACTATGTTTCTGTGCTGCAGAGAGACCATGGCACCTTACACCATCCCCACAGAACTGATCGTGGTGGAGGAGATCCCGCGCAATCAGATGGGAAAAGTCAACAAGAAGGAGCTCCTGCAGCGCTTTTACCCAGCCTAGCGCCCAGCCTCAAGCCCGGCCAAGGAGCTCTGGGGTGCTTTGTCCTTCACCGCATCCATTTCCAGTGGCTCGCTTTCTAAAACGATGCTGACTGGTTACCAGCAGTGATGAGCAGTGGCAGTTCTGGGCTCACTGCAGTGGTCACAGTCTTGTCCATGGAATAAAGTCCAATAAAAGCAGGATTCATCCCACGTAGTCTTCTCTGGCTGAACTGACCTAGAGCTGCAGGTTCACCTTCCTTGCATAGGAGCACATAACCCTGGAGGGAGGCAGCTGAAAGCATCCTGGGGATGCTCTGCTCCAAAAGTGCATAAGGAGGAGGCGGCCTGTGCCCGCCTGGACCACCCCGTGAAAGGTGATCTGTCTCTGCCAGCTGCTGCGGCTATCGGCCACTGAGGTGGCAGGTCTCGCTTGTGCCAAAGCACACACAGGTGAGCACAGGGTTCATCTCCTCCCAAACTGAAGCCACATGACGAGTCCCTCCACATCCGCCTTGAGCTGCTCCGTGCAGCCCAGCACCTGGGCCCGGGGTGCAGATGGACCCCACTGGCCCCGGTGAATTTGGAGGTATGTTGAGGGTGGCTAGGGTGATACCAGGCTGTCAGACCCCGTTTCCGGGGTGGGAAAGTCCATCCAGGAACGCCTGGCTCCTCCGCCTTGTCTGCATCTGGCTCTCTGGACGCTCATCCTGGTGCTGTTTATAGCTCCCAGCCACAGGCCACATGCAACTCATCCCCAGATGAAATTACTCTTCAGATTAAACTCCTGTCTGCAGCCAGCTGCAGTGATGCCTGGTAATTTTGCCTCCCTTTCTGCCCTTTCCCACGGACTCCTTGACTTTCCCCATAGATGACTGGTTTATAAAGAGGACGAGCGGGAGAGCCAGGGAGAGCAGCGGGTGTCCCTCCCTGGAGGGAGCCGGGTCGCGGCGGGGAGGCCTATGACCTGCTGCAGACCGATGCCTGTGCATCCCCGGGTGCCACCCACCGCCACCTCCTGTTTCCCCACACCTGTGAAGAAGCAGTAATTAGACGAGCACAAATAAATACAGACAGCACTTAATAACACAGCCACCCAGGGGCTCCCCGGCGCCGACGGGGCTCCCCGGCGCGGCGCAGCGGCCGGGGGGGGGGGCCGGGCCACGCTGGTGCGAGCGGAGGTGGTGCAGGCAGGATGCGAGCCGCTGGCCTTAGCGAGCACCCCGAAAGGGCAGCAGAGCACGCGGCCCCCACGGGTGGGTTCGAAGGGAGCCCGGGGGCCCCTCGCTGGCAGCTGGTGCCGCACGGGCCTTTCTGCACGGGCTGGATAAGCTGTGCGCCGACACACCGGCCGCATCGCAGCTTCCTGCTCCCCCCTCCCCGCGCTCTGCACTGCGAGCCCGACACGACCCCGACTGCCAAGGCCGGGAAAGCTGGTGGCACCGGGGAGCAGATGCGGCACAAATTACACTGCGTGCACACGTGTGTGTGTGTGTGCACACTGACACCAGAGCCCTCATCTGAAGGTCACTGATTTCCTGGAGGACAGGCGGTACTGGGAACCCCCTACCTCTGTAAACGCGTTTGTGTCCCCGTTTGACTCCATGCGTGCTCTGCCGACCCCGGAGCACCGTGGGGCGCCGGGGGCAAGGGACAGCCACACCGCCAGCCCGGGATCTGCAGCAGAGCTGGGCAGCAGCCCCTCGCTCCGGGGAGCTGGGCGGCCGAGCAGGGCAGGTTGGATGCGAGGAGCAAAAAGCAGTTCCTCTGAACACCTTCTCCAGGGTCCGCGGAGCCCAGAGCATCGGGCAGGACGAGTGGTGACCGCTGAGGGCAGAGGGGTGCAGGACTGGGGACGGGGCTGGGGACACGGGCGGGAAGAAAAGCCGCAGCCGCGCGGTGCTGGACGTGCCAGCCCGGCGCCCGCCTTGGCCCCACCGCGGCGGCAGCTCTCCCCGGGCTGCAGCAGGGACGGACGGAGCAGATCCTTTGTTAAAACATCAACGATGCAGTAAATTTTTTAACTTACCAAATAGATCAATATCAAATTATCATGTCTCACATTCATAACTCTTAAGCAAGCAACAATGGAGAGAGACAAGGTCACTGGAGAATAAATAGCAGCAAAAGCTCTTAATGATCTATCATTCTCGACAACCCCAGGCACCCAGCACCAGCCCGGTGACAAGATCATTAATAAAACTCTGCAGGAACACTATCGATTGCTTTGATGGATGGTCACAGGTAGCAAATACTGTAAAACACCTGGTTGTCACACACTAAAATGAGTAGTTTGACTCACACCTCGGTGCGAGGATCCGGCAGCCCCCGGAGGCCAGGGGTGGCCTGTGCAGGGAGGGCGCCCGGCCGCGCAGCCTGGGGGTGCTGGCGACCGCGGGGCGCCCCCAGCACCGCGTGCAGCCCCGGCACCGGATCCGTCCCGCCCCGCGGCCCCCCACGTCCGGGCGGCTGGGTCCCCGGCCACGGGGCATCATCGCGGGTCCCAGCGACTGGTCCTGCTGGGAAGCGGAGAAGGCACCTGGGCTCGCACCTGGTCCGGCACCTTCAGGTGGCCCTGGAGACCTGTCCTGTCCATTGCTGCCAGAGGTGGCCCCAGGGAGGCCTGGGCACGGAGGGGGCGCCCGAGGCCCCCCGCCACTGCAGGCGCTCCGCTTGCACGCCACGTCCCCGGAGGCGCTCTGATCATTCGTACACAACCATTCAATTACCCCGTAATGCCTGCGGGCTGTTAAGCCATCCATCTACTTCATTAAGGCCTGCCAGGCCCTTCGCCGGCATCGCCCAGTAAAACCGTCACAACCACCACCACCCAAAGCAGCATCTTTCGCGCGTCGGCCGTAACGCCGTCCCCGCAGCCGCCTGGGGCGCCCGGCAGCGCTCGGCCGGCCCCGGGGCCGCTCGCCCCCAGCGCGGCTTAGCCGCAGGGCAGCGCCTTGCAAAACCGATGCTGGTTGAGCCATTGATGGGAGCGGGATGGGACTGCCCAAGGGCCTCAGTGAGGCCCGAGGCGGGGGGATGGACACCCCGGGGGAAGCCGGGACTCTCCGTGCACGCGCTGCCCTGTCCCGCGATGCCCACAGCCCCCCCCCCCCCCCAGGCAGCACCCCCTTGCCCCGGTCTCAGGACCAGCGTGTCGGGACCTGCTGGCGCGCTTTATAGCTGGCGTTCACTTTAATTGCCATATAAAAGCCAAAGCTCCGGGAGCTTTTGGGCTGCTGCGCTGGCCTTCGGCGCCCGCCGCCTGGCTCAGGGCGGGCAGCTCTGCTGACGCTGGGCTTGGCGGGGACGGGGCACTTCCGAGCCCGGCGCTGAGGTCCCGCTGCAGCCCCTGCCCCGGCCAGGGCAGGCTGCGCCCCGCGGCCCAGCACACACCGTGCGCGGCAGGTCAGAGAGCAGCAGCCGGTGCGCCCGGCTGCTGCTCCATCCCTCCCTGGTGTCGCCCCGAATTGGATGCTCCCCTCTCCTCCCAAACCGGGCAGCCGGTACCGCTCGGACGCGGGCTCCGGGGAGGGCTGCCGGGGCGGCGGGGCAGGGCTGGGGGCATCGCCCCAGGGCTGCCGCTGGTTACAGCCCACCACATCCGCCGTGCCCCCCACCACCGCCGAGCCCCCGGCTGCCCGCACCAGCACGGGTGGCACCAGACAGACGGACGGGCAAGCGCAGCCTGCTGCCCCCGCCGATGCGGCGGGATGCTGGCGCCCGAAGGTCACCACTCGTGGGGCAGCTCCTGTCCCCGTGCCACCCACAGCCCTGCCACCACTGGGCCTTGGTGGGGACGGACCAAACGTGTCCCGTGTCCCTGTGCCCCGTGCACGTCCTGCAGCGCTCTCCAAAAGGTGCCAGGGATGGGGAGGGGAAAGAGGGCACTTTTCCCCCCAAAAAGGGGAGCTGGGCTGGCGGAGCGCCAGGCCGTGAGCAGCAGCGAGCTGCTGCGCCCGGCACCGGCCAGGCAGAAAGCTGTGGGGTGAGGAGCCCCCAGGTCCCAGGACGCGGGACCCCCCCCCGGCACGGCCCGTGGGCACCTGGGAGCACCCCGGGGTGCTGGGGCTGGCACCCAGGGGTGCAGGGACGGACGTGGGTGCCGCGGTGCCGATGGCCGGGCCGATGCTGCCACCTGGTGCCGCAGCCTCGTGGCTCGTGGCGCTGCCTGGACCGAGCCACCAGCGCCTGGGCCGCAGGGCACCGGACGCAGCACCGCCAGCCCTGCCAAGGTCCGGCTGTCACCCCTGGCTCCTGAGCACACGCTGCAGCCAACACCCAAGGGAGCTGGGCTCAGGGTGCTCCTGCACCCGGGCCGTGCTGGGCTCTCGGGTGCCAAAACAGAGCTCTGCGGTGCTGGGGACGGGGATGCAGCATCTCGGCGACACGCACAGCGTTTCGGGGCAGCTATCGGCGCGGGGAGCCCAGGAGGGCAGGCAGCGCCCGCACCCGCAGCCGCGGGCATTTCCCCACGGGCATTTTCCCTGGCAGTTCCCCAAGATCCCCCCGTTGAAGCCAGGCCCTGCGCCCACGGCCAGCACGGCTGGCCAGCCTGGCCTCGCTCCAGCTCCCGGCGCGGGACAGATGGCTCCGGCACCTGCGCGGCCTGGCAGCGCGGCGCGGCAGAGCCGGCCCGGTCCCTGCCAGCCCCCGGCCCCTGCGGCTGGGCTCAGCCAGCAGCCCCCCCGGGCACACTGCAGCGAGCGCGTGCACAGCCTGGCACAACAGGGAGGTGTGCCTGTGTGTGCATGCATGTGCATGCGTGTGCATGCATGTGCATGCGTGTGTGCAGTGCTGCAGCAAGCAGGGACGGCTCGGCACACAGCCTGTGCGTGCACGCACGCCCACTGGCCCGTGTGCACCCTCGTGCCAGCGCGGCAGCACCCACGGCCACGTGCGCATGGTGCAGCAAGCCGAAGCGGCTGCGCGGCGCGGTGTGCTGGAGGGGAGTGGGGGGGCCGTGCGGGGCTCAGCGCCGCTCCGAGGCCGAGGCCCCAGTGGGGCTGCAGCTGCCGGGCGCTGCCTGCCCGGCGGGGTGTGACATTCCCGCGGGATGCCTGGCTGCCAAGGCCCGCGGCGCCCGGCCCCACGACAGCTGCCGCATTCCTGCCGCGCGCCGCCGGCATGGCCGGGCCTCCCCGGAGCCGCTGGGGTGCCCCCTCCTGCCTCGGCAGTGCCCCGGGACAGGGGCACGGGTGGCCCCACGGTGCCAAGGTGCAGGGAGAGACGCGGTGCCCTCGTGGCCTGGCCGGCTGCCACGTGGGGCCAGGTTTCACCGCTCGCGGGCAGCCCCAGGAGCCGGACTGGGGCGCACCCGCAGCGCCCCAGGGCGCGCTGGCTTCCTGCACCCGTGCACGAGGCCTCCCCAGCGCGGCGGCCGTGCAAAACCCCGCCATGCACCAGCCCGCCCCGGGCACGGCCGTGCTGGGGACACAGCGCAGTGGAAAATCCCGGGGACGGGCACGCAGGGCCCCGCACTGCCATCTCCCCCCGCATCCCGGCACGCGGGGCCGGAGCCGCCCGGTGCCAGCTGGGCCGGCCGGCGGCCAAGCGCTGGGGCTGGCGCGGCCGGGGTTAAGCGTGGCCCCCGGGGGCCCAGCCTGCGCGGGGACAGCTGCCCCGGCCCCCTGCGTCCCGCCAGCCGGCCCCGCGCTCCCGCAGCACATGTGCTGTCACTCAGCCAGCCCCAGTTTTATTTTAGCTCGGGGCTGGCGAGCGGCTCCGCGCGCCCAGCCCTGCCCGAGGCGCCGGCGCCGGAGCAGCGCCCGCGCGGCCATGGGCACCCCGCTCCTGCTCGCCTGCCTGCTGGCCCCGCTCTGCGCTCGGGTAAGGGGCGCCGGGGAGGGGGGCACGGCCGGGGCCCTGCGCCCCATGGCACCAGGACGGCCAAGGGGGTCTGGGCACCGCAGGGCGCGGGGGGCTGCGACCGCCTGGAGAGGGGCCGGTGGGGCTGGAGCTGGGGAGGGGGAGCCCCGAGGCGGCCGGCGGCTGCTCCCCGCGGCCCCGTGCTGGGGGGTGGCTGGACCCCAGGCCCTGCGGAGGAGTGGAGCCAGGGGGCGAAGGGGGCTCTGTGCCCCTCTGCGGGGGCATTTTCCACCCCAGAGGTGGGGGGCAGCTGGGGGTGGGGGGTGGGGAGGGCATCCAGCTCGGAGCACTTCATGCGTTTGAGAACAGTGAAATGAGATTTTGGTTGGGGGGGGGGGCGGTTTGCTACACTCCCCCTACACCCAGCTGCAGCTCCCCACCTCCCCCCCATATGTTCATGCTGCCCAAGCCCCTCACTGTGGTCTCAGGCCTGGGCTGCGTGGGGGGCTTCGGGGCGCCAGTCTGGGCCCCACGGGCAGCTGCTTGAGGCCGGGGAGGGCAGCGGCCTCCCTCGCCCCCCTCCCCAACCCGCCACCAGCCAGCCTGCCCCCGGCTCCTGGGGAAGGGGTTTCACCAGGGACGGAGGGACAGACAGACGGCTGCCCCCCAGGCAGCTCCTGGACGGCACCTCCGGAAAGCGCCCGCCGTCCTGCCCGTCCCCCACGCGCAGCCCCGGGCACCCTTAGCCGTATCCATGGCCGGACACGCGCCCCAGTACCGGCCCCCCCCGCGGGGCACACACGGGCGCAGCGGCATTTGGGAGCCGGGACCCCTCCGAGGCCCCGGCGGGTGGGCGCAGCGGCACCCTGGCAGGGGGGTCCCGAGCCCCCTCGGGGACCCGTCGGCGCAGCCGCCTGGGTGCAGCTGCCGGGGAGGAGGCGGGGGGGTGGTGGTTGCCCGGGGCCGCGCGGGGGCTCGTGCACCCTGGCCCCCGCGCCGGGGCTGCGCAGGGACGGGAGCGGCAGATGGGCGCAGCACCCGGGGCTGCAGCCCCACTGCGGCCCCACTGCGGTGCCCTGGCCCAGGCCCAGCCCCCCCGTACCAGCCCCCGCCATAGCCCCTGACCCCATCCAACCCCTGACCCCCATCCAACCCCCCCACAACCCCTGACCCCCATCCCAGCCCCCCATAGCCCCTGACCCCCACCCCAGCCCCCCACAGCTCCCCAGCCCTATTGCAGCCCCCCCATACCCCGACCCCTGCCGCAGCCCCATGCCGCCGGCAGGGCCAGCCGTGCCGCACTAACCCGGCCCCGACCCGGCCGCCCCGGCTGCCACGTCCATGCGGCCGGACCGGCGGTGACGGTGACGCGGGCTGGGGCCGGCTGGGGTAACCCCTTCTTCCCCACCGCAGCGGCGGTGGCACACGTTTGTGGGGGGCAGCCCGACCGGGGTGGGGAGGGGGCTGTGGCGGGGGCACCCCCCCCTTGGCAGGGGGCCCGCATCCTGCCGGTGCCAGGGGACCCCCCGAACCGCAGCGCCAGGGCCCGCTGCCCACCCTGGCTGGCCGTTTATAGCCGTGGCCGCGTGCCCGGGCCGGCCGGCCCGTCCCCGGGGGCCGCGGGAAGCCGAGGGCCGCAGGCTCCCACGGTGCCCAGCCGCCCCGCGGCCCGCCGGGGCCTGCGGCACGTCCCCCCGCCACGGCTCAGCCACGCTCCCGGACCCCCGCCGGGGGGACAGCCGCCAGCCGGGGGTCCCTGGCAGCCCCCCGGCCGCAGCAGCCCCCCCCCGGCAGCCCCGTGGCCCTCTCCGCAGGGTGCTGGCCCGGCCCAGGCGGGCGCCGCGGCCCCCGGCAGCCCCCCGCTGCGCCAGGCCTGGCGGCACCACGAGGGCCCCCGGCGCGTGAAGAGGGCCTGGGTGATCCCCCCCATCAGCGTCTCCGAGAACCACAAGCGCGTCCCCCACCTCCTGGTGCAGGTGGGCTGGGGCTGGGCAGAGCCGGCCACCACGGGGGACCCCGGCGGGGGGGGGACATGGGGGAACCCCGGCAGAGTTGGGCACAGGGGACCCGGGGGGGTGGCGGGGGGACACACGGGACTCCAGGCAGAGCTGGACACGGGGGACCCCCCAGCTGAGGGATGGCATGAGGGGACCCCAGATGTGGGGGATGGCATGTGGGGGGGACCCCCAGATGGAGGAAGGTGGCATGAGGGGACCCCATATGTGGGGGATGGCATGGGGGGACCCCCATATGGAGGAAGACGGCATAAGTGGGACTCCAGATGTGGGGGACGGCATGGGGGGACCCCATATGTGGGGGGGTGGCATGAGGGGGACCCCAGATGTGGGAGATGGCACAGGGGGGACCCCCAAATGGAGGAAGATGGCATGAGGGGGACTCCAGATGTGGGGGATGGCACAGAGGGACCCCAGATGTGGGGGATGGCATGTGGGGGGGACCCCCAGATGGAGGAAGATGGCATGAGGGGACCCCAGATGTGGGGGATGGCATGAGGAGGACCCCAGATGTGGGAGATGGCACAGGGGGGACCCCAGATGGAGGAAGATGGCATGAGGGGGACTCCAGATGTGGGGGATGGCATGTGGGGGGGACCCCCAGATGGAGGAAGGTGGCATAAGTGGGACTCCAGATGTGGGGGATGGCACAGGGGGACCCCAGATGTGGGGGATGGCACGGGGGGGACCCCCAAGCCCAGCCCTGCTCTCCTGGGGACAGATCAAGTCGGACAAGCAGCAGCCCGGTGGGGTGATCTACAGCATCAAGGGGCCGGGGGTGGATGAGGAGCCCCTAGGCATCTTCTCCATCGACAAGTTCAGCGGGAAGGTCTTCCTCAACGCCATGCTGGACCGCGAGGAGAACGACCGCTACCGGGTAAGGACGCGGTGCGGCTGTGCAGGCCCCCTCCCGCCATCCCCGCGGGTGCCGGGCGCCGCAGCGACACGCTCACTGCCCGCTCGCAGCTGAAGGCCTTCGCGCTGGACCTGGGCGGCACGACGCTGGAGGACCCCACCGACCTGGAGATCATCGTGGTGGACCAGAACGACAACCGGCCGCTCTTCCGGCAGGACATCTTCACGGGGCACGTGGTGGAAGGGGCTGAGCCAGGTGGGTCCCACGCACGGGGAGAGACGGGTGCGTGGGGGGATAGGAGGTGTACGTCCAATTGGACAACTCCAGCGGCCCCCGCCACGGCCCTGCGCCGACCACAGGGACCTGCGTGATGAAGGCGGAGGCCACGGACGCCGACGATCCCGAGACGGACAACGCGGCGCTGCGGTACTCCATCCTGGAGCAGGGCTCCGCCAGCATGTTCAGCATCAACGCCACCACCGGCGAGATCTGCACCGCGCGGCCCGGCCTCGACCGTGAGGTACGGGGTGGGGGGGAACAGTGTCACCCTGGGGCTGGGGGAGCAGTCAGAGCCCCTCGGGCCAGCAAAACCATGGGTTTGCTGCAAGCAAAGCCCTGGGGACCACCCTGGCCGGAGGGACAGGCTGCACGGGGCCACCTCTGGGCTTGTGGGGCCAGAAGGACTCAGCACCTGCCCCTTCCTCGCCGCAGGCCGTGGGGGTCTACAACCTGACGCTGCAGGTGGCTGACATGTCCGGGGACGGGCTGGCCACCACCGCCACAGCCGTCATCTACCTGGAGGACATCAACGACAACCCTCCCGAGTTCACCAAGGAGGAGGTAGCGTGGGGCTACAGAGCTGGGGCAGGAGGTGGGGGCCGGGACAGGACGTGGGGCTGGGGCAGGACGCGGGGTCCGCATGCACCCCACGGACACCAGCCCCCACGCCGCTGCCCCGCAGTTCGCCATGGAGGTGCCGGAGCACGCGGCCGGCGTGGAGGTGGGCAAGGTCTTGGTGCACGACAAGGACCTGGCCGGCTCGCCCAACTGGCTGGCCAAATTCACCATCCTGGAGGGCGACCCCGAGGGCGCCTTCGCCATCCGCACCGACCCCTACACCAACGACGGCGTGCTCTCCGTGGCCAAGGTGTGCAAGGGGTGGGGGGGGGCCGTGGGGCGCCCCAGGCCACCGCGCCGGGACGGGGACAAGAGCCGGCACCGCGGCTGACGCCCGTCCCCGCTCCGCAGCCGCTGGACCACGAGGCGCGGGACCGCTTCGAGCTCACGGTGTCGGTGCAGAACGAGCAGCCGCTGGCGCCGTCGGCGCCGGCCAGCCCCCGGGCGCTGGCCACGGTGCGGGTGCGGGTGCGGGACGTCAACGAGGCGCCCGTTTTCCGCGAAAACCCCCGGCGGGTCAGCGTGCTGGAGGGCGCCCCGCCGGGGACCGAGGTCACCACCTACACGGCCAGCGACCCCGACACCGGCCAGCTGCAGACCCTCACGTGAGTCCGGCCGGGCGGCCCCCAGCCCCGCCGCCGGCGCCCGCCCCCGCAGCCCGCCCTAGGCGTTTCGTGTGCCCACAGCTACGCGCTGCTCTACGACCCGGCCGACTGGCTGCAGCTGGACCCGCGCGCCGGCACCGTGCGCACCAAGCGGGAGCTGCTGCACCCCTCCGCCTTCCTGCAGGGCGGCTGGTACATCGCCCTGGTGCTGGCCCGCGACGACGGTGAGCTGCCCCCGCCGCCGCCCCCCCCTCCCCGCCACCCCCCCGCCGCCCGCCTGACCCCCGCCGCCCTCTGCCCCCCAGCCCAGCCGCCCCTCTCCGCCACCGGCACCCTCTCCATCGAGATCCTGGAGGTGAACGACCACGCGCCCCTGCTGCAGCCGCCCGCCGGCGCCGTGTGCGGCCGCCCCGGCCGCGGCGGCAGCCTGCTGCTGGGGGCCACCGACGAGGACCGGCCCCCCCACGGCGCCCCCTTCCACTTCCAGCTCAGCCCCCAGCACCCCCAGCTCGCCCGCAACTGGAGCGTCACCCGCTACAACGGTGAGCGGCGGTCCGGGACCGGGGTTGGGGCTGGGAGCGGGGGGGGCACGCAGCAGGGTGCCGCGCTCACGCTGCCACCCACGTGTCCCCCCCTCCCGCCGTCGCAGTGACCCACGCGGTGCTGGCGCTGTTGGTGGAGCTGCCCGCGGGTCCCTACTCGCTGCCGCTGCTGCTGCGGGACTCGGGGACCCCCCCGCGGGAGCGGCAGCAGCTGCTCAACGTCTCCGTGTGCCCCTGCGGCCCCGACGGCGCCTGCCGGGACGGCGTGCTGGCCGCCTCCAGCGCGGGCGCCGGCGTCACCCTCGGCGCCCTCGTCATCGTCCTCAGCAGCGTCCTCCTCCTCCTGCGTGAGTGACACCCCGAAACCTGCCCCTCCCATGGCCCCAGCTCGTCCCAGCCCCCTTCATCCATCCTGCCCCCATCACACCTGGACCCACATGGTCCCACCCTGGCCCCCCCCACCAGCGTGCATCAGCCCTTGTCCCACCTCCCGCCCATCACCCCCATCGTGGTCCCGGCCACCCCAATCCATCCCTATCAATGTACCCCCTCCTCGTCACCCCGTCCTACCTCCACCCCCTTTCAGCAACCCCAGCTGCCCCTACTAACACCCCCCCATCCCATAACAGTGTCCCTCGTAGCCCTGTCCCATCTTCAGCCTAGTCCCAGCCACCTCATCCCATCTGCGCCCCATCGCACTCTGATAACCCTGTCCCTGTGTCCCAACGCCTTCCCGCATCCCCACCTCCCCATCCCAACCCCTTCCTGCATCTCCATCATTGTCCCATCTGTGCCCCATCCCACCCCGGCAACCCTCTCCCAACCCCTTCCCGCATCCCCACCTCCCCATCCCAACCCCTTCCTGCATCTCCATCATTGTCCCATCTGTGCCCCATCCCACCCCGGCAACCCTCTCCCAACCCCTTCCTGCATCCCCACCTCCCCATCCCAACCCCTTCCTGCATCTCCATCATTGTCCCATCTGTGCCCCATCCCACCCCGGCAACCCTCTCCCAACCCCTTCCTGCATCCCCACCTCCCCATCCCAACCCCTTCCTGCATCTCCATCATTGTCCCATCTGTGCCCCATCCCACCCCGGCAACCCTCTCCCAACCCCTTCCTGCATCCCCACCTCCCCATCCCAACCCCTTCCTGCATCTCCATCATTGTCCCATCTGTGCCCCATCCCACCCCGGCAACCCTCTCCCAACCCCTTCCCGCATCCCCACCTCCCCATCCCAACCCCTTCCTGCATCTCCATCATTGTCCCATCTGTGCCCCATCCCACCCCAGCAACCCTCTCCCAACCCCTTCCTGCATTCCCACCTCCCCATCCCAACCCCTTCCTGCATCCCCATCGCCCCATCCCAACTTCTTCCCACATTCCCACCACCCCACCCCAGCTGTGTGCCCCATCCCACCCCGGCAACCCTCTCCCAACCCTTTCCTGCATCCCCACCTCCCCATCCCAACCCCTTCCTGCATCTCCATCATTGTCCCATCTGTGCCCCATCCCACCCCGGCAATCCTCTCCCAACCCCTTCCTGCATCCCCATCGCCCCATCCCAACCCCTTCCTGCATCCCCATCGCCCCATCCCAACTTCTTCCCACAGTCCCACCACCCTACCCCAGCTGTGTGCCCCATCCCACCCCGGCAACCTCGTCCTAACCCCTTCCCACATCCTCATTGCCCCATCCCACACCCTTCCCACATCCCCACCGCCCCCGTCCCAACCCCGGCCAGCCCTCCCTGTGCCCGGCCCCGCGGTGGCACCGCGCTCTGCCCGCAGTGCTGGTGCTGCTGGGGGCGGCGCGGGAGCGCGGGCGCCGCCGGGCCCTGCGCAAGGGGCTGCTGCGGCGCTCGCGGGACGACATGCGCGACAACATCCTCAACTACGACGAGCAGGGCGGCGGCGAGGAGGACCAGGTGAGCCGCGACCGGGGTCCCGGGGTGGTGGTGGTGGTGTGGGGGGGTCCCAGCCCGGCCCCCCCGGCCCTGACCCCCCTCCCCGGCGGCTCTGCCCGCAGGACGCCTACGACATCAACCAGCTGCGGCACCCGCAGCTCTTCCCGGCGCGGGGCAAGGCGCCGGTGCGCAGGGACGCCCCGCTGAGCTTCGCCACCCCGCCGGCACCCCGCAAGCCGCCCAGCAGCCCCTCCGACATCGAGGACTTCATCAACGAGGTGGGGGCTCAGCCTCCCCCGCCCCGGCACGCGGGGGGACGGGCCGGGCGCCCCAGCCTCGCCCCGGCTGACGGTGCCCCCCCCCGTCCCGCAGGGCCTGGAGGCGGCTGACGGGGACCCCAGCGTGCCCCCCTACGACACGGCGCTCATCTACGACTACGAGGGCTCGGGCTCGGTCGCCAGCCCGCTCAGCTCCATCGTCTCCAGCCTGACGGACGAGGACCAGGACTACGACTACCTGAGCGAGTGGGGGCCCCGCTTCCGCCGCCTGGCCGACCTCTACGGGCAGTAGTGGGGCCGCGCCGGGCCGCCCCCCCTCCCCGCCGCGGCAGAGCAGCGGGGCCGAGGCGGGCGGCAGCAGGGCTTGCACGCGGGTGTGCACGAGGTGGCCCGTTTGCACACACGCGTGCATGAGATAACCAGCCACCGGGGTCTGCACAGGCGTGTGCACCGGGATGTGCCTAGCCCCAAGGGTTTGCACACGCGTGTGCACCAGGAGGGGCCCCACCACGAGGGTCTGCACACACGTGTGCACCAGGAGGGGCCCCGCAATGAGGCTTTGCACACGCGCGTGCACCAGGAGGGGCCCCACCACGAGGGTCTGCACACGCACGTGCACCAGGAGGGGCCCCGCCACGAGGGTCTGCACACACGTGTGCACCAGGAGGGGCCCCGCAATGAGGCTTTGCACACGCGCGTGCACCAGGAGGGGCCCCACCATGAGGCTTTGCACACACGCGTGCACCAGGAGGGGCCCCGCCACGAGGGTCTGCACACGCGCGTGCCCCAGGAGGAGCCTGGCCACGGAGCAGGCGCCCTGCAGCGGCGGCACCTCGCGCCCAGCGCGCGTGGCCCGAGGGAGGAGGCAGCGGGAGCAGCACTGGTGGAGAGGCCCGGCGGAGGCGCGCTCGCCCCACGCTGCAGCCCCGGGGCCCGGGGGGAGGCCGAGCTGCGGCCCCCCCCGTCTGGAGCCGCCCGGGGCCGAGGGACGGCCGCGACGGCGCGGCCAGCGCGGGCACCAGGAACCCCCCGCTTCCCCCCTGCAATAAAGACCCCTGGAGACCGGGGCTGGTGGCAGCGGGTGCTGCGCGGGGACGGCAGGGCGACGCGCCGGCGCGGCCCCCCCCATGCCAGCCGGCGCTACAAACAAGGCACTTTTATTGGCAGCCCAGGGGAGCGCCAGCCACGACCCCCCCCCAGGGCATCACCCCGGCCCCAGCGCTCCCAGCACCGCTCCTCCCGGGGCAGGATGCGACGCTGGGGGGGGGGGCTGCAGTCCCGGCAGGAGCCCGACGCCGCGCTCGGCCCCAGCCCGGGGTGGGGGGACGCAGCTACGTCTGCTGGGGGGCACCCGGGGGGCCGGGGCGGGGGCTCAGCATCCTCTTGGTGGGGGAGACGAGGCGGGAGTAGGGGCGGGGGGCGGGCTGCGAGGCGAGCAGGGGCAGGTGGTCGTCGCGGGGCGGGCGGCCGAAGAGCGGCGGCCGCCGCTGGCTCTCGCCGTCCTGCAGGGACTCGGGCAGGCTGCGGCCCTGGCTCTCGGGCAGCAGCATGATGCTGAGCACGGAGAGGATGGCGAAGGAGGCGAAGACCACGTGGTGCAGGAAGAAGCCGCGGCTGTTGGGGATGGCCGTGATGGGGGCGGCCGCCTTGCCCACGAAGCTGGCCCCCATGATAAGACCCAGCCCAGCACCCCTGGCGGAGAAGGGGAGAAAAAACAGGCTGAGAGCGGGAGTTTGGGGGGGGGGGGGGTCCGTCGTGCGCGGGCGGCCGCCGCTCCCCCCTTACCTGACCACGGTGGGCAGGACCTCGCTGGCGAAGAAGATGCTGAGCATGGCGACGGCGTGCGAGGCGGTGATGCCCACGACGGACAGCGTCAGGACGATGAGGTCCAGCAGGTCTGGGTGCACAGCAGCCGTCCTGCACCCGCGCAGCCCCCCCCCCACCCTCGCCGCCAGCGCCAGGCGCTCAGCACCAGCTCGGGGCGGCCCCCGGCCCCCCCCCCAGCACCCCCGGCCCTTACACTGCGTGAGGGCGAGCAGCAGGAGGGAGGAGATGCCGGTGAGGACGGTGCAGAGGAGGAGGACGGCGCGGCGCCCGAAGCGCTCGGCGGTGAGGCACACGAAGGCGCAGGCCACGGCCTCGGTGCCCACCAGCAGGAAGTAGGAGTAGAAGAACCGGGGCAGGTGGGGGGCCAGGTTGCGGGTGAAGCAGTGGCGGATGCCGGCGCCGATGAACCTGCCGGCGAGAGGGGGCTCAGCCGGCTGGCTGCGGCCCCGGCCCCCGGCCCCCCCGCCGCCACCGCCGCGCTCACGCCGCGAAGCCGAGGATGACGCTGTTCTTCCAGATGACGCGGGTGTTGAAGATGTCGCAGACGGCGTGGTATCGGGGCGGCGGGGGCCCCTCAGACAAGGGCTCCAGCTCTGCCGGGAGAGGCAGCCCGCTCAGAGGAGCGGGACGCCGGCAGGGCTCCCGGCGGGCGGCCGGAGCGGGTTCGCCACGGGGCTCCGGGCCTGGCCCACCCGCAAGGAGGCTCGGCTGCTTGCAAGAGTCGTCGGCCGAGCCGCTTTCAGCCAGCGCCTGCAGGGTCTTCCTGGCCCTCTCCAGCTGCCGCGTGGCCAGCAGCCAGCGCGGCGACTCCAGCAGCAGCGCCGGGCACCTGGGGAGGCAACGGCGTCGGCGGGCGCCCTCCCGGCCGGCCCGCGGCTCCCGGAAACCTCCTCAACTTCAGAGCCGAGCAAACACTTGGCGGGTGGCGGAGCCGCCCGCACTCCACCTGGAGAGCCCCGGGGAGCCTTTGATGCCGGCCGCGGCAGCGGCGGCGCTCGGGGCGGCTGGCGGGGACCCCGGGCTGCGCCGGGAAGGGCTCCCAGCCCGGCCGCGCCGTGCCGGCCCCGGCTCCCACGCAGGCAGCGCCGGGGCCCCGGCGTCCTTACCACCAGCAGGCAGCGAGCAGAGCCAGGATGAGGGTGACGGCGCCCTGCAGCACCCGCCACTCCCGGCACAGCAGGGCCAGCCCCGGCAGCAGCAGCTCCCCGGCGATCCAGAAGAAGCCGGCCACCATGGTCACCGGCAGCCGGTGCGGGGGGTCGCACAGCTCCAGCCCTGCGGCACAGCCAGAGGCGCCCGTGGGTGCCGCGCCGGCCGTCCCCCCGCCCCCCCCACCCCGAGCGTCGCCCGCGCCGGCACTCACGGGCCACGTAGAGGGCGAGGAAGGCGCCCGCCAGCGCCGCGCCGAAGAGCAGCCGGGTGACCAAGGCCATGACGTAGTCCACGGCCAGCGCCACGCTGAGGCCCAGCGGCACGGCCAGCACCAGGGACGCCACGAAGGCGGGCCGGCGGCCGAACCTGCAAGGCAGCGGGGCCGTGAGCCCGGCGGCCCTGCCCGGGGTGGTGGGGGGGGGGGGGGGCCCGGGGACGGGGACCCCCGGGGTTACCTGTCGCAGGCCAGGCCGGAGGCGACGCTGCCCAGCATCCATCCCAGCAAGTGCGTGGTCTGCTCGAGCGGCACCTTCCAGCGCGAGGCGCACACCAGGTCCCACTGCGGGGCGCGGGGAGGCCTGGCAGGGGTCCCGCGGCCCCCCCGCGGCCCGCCCCCAGCCGAGCCGCACGGCTCCGCGTTGCAATGGGCCGGGGGGGGGGTTCCCCGAGCCCCTGCCCCACAGCGGGAAGCGGCGGGGGGACAGTGCCCACGCGGACGCGGGGAAGCCGCTTGGCCGGGCGAGAGCTGGGTCATCCCAGCGCCTCGGACGTCGGTGCCCTGGGGGCTCCCCCCGACGCCCCTTCCTCCCAGGGCTCCTCCAGTGCCCCCAGAGCCCCTGCTCCCCACCACCCCCTTCCCCAGGTCCTCTGGGACCCCCCAGCAGCCCCCAGCCCTCCAGTACACCCCAGTGCTCACCTGGACCCCCAGGACCCTCCCATAGGACCTGCCAGGGCCCCCAGCTCACCCCCAAGGACTCCTACCCCAGGCCCCCCCCAAGCTCCCCAACCTCTCTGACCCCCCCAACCCATAGACACCCCCTGGACCCCTCCTGGACCCAGGGACTCCCCCCTCCCCAAAGCTCCCCAGATGCTCCCACAGCCATGGCCATCCCCCCGTCACAGGGATCTCCCGACCTCCACCAGCCTCCCCCAACCCTGGGGGGCTGGGACCCCCTCCAGCCCAGGAGCCCCTTCAACCTTCCTGGATCCCCCCCAAGCCCAAGAGCCCTCCCCAGCCCCCCAGACCCAGGAACCTCCCTAGACCCCCAAAACCTCCCCAGACCTCCAGGTCCCAGCCACACCCCCCAGACACAGGGACCCCTCCAGACTCCCCAATCTCCTTGGACTCCCAGGCTCAGAGGTCCCCCCCACCAGGGACCTCCCTGAACCCAGGGACCCCTCCAGACCTCCAAAGCTCCCCCGACTCAGGACAACCCCAGGTCCCACAAGTCTCCTCAGGTTCCCCCACTCCCAGGGACCCTCCCAGACCCCCCAGTCCCACAGACCTCTCTGGACTCCCACACTCCCCCAGACCTGGGGACAACCCTGGGTCCCCTAACCTCCCCAGGACCCCTCCTCAGCCCCAGGGAGCTCCCCGGCCTCAGGGACCCCATCCAGACCCCCCAACCTCCCCAGACCACCTCGGCCCAGGGAGCCCCCCGGACTCAGGGACCCCTCCAGACCCCCCAACCTCCCCACACCTCCTGGGCCCAGGGAGCCCCCCAGACTCAGGAACCCCCTCCAGACCCCCCAACCTCCCCAGACCTCCTGGGCCCAGGGAATCCCCCTGGACTCAGGAACCCCCTCCAGACCCCCCAACCTCCCCACACCTCCTGGGCCCAGGGAGCCCCCCCGGACTCAGGAACCCCCTCCAGACCCCCCAGCCTCCCCAGACCTCCTGGGCCCAGGGAGCCCCCCGGACTCAGGAACCCCCTCCAGACCCCCCAACCTCCCCACACCTCCTGGGCCCAGGGAGCCCCCCAGACTCAGGAACCCCCTCCAGACCCCCCAACCTCCCCACACCTCCTCGGCCCAGGGAGCCCCCCCGGACTCAGGAACCCCCTCCAGACCCCCCAACCTCCCCACACCTCCTGGGCCCAGGGAATCCCCCCGGACTCAGGAACCCCATCCAGACCCCCCCACCTCCCCAGACCACCTCGGCCCAGGGAGCCCCCCGGACTCAGGGACCCCTCCAGACCCCCCAACCTCCCCAGACCACCTCGGCCCAGGGAGCCCCCTGGCCTCAGGGACCCCTCCAGACCCCCCAACCTCCCCAGACCACCTCGGCCCAGGGAGCCCCCCGGACTCAGGAACCCCCTCCAGACCCCCCAACCTCCCCAGACCTCCTCGGCCCAGGGAGCCCCCCGGACTCAGGAACCCCCTCCAGACCCCCCCAACCTCCCCACACCTCCTGGGCCCAGGGAGCCCCCCGGACTCAGGAACCCCCTCCAGACCCCCCAACCTCCCCAGACCTCCTGGGCTCAGGGAGCCCCCCCGGACTCAGGGACCCCTCCAGACCCCCCAACCTCCCCAGACCACCTCGGCCCAGGGAGCCCCCCGGACTCAGGGACCCCTCCAGACCCCCCAACCTCCCCAGACCTCCTCGGCCCAGGGAGCCCCCCGGACTCAGGAACCCCATCCAGACCCCCCCAACCTCCCCACACCTCCTGGGCCCAGGGAGCCCCCCGGACTCAGGAACCCCCTCCAGACCCCCCAACCTCCCCAGACCTCCTGGGCTCAGGGAGCCCCCCCGGACTCAGGAACCCCCTCCAGACCCCCCAACCTCCCCAGACCTCCCGGGCCCAGGGAGCCCCCCGGCCTCAGGGACCCCTCCAGACCCCCCAAACCTCCTGGGCCCAGGGAGCCCCCCGGCCTCAGGGACCCCTCCCACCCGCCCCGCACCTGGGTGACGAGGTTGGAGCGGAGGCCGGCAGCGGGCAGCGCGTAGTGCCAGCCGCGGGTGCAGGGCCCGGTGCCGTTGGGCCGCGCGGCGGTGGCGGAGCCGGTGGTGCCGGTGGTGCCGGCGGGGCCGGCGGGGCCGGGGCGGTAGCGGTAGAGCTGGCAGGGGCTCCAGCCGCCGCGCAGGCGGGGGACGGCGGCGCGCAGCAGCGCGGCCCCCGCCAGGCGGCGCAGCGGCGGCGGCAGGAGCGCGGCGTCGGGGCGGCAGCGGTGCGGCGGGGGGGCCCCCAGCGCCGCCGCCAGCGCCCAGCCCAGCGCCAGCGCCGCGCACGGCACCCAGCCGCCCGCCGCCCGCCGCCCGCGCGGCCGCCCCCCCCCCGCCGCCGCCGCCCCCCCCGGCATCCCCGGCCTCGCTGCGCTCCGCTGCCGCTGCCGCTCCGCGGGGAGGCGACGCGACGCGACGGGACCGGACGGGACGGGACGGGCGGCTGCGGGCAGGTGAGGGCGGAGCGGGGCGGGACGGGGCGGCGGGGGGGGGGGGGGAGAGGGCGGCACCGACCCGGCCCGGCCCCGCGCTCTGCGCACCGCCCCCGGCACGGACCGGCCACCCCTGCACGGACCGACCCTCCCCAACAGCCCGGTTCGGGTCCCCTCCAAGCTCGGAGCGACCCCCCCACCCCTCCGCCAGCCCGGTTCAGGTACCCCCAAGATTGGACCGACCCCCCCCCACCCGGTTCGGATCCCCCCCAGCCCGGAGGGACCCCCCCAGCCCGGTTCAGATCCCCCCAACCCAGACCGACCGCCCCCAGCCCGGTTCAGATCCCCTCAACCCAGACCGACCGCCCCCAGCCCGGTTCGGATCCCCCCAGCCCGGAGGGACCTCCCCCCCAGCCCGGTTCAGATCCCCCCAACCCAGACCAACACCTCCAGCCCGATTCAGATCCCCCCAACCTGGACCGAACCCTCCAGCCCCGTTCGGATCCCCAAGTCCAGAGCGACCCCCCCCCCAGCCCAGTTTGGATCCCCCAACCTGGACCGACTCCCCTGGGCCCAGACCAACCCCCCCCAGCCCAGTTCAGATCCCCCCCAACCCGGACCGACCCCCCCAGCCCAGTTCAGAGCCCCCCCAGCCCAGTTCGGATCCCTCCCCAACTCCATTCAGACCTTCCCAGTCCCAGTTCATCCCCCCCCCCAGTCCCAGTTTGGAGCTCCTCAGCCTGGTCTGGTTCCTTTAGCCCAGCTTGGCCCCCCCTAGACTGGTTCTGATCCCCCCCCCCCCCCCCAGTTTGGTTTGGACCTTCCTGGTCCCAGTCTGCCCCCCCCCCCAAACTGGTTTGGACCCCCCAGCTCAGTCTGGCTCCCCTAACCCTCCCAACCCAGTTTGGACCCCCAGCCCCCCATGGGGCTCCAGCCAGGGTGTGGGGCCAGGGCACCCGGGGGCCCCTCTTCCCCGTGGGAACCAACCAGCCCAGGCCACAAACGAGGGTTGTGTTTTTTTTTTTTTTTAAATTTATTTACGAACATTATCTCTGAGGGACAACAGCATCTCTCTGGCGCTCATCTCTGTACATGCAACGGTAGAAAATAACATTTGTATTCGCTTTTTTTGTTTTTGCCTCTCTCTGCAGGAAGCTGTACAGCCAAAAAGGACAGCGGTGTCGCGGCAGCGCAGTGACCTCGGCAGCACCAGCGCTGCCCAACGATATGTACACAAACTACATCGTAAAAAAAAAAAAAAAAGAAAGAAATTACATTGGTACGTTACAGACAACGCAACCTTGCCGCTGTTTCACCCCACACTGCACGCAAGTTGGACGAGTACAAAGAGAAGGTGTGAACTGACCCGGGAGGTATTTACACGTATGTACACGGCTCGGAGAAGCGCTACGGGGAGGAAGATGCGAGACTCCAGCCCGCGGGGCGCGGGGGGGCCAGCAGAGCGCGCGTTACTTTTGCTTGTGTTGCTTTTCACATGGCTGATTAAAGGTCTCTCCATGCTTACACAGATTCACTTAGGGTTATTCAACAACAACAACGACAGAAGAGCGGGGCTGGAAATTAAATAAATAATAATAATAATTAAAACAACAGCAACAGAAAGCGTTATTGTGGCCACGTTCTCGCATTCTGTAAAAGACAACGGCGGCCGTGGCGGCGAGCAGGCGCCGGCGCTGCCCTTCACCGGCCCCCGGCGCTCGCCCCGGCGGCGGGCCGGACCCCCCGGCCGCCACGAAGCCGCCGGCTGGGGCAAGCAGGCGAGCCCGCAGCGGGCCGGGGGGCGGCCGCGCTGCCCTTCGCTACCCGAGCGCCCGCAGCCGGGGCTGCCAGGCGCCGTGCCGCGGAAAGAGGGGAGACCCAGACTGCAAACCGCTCTTGGACTCAACACGTTCCCCCCCCCTGCCCACCCCGGCCCCATCCAGCAAAGCAGCTCCGGTACCAACAGAGGAAGAAGAAGCCAAAACACGGTTAAAACCTCCCCGGTTCCAAAAGGAGCGAGTGACCGAGACGTTTAACCAGCACGTGCACCCAGCAAAAGGGGAAAGGAAAAGCAAGGGACCCAGGTGGCCAGCGGAGCTCGGCCCCCGCGGCCCCGCTCCGCCACGGGCCCCGGGCCGCTCCGGGGGCTCGGGCAGCCTCCGCCGGGCCTGCGGTTGGGGCAACGCTGGGCAGCAGCTGCAAGCAAGGCACAGAGGTCTTGGAAGAGGCACTTGAATCTGTCTCCAGCCACGTTACTGCATGCTTGTGCTTGAGGATCAGCCTTGCCGACCGCCATCAGGTCTGCTCTCGGTTACGACCCCGCCACGCGTTCAAGCGCGGCCCCGCGCCGGAGAGGCCGCGGCGGCCCCCACGCTGCACCCGAAGCCGGTAGCTCCCTCCCGCGCAGCTCCGGCGCTCCAGGACAGACCAGCCACGCCGCCCAGCGCAACGCGCCGAGCCGGGGGCGCATCCTCTCCACCTGCCTCCCGCCCGGAGCGGCGCCCTCGGCTTCTCCTAGCCGGCAGGAAGCGCGGTGCGAGTCCTCCCGCCAGACCAGACTCCTCCCTGGGCAACGATCTTTCCGTCTCCTGGGACCGGAGGAGTTTCCGCAAGGTTTGCACGAGGGCACAACCGCACAAGCCAGCCCCAGCAGCAGCCGGCCCGGGCTCCCGCCACGAGCCGCGGCCTCTCCAGGCTTTGCAAGGTGCAGGGGCGTCCCCGCCGGCGGCTCACCCCGCGGGGCTCCCAGCAGCGCCCTTCTAGCTCTCCCTATGTTTTACAGCTCAGAAAAGCAATTCGATGCTCGCGGTGCGTGGCAGGGCCGGCACCCGGGGCCGGCCGCCCACGGTGGCGTCAGGAGGCACAGCCAAGACCGCCGCGGGCTGCGTGGCACCGTCCTCGCGGGCCACATCGAGCTAGACCCCGAGAGCAAGAGCGAGTTCAGCCCAGCTGTGTTCAACGCAACTTATCACCGAGGTTCGGTATTAAAAAGAAAGGGAGAAAAAAGAAAAAGAGGAGGATCAGAGGAAGGCTGTGGGTGGTCACCACCTCAGGAACCTGCCCGGGCACCTGCCCCGCGAAACGAGGGGCAGGGAGACCCCTAACACGAAGCGCTGCCGCACACAAGCCTTGCCACGGCCCCTGGGCCCCGGCTCCCCCAAACAGCATCACCCCAGCTGCGAGAAAGCCGTTTCCCTACCTGCCCTAAACGCAACTGCTGCTTCACCCGCAAATCACTGAGCGCCAACGCCATCGGACCACGGCCTGCACGGAAGGGGCCGCGCCGGGCTCTGCCCTTCCTCCTCCCAGCTCTGCAGCCCCGAAACACCGGCCCCTAGATACACCTGCAGCTACCGAGGCCACAAGGGGTCCAGAAAACTCCTCAGCCCGAAGCCACGCGTCCTTCTCCCCACCCGCCCCGTCTGCCGCAGGATCGGCACCGGTGCGTTTCCAACTCCACTGAACTCGACAGGGCGGGGGAAAAAGCAGAAAAACGACGACATTGTGTTAAAATCAGAAGAGGTCAGCATTTGGAGATCTCTACAACACGAATCGCAGGTCAGACTACCTGCGTGCAAGGCCTGAGCGCGTGAGACAGGCTTGGAAATAACACTGCACACCGTTTTGGCCCTTATTTTTTCCTTGAAAGGGAAAGTGCTGCCTAGGGTGAACTATACATACAAAGATAATTTTAATTAATTTATTTATTTCTTTACACATAACTGAAAGTGATGTTACAGTACATAAGTTATTTACAACTGTGCAGTAATGTGTTGCAAAATAAATTATCTAGAAGGCAGCAAAAGTACATTGTTAATGTATATAAAAACTGTACAGCATTTATGGGATACAATTTTTCTTTATATGAGTATTGGCTCTGTAGTGTTTTCAAGTTATGTTCTCAGAAAGAGAAACGAAATGCCCAAGATTAAAGGAAAAAAAATATATAAACCACATGGATTTTACTCCATTAAAAACACAGTTGGCAAAGTCCTTTCTCTGCGTCACCATTTCTCCGTCCGTCCGTCCGCCACTCACCGTGCTGCCCCAGCGCCCCGCGCGCCGGTGGCGCCCGCTGCTGCTGCGAGCCGGTGGCGAGCGGCTGCTGCAGGATGCCTCGCGCGCACCCCGCTCCGGAGCCTGGCGCCGTTCACACCTCCAGAGCCGCGTCTGCCGAAGTTGGACGCTTTCTTTTGTTTCTAATTTTTTTTTTTTTTTTTTTTTTAGACATACCCAGGATGGAACGAGAAACTCAAACACCCCCCCCTCCCCCCGTAGTTTCCTACTGCAGCTTCTCTGCGAGGAGATCCGCAGACCGGTGGAAAACAGAGAGCTGGAAATCACTGTGTTCACAAGTACATGAATCACGTGGTTGCTGGCCCCGCTCAGCAGCTTCTGCAACACCCAAACGGTGTCCTTGGCCTCCTCCCTCCACGCCAGTCTCTCGGTCGGCGAGGCGCCCGCTGCTGCCTCCCTGCCGCCGCGGCCGCCCGGAAAGGAGATGCGCCCCCACCCCGCTGCCTGGCGGAGCCGCCTCAGTCCAGAAGTGAGGGACGCGCTGTGAAGAAAGTGCAATTTTTTTTCTTATTGTTTAGTTTTCTGCCGATAGCTGCTTCCTCCTCCTCTGACCAGGGATTCATCAGCAAGCGGTAAGGGTGAATGTGAGCTCGACCGCCCGACCTCGGAGGGCTCCCGTCCTTGCCAGTTTTCAGTGATGTCTCCTGGTTTGGAACTGTCATGCCGGCAAGAGCACAAAGTCATCGTTCACGTCAACCATTGGCACGTAGAACGAGGGCACCTCGTTCACGCACAGGGATTTGTGCCCCGCGGGGTCCAGCTCCTGCACCTTCAGCTGCCACTCCATCCTCTGCACCGCGTTCAAGGCAGCAGCCTCGTGTTGCTGTCGCATTAGCAGGCATGTCTGGATCGGGAAAGAAACCCAAGCAGAGATGAGGGGGGAGGTTGGGGCGGCCACCTGCTGCCAGCCGCACCCTGCAAAGGCCGGGGACCCGCGGCTGCCGTGTGGGACACGGCACCCAACGGGAACAAGGGACAGAAGGAAAGGCTGGGCTTGGGAGAGGCTGCCGAACAGGGCTCCCGGAAGCCCCCACCCAGAAGGCTGCAGGGCCTCGACAGACCGAGTCTGTCCCTGAAGACAAAGCCAGAGCGCCCAGCAGAACGGACAGCCCGGCTTCGCCGTCTGCTTTAACAAGGAACGCCGGAGCACAGCGCAAACAAATCCGCGGCGCCTGCAGGCACCGCCTTTACCTCTTTGCCCAAGAGATAAAGGCAAAACACAGAGAGGCAAGGGAACAGAGCAGAAATTCATGTTCTCGCTTTCCCACCCATTTCCAGCAGAAGCAAACTGCTCAGCTTTTCTGCACGTGGAGGGGCAGCACAGCTCAGCCCACAAGGTCCTCGAGGGGCTGCTTTTAAAGGCTCGTAAGCACTCAGAGCGCTCCTGCTGCTGGGAGCGGCCGCAGCAGACGGTCCCTGAAGCCTCCGCAGCGGTCCTCGGCTGTCCGAGGGCAGGGTCCCGCTCCATCCACTGCTCACGTCTGAGCTGCCAACTCCTCCGGTGTCACCAGCGGAAAGGGTGAACACCCCCCCGCGCTACCGCTCCCCAAGTTGACTGCCCCGAGCTTTGCCGAGCACTCTGGAAATCATTGCATGGGTTCCTGTCACCTGTAAATTTGCCACAGGCTTTGAGCTTGCTGCAGCATGCGTTGCTGGCAAGGAGCCGGCCCTGCGGGCTTAACGGGCCAAGAAGCTCAAGCCCAGACGGCAGGGAACACAGAGGTAACAGTCAGACAGAGGACCCGAAGCAGAACGTGCCTCAATTCCACCTTTTCAAACCAGCAGAGGCAAGTGCCCTCCTGTATTCCCTGAAGAGGTGCTAACCTCTCGGCGGTGCCGTCCGCACAAACATTCCCCGTTGCAGAATGCTGCCCGCAGCTTCCTAGGACACCTTCTCCCAGTAGATTCTTGGAAACCATGAACACAGCTTCCCAAAAGAGAGTCCAGCACAGCTGGCTGCCTCACCCGCCCCACAGTGCTCAGAGGACCCTTGGGGCTCTCCAAGCTGCAGCCGGGATCGCTATCTCGCAAACCCCTCCCTGATGCAACGCAGAAGAGCAGGACCTGCTCTGGGCATCGCGCCGCCGCGGCACCAGTGCCAGGGCTCCAGCGCCTCTCACCTTCATTCGGTCATATTTGTCATCCACATCTTGCAACCAGGAAATGAACTGTCGAGCGTTGAAACGGTCTCTGACCGATTTGTTTTCATCTCCCTAAGCAAAAAACAGCAAAAGGGAATTACATGGTACTTTTTTTTTTTCTTTTAAAACAGCCAAAGTCCTAACAGACCACATTCAAACCCCTCTTACAGCACACTCACTAGAAACGGGGCTGAGGTAACAAGAAAGATGTCTGCAGGGAGCAATAACGGAGCATGCTCCTCTGGCAGCTAAGGGCTTCGGCCTCGGACACAGATGCTGTGCAGGCACACACACCCTTTTTGTTTTCCTTGCAGAGCGCTAAGAATCCGTTTGGGTCAGCCCCTGTCACAGCACCTGCAGCTCTCGGTCTCCTTCAACTCACGCCCAAGATCATAACGTCTTCAGTGCAGAAGCACAGACGCTTTTTTTTTGGCTGGGAAAAGCCGAGGGATAAAATCAGGGCTCCTGAATCAATATGCCAGGGCACTAATAAATTCCACTACAGCATCGCTGCACGGGATCACTTCTGCAATGCAGCAAGGTGCTTTCTTCAGAGCAGACAGGCTGGTGGCGCAGCTGCGGCGCACAGGCCGGCAGAGGGTGCCGACGGGACCGCTCTGTCCCACTGCAGCGCCTTTTAATTCTTACAAAGCCGCACAGCAACAGAGACTGCAGAAACCAGACGTGATTCCCTCCCTTCTCTGGCACAGAACTATGTGAAATCGAAGGAAGAAACGCTCTTTTTCTGTGGACTGTGCAGCAGAGGCTGGCTCTTTCAGAGCCAGTCTTCAGATACAAATTAATTTAATGGCGCTCTCCCCTTTATGCAACATGAAAAGAAATCCCAGAGCGTAGATAAATAAACCTTTCAAATGTGCAGATGATCCTGATCAAGAAGAAGGGCAGAGGGTCGTGCGACTCTCTGATAAACATGAGTCATCATTGCTGACACCTGAAGCTCCCTGCATCACCGTGTTCCCAGATGTATTTCCTTCCCCTGCATGCACACGGGGTATCACAGAACATGCGATTCAAGTCCGCCCGTAACTGAGTCAGACTAGTCAACCTGGGCTCACGCTGGGAAGGTCTCTTGCAATATGTCCTGTATCTGTGTGTGGTGGTGTGTGATAGGTACCTAAGTAGGAAGAGCACAGTAACATCCCTCCCTTCCTCCCTCCCTCCAAAAAAAGCACATCTCCCTTGGGACCCTGTACAGCCCCTGTGAGTCACCTCATCACCATAAAGACAGGCACTGACCTGATTTTCTAGAGGCATGTTGTAGACCTCGGAGTCCAGCAGCATGGTGCAGGCACTGAAGGGCACAGCCTGGTTTGCGATGGTCCTCGCTGCCCGACAATGAACTCTCAAAATCTCCTGCTCACAGGAGACAATCAGCTTCTCCTGGGCAAGAGCAGAGGAAGCAGTGAGTGTGGCAGCCCTGGGTTCCCAGCAAAGGAAATTCCCTGGCCTCTTCCCCAGCAGGAATTCCCCCGGAGCGCTCCCTTACCCGCTCGATGCTGTGCTGGAGTCGCAGCTTCCCCCTCACGGCTTCCTGCTGCTTGAAGAGCTCCTTCAGCGGCTCTGCTAGCGACGGCGGCGGGGCGATCTATGGACACACAACAGCAGAGGGTTACAGGCAGCAGCTCTGGCTGCGTCCGCAGCCCCATGGAGGGACCTGTCCCCACTGCCACGCAGGCAGGGGCCTCGAGCTTGGAAGAGGCAAGGCCATGCGGTGAGAGCAGGTGCTTCCCAAGGGCTTGGAGAGGGTAGCGGGGCCACCTCGCAGGGCGCTGCCCAGAGCTGCAGGAGCAGAAAGCCTGCATCTTTGCTCAGCAGGCAGGCAGCAACGCCCTGCCCTGCCGGGGTCAGACCACAGGCAGGGATGAGACAACAGGGCAAGAGATGCTCAGCGCAGAGAGGCGAGCGCAAGCTCTCCCAACCACCTGCCTGCTCACCCAGGGTGTCGCAAGGGCAGTTAGTAACGGGGCCTGAGAGTCTCCAGCAAAAGGGACGAAACTGTTAAGACAAGCACCGCCAGAAGCAGCCCAGTCCGCACCCTGCAAAGGGTTTGTCATGCACGTGAGGAAAGAGCCACAGGACTAAGCCAGGGGAACAGGCAGCCGAGGCTGCTCTGCATTTTCCTCATGAGCAAAGCACGCCTCAAGCTCAGTGCAAGTTGCAGGACAGCAGAGCAGGTGGCTCTGAATTACTCCAGGAAGAAACGAGCAGATGTGACCACAGCTCACGGCTCTGTGGCAGGCAAAGCTTGCACTAACTCATGAAACAGGGCTCCAGGCAGATGCTGGTCCCACTCGCTGCAGGAATAGGCACTATGTTTTCATCCCTCAGTTTCAACACAGCTCATACTTGGGGGAAATGGAGATTTTCCCCAACACTTGGCCTGTTGGTTCACTTAAGAGTCGTGGCTTCTGAAATGGTAGGATATATTAGACTCCTCCAAATAAAGTTTTGTGCAGGGGTAAAAGAAGAACCTGTTTATATTTGCCAGTGGGAAAATTCCCTGTAAGAATGTTACACCAGTAAGAACTTAGGGGCCTCTCTGAGGATCTTGCATGGACCTCATTGCTGTTCCGGACAGGCGGAAGAAAGGCCCGTGGACCAGGGTATAACGCACTAGCTGTAGTAGAGAACACAGTTTGACATGGCAGGTCGTATTGACCCTCCTCCTCCTCGAGGCTGGATTTACTGCCTGGAGCATTAAGTTTATTGATGCATTTGTATTAGCAAAGTCCATTCATGCAGCACAGCAAGGAAATGCAGGTCCCATTGCCAAGGAGTTACCGCTATCGGCAAGTCAAACACTGAAGCTTTAGTAGAATCAAGGCAGGAGGTAAGAGCAGCTATCTTTTCCTTACAGTCTTCTAGGTTCATTATCCAATTACTATATTGCTTGTAAAAGCAATTTTGCCTTCTGGCCTCAAATCCAGCAGATTCATATAAACTCACTCTAAAGCCTCAAAATATCTTAGGTTCCTAAGCGCAGCCTAAGGTCTTGTCTGCAAAAATACAACAATCTCGGAGGATGCATTTAGCACGCAGCCATCCCCTTACTGAGGCTCGGTTTTGTCACCACGAATACGTTCTAAAAGTATGCTAAAGACACCGCTGGGCGCCATCAGCACGGTAAGAGCGCTTTCACTGCATTAGAGGACAACGTGGTTGTGCTGGTAACAACAAGGGAGAGGAGAGTCCCTGACGCTGTCTTTTAAACTGACTTGCAGAAATAAGAGAGGGGAGAAGGTGACTCACCACTGGAATATGAAGCTTGCTTAGAGGTTTGCCATCCAATAGGTAGGAGCCAGTATAGGTGACATATTCAGCGTAACACTGAGGAGCCTGGGGAGTAATATAGCAGAGGATTTTCCGCTTCTCCTCAATCTTTTTCCTGATTTGGAGGTACTCAAAGTAGGGGTTGGATCTGTCACTATGATAGGGTTCAATGTCATCCAGTTTTATAGCATCTACGATAGCTGCCAGTGTTTGCTGTATCATCTCTCTAGTCTGCTGGGTGGAGGTGTTGATCTGCTGCTGCAGCTGCTGGTTGGAACGCTGGAACCTGCGTTTTCGTGGGTGCTGAGCCTGGGAATCATCTTCCTCTGTAATTCGGCCTTTGGCACGTGTGGAAGGTGCAGAAGCAGGAGGAAATTCCTTCTCAGAAGATGCGGCATTCTGCTTGTTTTGATTGGCCAGCATCTGGGCCCGGTTCCTGGTAATCCGCTGAGGAATCTCTTCTATTTTGGGTGGTTTGGGAGCTTCTGCTACTGGTTTTTGTACTGGTTCAATGACTTCCGCTTGAGCGTTCCCTGGAGGTGCATCTGCCTGGGAGGAAGAGACTTGGCTCCCACTGCGCGCTGCAGCACTCTCCTGCGTGATGCTGCTCTCGGCAGTGGTCACCGGTGGAGGACAGCTTTGGGAACTGCTCTCTGCCACCCCACTGGAAGAAGAAAGGTCTTCATGAGTGGGCTCCACCTCTTTGCTCTCTGCCTGAGCAGGCTCTGATGAGGTCTGTTGGAAAATCTGTGCTTCTGATTCCTCTATTCCTTTTTCTTCAGGTACGTTCAGCACTTCTGAGGTGGCTTCTTGTGCAGTCACTTCCGATTTCTGCTCCTCTGCTTGCGGTTCTGTTTCCACAGGCAGCGCAGTAGTTGGCTGGCTGGCTGGCGGCTCCTCCTGTTCACTGGAAGCTATTACAGACGCACTTGCTTTAATAATCCCAGCATTTGCTTCTGAAGCTGCTACCGGACTTTCTTCTACTGGTTCTGTTTCCGTCATCTCTGTCTCTGGAACATCTTTAGGTTGGAGCGGCAACTCCGGTAGCGAGAAGGGGCCGAGGTCCAAATCATCTTCTGTATTGGTGAATGGATCAGGCCACGTTACAGGCTCCTCTGTATTTGCAGGTGCTGTATTATTGTTTTCCAAATAGTTGTTTTCTGGTGTCTTAACAACTTCTGCCTGAGTTTCTGTTGGCATACAAGGAGGCTCTGGAGGTATCTCAGGTGCTTCTTCTGGAAGAGGCTTGCAGTTAGTGAAGAACGTGTCCAGTCTAGTAGGGGACATATAGGGCGCTTGCTCATCAGCAGTTGCTATTTCTCCTGGAACGGCTTCTTCAGCATCTTCCTTGACTTCATCAAGCCCTGGTTCAGATACTGACAGAGGGTAAGATATAGGAGAAACTGGGTACGACGCATCTGTGGGAATGAAGGCTACTGGTGTAGGATGAATTGGTTCTAGGGAACAGAGCGGTGGTTTAGGGGACTCAGAAAACCTCTGGGGAGATTTCATTAGAAGTTCTGAGCCCATGGACCAGCCGACAGAGTGCTCTGCTGGGTTGCCCATCAGGCTGGGAGGAATTGCAGTGTCAGGGTTTCTGGAAGGAGCGTTGTCCCAGTCCATATTGTTTTGTTCTGGCACAGCTGAATTAAAATGATTTTCTTCAATTGGTGGTAAGAAGGTAGGTTCTGGTGGCATAATCGAAGCAGTAGCTTGCTGCTCTTCTGTAGTATCCAACGGCATGCCAAGATCAGGAGGAAGAGCACTTTCTACAGAAGGGGCCAGCAGTTCATCTCTATGTGAAGGGGAGGATTTTGCTTGTAAACCAGAAAAGACACTTTCAGGTGACTGGGCAACCCCGCTGACGGCTCCTGGTGCACAGTGCAAAGCTTCCACTTTAGGTGATGAAACCCCATAATCAGGGGAATAATACCCAGGAGATAAACACTGGAACTTCTCTGCAGGAACAGAGGGAAGGGGAACTTTTTCCTCCATTAAATGCTGCACTGGAGAGTCATAATTTGATGTTGCTGGGACACTTTGCTGCCTGAAAAATTTATCTCCAACACTGAACTCTTCCTCAGGTGCCCTTCTGATATCAACAGAGATAGAACGGTAAAGGTTCGTAGAGGCTATGGTACGTGTTGGGGTCTGACTCGGATTCTCAGGGAGCCCACTAGAAACATTTGCATATCTGTCAAAGAAGGATGGAGAACACGCGTTCATGGACATCGTGGATATAGGCAGCGAGTGCTGTGAGTCAGCACATTCGAACATCAGATCCGTGTAGTCTTCGTTGCTGCACGAAGGAGTCCTTGGTGTCTGCATCACCTCTTCGTAGCTTGGACAAGATACCACAGATGCTGGGGTTGGAACGCCCGTCGGCCTGCTCTGATCCGGCCGGGGAGACGCAGGAAGGATTTCCTTCAGCTGAGGGCCAGTTATCCAGTCTTTAGAATCTGTCCCAACAGCAGGCTGTGCCTTGTTGTCCGGCGACAGTATAGGAGTCAGCGGACCTAATTCTTTAAGTTTCTTGTCCTTGAGCTGAGTATCCAGCGTTAACGGCTTCTTTGCTGCCAGATCCAGGCTCCTCTTGCGCACCTCTTCAGAGCTTTTAATTTTGTCCTTTAATTTGGGGTCTCCAGATCTGTGTCGCATTTTCTCCATTTGCTTCATTCTCTCTTTGTGCCTTTTGTGGCGTTCCTCGATTTCCAGGTCCTTCTGGCTCAACATCCTCTCGAAGCTGGTCATCATCAGATCACCATCTCCCAGAAGTTTCTCCCTCGGCCTGGTATCCTTCTTGCCAGCATCTTTGGAAAGGGTTATTTTTTCATTTCCGTTGCTTATTTTTATTGACTCTGTTTTATCTTTCTCCTGGTTCTCCTTGAGTTTCTCCTTCAGCTTGGTTTCACCAAACTTGAGGTTTTCCTCCTTTGATTTATCTTTAAAGGAGGTAACTTGAGGACTGTCCTTGTCTTTAAGGGTTGACTTTGGCTCATCTTTGTGATGCTTAAAGAAACCATCTGCATGTTTGTCTCTATGCTTTTCCTTTTCTTCCTTCCATTTTTCCTTGTGTTTATCTCGCTTCTTTTTCTCTTTAACTGTGCTGATGGTGCTGGAACCATAAGTCTTTTCTTTTTCTGCCTTCTTTGACAGCTCTCTTTCAGAATCATTTTTATCTTTCTTTTCAGAAAATAAGTAATCAATGCTTTTTTCTGGTTCTTCATCAGGCTCTGCCTTCATGTTGTACGAAGTGCTAAAAGCCTCCCCATCCACAGAGAAATCTTTTTCATAATGAGTGGAATCCTTTCTGCTACTGGAGTCTTTAAATTCCTCTGTTTTTTCTTTTTTCTCCGTCTTCTCCTTCTTTGCTTTTTCTTTCTCATGACTTTTCTTCGACGAAGATGAGGAATGTCTGTGTCTCTCCTTCTCCTTGAGTTTGTCCTGCAAGCAAGGCAAAGGGAGAGAATCCTTAAATTTTTCTTCAGAGGCGTCAGTAAGAGAGAGATTAGAAGACTCAAAGAGGCTGGTCAGTCCTGGATCTTGTCCTCTATCTGTGAAGCTATCAGAAGAGATTTCACTGATTTTATCATTGGAGTCATCTCTGTAGTCATTCAGAGCTTCCTCCTCCAATTTTTCCAATAGGCTCTTCTCTGACTCTCCTCCTTTTGAAGACTTTTTCTCTTTGGAATGCTCTTTATCCATCTTTTCCTTATGCTTGTTTTTCACCTTATCGTCATTGGCATGTTTCTTTTCAGCTTTCTCAGGGAGCTTTTGCTTGTTTTTCTTTTCCTGAGTGGAGTCTATGGATGTTCTGTCTTTCCTGTCTTTGTACTTCTCCGTAGAATCTTTATCTTTCTTCTCTTTGTGTTTCTCAAAGGAATTCTTCTCCTTTTTCTCTTTTCCGCCTTCTGATGTTCCTTTGTCCTTTTTCTTCTCCTTAGAATCCTTCTCCTTCTGCTTTTCCCCTGAATGTTGCCTATCCGAGGAGTACTTCCGGTGTTTGTCGGTGTAGAGCTCCTTTTCAGCAGCTGCACTATCGTCCTTCTCCTGCAGACTGTCTAGTCGATGCATTTCGCTCCCAACCGTTTCACTGACTTTGAACCCTGTTAAGCTGTAATCATCCCTCTCATCTTCGCTTTCATCTGTGAAGATGTCTGCGATGCTGTACCAGCTCTTCTCTTTGCCTTTCTTCTCTTCCTTTTTCTCAGAGAAGTCTTCTCTATCTGCAGAGAAGTTTTTCTCTTTCTTTTCTTTAACCTGGTCAAAAGAACTCTTCCTTTCTTTGTCTTTGTTATGCAGGTCTTTATATTTCTCTTTCGATTCTTTTTTCTCTTTGAAACTTTTATCTAGTTCTTTATCTTTCAGGTTTTTCTCAGGAGCAACTTTTTCGTTTTTCTCCTTGTCTCCTTCTTTGGATTTTTCCTTGTATTTTTCTGGCTTTCCTTTTTCTTTTTTTTCCTTATCAGGAGCGTCTTTCTTCTCCTTCTCCTTCCCAGAATGGTGCCTATCCCAACTCTCCAGACTTTTGCCACTGAATTCAGGGTCAGACTTGTCCTTGAAGAATGTTTCACAACCATAGTCTTTAAATTCATCTCGATAGGGCTCTTCCTGCTTCGTTTTAACATCTTTTCGATCTTTAGAGCTATCAGAGGAATCTTTTCTATCTTTGTTGGTTTCACCTGTATCTTTTTCTTTTCTCTCTTTGACACTTTCTGCAGAATCCTTCCTCTTCTTGTCCTTTTCAGGTAAATAACTAGGAGCAACTTTGTGTCTTTCAGTTTGGTCCTTTTTCTTCTCAGAGTTTTTGTCCGCATAGTCTCTCTCTTTCTTTTTTAAGAAAGTGTCCTTTTCATTACGTTTTTCATTGTATTCTTTCTTCTCTTTCATCTTGTTTTCCTTTTTCTTGTCTTTAATTTCCTCTTTCACTGGTTCTATGATCAGTTTTGCCACAGTGTCATTTTTAATCTCCCTGAAGTCTGTTACTGGAGAATCCCAGCTATCTTCACCTTTGAAATCGAAGGAAGAATCAGATGACAAGTCTGAAAACCATCTCTCTTGTTGATCGTCTGAGAGGCTGAACTTTGTGTCCTCGCTCTCAGCAAATTGGCCTTTGTTATTAAACTCATCAAACCCAGACTCGTCCCTGTAAACTTTTTCTTTTTTGCATTTTTCTTTCTCTTCTTTGAAGGGTTTTTCTTTCTCTAGTTTAGCAACTTTCTCCTCCTTCAGATCATTCTTCTTTTCAGATTTTGACTGTTTGTCCTTTGACTTCTTCTTTCTTTCTTCCTTGTGTATTCTGGGCTTCTCCTCTTTGGGAGACTTCTCCTTTACAGGCTTCTCTTTTTCTGATTTACTTAATCCTTCTCTGAAGGATTTGCTCATGTCTTTACTACCGTCTTTGACTTTTCTTAATGATTTCTCCTCTTTTGAGGATTTTCCAGTCTCATCTTTAAACAACCATTCTTTCTCCTCCACTTTACCTTTGGGGAGCTTTTCTTCCTTCTTACAGTGTTCTCGCTCATGCTTTAACACTTTCAGTTTATTTTCGACTGGATTTTCTGTCTCTACTATCAAGCCTTTCTCAGGCTTTTGTTTAGAGTCCTCAAACTCAAAAGAAAAGGTTTTGATTATTTTAATGTCTTGGCTGATGGGACACTGCCCCTTCTCCTTGTTTTTATGTTTGTGTTTTGTTTTATGCTTTTTAACAACCTTCCCCTCCTTGTCCAGCTTTGGAATTGCTCCATCCACATTGGTATGGAATGAATTCTTTTTCTCAGGAACGGTGTTGTGTGGGTTGTTTTTCTTTTTGTGCTCTGGTTTCTTCCTGACTGGCTTTAGCGACTCTAAGCTCGAATCCTCAGACGAGTAGTCTGACTCGCTTGTCAGTCTCGTCCTTGTGGAGTCCGATAAGGAACTGACATCTGACCAAGCTGGAGAAGATATGGTTTTCCAATTGTCCGTCCTCCAGTGCTTGGAGTGCTGTTCTGTAAGATTAGGATTATGTTTTTGGGATGCTAAACTCCCATGAGAAGAGGTCGATGAGGCAGACAGAGAGTTAAACAAGGAGGATTCCTTTAGCACTAGCCTGGAGTCCTTTACACAGCTAGAGCTCTGAAGAGAGTCTCTATCATCCTCCTCACTCTCCACGTTTTCACTCTCTGATTCAGAGGAACAAAATTTGTCATTTTTTTTGCCAAATCGAACCTCTTTGCTTTTAGTCTCCTTCTTCCGCTTCTTTTTTACTTTGCTTTTCTCCTTCTGCGGCTTCGTGCTGGCGGGCTCCCGGATCTTGCTGCTGGGCAATATCGTGTGAGTCGAGAGTCGCAGCTTCTCCGCAGTCCCCACAGCAACGCTAGTCTCCTCCTCGTCCGAGCTGTCCGATAGGATGCGGTGGGCAGCTTTCTTTGGTGTAATTGTGTTATTTTTAGTATAAGTTTTCACTTCCATTTTGGGTATGGAAATGAAACTGTTTGCTTTAGTCTCTTTTCTGTAATCCTTTTTCAGCAAATGTTTGTCATCAACTGGCGGTACCCGGTCCTGTTCATCGTCCTCATCAAATTCATACTCATCCTTCACTGGGGTGATGGTCTTGGGCGGCTCCTGGGCCTTGGGCTTGTGCTTCAAACCCTTCTCAAACTCTGAGTCTGTGTTATTGCCATCAACAGAGCTGGAGGGAGCGAAGGAAGGGGCGTCCTCCTCTTCTGAGGTCTCTGCAGAGAGAAGAGAACAATGCGTTAGGCCTCCGAGGGGCACTGGGGAGTAACATCATCACAATCTGCTGCAGAGTCCTCAAACCCTCGGGAACAGCCCTGCCGCCCCTTTGCCTCACCCAGCCTTTGCTAAGCCTGCAGCTAAAAACTCAGAATGCAAGTTGGAAGATCCTTCAGAAAGGAACAATTGTTCGGTCTCAAACCTACGAGGGATGTTCCTGAAAACAACGTCTGGGGTGTATCAAGAGAAAAAATTTTTAACAAAAGAGAGTGGCAGGCCAAGGCTCCCCATAAGACTCAAATGTTTTCTCCAATTAGAACTACTTAAAAGCTGCAACCTTTCCCATCTAGTACAGCCACGGTGGTGGCACTTGCGGGGCAGGCTCTGGCAGTGCACCCTACTAGCCCAGGAGCACAACCTGAAAACGTCAGCACTGGGACAGCAGAGCTCCTTGCCTCCCTAGCTGGGAAGGGACAGAAATACACAACACGTGCACTCAAACTTCTTCCTTTCTATGAACAAGCTGGAACATTACCGACATTTTAAAGGTAAGACATCCATTTACCTGCAATTGGCTTCCAATCCTACATCTCGATTGCACCAGGCAAGTGATCTCAACGTAGGCTTCCAGGGCAAACAGCTAGAGCTCCCGGAGCTAAAGGCTGGTAGTTATGTTGTCTGAATTTGAGAGTTACAGCTACAGATGGACTCCTGACCGTGACAGCAGCGTGCAGATATTCTGACAACAGTCTAACTTCACTGTCCTCTTAACGTCTCTGTATTAACAGACAGCTGCAGGCCACAAACATCACTCCCATGTTCACATAAAGGTCAATCTCACCTGTTGAGCTCTCTTCACTAGAGGGATACGTGGTCTTTCCCAGGAGTAGATTCACCATGGTGGGGGAATTAGCTACTTTTAAAGGTGTCTCTCCCTTCCTGTTGCTTTGATGAGGATTCCCTCCATAATGTAACAACAATTTCACCACCTGAAAACAGAAATTGAGATTTGAAGATGAAGACGCTCATAAAGATGTTTCAGTTCCAGGCTTTTTGCAGAGCTTTCAGATATACGAGAAACAGGAGGATGCCCTCAACCTACAGAGCAGCCTGTCCTCAGGCCACAGGACAGGCCTTAATGACACTAAGAGTCACTGATAAGAAAGGAGACAAAAAACGGCAACATGAATTAATTTGGGCAGGAAAGAAGGGAGAAGAACTAGGGCTGCCTCTCTTCCCTGCCCCGGCAGAAAAACGATCTATTCTCCTGCAAAGGGAAACACCAAGCAAAACATTTAACAGCACTGGGGCAGGGAAATTCTCATTAAAAGCCAGTCATGAAATCCAGCAAAAACCAACCTTGAAGTGCCCGTTATTCGCTGCATCGTGCAGCGGCGTGTCGTCGTCCAACCCCTTTGTGTTGACTTCGGCGCCTGCAGCAAGCAACTGCTTTGCAACGTCATAGTAACCCCGGTTACACGCCTCATGCAACGCTGTCCAGCCTGCAAGCAAACAGACACTCGTAACGCGGATATCGTCTCTACGGAGAGAATTAAAAACAGTGAAAAATATCCTCCCGCCACACAAGCCATAGCTGCCAACGTGTCAAGGTGCCCATAGCCCTGATGGCCAGCACGACTGTCCCCCGACCAGCTCCCAAGCGGCGCAGCAGGGTCCACATGACAAAGACTCTTTGCACCAGAAACCTGCAGCTCTGCCTCGTAACCCCAAATACTTGGTAGGTAAATCCATCCCACTTTTCCCTCTGGTAGCGCAACGTGCCACAGACAAATCATCTGCTAGAACTGACGTAGCTCTGGGAAATCAAAAGGCAAAGTTTTGGGTATGAAATTAAGAGAATTGCTTGTGGAAGTCAGATCTCAAATCCTATCCCCTCTCCTACTCCTCCGCAAGAGGAACGCTGCTGCTCGAGTCAGAAAGGAGTTCGGAACTAGAGACGTTCCTCTGAAACATCCCCCACACAGACCTAACAAATATTTTCTGCCTGCTTTCCAAAGCAAGCAGCTCTGCCACCGCAAACAGGCCCCGATTTCCGAGAGAAGCCAAACAGCAGATCTCCACAGTAACAGCGGCTCTCCTTCTCAAACAAACCTCTGAAGAATACAGAATGAAACATTTTATCACGTGCAAGCAGGCTATTTTTAAGCAGAAACTGTTTTGAAGTTTCCCAGCAAATGTGCATGGCTCCTTAAGTATGCTGCTGATAGCGTCGTGGGAGCTTAATCAGTTACCTTCACTTGGAGCATCGAAAAGGGGCACCTGTGACCAAAATTAATCACAACCGATACTTCAGTCTAGCACTGATATTAATCATACAGGCGGAGGAACACGCATATCTATTTATAGCCAAAAAATCGTGCTAAGAGAACAGCAAAGAGCAAAGGCAAGCTCTTGGAAGTGCCAGGAGAAAGGCTGCCTCATGCTAATTTAGCCCCCTCGTGGGTATGGGAGCGCAAGAACGACACAGTTCATCTCACGACCACCGCTTCGCTGCAAGACCGTTCCCTTCCCAGGGCTCGGCCGCGCGAGCCGCCCCGCAGCCTGCTTTCCTCTCCCCGTTCTGCACCTGGCCTCGGACTCAGCTTTCTCACAGGCCTGTCTAAAATTGCCATCACCAGAAGCAAGAGCTTCGCAATCCGGCCAAATGGAGGAGACGGAGGTGCTATCACGTCTGGGCGAGGAGCTGAGGTTCCCCTAGAAAGCTCCAAGCACTTTCTGATTTGGATTCGCCGCCGGAGCAGCTCGGAGGCTGATCCCCCCCGAGCCCGGCACTCCGGGCGCGCGCCGCTCCCCCCCGGCTGCGCGCTCACCTTCTGCACTTCAAAAACCAAAACCCAGAACGCCGCAGCTATTCACCATTCAACTTTGGAGCGATGATTTTACAAACCTAAGGTTTTTAATATTTTCGTGCACACGGTTTCTTACGTTTTAAGTAAAACAAGAGCTACAACAGCCCACCTCCCTTTGCAAATCCTCCTCCAGACTTCAAAGACGACACCCATGTGGGAGGGAAGAAGAAAACAGACAAGAGGGTCCCTGCCACAGGCGCAGAGCACAGAGCCGCGACAGCCCCAAGGAATCGCTACAGCGAGTCCAGCTCAGCCTCTCCTCCCCGAGCGGGAGCGCGCTCAGCGCCGGCAGGACAGCCAGGGAATTTAGCTGCCGAGCTCTAAGGTGGGAACTGGTATTTTTCAAGGATTTATTCCTTTGACAAATCTGTAGTAGTTCTTTCTAAAAGACAGCAAGACTTCTTCCCCCCCAAAAGGGTAAAATTATTTTTGGTTAATCCCCTCTTTATAAATAGCAAACCTGTGTTATAAACAAACTATTGTCTCCGGTAGGAGTCGTTCTTGGAGAGGGAACTGAGTTCAGGCAGATGGGAAGCGTGCAAGCCGTGGGCTGGCTCCGCAGCACCCCAGGGCTGCTTACCCGCAAAGTCTTTCACATTGACGTCTGCACCCTCGATAATGAGCTCCTTGATGCGCCGGGCATCTCCTCGGATGGCAGCGCGGTGCAGCCGAGTCTCTCCTCGCTCGTTTCTCTTATTTACTTTATCTTTGGTTTTGGAGGCAGAGTTAGGAGTTCCCTTCTGACAAACCGTAGACTGAGAGGGATGCTTTGGTGTTGTGTCAACTGCAGGGAGGAGAGAAACGTAGTGAAGAGCTGCAATTCAAAGGAAGACCTAGACCCTTAGAGGGAGCTGTTGCAACATCTTTAATCTTGCCTCTCAACTGAAATGTTCACAAGGCACCAAGAGGCAACTGAACCTCAGAAGCTGATGTGAAGACAGAGGAAAGCCTGTGTGTGTATAATACAGATATTAATTGCAGGCTGCCAAAGCCCACTGGAGAGAACTGTAGTCCTTGACAAGACTGTAGGCAATAACCCCATGATTTAGGAGTAGACAATGCATCTCCTTACCCTAAAACCTCATTTCCTAAGGGAAGCAGCCTTTTACCAAGAGCATGTGAGGTCTGACAGCCTTGGGAGGAGAGCACGCATTTCCTGAGAGAACAGCTGGATGCTTTGACACTACGCAGCTTTTTCCCCCATCGCCCCCCAAGTAACAGCGGTGTAAGCTGCTAGATTTGTGTTAAGAACAACAAAACAGGTGGCTAAAAACTGCAACATTTGTGCATAAGATGCAGACATAAATATACAGACAGCACAACGCATCTAAAAAACCCGGAGGGGGTGTCATAATATGCCACAGATAAAATTACTAAAATACAAAATCCGTGGTAAACACATTCCAGTTGCTCTGCATCTCAAGTTACAGTGTGCACTGGTTACCAGTTTCATCCTTTTCCACAAGAAGAAACATTTTAAAAATACCCAAAGAGGATGATATTCTGTCTTTTATTCCCCAAATTCCTTCACTGAATTAGCCCGAGCTGCCAGCAGGAACTCAACACTCCGGCGCAGAGGAGGTTACCAGGGAACTCAGGTTCTAGTTAAGCCGTCAGAGCAGGCCCAACTGTGGCCTGGATTTGGCCCATGGGACACCTCTTACCACTACTGCCTTATACTGGCAGCGACTGCCTGAAGGATCGGCAGCCCCCAGGCACGCACAAACGCCGGCGGCGGTCCGGCATGCCCCACGCCAGGGCTGAGCCCCCCGAGCAGCCACGGGACTGGGGTGTCGTCCTGCTGCCCGGCTCCAGAGCCGTGCTTCTGCGCGGGGCCCCCGAAGGTGCCCCCAAGCCCAGCACCCAGCCCACGGCGCTGACAAAGGGCAGACCCTACGGAGGGGTAAATCAGCCCTTCCGCACCTGTTTGGGCAACACCTACTACTACTTTGGAACTGGAGATGTTTATCAAAGTCGGGGCAGTTACGTGGAGATGGCAGGAAACAAAAGCGGCCGAGAGAGGAAGGTGGGCAGGAGCGAAGCACCCCCGTCCTGCAGCTTCGCTCCCATACATCCCGCTTTGCGTCTTCCCAGGCAGCAAAATCGAGCTGAGCCCCAGCGTTCACGCTTCCTGGGTGGCAGCTAATCTCCGCTGATGCCTATGATCTGCTCAAACTACCTGGTAACCGATGCAGCTGTGCCCTGAGCAGCCCAGGCACCCGCGAACCTCGCTGCAAGCTCACGCATGCCTGCCCAACCTCCGAGCAAAACCACGCTTCAGCTCTCACCTGGGCTGTTTGCAGATTCCTCTGCTGTCATCTGCATAAGCAGAGCGACTTGCTGGCGCTCGGAGAGCGGGTACCCGGCCCGGATTCCTGAAAGGCCCATTCCAAAGAGCAAGCCGGGCTTTCGAGTGGCGGGCTCCTTCTTGATCCTCTTCCGTTCTGGACCCTGCTTTTCTGTGATGCAATGAGACACAAAAGACAGGAAGGTTTCATCCGTGAATGTCACCATAACCGAAAACCACCTTCATTGCTGAGCAAAGTGCTCACAGCAGCTTTCCAAGTCTGTTTCAGTATTTCACAAATTAAAAAGAAGCCTCTGGTGAAGGAAGCATCCTCGCGGGAGAAGCGCTGGTGTTTCCCAGCAGCGGCACCTGGGACTGGGACGGACGCCCTCGCCTCACCGCTGCCAGCCCAGCCCCGGGCTGTCAGCAGCCTCCGCCGCCAGCGTGGCCGACGGGCTAGCCTGGAGCAGGAGGGGCACCTTACCTCGGCCTTTCCTGGCGCAGGTCACCGGCAGGTTTCTAACAGCTTTCCTTGTTGTGTCAAGCTTTCTTCCCCCCCACCCCTTCACTCCCTTCTCCCCCCACCTTCAAACAGCAGCACAAGAGGGAGAGAAAGTGAGTCCATAGTGGCGGCCGCTGCCAGTACTGTACCTTCCATCTTGCTTCTAGGAGCCTCCATGTCATGCCATGGTGCTTCGAGGAGCGAACACAGCCTTATGCCACCACAGCATGGACTGAACTGGAGGCATCTAAAAGCATCAACAGAGAGTGCTAACGAGACACAGGCGAACAGCTCGGAAACGTTGCCATCTCACCCCCGTATCACAACCAAGTCACAGGCTTTGCATTCAAACCACCGTGACACCAGAAACCCCTGCAGGGATGGGGCTCAGAGGATGGTGCCCAGGTGGCAGCAGGCTGATCCTCTCCTTCCAAGGAGGGACACAGCGGTTTGGCACACGCGATACACCTGAAGTCAGGCAGATAAACTGTTTAGCCACAGCCGTTCCTGCACCTCCCCACCTCCCCCCCGAAAAAAACAGGAGGGAAGGAAGGGACTCCTGGGCCCAGCTCCCAGCCTGACCCACGGCCTCCTACACCATCCAACTGCAAGGCACCTCCTGCCGAGGGCATGAGCGCAACCACCTCTGAAGCCGGGGTTTGCTGCTGACCTGCAACGTGCACGAGGACGGGACAGACTCCAAGCCTCTCCCGCCCCTCAGCAAGCCAAACAAGGGCCCGCTGGGAGCCGGACCCGGCTGAGTGCTGGGCAACCTGCTGACTCCCTCCCCTCTGCCCAGCTCAGCTCACGCACCTAACCCCTGCCACAAGCCTGAACCTACAGCTTTTCTTAAGCGGGTGTCCAGTTTTCGCTATGCAAATATTGATCCTCTTCCCAGACAAGGAGAGTCAGCAGTCCTTCCCCCGTGTTTCTGGCTTGCTTGCTTGTTGCTGCTCCTATCTGGAGAAAGCAGCAATTCTGCTGCATGCTCTTCGGCAGGCCTGCAGGACGGCGGCAGCAGAGTCCGGCCACGGGGACGTATCAGAGATTAAAGTTTCAAGGTGTCAGTTTAGGAAATACAGATTAAGTTTCCTTTACTAGCGCCAGCCAAACATGAAACAGAATACGCATCTGCAGAGCAGCACAATGATGCCCCGCCAACAAGCCAAGTCACATGTGCCTCAAACTGTCCTAAACTCCCCCAAAAGTGTAAAGACGACGTTGGGGTGGGGGGGAGAGTTGCAGGCGTGCGCGTGTGAGTGAGCGTGTGAGAATCCCTCTTTGTTCGTATATGTTTCTAAGCACCGATAGAAGTTGATGTTAAGGCTAACTGCACAGTTCACACTGTGCGCAGAGCACCTTAGCACAGTAACAATATTCTTAGGAGCCACATACAAAAGTTACCAAACGCAGGTGAACGGTTCCTTGTCCCAACATCGCATCCTCAAACGCCTGTTCGAATCGACGGCAGCAAGATGCGGCTGCAGAAATTGGAGCAGCCAGACGCCTCGCTATCGCAGACACGCAACAAAAACACCAAGCGCAGAGGGGCTGTTCAAAACCTCCTGGCACAAGCAGAAACTCTGCCATCGAACTGACCGCGTTCGCTTTGCAAGAGAGCGAATCCTGCCTGCGACTTTGAAGCGCAAGGTAAAAATCTTTGTAATGAAAAAAAGTTGTAACTCTACAGTCACGAGACCACAGGGCCCTAGCAGGCTCGTCCCCGGCGGGGAAGCGACACCCGTCGGGACGCTGTCAGAAGACGCAGAGGGCTCGGAGGGGACTTTCACGGCAGCAGGCCTGCCAGCATCTGCTGCCCCGGAGAGGAAGGCCCCTAACCCGACGCACTTTTCGGTGGGCTGCCGACAGGGCCGATCCGAGCCTCTCGGTGATGGAGCATGGGCAAGGTCTCTTCTGCTCAAAAGTCTGAATCCAAACGTGCTTATTGTCGGGCCAGGGATGTTTTGAGAATCCCAGAGAGCATTACAAGGATGATACAAGGAGTCTCAAAAACAGGGTTTGCAATCACGTAAACGTTTGCTAACGCTCTCCAAGAGACAGCGCTTCAACTCCGAAGCGGCCGGGGAGGGGAAACCCTGACAAGAAATAATCCCAGCGTCTGCCCGCCGTCCCTCCAGCTCCCGCGTCCTCAAACTGGGTGAGGGGGGGATGCGGAGGTCCAGGTGGATTCGCAGCGCACCGAACAGATGCAAGCTTGATGGACGGATAACCGCATCCATTTTCCTCCCTGGCACATCCGTATAACCATAACGCACGGTCAACAGCATCACGGGGGCAGCCCTGAGCACGCCTGCTGCATTAGCTCCCGCCGCGAGCGGGGGACGCCAGGGCCATCGTCGCCGCCTCCGCGGGCCGCGGCGGGCTCCCGGCACGGGCTCTCCCGCGCAGCCCGGCCTGGCGGGGACACCGGGGGCCTCTGCGACGACCAGAGGCACCCGCCCGGGTCCGGCAGCCTCGGGAAAGGCAAACGGGTCAGCCTGCAACCTTTAGCCTGGCTCTGTTTGTCTTGTATTTGTCATTTGGTCAACTTCCGTTATTTAAGTGACTTTTATCAGACCAACTTCCTAAGAATTAACAAAATTATAGATATGTATCACCTTCTGCTCAAAGTCCTCTGCTAACTGCTCTGATTTTAAGATCGCGTTTTCCTACCTGTAACAGCTCATCTCTAGCGCTGCGTGAAACCACACACACCCAACGCAGAAGCTGAGCAGCCAGCTCTGCAAAGGAGCGCGCGCAGAGCTACCCCACCGCCAACGGGCTGACCCCCCGAAACAGTCCCCCTTTCTCAGGCAGTTGCACGTAGTATTTTTTTTAAAAACCCTGGGTTTAAAAAGAAACAAAACAGAGATAGGTATGTTTTAAGAAAGACCTGTCTCTTGAAATCACAGTTTCTGCGTTGCACCTGCCCAGGACACGTACGTCGCCGACAGGTCCAGAGGGAACCGCGTGTTCCTCCCTCAGACTGCTAACAGAGATCTGAACCCGCAAGAATCAATATTGCTTCTCTATTTTTTAACGTGGTTATTCTCACTGGTACAGGGCTCGCACACAACCTCTGAGTAAAACCTTTCCCCCCAAACCTGCCCCGGACCAAGCGGGATTCCCAGCGACCCAGCGCAAGCCTTCGCGGCAGCCAGCCGAACGGAGGACAGGCCAAGATCTGCATCGCTTTATCACTGACCCTGCAAAGTCAGACGGAGATGCAAAAGCCTCAAGCTCTGAGCAGCATAAGTTCTGCTATTCATGCGTTTGGAGTTCAGCGGCTGCGTTGGGATGTGCACGAGCACACGCACCCGTCCCCCGCTGACGCTGTCGAGGCAGTGTACTTCGGTGATCCGAGAATAACGAAGGTTGCGTAACACGATTCCCTTTATCTATCCTGGGTTAAATTAGACTGCTTAACGGGATGTTAAGGGAAACTCTGAAGCGGGATGGCTGAAAGTGAGAGAGGTTTTCGACCACACGGCATTAACGTAACGACCTCTACTGGCACCAAAGGTCCTAAGCAGCCCAGGTGCAATTCCCACCGCTGCAACTCTGGCCGCAAAAAGCTTATACAGGGGAAAGCTTTTACTTGGCCGGTATGGAGCTTCGCGTGGCGACCAGCACACCGTCGGTAGCGCTGCGGAAAGCCAGCGGCCCCGGTCCCCGCGCCCCTGCCGGGCCTCGGAGCGCAGACCGACGAGCCCTGCGCTCCCAGCGACCCAGCGGGACTCGCTCTGCCGCCGTCCTCTCTGGCTCTCTTGGAAAACCCTGCCCCAGACCCGGCTGCCTCGAAAAGGCCTCTGGAAGGAATCTGAGTGCATCTAAACACGCAAGGAATGTGTTTGCCAGGGTGGCATTTTTGGACTGTGTTTAATCAGCGGGAAAACCTACAGCAGAGCTAAGGTGTAAAATGCTGCAACTGCTCGGCCGGCGATCCCTTCCTAACGGAATAGGGCAGCTCAGCATCCCGCCAGCAGCACGAGCCGGGCTCCGGTCGGGCTGCGTTGCACTAACGACCCGGCGGTGTTACAAACACCCGGGAGTTGCCTGCAGATGGGATGTTTGAAACGCGAGCCAGTTGCAATGGAGGTAGCTGCTGAGAAGGTATCGCCTCCCCGCGGCGGCGCGACGGGCCCGCTGCGCCCCTCCGAGGCGTTCAGAAGGCGGGCGGGCGTCCTCCTCTGCCTCGCGAAGGCTCGACGGAAACCGCGGCGGCTCCACGTCCGAGGAGTTCACCGGAAAGCAGCCCAGGTGAGAAATGCTCTTTTTGGCACGTGCTTCTGCAACGGCGAGAGCCCGGTCGCCGAGGCAGCCCCGGCCTCTTCCACGCCAGCTCGCTCTGCCCCCCGCCCGCGGCAGGACAGCGGTTCCAGAAACGGAGGTCTCCAGCCTCGCGCATCGCACCAGGCTGGGGCACCGCTCGTGCCTCCCGGCGGGCACGCCGCTTCAGCCAGCTTTCGGCACTCAGGATGCCCCTCTGTCTCCCTGCAGACGCTCCGGGAGGAAGGCGCGCTAGCTTCGCCCCAGCCGCGACCCTCCTTTTGGAGGGGGGAGCCTACGCGACTTCCAGAAACGGCCCCCGAGCGCGTCCCGCGCCGAGCCGAGGGCAGCAGGCCTGCCCCTGCCCCGCGGGCACCAGGCTGGGCAGCCTCGGCGCAGGGCAACGCTCCTCGACCTGAAACGCTGCCGGCTACCCAACCAAACGTTCTCCTTACGCCAGCCAGCCTTGCCGCCCGCCCAGGTCCCCCTCGCGCGCCGGCCTCGTCCTTTCCCCTCGCAGAGCAGCCCCGGCCTTCCAGCCCTGCTCCCTTCTGGGGTCCCTCCCTCGCCCGCGTCTCCTCGGAGGGAGCGCGACCCCGGCGGACGCCGCGCTGCCCCTTTATTGACTTTTGTCCCTACGTTAGAAAACTCGCCGGTTGCCTTTTTGCATGCTTTCACTAAAGCACGCTCACAAATTCCAGAAGCGCGTGCAACCGAGGGGCGGCCGACGCATGGCTTAGCGGAGAAACTAAGGCAGACCGCCGCGCGCCGCCCCGTCCCTCGCCCGCATCCCGCGTGGCCGCGCCGCTAACGGCCGCGGGGGTTTGAACCCGCCTCCTGCGCTCCCTCCTGGCTCCCCGCAGAGCCCGCCGGCGCCTCGGCCGCTTCCGCGCAGAGTCCGGCGGGGACGCGTCCGCAGAGGCGCCGGACTTCGCACCGGGGCGCAGGGCTCCTCGGCTCCTTCACCAAACCGCTAAGGGAACAAAAAGGGGCGGCAGCGCGCCGGGGGGGGGGGGGTTCTGCCGAAGGAGAAGCCCGTGCGGTTCTCCGAAGCCGCCTTTCGCTCACCCCGGCAGCAGGAAAGGGGCTAGAAGATCAAACCAGACCACAGGACAGCGGGCGGTTCTCCAGCGGCTTACACCGCAATCAAACCCAACGCGCTCACCGCAGGGGCTACGCCACCGGGCAGCGCGTCCCGCCGCGCCGAGCAGGCCTGCCCGACCCCTCCGCCTTCCCCGCGCGCCGGCTCCCTCCCGGCCGCGTCCAGCCTCGCGGCAGGCAGGGGGGCGAGGGTGCCGCCCGCCCCCTCGGCCCGTGGCCGCTGTGCGCGGGTTGTAGGCACTCAGGGTGTACGCGCGGGGCGGGGGGGGTCGCGGCGCCAACGGGAACGTTCCCATCAGCGCGGCTGGGCTGCTGCTGCGGCCTCCCAGAACGAGCCTGCGACTTGCAAAACCTGCTTGCAAAGTTCAACTGAAACCCCCTAAATTCCTATTCGTTCTGCAGTTGCAGAAATTCCCTCCCCCACAGAACACTTAACGTTAAAAAGCATGTGATCAACAAGATAAAAATAAATGGCAAAGCGACCGCCGAGGTCTCGCGCTCCCTCGCTGCGATAAGGCAGAGCGGGGCCGGCGGAGGGAGCTGCAGAAAGCGAGGCTTCTCCCCGCGCTCGCTCGCAGGAAGGAAGCGCCGCGCGGCGACGGCGCAGGACCCGCGCAGGCGGCCGGCGGCTAGCGCCAGCGCGGCTGCTCGCTCGCTACGTGACCGCGGCGCCCCGGTGCCGAGCCGTCAAAGGGCTTCTGCCCCCGCCGCCGCCTCCCGAGGCTTCCCCGGTCGGAGGGCAGCAGCCAAACGCAGCGCTGTCCCCGAGCCACCGGGCCGAACGGCGAGACCCGGCGGTGGCCTGAAGGGTACGCAGGAGGGCCGGGGAAGAGCCGGCTCGCAGCGACGCGCCGTGGCCTCCCGCGGCTCCATCCCGGATCCTGAACCTCAGCACCGAGGTTTGGCGCCGTCCCGCTCAGCCTCGCCCGCGCGAAGCAACAGAAAGGCCCCGAACCGGCTTCCCTGAGCCCGATCTGTCCCGCCTGGCACAGAGCTGCAAAGGGATTTTTTTTTTTTTTTCCCCCAGTCTGGAAAACGTTACTCCGGGGGTGTTTCTGGTTTTCAGCAGATTTAATGGAGAACTCACGCGAAGGCCTCAGCTCGCGGGCTCCGAGCTTCGCTAGCTCCTGCACACTCCTCCTGCTTCTAATTAAACGCTTTTCTGTAGCACCTTGCAGCAACGTTCAGGAAATTAAGAGAAACAATCACCCCGGGTAAATACCTCAGCAGCCGGGAATAACCCCCAGGAGCGCCCCGCTAGCACGGCGGCGCGAGAGGGGAGGGAGGGAGCCCCCAGCCCCGCTCCCCGGCGGGGGGAGCCGCCGCGGCACCCGGCCGCCCGCCATGAGCTGCTGCTACGGTACCGCTGCAGGAGGAGTGGACACGCTCCCCCACTGGGGAGGACCACCACAGCCAACAGCCCAACTGCCAGCCCCCTTATAGAGGCCTCCTTAGATGAGCCATGCCGCCCATTTATCTGTTTTTAAAGAAGCTCTTTTGCCGCTTGCTTCAACCTTCTGCAAACCTGTGGAGCAAAACTGCGCTCTTGCGTTGCTGCTGTCTAATTCAAGGATACTGCTCCGCTCCCATCGCTGAGGCGGACGCTAACAGGAGCTGCGCATGCAAACTTCAAGGAGAACCGAGGAGCTGAACAGAGCCCACAGCTGCCCAACGCGAGTCTAGCAAAAGCCAGAACGTGAGCGTGTTTCTAGGACAAAAGGATTTGACCGTTATCCCACAGGTGGGTCTTGTGCCCCAACCAGACTGCAGGTCATGCAGCGCGCGCGCTCACGCTGCTGCAACGGGAGGACACATCTGGGCCGCCGGAGCCGGCCGGGGGCTTTCCAGAGGTCTCGGAGCACATGCTGCTTCCTGGGGAGGCATTCAGGGGCGAGCTGTCTGCGCGCAGGCTTAGCACAATGCGGCTTGAACCCTTGGCCTTAGCAGAAACGGGGAAGAGAAAAGAGGCAGGGAAGAAAGAAGAAAAGCAGCGGAGATGAAAAATCTCTCGGAGCTGTCTTGAATGCACACTGCGAGACTCCGGGCAGGTTGTCTCCGCAGCCCGGCCCTGCAGCCGAGCAGCACAGCTCCTCGCTCCCCACTAATGCGTCGTACCCTGTAATGCAAAAAGCATCTCTTTAAACGGCTCCGACATGACAACACACGCATATAAGCTGGTACCCTGAGGAAAAATACCATTTCCAAATAAGCACCTCAAGCCGAACATCTCAGCGTTGCACGGAGCAACTAACCGTCAGCTCTGTTGTGACTTGGGATTTTCAACAGTTTATTCGCCAAACAAGCCCACCAACAAAAGATCGATAAGGACAAGTAAGAACGGCACAGGCAGCAGCAGAGGCTGCATCAAACCCTGAGGGAACGCACAGGTCTCTGCTTTTCTGATTCACAGCCTAGCACTCATTTTTATTGCAGAAGTTGCAGGAAATAAAACATTTTTGGAGCACGGCAGCTCAAACAAAGGGGGAAAGCAGGTTTAACCCGAGCGCGGCTAGTCTAGAGCCTGAGCCTGCAGACGCTCGGGCTCCCCGATGTCAGGCTGTTTGCGGCCTGGGCCCCAGCAGCTCAGGCACGAGCAGAAAGGTTCACGGCTACTTTTTCAGTTTGTGAGCAGAGGGATAAGCAGCATGACACCACTACTCCCAAAGCCCCTGCGGATGCCCCAGGGCCAGAATTTAGGGACAAGCAGGCAGAGGTGCTGGGGCTGGGGGGCACGTGCCAAGAAGGAAACGGAGGAGGAAAACGAGAGGAAAAACTCTAGTGGGGTCTGCTCTAGCGGAGCGGCAAGGAAGGCGCTCTTACCCGCTCCTGCGTAACAGTGATCTCTAACTGCTTCCTAATCAGAGGGATTTCGAGGGGCCGGTGACAAACCCACCCTGCATAAATACACCAAAAGGGTGGCAGAGACTTCGGCTGCGACAGTCCGGAGCGTAGGAGAGGTGTCCGTGGAAAGGGAGCAGCCCCCCGTTCACAACCACGGCCGGCGTCGAAGCGTGGGGCCGGAGCCTGCGACTCCTAACGCTCACCCGCCCGCTCGCGGATGGCGAAGGACCTGCAGGCCTTCACCCCAATGTTTTCAGTATTTTTAAAAGCACAATTCAGCTGGAACGGTTTAATGCTGTGCCCTAGATAGCTGCAATCCAAACATCAGCATTTTCCTCAAGCTAGGCGGTAGGCAAGACCGCACAGGTGTGCAGCGGTGCGGAAACGCATCTTTGCACCAGAGCGGCTGTTCAGTGACAAAGTGCCGAGAGGGGCGGTAAGCTTTGTAAGAGGAACCAGGAGGTTTGCATCAGAAACAACGCTCTCAACACTAAATATGAATAATCCTGAGAGCGCACAATTTTCAGGTCCAGACTTTTCATTTACCATGAAAAAGAGCTGGAGAAGGGAGGAAACAGGGGAAGGATGCTCAGCACGACTGCCGGCCCGGCTCCTTCCCACCCAGGAAGCGGGGGGCAGGACACTCTGCAGACAGCGCCGATAAAAGCTCTTGTATTAAAGAAAAAGCCATCATTGATAGATTTTGGTTCACAGAGACGCAGCACACTGCAACCTCTCGCTCTGCATGCTAAGGAGGCGACGCGGGGGGAGGAGGGAGATTTATGGCAGCTCCCGTCATAAAACGACCTGCTTTTCCGCGCAGCCCTTCCCAGATGGCTGATGCACACGGGGAGTTTCTCAGGGTGATCTGGAGCCTGGTGTTTGCCAGGCTATCTGCACTGTACCGGCATTATGGAGCCGGCGAGAAACGAAGAAGCTCCGACATTCACTCTCCCTGGTTGCTAGGTGAGAACAGTTTCTTGACTATTTTAGTAAAAGGACTGAAATTATACAACCAAAGAAAGACCCAGTGCAGCGCAGCCCATTCGAGTCCCCCAGCTGCACACAGCAGGCTGAAGCCAGCAACAGAAACACACACAAGTAAGAGTTTCATAGGCAGATGCCGTTTTTAATAAGCCAGCAATTTGCCTCTCACGGCTCTGCGAGCGAGGCGCGCAGCGCGGGCCACGGGCCCGTTCCCACGCAGGGTCGCGCACGCGCCGCCGGGAGCCCGGGAGGCAAAGAGCGGATGGTTTAGGTCAACTGATTCATCAGGCGTTTCCTAACGCAGCGATTAGCGTCGCACAACTTACTCGGGGGATTAGCACGAAGGAGGCTGCAAAGCAGCAGAACTTTTAAGCTCCCAGGCTCCAGCTCCGGCGAAGCCCGGCTCCTCCAGCAACTCCCTGGCCAACGAAAACCGCCCGACCGGGCCCTCGGCTCCCTCGCAGCTCTTCAAAATCAGAAAAAGGGTGACGTGCACCAACTCGGAGGGCTGGCTGCGTTTTGGTCGCCCCCAACGAGCGAAACGCCCGTGTCCCCGGGGGGAGCCGGAGGCGCCCCGCAGCGGGGCGGACGCCGCGCCAGCCCCTCCGCCGCGGCCGCTTTCCGGACGAACCTGGTGGAAAGCAGTCCCGGGGGCGAGGAAGGCGAGCGCTCGCAAACCTGCGGCCTGGTGGGACGGGCGCTCCGGGAGGAGGCGAGGAAGCTGCCCGACGGCCCGCGCTGGAGGTGCCAGCAGGGCGGCGGCGAGCCCCCGACACCCCTCGGCGCCCTGGCGGCCTCCCCGCCGGGGTGCCACGAGGGCTTTTACCTTTCGCTGCTGGGCCTGCAGCGCTCTCAGGCCCCAGGTTTCAGTTTTTCTCTGAAAACCAAACCAACGCGGCGTTCGGTTCTGCGGTCGCGCTGCTGCGGCTGAGGTCGCGCGCATCTCATCGGTAATTCCCTCCGACAGAGAAAGAGCAACACATCACACTACGTTTACATGACTATTCAAGTAAGTACAAGCACAGGGTGGCTACTGTGCCTGCATTTTTACAAGTATGCTCAAGCCCGGTATTATTTAGCAATGGCAGGGTTTGCACGTGACCTGGACAAAACTGAGCTTACCTCTTGTCTAAGCGCTCTGATTTTGCCAGCAAACACACACAAAAACTGTCCTCCTAGAGGTTTCACACAAGCCTAAAGAGTAGCAGCGGAAGATGAGGGGCTGGAGGCAAGAAAAAGCAGCAGCAACCCTGAAAAGGCTAAACCAACTGCCACGTGATCCTCACCTCACTCGGCTGAATCATCCCAGGAAAGGGACTTTCCGCACGCGAAGGGGGAGCTCTGGACGCCGAGCGTTGCTGCAGACCAGCCGCGCTGACCCAGCCTTGTTGAGGCCCTTCCAGCTCCCAGGAAGGGCTCACGGAGGCTGGAATTAACTCAAAGTGCTCGGGAGGGTTTTTAAGTCCTCACTCTCCCCGCAGATGACTCCAAGCCTGGAAACCCCAGCTCCACCTTCCAAGAGGCCGTGGGGCTCAAGCGAAGTAACAGCCTTAAATCTGCACGGTCCGGGAACTGTGCTCAGGAAGATCTGATGTAATGAATTTTGTATTCTGGACCGTGCGTTTGAGACGCTGACCTTTAAGCAGCATTACCTGACTCAGAACACAGCAACACAGAGCGGTAAAAAACAGGTCAGCGATAAGACTGCTCTCTTATTTACTCTGCAGCATGCACAGGAAGGCGGAGAGCATGCAATCGCAGCGTTAGGAGTCTGGTGCCTTTGAGTCAGCCCATGACTCAGCCGGCAGCGCCGTGCAGAACCGCGCAGGAGACACGAGCCTCAGGAGGAGGTTAGCGAAGACTCTCGCGCTGTGCGAGCCGGCTGCTGCCCACCTCTCCCAACCACCTCACCCCAGGGGGTTTCCCAGCAAGACCATCCCCTGCTCCCTGCGGTCTCCACAAGAGACTTTCCTACATGCTTTTGAATGTTAACATTTGCTAATTTGCTTTTTTTTTTTTTCTTTTTTAATGCCTAACCTCCTTTCAGCACAGCACATAAAGGAAGAGGTGACAAAGCTTCACAAGCTGTGTACGTTACCAGAGGAAAAGCTAGCTTTACTCCTCTGGTTTGTGCGAGGCTGCTCCGGGCTGCTATGGCCCTGGCAGGGACCAGGGCGCCCCACGGACACCTGCACGCGGAGGGCAGCACGGGGGTTGCACCAGCGTCCGTGGACACGAGGGAAAGAGCAGGAAGGAGGTAGGAGAAGGCTCAGGCGGAGAGATGCTGCTCCCACAGCGCCAAATCCGTAACACGCACAGTCTGGAGGCTTGCAGCTTTATGTATTTTTTTTTTTCTTTTTTTTAAGACAATCTATTTGGTTAACTCTAAAGGACCTTTGGGCCAGAATTTTGGCTCTAGAAGCCGTTTTGAAGGAGATAGCTTTAAAAGAGCTAACGCCGAACCTGCTGCAGCCACGCTGTGCAGTTTAACGAAAACGCTGCGTGCAGGCGCCAGGCCCAGAGGGGCAAGGGGAAGAAAACCCGCTGGGCGGGGGGTCCCGAGCGCTCGGGTCAGCGCCACGGCGCAGCAACGCCGCGTGGGGCAGGCCCGTTGCAAATAACAACGGATTAAGATCGAAATTGCTTCCTTTCTGCATGCATCAGCACCCCGCAAGCACGGCCCGCTCCTCAGCGAACCCAAGAGCGGGCTGCGAAGAGCAGGGCGCGAGGCAGGGCAGGCAGCCGCGGCGCGGGCGGCCGCCTGCAAGCGCCCACCGCCACCGAAAACCCCGAGCGGCCGTGGGCAACGCCGGCGGTCGGGGCGAGGGCTCTGCTCGAGCGAGGGACGTGGGTCCGTGCTTGCAGCCCGCGGGGAGGAGGGCGAGGCGACGCCGGGGCGCACCGAGGAGAGGCGCAGGGGGAACCGCGCGGCCCTCGCCCCCGTCCCGGCACGGGCCGGCGCGCAAAGAGCGCCGGTCCTCGCGCACGCGCCAGCTCCAGCAAAGCTTAGGAAGAGACCAGAAAAGGCGGCTTTGCTCTCCGCGGGGTATTCGGAGGAGCGGAGCGGCGCACGTGCCGGGCGCGCTGACGCCCCGCCGCTCGGGCCCCGGGCCCGTCCGCCAGCCGCGCGCCGGCCCACGAGCGATTGCAGGTGCGCAGCCTCGGGGCCCCCCCTCAGCCTCCCGAGGAAGCGGGCAACTTTTGCGCGCGTCCAAACAGGCCTCTCCCTGCCAAACGGAGCCGGTGGCAAGGCCGGCCACGAAGCAGAAGGATCCCACGGGCTGCATCTCCCTACGGTCGCAACGGCCACCGCGGTGCAAGAGGGGAGCGACGTGCCAGGCCGTCTCTCCCAGCTCAAGCATCCGATTCCTGGAGTAGGAAACCTCACCGAAGCGGAACAGGCCCTCGCTGCGCCATTTACCCGCAGCTCCCTGCTGCTATCTCCCCCCGGCGCCTGACTCACTTCCTCTCTCCCGGCTCAGCCGAACAGGCTGCTAGGGACTCGCCAGCACCTTCCCAGCGCTCGGGGGGCAGAGCTGCTCTTTGAGCCGGGCATCTTTGAGCCCCAGTGACCCGCGTCCAGCCTCCGCGCGGGCAGGGCGCCGGGCTGGGGACGCCGGCGTCGCTGCGGCGGGCGCGTGGCACCCCTCTCAGATCTCTCCGAGAGAGATCTGCTCTCTTAGGTCGGTTCCCTTCTAGATCCAGCCAGCAGAAACATCGCTGCAGCCACAGACCGACCCGAGCCCTTCGGGAAACGGGTGACTGCGTCCGGCTGCCGGGAAGGCGAGCTGCTACAGCGCCCTACTGCGACGCTTTAACGATCATTAGGGTCAGGGAGCCCTTCAGTGAATTCGGCTTTAAAATCTCACCCAAGTTTCAAACGTGGCAGAAACACTCTTGATAAAAAGCGGTAGCTACGGTTCTAGCGAATGAGCTTGGCCTTGCCCTGGCCACCCCCCGTGCAAAGGTGACGCTCCTAAATTTATTCAGGTGAGACACTACAGCACTACAAGTCATTAAGTTGTCTCCCAGCCAAAGCACGCCCCAGGCCCCAAACTGCCTGTTTGGGAAATGAGTTAAGATCACCCCTCTCAGGGTGTAAGACCATCTGCTCCCAAACGGCCAAGGGCCACCCTGCTCCCACAGCTGCAAGCTCTGATTTATTCCCTCTGCGATGCACTCGCTCATCTGCACGCCAAGAACGCAGAAATGACACTTCATCCCTACGAATGGCAATCAGCGTGAGCTGCCGTTTAATGTTTTGAAACTTTCCCTAAGGACACAGAGTTCAGCAACTGAAAAAATTACCATTCAGCACAAAGAAACCCACAGCAATGCACGTCCACCCGCACGGACACAAAATCACACCCGCTTGCCTGCGAACCAGCCCCCACCCAACGCGGTCGCTGCATGACCACGGCAGCATTGGTGACCTTTTAAAATCTGGCCTCCCAACTTTTAAACCAGACTAAACCAGTCAATAGGTCTGTGCTGACCGTGTCACGTAGGCTGAAACACAGCATGTCATAGCAGAGCACCTCGCGCACTCAGCCAAGGAATAAAAACAAACACGAAAGGCCCGAGCCAGATAAAAAGCTTCTCCAGCTTCCTGACGTGCATAGCTCGTTCCACGTGTGAGGTACCACAAAAGGGAAGTCCGCTCCGTGGCACCTACTACTGCCTATACAAGAACAGCACAGGGTCCAGTCAAACATCAAACTCAGACACTGAGGTTTGAGCAGTTCTTTTCTGTGAGATAACCCAACAGTCTAACAGGTCCTTGCTCTTTCTGGCTATTTCCTCAACCCAGTTTTATCCTGTTAGCCCTACAATGACCTCTGCACCATCTAAATCTCTTCCTCTTCCATAAGGTAGTCTTGCCCTTCAGTTGCGTGCAGACTCATTTCCCCCAAATCGTAACTCTTTAGCGTTTTTAAGCACGTTCTCATCCTCTAGTGCATTCTATCTCCTTTCATAATTTGTGATCCTGACGTGGCCAGATTGCAGACACTATTTCCAAGCGCAGATTTCCTAGCAATGTACAGAAAGGACTTATGTAAAACTCTACCTATTAAGCCACACCAACATTGGCTTTTCTGTTCATCGCGTATTGCAACCTAGCTCAGGGCTTCCCCAGAAGCCTAACTGGCGCATATGTGGATTCAATCACGTGGGTTCCTCTGCGCTGTATCTAAGCCCCCTGCAAGCAAACAGCATTATTTTCTCCATCTCAGAAGTGTGCTGCGGCTTCTTCCAATTGCTTACAAAGCAAAAAGTGCATTCAACTTTCTATAGCCATGTGGGGGCCACTGTCCTGGTGGCAGATCAGAGCCACACGCAGCAGCCGTGCGTCTGCCATGAGCTGTGACCTGCCCGACCGCAGCACAGCCAAGCCGCAATACGCACAGCAGCACCAACGCCTGCCGGAAATCGAGTGTTTACTGAGGATGCGCAGCTCAGTCATACTGCAACCACAGAAGCAACCTTGACAGCCCCAAGAAAAAAAGACGCAAAGAGATCAAACTAATGTCCTTATAGTCCAGCAAGTCACCCACACCAGCTCCAAAGAGTCAATGTAAACATTCAAACAGGCCCAAACGGTTACATTATAGAGCCCACACCTCCAGGGCATCAATATGATTTCCAGGCCGTTTTACATCCGTTTGACGATGCCTGTGCACACATCAATTGGAAATAATTTTTCAGCTTTAAGATAGAGAAGTCCTTTATCAAAAGTTTAAGCCCAACTACCACAAAGCATTAGTAGTGAGGTGTACAAATACACACACACACCCCCCCCACACCCCCCACATACGTATATCAGGCTCACGTTTAGATGGTGGAATATATAATTTCTGTACCTGTATCCGAGTCTTTTTGATCTCCATTTGTTCCAACAGTGAAAGGCAACTTCCGCTTTGTAGCTTTCTCTTTCACCTCTTTGCCGCCATCACTCCGGTCCAACTTTGGAGTCTTGGTCAGAGAAACTTTATCTTTATCCTAGAAAGGAGAGAGACAAGATCAGCAAAAGCCTTCCCTGGATTTTGCTGCAATGGAAGGTTGTCATCTACCCCCCCAGGCTTTCTGCCTCAGAGTTCAAACTCATATGGCGCGTGTCCCGTCCTTACTACAGGAGGTTCCCAGTGTCAGGTTTTCCCGCGTTGCAGAAACCAGCCTCCTCCCGGCTGAAGGCTTTGTGGCCCGTTTTCCTTTGTAGCCTTCGCACTGCTGTCTATGGGTAAACGGCTTTTTCCTAGGGGTTGAACCCAGCTGCCTCTGCAGGAAGGGAGAGCGAGGAACGGCCACCAAGAGCCACGCACAGACTCGTGGTGCTCAGCCACCCTGCCGTAGCACCAGCACGCGTCGGCCCAGCGCGCCATCTCCTTATTAAGGCAGGAGAATGAGTCACAGCTGCTGAGACACCACGCCGAACACCGCAGCAGATCTGTGCTGCTTGCTGTATGCTTGGGCGTGACTGCACCAGCGTGTACTTCCTTTCCATATAAGCTGTAACACATGTACATAAAGCTCAGCTGTTTGCTGATAAGACCGGTTATTTCACCAAGTTAAAACGCTCCTGCACCACTCTAGAAGAGGAGCAAGGCCAACGAAGGCTGCGTAACATGGTGCGAAGCCTGCAACCAATTCACGTGAAAATCAGAGTTAACGCTGGGCGCAGGCAGCGCGAGTGAGCTGCAGCCCAGGAGAAAGGGGAAGGCGCTGGGCAAGGCTGGCCCCGGGGAAGGGGAGCGTTTCTAACAAACCGCCCCCGCCGTTCGGGAAGCGTTTCCCGATGGCGAGCAGAAGAGGCCCGCAGCGGCGAGGGGCGCTCCACCCGTCTGCGGGCACGCCGGGACCGAGAGCAACGCCGAAGCTCCTCTTTCAGCACGGAGAGCTGAGGGCTCTTCCTTGTGCCCTGCAGCAGCTCCAGCCCAGGAGTACAGCCCTACTGTTTGAGCCTACATGATAACACGCTGCTCTGGAGACTATTCTGGCAGCTGATAAGCCTGCTAACGTTACTGACCATTTAAAGGATCAGCATGCCGGCCAAACACGTTTAAAGGGTTTGCACCGTATGCAGCAGTGTAACAACTTGTACCAGCAAGGCCAGTATAGCTCCCGCACAGGCCGCTTTCTCCATCTGAAAGCAGGAAGAAGCTCGTTCCGCTCCCAGCTCTGCCTGCTCCCCTGGACGACCTCGGTCGCAGGGTGAAGGGTTTAGCAGCAGCTAACAGCTAGCAACAAACAAGCATCGGATCCACCAAAGCTCAGCTCAGCTCCTCTGAGGTTTGCGCCTTGGGGCTGATCATCTTTGAGGCCCAAACACGTGCAAACTCCAGCTGAAGCGCTTGCAACGGCTGAGACGCTGAGTTAGTCCCTCTCCCATGCAGATTCCCGGCCCTAGGCGGCAGAGCTTTCCTTTCCCAAGCGCCGGCACGCTCCGACGGACGTCCCCGCGGCGCGCCCGCTGAACTCCCCGATCCCCTCGGCCAGCGCGGCCCCGTCACCGGAGCGGCTCGAAGCTGCGCGGGGTCGATGCCGCCCACGACGGGGCTCTGCCCAGCCCAGGCAGATCAAGGCGCCACAGGCTGCCCTGGCCTTGGCTCTCCTGCAGCAAAGAACTGCAGCAAATACTACGAAAAACCACTTCTGCAGGGAGGGCAGCACAGGCTGGAGGATTTGGCTCCTGAACGCTAAGCTTTTTTCTACTGCTTTTTTTTTTTTTTTTTAAAAACGAGGAGAAGCCACCTTAAGTCAAGACCGAGTCTAGCTAGACGGCACGAAAGCAACGCAGAGGCCGCAGGAGCGGAGCTCTCCCAGGGAGGGAGGGAGGGAGGCGGGGGGCTGCCCGCTTCGCGCGGGGGGCTCTGCGCTTTCACAGGCCGCCGGGCGAGCCTGGGGCCAGCGGAGGAAGCGCTGAGGATAAACGCGTCCCTGCAGGACGGAGACAGGCAGCCCTTCGCGCGCCGGGTGAAAGCCGACCCCAGCTGGCACGCCAGCACTTTGGTATGCGAAGAATCTGCCGACCCAAGTTACGCGTTTATATTTCGGGCGCTTTGAGAAACCGCATTTCTTTAAGCAAGTGCTCCGGGGTCGAACGCTGCACCAGCGCTCTGAAAACGAGGCCAGAACGACCAGCTCGGTGATAAATCTGATTCCAATAATCCAGCAAAACCTAGACCCTAAGCTTTAGGTATAAAGTTATACTCGAATAGGAGACCGTCAACGTTGTAAATCGTGCCAGGCCCTTGCTGGGAGCGCAGGGAAGCAAAGCTAACAGCAGCTCCCTTGTTCGAGGGACGCCAGTCACGCTGGCGGCGGCAGACCGCCCGGCGGCTTATCGTGCCAGCAGTCACAAGACCGCGTCGTCACCGCGCGCGCACGCTGCTCCTTCCTCTTTCTTAGTTTCAGGCTTCAGCGGCAGATTAAAGAGAAACTATTTACTCCAGATCAACCCGTTCCATTTCCGCGTTCCCTCACCCGGCCCCGCTTGACCGCCCTCGGGCACGCAGCGCCAAAGCTGCGCTCAAACCACGCGGCCCCTCCGGCACACGCTCCGGCAAAATACCGGGGCCTTAAGGGAACAAAAAAAAAAAAAAAAAAAAAGATTTGGGAATGCCTTTTTTTGGTAAAGCAAGCTAAACAAAGCTGCCCCACAGCTCAGCAGCTCGATCCCTGGCTAGCAAAGCTGCTTTTGCGGCTGGACGGAGCCCTAACGCGTTCGGCCGAGGCAGCCTATTACTTAACTTTTGGAACTGGGAAAAGGAGCGCCTTGCTCCCGATAAGACCCGGAGGCTTCGCCTCGTTGCAGGAGTTATCAGAGCGCCAGAACAAATTCACAACAGCCAAAGCAAACACTCCGGCGTTTTGTTCAAACATTCCGTATTTAAATACTTTTGTCTTATTTTTCTGATGTGAACGAAAATAGCTTGCAATAACAAACTATGCCCGTTTTATTGCCAGCTGCAGCTCTGAACAGATCAGACATGTAAATCAGGTCAGCGACAGGTATTAGTTTACAGCCAGAATCCAGAGAGAGAGAGAGACCGACCCCTTTCAACAGCCTGGCACGACTGAAAAGCGCTACTTACAGCCAGCCACTAAATTATTCCTTGTTTAAACCCAGTCAACAGTCAAAACTGCCACTGACCAGCTTCCAGGCCCGTCGAACTGCGAGCGGGAAGGTTTGCCCTTTTCCCCTGCCGAGACACCCGCGCTCGCAGGCAAGCTCAGGCAGCAACGCCGTGCTCCAAATCCGGGAGCTCTGTACTGCGCTCCGCGGCGACAGCGCTGCCGAAGCAGCGTTAACGTGGGGTAAAGCATTACCTTCCTGCCATACGCGTGACCGGAGAGGCACGACCCTGGCATTGCCCCGGAGCTCTTGGCACTCGGCGGTGGGATTTCCTAGACGTTGAGCATTTGCTCCAGACACCGGTTTCACGTCGGGAACTCCAACAAGAGGTCACTTGTGCTTAACACAGAAAATAACGATTCTTTCATTGTTTGTAACCGTAACATAGGCTGCGGCTGGAGCAAGCCCTCCGCCGCCCGGGCGCTCTCCCTCGCCGGCAGCCCTATCGAGGGCAAGGGCTGGCACGCCGCCGCGCCCCAACCGCAGAGCTACCTCACTGGCGTGCTAACCGAACCACCAGCTACCGGGCGCTTGGAGAACCAAGTTTCGCGAGCGCTTCCCAGTAACAGCGCGGCAAGCTGCTCTTCGCGTGGACATCTCCTAAGGGGCGCCGGGCTCCCCGTTCGCCAAGGCGGCGAGGGAAGGCACCGCAGGGGCACGCGGCGGCGCGTAGGAAACCCGGGCCGCAGAGAAGGGCGAGGGGTGCGAGGGAACGGGCCGGACGCGGAGAGCGAGCGGGAGCCAGCTGCAACCTGCCCGCGGAGCCCGAGCCCGGCGCGCGGCCCGGCCAGGCGCCCCGACAGCCGGCGGGGCGACCGCCACCGCCTTCCTGCCGCGCGCGCTCAGGGGCGAGGGAAAGGCACGGCACAGGTGAAAATAGCACTTATTCCAGACAGTTATTGTGATACTGTTAAAAGCTCCACGCTAGAGCCGAAGAGGAGAGAAAACAGACAGAAGAAAACTCCTCAGACAAGAAGGCGAGCCCAGCACGAAACATTGAAACGGCTCCGCGGACGGCCAGGGTCGGACAAGCTCAGGCAACGGCCCGTGCGCGTTTTCCCTAGCGCTCGGAGCTGCTAATCCAGTAAGTTTAGCACCATTAAATACCAAGGAATGAAGGAAGCCGCGGCGGCCCAGACGCCGCTTTGAAGATTCATTTGTACAACAGCACCGCGATAACCTTCCACAACAATCGCAGCAAGGAAGACCCAAACTTCGCTCTCTTCTGGAAAGCGGCTACGGGTCGGGGGAACTTTCAGATATTGCACTGAAACGACCACAGAGAAAACAAGGCAACTTGGGGAATAATACTCCTGAAAACAACGCGTGTTCTCATTTTCTTGTGTTAAACTTTGCTTCTGTAATTATTTCCAACGGTGTAACGAAGAACGTAGTCCTGCTCGAATAAAAGCTGTTTTCACGGCGTTGGCTTGTCTCACGTTTGCGCTGAGCTTGGACACCTCCCAGAGACACGAGCGGCAGGTTTCACAAATCCGAAGTAACTGACGTTGCAGAGGAGCTCGCCCGAACGCCTACGTCCTCAGCGCCCGCACGCTGCTTGCCGCGGTACAAGAGGCAGCCTGGGGACGCGGGTACAAGCGTTCCCCTTCGCAGGCGTTCATAAAGGCTGCCTTGGCCAAGGGGAGGCAGCAGACCACGACTCCAGGAGAAACCCCCTACCGCCAGGCCGAGCACGAGTAAGATCCACTCCATGAATAGCCGGAGTCACCTCGAGTGCCGCTCCAACAGACGCATCACGAGTTGCTACGGTTGTCACGCTTTGGGAGGCAAACTAATCACAAACCGGCCCCGGCCGCGGCCCTCCGCGGGACGCGAGCGCGGCCGGCGGGCCTCGGCGCGCCGCCCCGCTCATCTCCCTCTGCGACAAGCATCTCCCACCCGCAACGGGCGCCGAGGCCGAGCTGCTCGAGTCGTTTGTGACACACAGAAATAAAAGCCACTTTTTACCCTCACGCAGGACTCAAACTAGGCCAGCTTACTATCCAAATTTAGGTTCCCAGAGCAAAAATAAATACCTAGCTCTCTTAGATGCAGAACTGTGCAAGGCAGAGCACGCACAAAGCCAGGCAGAGAAACGCGTGCTTCCTCCAGGGAGGCCGAGCGAGGCGCCGCGGGGCAGGCTGGGCGTCTGCAACCTCCTCTCCCCTGCCGCCCGAAACGGCACCTGCGGCAGGGCCGGGGACATCAGTGCCCACGCACGCCCTCGGCCCTGCCGTCGGCCACCGCACCTCTGCCGAGACCCGCGCCAGGGCCCTGCTGGCACTCGAACACCGACAAAACCTGACTCTCATTCCAGGCTCTTAGGCAAAGATTTGCATTACCAGGTGATGGAAATCCCCAAAGCCCTTTGTTCTCCCAAAGGGGTTTGAAAGTATTTCAGACTGCTATACTAGTAAAAACTAAGCAGCGATGAATGAAACCAGCATTAGCAATGGGGCAAGCAGAGCACCCAGCACTGACCGGGCGCTCCGGACCTCCTGGAGATGCCCCACTCGGCAAGCTAACACACCCGAGTCCTGCATCGGACAACAACAAAAAACCCAGAAAAAGCAGATGTCGTGCTAAGGGGAGTTGCTGTGCATTAGTGAAGGGAGCACCTTGTCGTTTCCTGAACCGCCTTCTGGCGGCTGAGGAGAGCGGAGCGGAGGGGAGGAGAAGGGCCCTCACCCTACGTTACAAAGGGGGGTGGACAAAGCTTCACCCGCTCACCAAGAAAAGCACGTGGGACACGGTGGAAACCCAGCCCCGGTACCCCCTAAATCTGGGTCCCTCGTTTGTGCCCTTTCCAAAACCAGGCTACAACATACACACACACACGCCAAGTTTTACAAAACGTGAATTTACGCCATGACCAACGCTGCAACAAAACATTCAAAATACTGAGAAAACTGGAGAAAAAGTTCCATTCTTACATGCCTTAGGCCTTCATTTAGACTTTTTTAAGAAGAGACCACCTTCCAATGATTCTGTGCCATTTATCTTCAAGGAAATTTTGGCTGTTACGCATCCAAGTCCCTTCGTACTGCTGCAAGCATCACGCCCTAACGGGGCGGTTCTGCGCTTCCACGCGCAGCCAGCCAACGGTTTCATACCGCACGGAGCAGGCAGAACACACACGGATCTCGAGAACAGTCAACAGAGGAAGACTAAATCCCCTTTTCTGAAACCGGGAGAAGGGAGGGGGGAGCAGAAACTTTTTAAAAGTGCAGGAAAAATTATGAAATAGAAGCAAAGTGTATTTACAACACTAAAATTATCGCGGATAAGCAGCGCAGAAGTTTTCCCTCTTCACTACTGTGGTGTTGCAGCCACGGAGTCGGTGGAGTTTGATCTGGTCTGTACCAGCCCATAAAAGTGCTCCTCCAGCAAACCGGACCACCCATATCACCTGGGAAAAGGTGAGGAAGACAACACCCTCAGCAGTTCTTCTAACAAAGATGCCATCTGGTCTGCGTAGCTACCCTGGGCTAGCTACTACACGCAAGTCCAAAACCAGGGGTCAAGGCCAGTTCTGCTGAGTATTCAGTGCGGATGTGGATTTCCACAAAGCCACTGCAACAAAAACGCAATTCAGACTATGCAAGTCAGACTATTTCCCCACAAAGAGAAATCCTCTACCAGAGCTTCTGAACACCATCTATAATCATGCAGCAAGTGATTTAGGTCCTGGGCATATCAGGAAATGGTTTCAACAATTGATGTAATTCTCACTGTGGTGCTCTGCTCAGCCTAAGTTATTACGAGTAAACACTTTCTGGAACAGGGTTCTATAGATCTATATAAGAAAGGAGAATTATTCATATGTGGCGTGCATATTCAAAAAAAAACTCTTAAGGCTGAATTCAACCAGAAACAGCTCCTGCGGCTGCTGACCATCTCTGACCTCAGGAGAGGCTGCGAGCAGTCCCTTCCCCAGCAGAAGGCCATATAAGGCGTGCAACACCGATCCGCGCGCCGACCGTCCCGCTCCCTCCTGCTAACCTCGGGAGAAAAAACTCCTCGCCGAAGAGCAGCAAAGCACACAAAGCTTCAAACGCGTTGGCCACGGAGGCGCAGCTGAGACACGGTCTTTTTTAAACCGCTTCGCTCTCACGGCTGCGCCAGCGTAGGTGACATCTCACTGGGTAATACCTCATCCCCGCTGCAGACCGCAGAAGGCTCAGAGCGAGGAGGAGTTTGCTCTCCCACTTACCAATTAGCTCTACAACTGAAAGGCAACAGCTCACATACTCTTCCACAAAGCACAAGCCTTCTGCAGAAAGGGCAGCTTCCCAGGGAGCCTGGCTTTAACATTTTGAAGCACGGCACTTATAGATTTACTGCAGCGTTCAGCCCACCAGGATAGCCAGCCCACAACAGCATTGCTGAATATCCTATACGTTTACCTTTGTTTAGTGCTAGTGTTTTCAAGCCCAGAAATACAAAGTCTGTTTGTTTAATGTCAAAACTACTGTTCATATTAAGGTCACATTGAGAGGGAAACGCTTAAGCGTTAACAGAGTTAGTGCTTTGCCATGTTCTCCCTGTGCTTTGTTATACTGCGGCTCTGGCGACTGCTGGGTCCCTCCACGAGGTGCAGCTCACCCAGGCTGGGACACAGCCGCCCGCCCGATTCCTTCGTCAACCGGCGAGAGCAAGCGCACTCCAACTCACAGGCTGAAAGGGTTGACAAACGCAAGATAAATTAAAAGCAGCAGCTTCCTTGACAGGCAGGTACAACAGCGCCTACAAGCAGAAGGTCTAACAACGGAGTGCTTTTACCCTTAGTCATTGCTCCAGCTCACGTTTCAGAGTTAACCAGAAATGGGATGATTTGCTGCACAATGTCCTCTGGCCAATTACCTTGGATCTCAGCTCAGTCCCTGGAGGACAATAGCCTGCAAGTTTCTTCACTGTTGAGAAGACCAGAATCAAGTGAGCAGAAAGACTATTCCCCTTCCTAAATAACACTGTCCCCCAGGTCTGCACCGATGCCTTTCAGTGGGAAGCATAAAACTGTGTGAGAGTTATTTAGCCGAGGGAAATAACTACAGTTCCCAGCATTCCTAACGGTATTCAATAAATCTACTCTGTAAATAAAACGTAGCCTTTAAGCTGCCACGAGCAGATGAAATAAAATGGAAGTTGATTCGTATTATAACTGTCCCTTTCCCTTCTGAAGCACCTGCTTGCTCCAGCGTTAAGCTGCTTACACACAGCACTGAGAAAACCCCGTATTTACATTCCCTGCACTCCAGTCTGGCGTTTCTGGTTTTCAGCCTCGTTTGCCGGGAAGAGGCAGGGTAAATTTTGGTGTCTTCATTACATACCCAATGGCAGCTCTTTCTCACCACCCAACACCACTGCTCCCAGTTTTTGCCTCGTCCCAAACGCACCGCGCTGCGTCCGATCAACGCGCCCCTCGTAGGAGCAGCAGTGAACTTTGCAGCACGTCTCCTGCAACAGATTTAGACCTGCGTGCGCAGAGACACAGACAGGGAAACAGGGCAGATGCTACCAGCTCACTTGATAACTAAATTCCTGCCTGGGATTTCCCTGTTGGGTATCCATCATTTTCCTCATTTTGTCCACAATATGGCCTCAATTTTTTAGGGGAAATTAGAGTTACTATAATTACACAACGCAGGAAAGATTTCAGGGAAATGAGAGCGCAGGAGATGCAGCATCATTGCTGCTAATAGAGCTTAGTTTCCTCTATCAGGCAAGAACTGCTTGGGGAATGCTGAGAAACTGGACCAAGAGGGTGAACTGTGGAAGAGATTTGTCTCCACAGCAGAATACAATAAATGCAGGTTCTAGTTTTTACTTAAAGGTCACATTTTGTACACAGCTTTCTTCACAGCCATTTACTGGAAGCTACCAATACACTGAGAAAGACCAATAAGGCTGAAAGGGAGGAGGCACAGCTTATGTCTGGAATGGACAGCAGGAATCTGGGGTGTGGGAAAGAAGGGGAGAAGCATAAGCTTGTTTATCCTTAAACTCAGATTTCATTTCAGCATCCTCCTCATCCCAAGCACAGTCAGAATCTAAACACTTCAATTAAAACCCAAAAAGCAACAATTTCAGCAGAGCAATTCACATGCTGACTCCTGGTCAGCCGTTACTCAGAGCCCGGACTTCAGAGGGGAGCCTGAACTGAGGGTCTTACACAGACACTGCGTTTACGGCAGGGAGAAAAGGAGGAGAAAGTCCTCCCTCACACGCTTTTCCTTAAGAGATCATTGCGTTATTTCTTCCTTCAGTGGCTTAGCGTAGAAAGCCTAAAAATTGACAGTACTTCTGGAAGAGAGCGCTTCCCAAGCGTTCCCTAGCGCTCAGCCAAGTCAAGTCTGTTCAGCTGAAGCACTTCCCAGGAGCATTACGGCCACCAAGAAAATAAAACGGACCTCATCCGCTGGCTCAGCGCCGATAAACAGACTGATTCAGGTTCAACACCGGGTGACAGCAGCCCAAGGCAACCTCCTGACATGTCAAAGACTGACATGGCTTGAAGACATCAGGCACAAGGGGCAGCATCCCAAAAGGACGGCAAGGAAACAAAACGTGCTACCTTTTTCCCCGTTTGTTTCTCCACCATGTCGTTGCTGAGAGAGAAATCTTCTGGCTGTGGTGTTTTAGAACACCCACCCTTGGGCATCGTTCTGCCTTCCTTACTTGATCTTCATTTATGCTGCCATCGCCTCATCATCAACCGTCTGTTGAGAGAGAGGAAAAGAGAAGTTAGACATCTCAGAAGGACCACTCCACTAGAAAAAAAGGCAAGACGCTTCCCTGGGGAACAGACCTGCACCAAACTCCTCAAAGGCAACACCAGGAGGCCACAACACTTCTCAACGCCGTGCACCTCAGCTCAGCGCGGGCAGAAGAGCTGCTGCCTTCTGCCACCTTTCACATGGAAGCAAACAGTGACCTGCCACTGGAGTATTAGGTTATGTTAAATATAACTTCTTTCATGTGCCACGGGTAGCCTACAATGGATTGTGCCCAAGCAGAAAGCAGTACGCCTCCTGCTCTTCACCTACAGCATCACTCAAAGCCTACGTGAAGCTTCTTGCAGCTACGGCTACCCCCAGGGACTAGTGACATTGCGATGGACCCTCTGCCTGCGTGTTTGTGGTACTGACCACTTTGCTGCCACGGAGTTTGTCACACTGATTTCCCAGACATTCAGAGGACTGATACACAAACCACTTCACTACGCTAAAATTACAAAATCTGCTTATAAAAGGTACTTTTTGAATGGGTCTGCGCCTTGTAACAAGAAAACAGAAAATGCAAACAAGGTGCACTGCTCTCCGAAGGGTTTCTAAAGGGGGCTCCTCTCCCCCTTCCATCTCGGCGCTGCCACTGCGCCTTGGCCTAGGTAAGACAATTCAGCAGAATAACAAAGAGCTCTGCTGCTCCTGCCACGGGTTGCCTGGTTACAGAGCTGAAAAGACAACTGACATCTGAAATACGGAGAAGTATGAGCTGGAACGGAGATCAGAAATGCAGGCTGTAGCCAAGGCAGGCAAGGCCTTTTTAGGTGAACAAAAATATCTCGTCTCCTGGGACCAGAGGCTAAAAAGCATCAGTGCAACAGTATATTTCAGACTAGTGACCCACATCAATTCCTACAGCAAAGGTCTCATCGTACTTGAGCTGAAATGGTATAAACAGGGACCACTTGAAAACTCTTTCCCCAGCTAATTGCCACCTGACAACACTACACATTGCACCCATTAACTTCTGATAATAGTAGCTGGATTTCTGCACAGCTACAATTGCAGGAAATCGTCCAGGAACAAAGTCGTCCCAGAGCTCCATCACAAGATTGGGAATTCTGGGGGCGGGGAAAGAAACAGCAAACGCAGGTGAAAAGAGGAGCCAAACCCTCCTGCCTGCTGGGCACTGGGGAGGCGGATGGCAGGTGGTAGTCTGGACGCTGAAACGTGTCCCGAACAGCAACACGCGAAGCCAGAGGAGTTTGCACGGGCGCTGGGTACAGCACACAGCTACCCCCGGCCTGCGGCGGGCAGGGAGCTGAGGCCCCAAGGTCCCCTAGCTCAGTACTTTCATCAGCACAATATTTTAGAGGTACCACGGAGATCCCGTCACAATTCAAATGTTTCATTTCTACTTCACAGACTTTAGAGTCCTCTGGGTTAGTTTGTGGGTTTTTTCTTTTAAACCTAAAAAGTGATTTACAGGCCTGCAGCAGCACCCGTCACGGGACCAAGCAGCCCTGAGACGTCATGGAGGTGACATCCCCAGCAGGGGACAGCTCTCCCGGGCAGCGAGGCCTCTGCCCGGGTCTCGGCCGGGGCTAACGGACGGTGGTCACCCACACTTAGCAACGGAGGCTTCAAGCCTGGGGTCTCTTTCCAACTCCCTCCCAGCTCGAGGAGGGGGCAGCTCCAGCGCCGAGGTCTGGGTGGCCCCAGCCCGGCGACGGCCCCTTCCTCTAGGAGCAAGAGAGCAGCAAAGGAGTCCCTGACACCGGTGCTGAACCGGAGGAGGCGCGAGCACGCAGCGACGGCCCATCGGCTTTCCTTGTCACTGCCACCAGGAAGCCAGAGGGGAGGGAAAGTTCAGAAGATTCGGCACGCAAACCCAACACGTCCACAAAGAGAAGATGGAAGAAAATACTCTTGCAGCAGGGAAACGACTGCAGAACTCTTTGTCTCTAAATATCTGCTCTTCATCATTTTAAGGGCCAGCGCCCAGCGCAAGTATCAAAGTTCAAGCCCAAGGACAGACCAAAACAGCACCTTAAGAAGGCCGTCCTCACGGGTGACAAGCGTCGGAGGTCGCAAAGCCCGACGCCGAGAGCAAGGCCGCCTGCCCTGGGTGCCCTGACGCACCCAGCTGCTCATTCAGGCAAGCAGAGCGATTCTGGATTTTGAGAAGTCCAGTTCTCCCGGCGGTGAAAGCAGTCCTCCACCGAACGCATCGCTCCTGGAGCACGGGGCGGCCGGCCCCGCTCAGCTCCCAGCCCGCGGACCCCAGCGCCCGGCTCCCCCGCTACCTCTTACCTCAACCTTGTCCCAAACACTGGAATTATTTCCACTAGAACCAGCTTCAGGCATTCACAGCCTCGACAGTCTGGATCTGTCAGGCACTGTCACCTGACCCGTGAAGTTTAGGAATGTTTCCCCCCTCCATTTGCCCTATGGGCCCTTATTAAAGGGCATCCCACTAGATAAAGGAAAAATAAGTGCTTGAATGTGTGTGCGCACGGGAGGAGGCCAGAAACAGCAGGAGCGCCGGGGTCAATCAGAAGGGCATGAGCAGCCTGTCACTGGCACAGTCAGTCGTCTGAGCAGATTCATTTCAATATTCATGGACAACCCAAGAAACCGAAACTCAGAAGACTTGTGTCAGGCACTGGGAATTTACTTGTGCTTTATAAAGGATATTAAAAACAAACGGCCTCACTTCTTGTAGGCACCTGAACGCGAGGACCAGCACGTATGGGACCAGAGCACCAACACTGCCCGCTTCAAAAATTAAACCCAACGCTGAACGCAGGATGCCATCTCCACGGCCTCACGAGAATTGTTTTCCTGGCCTGCCCCCCGTCAATTTATTCTCGAAAAAAAAAAACCCCGTCCACTGTAGACGCCTTTGTGGCTGTTTGTAACCGGGGTATATACCTATTCACGTGCAGCTCTGAAAACCTGTTTAACTGAGAAAAGGCCAGACGGATGCCAGATTAATTCTGCACCCCTTCTGTTCATGGAGCTGACTCATTACACTTGGAAAGCTGGCTGCCTCTTCATGTAAACAGAGCACTGGCCTATTTAACAGCTTGCAGGGAGTATTACATTTGCACAACAATTACCAACAATGCTCGCAGTCTTCGCTTCATTTTTAAGCACATTTAATAAGAGTCAGAGGGGAGGAACAAATTCCCAATTTGTAAGCGCTATCCCCAGCTAGAGGGAGCGAAGGCAGAGGTAGAGAGAGGCCAGAGCGTTTCAAAACAGCAAATCTGGGGCTTCGGTATTACCCTTTGGCTTCAATCCCTCCTAATCTGAGGGCTGGACAAGCCACCCTCCCTCGCTCCTCTCCTGCTCCAAACTTCACCTCCCCACCAGGAGACAATCGTCAACGTTGCTATTTTGCAAACAATTAACTAAGCCCCTTGAACCGGCTGATTACACGTCTGTCACACAATAACAAGCGGGGGAACCAAGGGAGCTCAACACGCCATAATCCCTCGCGCTTCTCCCGGAAAACAAAGGCGCGTTTCCCGCTGGCCGGCCGCCAGCGCTGCCGGACTCGGCGCCCCGCGAGCAAGCCCCGCGCGCGGCCCTGCCCGCAGGCGTCGGCGAGCCTCCTGCGCTCCCGACCCCGGGAGAGCGGCTGCGGCAGAGCGGGAGGCCACGCTAGCACCTGGCGGGCCAGTAAATCACCGCTCCGGCCCGCGGCCCCAGGCGAGGAGCGCCTCCGGCTGTCTCCCCGGCCCCAAACTATCTCACGGCGTGACTTTGCTTCCAGGAAGAGCAGCGAGAAAGCGGGCAGGCCGGCTTTCGGCTGTACCGCCCGGCGGCCCCAGCGAGAAGGCAGCGCCGTGCCTCGCCGCCGGCAGGGCTCACGCCGGGCCGCGCAGCCGGCGAAACAGGAACGTGGGGAGCCGTTCAGACGCGGGCCCAGAGCCGTGCCTATCGCTGCAGCGCCCGCACGGAGACCGTCCTCGCCCGGGGCCGGGCGACAGCTTTCCGCGTTGCCCAGGGCGCGCCAAGCCCAAAGCCACACGCTGCGTCCAAACGGCTCCGTGGAGGACCTCAAAAAGCAACGGTCCCAAAAGGGGAAGGAAAAAAGGACGAGGGGGATCGCCCGTTCCTCCCGACTGCACAACACGGGGAGGAGCGCTGTCAGCAGCCGCCGCCGCGCCGGGCGCCCGACAGCCACGAGCGGGCTCCTGGCCAAGGCGATGGGCTCCGCCGGACCAGCGCTCGGGTACGCAGCTGGGATCCGCTCCGAACCGGCCGGCAGCCAACGTGAGCACTGCCCTTTACAGGAGAGGGGAATCGAATGCAACCGCACTATGCTTGGACTCGGTATTCGGACACCCCTTGCCTTTACAGGCACAGCCACTCTGACGAGTAACATCCACATCCGAGACAAGGAAGAGAAAATGCAAGCGGTGCTGAGGGCTGCCAGCGCTCTCGGGCGCGGAGCGGGGACGGAGCGAGACGGGCGCGCGCCGCTTTGCTTGCGCAACCGCGGGCTGCGCTGCCTGCGGCCGGCCGGCGCGGGCGGAGGTGGAGGTGGAGCAGCCCGGCCGCCCGCCGGACCCCGGCCGCCCGCCGGACCCCGGCCGCCCGCCTGCGCGCAGCCTCCTCGCCCTGCTGCCTACCCGAGCGACAGAGCTCCTGCCATTTCTATCTGAAGCCACAAGAGATTAGCTCATGCCCGGGATCTGTGCATCGGAGCTTGCACGTATCCTGCCAGCTTGGAGGAAAAAAGATCGTGCAGACTTCTTTAAATGCCAGGCAGTAAGAAAAAGCTGGCTGCAGGCTCGTCTCCATTACAAAAAGAAAAAACAAATTCAAGAAATCAGAGGCGCAGACGTTATTTGCCCAAATCCAACACATTTGTTTGGTCTGTAAAGGTTGGAATACGAACAAGCCCCTTTTAAACGTAAAACTTTTAAAACCTCATGCGCCTTTTGAGGACTCTGTCCCAGAAAAACAGCTACAGCAACAGCTCAAACAGATCCTGTCCAAAATTTGATCTCCCCAAACACTGGAAATCGTGCAGAGAAAAATAAAAGTTGAGCTCTCTTGGAACATGCTCAACTCTGCCCTTCTCCATCCCCCTTCTGACATCTTACTTCACACACGTCTGTCACCATCGCCAAGCTCTATAATACAGTGGCACCTGCTGAGCCTGTACTAAAACAACGTTCAGCATCACAAGCACGTTGCACGTTCAGAGAAGCCAGCCTGCCTTCAACTGAGCACGGACCGCGCGCCGGCCGCGCTCTCTGGGGCTGTTTCACAGGCACGTTCCCAGCGGCAGGCAACTGCTCGCCACCCGCTTTCGCCGTGCCACTCAGGCCTGCGGCGTAACCCGCGAGGCGAGCACCTAACAGCGCTTGCGGGCACCAGCGGGACCTGCGCTTCCAGGAGCAGCGAACAATTGCTCTTTGTGCTCCGGTTCGATTCAGGAAGAGCAAAGTCCATCTTTTTCTGTCATCAACGCACAAGCACAAGGACAGCAGGAATGCTGCAAGGGAGGCAGGGTAAACACAGGTGCACTTCGTTTAAGGAACCGTACAAAGTGTAATCACAAAGATTAACTATTAATAACATACTGCAGCATGATGTGCTAATTCTTATAGACGTTACCAAAACAACTAAGTACTACTGGAAAAATAGAGAGACCTCGGTATTTCCTCCCGTTCTGAAAGTAGCCGGTTGGAAAGCAAGTTAAGGCCATTTTGGGTTACCTGAAACTTCAACACAGCCAGATCTTTCTTTTCCCTGGGAAATTCAGTATCTTTTTGTTATTGGTTTTGAATGGGATTTCACTCCTTATCAGGAGTCCGGATAAATGAACACCTATCTTCGCCTCTTAGCACGGCTTCTCCTCCCCTGTTCTTCAAATCAGTTCCTGGTCCCCACAGTAACCATCCTTTCTTCCACCCTTCTCAAACATTTAGTTCATCTTTACCCGCAGTGTTTTCTGATCTCCTGATATTCCCCTAACTACTGACATCTGCCTGCATTTGCATGGGACTCGGGCAAGGCATGCTTGCCTCCTAAAACACATGCCAGCCAAATAGGCTTAGTAATATCAATTAAAGCAGCTATTAGTATTTCAATCATCTGTGAAACAGACCTCTCTTCCCAGGGCTTCTTCGGGCCCGGGTAAAAGAAAAGCAACCGAGAGCCGCAGTCTGCCACAGCGTTTTGTGCACGTGGACGTGCACCGGGGTCTTAGAGGACCGTTGACACGGTTATGCTCAAAACCTCGCAGGACACCGTGACAGCCCAACTCCTCAATGGTCCTCCTGTGATGACTTATTACACAAAATGATCCCTGCTAACTAGTTGCATTTAAACCACAACCCCCCTGTACGCAGATGTAATCTCTGAGCGTCGCTTCCTGTCCTAGCACCTGAAGACAACTGGGCAACGGGATAAAAATATGACGACAACTATGAGCTTGGGTATTGTATTAAGTGCTAGTACTTCGCAAGGTTATAGTTGGGAGTTTCTGCCCACTACAGCGTGATGCAGAATATTCCAGTCGGGACCATTCTCAGGACACAGGAACGCTGAAATAAAGCGAGCCCTGGCAGGACCCTGAAACCACAAGCAACCACGCTGTCTGTGTGGTTTCTCCAGGAGCAGCTTTTCCCACAAACCCTTCCCTCAATTATCTGCATGCAGCTGCATCTTGATATTGCTACATTTCTGGATGCCGCTGATGATCTGGTGATCGGCCAAGGTTACAAAACTTCTGTTACAGTCAGTTCTCCGAGCTGCGGTCTCGGAGCAGTCAGCTGCGATGAGGAAATCTTTGGTGTAGCCCCAGTGTTACAGGAAGGCTGGAGCAGCTCATGGCCCCTCCGCACCACACCATTAGTCACCGGAGAAGATCTGATTACAACACAGTTGTCCTTTCAACACAATTACAGGGTGGTTCCAGGCCTTTAACAGCATCACCAGATCGAGCTAAGGCCTCCAAGAGAAGCCGGGGCTCTGCACTTTGCCTGTCTCTTCTCTACGACGCAGAGAAACGCACCAAGCTTCAGCCGGGGTAGAGATGTAACCACGTTCGCCAACACAGTTGAAGTAAGCACGCTACCAGACTTGCATAGATCAACTTCCTTAAAGCAGTTAGGGAATCCACTCAGATACTCCCACTGCTGCTGAAGACGGGGAACGCAGAGGATTATTTCCATAGCACAAGTTCGTTCCAAGGGCTACACAAAACAATACTATGCAACTGCAGAACGATGAGCAATGCTAACGTTAAGACTGCACAAAACGTATTTTGCATCAGTCACGGGCATTTGAGAGGAAAAAGTGGCCAAAACTACCCAACTCATGTTGCACGCAGACAGTCACACGCACACAAGAGCACCTCTGACAAGCAGAGGGGCACAAGGAGCACAGAGCCTCTCTTTACGCCCGGCTCAGAGCGGAGCAAGCTGGCACAGTACGCGGCCTCATACCACACACCGAAAGCCTGTCCTGAAGCGTCCACCTCCAGAGAAAGGTGTGGATTTCCCATGACTGCTTTGTTCTAGTAAAACGTAATAAGCAACAGAAACCTTTGCTGGTTTGGGGGATAAACACTTGCATGTGACTGATCAGATCGAGGCCACAAACTTGTTTTGCAATAGCAACGTGATATTTTGTTCTAAAACCCCATGAGGCCAGAAGTTCCCATTCACTTCAGTGGACCGTGAATAAGGCCCTCCAGCCTTACCACCCTGCCTGAGCTCTAAGAGACCACAATCCACATCTATTAGTGGTCCTATTTGTATATAGCAGTTTTTTTGTGTGATAGAAAAGTGCCTTTTCTAGCGACTCGAGTACAGGACCGAAGCAGGGCATCCAGTTTGGTTTCCGACTGACTACACGTCCGTACACCTTTCTGAATCTTAGTTTACTGACCTGTAAAAGGAGGTTGCGGCCATCTCTCCCGAGGCTTCGGCCAGTGCTCCGCCGCCCTCAGGGCACCATACACAGGCAACGCGACTTCTCCATCGATTCGAGCGTAAGGCACAAAAATGGGAAAACTCTCAGCCCCAAGAACGCCACTCAAAAAATGACGACTGCAACTGGTGGCCATCGCTCCAGTTCCGAACTGGGGCCACCTTCGCTCCCTTCCCCGTCCAGTGCTCGGTGAGGCACGCTCCAGGCCTCCCCAGCCCAGCACGAACCCAAGGCCGCGACTCTGCCGCTGCTGTGCTGGCACCGGGCAGCTCCACGATCCGCGCGCGTCAGCCAAGGCCCGGCAAGGAGCCTTGCCGTTTTGCGGCAGACAGAGATTGCTGGTTTACCAGGACTCAGTCAGCCATGCTGAGCTGGGATCGTTTTATTTAAATAAATTGCTGTTATACCTTGTTGGTGTGTATCCATCTCTGCGTACGCACACGCGTAGACAAACACACACAGCTATACGCCTCGCACACGGACTACAGGAAAACCGCAAACGAGGAAAGTTTCCTTCTCTAGCGCCATCCATTTTTTTAGTTACATACTTTGATACGTAGAAGCACAACACTTAAAGACCACCTTTTACTAAAAAGACACCTAAATGACTTAAACGTGCCCTCGGATTTGAGCAGCGACAACACCCAGGCACGTGCATTACCTAAGAAACCAACGGGAGCTATTTGGCGAGAGGTACCACAGCCAGCGCCGCAGACCCGCTCCGGCCGAGCGACCTCTCGGCTCCGAGAGCTCCTACAGCCGCGGCGCGGGCCGCAGGGAAGCCAACTGCCCGTAACGACGGGCCCAGCCCCGCCTCGGGGGACCCGAGCCAACCGTTCAGGAAGCCCGACTTAACCCGCTGCTCGGCCCGCTAGGCCGCAACAGCCGCGTAACGTTTCCCCCGCCGTGCGACCAGGAGAGCCCACGGCTTTCGCAGCAAAGCGCCTCTCTCCTCCCCTGTCCCTGCCCAACTCGCTCTGGTTTCTCTCCTTCCGCCTCAGCATCTTCGAGACGCAACGCTGCAGCATACGCAAAGGTTTTTGAAAGCGGGGAAATCTCAGGAATATTTTGGTGAGTTTAAGAATAAGCACTAGGCAACAGAGCAAATCTCAGGCATCGCCCAGCGCCTTCCAGGCAGGGGCCCAGGAGGCGCCGGGCTTTGGGCAGAGCAAGGACAGCGCTTCACCAATTCACTTCTCTTCAGGCTCTGCAAACACACAAAGTCACCGCTTTCAGCTCTCTTTCGCCTTTTTTGAACTGAGGATAGCGGGTTCAAGACCAATGTTTTACCTATACACAAAACCCTCCACAACGAAACTGGCGTTTGTTGGCCACGCTGGTGGCAGCTCTTGACTGACAGGGCAAGATCTGCGGAGAGACGGACATAAAAAACCACCCGTAACCTCTGAGCGTCATTCCAGCCGCGACCTGGAGGCACAGGGAAAGCGGAGAAGCTCCGAGTTTCTGGACCAACCAGAAGACTTCAGTTATACACGGCACATTTTGTAAGTGGCGCATTAACCTCCCAAATTGCCTATTTATACATCCCCCAAAGTTTATTCACCCACAGATACCGGAAATACACAGAAAGGATGATAATACTCGATCTAGTGCTGGCAAGAATCCGTCTTCAAGCAGGAAGGTGCACTAGGTGACCTCGAGGTCCTTTCCAGCTCACGTTTCTAGGATAACATTGCACAGGCTTCACACACGTGACTTCTGACACCGCACTTCAGAAAAGCAGCCTCCAAACCAGAAGAGCAGTGGGAGGAGATGCCCACCCAGGGAATATTCAAGGCACCTAAATCAGGCTTCTGCTCTGGAGGAGTTTCCTTCTCCCCTACCGATACCAAGATCCTTAGCAAACAGACCTCCCATCTTCAGCACTCCAGTCAGGGCGTGAACGTCCACCACAAGGTCACGGCAGCCAAATCCAGCACCACCAGAAACTAGTCTGGGACAATGCATCAAAGCTGCAAACACGCTGCGCTCCCGGCAAAAACACCAACCTCATGTGATAGTCTCCCTCAAGACATGGAAAAGACTGATTCATAGTTCACATTAAACTGCAAAGTCTGTAAGCACGAAAGGAATTTGGGGGGAAAAAAAAAAAAAGTCTAGGCCATTTCAAGCTCTAGTTTTCTGCCAGGGCAGCACTCCCGACAGGGAAGCCTTTCTCACAAACACGCCACGCACCACGGAGCAGGCACGGCACGCCGCCAGCGCCAGACAGCCGGGCCACGGAGGGGGACGCCTGGGCTGGCTGCAGGGCGGACGGAGCCGGGCGCTGCGCAGACCGCTGGGCAGACGCGGGGCTCGGGGCAGCCACACGCAGGCTGCTGCTCTCCACATCTGCCAAGGGCTGCCGCTCAGGCTCCCTCCCAGCAACGCTGGCACCACGCTTTTTGTGCTCCTTAAAAAAGATATCGTGGTTCTCCCAGGCTCGAAACACTGATAACAACACGGCAATTGCAAGATTTGTTCATCCCTCGACGCAAACGCAGCTCGGTTTGGAGCTGCGTACGTGCTGACGGCAGCCCACCACCATGGTGCTGTTCAACGAGCTGCGCTACAGCAGAAAGCGTGCTGTGCTTCTGCTGGGGCCCACGCAGCGCAGCCAACCCGGAAAACGGAGCACGGGCTTCTACAAGCAAGCCACATGCTCTGTCACACACTGACGGGCTCACGGGGAGAAGCACCTTGCCTGTTACCTTTGCCATTGCTGCTCGTTTTGTTTCAGCAGCCCACGTTCACGTCCCCTTCTCCTCCTTCAGCAAGCAGGGCCTCCACTGCAGCACGTGCCTGCAAGGTCCCTCGGCCCGCCTGCTGCATCAGCGTCCGGAGGCGCCAGCGCGGCTGGCAACCGCGCTCGCCAGGGATCCCGGCCATAAGTATGCAAGGAGGAGGTGGACATCGTCTTCCAGGTAACAGCAGGAAAGGTTTTAGCATAATACGATTCTGCTGTTTTGCAAAGAATCAAATCAAGGTTAATTCTTCACAAGCGTACGGTCCTCCTCTTTTCTTCCTCCATCTCCATCTCGCAAAATACAGTGCTTTTGAAGGTGATCTATTGCATATAAAGACATAGGAATGCATTTACCAAAGTGAGTATATTCTTGTATAGGGGAAATTCAATTTTCTCTACAATGCTACCGTCGAACATGTCACGAGAGCGAGTGTGATGGAAAGCTGTAAAAAAGCGCCTGCATTAACAAACCATTTCTTTAAGGACATAGGCTCCCCAGTCTTTAAAAAAACTGAGAACCCCTCCTCACTTTGGGCCTAATTAAGTTACATATACACAAGGCCTCTGCCCTCACGTGAAGAGTAAGAAAACTTGTTAGAAAGCTACTGCTTAAACACTCACTGAGAAATGAGTGATGTTAAAAATACCTAGAGCTGCGTTTCGGCAGCTAACCGCATGCACATGCCCCTTCCAGGAAACCTTCAGCTCTGCAGACGTCCTCATCAATGTTTCAAACCTATGCCCTCGGCTCTCCAAAGAGCCTAAGCATTTTCAGAAAGGCAACGTTCAGACAAAACACGCGTGCGGCAAGTTCAGGGAGAAAAACAGATCCTCTGCCTGCCTCCTTTTCTTCCCTAAAAGAGAGCGCTCTGTCTCCCAGGTGCGTGCTGCATTCGCCTCCCCCCCCCACCGCTGAAGACTCAAATGTGACAACATTGCACTTAGTAGCAAAATTTTGAGAAGGGAGGGATCCAAGTAAGGCTGATTAACCTCAGAGAGAAAAAAAGAAATAGAGGTCACAAATAAAAGGTAGCTTCTGTCCCCAAGAGCAATCCAAAGCCGGGCTGCAAACATACGTCCCGCTAGATCAAAATAACACCACGTTAAGGGACCAGGTAACGAGCCGAGCCTTGGAAGCCTATTAAGATTTAGGCAGAAACGAACGGAGCAACCAAAGCTGCTGTGCACAGACCTGGTCCCCCAGGTCCGGGCTAGTGCGACGCAGCTGGCAGCCGGCAGGTCCTCCAGGCGCTCACATCCCACCCAGCAGTCACGGGATATGGTCTGGGTCCTCCCGGTAACACTGCACCGAGTCTGATACCGCTTGCACATAAAAGCATCGAGAGCTGATCAAAACCAACTCCAGTCCCCGTGGTTCTGAGGGCTAAACCTTCTCCGAGGCAGGGATAAAACCCGGGCTCGCCTAGCGGTACGTCACCAGGAACAGTTAAAACGAAGCCTGCCCTGCCTGTCCTGGCAGGCGATAGCTGGCGGAGAGGGCTGGGGGCTCGGGGCAGCACGGCTAGCTACGCTTCCCCGTCCAGCGGTTATTCTGACCCCGCTGAAGCCCCGAGGGCCAGGCAGGAGTGTCGGTTTTGGCAGTCTCTGTGCCTGAGCTCCCGACATCGTCCTTTACTGCCGCGCTTCTAACGGACCTCTCAGCAGCCCAAGAGCCCACCCGCGCTGTGCGTTAGGGCACACAGAAAATGACTTAGCCAGGTCCAGGCTGGAAAACGCTTTTTCCTCCCAAACACAAAGGCAAGGCAGACAGAAACCGCTAAAGAGCTGCAGTTCCCAAACGCTGAACCGTGAGGCACAGCCAACCCCGCAAGCTTCTTGCGGGCCGGCATTCAGCCTCATCAACAAACTTCTGCTCGGAAACATGGCACGGCAGAGCCAATACGCCTCTGCGGACCTCCTACCCCTGCTCCAAGAAACACCGCAAACCTAGAAGCGGAGTACACGGAGCTCATACTTAAAGAAGAAGGGATCGCCTGACATCTGACATCAGGCCTCGGTAACTTTAGGCCCAGAGCCCCAGGAGCAACGCTGGAATTTCAGGGCTCCGCTCGGCTGTTCACGTTGCCAGCTGACTGGCACAAGCAGGGTTAAACGCTGTGCATCTGCGGCGGGCCCGCGGCGGAGAGCGCGGCTCTCGTGACGCCGGCACACCGCTCTTCCCCTCCGAGCTCTGTTTACCCTCGACGGCGGGCTGCTGCCCCGACCGCTGCCTGCGCAAACAGCGGCCCTGCAAGCTGCCGCTCCGGCCCCGTGTCGTGGCAACGTGGCTGAAGCCAGCTTTACAAACTCACTAAGTGTGCAAATTAATTTCATTATCCGCTCTTGCACATCATGAGGAGGGAAAACAAATAACCTGCCTGAAAGTACATTCTAGTAATTATTAACACGGCATAAGCTAACCCCATGGGAGCGGGAGGAAAGAGCGGCAGGAGAGACCTGCACTTTTCTTTGACTTTATTGTACAGCACATCATCGATATTTTTTAAATATAAAATCCAGTCTCATGCTGCATTTTATTCCCTTTTTAACCCAAGCATTCTTCCTTTGCTTGGCTGAACCTCTACTTCCCCTCAAACATTTACAACGTAAAACCGGCCATCAAATGTTTCACGGGCGACGGACAAACACGATCCTCGTTTCCGTTTGCTTCTGGTGTGCGTACCCCTCTCTCTGGCTGTCCCTCTCCCTCGCCCAGCTCCTCCTCGCGGCTCCGCGGGTAAGCCGCTCCGCTGAACTCCAAGGCTACTAACGCGCTCCGCGAAAGGGCTTCCGAAAGCACTTAAACAGCAAACTGAAGCTTCCCAGCAAAGAGACAGCGCGCGCGCACAGGGCGAAAACGGGGCTCAAAGGCAAAAGGCCGAGCTCAAGAGCGAAGCCGGAGCAGGCTGCCGGGGGCGCCCGCCCAACGGGAGGGGAGGCAGCACCCGGCACCTCTCCGGAGCTGCCTAATGGGATCCTTCTTTTCCAGAAGGCTGCAGTTAATTCACGTGGTCTAAAGATACAAAGCATCTCAAATTTCAAACCGGAGGCACCTACCACGTAAGTGAAATTGTCAGGATCGTGAAACGTTGGGAACATACGAAACGTTCTTCGGCAGCGACTACAAGGCGGGTGTGCAGCGAGCGTTCTGGCTGCTCCTGTGCTTTAAACTAACAGCATCCTCCAGCCTAGCTGCAACGCTGGCAATCTCAGCAAAAGCTGAGACTGAAACACGGTGTCGCACAAAATAATTTAATCCAACGTCGTACATCTGGATTACATATCCCTTCTCCATACTGACACGCACGAAAAACACGTCGTAGCAAACTATGCCTTTACGGAGCTGGGATTTTGGTGTGTGGAACGCACTTAACCCTCATGGAATTACCCCAATTTTTAGAAGTTCTAATAGCTCCTTGTCACCCGTGACATAATGGCTACAGATTTCAATGAATTAATTGACCTCGCGCAACAGAAAGTACTCCTGTAGTTCCTTTATCGACAGCAGACTGGCTTCTCCTGGCCTCCTCAGAGGTTGCCGCAGCGGGCTACTGCGAAAACAAGCTCTGAGGCGTGCACGTTGGGGGGATTCAGCTTTATCGCGACGGTTCGAGGGGATCTCAGTCTGGAGCAGAGAACGGTGGACCTCTGTGAACCTACAGCACCGCTGTGGCAGAACTGCAGCCAGCCGTAGGGAATTATGAGGAAGCCATTAAGAGGCACTGTCAAGACAGGCAGGCTTTCAGATTAATTCACAAGGTAGCTGGCTGTCGGGGATTTGGGTGCACCGGTTGCTGCAGCAGCTCGGTTTCCGCTCGGAAAAGTCCGCTGCATGCACGCTGTTTTGTGAGGGACCCCACCGTAATAAAGCTATTCAAAACAGCTGATCTAGCTGGATGTTTTTCACGGTATTTAACGCAGTCACATTTTCAGACCCCTTCTTCGCGCACGCGCGCGACATGCATGCATGCCTACGCACCCTGGCAGCGCCGGGCTTCGAAGCGGATTAGCCAGAACCAGATGTGAACACGGCCTCCCTATAAACCTGACGCTACCAGGGTAGGCAGCTCCCTGCGGGCGCACTCTCGCGCTCCTGGAAGCGCGCGGACACACGCTACAGCTGCAGGCGGAGGGCACGGCGGCCCCGCGTGCCGGCGCGGACGGCCCGCGCGCTCCGCTCCTCCCTTCCCTGGGATTATTTTTGGAAGGAAAGGGCAGACTGCCTACCTGCAATGCTTGAAACAAACTCCCCAGTGGCTCCAGAAGCTTTTTACTCTCCACGGTTTTGAGACTATCAATATTAACAGCTCTGCGCCGAGACTCTTCCAGGCGCTGCTGGGGCGAAGGGCTTCGCCGCGCTGCTCCGAGGCGCCGGCGCCCGGCAGCCCCGCGACCTGCCAGGGCTTCCCCGGGCCCCCAAGGCAGAGCAGCGGCTCGGTGCGGCACCTCCGCGCTCCGCTCGTAGGGGGTCGCCAGCGCCGGCCGCCCTGCTGCGCGAGCCCAAGCCCCCAGCGCCGGGCGCAACGTTCCCGCCTCCCCCTCTACCCCCAAGCTCTTTCCGCGTGAGCCGTGCAGCGATCAGAGCGCGTTTCCCTAAGCGGGGGACAAGCGCAAGCCTCTGAAGCCCCCCACTCCTCCGCTGCAGTCTTCCGGGGTTTGCGTTTCGTCGTCTCCCTTCTGCCTCTCCCAAAACAAAAGATTCCCCATCTCGGCTCCCCCCCGGCCCCTTAGCTGGCCACGCTGTTTCACGAGACCGGCTTTAACCAGCATGCTTCATCTAGCTTTTATTTATTTATTTTTCTTTAATTAAACAGACACCGTAGTTTTTCCGCAGGCTAACTCAACGCGGCGCCGAAGATCGTTCAGACCAGCGCCGCCGCTGCCGGTTCCTCCGGCGCGAAGGCACGCGCACGCCGAGGAGCGCCCCGCTGCGCTCAGAGGCCAGGCGGCGAAGAGGGCGACTTCCCGACTTTCTAACGTTAGCAAACACCGTTTCTGGGTCCGATGGGTCATAACACCCCGGGGTCCCTAAACCTGGCTGCGCGCCGGGATCGCTGGCGGTCCTGAGCCGGAAGCAGAGCCCTCCAGCTGTAGCAGGGCGCAGAGACCCCGCAAACACCGTCTTGGGAACCAGCTGCCTCCCAGCCACGCGCAGCCGCCGCAGGAGGGAAGCGGGCGGGCCGAGGCTCCACGCGCTAACGCGGGCGCCGCGTCCGAGGAGGCGAGATCGGCTGCAAGGCCGCGCGCCGCCCCTCGCGTCCGCGCGCTCGGACCGAAGGAAAGGTTGGCTGCCGATACGACGCACCCCAGTAACTCCTCCGCGTCGATCTGGGCCAGGGGACTTCACCCCCCTCTCCCCCCGGTTCTTACTCTTTTGCATCTTCCGCACGTGACTCAGTCTTAAGCTGAGTTTTGTCCTCATTTTAAAACACACTGCTGCTGCCGCCGTCAGCCTAAGGGTGTGAGTCACAACCAAGACTGCATACGAAACAATTCATTTAAAATTCAAGTAAAAACGTTGACACCTCAGTATGGCATGGATGAAGTCTAGCTCCGTCCCAGCCGGCAGAGCCGCGGCGGCGGCGCGAGGGTCGGCTCCCGCTCAGCCCAGCCGGGGCCAGCGCAAGGGCCTGGCCGCCCCGGCGGCCGTGCCGCTGCCGCTGCCCGCCCCGAGCCGACCCGCGGGCGCTGCGCTGCGCCCGGACCGCGCTGCCGCCAGGTCCGGGACCACCACGGCAAGGAGGGCTTCAAGGGCAACTTTAAGTACACAACAACGTGCCCTAAAAGGAAGCTTCTTCCCACGTGGTTAGGGGCAGTCTCAAGTTCTCAAACATAAAACCAAACTTAGCCCCTCTGCAGAAATTACTGCCCGGCAAGGTTTCTTAAAATTTATTAGTTATTTATTGGTTTACTTTAGCAGCCGCTAACGCCCTTCACTGCTCCGAAGCGTTCTGGTTCGCAGTTCCACAGGTTTCTCCCTTTTCTCGGTTTTACATTCTCCGATACAACAAAGGCAAAACATGCGAAAGGACGGCACGCTTTCTCCGAGACTCAGCTCTGATCGTCCCCCTGTAAAGCTGGCTCCATTAAGCAGCCAGCCTTAAAAACTTTCAAAAAACCAAACAAAAAACCAAACAAAAAAAGCAGAGCTGAGTTTGCTGATCACAGTGCGCCACTACGCACGAGTACAGGCTGCGAACAGTAGCAGGACACCTAGCAAAGGTCACACCCAAATCATTTATTTAGTCGTTTCAAATGAGGACACGGCCCAAGCCACCTCTCATCCGTCTCCTTCAAGCTGCACATCCTCGACTCGGGCACCGCTTGCCCCGAGCGCCTCCCGCGCCGCACGCTCTTCCCACCGCCCTCCGCTTCCAGCCGGCTCCGCGCTCGGGGAGCTCAGCGCGATACTCGACTCATACAGCAACGCTGCCAATTTTCATTGTTCTTTTCTGTGCTTCTCATGACTTCCTACCCTGCTTTCTCCACCATTAACTGCTTTCCACTAAAAGAGCGGTTTGCACTGTTCTTCACCAAACGTCACTCCAGCAACGGCTTCTTCCCCCGCTCCATCGGCTGTTCCAATATAACGACTCACGACCAACCGGATCAAGGAACTTACCAGCTTTAAAACATTTTTGCCATTTTTTTTAATCCCGTCCTACTCCCAGCCCAGTCTGCCGCGCCGCCGCAGAAACGCTCGTACGCCACCGTGCACGAGGCAGCAACGCGGGGCGACGGCGCACGCCGGAGAAACGCTCGTGGAACCACGGCCTGGACAGCACGCTGCTGCTGAGGTCCCGAAGCAGTTCACCTGCGCTGCATCCCGAATTAGCACGAGCTCAGCAGACAGGTGGGTGACTGAAATCACTCTTATTACTGCCTGCCTCTGACTGACTTCAACGCTGTGCAGCAACAGCGACTTAAGGCTTTGCTCGCCAACCATTTATTTCGTCAGAAACGCTGCCTTAAGCTGCCTGGGCTTCCTCTACGACGTGCCGTCTCCATTGCATCAAGCGCTACCACTCCTGAGGCCGTGCTCTGAGCCGAATCAAGCAACCCGCCCGGGCTAAAAATACCCCCTGTATTTAAAAGTTTTCTCCTTGGCTCCCCCAGCCCTTGAACTGGCATAACTGAACAAGGAGGTGCAGGACGAGGGCTGCGTATGCCAGCGCCATCGTCAAAATGAAAGCTCAAGGCACGGCCTCACCAGTCGAGGACGTACTCTGTGAAACCCACTTGCGCTTAGCACGTGAATGTCCTCCAGATATTCTGGTACATCATGTCATCATGTGCAAATTGATATTACTGCACAAACAAGAACCTAGGCCACAGCATGGGTTCGTGTATCGTTTCACAAACATAGCCAACCTTGAACTGCATCTGCTGGCACCTCTCGTAGCAGAGTCGCAGCTCGGCAAGGCAGCGCGAACTCGAGGGCAAGGCAAGGTCTAAACGCACACTGCCCAACCAATCTGTCACTTGACAGAGGTCAAACAAACCAGCCCAAGTGACAAGACTCCTTGAGGCCAAACATCAACTCAAACTGGCTCACACGCCAGTCACCTTAACGAATTCCCCCCCGCACGACTCTACGTCTTGCTGCCTTACAAGAGGCTGAGGGCTTGGCTCCAAAGAGCACGCCATCTGAATCAGACAAAAACCACAGGAAACGGGATGCGATATAACACACCAAATGACTGGAGAGAGATGCTAAGCGTTTGCACATAAAGTTCCTCTCTCCTTCCCGATACTAACCTTTGCCTGACCATTAAAGCAAGCAGAAGACATGTTGGGAGGCCTGAGAGCAAAGATGGACAGAGCAGGTACTTCCGAAGGAGCCGGATGCAACGCAACATCGGTCGGTGAACGGCGGAGGCAACGGCCCGCGCCGGGCACCAGGAGCACCAGGAAGCGGCAGAGATGGCATACGACAAACGCAGGCTAGTTGGGCCGTCTCCAGTCTGATGGAGTGACAACTCCAAAGGAGGGAAAGAATTTACCAACCGTGCCTGGCAGTGCTAGGCTGTTTGAAGGGGAAAATATTTCCTAGTTTGCAGTTTATGAACCAACCCATTTCCCCGTTTTTCCCTTTCCAAGGTGCGCATCTGACGTTCCCTCAAGCCCTGCTCCCGCGTACCAGGAGTTAATCAGGCTCAGGCCCTAGAGCCGCCTGCCGCGGCCACGCGGCGTTTCAGCTCCTTCCTGAGCAGCAGAGCTGCCTTCCTGGGCCTCGTTTCAGAGGGAATCACATGGTGCAGCTGTGCCAGGACTGAATCACTTGGCAGCAGCCTGTCTCCCCGTGCTAAAGGGGACAGACCCAATTCATTTGGGTCTCTATAAACCCTTTCACCTTGGAGACTCATGACTGAGATTGAGGGAGATTAAGAATGGCTTTTGCAGCACAAAGCCTAATTGTTCACTTTAGGCACAAATCAAAGGGCGCAAGTACGTATCGCTCGTGTTCAGACCTCAGTTTTTTCCTTGCAAGCAACGATACGTTTCAGCCAACTCACCTCCTCCGAGGCCGCCTCTGCCTCGCTCCCCTCTGCTTCTCTCCCCATCCCGCCCTTGGTCCTTTCGCACAGACCCTCGGGGCAGCGCCAGGTCATTTCCTCAACCTCTCCTCTTCTCTAGGACCAGAGGTTCATTAATACAATCAGCTCTTAGCTATCTGTGCACACATTATCCAGGTTGCAGATTATCTGCACCGCAGACGCAGAGCCAGCTCAGGCCCATCAGGGTCATTAGCTGGTGCCCAGCACTGCACACATGTGTCCAGGCTGATGCCAGAGCCAGGTCTAACACAAAAACAGCTCGTTTCACGTTTTCACCTAGTGCGCTGCCTGAACTAAGAGGTGCTGCAGGACGCGAGCTGCTGCACGCCGAGCTCACGTGCCGGACTGTATTCCAGGAACCGGGAGCGCAGTCAGCCCAGCGCCAGCCGGGTGCCCGCTCAGCCCTGCCGGACCCATGAGAAGTTTCTGTGTCTGCATTCGGCCTCGGCAGTGCAGGTCCCAGAAGACGCCGAAGCCGAGCGCAGCACGCGGCAATCGCACAGGACAGAAGTCACGCACACGCAGCACAGAGACACCCCGCCAGCTTGTCAGCAACCGGCCCCGATCCGGAGGGACATCGCTCAGCCACAGCTCCGAGGTCCAGCCAGACCCGAACCGACCCCACGCCGGTTACCGCGCTGTGCCTACGTCATGCACCCGGTATATCCCATGATGTTTGACTACCCTGGAAAACGTGGCCATCTCAGTCTTCTGTTGAGATGAATAACGAATCAACTGAATCTAGTAACCTCCTACTTCCCCATTAGTGATTTTTCCTTATTTCTTCAAGGGTTTATCTGAGTCTCTGTTCCCCACTTTGTGATGGATTAATTTATTCTGGCATTAGATCAAAAGCCGTTATCAAAGGAACAAATGGGGAATCACACACTGCTTTCATAAAAGATCCTGATATTTCCCAATCCGTCAGAGCTTTGTTTCATCCTCTCCATGACACTTTGCAAAGGGTTGCTATAAATTCTGGGATTTTAAGCTTACTTCATGTGCAGCATCTACTTACAGCCCCTCTGGCACAAAGTTTTGCAAATTCCTCTAGCATACGATGTTGTCCCGTTACAGCAGTGCTGGAGCACCAGCCAAAACAGTCTCTCAAGGCCTGACTATCATTAAAGAGCAGTGATTTGTTACAGCTGGGCAAACACAGGTAGGTCTGTGACTTAGCTTTGGACAATAAGAGCACCAGCACGTTCAGGAAACGACGGGAAGCGCACGTGTGCAAGCTGCCACTGAGGGATCCAGACCTTTCTGCTTCTCCTCAAGCTGCCGTAGTCTGACCCAAGGACCGGTTGGTTCCCTCTCCCCACCCGCCCCAAAGGGCTGCGTGTCCTCTGCAAGGCTTCCCCCTACTCAGGGTGGGGAATTACTCTGTCGCTTATAGAGCAAGAAAGTTAATGTTTCAACCTCCTGGATTAGTGCAGCTCAGTCCAAATAACAGCTTAATTTCTTACGTTTTAAATTACACAACTATCTTGCCAAAAGTGCATTTAAAAACTATTCTTAACTTCAGGCTAGGACAACAGTCTAATTATTACTCTATCAGACAAAAAATCCATCCCATGCTAAAACGTTTGTGACAGTCGATAGCCAGGGACAACACACACAGACGTTAGTTAGAACGCATGAACAGTTGCAAAAATCATCTGCTCCCGGTTAACGCTTACCTGCAGCTCATACAAAGATGAGCGGTATCTCATACAAACGCGCTGATAACGTGCGGTACCCGGCGTGGTAAATTCTTTTATCTCCTTTAAGAGCTTGTTTCAGAGGAGAGGCTTTCGCTCTCCTCATCAGCCAGCACAGCGCCGTCACTCTGCTCCAGGATTGCACACATATGTAGGAGGCAAGGAGCAAGGGTTATTTTTAGTGTTTTTTACTTCAGAAAGGACAAGCAAAAATAGCTGTGGACATCACACAGCACTGGTCTCAACCTACCACAATTCCTGCAGACGCTCTACTCCTGCTAAGATGGGAACTGGGAATTTTTTTTTTATTATTTTCTAAAATCTAATTCAGTAAAAAAATGTATTTTAGCACTGAAATGTTCAGGACAGTCTGGCTGCGCAGGAGTAACAACTCAGCACTGTGCAGGAGTGGTACGCGCGGTGCACAGATACCAAGCAAAACGCATCGATTAGGATGGGGCTTTGCATACTAACTTACGTTATAACTGTTCCACCCTCGTTGCATCAGGCAGGGTGAATGGCAGCATTGTCTCAGAGCAGAGTATTCTTCATACCAAGCCCCAGCAAATGGGAGCCCTGGTGCCACGCAATAACAAAAACAAAATCCCAGCAGAAGTCCATTAGCATCCAAAGGGCCAGTGGCTTGAATGCATCAGAAGAATTCTTTGAGAAGTAAGGGTGAAACGAATGTAATAAAATGCTACTATTAAGTGATGCTCATTGTCCAAATTAAACCATCAGAAGCAAAGACCTCGACTCCCGAAACGTGTTCAGCGCAACGTACGCTGCAGAGCCCGGGAACGAGGCGATTAAGAATTTTAGGCCCTGGACTTGCCCCAAGTATGGATTACTTGAGTTCTTCATGAGCACTTGATCACGTGGAACTATATTTGGATTCACAGAAGAAAAGCTCAGATCTTCAGGACGGTATGCATGGCTACACACCCCACACTAATGCAAATCCCCACTTGCACCCACATCACAGAAGATGTAAGACAGCTGTTGCTGAGAACTGCAACAGCAATTAAATGCCCCAACATAGGAAATAGGTTGAAAAAAAAGAGAAAGAAAAGAACCAAGCATCCTTCAAAGAAGCTGGGCTGAAAGCAAGAGACAAGACATTTCTAGAAATGGCAAAACAAGTGCAACATTTCTCTCTTTCTGCAGATGTCAGGAATGTGATTGGCACAGCAACGCTGTGATAAATGCAGAGCTTCCCATTCAAAGAATGCTGCGCTCTTCCAAAGCAGGAAAGAAACCACAGATTTTTCCATTACAGCAGAATATGCAATACCATTCTGGAATTACAAGTTGGTTTGCTGGTTAGTTTATTTAAGGTACAATTTCTAAAACTCTAAATCCTAAGATAAAACCTCAGCTATTTGTTACTTTCTTCCATTTTTCTATAGCCGCTGCACATTAACAGCCTACAGAGGCGTTCACTACCAGCTCCAAACCCTATCAGCCCGAAAAGCGAGGAGCAGCCCTTGGAGGCTGCTTTCACAGCCCTGCCCCAACCCTCATCCTCAGCTCAGAAGCAGCTAACCAAACTAAAGGAACAGAGCAGCCCTTCCTCTGCCAAGGCCCCTTGTTCCCAAAACCCACCCCGAATTTCCCATCTGGGTTTCAAAACCTATCCTGCTTTACGTCTGCAACCTACTGCCCGGTTGCTGCCTCCTTCCGCCAGGGCGGTCAGCTGCCGATTGGCGCTGCCACGTGCACCTGGGCCTCTGCCCCCAGAGCCCCGGTGCTTCAATCCTCCCTTCAGCTGCAGTTACCCCATCACTGAGCCTCGCGCTACTACAGGGATAAAGCGCAACATACTTCCGCGCGCCTGCAAAGGAAGCGGAAAAGAAAAGGAGCATGTAGGTCAGCTCGTCGCACCGTAATAAGCCATTTCAGTGCACCGTTTTAAGAAAAACTCTCTTCTAATTTTACTGAGCCTTCAAGCTCTCGCGTTCAGGACGGCGATGGAGCGTCAGCCTGCTCCTGGCGGGCAGCCCTTGCGCACCCTTGCAGGGCGTACGGCTGCAAGAGCAGCTTGCTTGGGGAGCGCGGATCTCCTGCCTCCCCCCCCAACAACTCCGTTTCTCTGCCGTTGCAACATTTCCCAACCACTTTGCTAGCAGGGGCTCATTGTGCAATGAAACAAGAACATCAAAGCAGCAAACTCAAAGTGAGTAACTCGCTAAGAACAGACACGCAGGCCTGGCGGAGGCTGCCAATTTTCCTTCTGCTTTAGAGCATTTTTTTCCTCTGAAGAGTTACAAGATGGGCTCCAGCTCCCGGAGCTCACACCAAGTTTCAGTCTGGAAAGCGTTTTCCAGTGGTATACCACGTACACGCCGGCATTCCCACGCGACAGCAAAGTAACGGGCTCACCTGGACATTTTACAGACTTATCGGACTGGCGGCTAGTGAGGGTCATGGGTCCTTCATCCAAGCTCCTCGGCATGGGCAGCCCCTTGGGGAACCGCTTGCTCTGCCGGAGGAGGAGAGCGGCACAGAAGCCCAGGACACGCGGAGCAGCGCTGCGCCGCCGCCACGCTCGGGAGCGAGGGCAGAGCAAACGCGCCTTATTCAAAAGCGGCCAGATCACGATAAATCCTCCCCCTGCTTTTGTGCCCGCCTGCCTGGCCCCAGGACAGCAGAACGAAAGTTACCCTAAAAAAGTCCCAAGCTTCAAACACCCTTCTTGCAAGAGCAGAGACTATCAGAAAAAATCCGCTTGAAGTGGATCCCAGAAAACAGGAAGGTTGGGAAAGTATGAGCATTTCATATAAATAGTGCAGTTTCGCAGGCACGGCCTCCTGGAACACCGTCTATTAGACAACTGCTACATCACCGCTACGTTTCACGCAACGCGTTGCGGCACAGTGTTTTTCACTCCCTTGCTTTTATGCATCGCTTCATGGACTCGACGTGTGGACGTTTCACAGCGACGCTCCGCCACAACGGATCTGCATATCAATGTCCCCCTTGCCCCTTCAACTTTCCCCAGAAAGGCCGTAATCTTGGTTTTGTTCTGCGCCTCTAGGCCTCACGGCGTGAAAGCCTGGTTATGCAACCGCTATTCACGCTCCTTAAGCCATGGGAACATCTTTGTAGTCCCTGACAGGGGAGAAGGGGGAGGCGAGGCACAGGGAAGGGGCCCGCGGACAATTTAGGAACAAGGCTAGTGTGGAGGAATGACATCCTGCACTGACCTATTTTCTCTCCTTCCTCTTCGGAAACCTCGGAGGTAATCAGCGCACCCGCATCAGCAGGAATCCCAGCGACGAGACCGCAGCCGTTCAAAGCCTACCAATTTGGCACAAGTCACTTCTTGGAAGATAAGTCTACGCCAGAAGCCGTACAAACTGATCTACTTAACGAGCGGCGCGAATACTCAGGGATATTTCGCCGAGTTACGGCGAGAGTTCATGAGTCAATCGAGCACAAGCCGCGGAGGGAGGTCCCTTCGCGGCGGCGCCTTCCCACCGCCCCGGCGCGGGCGAGGCGGCCGGCCTGCTCCAGCGGCACGCTCCCCGTTCCCGCGTTTCGGTGGCCTGCAGGGTAGAAAACATTTAGCTGTGGTGGCAGCAAGCCTGCGATACGGGTGAACGGCCGCGAGCGCGAGGCCCCTGCGCCCCGCGCGGATCCACCGCGGCAAAAGCAACGCGCCCCGGCTAACCTCGCAAACGAACGCGCACGCCCGGGCCCGCAGGGAAGTTGGCAGAAGTGAGATCGTACAACTGCCTTTTTACAACCCTGACCTAAGTGTTTCCTCACACAGCCGGTAATTAACAAGATTTATATTTTAGGCTAAAATGAGCTATCCAGGCATTCGCTCCCCGCAGCGGCATCTGAACACCCGCTCCACCACCGAGACCTCTCACGGGTCCAGCGCGGGGCAGAAGCTGTGAATACGGCCTTTCTCCTGCAGAGCTCTGCAGGTCCAGCGGCCGCCCGTGGAAGCGCACGGGCCAAACGGGCCGCCAGCCCCGGCCCCGCGAACCGCTGCGCAGCACGGGGCCATCTCGGGGACAGCTTACGGGACAGAACAGAGCGCGCTATACGACACGAACGGCGCGTTGTCTCACTGCGCAGCAATAACCAAACTAGGTCAAGTCGTAGCAAGCATCTTTTTTAAAAAGAAAAAAAAAATTCAGTGAAAGATCAGTGCGCTCCCAGGGAAGGGAGCGTATGTTATCAATTTAAGTGACTTTAAGGACACTGAAGTCACTTGGACTAGAAAGAGGATATTTTATACCTGTTTCACACATTGACTTAACCCCAAAAGGAGTTTTCACCTATAGCACTCCTAAGACGCAACCTGGCAGCCAGTTGTTGGTGCAGGCTGTGGGCAACGTGACCGTACTCCACGCTTCCTCTGCTAGGAACAAGACCTATTCTTTGGCTCTACCGAAAAACAGGAGCGCGTAGGGTAACAGAATCGCAGCCGGGCTGGTAAAGGCAGTTCGACACAGTTCTCCAAAAGGCGAGAGGAAGGTAAATTGCTTCAATTTCTGTTACAGAGGACAGACTTCTGCTAAAGGCAGATTCTTTCTATTGCGACACATCACGTGCTGCAAACTGAGAGTCTGAAACGGAAAACACGGAAGAGATGGAAGCGTGGCTGGTGGATGGCCGGCTCCTTTTAAACTCGGTGCCTGCTGGGAAGGAGGTTCAGCCGAAAAGCAGGCAACGTAGAAAAGCAGCAGCGTGTTCGATCTCGTGCGTCCGAGTGGCGCCAGCGACCTTCCGCGGAGCAGCGGAGAGCTGGGGAGCGAGCCGTCGGAGAGCGCCCGCCGCGGCGCCCCACGCTCCAGGACAGGCGCCGGAGAGCTGGGGTGAAACCCCTCTGCCCCGCATCGGCACGGTCTGCCGCCCGAGCCGACAGCAGAGGGAATCCTGAACGCGCTAAAATCGCACGGATCGACGACAAGCAGGAACGTGGGCATTTCAGACACTTTTCCGGGAAAGAATATTCTCATACTTAGCTAAGGATGCCAGACAAAGCCCCTATTCCTATAAAACGGGATGCCTGATTATCAGTCAGGGCCCAAAGTATTTACCCTAGGATCGGGTAACGCTGTTTTACGCCCCTCCGCCGCTGAAGCTGAGCGCGCCCCGGTGTGCGCAGCCGCGCGGCAGCGCTGCGGAGGCGTTGGATCCTGAAGCTAATCACCTTAGCAACGGCTCTAAACATATGTGCAGTGACATCAGCTGATTTTTGAAAGCTGTAAATAGAGGATAATAGCATGAAGAAATGCTGGATTCAAGCCAAGACCTAAAAAACATACTATTAAAACACGGCCTGTAATTCAATGTATGCAAACTCGCTTGCATCCCCGCTCCCCAAACTGTGTGTAATTACGCACCTAACAACAGCTAACGCAGTGCAACTGGCTGATTGTCCCAGCCCAAGTTACTCACAGCTTAAGCAGTCACCCAAGAACTAGGATTTGATAGAAACCCATCTTCAAAATTAATTTTTACAAGCGTGGATACAAATCTACAGATAATTCCGTATAGCATGGAATAAGCGTAAAGGAAGCCAGGTGGCCCATAACCATGTTTAAGGTGAACGAGTCACATCCTCAACTTCAAAGCACTGTTTGTGAATAATGCTGTTCTCCCGCACTGGCACAACAAAAACACCATGCTCGCAAACTTCATCATTGACTAACGCTCCCTGGAAATGTTCATTTGACCGCGTGAACAGGAACCGTGGCAAAATTCAGTTTAAAGAACACCCCGAAAGATCCACGCCCTCCGTAAAGAGGAGTTAGAAGAGAATCAAGCACAAATAAGCAGCATGAACTCATTTCTCGCAGGCCGTGTTGGCGAGCGCGCAGTTTGAAAGCGCAACATACTCTAAATTACCTCATGTTTGGTACTTCATTAAGATCTTAAACTGTCAATTGAGGGAGTCCTTCAATCACCCATCAGAGTGAGTCGCAAGGACAATATCCGTCTTGTTTTCCTCATTTCATTTTGACCCATATTTCTGAGATCTGTTCTCAGGGATGTGACCCGAGCAGCTAACGCCGCCTTTGCAATGCCTCCGTACTGAGCCGGCATCCTGAGAGGGAGAGGGGGAAGAGGGCAGAAACGGGCTTAATAGGATTTTCAAATGTCAAAAAATATCTTTCGCAGGCCCATTTACGCAGAGCCTTAGCACTCACTGAACTTGAAAGCAAAATTTGCTGTGCAAAGAACACAGTTTGCATGCTAAATGGACGCCAGAAGCAGGGCTGCCGCAGCACAAAGGCATCACGCACACAGGCTCCTGCGCCTTTCCCTCCTGGCAATTAACCCTCGCCGACCGCTCGACGCTTCCCCCCTACAGCTCCACCAAAGGCGCCGGGGGGAGAGCTGGCCTACTGCGACTACATTAATTTTTAATAAATTAACGCAAGAAAAGCATGCACAATAATCATTGTCCTCGCAAAGCACTGTGAAGCCCCTAAAACATTGTTGCTACGTGCACGTTAAGAAAAGCAGAACGGAGATGCTCCTTCAAACGAAGGAAAAAGTAAAGCGTCTTCTATGCATCGGAGAGGGAGCTGCCGTGGAGAGTTGGGGATAAACCAGATTTGGGCTGGCGGGCTCCCCGTCCGCCGCGCAGGAGTCGGCCGGGTCCCGCCAGCCCAGAGCTGGCAGTGCTCGAGCCGAGCTTCAAGGATCCGGCCCCGATTCCCGAGCCCTGGCGCGGGCACCGCGCCAGCAGGGCTCTCGCCTGGAAAGGGACCGGCGAGTCAAGCTCATCTTATTCGTGAAGCACCCTACATTAAAAAAAAAAAAAAGAAAAACAAAAAGAAAAGCAAAGCCTAGGGAAGCTGAAAATATAAACTTGACAGATTAAAAGAGAGGGCTGCAGCACAGAGCGAGAGGAAAAAGATTTCCCTTTTTTGGGTAGTTTTATTTTCTTCGTCAATTGGAGTTACAAGGTAATCCAGTGAATTGAGACCGCTAGTGTTAATCGTTGCTGCATTTGAACTTAATTAGCATTATGTTTTAACTACAGATAATTTATAGGGGCTCACCTAAATGTGAAAGTCAGGTATTGCCTTCTATTCACTAGAAAACCATCAAGTAAATGATAATCCTATTATTTGCTTTATGCCTTTAATTTCTGCAATCCATGGTTATCAAATTCTGTAAAAACTGCCATGGTTACTCCCCTGCTCCTTTCGTAGGAGACTTTTGTGCGCGCTCATTGAAGTGGTAGCGTCTCTACCTCGCCGCTCAGAGCGGGAGAAGCGCCCTTCTCGGCCGCTCCGCGCCACGCGAGCCAGGTTTCCGAACCGTGGCGGGGGAAGAGGGAACCGTGGAACCGGGAAACGCAAAGCAGGACGCTACCGATAAGCGGCCCCCACACAAAGAGGTGCGGGAATACTGCCTAGCTTCAGCCTTTCTCCTCTTTGCGTACACAGAGGCTTCAGGTAGCACAGCGTTTGGTCAAACGGGGGTGCGCGCAGCTAACGCTACCCCCGACCGAGGCGGCCTGAGGAGCAGGTACAGACATACCTCGCTCCGAGGCAGGAGGAACAGGCTATGGAAACACCCCAAGAACCAAGCTGGATTCCACCCTCAGCAGATCTCTGTGATGCCTTGTTTGGCACTTTCGGGGTTTGTGCCATTTTCGGGAAGCCCCTTTCTGTCGCTCTCCCCACCGTCCGTGTCCCAGAGCCTTCAGAGCCAGCTCTGCCAAGAGCTCTAGAAGCCCGGACCGTAACTCGGCGCGAAAGCTGCCGTCCCGCGGCACAGCCAGCGCATCTACGGGGCGGGGGGCTTGCTTAGCCAAAAAGTTCCCCTTCCAGCATCTCCCAAACAAACGACGGCTTTGAACGTTCACGTTGTTACACAGGACGCACGCACGGAGCTCAGTTCAACGCGCTGTCTCGCAAGGGCTCAGGTAGTTGGTCACACAAACGCCGCGTCTCCAATCGGCCAGCTCATACCCCATCCCTAACGTGAGCAGGCAAAAAACTCCAGAAACACATTCAAAATGTTTAAGACTTACATCTCAGAGATGTGAAAAAGACGCTTTTGAGCCAAGAGAAGGTGAGGCAGAGTTCTCTGGGTAGGAAGGAGCAAATCTGGCATAGCTGAACCAGGGGGTCCTGAGAGACGGGGCCTTAAAAAGCAAACTAATCCGATGGTTGACTCTTTTAGCACAGAGACTGGGAAAAGACAGACCAACCACGAAAACGCATGCAGTCGCATTACCCCTAAACTCAGCTGCCTGGCACTACCAACCAACAGTTTAGAAATATTCCACGTTATTGCCCTATAAAAGCTTTCCTATGTCTAGAGTTTGCAAATCTGAGTTAATGATACCTCAAATTTTTGCAAGGAAATACACACGCAGTAGCTGGAGGGAATAAGCATCATCCCTACAACCTAGAGACTTCTGCCTGATAACCAACAAGGCCCTGTCAAAAGCAAGTGTAATTTTGAGCCGCTGACGTAATCCCACACCTCTGGAAAACACCTTCCTTCCTTCTATCCCACCCCTCACTAAATCCCACCGTAGGCCAGTTTGTGGGTACCGCACTCACTCTTATGGTGTTAGTATATGATGAACGAAAGATTAGCAGTCTCATTTTAAAAAGGCACAAGAAAGGCCAGTCTAAGCGTCCTCAAAGAGATGAATCGGGTCTTTTCTAAGAGGCCCACTGTCCTCTCAGCGGTAAGCACATCACACCAAGTTCCCACCGGACAAAGCGGGCCTGCCCAGGGCATGCAGCAGGCACAGCCCCCGAAACCAGGCCGCACAGCAAACCCGGCGCACGATCACGCACGGCAGAGAGGGAGAGCGTGCCGCTCGCGCAGGACCGGGCGGCTGCGTGCCGACCTGCTGGTTTCCCGGAGGCTCCTGCGAGCGCTGCGGCCAGGATGCTCCCAGGCCCCCTGCAAGCCCAGAGCCCGGGGCCCTAGGAGCCCGGGTCTCTCCCGGGCAAACAGGCCCCCGCACCAGCAGCCCCCGCGCCCCGGCAGCCCCGCTGCCTGCTGAGCTCGCTGGCGTGTACCTGCATTCTTCAGGAAGATCTTCTGAGGTTTAAGCGTAGGGCAAACTTCACATTCAAGGAGAGCTAAAAAAACACCAGAAAACTGCATAAAAATCATACTCGCTCACCCTCTTTTCAGGGATCCATGCCTTTAAAAATGCTTAAGTACAAGCGCTCAATCATCTCCACTACATATGGAAACCACTGAGGATGTGCCTTGAAAGGAACAACATCCTGGGACAGGTAAGCCAGTTACTCGTGATTTATCACACTATCTCCCCACCTAATTGCAGAGCTAAACGGTCAGTCATTTTAATCCACTTTAAGCAGCTTATGCTTTCTTCTGTAGCTCTGTGACATTGCTCACTTCCTGGTCTGGAAACAATAATTCTTTAAGTCCTGCTCTAAATGGTGTGAAAACTATTTCCACTTTGTGTACAGAAAGATCATATAGATCTTGAGACTTGTCCTGCTCTTCTCTGCCCTTGGCAGATGGGCACAGAGGACAGACATCTCCAGTAAAAGGGCCCTGAGCATCTCCTCCATCACACTAAGTGTTGAGCAAGGAACAGGTTTTTGTTTTGAATGACTGCTCTATACCTAAGAACAAGAAAAATTTTACATCCAGATGCAAAACTTTGGGTACCAGTGTCCTAAAATATCCAAGTGTTTTGTCTAATCTTACCTTGAATCATACCCTTTCCAAAATCTGTCCCTTATCATCTTTCAACAAATTACGCCATCTCCTGTGATAGCATTCTGGCATTTTGATACCTTTTTTTCTTCTTATAAGCAAGGCTGGTTGTACCTATATTAACGTCCCAGAACCTGTCTGCCAACAAACAACTCTTGGGATCACTGTCTAGCTGTTGGTTTTCCTGCCCTGCTGCATGACTCTGAAGTTGCTGTAACTCGTGTTTCACCATACCCATTCCTACAACTTGAACAGTGTCCATTAACATGTGACTGAAGACAGACCAATTCAGCAGAAGTTAAAGGAGAAGTATCTTAGAAATGCTGGAACTGGACATCAAAGCACAGGCACATACTCTTGCCAAACACACCGCAGTAGCGTCTTTTACTATGTTGTAACTTCATCCTCCTGGGGTCAGTGCGCTCTTCAGCATCTTCCACCTTTGTATTCCTCTGCTACCAGCCTGCTGGAGCCAAGCAGCCCAGTCTCTCACTCCGTGCTTTCCCATTACTCTTGGGATCGCAATCACTTTTTCTGTATTAAATAGCTAACTGCTCTCCTATTTGGTTTCTTCAGTTACTCATTATTAATCTAACAGGAACCAGGCATCATGATCTGCTCGATTTCTAGACAGTTTCTGACACTTGCAGATTCTAGCGCAGTTATATGATTTTTTTAAAATCATATTTTCAAAAACCTTTTTAGATACTCAAACAAACTGACATAAAAAGCTGTGAGAGCCCATCAAAAAAGCGTCACCACCAAGGCACCAACGATACCCTATCGCTCTCCACTCCCAAAATCTGGAATTGCAAAAGTACATTCTGGATTTTCTACGAATATGCAAGGATCAGCAGAGCCTATAGAATTTATCTAAAGACTCAGAGGGGAAAAAAAAAAAAAATCAAGTTTTGGGTTATACCAATCTTTCTTCACAACTCAAAAACGACACAGTGTGAAAGTGAAAGCTCACATTCTGCAGGAACCAACAGCTCAGTGCACTCGACTCGCACTTTCTGTTCAGAGGCACTGCCACAGCCAAGGAGATTGTCTGACTTGCAGCACAGCAGAACTTTACCCCCTCACGCTCCCTGTGAACTTAGGTCAACGATCCCCAAGTCATGCTGCAAAACTATTCAAGATACCAAATCAGATCAAAAGCCATTAGATGGAAACGCCAGCTTTCGATATCAGTAAGCCTACGCCGCTGACGCTTTCAGAGAGCGTGGCTAAACTTCTACTGCAAGAAATTTCTTAAGGCTTAATACAAAATTTATCTTGCCATATGTAAAATTCATTTGTGCAGTTGCACACCCTAGCAGGCTTGAATGGGGCAAAGGAGTATTTCAACTCCCAGTGCAATTTATTATTTAAAAGCAGTAAAACTACATTGCTGATAGGAGGGCGCAGACTGGAGAGCAGCGATGATGTAATGGGGAAGAGCACGCCGCTTGCTGTATGAAACACTCTGTACATTAGCGTGTTGGCTAGGGTGGTTGCTCCTATCAATTATTTATAGTCTTCTGGCGCTCAGCCTGGAGAGGGTCACATCGCTGAAAGCTAACTTTATCTTCATTGTTCCCAGCCTCCTGCCCAGCTGTCACTCCGCTCACTAATTTAATACCCTCACAGCAGTGGAAGAGGATGCAAGATTTTTGTAATATTTTGTCCCTCCCAAAGCTGAAATACACGCGTGTATTTTCACTGTTACCTGGCTTGCTCTTGACGCATAGGAATATTCATTTTGACTAAGGTGTTAGCTTGGCTTTTTAAAATCGACATCTGAGACCCTCTCACCGCTGCCGGGGGCAGTGAAACAGGCTGTGTTTCAGGCCTCCCCCCGCCAGCGCCCAGCTTGCTCCAGGGGCAGGGAAACGGAGGACGGATACGGCAGCTGTATCACTGGAGCTCACGTGTCTGTTAACATACCAGATGAAGGGCAGGCTGCATTACACATTTTCTTACATATCACAGCAAAAGCTATTCAATAATGTATGCAAATACGAGGGGAAAAGGAGAGAGCTCGCGTCAGCGCCCTCCACGCACGCACAACACAGAACCACCCTCCCACGCTCGCAGAAGATTTTTGCACCAGCCACAGGTTGCAAACGCACAGCCAGGGTGGGATTCGTCGGCGTTTCACTGCCAGACCAACCACCGCGGACAGGACAGGACAGGACAGGGCAGGACAGGACAGGACAGCAGCCCCTGCGCTGGTCCGGCCAAAGTTTCTGGAAACCCAGCAGAGATCGCAGGCAGAACCCTCACACGCTCAAACCTCCCAGCGGGGAGCCTTTTCCTTGCCAGGGCTGAATAAATCTCCCAAACACATGGCAAGCCTCCCATTTACGCATACCGACGTGCACCCAGCACCATCACCGCCGTCATCCTGCAACGACCCGCGCTGCGGCCGTAGGCTGCGCCTGGGCCCGGAGGCTGGAGGCTCCCCTGCTCCGTTTCAAACAAGTCTCCCAGATCCAAAGTCCTTCATTCTTCTATATTTAAGTCCTCTAAGATTTTCAGCAGCGACAGTGGACTGAAGCTGAAGTTTTCTCTGCACCCAGGCAGTTCACAGGCCTGGCCTTCGCTCCGTTCGAGAACGGCTGCTTCCCTTGCCACGGAAGCCTGCACGGCATTTTCCTAGCACTCGCAATGATATAATTATCCACAGTTTTCTTGGGGACAAGACATGTAGCCAAACACATCTGTAACGTCAATCCTTAAGTCAAATCCCTTGAAAGGTGCTGTTCCTTAAACTATCGTTGTTTCACGCGACACACGAGGAAGCGGCCAGGCGAGGCTCTCAGCGCTTTGTTCCTAGACCTTACCAGCACGCTGCTTTCACTATTAGTCCACAAAAGCGGGTGAATCTACCACGACCATTTTTCAGGGACCGCTTTTCTTTTTTTTTTCTTTTTTTTTTTTTTTTGGAAACGTGCTTTTAAACATCCTGTTCATTTGACCCAATATCTATATTAAAGCCATTTAATTTTAACATCAGGTGCTGCAGAGCCTCCGTCATTGCCAGAGACACCTCACCAGGAAGTGTCTCAGGCCAAAACCAGGTACAAGAAGAAAAGGGTTTTTTTGCTTCTAAAATTCCTGCATTTGGTCACATCACACCAATCAACTTCATTCAGATATCACGTACACTCAGTGGAATCAAGCATCTCCCCCATACTGCCATTTTTTCGGTTTGGTTTGGTTTTTTTCACCAATTCCAGCTCAAAGAATAAAGCGTTTTTCAAGTTTTGTGAAGTCTGGAAAAGAACCTGAATTTTCTTGCACTTAGTCACTGGCTGTCTTATTTTAAGCACTGAGAAGTACACAGATTTGGTTTAGACATCCAAAACGATTCTGATCACCACGTCCGAAAAACACACACGTCAACTTCATTAAAACCAGAACACGTGCACAAAAAGGAAGCTGTTTTTGAAAAAACATATCGGCCCAGAGGAAGCAGGCTCGTTCTCTCCGTGGCACAAACGAGCGCCCGCCGGGGCGGCAAACGGGCGAGAGGCTGCTGCGGCCTCGGCAGCGCCGGGCGGCCGGCGCCGCTCCGAGCCCCCGCCGGCCGCGCTCGGCAGAAACTCACTTCTCACCTGGCGTCTCCCAGCGAAAACAAACGCGCCAACAAGCAAAACCCCACCGGGACATTTACCCTGGCTCCCCGGGGTCACGAAAGGGGGGTTTCGCCCCGGGCAGCTCACCCAGATTGGAAACGGAGGGGTGCTGCGTCCACTTGAGCACGGGCCCCCAGGCCCCCGGCGGCAGGGAAAGGCAGTAGCCACGACGCTTCCGCGCTAGCGCGATTCAGGCAAATACGAGAGCCAAAACCGTAATTAACCTTCAATCAGTGCAAAGCAGCAGCGAGCTTCAGAAAGGAAGTAAACCTGAAGGAGCTACCCGGCAGGGTGAGGAGAGGCGGCCTCGCTGGGCGAGCGAGGAGAAGGGCCCAGGGAAGGAGCCCAAGCAGCCGAGGAGACAACGCGAGAGCCCACCAGCGCTGGTGCCAGAGCAGCCCAAATCGCGACGCGGGGGCAAGCAGCTTTTCCTGCACCGCGAAAATCAGCAGAATTACGCTGCAAACTCCAAAAACCAGGCCGTGTCGGCAAGCGGACGGCCGCGCTAAAGGCAGCGAGCGCGTGCCTTCGGGGAAGAGCTCGCCCGCACGGCCACGCAACCCACGTCTGCTCCCACCACGCCGATTGCTTGTGGTCCTTCACAGAGTCTCCGAATACAGGATTATTTCCATGGCAACTATCTTGAGAACTTATTAAGTGAAAAAACAGGAACAGTTTGAACACACAGAACCCACATTTGTAACATACTAGCTGACTAAATTAGCAGCATTAAGATTTTTAGTAATCAAAATAGATTATGTTCTAACAACTCAATCTTCTCTTTACCAGAGCTAAAAAGAAAAATCTGATAGCAACATCGATTGGGGGGGGGAAGGTTTTCTAAGACCGCATCCCTACCTGTGGTTTTATCCCTAAAATTCACCGTCTTTTTTTTTTTTTTTTTGTTCCAAAGCAAGTGGAAAGCCCACCCTTTACAAAGCCAGGTTTTCTCTTATTTAAGGGGTTTAAGAGAGATTATTTTAAGGTTAAGTTTCCAAGAGATGATAAATCTGGTTTTAAGGCACCTACTACAGAATTAGAAAGATGACACAAAGCAGTTATCTAGTACAAAAACTCACTGAGTCACTTCAAAATTTGTATTAAAAAAAAAAAAAAGCGCATGATTTGCAACTCTGCCTTTCCAAGCTTTCAGTTGGATCAGGTATCACTCGCCTTCCCACAGCCGGCGTGGAGCGAGGCTCGCATGAACGCTGCACCACGTACGCTGGCTAATTCGACAGCAGCGCGATAGCCTGCTCGCGCTTGCTCCAGATCAGATTCGTCCCACCCAGTGATCCAACAGCAGCCAGCGTGGAAAGCCACCCGAACGGGCTGGCGCGCGCGTCCTCGCGTACAAGCTTATCCTCTCCCCCACTTCGCCCAAGGATTAGTTCAAGCAGAGCAGGAAAAATCAGCGGCCCATTACCACAGTTAGTTTGAAAGATTCATGAGTTTGGAACGTTTGCTCTGAGAGACAATAATTCGCTTATTAGAGCTAATTTCAAATAAATTAAAAATTAGCAAAACCTGTTACGGCAACACTGATACGGCTCCATCCTTCTGGGCTTGATCATTCAGTAACTAAATCCCAGGCTCCTTCCAGGATCATTTTTTAAACAGCAAAGGAGGTGAGACAGAACGCTCACAAACGTTTATGAACTAAACGCCATGTTTCTCCCTCTAAAAATAAGCTCGCTCACAGCGACACACCTCTCCCCGAAGAGAGGCAATAGCATTAAAAAGCGGGGGAACCCCGAGCACACGGCTCGGCAGCCTGTCCGGAAACAGAGCTGCTCGCGAGCTCAGCCGCCTTCCTCCGCTCCCGGAGTCCCAGCGACCTCAGCACCGACACGGCAGTCGGCACCACGGGCATCAGCCCACCTAACTACAACTCTGAGTACACTACTGAAGTTTTGGAAGCGCTCATACAAACGCTGCCGCAAGAACTTCACAAGATCAATTCAGAGTTGGAAGAAATAAGTCTCAACAGGAAAAACGTTGAAAGTACTTTTAAAAAAGAAAAAAAAAAAGAAGCGGTTAAATGAAACTGTTGGCTCAGTCACTAAGTCCAGCCAGAGAGATCATAAGCGTTATTGATTTACCTTAGCACAACCTGGGAACTCATTTCCAAAGGTTTCTAATGGAACCTGGATTTTCTCAGTCCTAATCTGCCTCATGAGGTTGAGCCTCCTGCAAGGAAATACAACACCGCATCATTAAAACGGCAGCTGTCAGATATACAACAGCCCCATTCATTTACGGAAGATAGCGCAACAGCGGCAGGTATTTTTAAAGGCTGCTCCAAAAGGCTCTTTGGCAACGCGACGGAGCGGCGAGGCGCTCGCAGTGAAGTGGCCCTGGGAGCGCCCGCAGGGAGCGGGGCAGATCTCCTGCGAGCCGGGGCTTTTAGAGAAAACGAAGGAAGAACGAAAAGTTTATTCTTGCAATATCAGCTAGCGCCCACTATCTATAGTCCTTTCAGAAGTAATGCTGATGACTGGATTGAGCAGAGAAGTGGCAGTTTTGAACCTTAAATCCATTGCCTACTCAGCCACAAACGCATAAAACGTTTGGGCAAGTCAGGTTTTCAACGACCGCAGCGGTGAAACAGGCACAGCAGTGCCTGGCCGTCCACTCTTAGCGAAGCACGGAGCCGAGGCGGCAGAGCACGCGCACAGCCGGTAAACAATGCTTCGGCGTTATCGTCAAAACCGTTTTAAAACGGCGTATTTCCCTCTGAGCAAATTCCGATCTGTCTGAGGGGGCACAAGCATCAGCCCCCACGTACAGCAGGCGACGCGCTCAGAGAGCCCGCGCGCACGCGGGGGCCGGGGCGATCTCGCAGCTGGCTCCGGCGGCCTTCCTCCCGCCTGGCGCGCCGAGCACCCCGGTCACAGGCCCTTCCTCTGCCTCCTCCGTCCGGCGGCTCTCCCCGCCGCTGCGGCACCGCTCCTGCCCCAGCCCGGCTGCGCGGCGGCCCAGGAGCAGCGGCAGCTCTCAGCTCTCCGACAAAGAGGCAGCGAGGCACGGGAGCAAAGAGCAGCCAGGGCCAGGCGGGGGGCTGGCTGAGCGGCGCGGGGTCCCGAGCGCTCCTCCGCGCCGCGCCAAGGCCCCCTTCCCCGCCCGACCCCGGCGGCGTCCCCGGCCTCCCAGCGGGATTTCAACCTCCGCTGCAAGGGCAGGAGCTTAGCTTCGCCTCCAACTCAGGAGAGCGCTCCTCCCTCAATGAGATGCACGCAGGCCGAGGCTGAAGGAGGCTCAACCTCTTGAACTGCTGGTCTGCCTGGTTTTATGAACAGGAGAAACAAGTATTTTCCCTGTATGTACCTAAAACAAAAAGGAAAGGATTTTCTCAACCTTTCCAGAAAAAGACTCTTTTAACACAAAACCAAACATGGAACATTTTAGCCCCAAAGGAGGCTTTCTGGAAGCCTCCTTCCAGGAAGGTGTGAGCATAGAAAACAGAAGCTCATAGCAGGAAGGAAACTGTACCATTAACTACAGACTTTGAATTCACATGCAGATCTGCATCACTGAATGCAAACAGTGAGTAAAATATTCAGTGCCAAAGAGCAAAAAACGGCACGTGATCCTCAACTGAGGTGTTTTCAAAAACACATCTGCAAACGCACCCTGCCTTAAGACAAGTGAAAACCAAGGAGTCATTACTGCAATCGTTATTTTTATTGTTTGCAGTGTCTTGATAGAAAATAAGTAATGCATTTAGCCCTGAGACATTCCTGGAAGTAGTTGGGCACTTATTAAAAAAAAAAAAAAAAAAAAACCACAGAGCTTTACATTCTGCCCCTTTTTAAGCCGAGTTTCTTACCCCTCTGCTTCAGAAGCTTCTGGCTCTTTCCTTCCCTCTGCTCTGCTGTCCTCCTCCCCGACCCCAGGTCTCGAGCTCCTTCCCTGGAAACGGCCCCCGCTCTCGCCTCCCCCGGCGGCCAGGAGCGGAGCCCGTCGCAGTAGCCTGGCCAGACGTCAGCCCGACCTCGGCAGCCGGCGCTTCCGGGCCGCTACAGGGCTGAGGCGCAACCAGGCCAGCGAGCGCGGTGGTCACCGCCGCCCCAGCGCAGAGGGCCCTCGCCGCCGCCGCACCCACGGCACGCAGCAGAGGAAAGAGCACCAGCAATGGTGTGGTCTGAGCACATCTGGCAAATTTACTTCCAGGCTTTTTTTCTGCTAATGAACTGCTAGCAGCAGAGCCGGCAGGAAGTTTTAAAGACCATTCATGTACACCGCAATGAAAGCCTCAGGCACCAATAGCAGGCTAAGGTGACCCCTGACTATGTTAAGCATCAGTCATTCGTAGAAGTGTCACTTACTGCATAAGGGGAGCGGATGACCTGAATGTCTCTTGCAAGAATAATTGCCTATTGAAGAAAGGGACTAAAGTTTCTCAAGAAGGGACGCTGCTATTTCCTGGGAGGACAGCGCTGCATCTGAAGAAGGGCCGCTCTAAAGAAATCACGCTGCTGCAAGGAGGTAGCGGCAGCGTCCATCGGGGAAGCAGATATACATTTAAAGTGAAACCAGACTTGTTTTCTTGACCAAACTAAGCTCCTTGAAGGATGTGCCCCGATGAAGGACAGGCTCCGAGGCAATGGTATGCAGCTTGCTGGAAGGAAAGGGGAAAGCTTCAAGCCTGACATAAGCCAGTGCTGAGATTCCTCCGCAGCACCGAGGGCTGCGCTACAGATAAGACTGCGTCAACTTTTCCATTTGAACGTTCGCCCCTCTAAGGTTCACAGTCAGAGCGAAAATGTTTTGGTCAGGTGGAAACTTGACATCCAGACTCCCAAAGCAGGGACCTCTCTGCGTACGGGAATTATTAAAATGTCACCCGCCAAGACCGGCTTTAGGACCTACCGCTGGGAAAGGAAAGAGCTCATCTTCCTCACCATTAAATCCTTCACGTTCCCCAGTAGTAGACAACCTCACACCCCTCCATCCCACTCTTCACGTACAGTCACAAGTCACACGAAGCTCCCTGTAACATCCAACAACCCCAGGTACTGAAATAGAAACACGTTAAATTTTAACCTAGGCGTTAAGAAGAGGCTAAGCGATCAAAGAGCTGCGATCCTGCCCCGCGGCGGCCTGTGCCTGGCATCCGGCACGGGCTCCCTCGCGCAGCCCGGCCGCCCCGACTTCCTGGCCACCAGCACCACCGTGCGCGGCAGGCATCTTCGTGGGTAGACGCGCTGCAGTGCATCTACACGTTAAGTGACGATATTGTCAGCATATCAGCACGAGAACCACCCCTAGGCTGTGCATCATGCTCGGAGCGCAGGCTGTATAAAGCCACATTTTGGGAAGGCAGAAACTTCCCGGACCGTAGGGGCGTCTCTCCTCCGCGGAGGCCATCTGCGGCGACAGAGGGGGAGGGAGGCGAGGAAAGCGGGGGGAGCCGCGGCGGCTCCCCGGGCCGGGCGCAGCTTCCTCCCCGCCGACCGCGCGGGCTGCAGCCTCCCAGGAAAATATCGTTCTGGTTTTGCACGGTGGCAGACGGAGAGCCGGAAAAGGCGGCGTTCAGCCTCGGCCAGGCTGCCAGCTCACGCTGATGGGTCGCCTCCTGTGCGCGACCCGAGGCTGGCGCGGGGTTTGGAGGAGCGGGCGGGCGGCCGCCCGCGCGCCCGCCGAGGCAGCGCCGCCGCACGCCGCGCCGAGGAAGTTTGGCAGCTCTGTTTACGTGCGAGGGGGATGGGGAGGTATTTCGGTACCAGCGAGCGCGCGCTGCCGCCCTTCCCCCCCGCATGCTTCACTGCAGTTATCCCTGAAGACAGAAAAATTTGTGCTTGTTTTTCTGCTGCTGCTGAGAAGCTACGAAACGTCTCCGCCAAGGAGAGCCCGCACGCTCCCGGCTCCCGAAGCGGCGGCTCGACACAAGCTTCTCGCAGACGCTCAGTGATTTCAAGCCTTTAATTGACTAAGGGAGGCTCCAGCAGAAGCAACGCTGCCGTCCTGTTTACCAGCCACCGGTGAGCTCTGAGCTCACGAGCAGTTTATCACGTTCCCACAACAGATTCGGCCTGGGAGCTGCTCAGAGCGGCCAGGACTTATCACAAACCGCTGGTCGCAAACTCTGGCTCCCCCCGGCTCCCGACGAGAGCTCCAGGGCCCGCTCGGCAAGGGCGGCGCGAGCAGGAGCACGCCGGCCTCCGCCAGGCGCCTCAAATGAGGCTGATTTCTCCATTTCCAAGCCTAAACATACAAGGAAGAAAAAAAAAAAAATGGGACAGTAGAATAGTCTGGATTTTCTTCCCCTTCCCTTGCAGGCGAGCGCGGGCTGCTCCCGGCAGCCCCCCGCGGGCAAGCGCAGGCACGCGCTCGCGCTGCGAGGGCCGGCCCAGCGAGCGTGCGCGCGCGCTGAAACTTTCCCCCGTTGCCTTCGCCGAACGCGAGATTCGCTGCTGCACGTCAGTACCCCAACTTTGTTCTTTCTAGAGGGAACTGACAGATTGCAGAAGAAAACGATATCCCGACTGCTGCCAAATTCCACAGATTTAGTTATTAGTAGGCAATTAGGAGCCATTATTAACACTTCCTACTACGTTAAGCTCCATTTGCACCGCATCTCTTGGCCAGGCTGGACCTTTCCAACAGAACAGCCCTGCAGTCCCAACGCATACGGTGCGCGTACAATCACGCACTTAAAATCTGGGTCTTTTACTCGCTGCCTCCTGGGCCCCTGCTCAGCAGACAGACTTAATGAAGTAGCCTTACAAAATAAAATCCTAAGTGAAAATACAGAGATTAGAAATGAGGGAAAGGTAAATAAAAGTGCTCCTGCACAAAGGAAAAACAATTTTGCTCTTGTTTTTTAATTCACAATCGACATCTAAGCTATTCAGGAAACTGGTGCGCTGCCCTCCAACCAGCGTCAATTAGGGAATTCAAAAGCAGCCAGACAAAAGCATGCCTGGGAGTTACTGCACCGCACGGATATTTTTAGCAAGAGCTGGGAGGCTGTTTGTGGGGCACTGTTTTGCTTCTATTCCGTTTCAGCTTTTCTATTTACATTTACAGGACAGTAAGATTTACTAGGTCACAGGGAAAAAGAGACAAGAAGCAACACAAACGATTCCCGTCGCTTTGCTCTCTGAGACTTTTGCAAGGTATTTCAGCAAAATCTGTTCAAGACCAGAAAGGAACGGAGCAGCGTTTGCCTCCATCTGCTTCCCAAGCCGTCTTTCCGCAGAAATCTCAAGTCAGCCCTTTAGAACACTAATTTAAACTAGCAAATACAACCGCGAGAAAGGCCCGGGCCTACGGATTACATGCCCCGGTACACAGCCCCAGCGGAAAGCCTGGCTCTGGCCCAGCAAACCCGCAGCGACAGCCCTCGCTGCGAACCCTCTCGCTCGGCGGCCGGGCGCCGCTCGCGGCCCGCGCGGCGCTGGCCCCACCGCCAGGCAGGCTCTAGGCTTTGCCCACGCGGCGATTACGGTCGAAAACAAACGGCCGCAGAAGTCGCTCGACGCGGAGCAAAGTCTAAGCGAAGAAACGCCTGAGCGAGCCCTCGCGAACGGCTCGCGTTTTTCTGAAGTAACTTCCCGAAGGCTGCCAAGCCCCGAGGAGGCCACGGAGGCCCGGGCCTGGTGGGCGTGCAGGAGGTGCCCGCAGGGAGCGAGCGAGCACGCGCGGCGGCAGGGCCGCTCCGCGGGGCAGCCGGCTCCCCCCCGCCGGCGCGAGCGGCTGCGCTCCTCCGGCGCGGCCCCCTCTTCCGCTCCCTCCCACCACTGCGGCAGCGCAGATGGCAGCAGCGTGACCTCGCTGTTCCTGCCTCCTTGTTTTGATCCTGCAGTCTTGATTGTTCAGGCTAATCCCACACTCGGAGCCTTGGCTGCCCGCCAGAGCTGTTATTAATGGCACAAAAGCTTCTCATTCCAGCTACTTCTACATCCGCTAATGCTGTTGTTCCCTTCTCTCTCTCCCCCTCTCCCACATTACAAACTGGAGCCGGAATATATTTTACAAGGGGGAGAAAAGGGCTCTGGTCAGCCTGGCACACCTAAGGCTCCACCAGAACCCTGCGAGAAAGGTTGAGCAGCTGCAGCAACCGCAGGGACGCCAAAGCCGCCCCGCACAGGCAGTGGCGAAGCCGGAAGCGAAGGACAGCCCGCGAACAGGGGGGTTCCAAGAGCCACCGAAGGAAACCCAAGCTGCCAGCCGGGGGCCGCGGAGCTGCCGAGCCCCCGACGGCTGTCCACGGAAAGGGGCTCTGCGGCTCCCGGCACGGAAACCCCAGCGGGGACGAGAGGGCCGGCAGCCGGGGAAGGGCCTGGCGCCGCAGCACCGCGCCGGGCTGCTCCTCGCCCGGCCGGGGGCTCTCCGGGGCTCTGTTGTTGGGAAACTGCTTGTTTTCCTACTCCTGCTTCAAGGAGCGCACGCTACATTCAAACAACATTAAAGCGCCAATTAAAACCACAGAGTGAAAGAAGGCTTAAAACTATCTGTAGCTTAAGCCCAGCCTGCCACAGCCACGGCTCAGCCACGCCGCGTCCCCTCTTGAATACCGCGTCCCCCTCAAACCGGAGGTGTGCGGGGCTGGGGTCCTCCCGAAAGGGACTGCCTTACAGAGCCTCACCTATGAACCCTACCGCTGCTGGCACGGAACTAGGCTCTACGTCCTGTCTCACCTCCATCTGCTCAGATTCAGGGCTGCCTTGGGAGAGGAGGAGGAGATGATATTCAGCAGGGCCTTCTGAACCATCAGAGACCAGCTAATGGTGCTCAGGACACACAAGCCGGCCGGCTGCTGTTGAGACATGGCTTCCAGCGCCTGTGACTCACGGCTTGCCCAAGAAGCTCGGTCGTGAGTCAGCCAAGCGGGGCAGGTTCCCAGCACCGTGCTCACGAGCCACCGGCCGCCGAGCAGAAAGCTGCCCCAAGCTTGCTGTGATGCAACGTAGGGCTGTGCTTTAAATTGTGACCTACACAACAGGTCTCTGTGCCCGGGCTCCCTTCGCGGGAGCGAGCCCACCTTTCTGCTCTGCCCGATGGCTGCGGGCAGGGTAACACCACGGAGGGCTGCACCGCGCCGCTCCGGGAGCGCCTTACGCGTACTTCTCCCCACAGATATCTGCCTGGCTTTCAGACCAAGCTGTCTTCCTGAGAAGATGATTCCCTATCTGCCGTTGCCTACTTTTCGAAACACCGGAAAGGAGAAAAGAGGCTATCGGAACATTTCTTCTGATTAGGACAGGTCGGTACGCTTTTAACAAAGGGCTCTTTAAAAAACTCCTTTTGGCATTTACACATGTTGAAGAGGTTACAAAGATCTTGAGGAAGTCAAGGAGGAGAGGGCAATCAAAGCATGTCTGGGGTATCACAGTGAGTGATATTTCTAGTATGTTGTTTTGGACTAAAGGAGGTTAAAACAGCACAATATAAACCCCATATAACCCCAACAGAGGAAGAGGCACAGGCAGCAGGAATAATTGGTCATTATTCACTCACAAAACACAGTAATATAGTTCTAAACGCAACCAGTAACTCCAGCTTTTCTTTCTCATTTTCACTTAAATGTAGTACATCACTCCCACCTTGACTGCAAGCCACTGGCACCTGTCCACTATTCTCCATAAAATACCTCTGGTGCATTTAGTCTGACAGGCTTATGTAAGCACTTTCACTTCTCCGAACTGACACCTCCCACCAGATCGACACAAACATCTTCAAATGCTGCAGCAACGTGTACGATAGGCAGAGACCTTGTTTATCAGCACGCAGGCCTAATTTAAACCCCTGAAGTCATCTCCAGCCTTTCACTATAGCAACCCTGGAGAATCTTCCCACTGTAATATGTGCAGAGCAGCTTTGCATCAAAGCTTTGCATCGACGGAGGTTAAACCTGACATAAGTAAAAACTGAAGATATCTACCAGCAACTCCTGGTGTCAGCAGCGGAATGTCATAAAAATTCTACTGCCAAGGCAGAGTTACAGTGCAGCTTTCCATTTGCCATGGATTAACCCCGAGGAATTAAAAATTCTCTTGAAACGCTCAACTCCCACTCTCCCGGGTATTTGAGGAAACATATTCTAATTCCCCTCTGCTCTTATGTGCATTGGCTTTGGGTAGCATGTACAAAATGCAGCTTGCTCCATAGCAATTCAATTGAAGATGCTTTAGGGTTGGAAGGGGGTGCGTACACGTGCTAGGTTTTGTATACAGTGAACTAGGTCACTGGGAACAGAAAGTTTACGTAAAGTTTTAAATAATTTCTCTGCTGTGCTAGAGAAAACTTTAGCGCTTGTTTAGAGCTAGTGTACTTAATTTAAGAGGGTGCAAGAGACTAAAAATAATCTTTGTCTAAAACTACTTAATAGTCACAAGATCAAGCAGAACAAAAGGAAGAACACATTTTGAGGGAAATGGTACTTCCAGTGCTCAAACAGGATTTAAAGTCCTCATCAAATAATTTACAACTGAAGTTGCACAAAACCAGAAAGAAGCAGGGAAACCAGCACTGATAAGCTTACAAGAGCCTCACGGGGGAGGGAGGGGATACAGCAAAGGTATCGTGGAATTGCACATTTTTGGAATAGCTGCATCTATAATAGATTAGTTGGAGGGCCCTCTTGAAGCAGCTGGTTTTTTAAGATGTAATTAGACAGCAGAGCAGAGAAGAGATTCATGGACATAAAGGAACGCGTGAAGCAAGAACAGTAAAAATAGAAAAATAATTCAAATCAATGAATAAAGTTAACTGATTTTAAGGCCAAAAGGATTTGCTGCAATCATCTTAGCAAACAGCCTGACAGGCAATGGAACTTCCCTGAATTTACTCTTCTTTCATATTCCACAGATATAGATGAATTACAGCAGATATATTAAAACGAGGCATTATTTAAAAGAAACCCGATTTCCCTAACATTTAAGGGACTCAAAGTCTACTACAGCCACAAGCTAAGCCATTCTCATACTAGCAACCTTCCAAATAAATCCAGTGCTTCTCTATCAGTTGAATTTCTCTCTGGCTTCAACTTTCAATGACCGGGGGCTTTTTTTTTTTTTTTTTTTTTTAATGTCCATGGCACAAAGCAAGCTGGGTAAGTGTCACACAAGGTCAGCCCGAAGCTTGATGGCAGCAGATGTTTCGAATGAGAGACTCTACCGCAAGAGCACTCGTGACGCTGCTTGCCCCTGCACCTCCCCAGGTCCTGCCAATCCGGGCCGGAAGGGCCTCCAACTGCCCCAGGGCTCGGGCACACGCCTCGCTAGGCTAAAGAGCTTCACCTCCCTGAATTTCCCTGCTGGCTGTTTCAAACCCCTAACTCATGGAATGAGTCTTCTGAATCCTCTTCAGCCAACCAGCTTTTTCTCTTTGTTTTCCTTTAAGCGAATGCTATGTTAATCTCTTTAGCCCTGCTGTTGCAAAGCCAGCCTACACCTGGCCCACTTACCACCCAGATCATCTTCAGAGCTCCTAACGCAGGACAGAAGCATTGCAACCACAGGGGAACTGGGGAACAAGAAACTGCTTTTAGGATAAATCAGATGTTACAATGCCACACCAATAGCAGAAGCGGCCTTGGTGAGCCAGAGCATCCCATCTATGGTATCCTAGTGTTACCAATATTGTTTTCCAGTAAACAGTAACTCCTCGGCCTTGCTCAGACCTCAGCACTGGTTGCTGGCCCTCCTTGGCTCGAGCACACCCACATCTCAGGAATTCTCCTGCAACACACCTACAGCTACTCGCCAACATACCCCAGAGCCGCAGCCACCCCAACCCACACGCACACCACACGTGACAACCGCTGGTGGCCGTTTCAGCTGAGCTCTTCAGCGAGGCAGCTGTTTTTATGTAAAATTCTGGGGCTCAAGGAACAAAAATACTGAGGGTCTTGAGCGTGCTTTGACATCGTTTGGAAACCACTACCTGAACACGTTGCTCATTGCCGCACCAATATTTAGGACAGTTGTATGGTTCAAACTCAAACAATCCAAAATAGAAAACAAAATTGGTAAAGTTTTTGGTTCAGCTCAGTCTTATGTTCAGCTATGACCGAATATGAACCTGATCAGAACAATAGCAACACTCAGTTCTGTGACCCCAAACAAGTTCATGTGGGAAAACATGACACTTAAAATGCAAAGAGCATCACATGATGGCAACACGCCTACACAACATGCTCAGGCCTGCACCTGGGGAAAGAATTTAATCATCAGTTTCTGCCTCCCCACAGGAGCCAAGGTGGCAGGTATGACAGGTCACTGCTGCTCCCCATGCTTTACACCCAGCACGTAAGGGGCTGGAGCTGGAGAGAAACTGGGGCACCTGCCCTGGAAGGCCAGCGGTCTCAATGCTGCAGTACGGCCATGGGATCGGCATTGCGGGGTGAGGACGAGGAAGGTGGCAAAGCCCCTTTCACGCTGCCCACATCTGAGGAAACGGCAAGAGCACCAAAATTTGCACAGCTGCACATGCAGCTGTATCAGGGAGGTCCAACAGGCCTGCCGGGAGGGAAGCCCCCACGAGGCTCGCCTTCTCGCGACGGCTTTCTGTTAGGCGAAAGGAGGACCTCGCGCAGCAACGCCCTCTCCGCAACCCGGTCCGCTCTCCCAGCAGGCCTGCGGGAAGCCCACCAGCGTCCCTGGTAGGGGCTGGGAGCAGGGCACGGACACGCAGAGAGACCGAGGGCAAGGACCACCAGCGGGAGCAAACAGCACGCCAAGGGGGAACAGGGCAAGGACCACGTGCGCCGATAGACAGCGTCACAAAGGGGAACAAGGAGGTGACAGGCTGCAGCACGTGGATGCTTTTGCAGACCCCAGTTGCAGAGGGTCAAGCAAACAGGTCTTGGGCTAGACGTGTCCTTCCTGGGACCACCACCTTCTTGGTGAAACCATCAGTCTGGTTGACTGAGGTATGAGGGATTTCTTTCCCCATTCTGTTCTGGGTCACGTCTAAAGCAATTTCGAGCGTGGCCCTGCGCAGGCCTGGCTCGGCTGCCTGAGCCAGCGTCGCACAGCCAGCCTGCTCGAGGCAGGCAAGCAAGAGGGTATTACCCTCAACTTAATCAGCTTCATTGACCATTCCAGATCTAGTTCAAAAAAAATCTTCCTTATCCAAAACACTGCCGCTAATTCTGTAAACATATTTGGCAGCGTAGAGCTGACGACCTAGACTGGACAAGAACAAATGACATTCCTGCTTCCCAATACGTATGATCAAAGGGCATAAACAGAGCAGAGAGAAAATCTGCATGCTACTCCTCACAACAAGGCAGCAGCACAGAGCAGATGGGTATTTAAATAGGATTAAGAGGAAGAAGGCACTACTACATCCAACCCTTTCCTCCACATATCCGCAGAAGTCTCCACAACAGGGGAACAGGCTTTTTGCTTTTACCTTCTTTGTTCTTCCAAGCCGCTTCCTCCCTTGTGTTTACCTTATAAACCTGCCTTCTCTGTCTGGCTCACAATTCTTCCTTCTTTGGAAAGTCTTTGAGATGCACATTATACAAGGCACACAAAAATAAATTGTTTTTAATCCTCCAGACTCTAGTGCTTCCAAACAAGGATCTTAAAGAGCTTTACAAACAATGGATTAAGCCTTAAGACTCCCTGTGAGGTAAGAAAGTGCCTCTTTTACAGAAGCAGAGGAAGGTGAGGGAGGCAGAAGGGTGTAACAATACAACTTTGTAATCGCTGCATAAGTGACCTGTTTCTATATACACAAACATAAGCTAGTCTCATCAATCCATCTGAGCAAGCCGTCATCCATCTAGCCATAGGTTTGCTGTTTCACTCCAGACTCTGAAGCAGCCTCAAAAATACCATACGTATTTCAAATGCCAAACGCATTCTTTCCCACCTTTAAATACGAGAAGTGCTATTAAAAACGCTTGGCCAAAGAAGCACTATCCTAGGGATGGCAGCAAACACGGTGCGTCCCAAAGCTGTGGACGCAATGCTTCGCTTGGAGTACTATTAAGATTTCAGCACAACTGGTCACCCTTTCATTAGCAGGCGCAGGGTAAGCTTTCCCAGTGTTTTTTTCAAATAGCTCACCGGATGCAATCGTGCAGATAAAGTCACCTTCTGGTTTGCTGCTCAATGTTAAGATGACTTTGGGTCACATGCTCTGTAGCCTCAGGTTGCAACCTATATTCACATGACGTCATGTGTTCTTAGTGCATCCCAATCTGTTAAGCACTCACATTCCTTCCCAAATATATTTAGCATACATCTTGTAAACAAGTTTTACATCCTTTTGATCAGCTCTCTTTGCAGACTGCCTGTCCACAAAGTCAAGGGGAGGGGAGCAAGACTTCCTGTTCCACCGTTGCAGTCGCTCTCAGCAATGTGCTGCACTCAGCTCTCGTCTGCTCTCTGAGCCATGATGAAATTTGCTATTTTGGTTGCTTTTTCTTCATATATATGTAGCAAACAGGATGCGCTCTAGTCCAGACCCGTTGTTGATCTGAATGTATTTTTTACTCACTTCACACTGCCAGAGCAATTTGTTGCAGTATCTCCTCTTCTCGTGCCAAGATAGCCAGCTAAGAACTCTGTTCTTTAGCCAAACTTGCTACTAGGCTTTTCAGCGTCTTTGCTGTTTGTCTGAAAGCATTTCTCTTTTTTACAAAAAGACTTGCTTACTGCACACAGGAGTTCACTTTTTCTGTAAAACACACCTTCATGTTTTTTCCTGTTGCTTATTTGTTGAAGATAAATCTGGTTTCTGCTTTGTTTTTTAAACTGCCTACAGCGGAACAAGAACTTGCCCACAGGCGACTAGCCAAACGCTCACCAGCTCAAACTTCAGTTCACCTGGGGGTAACCTGATATACCCAAACCCTTGGTTCTCTGTTGCCAGCCTTTAAGAGGTACAACCGCACGCACCATCAACGAGCGCTGACACAAACGTACCCCTTCCTGATTCCAGCAATGTGACACCAGTGTAAGCTGCAAAAGGTTAGTACCCTCCTCCATTTCAAAAGAGCAAATATCCGCAAACGCTGGTGGCTGCTGTAAGCCTAAGCACCATGCGGACGGGCCACGGTCATCGCTTTGGCTCCCCTGTGACTTCAGCTGGCCCCCTCCCCGCTCCCCTTTGTGAGCGCGGCCCGGGAGCTCCCGGACCGCCCACGGCGGGCAGCCCGGCTGGAGCACGGCGAGCTTGTGCCGCCGGTTACCAATGCCCTGGTTTGCATATTCTGTTTCAAACACTACATGCTTCTACATGCTCAGCGTCAACGCAGGGAACAAACCGTCAAACCCAAATGAAGGCTTCCTAATATGAATTAGCAGCTATGCAGCAGGCTACCAGGTGCGCTGGAAAGACCCTGCAGGGATATTCTAGCGTCCATTGCAGCCCTCTCCCTTTCCAAACACTTCTAGTTCCTGTTCAAACTATTTTTCTTCAGCGGAGAGCAGCGCGCTGCTCAGTTCTCCCCCGGCAGTCCAGCGCTGCTTCCCCGCACCATCTGCGCGGGGAACAGGCAGCGCTCAGACAGAAACGCCTCACGTTCTTGAGCGAGACACGCCGTGAGGACCTGGCGGATTTAAGGATACTAAGCAGGGAGGAAAAATCACAGCATAGATTCTTCTGGGTTAAACCACTTGCAAATTCGAGAGAAAGCAATTTTTTCAACAAACAGAACATATCGCATGAAACTGTGGGTGTGCTACCTTTACAGATGCTCTGTGTGAACCAAAATTTGCTGAAATTATTACGGAAACATTCCACGTTCTCCCAAAATAAGCATCTTTGTGTATCTTTGCCTGGTTAAATTCTGAAAAAACTGCATAGTGGAGCACAGTTTCCATTTCCTAGTACACTCCTACCAGGGCTGCGCTTGCGAGCAAATGCACCGACCTTTTCTCAAAGAAATCAGTGTTTGCTGTTCCTTATAAAATTGCAGAATTTTGGCTCATTTCCATTTCACCCACTTTTGAATAAGACACTCCCCCGCCCCCACACACAACTGTTCCTTTCTGAAGGACGATAAGCTATCCAAAAAATAATGGGAACATTTTAGCTCCTCATTTCCTTTCTGGAAGGCACCGCTCCAGCAGCGGCACAGAGGAGGACAGGGAATTTTGGACCAACCTGTTGCAGGGAGCGCCTCGTGTTAACTCAGTACACCAAATTTCTCTTGACCTTAGACGATGTCATTTTTCAAGTGCTCCCCTCACTCCAGCTTTTCGATACATTTTGGGGGGGGGGGTGGATTTTAATTTTGTATTATTTGCCGGTGAATTACACCTCCAGCCCTTTAGGGAAGGCACTGCAGTTACTGGAAGGGTTGCCTCGTAACCTGGCTCTGTTTCTCTGTCACTGCTGATGTGGTACACAAAGAATGAGATTTTTCAATTTGTTTTGTCTACGAGCCAAAAATTCCTTTTAATAGCTTGAACATGGTGCCTGTGCTAGTCTCTCACCATTCCAGCTCAACTCTCACTTACAACAGTTACTGCCTACAACATGAAGTTGGCCTCCTTTTGCAGTAAAATAAGGCCAAACCAGCTTGAAAGCATGTTTGGAATCTGGAGATTAATTCCATGTAAACTAATGCATTCAAATGTCTTTGTGCAGCTTCAGAAAGAGCTGTCTGATCCAGAAGAGAAGTAGGGCAGCACATACCCATGCAATAAGGTGGGGAGGGAGTAAGAGCTGCCTCCATTTTGAAACTCTTTCCTTAAGCTCGCAACCATTAAGACAGACGTGCCCTGCCTAACCCAGATGACCACGCAGCAATTACGCCAAGTCCGGCCTTACAGCGTACATTTTAGCCTTCTCACCAGCTGGTCAGTACTATGGGTTTGCAACCAAAGGGGAGGTGGGGGTGTTAAAAAAGCCTAAAGAAAAGCAGAGCACTCCCATACCCTTCAGCAGGGAGGCAGGTCAGGAGGTCGGCAAGGCTCCCAAAGAAAGCCTCTCCCTAGGCCGGAGGGAAGCTTTTGTCTTCCAGAAAACGCGGGAGCAACAAAGCGGCCTGAGCACAGTGGAGAGATGCACAGTTCATTGCCTCCGTGGGATGAGTTCACCGCACACGGCACCCCCGGCCAGGGACGCGCCACCCGCAACCTTGCCCGGCGGCACCTCCGTGCGCGGCCCCCACCAGTGTCCCTCGCCGGGGCCGGTCCCCAGGGCTGCAGCACTGCCCCGGGCTAAGGCTCCTCACCCAGTTCTTCCACCACATCTCCCCCTCTCTCTCTCTGGGAGATAAATTATTCAGAACGAAACCATTTTCAGCTCTGCCGGGAGGCCGAGCCGCGCGGATGGGTGGTGTCGCCCAGGCAGCTGCGAGGGACGGGAGCAGAAGCCAGTTCCTGCACACAGGGCAAGTCACAAGCGCAAGTACAGCTGATGGCTCCTCCAGCCCAGGCGCCACGAAACACCCCTCTCCCACCGCCCGCTCCCCCGCTCGTCACAACAGTCCGCGGGGAGTCACCCGCGCAGAACGGTCCCCGAGTCCTGAGATATCTGGATGCAGCAGCGTACAAGGCTGCCGCTGCAGCCAGCTGGCGCGTAGGGACCGACGTCCCGCGTCCATACGTGGAAGACTCCCGCAAAGCCACGCAAGTCAGCGACGACCAACCCCAGCGCTCCGCGAAGCCGGGAGGATGCGCTGCGTTTCAGGAGCGTTTGCGCGACTGTATTTGAAGCCGAGCGCCAGCCTCTTGCAGTTCCAGCACAGCGCCAATTAACTCCCATTTTAAACACAACCAAACGCCCATATTCCTGTATTTTTTTTCCTGCTGACGCGATAGAAAGCAGCAGAAATAACGAAAGCTAAGCAGAATACGGTTTGCACGATGACCTTCGTACGCCAGGGCGGCCTGGTAAGCAATACAGGAGCCGCCGGGCCGCGGCCGGCCCCGGGAGCCACCCGTGCCGCGGGGCCCGGGGATGCTCCGCCGCCGGCAGCTCCCCCAGGGGCCGCGCTAAAAGGACCTTTCTTTTGGCAGGTTGTCTGAAATACGCTACTTCCCTACCGATCTTTTGCAGGACGTGCAGTCCTTAGAAACAGGTACTGGCACTTGCTACTCAGCCCACCGTACAGACATACGCAGGTGAAAGAGGAGAACATGAACCAAAAGGTAGTTCAAAGAAGAGTTTGCTTTGTTTTAAATGAGGATACAAAATAATTAAACGGCCTGGAAACTATTCTGCATTAAAAGTCACTACAGCACTAAAAATCTAGCGCTGACAGTTATGGGTGAAGCCCTTTAAAAGTTACCATGGTAGTTGATGCAGCTATTCGCCCACTCGTTCTTCAATAATGCTGGATTTTTTTTTTTTTTAATGCTATTCAACCACAAACAAGCAAATGTCGCTGAAGGAAAAAGTACTTTCTTGCACCATGAAAAATCCTCCATCCTTTATCTCTGCCACAAACACACAGCCAGGGAGGAGGCAGCAGGTAGCCCAGAGCCAAGGCAAACACGCAGCGCTGAACCGCGCTCGCTCTCTCCAGGGAGAGCAGGAAATTTAAGAAGCAGATTCAAGATTTCAGCATCCATTTCACTCTCCCTCCCCCTCCTAAACTCCAGCTCCCTGGGCCCCAAATGGATATTCAGATGCTCTGTCAGCTGAACGCGCCGTTCGCTTCCTCCCTCAAACACTAACTCAGCAAGCCTGGCAACACGTTAGATGTCAGACAAGAAAGCCAAGTATTTTTGGAATACGGCTTTTCTCCTTTTAATTAAACACACAGGTAGAGAGCAGCCTCGCACAGAAGCGGTGGCTCTTTAAAGCCAAACCCAGCAAGACTGACAGAGGCAAGTTGGAGCAAGACAAGACCCAAACAAAGGAAAGCAAACACCGGCTGCAAGGGAGGAGCAGGATACAACTGCATTGACCTGCCCAGCTATTATTTTCGCAATCAGCCCAAGGTCTCAAAACTCCTACAGCCAAAGCTAAGGCTTTGCTCACCCTACGAGCTGCCTTGCAGTAACTTCCCCAGCAGACGCAGCTCTTAGCCAACGTGCAGACAGTAAATTAAAACCTTTCACAAGCCCCGTTCAGCGGCAGTCACTGCCGACAGCTCCCCCCTCGCCTAGATAAACATCCCTTCCTTCCTCGGGGCCCCTTGCCCCGAGCCCCTTCCTGCGCAGCCCGGCGGCCGCGGCCCCCCGCCACCGGGCCGCGGGGAAGCGGCCGCAGCGGATGGCAGCGCCGCTTCCCTCCTCCCGCGAGCGCAAGACGGGGCCTGCGCGCCGCCGGGCGCGGGGCCGCTGCCAAAGCCTGCACCGGCAGCCTCAGCAACACGTACTGCTGGCTCTGCAAAGATAATATTCCTAGTTCTTAATCCAGTATAAATTATGTGTTACAATAAATACTCGCGCTAAAAACCTTGAGGCTTTACTAACAAAGCTCCGCTTGCAGACAGGCTGCCAGCTTTTGAAAACTGGTTTAATCAGCTGCAGAAGTCGCTGCCCTGCTCAGGGAGCACGTTGGGAGCTGGACAGCCGCGGTCCGCGGGCAGCGCGCCCCGGGGGAACGGGAGCTCTCGCGCTGCTGCGGCCGCTTCCACTTCACGTAGCCCGCAAAGGGGCAAGCTCTGCGTTCAAGCGCGTTCACGGGCAGCGCCCCAGCAAGCTGCAAGGCAACGACTTTCAAGATAAATCAAGGACGTGCTTCTGCGGGGTCAGGCTGCCGGACGCCGGCTTGGTCGAACCGAAATGAAAGCTAAAAACGCGCTACGGTCGTTTCCATTGTTCCCTTCCCGCTAGCCGCTCTCTCCGCTGTCCTTCCCAGGCCTGGCAGGCTCAGCTGTGACTCTTTGTGCCTCTCTTTCATTGCCTTCTGCTTCTGTTTGTCCTTTTGATCTCCGCTTCTCAGCTTGTGTTTGCTGCTGCCTCTCCCATCCCCCACTCCTTATTTCCACTTGCATTAGGGGACGAGGCAGAAGCGCTCCAAGGATGAACAATGCGTTTTAGCTGAGAAGGCTTTGAAGCGGAATTGTTATTTACTGAGAGATTCCCCAGTCTCCAACTGCAGCAAAATAGTATTTTACCCCCACCAAAGCATTTGCTGTTTATTCTTAGTGGGAAGCAATTAAAAAAGCTGATGGTACATTAAATGCATAAAAACATGATGAGGAACACAGGAGTAGGATCACTTGGAAAAAAAAAAAAAAAGACCCCACCGCACAGACAACCACACCTGCCACCGAGCCGGAGTTTCTAGGAGGAATTATTTCGGAACGCCACTGCAAAGCTTCCAGCTACTGTACGTACAGGTTAATGCTTCAACAAATTCCTCAAGGGCACTGTATGCAAACACGTTACTTTGTACTTTCTGTACAAACATGTTTTCCTGCAATATTGAGTAGGAAAGCATACCAAATACCTACTTTCCCGTCCGAGTTCCTCTGACTCCAAAGCCTGATTTTAGTTAAGGCGCACACTTAAAGATTTAAGTGCTGAAACTCTTCAAGCTGAGCAAGTAAAACCAAGGGACAATTCACAACAAGACAGCTCCTCCCCCATCGCCGCTTCCCAGCGGAGCCGGGAACAGCAGCCTTTCCTGTTTGCCCGGGGCCTGCCGCCGCTCACACGCCACTCAAAGCCAGATCGCTACGGAGAGACTTTCCAGCAGCAGCATCTCCCCAGGACGATCCCCAGTTTGGGCAACGTTATCTATCAACGAAGAGGCAAGAAAGGAGATAAAACACAAAGTCTCATGAGCTGCAGAGATAAGATTTTACTTCTTTGGTATGCTCAGCGCGGCGCTGCACCACCGGGAGACCACGACCGCCAGCCCAGGCGAGCGCGGCAGCTCCGCGGCCAGGGGTGCCGCCGCGCCGGCCCCCGGCCAAGCCCCCACCCCAGCCCCGGCCGGGGGAAACCAAAGCAGCCGAGAAAGGCGGCCGGCGGCCAGGCCGGGCCCGGCCTCCCCGCCGGCCCGACCCCAGCGCCGCTCGCAGTAACGCGGCAGCACAGGAAGGGGAAAGGCCAGGACAAACCTTTCAGGTCTACGTCAGGAAAAGTTCATAACCTTCACACTTAAGGCAGAAATTAAAAAAAACCCCACCATACTCTTGGGAGAACAGCAGCGCCTCACAGGCCGCCGGCACCGCAGGACCTGAACGCCTAAAACCCTCGGCCGGCGCCGAACAGGGCGCTGCTGCCAAGCGGTCCACGCGCGGGAAGGGGGAGCTCGGCTAGCAGAGCCGATTTCTGGAGGCTCAAAGGTGAATTCAAACAATTTAAACCTCAGCTCATGCAAAGCGTACAATTATTTTTTTCATCCCAGACAGGAACATTTTCAAGCCGACTGACCAAACAAAGAAAGCATAAAACAGCTGAGGCTAAATTATGCCACTCTGGCTGCAAGCTGTAATCTCTGTTATTCAAAATTCGAGATTTGCAGGCTATAGAGGAGGTTTAGGAGCTGTTAATCAATGACTGAAATGAAAGATAATGCTTTACATGATGGGCAGAGAGCTTCCTTAGAGGGAAGAGATTCACTCTGTCTATCACAGCTCTCAGCCCCGCGAGTTTATTTCATTTCCACCATTAGACCTTAAATAATTTAAGATAATACTCAGCCGCTAACATACTACAATTTTAGGGTCTGCAAAGAGTTTTTATTTTTATGGAATAAAGATCTCCCCCCAAAAAAAAAAAAAAGAAAACCGCATGGCACACGCTGCAACCAGCACACGGCGGCCTTTAAAGACCACGGGTGCTAGAAAATGAGAGTGATGAAAAGCTGACTAGACAGAAGGAAAGCCCACGGTCGAGGTTTAGCTGTGCAGGCCCCATTTAATAAAAGGGCAGAGAGAAACTGAAGCACAAATTATGTTATTTAAGTACTTCAAAAATCCGACAGTCTAACATGAAATAGCTTTGTAGATCAGATATTTTCCTAATCTACTTTGTTAAGAGAAAAGCAGAGTCTTAAAAACCTTAAAAGAACTCCATCAACACGCATATATGCTACCACTAATGCATAGTTTTGATCACAGATACTTCAGGCAGCTGGTTTTAATGCTACTACTTTTATCCCCAGAAGTTTAAAACACCCAGGGCACCCAGGAATAAATTGACATTAGACAAAGGACCAGTTTGAATTTTGGTCACAGCTGCAGTATTTGATCTGAATTCTTAAGGAAAAGGTGAAGCTTTTTATTTCCCAAATGCCACAGATTTTAACGCATATCAAAGCATATAAACACATACAAAAGCATGGAAACACTTCCTTAACAAACGCTACCTGTATTAGTAAGTATCCACATTGATGATCTCACCAGCAGCCAGAAATAAAAAGCAAGTAGCGACCCTGTGTTAACCTCATCTTGCAGGACCACAGTAGCATTGGGTTACTGGTAGTCTTGGAGCGAGACGCACATAAGGATGAAATTCAAAATCAGCACGTGATCCTAATACTGCATACTTCTTACTACTATTTACTACTACTTCAACCCATGTGCATCTTGAAGACTCCCAAGTCACACATTTACTAGATAGTCTCATTTATCCTCCGAGTAAATACTCGAAACCGCTTTTTATTATAAAGATGCAATTATGGCATTTGAATAAGCAGATTTCAGAAAGAGTGAGCTAACATGCCTGAATTAAGGCACATAAGCATGCACTGTGCATATGTGTTAAAAACATGAAATTTCCAGTGGAGCAGTAATTACATAAAGTATGTTGCCTAATTGCTCTGAATTCCTTCAAAAAGAAAATTACACATTTCACATGGAGTAATCTTACAACAAAACTGTTGAGAATTAAAATATTTTTCCAGTTACTATGACAAAAATGCTTCAATCTATCTTCTCTTTTAAACAGAAGTGAAGAAAATTTCCAGATTACAGCAAGCGAGGTTTGTTGCCAGATTTTCAAGGTTAATTGATAGGACCATTTTAAAGCTTGCTATGATCCAAAATAAACTGAGCTAAACTTGAGTACGTGAGATTATTACGTTCCCACCATTCTCGTGCGTGTACAAACCTCTTCAGTCTCAATTTTGAAACAAGGTGGATTTGTATCACCCTCTTCCTTCCTTAACCAGTTTCGAGGTAGAAGCAAAAACTCTGTTAAATTTTTACCTTTAGAAAATTTTAACTCCAACACTTTTAAGGGCACTGGTGCCAGCCTTCTCCGAAGCCATCTCCACATGCTCACAGAAAGAAGCAAAAAGCCCCCCCAGTCGCCGGTTACACATCAACACCACTCGCCCTTAAAGGCGCGCAACATTCATGTATCTACCAGCACAGTCGATCTTTTTTAAACTAAAGATTAGCATGAACTCAAGCTCTACACAGCCGCAGAGAAAAAGGGTTCAGACAATCTCGCGAAGTCGGCGGCGTTTTCGGCCCCCGCTGCCGCCGAGCGGGGCCACCCGCGGGGCGGCCGCAGCCCCGGCCGGAAGGACGCGCGCGTCCCGGAGCTGCCGCTGCCGGGAAGTCCCAGAATAGCGCTGGGGGAGCCGCTCTGGGCCCGCTAGCGACTGAAGCTCCGTTCAAGGCGCCTAAGGTTTCTCGTGAGAAGCATTAGGAATTACGGTTTGAGAAAGGAAGAAACATCTGCCGGGTCGCAGGAAGTTATCCGCGTTCAGAGAAGGGCGCAGGAAGAGAAGCCCTCTGCAGATTTTCAGTGGCGCACAGATCCGACTAGCATCCCTAAGCCGGCACGAATCACGGCTCTTGACATCAACACAAAAAACGTCCACAGCATCCTCCGTGTAAATTATTCTTTCTGGCACAAGTGGGACACCAGTTCAATCCCTGATCACGTGGCAAAAGGGATTAGCCTGTGCTTGGGGCAGAGGAGCGGCGGTGGGAGCCCCCGGCTGGGAACGGGCCTCGGCCGGCCGCCAGACCGGCTCTCCGTCGTCGCGCGACCCCGCCGAGCCCCCCTCGTTTAACCGCTTTGCGACATCCGTTGGAGTCCCAGCAATCTAGCGTTTTAGAAAAGATGTAAAATATTCACCGCCCACTGTCAGTCATGGAGGTGAGTAGGTCTGAGCACGCCACTACATTTTCAAAGCAATTGGGCAAGGTTGCTTTATTTTCTTTCTTTTGCGTGGCTACAAAGAAAGCATTCATGCCTTCATCAAAAATCTCCCTGTTTTCAGTGGCTTTGCTCTGAAAAAAGCAAAGTTAAAAAAAGAAATCACGACACTGCAAACCGTCGTCTTCGTAAAAATTGGTTTTAAACACCCACTCAGTTGAATCTGCGCTACAGGCGGCGAGATGAAGTTTGCACACTTCTTCAGGTGCTCACCTTTTCCCTAAGCGCACAGCAAGCTTCGAACACGACCTCTAGCTGCAGGGTAAGGCCTCCTAACAGGAACGCCTTTTGCTTCATTCAAAGCTTTTTCCCCTCAGATCATTAAGAGGGGGCTACGAAGCGGCGGCGGCGGCTCTTTCACTGCGTGGCCGTTCGCGGGAGGCCACCCGCACGACGGCCCTCGGGCGCCAACGCCGGCGGGGCCGCGCAGGGGGGCAGGAAGGCCGGAGCGCGCCAGGCGGCCTCGGGCAGACCCCGGGCGCGGGGCGGGCCGCGCTGGGAGCTCCTCAGCCAAGCCCCACGCGAAGCCCGGCGCTGACGCCGTAAAGCCGTTCTATTTTTACCAGCCAATGGGTTCGGCGCCTGGCTGAGCGGGAGCCCGTTTGCCCGCTCCCAGAGCGCTCGGCCCCGAGCACGAAGCGGGTGAGACGGCTCCGAGGCCGGGGCCTCTGCCGAGAGCGACACGCACAACCCCAGAAGAGGACCCCCCCCCCCCCCTTCCCAGCCCAGCTCCGATTTTTTTTGGTGGGGGGAAGCCCATCAGAACCCCCAGAAAGACCCGAGCACCTAACCAGGTTTCCCAGGGCTTATTTTGTCGTTTCTCTCCGCCAGAATGACGTTTGCCCGCACCGCAGACCCCCCCCCAGGTCAGCTCCCGCTTCCCCACACAAGCCACCAGCGCACACCAAATTCCTTCTCAAATAAGGTCAATTTTTAAAGACAGTAAAAGCTTAAGGCAAATAAAAATATTCAAATTATTCAACGCACGTCACCAGTTTTCACTGGGCTTTCAGATGTTTCACAGAGTTTCTTGAAGCTGAATGCCAGGAATACCTGCTGAAATTACCAGGCAACGCTGGCCTTCCGAGCGCTTTCTCCATTTTCTCAGGCTTCCTTCCTGGCTCCACTCCAGCATTCCCATCTCTTACAGAAGATCCTGTTTTCCTTCATCGCCTGGATTGTCTCCTCCTCTTCCTTCTCATTGCCACCCACTCATTTTTTCATCTTTCCCAATATTGTATTTGCTACATCCTCTCCTGCTGGAGCGATCGCTCCCCGTGCCGCCCCGCACCATCTCCGTACAGAGCAGAAAGGCTGCAGCGACAAACCGCCCACGCGCGCTGACTTCACGCTCCTCTACGCACCAGCCTCGCGGAGCAGACCACACACTGCAGAGCCAGACAGGCAGTGTGTTTGCACATGCTAACGTCCAGGATAACGCCCAGGTCGGAAGTTTTTTTCTAGCCTGCACCCTTGTAGCTGCTCAGCAAGGAACGGACACCTATGGAGCCATTTTTTCCTGACCGGCAGAGGGGCTACCTCTTCCCAACCAGTCCGACCGTGGGCCTCGCTGGGATCCTAGCTCTGCCCAAACCACTCGAGCTGCTCCATCAGCTCCACAAAAACAAGCTTATCTTCCTAACTGCCCACAGTGCAGCTCTGTGTTATTTTGCCAGCTGGGCTGACTACCCCACTCCGGGCGCCCACCTCCGCGCTGCCATCCTCGCATGCCTTACCCACACAGCCTCATTCTCCCTTGAGCAGTTCCATGTCTCTCCCATTTGTTTGAGAAATTCCCTGATAAAAATCGAAACTGCCAGCCCCTACCGGCTCTTAGAGACTCACCTCTGCCAGGACACCCAGGAAACTCAGTTTGCTGAGAACAGCAAAACAAGCAACAAGCTGTGCCTTGGCTTTTTCCTCCTTCCTTTCCTCTAACCTGGATCAGGAAAGCCACGTACAATTAAGAGCTCCTACAAGCCTCCTCCACGCTGATCCGATTGCAAAGCAGATCCGTATCTCCCCCCTCACCTGCAGTTTGATACTATCTTCTCTAAAAACTTACATTCTCTTTCATGCTGGGTACTGCATTAAGCACAATAATCCCGATGCTAAAAGCTATCAAGCATATTACTTATGAAGTAGCAGCGTAATCGATCTGAAACTTCCGCTGACTTTGGCCGTCTGCCTTCTGCGACCAGAACGAAAGCAGCGGCAGCTTCTGCAGCCCCGCTGGTTCCTGGCTACAGCCACGCGCTAGAAACAGCAGGCCCCACGAAGCTAAGGTCTTCGGGGCCTGAGCGCAGAACAGGCTCGGGCTATTTTGCTGTTGTTGTTATCACCAGGCTAGGTGGACAGTCACTTGGCAAAACACATTACACTGCAAGCCAGCACGATCACCACAATGCGCAGCTCCACCTCCCTTGGTCACTCATCCTGTGTGACAAACTGAACCAAGAACAAACAGCTAGAAAACTAGCATTCTCACCCCTTTTTTGGCAGGGGGAGGAAGGGATATTTTTCTTTTTAAGCATTCAAACTATATTCTCTGACACAAGCCTGCGCCTATCCTACAGTCTCCGCTAGCGCTACTGCAGGAACAGAGACGCTTAGAGCAAGTTGCGGATCTGATTTTGTCCCGCGCAAAGGGACGATGCCAAACATGTTGCACGTTAGGAAACTGCAAACTCCCCCAGCGCCTCTGAGGGCCACACTCACAGTGCCACCCATCCAAGCCCTGCTTCCATACAACACAGTGCCATCGCGACAGAGGAGATCCCTGCCAGCAGCAAAGCTGTCTAGGCGCTCTTCAGAGGAATGCTAAGCATTTGACAAGTGTCTGGGTCATTTTTCTCACATCATATCTTCGTAACGTTCCTCAAAGCAGCATCCCAGCACTCTCCCGCTGACTTTACGAAGGGGACATGGCTCACCTTGGGAGGTGGCAAGTCGGCAGACACAGGCATGCAACGTTGAGCAAAGCTTTGCTCGTGAGTTAACAACACGCATCCAGAAGAGATTCCAAAGTGACCTGAGCAACATAGTTTTCAGCCTTTGTACAAAAAATCCTGAGCTGTTTGTAGTCAGCCACCAGAGCTAATTTTCACCTGGTTGCAAGTGAAAAGCGATGCATCACACACACAGTCCTATGAAGCAGCTACACCCACTTTCCTTCACCCAAGATTTACAAAGATTGTTGATTCATCTTAATACTCAGGTGGAATCTGCTGACTGATGTTTTGACTAAAAAGTCTTAAGCACATATTTAAAACACTCAAGACAACATCCAGACAGAAAAGCTGCACTGAGACCGTAAAACTTTATTATAAGAACCAAAGTTGTAAAGTACTTGGACAGTCTGTATGGCAGTCATCAGGGAAGACCATAATGCACTAGGACCACTAAGTGGTATCTCTGAAAACTGACCTTAAAAATAAATGAAACCAAACACATTCTTTTTAGCAGTTCCTCGTTGCATTTCAGCAGCCTCCTGCCTATGACCTGTACCTGTGGCTCAGTGGTGCCCGTTACCGTTCTGCCGCTCACCAGCGTGCCAGCTTCCCTCATGGCACAGGCCAGAATTACAGCGGAGGTGAGGGAAGGCCAGGACCAGAGCTGTGAGGTACCATCTGCTCTGCCAGTCCTCTGAGCGTCGCAGCTTTCATAAACTTGCAAAGAGAACAAATAGGCAGCGTTACTCCTCACCAGCTGCAGCTGGGGAGCTGCGCGGGCACAGGCAGACGCCCTCCAAGGAGCTCTCCACATCAGCTTCCCCAGGACCAGCACAGCAGAAAGGTATTACATCAGGTAGGAGTTTCTGAAATAAAAATCTGTATTTGCTAATATACTACACACGAAAAAAGGAAAGGTTCACGTTCAGTAACTAGGAGGATGAACAAAGTTTACGTTGGCGTGAAAGGAAGTCTCAAAAACAAGCCGGCCTGGCAGAGAGGATGAGGTCGGGGAGAGAAGCCTGAGCAAGACGCAGGAAGGAGAAGCAAGTGTGGAACCGAATGCTGCCCAGATGCGGCGGGGCGGGCAGCCAGGCCAGGCTCAGACCGAGCTCGAGCTGACGGCAGCTGGAAGCCTACGAAGCCTAACAGATGAAATCAAAGATGGCTGTGGCAGCAGACTGTAAGGATGAACCACAGCTGTGAGAGAAAGAGGATGGTGCAGGGAAGATGGACAAGGGCTTTCACAGTAGAAATGCACTTATTCAGAGTTCCCAAACCACAGGCCTGAAGCGTGCTAACGTCCTGCGGCAATCCGCACGGGCGACAAAGGAAGGCGAGGAACCCGGGCGGGGGCTTGAAAGGTCAGCCAAGGGCTGCAATTAAAAAAGAAGGGTAAAGCTAGAATTTGGGAACTGGGTAAGCGTGAACAAATGACAAATCACTGTCAATCACTAGAAGACATATATGCTCATATATGAGTTTTATGGTTTTTTCCTTAAGACACTGGCTATGCAAACTAGTTAAAATTTATCTACAGCAGAGAGTTCCAGTACTGTGTAGGACTGGAAAGGTTTCCAGGAAGTCCACACGCTCCCTCAAGGCAAGCAGATGCGTTTGCATGTGCCTAAGCCAGTCAGTACCACCGGTGTTTACAGATTCTTCCTCAGGTCTGACGCTTTGCTTAATACCAATTTGACTTAAAGAGGATGGTCTGTTTCAAAGAGACATTGCTTACAAACCAAAAACAATGTGAAGGCTTGACATGGCACCATATGCTGATTCTCAACTGCTAGAATGAACTTCTATATACTGGCAAATAAAAAGCTTTGCTTATGTTCAACAGCATCTACATTTCTTCTAATAAACTAGACAGAGCCAGAATCAGAGGCCTCCTGAAAAATCTTGTACACGGAGACTGTCTCTCCGTCACGGAGAACTCCTTTTTTAGAGCTTCCAGTGATCAGCCCAAAGCTTATGGTCTCTTAAGCTGAACTTCTTGCTCCACAGATCCCTTTTTTAAGATTGTGAATGACCCTGCTATTTATTGCTGGGCTTTGTAATTTACAAGATACAACAGCAAAAGTGCTCAACCAAATTACAGGTGGCATTTGACGTCCACCTCCTACCTGAGTCCCAGGACCTCATTCATACAACCGGAGCTTTAGAGGTAGCACTGCTACAAGCTGCTAGCAATGATAAGAGCACTACCAGACCAACAGTCGGTTGCTCTTGCAATCATTTAAGCTAGACCCTTTCCAGGCACTGCCCGTGCACTGTTTGGGTTCCTTACTGGTGCTAGCAATGGTGGGGACAAGGATAACATTAAGTTTTCTATAGCTTTCAAGGAAGATGGGGTCTGAGTCCGGCACATTTGGAACAGCACAAAGCAGGACCAGGAACAGATGTTCCTCGAAACGAAGCATCTCCCAGCTCCCACTGGCTGAACACAACAGAAACCCCTGCCTGGCGCAGAAGCAAGATACCATCTATGTGCAGCATATTTCCTCTTTTAAAGGCACTATTGGCTGGCATGCTTTAAGCTCTACCATTTTTCAAAGACCAACAAGCCCATACTCACAGTGGTAAAAGATACCTGCATGACCTCAAGAACATCAGCTTTCAGTGGCCACCATTGCTCAAGACTTTTGTTCAACTCTATTCACTGGAGGAATATACCAATTAATGAAAGAGCAACAAGATGTTCAGGAGATGTTTCCACATCTGCCCTAGAGGTGGTATTGCCATTGACTCATCTGTCACCTACACAGCTTCTTCCCTCAGCATAGCTCAGCTGCGGGGCCTGTGCCCAGCCTAGCTGTTAGTTCAATACTGCGACTACTTTGTTAGGTAAGTTACCTAGCTTAAAATTTATGTGGCTAAAAAGTCAGTTTTTAACCCAGATGGGGTACCCAGTCCAGTATGCCACTGAGCCACATAAACCTTTGTGCCAGCACAGCTGGCAGAGGGGCTGAGATGAGCTTATTTCTTTCTGTGGTGTCTGCTTTAAGTGTTTGCTGAACTGTGGTCTCAATAGGAGCATCCGGATGAAGCAGATTTGGAACTACACAACAGCCAACACCTCCAGACTGTGAAGAGGAGCAGAAATGACCAGAAGGAAGTGGCACTAAGGGGAACAGGAGCTTCCCTGGACCCTCACACAGTCAAGGCTGTAACGAAGGTGGTAGTTCCCTTCTATTTTTGAAACTCGCAAATGAAGGTTCCTTCAACTTGGTGCAGGACTCGACTTAGATTTGGTAATGGCTTTCTCATAACATAGGAGACGTATAGAAACAGAAGAAGGTAAAAGGGAGAGTAACCAATTAGGCTATGTTCTTTTTAGCGGGTCCTTCTGGAGATTGAGGCCACCAGGGAATTCAGCGAGAGAGGGAAGCAGCTCACAATGCGGAGCGCCGCGGCTGCGCTAGCCGGGCCCCTCGCAGTACAATGGGCTTCTGTGCCGAGCAACCGCCTGACCTGACACAGGAGGTTTCATCTGAGGCTTCCTGCAAAGCAACGCAGAGCCCACTGAAGCTGGCAAACGTCCCCTTAAAGACCATCTTGTGCACGGCAAGACTGTGCTTGGTATTTAGTTTTTAATATCTAATTAGTAGTTAGGAGCACAACATCGGAAGCAGGTCATCAGCCAAGGATCCTCATTCTCAGCAGCAATGTAAGAACGGGACTTTCAGGCGTAGCTATTGTCACAGATCTCTTGTTAAAAACAACCTCATCACCATGTTTCCCTGCCTCCTAAGGGGGAAAAAGCTGCTTCAGACGCATCAATCTCAAACTCAAGTTTCAGTATCCTGAGGTTATCAAAAAGCTGACCATGTGCAATAGGTGACAAAAAAATACTAACACGTGCCCCGCACAAAAGCGCAAAGAGAGCAGAGCAGGGGAACTCTCCCCTCATGCGTTTTAACAATAAGCTTTCAAGTACACAAGTACATATGTATAATAAGAAAGTCATGTTTATCTAGTTACATCAACCTCGTTACTTTTGGCTTCCAGCGCAAGTGTCGTTCAAGGGGCTGGGGAAAGAGAGGGGCTGTTCGCTTGCCGTTTTCCAGTTTTCTGCGGAAGCTATTTCCTTATCATCTTACAACCACCATTATTGCCCCCCTTCCCCCTTGTAATTTTTCCCCTCAATGACTATAGTTTGTTCTACAGGCAACTCAGCCTCTCATTTTGTGGGAATAGCCCCTCGTTTGGGCATCCACACCCCCTCGCTCCTGCGCCTGCCTCCACTCACCTCCTGCTGCCGCCTGGACAGGGACTGAGCCGCAGCATGTTGCTCCCGCACTGCACTGCCCAGGGGCTGCCAGCAGCAAACGTGATCGTGTTTTGCTGATGCTGCAGTTGCCACTAAGGAAATATTATTGTGCAACCCTTATTAAGTAATACAGTGTTGAGCATGCTTTAAGGCTGGTTATCAACTCCCGCAACACGACTAAGAAAATTCTTTTTCTTCCTTTATCCAGAACAAGCTAGAAATGGCACTTTTTTTTATCCTTGGAAGCGTTTTAAGATTTTATTGAAACATTAACTATTGAGCTTTGTAACAGTTGCAAACACGTACACAAAGAACTTAAGATCAAGTTCTCTCTCTCTAAGCCTAACAAAGCAAGAATAAATAGCAAGTTTCACAAACTATCTAGATGTAGTAGCAATATCACAGTTTTCACAAGTAAGAAATTCCAATGAGTAATGTTGTAACCACCCAAAAAGGGCAAGTTTGTGCTACATAACGGTATGCTCTTTATTTTTTCAGCTTTGAAACAGCTTGTGGGAATACCTGCACTTTCGCAAAGGTACACCCAATCCAGCCGAGTCTGTTCTCTACCTTTTGCTTTAACCTCACTGAACTTCAATTTCCACGTTTATCTAGAAACCTGTACCGTGTTGCTTTTAGCTGGCAGAAGACAAAAAAAAAGTTAACTTTGTATTACTAAATATGGGAAAAATACCGGACTCCCCTATATCGAAACATTTTCCAGTCACGCCCACCAACCCAAAGCTACTCTTCAGAGAGGACCAGTCGCACGCAAGGCTCCATGATATTTACAGACATAAGAAATCCTTGCGAGAAGACGAACATTACACAGAAAGTTTCCCCAAAAAGGAAACTTTGAACGAGAACTGAATTTTATCTGCAAACGTAACCAGAAAGTTCCTCAAAACTAACAGAGATATTTATACAATGCACTATATTGGATCTATTCAAGACACGTTTTTAACTATCCTGAGAACCACTCTCCAATTTCCAGGAGGCAGGCATGTTAACAGAGTCTTAGCAGCTCTTTAAACTCCCTCCCCTACCCACAGATATTTATATCCTTTTGTATTTAACCTAGATAAGGAAAACGTGAATGACAATCAGGCTGCTAAAGTAGCTCCAACAGGAGAACTGCTCCTGACTGTGTGAAACAACTGTCTGGAAGCAATTTTCGTTCCCATCTCGTTTCACAGGGGAAGTCCATCTGACAGCAGGGCCGTGCCGCGCCACGGCCATCCCGCCTCCCCGGGGAGCTCGGCACACAAGGGGACATTGTCCCGGCCCAGGGACAAACAGCTTTGTGAAGCTGGGGCTGCAAAGTGCATCAGACAGGTGCAAGGAAGCTTACCAAATTGGCGTGAACACTTTTCGCCAATTCAGGGACAAGTTAATTTCTAGTGGGAATATACACAAAATGCCCACAATAGTCTTAGAGGAAGCGAGGCTCACGGGGGGAAGGAGAGACGCTGCAGGCCCAGCCACTTCACCCTCAATTCCTCTTTGCCGTCCCTCCCACTGCACGCACACACAAGCTCTATCAGCTGGTCTGAAGGAAAAACTGCTTCTCCGTACAAACCTCGTTTCCTGAGCTACCACACTACTGCAGCTTCTCTAAGGAGGAGTAAAACACAGACACACCTTCAAAATCTGAAATTCATTTTGAGAGAGAAACTCCATTTTCCAAAAATAACAGCATTTGAAAAGCATTTGTACAGAGGGGGGAAAAGAAAAGACCTCTAAAGTGAATGCAGATATGTCTCCTGCTTGCCAGCAAGTTCACAATGAAAACATTTGCTATTTCTGTCACTGCATCCACAGAAGCTCAGACTCAATTTGATTCATTTTCCCTATAAGGTATTTTTAAGTATAGAAGAAAAGTACAACTAATTGCCAGAATGTGTCCCTGCAGATTGTACTGCAGCAGCCATGCATGCACAAACCATTATACAACTGGCAGGCAGACGGTTACATCAGCCAGCCGGGGGAGCAGGCTTCAGCCAGGTTACCGAGCAGAGGCCCTGGCTAAAACCGGCATAGCCACGCGGTCTTCAGCGCCTCCAGAAATCACCAACGTTCTCTAGTACCTTGAGGTTTCAGCTTTGTTTTCAAATATGCACTGAGCGGATCATTTAACCCAAGACCCCTGGCAAACCACATCTGGCATTTAATAACTGCAGGCTCTTTAAAGACCCCTTTTGGCAAACTTTACTTTCCTACAGGAACGGTTTCTGCTTTGACGTCCCTTTGAGAAGCAGGTGGCATATAGCGCTCCTTCTCTATAGGATACAAATAAGAGATAAAATAGCTGATAAAGCTATTACTAATTCAAGCTGATGACTTCTACCAAAATGACAGATTTCTAAAAGATAGGGACGTACGAAAGGGCCAGGCAGATACGACCCATGACTATCAAATGTTCACCCGAACAGTTCAATCACAAAGCAGCAGGATTCAGAGGGAGGGCTGCTGAGCGGGACAAAAATCTATCCAAGACTGCAGCATGCAGCTACGCACAACGTCTTGTCACACGGTGCCAACGCAGCCCAGCACGCCCAACGTTTCGTTCAAAAGCAAAGCCATGTCAAGTTATTCCTCCCCCTTTGCCAAGCTGCCAGGCTTACGAACCAGATCCAGGAACTGATTCAGCTGGAAAGACACACAACCAGCCAGAAAAAGTTCCCTTCTCTTTCTTAAAGAATCTGTTAGGTCTAATGTTAAACCAAGCACGGTCCCACAAACAGTTGCACCGGCACAACTGATGTGAAATATTTAAGCCTGCACCGTGGCAGAAAACAAACACACACAGAACGTAATTTTTGATAGGTTTAGAGAGAACGAAGACTAGTAACAGGAATTGCAATGTGCAAAATAGGTCTTCGTTTCCTCTACCCCAATAAATGTATTTCTATAGTCAACATGTACTTAGGTAAGAGCCAGATAAGACTGTTAAAAAGTATATTTCCTTTTATCTGTAAGGAAATACTATTTATTATTATCTTTTAAGCAACACCACAGAACAGTGCTGGACTCAGAGCTGCCTAGGATCAGAAACTTGTTGAAACAGATGAAAATGACTCATGAACAAGAGACATGCATAGCTGAGATTACGCTGCCAAAAAGAGAGGAAAGCAACCACAAACCGGCCTGTGTTTAAGGCAGGGTTCTGAAGTTTGCCCAAGAGCAAAAGGAAGCAGCGCAGCAACTCTGTTAGCCAGGCCCTGGTCGGATCACGCAACAGCAGAATAGGTAGCATTGAGTCGGATCCTGTTGAATTAAAATCAGTGAAAAGCTGTTCTGCCTTTAAAAAAAAAAAAAAAAAAAGGCACTGCTATTGCCAGACGTGAAAAATTCCTCTCCTCTGGTTTCCTGGACAGAGCAGGAAGAGAGGCTGTGACTACCTCACCCTTATTCATGCCTGAGTCAATCCTGCTCTACACCAGAAGGCGAGGAAAGCTTCAGTTTAAACTTATTAACTTTCCCCAGGAAATGCAACTCTCCCGGGTCTTCAGTAGACTCGCCCAACTGGGCAGCTGAGATGCATCAAAAATATGAAGCTAAATAGCATTAGATTTTTTTCTTAATTCAGATGCAAACACTCACAAATCTTGAGAACAGGAGCAGCTCTGCTAGCTGTGCCCAGCTCAGCCGATCCGCTTCGGCAGAACGAAGAGAGGCTCCGGCTGGCCTGCTGCCACGTTCGTACGCCGCTCGCGGAGCCGCGTCCAGCTCCTCCTCAAGGGAGTCTGCCTGGCCCAGGCCTTCGGGCGAGGGGAGGCTCCGCAGAGCGGACAGGGCAGGCGGCCGGCTCCTCGCCCGTACGCCCTGCCGCTGAGCGGCGCGCTTCGAGACGAGCCCCACGCCTGATCGTCTCAGCCAGGAACTGCCTGCCTGTAGCTGCCGGGTAGCGATGGGCGAAAGGTACTTAAAGACAAGACACCATAGGTACCAGTTCGTATGGAATTAAAGGTGGACTCAGGTTAACGCTAAGCTCCACGTAAAATCAGAGTAGAGGCCATATCAAACACCAAACTGCTTGATCACGTTCTACGCTCGATCGCTGGACTTACGCGACTATGTTCCTCAACTCGTTTCTCTACAGCACCTCCGCAGCGTCCGGTGACTACTTTGAATTTCTACACAATTTGCACAACTGCAACGATGCAATGCTTAGAGATAACTCTTTATAAAGGTATCTTTAAAAGTTTTCTCCTTGGGACGCGTTGATACCTTTCCCCTCCTCATGCTTTTTCTTCAATGCAGTACCAGAAATGGTGTGGTTTGGGGAAGCGTCTTTAATAGCTGCATGCGCCTGCACACGAGGAGAGTAACGGCAAACTACAGCAATAAGAAGCTATACCAGAACCAAACCATGTTTAATCTACGGCAGAATAAACAACACTCGTCGAGTACAATTTCTGTAAACAAGTGAACAGCGTACAGCGTTAGAAGTTACACCACATCAAGGCTAGAAAATAATATACTTTTTTAAAATAATTAAATGGTTGGAAGAGATTGCCGTATGCTAAGTTAAGGCTGGGTACTTTTCAACTGCGACTCTGAAACTAAATTTTCTATGAAGAGGATTCTTCAACAAAACCCCGCTCCCGCTAACAGGAGGCCAGCGTGGACCCGGCCGCCCCGCTGACAGCCCGCTCCGGCCCCGCGACCAGGCGCTCCTCGCGCCCAGACTGCAGAACAGGACTGCTCAGTGACCGTGCCCGAGATGAGTACGTGTCAGAAACGCAGAAAACGGGACTCCACTGAAGACAAGTTTTATAGTTCAAGCGTAGGACGCTGTGACAGGACATTGTCCGTTCTCTCAAAGTTTTCCCCATCCTTCCTTTTGGCTGCCTTAATTTACCATCCACAGCTGTTCGTGGACCGCATGAGGCGGCAGTACTGGAAACCAACGCTCTGCTTTGAGCTTAGAGTCCTTTACCTCTCCCCTTAAAACGGGAACCACCTCTCGGAATAAAAGCACTTGCTGTTAAGCACGTTAACTGCATTCACAGAACACTCCTCGCCCATAAGAAAACGTATGGCTATTTTTTTTCCTGGCATCATTCCTAAAGAACAGATAGTTCAGAAAGCAAAGTGATCTGAAAAAGCAAACTCTTTTTCTCAAAGAAACAGCTCATTTGTGAACAATTCTCTAAACAGTTTTGAATCTGTCCTTCTTGCTGGCCACGAATATCTTTGGCTAAAACGCAAGCTTTCATGTATAAAAGGTTAACCATATTTACACCTTAAATACTGTACTTAAAAGCATCTAGACTAACAAGCTCCTTAGCAATTCCTCCCAGGGAGGTAGGACAACTGAACTGGTTGGTCTGGTTACTATATAAAGTCTTAAGTATACTGCTTTCTACATTCCCCTCACAGATTAAGTCAACTAAGATCTGCTTAGGTTAGGAAAAACGCTGAAAGTCAGCCCCAAGCACCAATGATAACTGCATTCATCAGTAGCAAAGACTATTTTTTCTAGTGTGGGGGCCAATATATAATGAAATTTCCAGTTAGACAAGTGTTCTATCAGGATATTAGTAATGGAGGCATTTCACATAGAGAACGCACATCCAGTTCCTTTAAAAAGTTTTAAACAGAAAATACAGATAAAGCTAAAAGTCACAGTAGGACCTGCAGGCAATATTTTCCCAACGTGCCAAAACAGCACTCTCAACATACACCTCACTGATTTGGCACACCAGCAAACTTATGGCCAGCTCCTTTTCTCAGGGAAAACATGGCATGACGAATCCAGCCAGCATCCTAAGGCTTCTCCGTAGCTACAGCTACGGCCAAGGAACCCTCCAACTACTTCTCTTCTCTTGTTGGCCTGCGCAACAGTGGACAACGGGCAGGAAGATCTGAAGCAAGCGGGGTGCCAGTCTGCTCACCAATCGCTGCTGGTGAGCTCACAGCAGCTTTCAGCCCTACAACTACCGCTTGTTTTCTTGTTTACGCAAGTGCATCAGCAAAGGTGTCACCCTCGCTGACCACCGCTGCTGAACTAGAAAGAGGGCAAACGCATGAGTGATGCATCTGAAAACAGCCCCTGTGGGTTACAGGCGTGGCTTTAAAGAAAAATTGTGATTATGATAGACAGTCATCAACGCCCCCTTAAAATTGGATTAAGGGGTTAGCAATAGCTATGAGCGTCCAAAAACTTTATTTTGAGACCTATGCTTGAGGCTTATTCTGAACTGCTAGCACAATACTGACTTGCAAAGGAATGTATTAGTAGAGGAATTTAAAATCTAAAACTTCACCATCTCAAAGGCATTAGAGGATTTGTGTTTTTGTTTGTTTGTTTGTTTTTTTAAGTTTGAATGCTAAATTTTCATAACTGAGCTGAAGACACCTGCTATGGCCTGTTAATGGGGTAACCCTTACAGAACCCACCATTCAGGACAGACGTTAGCTTGGCACACGTCAAACTGGCGAGCCATCCTAGCAATCACATCTCACACTGACAGGAGGAGGTTGTAAACGCCATATCATCAACACATGGAGACGCCACTGCGGGCAAAGCTTTATGTATTTTAGAGCAAGGCTCAAAGCGTGCTGGCTCTTGCTACGCAATACGTGATCTCCTAACATGGTGTTAGTCTCAGTTCCACCATGAGATTGGGTATGCTTTTTGGATTTTTTTTCCATAAATGTTTTATTTTAAAAATAAAACAAAACTGAACATGAGCATCCATCTGAAAAGGTTTCTGTACTTGTCATGTTACGAACCCACATAACACTGACTAGTGTTACAACAGACACCATGTCAAAGTAGTCAGCAATACTTGAATAATCCTCTTTAGTACAAAAAATTCACTATGAAATATGTAAAAAAGAAATTAAAAAGACATAACTTTGGTGATTCTTTAGCAGCTGGGACTCAAGAGATAGCTTTTCACTAAAGCATAAAGACACAACTGTGGGAGAGGAGGAGACAGCATGGAGGCCAGTTCCCCAAGCAGCAGCAGAAGCGGAGAAGGAAGGTGCTGAAGGCTAGAGCGACCTTCCCCTCCGCCCGACCCGGCTCTACAGCACACATCCAACGAGCTGTTCATTCACCCATTGTTTCTAGGGCGTTTTTGAAGTCTCACTTGCAAAATTCCAGCTACTCTTTCCAAACACTACTGTAAAGCTTTTGTGGAGACCAACAGAAGCAGTAAGAGATGCACAGGCTGTTTTTCCACAGCTAAGGCCACATTTGGGAGAGCTGTACGTTCTGGCCTTGCCCCCTTCAAATACTCAAACTGGTGTTTGCTTGTTAGTTTGTGCCTTGCGCTTAACAAACAATGCTCCCGTCCAACAAAGCCTCAGAGGGAAGAACGGTCAGGTTTACAACTAAAGCTACAAAACTGAGATTAAACCAATATTTGACTCCCTCCCCGCCACAAGGTCCTTGAAACAGTTTGGAAGACAAACACTGGTCCAACAGGAGCGGCCTCGTGCAGGTTTCTGCAGAGAAGAACTTGACGATGATGGCAAAAGTATTTACGTTTGCTTGCTGAATCAACAGTCTACCTGTTTTCCATAAAAATTTTTACTGTATCAACTAACAATGAATCTGGAACATAACCACAGAACTGTACAGCTTTTGCACTGAATTTGACCCGTTTTGATGACAGGGATAGATGATATCTGTATTTTAATAATGACACAGCATGACACTTACTCAGACTACGCCATGCATTGCAAAGCAGCGGGGGAAAAAAAGCATTTATTAAGAAAGTACTTTTTCCTTTGGAAGGTACTTCCAGATGGAAAAGCCCTGCTGGATCATTACAAGCGCTCAGAGATACCTACTGCCTAAATACGGAACAGTGACTTGTGCACGTTCTCTGCTCACCGCCTCTCCACGGCTCTAGGCGAGCAGGACGACTCCTGCACACCCACCCGTCTTCGAAAGCTCCTGTTCTCATCCCTAGAGAGTATCTGCTCCCACATGACTTCAGCCATAGGCTGGCAGAAGAGAAAAACTCTTCTTGCTTTTCAGCACCCATGAGGCTTCCTAATATTGAATGAACCAGTGCAAGAACATGCAGCACCTGCTAGCTAGACCAAAACTAAAAGTACATAACATCATTTTCCACAAAAACAGTTTGACAGTTAGAAAAATTGAAATGTTAAAAGGTACTTCTCTGTAAAAACCGAAAACAATTCATACTTAACACATGACATAACACAGGCATTTATACAGCTTGAGTCAATCTCACATTAGGAGACACATCTTTAATTATATGGGGATTTGGGGAGAGTATCTCTAGACTCACAAACATTTGAGAAGGGCCCACTGGCTTTAACATTTAAGCTATATTAATATACTCTACACTGAGGTCTAGAGTTTATCCTCCCTTTCAAATAATGCTTAGCTTACATAAATTTTTAAAATACTTGTATTTAAATAAAGCGTTCATTCACTTTAGTCACATTTGTTTTACATCCAGTACAAAAGTAGTATGGGGTTTAATATTTTACACTTAAATTAGTTTATGAAATAAGGTCCTTTGATCAGATTAAAGACAGTAAAGCAACATAATCTATACACTTCAGTTTCCTGGAAAGATTTTTTAATTTTACAATCATTCATTTTCCTAATGCCAGTTCAAGGTACATACAATAATATATTATTAAAAAACAGGAGCTGCTCATGCCAGTAAGTCAAACATTTGCTTTTTGAAAGGAGCATACACCATAAGGGCAATTATTGTTTTGTATATTTAGAATTTAAGCCATGCCATTGTATTGCCTTCTTAATTAGCATTTGCTAAGGAAGAAACATTGTTTTTAATTACTCAAGTTTTCAAAAAAGCATAAATTTTTCAAGTTAGTATTTATTTGAAAAGAAATATGTCTAGAAGTGCCTCAAGTAAAAAATTGTTTAACATGTGTTTTACAGCCTTTCCAAACTTTTTACAGTCCTGGAGCCTGTCCACATTTGTGGAAAAAATGTAATGTTTCAGCTTCAATTTGTCTATTATTTCAGTGTGATGTTTTAAAGCACTTCAGGAGAAGAAAGCACGTATTTCAAGTAATTTTTTCAATTACATTTGAAAGAAACCAATTTTTTTAAAGGGAGACTTTTTCAATAGCCACAGAAGTTAACTTTCTTCATATGAACCTCTTGCCGAGATCAATTTCCACCGACACGTTTATTTTCACACCTTTAAGTGGTCCCAGCTCAAGTTTCTAGTCCCAGCATCACAGGCGGGTGGCGAGGGAGCTCCCCCGCAGAAGCAACGCTCCGGGGTGACACAGGACAACCTAGGTGGCCACTGGATGATGGCACCCAAGGCTGGGCCCCTGTAAGACTGCTGCTTCTTAAACACACAAGCCAAGTTCAGATTTTTTCTTAACAAAAAAAAAAGAAAGAAAGAAAGAAAGAAAGAAAAAACTGTATTTGAAGAGCTGGACTCTTCCCCAGGGCCCTGTCTGGGTTATGCTAAACTGGAAAGGACAAAATACTTAAAACACCGGGGGGGGGCCCAGGGTGGACCTGCCACATGGGCTACTGCTCCTCCCCAAAGGCAAGGCCCCGGCGGCCCACCTTCGGCACTGGCTGTGTTTGAAACAGGTAGATGAAACCGCCCAGCCGAGGGACACAACGGCAGCGTGCCAGAAACCCAAGGGCTATAAGCCTGCTTTTATTAAAATGGAATACTTTAAGAATATAAATATATGTAAATGTGATTACCAGATACTCGGACATGAAATCCTTTATTTCGTGGCAAGCATCTGCACGCGCCGGGGAGCAGCACCGCGCTCCCGCTGCCCCCCGCGGCGGCTCCCCCAGCCCTCCCCGGCCTCCGCCTCTCGCTGTCGGGGCGACGGGGACCTTCTCAGGTCACCAAAACGCAGAGAAGTAAAACGCTATAGAGGGAAATACGAGTGCTAACGCATTTAACGCTGATGCGCGGCTTTGCTTCTACAGCGCGGACAGGGGAAAACACTGACAACGCAGCAGAGGCATACACCGTAACCAGGCGGTGGCCCAGTCCACCTTAACGCTAACCTTCCTCAACCGCAAGTAATTTTCTATTTATGATGCTCAAATCGAAGAATATTCCACTGCCAGCGAGTCAGGAGAGGAAAGTACATTTTTTCATTGAACACGTGAGCTCTTAATGGCCCCTACGTCCATGCTTCTGGCTCCAATCGCAGCTTTGTTTTCTCCATAGAAAGCTCCAATTGATTTGGGTGCTCTCATATCACCAGAAAGGAAATGAAAATTTGGAGTAAGGACTGGGTTTTTTTTTTTTTTTTTTTAAAGAAATAGATCTGTAAACAGTAAATTTACAGTGAAAGGAATGGAGAGAAACAGAAACTATCAGCAAGCGCGTATACTTTACACGAAACTCCCTGAAGCATGCGGCTCGGGCCTGCTCAAAGCCGTTTCGCCAGCTTCTTGCTCCCTCCCATCTAGAGGCCTCTGTGTATTTATAACCTCCAGCCCAGTCCGCTGCAAACATTTGTAGGCATCCCTGCGTAATGAGACGCTCTTGCACTGAGGTCATGCATTTACTCAGGCATGATGTTACCGAGAGCCGTAAAAGAGGGTGGCAATCGTACCAACCTGATGCACGCAGGGGAGGCGAGACCTTCGGAGGCGCCTCTGCGCAGCTCCCACCCCTCCACCGCGGCCACGACGCGCTACAGCTACCCACGCTGAACGGCAGTAAATTATTTGTTAAAACTTCTTGCACAGATGACCCAGCAGGCCAAGTCTAAAGTGCAGTAAGTCAATGTTTTGCTTTATTTTTAATAACTATGCACCATTACCTTGGGGAACAGTAAAAACTGAAGTGTACTTCCCAAAAACGCAAGAAATCATAGCATACAGCAGAGATCGTGAATAACTTGTCACTTCACGCTCTACAAAAGAGGGCATGGAAGAAAGTAGGGGGCGAGGGGAAGAAATTAGGAAATAGCAAGGGGCAGAAGTGAACAGTGGAGTCCCCGCGCCAGAGACCCGGCTGCTCCGCGTACCGAAAGGGTCGCCTCCGCCACAGTTCAGACATGTTATTTGAGATGAAACATTTTATAACGTGGTTATGCTCAAAAGCAGTGAGACGCTAGTTAAAAACAATAAAGCACAGATTGGGAAGAAAACGTAAGCTGAGACGGGAGGCTGCTTTTGGAGACCGCGCGCAGGCGTCGCCTGTCGCTGGCCGGAGGGAGCACCCAGCAGGGCCTCCTGGACCCATTGCTCCCTTACAATTAGCTGAAGAAAACAGTGGTAAAAAGCATTCCAAAAACTGCCATACCTCAATACATAAGTCCTTCTGAAAAGGCTTCATTACCTCCAAACTCACGCAAGGTGCTACGATGACTACGCTAATTAAATAAGCGGACGCGTACTCAGTTACTGCCGGCAAGAAAACGCGTTACAGGAAACTGCGATAGCTCAGGTGTGCGTTAGCTCCTTCTGGGGCAAGTTTGTCGAGTGGTTTAGAGAAAATCCTCACAGCCTTAACAGATGCCTAACTCTGACTCTTCAACCTGAACAGTACTGACAAACAAGTATTTTAATCAAGAAAACTACTCCAGAATTATAAAAACTATGTTCTCACTCCCTAGCCAGCCTTGCATTTCCAGCTCTGGCTGGCAAGTCTTTTCCCATAAACTTCTATCGCAGACTGATTTTTAAAGTGGAATTTTTCACTCTTAATCTTTCTCTCCTGCCCCCCATTCCCAACAACCCTTTCCACTTTTCCTCGCCCAGGTTTCAAACCCGGCTTGATTCTCAAATCCAAACATGCTGGAAACGGAGAGAAGAGCAAAAGGTCTAGACGACCCACTAATTGCGAGAAAAGCATTTCTTCAGGCACCTCGCTCGCCACGTGCACCTGCCAGCTCCCCGCGACCGTCGGACTCGTCCCGGGGTCCCCGGCGTCCCACGGTCACCCGCACCCCCGGCCGGGCTGTTAGCACAGCAGGCTCATCAACAGCCCGCGGTTTCCAGCCCTCAGACTGCCACTATTTCCCGTGCGATTTCACCCAGAGTACGACCGAATTTCAATTTGTCCTTCCTAGGAAATGATTCTCTCTAACCACAGGTCTCCCCAGCTCATGTTACCCTTTAAAGCCTTAACTATCTTAGTAACAAATGTAAATTAACACCACTTCATTTGTGTTTTCTGAGCACTACCAAAACGTCTTTATATAATCACTGCTTCTTTACTGAATTGAAATACAAAACTTTTACCGTGATCTGTGATTCTCCTGTCACTGCAAACTTGTCAATCAGAAATAAAATTAAATGGATAAAGCCATGAAGAATGGAAACAAACTATTTTCTAATATAGAAAACTCTGGAAAACAGTTAGCACCAATACTGTATTTCTTCAAAAAAAAAATTCCAGTCTTCTGTGGGAAGTTGGAATTGCCACAGTAGTTTCCTGAAAAGATGAAAAACTAATTGTCTCCAGCTTGGGAGTGGAAGGGGGAGTATTTGAACAACTACTTCAGTGAGTATTCCTGGTTAGTAATTGACAGAAACTTGGCCTTCACGAAAAGAAATTCAGTTAACCAGTAACAGGGAATGGTTGGTAAGCCCTTCTTGATTATCTGTGTTAAATAAAAACAAACTTCCATTAACCCACTCTATCAATCATTTTATAAACTGAAACTCCAAAGTGCCACTATCTAGCCTGCCAGCAACCTGCATACGGCGGCTCACAGCAAGCTGATAGGGAAGAACTGGTAAGGCACTAACCGAAAGGCAGTTTTTTCAGCTTGTTCTGTTGGAAGGTGGGGTTTTTTTGCTTTTAGTAGCCCTAAAAAAAAAACCTCAGAGAGTCCAAAATATAAGGCAAGGCACACAAATCCTGTTTTCTGAAGCTGCACAGTATCTAAAGTGTTACAAAAACGATTTGCCAGGGGAGCAATTGCATCTGAAAGACATAAGCACTGGCCGTGGTGGAAAGGGGCTTTTAGCAACCTTAGGCCAATTAAGATATAGAAGGCTTCAGAGCACACCACTCCTCTTAATCCAACAGAAGGAACCTGAGTTTAGCAACTTACTTAGGGTTGCATTTGCTAATTGCAAAAACGAGGAGAAGTCCTCCTCTGCAAACCAGCATTTCGTTCTGCAAGCTTTTGCCAGCGCATAGGTGTCGTTGCCAACAGCTCAGCCTGATGCAACCCAAAGTCCGCTCTCCTGCGGATGCCATGCCCCTGGCAGCTGCAGCAGGGGGAAGGGAGTTAGACTCCTTTTTAATTAATCAGGAAGATGGTTGAGAATAGTTTTATTATACTCCTGACATCAGGTTTTCTATTAAAATGAATCCAGTAGAAGTGCAAGATAAATTAAGTGATAAGCCAAGTTTAAGCCAGTCTAGATCCAGATAAAGAACAAGCTCTACTGCAAGGAAATAAGTTGTGCATGCACTACAAGAACTATAGCATATTAAACATTTCAAAAGTAAGGTAGCCTATTTCCCTCCTTCCCCCCAACACAACTGAAAATGCTACTTTAAAATGACTGTTCTCAGTTTTAGCACTAATGATAGCTAGGTCAGAAGCCAGCCTTGGAAAGTTTTACTCAGCAGCAGCTTTAGAAACCATAAATTATCTTTAGACTAAGTTTACGCACTCCTCTCCTCTACAGAAAATGACTGCCAACTCCATTTCTCAAGGCTTCTCTTCAGCACCGCTGAAGTCTTTTTCCAAATCCATGCAGAACCCGCACCCAGGTAGCACGGTAGCATTGCTGCACACAACGTCAGGATTACTTTCCTAAAGATGAGGCAATTAGGTCTGAACAAAAGACGGAAGTTTAGTATTTTAGATGCAAGGTCCAGCTCACAACCCAAGCTGGCTGAGCACATAGGACAGCATTTCAAGGCCAAAAGCGATGAACACCACAGGTAGGTGAGCATGAGCATTCTTCTTAACTTCTGCATTAGTTTCACTTCCAATAGGATGGAAAAAATCAAGTGCAAACCATGCAAAACAGGTCACGTTGTAGACTAAGCCTGGAAAATTTAAAATAAAGATGGCTCCTTTTGAAAACTTTGAATTGTTTTACAATCTAAAACAAAAACAAAAAAGTAAGCAAAACAGTTTGATTACATTAATAGTTTCTTTTTTTTTTTTCAGCTGGGTCTATAGTAAAGACTTGGCAGAAAGTTTTAGTTCCTAAGAATTTAGGTTGCCAAACCCTGAGAATATGCACATCAGCAGACTCATTTACCTTAGACTGCCTGGGTCCGCACCGGGACGCGTTTGCGCAGTATGCAAACAGAGCCCTAACCCAGGCCCTAAGGACAGTCAGTGTTCATATCCTTGTAGCCATAAACTGGACAAATGTGTTGGTTTAAAAGGTAAGGAATAGGACAAATACTGCAATTTGAGAGGTTTCAAGTTTGAGGTTCTTCCTTTTCCCAAAGTTTTTGTGGTTTTACATAGCCGATCCACAAGCATTGCTCTCTCCCTTCCTCCTGAAGACCAACACAAGCAGTTGAAACTGAACTAAGAAAGAGATCTACCTTAAAAAAAGTGTTCCTGTGCACACTCTATTGATCAATTTTCTACAGTTGTTCAAATATAGTATGAGGCAATAGGTAATAGCACTTAAAGCTTACCACAAAGAGGCAAAGTAACCATATAAGAAAGTGCCTTCTCTGTAAAGCGATGAATGCAAGGAGTAAAAATTTTCATTCTGGAAGATCTGACAGAAAGGAACGGGATACCCGAGCTCAACAAATTTCACCAAACATCAGTCTGCATTCTCCTAGTCCAATCCATTAAAAAAAAGGTTTTGCACACAAGACAAACTGCTTAAGACGACAAGGAAATGGGAATCCTGACCAACACGAGAGCAATTGCTAGCATATATTGGGGAAACTCCACCAAGCCCAAACAAACCTCCCGAGTGGATAGCTGCAGCACTGCTGTTCTCGGTATTAACACCGAGGCATCCGGGTCAGCTGCAATGCCAAGACCAAGATAGTTCACACAGAAAACGGACTGATCCACCCAGTTGATACTGTTCAGGTGCTCAAAGTGCAAAGCATGGTCACAGCACAGCAGCTTTGCTCCTCCCCTGCACGCCAGCCACCCTGGGCCACCAGCTCCCTTTACCGAACAGCAATGCTGATAGCAGCTGCCACCGTTTCCAGCAAGCACACCACACATTAGCTTGGCTGACTACAATGAATTAAGATGGGTTTTCAAGCATGTTAATGTTTGGGGACAATTCTAGTAAAAGGACAGATGTTTGATTGAGTAGCTGTCATTCATAGACTAAAGTGAGAACATCTGCCACTTTCCTCTCAAAGCAAGCTATTCACAGTAAGGAATTACTGTGTCCAAAACCACATTTCTCAAATAACTTCTCCAGTGTCAGGAGGGAATAACGCTTTGACACAGCCCACTGTACAAAGCTTTGGGGGGACAGCTGAAAGAAGAGGTGTGTGGTGCACATACGTGCTCTGTGAACACTTTACGGTGCACTTAAACTGTTCTGATGTGAACTCGAAGTTGGCTATGAAGGCCTATGAGATGCTTCAAACTAAATACAAGCCCTTAAACAATGTTGGGCCATGGTGGGGATCAGAAATTAATGTAAGGGGAAGCACAATTTTCCTGACAGGCATTAATCGAAAAAGCTCTGCTGGGAACCAGGCTGAATTCCAAGTTGGGACAAGAGATTAGTGCTTTCAGAGGCGCTACCACTACAAAACATCTGAAGAAAAAGAATGTTTTTCTAGAATTTGTCCTCCTTTAGAGTTAACTTTAGTTATCTCTGCCACATGCATGTGGCGGAACATACAGTTGTGCTGAAGAGCAATCAGACTTTTGCCTAGGTATTTTTAATATACATTCCAAGGGGTAATAGACCTTCCCTGTGCAATATATCACTGCTAGGCAAAAAATGAAGCTAAACCTAGAGATAATTCTGCGGGTCATTCTCTGCAACCAATCCTTTAACATAAGAAAATTCATTCTAAAAAGAATGCTCCAGAGGTTTCTCTGAATGCTGTTCTTCACATGTTGACAGTGCCTTTAACACAATAGAGGCACTGCTCAATCTACAAGCTTTGATAAATCCCCTTCAGGCAGGAATTTCCAAAGAACAGTGAGTAGGAGCTGTAAAACTTATCATCAGAGAAAGATGCCCCAAAAACTTTTAATATTCTTTTTGCCCACTGTGAGAAAATTCTCAAGCATTTGGCCACATACTGCACTTTCATTTTCTTGCGCGCTCTTTCATACTTGCTTTTGGCACTGCCCCTAAGAGGCCTTTGACTTAGGATCTGTCCACACGTTCCAGTAATAAATGACACGAGTTGTAGTCATTCCTTAAAATATCTGTCAAATATAATTCCTTCACTGTTTTGATTCTCACCGACTTGCCCTACAGTGCTGGGATGAAGTCATAAATTATATGGCACGGCACTCAATTTTCTCTGATTGTTTGGTAGAACCCTCTCCACTAATAACCAGTGATCATTAGCCACCTTGTGGCTTAAGTGGTTTCCAGTCATGAAAGATTTATCCACTGCGACTTCCAGTCAATCACAAAGGCATGGGAATGACTATCAGGCACTCTCATCTCGAGACCGCAAGATGAGCAGACAGACTCCAGAGACGAGGGAAAGCAGATCGGAGCGCTGACTCCAGGCACCCCAAGTCAGAGAAAAGCTGCAACAACTGCATAGAAAAAACAGGTTTATCTTTGTAAGGAAATCAAAAGCCCAAGACAATAGCACATGCCTAGGTCATAGCACATGCAGAGAATGCAAGACAAAAAGCAATCCAGAAGAACAGATATGTTCGAGGAAGAGAGGTACGTGAGGATGACGTGCAGAGAAGCACATCCCCACCTAAGGCAAGGTGGCACACCAGTGAGCCAGCATAGTGCCTTACATTCATCCTCACGCACTCTGCTGAAGAACTGTCCTGAAGGCTAGTGTCACTTGCAGTCAACAGGACTCTCATCCAGCAGGGGAAGAGGAGTGGAGCTGGCTTTCATGGATTCTGATTCCATCTTTGAAAGACCATATCCCCCCGCCAAGGACCAGGCCACCTACAGAAGGGAGGAAGCCGAGCTCTCAAGGAAGAGGACTTATCCCCAAGGGGAAGGGAAGAGGAACCAACCTACACAGCTGACAATATATACTTGTGTACTAAGATGAAAGTTTAGAAAGGAGAGGAAAAAGGTAAAAGGTGCTAACTAGAAGAATATTCAGATCTGAGTTGCAGATATCCACAAGCACGAGCTATGGTCAACCTTGTTTGTTGGGGATCCCCTCCTCCCCCCCAATCTAGCTGACAGTATCAGAAGTGAGATGTGGAAACCTACCTGCCTGAAATCTCACATCTGCAGCCTGCACTTATTCTAAGTAAACTTGGAGAATACCTGAAACGCCTGCTATTTATTGGTACACTGAAAAGGACCCATTCCATCCTGGAAACCCCTGGGGTAGAAATAGCTAATTTAATAGAAAACTAACATTTTCACTGTACTATCTCTTGCTCACACATATTAAACACCGAGACTGAAATTCACTAAAACTAGGCTGCTAATATTAAGAGCATAAAAGTCTACTGAGATGGAACGGATTTTAGACACCAGACACCTACTGCAGTCAGAGTGCACAAGAAGCAAGAAGGTATCAACGCCAGCTGGGCAAGTCAGGGCAGTATCCGTTATATTTACGGAACAGTCTCCTTTGCACATCTATTTAAAAGCAGCATAACATAGCTGCCTCATACAGCAAACAAGTACGCTTGAATCACAGAAGAGAACTATGGGGAAATAATTGCTCAGAACAAAAAGTGTAAGAGTAAGCACGATTTCTTTTGCCACATTCTTAAAATGAAATAAGAAAACATTTAAACACTACAGCTTATTTAGCTAATACACACTGGAAGACATCTTTTACTGCTGGCAGCTTGAAAGAAAAGAACATAATTACAATTCCAAGCATGAAATGAGCTCCCTTCCACGCACATGCCTGAACCAAGTCTAACCGTTTCACCAGCTGTAGTGAATCAAAGCAGGCAGAATTCAACAGAAAGGGCCTAGAAGCAGCAGCTCCTGATGCCTTTAACCTAGTACTTGCATGGCACCTGGATCCGGAAGGGCTGGGGAGGATTTAACCGGTTCAGATGTTCAGCTGACGCGGTGCTGGAATGCAGGACCTCAAACAACGCATGAGTGCACCGGCCCACCACAGATCTGGGTGTGGGCCCAGGGGAGATATGAGAGCTAACGTTATCCTGAAATTGAAAACAAAAAAGCGACAGCACGAACCTGACTATTGTTTATCTAAGAGAAAAAACAGCAGCAGCTCTGGTCTTAAATATTTGCCAGAATGACCACTAGCCGCTTCCCGATACGTTCTTTTTTCAAGTACTTCAATGTTTCATTGCTTCATCAGCTGTCTAAAAATTACAATGGTATAAAGGGGAGTACTAAACATAAGCCCACTGTGACATCTGTAGCTGTGACACACAGACAGCGTTGTCAAAACGGCTCTACAACAGCGTTTGCGTTATGTCCGTATAGTGAAACCAAGCACCGAGTTTTCCCTTCTGATTTAAGCAGGACACAGAAGTCCACTCGTATCATGCTTCGCGTCAGTTTTACAGCTGCTTTCTTTGAAGGGCTAAAGTCCTCTCAAGTGTATAGTTAAAAAAGTAATTGCTGCTAAGACCCTTTTCCTGCAAAACCAAGCCAAGCTTCACGTGGAGGCGCCTGGGAAAGGTACCCCTGCCCCGCTGCCCGCGCCGGAGCCGGAGCCCAGCAGAGCCGGGCTGACTGCTCTGCTGCTTCCAGGGAGCAGCCAGGCACGCTGGCTTGGCCGCAAGCGCCATACGTACCCAGCGACACAGCCAGCCCTCCGGCCAGAACAGTTACATCACCGGCACGGCAAAACAAAGCTGGTCTGCTTTAAGAATAAAAATAAACTACATAGACGTTAACATTGTTAGACTAAGAACAATTCTAAGCTTGCTTCTGTATTTGAATAGAGATTTCCACAGGAACTAAATTCTTTTTGGATTAGTAGTGGGGAAAGCTGTTGTCCTGATTTCTGTTGGAGAACACTCAGGCTGTGGGACAGGACAATCCTCCCCGGCCTGCCTCCTCCCTAGCCCTCGAACAGGCGCTCCAGGGTGCGCAGAGAGGGAACACACAACCGTCAGGGTAACTCCTTGAAAGAGGATGGGGACACATCACAGCACTCTGAAGGACATCCAGCCTTGTCTCTCTCCTCAAAGTTTACTCCTCCCTGGCAGCCAGCTCAAGAAAAGTATGGTTCTTGCACTGCTCCATCCCTAAAGATGACGACAGAGGCAACAGTTATGGCTTTGGCTTGAGCACGCTCCATAAAAGGAGGGAAAGCCCAGTCTGAAAGGTTTAAGAATCCACTCTCATCCCTAGTACTGCCAAGGCAATAACCTTGCCAGTACAAAAAGCATTAATGCTGTTGTTAGAAAAGTATTCCCAAAACGCCCAGGAAAAAAAAAGATCAGAAGCAACTCTCCAAAAACAAAACAAAACAAAAACAAAAAAAAAACCACCACACACCTCTTTCAGCTCATATGCATGTAAAAAATATTTCCGTAAACATGCTTGTTTTCAAAACCAAACAGAAGTACATGCAAAATCACCTAAAACAGTATCACAGAACATCTTGTGTTGTTACACAACGTTATTTGCACCTTAATGGCATTTTGCAGGCTGGCACTAATAGATTACAAACACGCTCAGTAGTCAGCAAACAAAACAGAACATCCCACTTAAAGCAGAGTTTGGCCTGCACCGGCAGGTATTGTGGCTCTAAGCGAGGCAGGATAAATATCATAATATGCCAGGCTGTTCAATTATTTCCTATAAACGAACACGAAGTTAAAAAGGTATGCACTAACGCCCTAGGACCAAAAACGCAAAGAGCATGACAACTGTTCAAAGCTCAACCATACGCAGCTGATAAGGCTTCTGTATTTAAGTACACAGCAACACAGGCTAAGAGCAGTTGCTCCTCACCCACCATGCACAACACAGCTGAACAAGTCAGGCTGAACTTCAGCTCTCTCCTCCACCTCGAATTGACACTTCCACAGCAAAGACGTCATCTGAGACTAGCCTAAAACAAGGATCCCTAGCTTAAGATTATAACCTCAAGAAAGGGCACAAGCAGCTGGAGGGGGATAGGTGATAGTCTCCTGGTCTGCGCTCAGATAACAATAAAAATACTTCATATTAAAAAGGTAACTTAAACTCACTTGTGTATCATTTTAGCTGAATTCAAACGCAATATTTTAATTCCAGCAATTTTAATTGCTGTAGTTACAGCTACTGCATTAAACATCATGGAAAAAGATTAAAAATAGAATTGACTACAATAAACTAAAAAATAAGGAAAGCTAACAACATGAACAATAAACATAGGAACTTTTCTATATAGAACACACAACAACTTAGTGTATGTAGAAATTCATACATACGTATTAGCATATTGACTTATTCTGGTTTAAATCATCTCTGCTACACAGAGACCTTTCCTTCCCCATTTTTCAACCCCAAAAGAATTACCATTTCTTTCCAGACAGGAAATTCTGCCAACATTCTGGAGGGCTGAAGTCCAAACCACACATAGCTCAACAACAGCAGAGTTTAACGAAAACTAAAACTGTATTTTTTTTTTTTAATTATACCTTGTGAAAGTAGGGCTGAGAAGGGAAAAAGAAAGTCACAGAAGACATCAATTAATTCCAGAGTAATAAATAAGGTTTACAGCACACTGGAATATATACTCTACCAAGTTTATCAGATTTATCACCATCCTTTAACGTCTAAACTCAAGGTGGCTCTGGCGTTAAAGCATACGCTACTCCAGAATGTGAACACTAAAATGGCTTAGAGTCCACAGATTTAGACATTTACAGATGGGTTTCATAACTAGGCTAAAGCAGGAAGATGAAGTTTTAAATTCCTACTGCCAAGTAGAAACAAAATCAGGACCAACCTCCTTTTCTAGGAATGCCCAGGAACTTCAACCGGGGAGGGGGGGATGAAGCTTTGCTAAACTGCAAAATACAGAGCTCTTTCAACACCTTTTAATTACAGCCTCTCCAGGCCCATGTCTTGAATTATGACCTAACTTTCTCCTAAGCTACAGAGCACAGCTCTTTACCACCATCATCAGAAAGACAAGTTTAAATTACCTAATAATCTAAATCTGTATCAAGAGAAAAGGTACAGAAATCATGGCTGAAAAGGAACCGGAAAAATCACAAATACTAACTGGAATTGTTCTAAGGGGTCTAATAGACTTCACCAACTTTCACCTTCAAATGTCAAAGCCACGAGCAGTCACGGTTTTAACAACAGCTAAATGTTACTGCTACTTTCTCCAGCACACTGTCATCTGCCTTGCTTACGTTCCCGAGCTGATCCAATGACACTTAATGAGGACAATATGGAAGAAAATAAAGTTCAGTATTTTCTTCATTTATCTCCGAGCTACTGCAGTTCCAATGCGGACACAGAATCTGTTTCTGTGAGCAGTGGGAAGCTCTGTATGGGGAAGAAGGTTAGCATTTTGTTTTTAAGTTGAAGTTTCGCTAAAATTAGTAATTTCAGTGACACCTAAACTTAAAGCCATCAGTTTCTCTGAGGTAGAAATATTATTGGTAGCGTAGTGTTTGGGGTGGGGGGAGCACACTGGACTGTGCCACTAATCAAGAATGCATAATTTGTATGACACAATGAATAAATCCTAATATCTACTGTCTAATGGGAATCTGAATATTTATTTTTGTTAGTTCAGCATTACAAAAAATTAAGCCACTGCATAAGTCTAAGTTTACACCAGTATCGTGGCGGTAGCCTGACCTGCCAGGACAACACCACCACCGAAGAGGTGATCAAACCAGCAGTTAATCACTCCACTGACAACTATTTTAGTGTGTGCAAAACCAAAGTTGAGCTTTTTGTTCACATAATTTGCTTACTAAATTTTATTACAATGCCCAGAGGCATTTGGGCATGCGATGTTGAGAAATAATTCTGCTTCAGCCAAGGCATGCATGTTACACAGGACTTTACAGACGCGTCACTGGAATTCCAGGCTATTATGCACAACTCATTGCTCTAGTTATCTGTCTTGAAGATCTAATTAATCCTCTTGCTCATCATCGCCTAAGCTTACACAAGAGTGTCTCAAAGCTTGGTGCTGTTTTGCAAGTATGAAAAATAGATTAAGCAGCTCTAAAGACTACTGTGGGAAGAGAGACTGTCAGTCCACATTCTTCTCATCCAGGCAGATATAAAGCACCACACAGTACTCAGACGAAAACTTCTCTTTTGGTCCGCATCCCACATTTCTTTTGGAGTATGGGAATGAGCCCCAATAATAGATATTTTGCTACAGCAAATCCACACTTCAAGTGCAGAAGCTTTTGAAATAGGAGACATTTAAAAAGATATCCATATATAGAGACAGATATAAGAGAGATATATATACACACACACACAGTTGCATATGTACACTCAGTGCTATATATATATACATACACTTTAAAAGCTTTCCTATCTTCAGCAAGATTATGACATTAAGGGAACAAGGATAGTTATCATACCTTTAACCAAATCTACCAAGTATGTCAGTAGTTTCTTTTACCAGAATAAGCAAAAGAACTGACACTCACATTCAGGTACTCCTTGCATTACAGCACTAGGTAACCAAGAAAGTGCAGGGAGCACAGAGGAATTGCTATCTCCCTGCTACCAGCTCATTTAGACATAGATTTCCATTTAGACTGTTGTAAAAGCATCATTAAAAAAAAAAAAGAAGAAGAATTCAGAACTGGCCAGCTGCTACGTCCAGACGCAGTCCTAGCTGCTGATAGAAAAAAAAAAAAAAAGTGAATTCTTCTGCAAGATATTTGTCTTCATGATTTTACTTTGTCAAATTATTTACCTGTTGTCATTTGATTCTGTCTCCATATAAATTTTATATAGCATTAAATCTCAGTGTCACTATGTTAATATTAATTACAAAATAATATCAAATAGATTTACCATCAATCTCAGAGGCTAATTCCTCAAACTAATTCAAGAGAAGTGAAGTTGGTTTATTTCTGTATTATTACCTGATAGCAGGAAAGCTTCCACTAAAGATCTCAGAAGTTAAAAGTCCCAAAGTAAGTCCATCCACTAAGCATTTTTCATTGACCTAAAATAAATTTCTGTGAATATTGCCTACATTATCTCCAACCAAAATGTGCATTTCTATTACAACATTTAATTCCAATTAAGAAAATGTTGAAAGGCTTCCTGCAAAAAACAAATACAGGATATTGGCAAGACTACAAGAATGAGGTAAAAACTACCAAAGACGACAAAATAACTTTCTTCTGACTGTGCAACATAAAAAGGAAGTATATTCCTTCTAACGCTCCAGCAATAAGTCTAGGCCCAGCAGAGAATCACCAGAGCTATTCTAATCAACATTGACCTTTCAACCACAATAGTGACAGCCTAAACATAGAACTCATCCTGCCATACCTAAACACGTCCATCAAATTGATCGGCTCCTCTCATCTTTGCAGTTTCTCAAAGATTTTACACACACGTTAATTTGCTCTCGGTGGCTGGCTGACTGGTCAAGCGCAGATGTGCTGAGCCGCAAAGCCCCGTCCAGGCGAAGTTAAGAGCTGCGCAGATGCACATAAACACATATGCAGTCCTCACATTCTCATCCTACCTTTTGGCGAAGTTAGGGATAAACCAAGTATCAAGACTTCCAGGAAATTCAGAATTAAGCTTAAACGTTATAATCCAAAGTCGAGAAAATTTACAGATAATGTACTCAAAAAGAAAAAATAAACTCAAAAAACAAAAACACAGCCCACATAGCTCTGCCGCACTGAGCGCAAGCCTCCCTGCAAGATGCACAATTAGACCAACAACTTTCCTAGAAAAGTCTGAAATTTCCAACGCTGGAAGTATTCAAATTTCCTAAACGTACACTAGAAATTCGCACTGGAATACTAGTTCCTTCTTCGTCGTACTTAAAGCCACTAAGGAACAACAGATGCCCTGTTCTGGGCACTTCTTGCCAATTCTTAGAAGAGCTGTAACTAGACCACTCCTATCCTGCAAACCCTTTGAGTCATTAATCATATCCATGACAGAGTCATCCAAGAACTTCCCCATTTCTTCATGAATAGAGGAAGAAGCTGTCTCCTCCCGTTGTACCAGGGCTGTTCTTGTCCACACATACCAACCGCTTGTGACAGCGAGGCACAGGATCTGCTCTTACCTTATCACTGCTGTCGAGTCCCCCAGGTCTTCACAAGCCAAGCACAACTCCCAGGTATTTCCAAGGATACCTTCTTTACTATTATTATTCTACAAAAAAAGGCAGTAGCATGCATCTGTCACCAGAACAAAGCTGGTCAGGTCACTGCTGCTTGCGTATTATTGTAAGATAACACTATATTTTCACATTATTGTAGATTACTGTAAGATAAGAATCCAGGCACATGCATCATATTGAAACTCCATCAAAACCCAACACGCGTCTCATTAGATCAGATAAAACCTGACGTTTTGCATCACTGGTGAGCATGCAGGTGGTCTAGAGCCTGCAAAACTGGACATCACCTTGTCAGGCCTTCAGACATATACTCTGTACTTTAGCACCAAAAGAAACATTTTGGTGAAACTAAACTGCAGTGATGCAGAAAGGAAGAGAGGAAAAACTCTGGAGAGCACCTGCCCGCAGGTTGCTGAGTCTTTCTGGATTAAGAAAAGTGCCAACCCACCTCATCCCCCTCAAACGTATAAAAGACTAAGCAACCCCAGTCACAGGGTCCTCCTGTCCCAAGACACTGTGACATCAGTATTTTGATTGTGATTTATATCTAGCATTGAAATCCCAAGCCCGAGCAGCTCGGGATGCGGCACGCACTGGTCTGGCTGCCCAGAGGCCCTTCCCACTGTCCCCACGACACCTGCGCGATAGTAACCAGAGCTGCCTTGAGACTACCTCTCCCCTGTCACCATTCCCACTAACAGCTACTTAACATCAGAATTACAAAAGCCAGCCAACCTGGATTATTAGTTCACTTCCAAAACACACACACACACACACAATCACAAGTTTTACTTGAAAAAGCAAATACATCATTCACTTACAGTGATGATTTCCTAAAATAAACCGTACACGTTTGCCATCCTTTCACATTCCTAGGAGTGGTTAACCCAGAAAGGGGAAGACCCACACGTTGCCTTAGTCAGGAATAGCTCTTCTGTGCAAGTAACCTCCAGTACTGGTAACTATTTGAATGCAAATTCCAAATAATTCTAAATCTAATAACTAAGTAAATGAAAGGCTAAAGAAAGCATTTAGTTTTTCCTTTCCAGAACTCTGGAGATATTTTTTATAACGATGGGACCCAAAAAAAAAGAAAAAGGAGGAGATTTACACCCAAGCTCCTCAAAATAAATAAATAAAGAATTACTGATTTTTGCAGCTACTTAGTGGTACGAACAGATGGTTACAGGCTATGGTACTGACAACTGAACAAGCTACCACCCCCAAAGGTGAGCTTCTAAGTCTGTTGCAAATTCAAGAGTTAAAAACATCACAGCTGAGACTGCCTTTCTCAAAGGGAAGCAGTAGCATTTTAGCCAGTTCCACAACGCTTTAGAAACCTGTTTTACTTCACTTTTGCATTTTGTCACTGCCCTCAGCTAAGGGCAGCAACTTCCTAAAACGTTCCCACGCAGCTGCCTGCAGCCCTCGGCCCACACCCTAAATGAACCTGGACAGTGGTGGGTGAAGACGGGCAGCGAGGACAAAGCAACTTGGATTAAAAACAGAGCTTTCAGCATTTGTCTACCCAAACAAAGCCACTTCTTAAGTAAGGATGGAAAAGCCAGGGATGCCAGTTCCCTAAAACGCCCAGGGGAAGTAAGCAAAGATAACTAAGAGCCTCTCACTGTGCAGAAGGGGAGAGAGAAAACATCAAGAAACTTATGCCACTGAACATGCAGAGCAGCCAGTGTCCCCCTTACTTGCTTGCATGTCCACAGCAAGATGCAAGTTTCTGCAAAACATCAAAGAAATCCCTTTGTCCAGCTTTTTTACATCTCTAGCAAATTGAAACAATTAGCTCATCTAGTCTTAACCCAGAATCAAATTAGTAATTAAAACATTAACTTGTTAAATATGATTCCAATAAAATTATCTTTGATGCCATTCAGCTAGGGAAGTCCTGTGAACTCCTATAAAACAGGGCAACACACAGAGCTGCAAAAACTGGCAGAATATATGAGTTGTCAAGCATCTACTTAAACTAGCAGTGAATTAAACTGAGCCTGTAAGTCTCAGCCCATGTCGTCCAACAGCTGATCTGAAAATTGAAGCTTTGTCACAATTTCAACTGTGGAACAGAAATAATGGTAAAGTCTAGTTTCCATCTTCACACTCAACATTTAAGCCACACTTTTCAGAAGCATTTCCTCTTTTTATCAGAAACTCCTCTCCAAAGAGTATTAGCAAAGCATATGCAACAATTTCGGGTTTACTCACTACAATAACAATTTCCCCCTTTTATTTATTAAAAGTTTTTATTTATTTATTCTCCCTTTCTTTTATTAAAGAAATAGGCTGCAACTGCCTACTATAATGTTAGGCTCTTCAGTGGTTTAGCATGCGTGGTTCCCATAAAATTCATACTTCTGTGTTGCTGCCATGTTACACTATCAAGTAATGAATATCAACCTAAGTTTTTATTATCAATATACCACAGCAGCTCTTGGAAGGTATAAGACAGCTAATAGGCATTTCGGCAGTAACTATCCCACCTGTAGTTCCACCAAAATTGCCAAAGGAACCGATGCATCTCCTGCTGTATTCGTGCAACAGGAACGCGCTACCCCATATGCCAAGAAAACTCCCCTCACAGAACTAATGGATTTGAATGTCAAAACTACCAGGCTCGCAAATAGCTGCACTATTATTTAAAAGAGCAAAAGATAAGGAAACAAGAACATCCTAAACCATTACTCATTCAAGAAATATAAGTGCGCCGGGTCTTATCAGTAGGCCTTTGGACGGTAAGCTCCTTAGGGTAGGAACAGATTGCACACCTCTTGCTGCCAAATGCATCATCTGCACTTAATCACAGCATGATGGATATCTTCTGAAAACAAGCAACTTCAGCCATATTGTGTGTAATCCTACTACCCCACTCCAAAGCCTGTCATCTCATGTCCAGAGTGTCATTTCCTCAGGGCAGAGACCATAACTTCCTTCTTTTTCAAGAAATCGCTTTGCTATCATGCACAATTCTAACAAATAAATAAAAAGACTACTTCAACTATTGCATCTCGTTTTTTCAATGACCAGGTTCTGCATGTAAAAACTGACTCCAACGTTAAGCACCAGAAAGTGCCGCAAAGCACTTTCCCTTTCAGAAAAGGTTACACCCGAGAACACAGGGGCAGAACAATGGAAGCTGTAATTAGCCACTAACATGCCATATAACCTACAGATTCTTTCCCTGAAATAGTGTATCCATGTGTCACTCAGGCATATATACACACACACAAATACACACACACACCCCCCTCCAGTGAAATAACAGACTGCACCAGTTTTTGGAAATAACAATTCTGTGCACCATCTACTTTACTAGCTTGCTATACTGAACTTAATCTCAAACAAAATAGTGTTTGGTAAGTGTAGAGTACATTAGCTGATACAAAAGCTACAAAATTCTAACTCAGAAGTGTAATTTTTTTAAGGGGATTTTTGTGGTCAGGAATGCAGCCCCTTCGGAAAAAAAGATGATTCAAAAACCAAGCAGACTGGAAAAAAAAAATGTTTTCCTTCTTTTAAGCAGCTGATGCAATGGCTTCGTCTAGTTCTAAACAAGATCACGAGAGGAAGGAGGAAAAGGGTTGTATATGGCTGTGAATTGTTCTGGCTGAGAGTTTCCTTCTGTGTCATGGTGAATATGCAGATCTGAATTATACCCAAAGAAACAAGTCAAGCAACACAATTTCCAAAGACGTTTCTGCTTAGCTCAAACCTGCTCGTTAAAAATGCTGTATTGGGCACATGTGCCATGTTAACATATTAGCAATAGAAAGGTTAGTGAAAATGAATATATGCAAGTGCTTCACTCTCTAACATCTGACATGCAAGAAAGGAGCTGCCCTACCTACACTTCTCTTAAAAGATATGTTCAAATTGAGGGCATGTAGGTGGCATCTGCCAAAAATGGCATGTGAATAACAGTCACAATTTAACAAATTCTGATAAAATATAGGGAATTGTAAAAGCAGCAATTCAAACACTCAAATCAAGAAATGCTTCTGCTGAGAGTACATCTGAAAACCGAGCTTTTTTCACTGCAGGCAGGAGGATTTTGAAGCTCTTTCCTGTAGGTCTCAGCAGGGCTGTATCCAAAAACTTATGCCCCTTTTACCCGTGAAAGAAATCTAGGCTCACAATAAGGCCCCCTCTGTTTATAAGTGAAATATACAGCTTTAAACTTAAACTTAGATTATGCAGCTTCAATGCTGTCTATTACAGAAAATAAAACGGTATGAAAAAGCCTACCACTTCTAAAGATGCATGTTAATACCCACCTCAAATTAATGCAGATAAGACATCGTGAAAGCGCCATGCCAGAACAGGGCATTCGGTAAGAAATGCTGCTCTCTACTAAACTTGACTGCAGGCTTTTACGGGCTTAGCCACACACGCAAAGTGAACCCAAGCTCTGCCTCATGTGAAACGAGCCTACAGCTGAAGAAGTTACACAGTTGCTGTAAGGCATCTCCAAAATCTGAACATTTATAAGAGAAAAAGCTTCCACCATTTCAGAAGCAGTGTGAGGAACACAGAAGTCAACCAAACCCACAAGCCAAACAGCTCCGCTTTAATGTTATATCAGGCTACTAATTACACTGGCACACGGTTTCCCCTCTCCTCATCGCTAGCTCCTGCTTCAAAACCCGTTAGCCTTCCCTCAGAACTGAAAGCAAATACTTCTGTATTATACTCCAGCAGCACATAAAAAGCCTCCCTGTTCGCTTCAGCTGACCGACACTACGCTTCCGATATGTTATCTCCTAATCCTTCCAACTCGGGAGGAATGAGAACCAAAACGAGTGGAAAAGAACCCGAAAACTCAAGGGGGCTTCTACAAAAAGACATTTTCTTTGTAAAACATTAAGTTTTGCTTCCTCAAAAGCAACAAACATTGAAAATTGTGCGTGATCAAGTTTAAAGAATTAATAGAAGAAATAAATAGTTAACTAAAGTCATATTTCATCTAAACATTACTACCATTATTATGGTATCTGACTTTCCAAAGACAATTCAATTCTGAAAACATGTACTGTAATTGCTTTTTCACTACAGGCCTCGGCTTTACAACGGCATCCTTCTCAGGAGGTCAGAACAAGGCAAGACTCCAGCTCTGAAAAGCTATTCTGTTTAGCAGCGCTACCTTATTCATTCTTTTAATCTTACACCTACATATTCATTATGAACTTAGTAAAATACCAGTGCCAAAACCACCATCAAAAGCCATTTCAATCTCTGCTGCTCTGAGAAAGCCTTGACCCCTCTGCTTCTCTAATGAAGATGTCAGGAAAGTGAGAATCATACCAGCTGTCAGCTCGTAGGCGAGTTCTGTACTACAAACCCCTCACACAGGTGAATTCTGGAGGATTAACTGCGTGTAATGCAGCAGTTTCTCTGTAAACAAGAAGAATCGAGCATGATGAACCTAACCGGTTTCAAACAATTATTCAGAAGAGTTCAGCAAGAAACTCTCCCTTCTACTCACTGCAACACGAGTTAGTGATGCAGGATTATATACCTTCAAGCTACAGGAAGCCAGCATCTTGGGCAACCCATCCGAATTCTTTTTCTCCACCCATTTAGACAGGACCTCTACTGTTACTGCCATGAGGAAGTTAAGACAAGTCTCTTGTTGAGTACTTAAGGTAGCACAATTTGTAGCAATTCCTGTGCTTTGTAAAAAGGAGTCATCTACTAATACAGAGAAACCTGAGGCTTTCATAATGCTTTTCTCCCTGCAGTGGAGCAGGTCTAAGTTTCCTCCCTGCTCCCTCCCCACACCACCGCAGTTTGCTGCTCCTCCAGTTGTACCAATGCAACTACTTCTGGGTGAGCAGATCCCTCCACAAACAATCCTCAAACTTCTAAATATTCTTCTTTTATTTAAATACAGAGTATCTTGGTCATCCAGTTAACAGCCCATCACCACAACAGGCAGTAGCGGCTTAAGTGATGGAACAAACCACCTCACAGGGGACAGAAACATCTTGCACCAGGCTCGTAACTGAAGGGAGCAAGCACAGTGGGACGCTCTTTGAGCTCCTTCCCAGCACCCAGGCTGTATTTCCACTAGCAAAGCTATCAAGGTGGAGCGCCACCATCAGCACGGTGCCAGCACAGTAGTACCTTACTACAAAGATAAGCCTGGTCCTGAAGGAATGGCTTTCAATACGGAATCCACAAAGCCCTTTACAGTAGACTGCACACTGGCAAGTACGCGTTGCTTCAGGCAGGGAAGGGGGGGCCAAAACCAGCTTTGGCCACCAGTGCATTTTCACTCACAAGTTCACTCACAAGCAAAGGCAACCTCTTTCTCAGAGTCTTTCACAACACAACACAATCTTTTCAGATAAGAGAGAAGGTAGCATATTGTCACTTTGCTAGTTTGGCATACAAGCACAAAGGCACCCCAGGGTTTTGCCAATGCACAGCACAAGGAGTTAACAACAAAGAGAATCTGTGTTTAGAATGACTGCTTTTTAGGATGAATGTTTTTTGTTCAAGCTTCAGTCAGACGTTAGTTTTGTTCAATCCTTGGTCTACTCCAAGGATGACATATATTGCATATCAGCGCACTGGGCAATACCTGCATGATAAACTGCAACGACCATCTGCGCCATAGCCTCCTCACCAGCACCACGCCTATGCATTCAGTTCTACAGAGAGTTTCAGAACATGCCAGATTTAGGCAAATTTTTCAGCCAACACTTAGAGGATTCTGATCTTCTTCCCTCACTCCAATGTCTCCATATTGCAGTGGCTCAGGAATGGAGCTATTAGATTGCAAACAAATAAGCATTTAAAGTAATGCAATAGGCTGCCTTTGCACAGCTACAGATAAAAACTTGCATTACGGGAAAAGATCACTTGACTATAACCTCCTAGGACTTAGAAAACCCACAAAGAAAATTTTTTTTTTCCATTTTTTTAGTTTCAGAAGTCAGAAAAACATCTGACTTCATAATAATTAATTCTGCATAGCGTGGCAGTTTTGTAATATTGTACAACTTCATCTATTAAGTTTCTCCATCCACTGCTTCAGCTGGGCCCATAATTAACATAGCATGGCTTTAAATAAACAAAATACAAAACATCTGATGAGAAAAGCATTAAAGATGGAGAAAGAAATATACGTGGCATATTTTTCTAAAGGGCAGCTACTGTACTATGTAGTTCATAAATCTGAGTTCTCATTAATACATCTAGAAGATGTAGTGGCCAAAAGGCAGGTGATGTAGACAGAAGGCCTTGGGCAGATGCAGTCTACCATAATGCTTTATAACTGGTTAGAAAGCAAGTATATTTTGCCTGCTGGGCAAGTATACCATGCAAATACGTTTGAATGTTCAGTAGATTTTCATTTAAGTGAAAGCTATTGCAATTAACGTTATCTTGCTTTCTTTACAAAAGTATAGTTTGCACACAAAAATACAAAATATCATTTCTTTCAAAACAGAATGAAACATTTTTGTAGCAAACAATGAAATACATTATGTAGTAAACAATGTCTTTTATAATTGATCTCGGGATCCAGCTCAGCTTTTCAAGGAACTGCAGAACACCCATTAAAGAAAGAGTTACTGCATACTACAGCAAAAGGTCTCACACTTGATACACTTTAATTACTCAGCTGCAGCAGGGGAGAGTTACTGATGCCTAGCCTGTTTTGTTTCACTGTGAAAGGCTTCTACTGCTATTAATATTCACTAAGGGAAACTGAAATAACCTCTTGGCTCCATCTAAATACCTTGGAATTAATATGGACAAACAAAAGTACACTAATTTTTTTCTCAAAACCCAGCACAAAAGAATCCTACAAGCTTGCAACCACCTGATACAGCCGACCTGCATTTTTCTACATAGAGTAACTCTCCTTTAACAAAAGCCTTTAGTATCATAATGACAACTCAATCACAAATTATTTCACTGCAGCATAAACCAAGAGGTCAACCAAGTACTCGAAGCACCACGGCAGAAGCAACACAACGTAGGTTATCTGCTGAAAAGCCTTCTTCATTGTGTTTTTGGACAGGCAGAGGATGGATGACCTTCAACTCTGCACCACTAACCTTCCCCTCCATAATACTGCCCGGGTATATATTGTAATGCTGAACCCTCAGAAAGCTGTGAACAACAGCTCTTGCTCTGTTTCCACCACACGGAGCTGCCAGCACTGGAGAATAATAGCGAGAACACAACTCTCCCCTACTAGTTACAGCTATAACATTTTGCTTCTTAGAGGATACACCAACCTCTCTCATGCTCTCTCCAAACACTTAGGCAAAATCTCATTTTTTGTAAATTCCGTTCCAGGATATCCTATTAGTAAACTACAATTGCACACCTAGCCATTTCTACCTCTGCTAATGTTACCAAAAAGCTGAGTTCTAACACTGCATGAAAACCTCAGTATCAACATATTTAGAGTTTTCCTGCCCAAAATGAATCTTAGATGCCATCAGTTTCAGTTATACTAATCACAGGGAGATAAAGCATCATTAAACTTTATTAATAGATTTTTTTTTTTAAGATATTCTGGAAGTGAAGAGAAAGAAACAGGACCATGACATACTAGAGGTAGGAGGATACTTCATTATTCAGCAGTCAACAGCACTAGCAAGCTATGAAGCCTGCTGAACAAACCAGCACTGGAATTGCCTCCATCGGAACGCTAACTTTTGCTTTCCCTGAAGTCAGGGAAAAAACTTGCCACATTTGAAATGATAAAAAAATGAATGAGTTTCTTAGAACCAAAGACATTTCCTAAGATAATCTTGGCTCAGTACATTTCAGCTATCCCATGGAAACTTGGAATGCTTAGCCTCAAATTTCAGTAAATATCAGGAAAATATTAACACACATCAACATGGACACAAGCATTTGTTAGGTAATAAAAGAGAGACTTAGACAGAAGGTAAATATTTACCGATTCCATAGTTGAAAGCTGATGTTAGCAGGACATGTATTAAAATCCAACAAAGGCGTGTCCCAAAAACACTGTGAATTCTGAAAGAACAGAAATTAATTCATTAGAAAGTTAAAATACAATTTAATTTTATTCAAAGCAAGCATACTACATTTGAGTACCTGAAGGCTACTAAATACAAATCCTTGCCTAATCCAAAAGTAATTTGATAATGGGTCTGTACAAACAGGGAAAAAAAGAACGAATTTGTGGAAAGCTTAACAGGATATCAAGAGAGTTCTGCAACTGAAATTAACTTCTTGACGACAGATAAATTTTACTTGTCTCAAGGTTTCTGCAACTGTGTGGTTTTAGAGTCATTTTATTTAAAAAAAAAATAATAAAAGTCTGCCCATCATCTCCCCCCACTCTTGCTCTGAGAAATACTTGAAATACCAGGGGACTGAGACTACGCAACAAGGCACCGGAGCAGCCCGCAGAGTGCCACCACGCGCACTACGCTCCTAACTCACTTTGTAAGTGAATGATGTTAGAGAAAATTATCCATGACAATAACTTTTTTTAAAGCATACCTTTTGGTTTCTTGCTCTGAAAGGCAGTTAATCAAAGCCCCATTTTTTGATTATTTTGTTTTAAATCAGCTCTCTTGCTGCACCTTTTTAAGGATATTTTTCCAATGACAAATTCTGAAACTGACTTTTCAGACGCTGGGTAAGAACCGCCGAGAGCTCTCGCACATCGAGGGGAAAGGGGAATTACATGCATTAACTGCGTGACTAACCTGGTACATAAAAGGGTTGGCACAAACTTCTGACTCCAAAAAGACATAGCTGAACGCTTTACCACTTCTCACGACAGATGAGAAGCTAAACTGCGCTGCCTTCCCCAGCGTCTCAGGTGACTGTCACGTCAGCCTGCGCACATCGGACTAGCCCGACGCGCACAAGCATTACAGCTAAACCCTGCCTATCTTATGAGTCATCGAGCTCTGTCTGCAAGTGTGGCAAGCGCATTTGCTTAGAAATACATTTCTCCCCAAGCCAACAGAGAAAACTAGTCTGCTCCAAAGGAGAACCGCACAAGAAGTCACTATCGTTATTCAGGTGATCTTGTCTGCTCCTTAACCCTAAAGGGGCCAAGTTGCAGGCCAGCACAGCGTGGTAGTAGCTCATACAAGTTACATGAGCAAGGACAAGTCTGAACCACAAATAAGCATATATTTGAAGGTCTGCAACGTGAAAGAGCAGAGAGCTTGGGCAAAGCCACATGTAAAAGTCTGGCGGTAAGATAGCGTTTTACATCCATAACACGTGAAACCACCTCCAGATAGCTGTTCCACACTAGTAAGGGATCTGTAGATACAGAAAGGCTCAATGTACGCTCTAAGGGAAAAAGCAGAACTTCTTCAAAAAAACACATCAGGTGCATAACAACAGTACCCGAGCTTCTCCTACGTTTCCACAGAGAACTAGCTCAAGGCAGGAACCTTTTAAAAAGAAGTAAGCTGATGCTGTATTACAGACTACAACTGCTAAAGCTTTTCCACGTGCCAGACGAGCAGCAGTAACCTGCAGCTCAAGCACTGGGCCTCCCTGAGTCAGTCTGAAGTTACTGTGGTCTGCACAAACAGGTTACAGGGTTAACTGTCACCTTCACATGCCCCTATCTCTGCCAAACTGCCCCCACAAAATCCTAGCCACGTCCCTAGATTCTCTGAAGCATACTGAGGGACACAATGGTCAAATCTCTGGTCTAGCTAACAAGAGAGGATTTGGAATTTTTCCAAGTTAGCTTCTCTTCTAAATGGACAACTTTTATAAAATTATTTCATATATAAAATATATATATATACACGCCTTTGTATAAAATGACAGAAGTGGAACTACAAAGTACAAAATGTGTCCTTTTTAATCCACCCCAAACAAACCAAACTAACTACCGCTTTTCCTCTAGCTTGATCCATTTTTCCAGCTGCCTCCTACAGAGTTCCAAAGAATCCCCCACAGATCATCCTTATTCCCAATATCTTCAAATACTGGTCATCATCCTCATAATTATGTTGTGCTTCTTGTGCTGTTTTGAAACAGCCTTCATGCCGATGCCTTTACTTTGAAGCTTCTTTGGAGCAGCCAACAAACTCCATATTAATCCATTACTATTCTCCCAAATTCTGTGTCCGCAATTTTCTTTAAGGCACAGCTCCCGGGACCAGCTCCACAGCGTGCACAGCAACAAATTTAGTTACCTGTATCTTTTCACAGCATAGTATTCAACAGGACTTGCCTTGTACAGCTCATGGCATCCAGTTCTATCTTATGGCTGTCTTTCATTAATCTTACGTCAAGCTCCTTCTGTTAAGTAGCCACATTTGGACATCTGCCTTCCAACAGGATCATGTTTAAAGAACCAACCACAACAGAACAGGCCTTGAGCCTGAAGCAGAACAGGACAGCTACGCTGCAAACAGAGCAACTTTTACCAGTCCTGGGTCCTGAGCGAAGCATAACGAACCAGGACACCCTCCGAGGAGAAACCCTCAGGCTCGCCAAGACAGGCAGGTGGCAGAGGCGCCTGCGACCTCCAGGACAACCTAGTCTGCTTCAAGAAATTTTTGCTCTCTCAAATGAAAATGGAAGGTCGCTAGTCAGGGTTGAGCTGCTAGCAACTAAGCAAAGACAACAAATCTTAGGAGCCATGACGAAAAGGAGCAGGCCAAAACAAGAAAACCACAAAGAACGCGCAGAAGTGCACAGCTCAGGCCCAAAGAAGGAAAATTCCTGAGTAGACAAGCAAAAGGGAAATAAATGAGAAATTGCAGTAATTTGTGTAAAAGAGCACAGGAGATAAAGTTATACAGCTACTTCATGTTTTTTTCCATTTTTTCGAAAAATGACTCCTGGGGCATTGAGGGGGGCCCTTGATGGAGATCCGCGGTGATACAGTTGCACAGCATCTCTTCCAGCATGATTCTCCTGACCCTTTCCTCCTCTTCTCCCCATAATAAGAGTTACAAGTTTAGAGTTATCCACTCAAAGGAAAGGTATAAAAAAGGTTTTTGGTTTTGAGGTTTCTTTCAGCTGTCACATCTGGAAAAATCAGTAGTGCTATTTACTGCCAGGTAATGACTAGGATTATTTGTGAACCAAATCATTGTGGGAGTCTAAAGGAATCTTGTCCCATGGCACACTGGTGCACAATCTTCAAGATCTATTTACATCTGCTTCCCAGACTAGATAGATATATTTTATTCATTACTTAACTCACACGTAAAATATACATAAAGCACTGATAACACTGAGATAGTTAATGTATATGAGCCAAGTAACTTTTGCAATTAAACTGAATGCAAAATTTTTAATGAAACTGTTCAAAGCATATCAAATTACTGAACATCATTAAGCACAGCAAATACTTCAGAGAAGGATGCCCAACGTGCAGACCATGGGCAAAACCCGGCTGGTTATACGCGTTTGCGTCACTCATGTAACATTCCAGTTGTGCAGAATCCAACATTTCCATTTAAAACTAACCTTTATTTTCAAAAGCCTAAATTAAAATTAATAATCTGTTAGAAACGTTTACCCAGACAGTCTTCTCAGCTTTAGTCTGATGAAAATGAATCACTTCAAAAACTAGCATCACTACACTTGCTTTCCCCTCCGTGAACTTAGAGGCTAGGCTCAGACACATACTGAAAGTGAACTGCAGCTACAGAAACCATTTTGCAATGCAAAATGGCAGCCATTAAGCCGCTCTTTGCGATGAAATGGTGGTATAAATACCAGATAACGACGTGTTCAAGGAGATCAGACTCTGGTTTAAAACAGTCTCAGAGTCTTTCAAAACTTGTGGTGCTTTATTTCATATTAACATGAAGTAATTTGGAAACCCAAAGTAAGCAGACACAATTCCATTAGAAAAGAAGAACGTTTCAACCCCTTGAAGTTCTCCCATCAACTTCTACTCTTTAATAGAGATTGCTTTGTCCTCAACGCTTACCCAATGATTAGTTATTGATTCCTCTTGCTGCACACCAGACAAGTCGGTATACTTCACAGATTTGAAGTGTACTGTGCAATTTTTGCTAGCATGCATTGAAGAAATTCGGAATTAAATAATTAAAACTTCTTTTAAAAGGGTATCTTGTATCTTTATGGATAACAAGTTAGTATTTGAAGACAAAAAGCACTCTACAACCACAAGCTGCGAATAGGACAAAAACAGAATATATATATATATATATATATATATATATATAAAATATAGACTGTTTACATCAAAGGCTGTTGAGATCTGACAGGGGAATGCTAACCGGTTCCAATAGCTCAGCAGAAGGTGCTCTATAGACTGATGTCAGCAATAAAAGGATAAAACTGGATCACCTCTATACAAGAGATGCAGAGCCACTTATAACGGGTCCTATGAAAAATGTGTTTAATATCCAACAATTTTATAATTCTAAATATTTCTTAATTTGATCAACTGAATGCAATGAAAGGTAATATTTACAATCTTCACTTTACAGGCAGTAGGAAAGAATCCACATATTTAAGTCTGGTTTGAAATCTCTTGCTTGTTTGAAATACCTCCTCAACAGCATTTCGTTTTTTCATAGTAGTGCTTTTTTGAAGCAAAAAATAAAGTTATTTTTTGATTTAGAAATCGATTTGCACTAATTCAGATATTGTGGTGATCCAGTAGTAAGATGGACAACAGGGTATCAGTAGTAGATTTAGGCACTGGTTTAGGCTCTAACTTCTGAACAAAAAGCTGTAGAGAACAGGATAGGCTTTTTCCACAGCGCTTATCTGCTTCCCTCCTATTTTCACAAATTGTGAAATCACATTCAAGTTCAAGAATTTGAGAAATGGTTGAGAAGGGAAAAAAATACATGAAACACAGCATTAAAAACTCCACGTGCTTACAATCTACACGTCTTCCTGGAATATTTGTAGAGAGTTACCTTCTGCAATAGCAGATTATATTGCTATTTGGTTACAGTACCAAAGTCAGCTCTTGTTAAAAAATCCAAAAGACGCATGCTGGTATACAGGGAAGAAGTCAAAGTGTCTTATACACAGAAATAGCGTGGAAATTACACCCTCGGTTACTTGCAACAGGTTTTGTCACACCCACTTCAGAGCCAAGAACAGTTCTACAGGCAGCAACAGTTAAACCTTTCCTTTGGCCCCAGGAGGGCATATACTGCTAATTAAAGAGCATCCGATTTGTGACATTTTCACTTAAGAGCCCAGAAAAGCATACCAAGACCATTTCTCATAGTTTAAGTGTTTTCTGAAGAAGGAAAGGAGAGGTTGCATATTGCAGATGGAGAAGGAGGAAAGAAAGAGTTGTTTTTAAGCAATATGCAGAAATTAGAGATAAATAACTGAAGTCCGACCAGTCCTATCAGTAGCTTACACACAAACCATCTCCAAAGGCACATGTACTTAACGATCTGTTAAGCTCAACGGAACTAAAGTAATACTTGATCATGCATTTATACCCATTGTATGTGTTTTTTAATAAGAACTTTTCAACAGCAATGTCTGAGCTATAGAAGTTGCCTTTCACTAGAATCTACAGAAAAAAACAAATACTTCACCAATCATGATGCTCATACCCTGCCAATTACTGAAGGGAGAGTTGGGGGGAGGCAATCAAAGTGCAGAGCGGATTCCACTATTTTTTCCCCCACCCCCAAACACACAACAAAACCTCAGTATGATCGAGAGTGACAAAGCGGGTAGAAGTCTAGACTTCATACATTAAGCAAAAATTTAGTTTGGCAACTTTAAGAAACAAAGTAGATAACATACTCTTGGTCTCAAAGTTTTTCTTCTGCCCTGCAGATAAACGTGCATGCTTAAACCTACATTTTTAAAGCTCCTGTCGTCTTCGCCACTTCATAAAAAAATAAAAAATAAAATAACTTGATACGTTCCTCAAAACAGAGAGGAACGAGTTATTTACGTGAGGGCTGAAAGGCCCGAGGCTCAATCTATCCTACCCAAAACAAAGGGAAAGATGTGGTTCCTGAATTACCGCTTGCGGGACCAAATTGTCCTTTAAGTGTTTTAATTGAAAGTCTGATACGGACACCACAGTCCGCAAAAAACGGAGGGCTGACAATAGTATAAATTCAAGAACCACTAAGTTATTTAGAGACCTCCAATGAAAGAAAAGAATACAGAATTTGTGATGTCAAATAACTAGTTTCAATATGTTTTAGCTATTCCTCAAAATATGTGCTCCTTTCAATTCATGAAACTACATTTGTTATTATAGTCGCACACTGACTTGGCAGTCAACTCAGCTTACAGCACCAAATATTCTTGAGTGACCCTAATTACTGAATACTATTGTTATCTATTTCTTAACTACTCCAAACATTATGCTTATAAGGAGAACGTGAGAAGACGCTTGTGTATGGTACATTTTTATGCTTCCTTTTACAGAAGTAAGACTTCGTAAGTTCAAATAAAAATTGTGACATTCATTTTAGTACGTCAAAGATAGTTTAATGCAATTTAAATACAAAAACCAGTTAAACGTTACTAAACTGAAAAAAAGATCGGCAAGCGTACAACAAGCAGTTAAGTAATAAGCTCCTGGAAATTACTGGACACTTCAATTTTGTCACTGGTTATCTGGTTTCCTTCTACCCCTGAAGGATATCTCAAAATTGCTAATCCCTAGAATTACATAACACCTCACTGCTTCCTCCTTGAAAGACCCATGAAAGCAATTTGAAAGGTACTTGGGGGCGGGGGGGGGGGGGGGGGGGCAGAATGGAGATGTCAGAACAGTCCCAGCCCTCAGCACGACCTGAAAGCTTAAATGATTTCAGTAACTCAGTTTTCTCTTGGAGTGATGTGGCGGAAGAGCAAAGCAAGCCTGAACAGCTTCCCCTGAACCAGATTTTTCAATTCTGTGCACACAATTAAGAGTTATAGCAATACACAAACATGTTCTCTCATCTCTCTCCCTTCACCCTTACCACCCTTCTGCGGCTCCTCTGATGAGTGGAAAGTATTAAGACAAAATACCGTTTCTGCAGTTTCCTTAACCAGCCTTGGACTACAGCTCAAGGCTACAGCTTGCCCTTCTATACTAGCAAGTAGAGACAAGACTTGTTCCGTCAGTCTAGAGAACATGTCGTTTTCCATGCTATGATTTCATCTGCATAAATAAAAAACTCTAGTGGTTCTAAAAAAAAAAAAAAAGAAAGAAAAAAAAAAGAAAAAAAAAGAAAAAAGTTAGATACCTTAAGTTAAATATAATTCACATTTATTGGTAATTGAATAGAGAAATCTAAACTACTCTAGGAATATTTGCCTTATAACAGCATTAACTTACATTAAGAGGTCATCCCTATCATAGATAGGAATAAGAGAATGCTTACGCACCTAAAAACAATGATGCACTGTTACTTAAATAGCCGGGGAAGCTACAGGCCTCCTAGTTCTTTGGCCCTACTGCTTCCAAATAATCCTCCAGACCTTTATTATTCTTTTTTTAGCGCTCCAGTATGAAATGTAATTTGCCTAAGACTGCTGGGTCTTTCCAACCTGGTTGAGTCTCCTCCAAGATGATGCACAGTCAAGCACATACAGATCACTGAATAGAGAAGCAGGCCTAAGTACGACATATTCAAGAGTCATCGTCTTGCTTTTGAAAAACAATTACTGTTGATACACAGCAAAACAAATATACAGTCTAAGCATGTGAGAAAGTGCTTCTGATAAAAGCATCAGCAAAGAGCAATAGCATCATCTCTTCCTTCAGATAGACTGATTTGGTTAGCTATCCAGACATAAAATTTAATATCAACACTTCCAGAATCTCCAAGCTGTTATTTTAGGATATAGTAAGCTGTTAACTCCTGAACCATTTGACACAGATGCAGAATGCACAAATGTGGTTTTTCAAAGCAGAATCGTTCCATGATAATTTTTAGTTCACATTTAAGCGAGAAGAAGAAATTGTAAATTCCAGCTGCTAAACATTTGCCTGAGCCCCATCTGAGAAGAAATGCATCTCCAGTCCAATTGTTCTACTGTCAGATATTCACATGGATGGTTACAAATTTTTTTTAAGCTTACATACAGCAACATACATTCAGACATGTAGAATAAAGGTCCTGTGCAGTTCATAAGGGAAATATTTTAGAAAATATTATCCAGGAAAAAGACTTTCAGATCAACACAGAAACCAACAGAAAATAAAGTTCAAATACAAGGCAGGAGGCAAAGGCAACAAATGCTGTTCTTGGGCATACAAACAAAAGTAACAGAGGAAGAACAGCTCTATTATAGACTACAGCATGAGTGATATTACCGGATGTTGACAAATTAGAAAGGTTAATAGGAAACCTAGAAGAAATTAATCAAGTGCTAAAAACTCAGTGTATATTAAAAAGCTAGAGAGTCAAGCTTTTAAACAAAGACAAGTCAGAAGATTAGACTGCTCTCTACAAGTACCTGTAAAAACTGCAACAGAGTCATCTAGCAAATAAAGTTAAATACCAATTTTTCTAGCTTACGTTTGCAGCAATTCATTCTAGAAATGTACCTACTGCCCTTACAAAAATCAAAACTAAAAAAACAACAGTGATCTAGTGGAATTTCTACCATGTGAAACAACAAGATGAACAAGAGCAGCAGCCTGACAGGTCAAACCCTTCCCCCCCCCCAATACACCATGTTGACTGACTGAAGTCAAGCATCAAGCTAAAAATCTTGAAGCTTCAAGCTGTCCTAGTTAAGCTCCAAGATGTTGCCTGTTGCCCTTCAATAGCCCAGTAAAGATAAATAGTATGTTCTCTGGAATTAAACCAATAATTTGAAGTTGGATCACAGCTGCTGTCATATTTTAAGGTAGATCCTCCTTCTCATTCCTCCCACATGCAAGTCTAAAGCGGAACACGCACACTTGTCATTAGACCGAATACCTTCCCCGTAACTTTGCCCAGAGCCCTTTACTCATCCATTCCACTCGACTTCCCTTTGTCCCTTCTTTAAAGTGAAGGAGCAAGTGTTAAAAATGCAACTACCCTAGGAAGAGACTCCTCCCTCCCCTCCCCCCCCCCTTTTTTTTTTTTTGGAGAGTATGATTCTGCAATTTCTTACTCCATGCTGTTCTAAACACATGGAGAGGATACAGAACATTCTTAAGATGGAGAAAAAAAAAAAGAATGAGAGAGAGACAGACACACTTGTCACCTTTTACAGAGTCTCAGATATTTGCAATCATGAAATTTAGTGGCAAATTGGACACAGGTTACTATTAATAACTGAACTATTTCCTTTCCTTTCTGAAAGCTGATTTGTGAAAAGGATGCAGGCATTCCATTTTTAAAAAACACTAATTAGCCAAGGAGGAGTCAAGGAAGTCACCGTTCAGCCTTCAAGAACATGCACATAGTCTCTCTCAAAGGGGAAAAAAATAGAGCCAACTTCTGCAAGAAGTGCCTGATGATCATCCGCTCCAAACAGCGGTATCAGCCTCCTCAGCCAGGAAAATGACATGTAGTCACACAAGCATCACAACCGGATACTTCTGCAACTCGGGCACACGACTCTCGTCTTAAGAATATGCAGGTCTCACTCCAAGGCTCACAACAGAGAATTTGCATGCATGAAAACAATGATATGATGCTGTTACCTGCCACAGTCGCAGACCTGGCTTGATGACCTCAGAAAAAGCAAAAAAAATGCAATCGTAAAAATGCACTCAAGCCTTCAGTTTCCACAGTCATGACTAGTGGCTTACAATCACCTCAAATTATATAGCAAGGATAAACCTTAAAGGAAGTGCCTCCTCGATTTACACATGGAATCTTTTCCCTACTGTCTAGGTCCTGGCAAGTTAAGGTCAGAATAAAAAGAGATTCTTTAAAAAAAAATACCGCATAAATCAGAAGCATCAACAGCTTCTACAGAATTTGTTCCTTCTATTATAAGCCCTGAACAGGTTTAAGTAGCAGTTGCCATCAGTAAAGAATTTGCTCCCCTCCCATTTTCCATTCTTTCTCCTGAAAAATGAACATCTTAACAGTACCTACAACCCAGATGAAGCAGACTGCTGCACAGTCTCATCTCAGCTATAGAAAGCAAGCTTGAAAATTGGCACGAGGGGGGCATAGCAAAACTCATCCACTCGGAATCACCGCAAACCTTTACTAAATAAAAAAAGAAAAAAAAAAAAGGAAATCAAATGATTCAGGGGTGCCTCCAGCTCCTAAAGAGGGACTGGATGACTCCAAATGAAGTTAACAGGTTAAAGCCGATTTGAACAGCTCAGTGAAGCTGAAAAGGGAGATCTCATGCCCCCTCCCAGCCACCTCATGCCCTGCTTCTCCTTGGGCTACTTCTGGAGCTTATCCATAAGCCAGTCCAACTTGCTGGCCCAGCAAAAATTATTCATTGTCTTCTGCCAGGGTACTGCTCTACCATTTTAAGAAAGCTGATTTGACTTGTACGACGAGACAAGAGCCAGCGCGTGTTCAGAGAAGGTGGCACAGCGTTGTCCCCTTGCTCGGCACGCTGGGGAACCGGCTCACGCAGCGCCGTGAAACCACACCCCAAGAACAATCTACAAACACCTAGTGAAAGGGCATATCCCTTCCTTCAAAACAGATCGCAATCCAAATAAACGACACAGAGGGTGGCAAGGAAAACAGACAGAGGACAAAAGGACAACAGAGAGTTGGGATTAAACTGGAGTCCCTTGATCCTCAGCCAAGTGGCCTACCCATAAACCCATGCAACTTCCAGAGCCAATTTAAAATCCGGAGCGTGCTATACTTCAGGTTATAAAATCATATTCAGACACATTCTTCAAGTGTTCTTTGCTCTGCTGGTGGCTAAAAACAATTCCTTTGTCATCAAATCTTGCTTCGGCAAGCTGACGTGACGTTTTTAACTCGGGAAATAAGATAATTTTGGTTCAAGGTAAACAACTACAACTGTGCATCATAAACCGTTTCTAATTTTAAGCCCGAGTCCCTCTAATGCCATTGGTATTTTAAAGAAAGTTTCCTTGCAAATTGTTTAGATTGTCGAAGGAGCTTCTGACTGAGCCCTACTGCCAATTAACATCAGCAGAAGGCGTCAGCAAAACACATGCAGGTGTACTTTCCTTCATCACGCAGATACAATGCTAGCCAATACAGCAGGTGAGCTTCCATATCAAAATGAGTCAAAGTAAACCCAAAGATGAAAGGAGAGAGAAAAATGTACAGTGAATCTTAAATAGCTTGAGAGGCAAAAAACTGCGTCTTGTCTCTGTTACGAACAAACAGAAAACAATAAGCATTGAAATCAAAGCTACACATACTTAAGCAATGTTTGCTGCAAGTCATTCTGTAGCCTAGAATTTAAACACCCGCTAGAGCTTCACCAGTGGCAGAAGCAGCAAGAATTCAAGTTATAACTTGCTGCTACCATTTCAACAGTCGAGTTGTTCAACGCAGGTAGTAAACTCACCTGCAGCCAGCAGCGCTGTGTCTAAACTAGCCCTCGCGCTACCGCTACCATAAAGCGTTCTCAGAAGCCACCCAGAAACAGCTAAGCCTTACAATAAGCAGAAGCATCACCACCGGCTCCGTAAGCCACTCGCGCCTCAGCGCAGCGGCGGAATTTGTTCCGAACTAAAATGAGATACTGAGGGTTGCAACTTGTCTACCTAAAAGATGAATCATAACACACAGAGGTAGCAATAACTCTAAGTACTGTTTATAGGTGTTACACTAGTAGGCTTTCATTTTCTCATCAAAAAAAAAAAAAAAGTGCTAAATTACAACCAAATGAACACAACTTAATGAAAGAATGTAGCAGAGCGAACCAGATCTGATACAGCCAAAGCGCGCTTAATCAGTTCTGCCTGTGGTCAAGACCATTTAAACAGAAACCTGCAGCGAAGTTGGTGTAAATCGGGATAGACTGCTCCTCCAAAGTTTTGTACCATTACAAGCTTTCAAACAACTCCACCCCACTCCTGCTATTGCGGTCAGAGAGGGAATTCCAACCAGAATTATTTCCATCCCATTTTCTTCTGTTTGAAGAAGCAAAATAGGAATAGCGGACAGCAAAAAATATAGACTACTACTTATTCCCAGAATAGTTTAACTGATAACACAAGTCTCCTCTTTAAAGGGAAAATTTGACAAACTCTTAAAAAGCCTATTGTACAGCAGCACGAACCTAGTTTTAGATAAAAGCATCTGAAGGCGGCAATAGGGTGGAAATTCGCACAGGTTAAAGTTCGCCCCGTGAGGTTAACCTCTCCTAACACCCCGAAGAGGGCAGCGCCTCTGAGAGGCCACGCAGAGCAGGAGACAAACCCCCTCTCCTCCCTGACCACACTCCAGCTACCTTCCTCCGCACACTCCCAGCTCGCACAGAAGTACCACCCACACCAAAATCAGTAGCGCGTCCAGGTCACAGGAGATAGCGCTCCTCCCTTCCAGATAATCCATTAGAATTAACAGACCTAAATTCAACGTCGTCTTCAAAGCACAACACGGGATGCAAACTGGCTCAAAGTTAACCCCAGTGTCCAAGAAAAGGAGGGAGCAGAGTGACCGTTTGGCTTCGTTTGTGACTAACGCTTTTTCATGCCTTCTGAGAGGTCATGTATTAGCTGTCAAACCAAAACCAAATGCAAATCAGCAAACCTTTAAATATGCTCAGTTTCAGAGTGAGGTTTTAGAAAGAGTCAAGTTCTCTCTCTCTGCCAGCAAAGCTATTCTGTTCTTTCACTTAACAAATGAACGTTTAACAGAATAATCAAGTAACAGAGTCTATTCAATGAATTCCACAAAAGGTAACTTAGTCACCGTAGGCATTAGTTTATGCCTACAACTCTGCTTACATTGCAATTCATCAAGCAACCCTTCATGACTGCACCTTTTTTTTTTTTTGGGGGGGGGGGGGCAGAGGGGGTGGAGGGACCCACTCAAAGATTACCTAAGTTAGCTGCCTCAGACCTGGAAAGAAGTCAAAGAACTTAAGTTGTCTTCAAGCTAGCCATCATATACACTCATTTACAAGCTATAGGGTCATGCTTTTTAAAAACAACTTTAACAGACTGCCCAGTTATTCTCTATCAATACAATGTCACCCCTTCACTTGAAATACTGCCAAAAGAGCAATCATCTGCCGCTACCGTCAGTCCTAGATGAGGCTGTTCCTACGATATCTGGAAAAACAGTTCAACTCAGCACTAGCACAAAAATTTGTTTCCTAATATTTTGCTATGTTATTTCACATTTTAATTCTTAGCTCGTAAGTAAAATGCTTCCAACTTATAAAGCCTTGTGTTTGGAACACTTGGTTTTGAAGTAGCTGAAGTTAAACAAAATTGGAATAAAATTCAGATAAAATTTGTGAATTACAAAAGAGTAAGTGTTAATTATTTCACGAATTGCCAGCAAATCTGAACATCCTATTTGATACCTTAGCAGCGCCGGCATCTCAGAATGTTAGAATACGTTAACTATCTACCCCCTTCAAAGAGGTACATTCGCGTTATCCCAAATTTGTCACTAAAGAACACAAATAAATGGTCGCTTTCAAATGCTTAGGCAACAACACGCAGAAAAAGAGGAAACGTAGAAAGGCTACATAAGATCCAAAATTCTGATTATAGCCAAGTCATTTTTTTAGACTCTTATTAAAATTAGGCCAGACCGACTATGAATCACACTTGCCTCTTCTGAGCAACAAAAAAGCACACTGACATCATACAGCAAAAGACACAGAACTAAGCAACGGAAAACAGAGGTGAATGATTGTTATTAATGCAGAACAGAGTCCAAGGGGATTACAGCTTCTAATCTAGATAGCTTACCAGGAGCCATACCCGGACACCCTCTCTCCCATTATCCGCACGTACAGGAGAGAATTCCACATTTACTGTGTTACTGTCATTTGCTCCAAAGAGGGGACGAGGCTACTCCATACACACACAGTGTAAACAGTGCACCGTGCTTACACATCACATAAAATTTTATAATAGCTCGTAAGTTTCATAGGAAGCAAGCAAAACTGTACTTAAATATGGTGTGTAGGTATAAGAAAAATAAAACTGGTTTCAGCCCTGCCTCCCCTCCTTATCCCTACCTCCTCCAAATGCTTTAAATAATGTATAAACAAATAGTGATAACATCCTATTACAGGAAAATGGTTAGTTGCTTAACACTTCATTACAGAACAAAATGTTACTCAATTTATTTCATAAGGTATCAAGAAATAAATGTGAGATCATATGCTTGTGAAAGTATCCACATACTAGAATAATCTGGAATTACATATCAGACAATTAGCCACTAACCACAGAAAAAAGGAAAGAAAGGGCCAACGTACAAGTTTCCTAGAAGTCCTAAAACAAAACTAAAAATTCATTTTGAGCAATCTGGTTCTGGAAGTAAGTGAAATCCATGTCTCCAATACATAGCTTAAGGTTTCTGCCATAAAAGTATACAGACTAAAAAAAAAAATCTGATGTGGTTTTCTCTTCTTTAGCTCATCCTGTTAAGCAAAAATGAATCAATTGCCAAACGAGGAGTTCAACTTGAACTGATGCCAGTGATACCAATATGATACTTATCTTCCTGGTAGCTGGAAGGCAAATAGTACCAAGAATTCAAGAAACCATCAGATCAGCCTCCTTCCATTTTCTTATGCACCCTAAACCGTAAAGTATCTGAGCACAGACACTGTCTCCTAGAGATCATGTTGTACTTTACACTTCAAGTCACGGTAAAGAAAAGAAACCACCCAAAGCCCCAGCTCTTCAGAAGAGGGCAAATCCCACGCACTCAGAAGATTATGCTCCTTGCCTATTCTGCTAGCTCCCTTGGCTTGTATTGTAGCACAGAGGGATCATTTCTAAAGCCCTAAACCCTCTCTGCCCTGGGATGGTCCACCGTCTTCAGCTGCAAAATCAGCTTCCTTTGCCAGCTGCAGTGGACACACATAATCCTCTCATCTGCATTTTCTGTGCCTGGGGGTTCATCAGCAGAAGTAAATCAAATAGAAAGGTAGGCAGAGTTCAAGAGAACAGCAGCTGTGGCATAAGACAGACATGGACAAGGATGCCAAAAAAATGAGAGCAGCAAAACAGACCCAAAGTCCACAGACAGCCAATAAACATGACTAAAATCCATCTCCGTTCCCTTTCTACCTGCTCTTAGCTAAAAGGAAATATTTCTTCGTATGATTGACTGTTTTGTTATCATTCTGTTGGACAAAGCTCGTTGTTCTTAGAAGTGAGGCTTAGTGTCACAGGAAAGGTGTTTACCTAGCTGCAATAACCACCATAAAGACATAGATATATTATGAAAAGCAAGTCAACCTTTTTTTTTTTTTTTTTACACTCAGAAGGATAAAAAAAACGTTTCATTGTCATGTTTCAAAAGTTAAAAATCTTAAGTTGAACCATATAGCATAGGAAAGAATGTTGCTAGTTAGGTTATTATTTCAATTTTCATTTCATTTGCAAATGAAGTCTAACTCGTGTATTAAACTTAAGTAAATCTATCCAATTCCAGAATCATCATAATACATAGGCAGTTTTCATGACCAAACTTCTGCTGAAGAGAAAAGCATACTTGATAACTCTGAACGTTACTCTGAGGGACCACATCTCACAGTTTATATAAATAAAGTGCCTCCTGCAAATAACCATGGTTCCTTCAGTGAAGACTGCAGCATGATTAACAGAGGTCCATTATAAAGGCAATGCATAACCTAGCTCCTGTTAGTAGTCACTGCCACATTGGACTGTGTTTCTATAGCAACCAGGGAGGAAAATATAAAGCAAATTACAGTTAAATGAAAATTATTCTCCATGACAATATGCGTAAATGCAGCAACATTTGCAAGGCCATTCTGGATAAAATGTTTATAGTCACACGTGTGTTGACAAAAATAAGTAAAAGGCTAGATATAACAGCTAATAGATCATCCAAAGATAAGGATTATAGTTTTGTTTTCAAGTTTTTATGTATTTAGAATAAAATTATTCAAGCTCACAGAATGGCAAGCAAACAACCTTAACAAAGGTATCTGCACATTTATCTAAAATATACATTCCTTGAGAAATAGTTTCTCAGCAGCTATAACATCCATGCTTTGAATGCTGTGATCCTTTCATTTTCATGGCTGCAGACAAAGAGCACATTTATACCTCTTCATCCCAGGAGAAAATGTTTTAAACAAGAGGCTAAGTCACTCAGAATATTTATAGAGATCTGACCAAAACTGGAATAGTGACTTATTTTAATCAGTTATAACTTACTTACTGAAAACCAAGAAGTGTTTTATACCTCAGAATTTGTAGTGTTCATTCTGTAACTAGCAGACTCTTATACTTTACTACGGTTAAAAGGCAGCACAGGTCAATGAGACTGTGTTGTCAGATAATTTTGCAAAAGCCCACAATTAAGTCTTAAAAAACCTATCCTATTCTTCCATCACGATTGCTTAGCCCAAACAGTACTCTTTTTAGGTAGTATATCTCAGTTTTTAAATATCCTCTGAAACTTTATTAAAAAAGTTAATTGGAATGAGTCTCATTCAAGAGGCAGCCATTTTCTTTTTCTTTTTTTTTTTTAATTCGCTTGGCTCATACCCCAAAGGAAAGCCTGAAGTAAAAAAGTAGGTTATAAACTGACTTACAGTCTCTTTTCCACTCTGAAGCGCCACGTTTTAAGAACAGTCTAAAATACTGCACTGGAAAAAAAGCACCCCTTCTCAGCTGCATTTCACAATTCACCCTGCCAAGTTCCTTTCCCATGGAAATGGTCTAACTGTTCTGCAAGCAACACAGGTGCAAGTTTCCTTGGGAAGAAACAGAAAGCACACAAGGCACATGTTAAAGCCAATTACAGCGAGCTGGGAGCACAGAAGATAGCATTCACTCAACTGGCACATTTGAACTTATTCTGTACATGCTCCTACTGACCTCTGCATCTGTCTTTTGCCTCCACCTACAGAACAATACTTGAATCATGAGGATCATAACTTTTTATGATAGTGGGAGAACTGCAATATTCTCCAGGAGTTCACTCCACCCTGTACATAAAACTGCTCATAGGTTCAACCATAAAGCAAACTACCTTCTTTGAAGTCTGACTCCAAGCCTCGTGCACGTTATAATGTAGGCCCAAAGAATGCAGCGCATTAACATTTTACATAACCACAGTCATGGAAAGCATCATTTGTTAATCATTTGCTGCAACTGTTGACAAAAACAAGTTAGGTCAGAAAGTGCCTAGGTAACAAAAATCTTTACGGGTTAGCTTAGGTTACCCACAAACACCAAATTCACATACCACCAAATATATTCCAGTCATGCTCCACTTTCCCTGTGGACCATTTGCTGCAGAGCCCATAGCAGCACTACAGTTATCATTTCAACTCTCAGTACAACCATGATTCTCTCCACATTTCTCTCTAAAACAACATACAGACTGCCTCCACGCAACGCAATGCAAACAGCTACAAATCTTACATTAAAAGAAAAAGTCTGCAAATCTAACTACAGTAGCAGTTGCTAGGTTCTATTTAAAAATTCCAATAATTGCCATAATTGGTTTTCTACGGAAGCTCCTTGCTGCAGTGGTTGAATGTTCCTTTCACAGAAGAGAACTTTTAAAACCATAAGGCTGCACGTCTGCAAATAAGCATTTAAACAGCAAGTACTTAAATTCTATGAACAAATCAGATTATGCGTACATACACCACCCCTACTAGGCTTCAAGCAGATGAATCCCACCAGGCCAAACCGCCTTTCAGACTGCCAGAACTATAAGGCGAGGGACCATGCTTCCTGCCGACATGCACTGCATCCTCTTGCAGAGGACCAGCTTTCCCCCTCACAGTGTCAGAATACATCCACTTTAATAAGAAGTCATTTTTCTTAGCAAACGTAAGCCAATGTATGCTAACATGAAGTAGAATTCTAGAGAAGACCATGCAGCTTTCAGCTTTCATGCTCCAGCAAACTGAAGTAAATTCATGGGAACGCCAGGCTCTGAGGCAATACAGAGCACGCAGCACTGCCAGCAGACATCCCATGCACCCTTCCCTGTTCTTACAATCTGCATCTAGTGAACTAGCACCAGACGGACAAAATAACAGCTCTCTGAAGAGACTGATCAGAAGGACTCTTGCTGATTTTAATTACCTGCACTGCTCCATAAGAGTAAATTCTGCCTACAACTATTACTGGTAACATTGTGGAACCAAACCCCATTGTTCTAAATACAGGATGAATCCATAAGGCAGACAACAATCCAAAGAGCTGATCTAATCAAAGACAACAGGCGGGGGAAGAGATGTAGAAGAGGTAACAAGCTATTACTGGTAAGCATAATAGCCACACAATAGCATACCCAGGGCTGCTTCCCCCAAACTCATCACTGGCAGAAACCTCCAAAGCCCTAAGATCCTTCACCTCTCAACGTTACTGCAGCTTTATTCCATTTCCAAGCAGTCTCCTCTCACAAAAAACAAAAAACCACAAAACACAAGGCCCAGATCTTGAGAGGGTGTCAGAGGCGCAGGATGATCTCAGATAAAAGGAGAAAGGCAGGAACAGAAGGGAGGAAACATCCAGAGGTAGAAAAGCTAAAATTAAGAGATGAGAATTCTGGATGAGGAGGACCTGAGGAAGAAGATCAAGACAAGGGCAGAAAGCAGAGAAAAATCTCTAGAATGTAGGGTGAGACCCCCAGGAAGGGAGAGGGACAGACAAAAGGGAGAAGAAGTATTACAGTGAGTGAAGTAGGGGAAGCTAGTAGATAGAAGAGACTGCATAAGTAAATTCAGCATTTTAAGACTACAACCTGTAGCTTTCTAACTAAAAAGCACAACGCAGCACACTAGGAAAAAGCCACAAAGTTGACTTCTTGTCTGATCTTTTCTCCTTTGGATGAGGGCTAACTGAAAGGCAACTCAGCTCTCACCACAAAACAAGTTTAACACCCCAGTTCCAGCGCTAATCACAGGGGAAAGCAATTGAATTCACCACCCACAACACAGAGCAGCTTTGAGTAATATAGGGCACCTCAGATCCCAGTTCAAAAGTCAAAAGCCTTCTGGCTTGCTGGCAAAACTGAGTCCCTCAAAGAGACCAGAGACCTGGACAATCATTGAACGGTACCCTAACATCTGCCAAGAGGCATGCTAGAGCAAGGGCAGAAACTAGAGCAGATACTACAGTCATCAGCTCCTCTAATTCTCAATAAAAAAACTAGCACATTCTCAAATCTTTTCTATGTGAAATATCAGGTGTCTTCATCTCTAGAAGAGAACAGTACCTGTGATTGTGGAAAACGGTAAGCCGTCTTAACTTTAGCCCCTGTTGGCTTAATGGGTGTAAGAGCTCTTAGGAGAGAACCTGAAGCCACAAAGTTGTCTCTCAATCCAATATGCTTGATAGTCAATGCAGAAAAGGAAACGGCATGTCTCTTGCTAATTGTGTAAGCTGTCATGATGGCTCAAGCATTCCTTTGATTTGATGCACTCCGCACAGGTTTTGCTCCACTAGTATCAAATGACAGGGTAGTAGCTGGCCAAGTCACTGAATTGACAAACCACAAAAAGAGCTAGAAGAATGGCTTGAGACTTTGAAGAAATGCACAGGAGTGAAAGGAGCCTTAAGCATGGCCAATCTATTTAGTTAAGTTCTGAGGCCTTCCTGAACTGATAGGGCAAGAAACTGCATGAGCTGGAGTCAAAAGTCCATCTTCAAAGAGCGAGGGTTTCATTTTCAAAGCTGGTTAGCGCATTTAACTCCCTCAGACTGTTCAGAAAGGTAAGGTTTCACACAAAAATACCCAGTTTTGTTCACTGTAGACCCACTGTCTAGCTTGGATAAATGTATCTCCCTGTGCCTAGCTGCAAGATGAAATCAAGGAGACAGTTAGCTGTGGGAAGCAGCCAAATACTGCAGCTAGAGCACAGGCTCCCACAGTGGTATTTAAACTACTGCATCACAGTCACGAACAGGATGTTTATTCCCCCCCCATACACACCTTTCCCCACATCTATTTATATCTCTTCCCTATATCAGCATGGCTAATCTCGTCCATGTATCTGAAGATATAACTACAGCAAAACTTTATACAAAGGCTTACATCTTTAGACCATTTAAAACCTGAAGCAATGGCAGAATGTCACAGTCCACATAGCAAGCTCCGTGTCTTATAACAACACTGACATTTCGTAATCTGCACTTGCCATCATTTTGCGTACAGAGTTGAAAAGAACACACCGAAAGTGTAAAGTCTACTTGAGAGATTACTACTTTTCATGGGATACTGTCACAGCTACAATCAGCAGGATTATCAGAACTGTTACCTTCTCAGTGTATAAGGCAGGTATCAGGAGACCATTCCTAAGGGAGAATTCTTGGAACTTTATCTTGCCTCCTCTTGGATCTAAATACCCTGTAAAAAAAAAAAAAAAAACTAGCCACTTACTAGTACTTCAGAGCTCCTGGTACACCTTGTTTAAGCAGAGCAGGTCATAGGATAGGCTGGAAGGTGTAAGCAGGATATAGTTTTTACTGCTCTGAACTATTGCCCACATAAGCTGATAACACTTTATGTACTAATTCATGCTGAAAAAACTTTCATTGTGTGCTTTATTTAAAATAAAGATGCATAAAGAACTGTGGTTAAGGATTTTATACATTAATATTGAAGTTCTCATTCGTCTGATTTTCCTTTAATGCCGCTCAATTTTTTTTTTTTAAAAGAGAGTTCCTAATTACATATACTTTCATTTCACTGCAAGATATTCAAAGCAGCACATTATTTTCAAAAATCTAGCTTTTTCAGCCTCTTGTTGTACAGGATGCCGAACCTTCAGGGACAGCTTGTTACCTGTGAATTGTAGTTAATTTTTTAGAAGCAAACAACTCCCTTCTTTTGCCATGTTTTGTGATGAAATGTTAATGCCTTCATGGCACTGTAAAAGCAAACGATTTTAGATCTTTTCTATACTGCAAAACTGTCAGTCACTTCAGAAAAATTACAGAGCCAGCTCCCTTCAAAATTGGTGCTTCCCTCCCTGACTACCTGGATCCGTTTAACTATCCTACAGTGACACCCTGCAGAAGCTGATATCATGAGGTGAGAATCTGAAGCCTAGCATTAGAATCAGGACCACCTTAACACTTTTCTTGGAGCAAATCAAAGGCAATATAAGAGGAAAGAAGATGCATTCGCACTGTCCGTATGGAGTAAAAAGGTCAGTTTTCTCAATATGTACTGGAGAAAAGCTTCTTTTATAATCAGTTTTCTAGCCTTTCCATTTGCAAAGTCTTTCTGAAGTTTTTATTGATAGAGAAAGAGACATGCAATTTACATATGAACACAGCTCCAGCCTGAGCGCTCTTACACCTGATCAAGATCTGTAACAGCAGAACCCATTTAATATTTCAGCATTTCCAAAAACATTGAATGCCGTAATCTTTGATTTACTAATATAAAGAAAACATACAATCAATATTTTGCTTCAGTGGAAGATTTATTTCAAAATATTCATCAGACAAGTTTTGTCTTGTGGGAGGGGGGAGGCCGCCTACGGAGTTTCAGAGGATAAATAATTCAATGTATGAACGCCAAGGGCAGTACCGCACACTGAAGCCTTGCACACATCCATATGGCAGGGACAATGCAGACAGTAATATATGCTTCACATCACCACCCTGACAGTGGCTTCAACCCTGACCTAGAAAAAACATCACTTTCTTCTGGCTACAACAGCTCATTCACTCTCAGCCCTTGCTGCCCCACAACATTAAGAGCTATTGCATGCTTTTTGTTTACTTTGTGGTATTGTCTCCTAATTCCTAAGCTTAACATACTGCATTTTTGGCCTCTGCTCACAACAGCCATATTGCAATGAGTAGAACAGCTAAAGCCTTATTCACATGATGAGTGTAACAAGAAAGTGAAAATTAATGAGAGGAGGCACAGGTTTCTGAAGTCCCGTTTAGGCGTTCATGCCTTTTTACTATCAAAACTGCAAGGATCAGGAAAACCCGAGCCAATTTCTCACATATAAACTCTGGCAAGACGACGGCTGTGCCACAAACTGAGAACAAGCATTAAGAGATCAGAGGCCTTTCCTGCTTATAGCATATACTCATAGTTGCTCCCAAGCTACTTCCCTGGATGGTGCTGGACTACAGGGCTCCTTCGAGGAGCTCAAATAGCCACCGAGTCTTAAAAACGGCACCAATCTGCTAACCTCACTGGAAGGTACACAAGCTGTGTTAGTCCTCAATTTCAAAGGACACAGCATAAAGTAGAGCAAGTCAGATGCTGTGACAACACAGGAAAGGAAGAGGCTGGTGTCTGGGAGAAGCCTCGCTTCCCCCCTTCCTCCTCGAACCTCAAGCTTAGCAAGCCTGCAATTGCACTTTGCTGATATTCCCAAAATTAACTGTGAAGTCACCAGCCTGCCCCACTGTTCTATTTCAAGATAATTTGATAATTTCTCTACACCTTAAAATTTTGGGAAAATATTAAAGAATCAAGAGGAAGAATTGTGGGCCCGAAATATCTGCTTATAATTAACTGGACTTTCCAATAGGATTATTTCCTTTTTTGACCCCAATTACTCCTTCAGTTTATTAAAGGGAACTCGTATACACAGAAATGTTAACATCCTAAGAGTCATATAAACAGAAAAAAGTCTGAGGGCACCATTATAAACAGACTTAATGGAAGTCAGTGATTGGGAATGGATCTTGAAAGCTGTCAGATCAAAGCAAGATCTTTCTTGTGTAAGGACTGCATTACCCTTGGAGCCACAGAGCTAATACCATCTATAAAAATATTTTGCTCAAATAAGTTAAGAAACAGCAGCGTTTCATCTGTCAAAAGGTGCGAGTCTTTTATAGGATTAGCCATTTCACAGACAGCATAAAAATTAGAACAGATTTTTAAAAGCCCTCCGCTCAGCTGACACAGACCAAAGTACGTGCTTGCCTTTTTCCACACGGGCTACATTCTGAACAGATTTTTCACTGCTATTAGCATTTAAGCTTCTTTTTTTCTTTTTGTGTTACATACTCGTAAAGGATAACAAATTGGCATCACCTATAACTAGTCACAGATGAAACTAACACTACCACCACCCAGAGTCAAACAAATTTTTTAAATATCCAACAGTTGCAAAAGAAAATATACTAGAAAAAAAAAAACAGTTTTCACATGGGAAAGCTTGAAAATTCCAGGTGCTGTTGAATATACTCAAAAACAGCCTCCAGACCTTAGGCTCCGACAACTCTGTATCCCACTTCATAGCAGGGATTTTGCTTAAGCATACTTCATTAAGCTTATAGCTCCACAAACCTGTATTGTTTAGGATGCTTGTGATTTCAAATAACTTACGATACAAGCTTTTCTTTAACATTTATGCAAGCATTTTTTTTATTACTGTGCATCAGTGACATACATATTGCATAACACCTGGCTGAGAATTTAAGGGCTTTGTACCCTCAGAAAAAGCAACTCCATGCCTCTAATCTGTCTTAAAGGGGGGGGGGGGGGGGAACCAAGTTTAAAAGCTGCATACAAGCCATTCCTGTAAAGCGTCATGCAGACTGTTTAAATTAGATGGGGTGAAACCACATGCAAGTTTATCATGAAACACTAAAACCTTTGCTGTGGAAACAAGAAGTTTCCCTCCACAGCCTTTTACAACTGAAATACATTTAATCCTTGATCATGATGGGGGGAGCAGACAAGCCACCTTTACTAGATCCTCATTAAGTAAATATAATTAGAAAAATAACCACCACGTAAATATTTCCAAGCATTATTTGGTTTGCTGCACTGAGAAGTACTGGTACCTGTCACTACTTGCTATGCATCTACCACCGTAATATCTTAATATGAAGAAAGAATTTAAATCCATAACGCAGACTGTCAAGCCTGAAATTCAGGTAGTCCATACAGAACAGAGAGGAAGTGGGGATAGCCCCGTAAGAAAGCTGTCACTGGATAATTCTACAAAAATGTAATTAACCAACTCCGGTCCTATGAATTTTCTTTCCTTTGAGAAGGACTTGTTCACCAAGTAATTAGAATGTCTCACTGCTGAAAACTCGAGTCATCAGAGCACATATTTTCCTCAAAACAAAACCACAAGGATGCACATTTATACAAAAGTCATGCACTGTTTTGAAATACTGCAGTTTCTTCACAATAGCTTAAGGATCTCTCTAGTTCACCTCACTCACTGCGCAGAGCTAGAACCAACTGAAACCAATATACTATTGTGGGAGCCCCCAAAAAGCAATTATCCCACTTTTATTCCCATGCTTGAGGCACTTCATTAGAGTACTGCCTTGTTTTATTTTATAGAAAAGCAGGAAAAAAAATTAGTACTTCAAACCCACGTTCAAAAGCCACAACATAAAGACAAAGGAAAGAGTACAGATTTAAATGCTGAAAGGACATACTTGTCAAGAACCTTCCTTTGAAGTATTTGCAGGAAACACTGTCATGCAGCCATGTTACAATTACACAGTTAAAATAATCACCTCCAGTTGTAAGTAGTCCATCTGGTTTACTGAAAAGAGAACATTGCTGGTACAGTATTGATTAACACAACTAGTCTTCACTGACCCTAGAGAAATACATTTGTCTGCTCTACTGAGCAGAGGAAAAAGTGGTGCACAACACTGTAAAACACTTCAGTTTGCTCAGAAGCATATTTGGGATTTAGTCAATTAAAACATAAGCAGAAAATAAAACAATCTGAACAGGTTGTCTACCAAACACGAAGGAAGAAATGAACTCCAGTACTTTGCTGAAGGGATTTTTGTTTCATTTTTTAAGTTTCCTTCCCCCATCCAAAACCAATATTCATATTGGACATTCTGTATTTTTAAGTCTGAGAAAATGCTATTACAACATCATAAAAACAAGAAGCAGCACATAAAAACAAATCAATTCACCATTTGAGCCACATTTTTATGAAATGGAGATTGGGACAAGAGTTCATTTTTAAAAGCAGATGCAGAACTGAATGGTAAAAACACCTATACTCAACACGCCTACGGTTTCCAGCCTGTCAAAGCATCTAACCTTTAAATGAGCAGGCCTCCTATAATCTAGGCCTACTCTTCAGAAACAAAGATGAGCAAAAGAGTTGGAATCTGATCAAGTTGGAGAGCAAAAATTGTAGGGCTCGTGTGCTTTCCAAACTCTAAGGAATATGTCCACTGTATAGGCAGCTTCGCCTGTTGTGAATTTTGCAAACCAAACCCTCACCACTTACGCACACAACTGCTCTAGCCAAGTCTGGAGGTGATGCAAGTCCCAGCTAGCCTAATAATACAGGTTCATAGCAAACTCCATGATAGCTTAGACCACCCTTTTTCAGGGAGGACACAGACAAGATGTGCCCTGGCAAGTTTTATACCTTCCCGCACTATCTCCTTTAAGACTGACAAGTTCTCCTCGAAACAACAAGGAAAGAAACCTTGAGCATCTCTGCATAAAAAGCTACAAGCTCCACATACCCCAGACACACCTACGCGAGAGCAGACACAAGGAAGGCCACAGTAACGCAGACAAGGCTCTGCTCTAGGGACAAACACACGAGGGCCGTGAAGTTAACTATGCTGCAAGCACGTTTGAGGAGCGACCCAGATGCACGCAGCTCCAAACAAGAACCACAAATACACACCCACACTAACACAGACCGCCCCACAGAATGAGATCTTCCACTGACTGAACTCTTCCCATGGAAAGAAAACAGGTCACACAGCTTCAACAGTGATGTTTCATAAGCATATTAAACCCAGGTGCTTAAGAATTTCCCTGCTAAGACAGAGGAAGTCAGTGTAGCTCTTACTTTATATTCTATGTAGCATTTTAAAACACTTCTACTGCAGGCCACCACAACCATTTAAAAGCGTTCCAATATACACCTTTAATCTGCCGGTAAACCCATCTTGTAAAAATGCCAACTTTTCCTTTCTAAGTTAATCGAGTCAAATATTTAGTTCCTGGTAGAGCACACACAAAAGAACATATCAATGCCGTTTGAAAACATGCAAGAGTTAATCTCCTTTTGCCTCGTGATGACTCCATGGAATGTTTTTCCCCAGAAAAAGGAAAAAATTGAAGTGATTATATAAAAGTGTTCCATCTTATGAACAAACCAGAAAAAAAAAAAAGAAAAAGACATTTAACTCAAAGTTCCTTTTGTTTCTACAAAATTTCAGCATTTCAAGTCAGTACACAGCAACTACAAAGCATTAGAGTTGCAAGACTTATTTCCAGCTAAATATCTTTGCCTAGACGAAAAAATGGTCTATACCCAATTTCAGAAGCCATCTCAGGAGGGAATTTTGCTTCAAGAACACTGGCTGGAATTTGTTCTCTGCCTATAGGGCCATGTCCCCAGTGGTAAGAGAGTACTTTGTGTACAAAGCCAGGAGGGGGGGAGGAACCCTTTCCTGCAACTGGATATCAAAACAGATCTACAAGCTCAGAGTAGAAGCCAATCCGTAAACACACCAACTCTTGTGCCTCAATGAACAGGCTGATTTTCAAACCGCACGCACACCCCCCTCGCAAGACAGCTGCTCTCTCTGGGAAAGGGCAGAGGGCGTCAAGGGCTCAACTCATCCAGGCTTCTTAGAGGCGAGGGGTGGGGGAGAGCGACGATTTGCCTTTCTAAACATGCAATCAATCTACAGGACTGGGGGAGGTTAATTCTGGACTGCAGAAGTGCAGCTGTTTTGGGTTGGGATTTTTTTTTCCCCCCTTTGCTAAGGGGCAAAGGTGTCGAGCTGCCCCTCCCCAGCACACAAAGGCTTCTCCAAGGAGAAAAAATACCAAGCAATTTAAAGATTAAACTAGAAAATAAATAAATAAGCGCAGATCAGCCAGGCTGGCTGGCGGCAGCTTGGTTCAACTCCATCCTCTCTGCGCACACACGCACAGGGCTAACGCCTACCCGGGGATGATGAAATGGGAAACGGAAATTACCATTTCAGACAACTTTTCTGTATTGTTCCTCCTAGCAAAGCGTTGCTACCCCTTCTTCACCCCGACAGACACGCTCCCCTCCGGCAGGCCTACCGCTGCCCCCCACCCCACGCACAACAGCGGGGCGGAAAGGGGCGCCCCTCGCCGCTCCCAGCCCGTCAGGCACCCCACAGCTCGCAGCGAGCCTCCGCACCCCGAAATACCTGCCACCCCAAAGCTGCCCCCCTGCTGCCCCCCAGCAGCTGCCCGCACCCCCACCAGGCCTCTGCCTCCCCGCAGCCCCTGGGGCACCTCCTTCACACCCCGCTACGGCTCTGCCCTGCCAGCCCCCCCCGAGCCCCTTCCTCACTCCAAATCAGCCGCCTCCCCCAAAACAACCCCACACGCCTGCGTCTCGCCCCCCCGCACCTCCCCCCCGCATCCCCCTTCCCACCAGGCCCCTGCTGCCCCATCCCAGCTCCCTCTCCCCCTGCTGCCTCCTCCAGCCCCCTCTCCCCTCCCACCTCCCCCCGCTGCCTTCTCAGGCCTTGGCCCCTCTCCCCCCGCTGCCTCCCCAGGCCCTGGACCCTCCCCCTGCCCACCCAGGCCCCTCTCCCCTCCCACCTAAATCCCTCTCTCCCTACTGCCTCCTCAGGCCTCAGCCCTTCTCACTCCCCCCACCTAGGCCTCGGCTCCCTCCCCCCCCCCCACTGCTTCCCCAGGCCCCGGCCCCTCTCCCCCCCCCCACTGCTTCCCCAGGCCCCGGCCCCTCTCCCCCCCCCCCACTGCTTCCCCAGGCCCCGGCCCCTCTCCCCCCCCCACTGCTTCCCCAGGCCCCGGCCCCTCTCCCCCCCCCCACTGCTTCCCCAGGCCCCGGCCCCTCTCCCCCCCCCCCCACTGCTTCCCCAGGCCCCGGCCCCTCTCCCCCCCCGCCACCAGGCCCCTCTCCCCTCACCACCCCCCCGCCGCCCCTTACCGGCGCTCCGCGCTCAGCGGGCCGAGGGCAGCCTCGCGGGCGAGCGAGGCCTGCGGCTCCGCCGGCCCCGCCGCATAGAGGAGGAGGAAGAAGAGGAAGAGGAGGAGGAGGGGGCGGCGGGGGAAGGGGCGGCGGCGGCGCGGGGCTAGTGCAGGGGGCGCGGGCAGTGGCGGCGGCGCCTCCCGGCCGCGCGCTCCATGGCCCCGCCGCGCTCGGCCTCGGCTCCCAGCGCTGCCGCCCGCCCGCCCGCTCGCCCCGCCGCTGAGACGCGCCCGCTCATTGGCCCGCCGCATCGGATCGTCCCATTGGCGGAGCGGGGGGCCAGCGCCGCCGCCACCGCGACGTCAGCACGCTGCCGGGCCGGGAAATGGGGGGAGGGTGGGGGGAGGAGAACAAAACAACGCGCTGCAGCGCCCCCCTCCCCGCCGCGCGCGCGGGGGCGGACGGGAGCGCGGGGGCGGGGCCGACGACGAGGAGGGGGGGGGGAGAAGCCCAGCGACGGCCCCCTATTGGCCAACGTGCCCGGACGACGTGGCGGCCGATTGGTTGGCGGGCGTGGGTCATGTGAGCGGCGGCGTTTCCGGGGCGGCCCGGCCGTGGGGTGGCGGTGGCGGTAGTGGGACAGGCCGCGGCCTGGGCCGACCCCGCAGCGAGCGGGGCCCGGGCTCCCGCCGCCCGCGCGGCCCCTGGCGGCGCCCGGGCCTCCGTCCTCCCGCGGGCTCGCAGCCCGCTTACGCTTTCGGGCGCCGCGGCCTTCTGCGGCAGCGAGTCCCCTGCTCGCAGAGCTGAAAGCGCCTCTGCGTGCTTTGAGGGCGCCGCCTGTGGCGTTACCGGCTGCCGCCCTTCTCCGCGAGACGGCAGACCGGGACTCCTCTTTCCGGCCTTGCTGATCAGCCAGGGGACGGCTGGCTCCTCTGCCGTCCAAAACCAGTGGCAGTGTAACACGCTGGCCTGTGAAACGTAGTAGGCGGGCGCCGGGTACGCGTTTGTTTCTGTTTCTGGGGCGGTAACCTCTAGCTAAGGAACAGGGTGGGCGCTGGAGACAATAAGTGCTGGCAGAACTATATGTTATTGTGCTTCTTACTGCAGCTTGTCTGGAGACACCCTGGCATTAACTCAGTATTTTAATCCCATGTTTGCCTCTTCTATGTGTGCTGCACTGCCACAGCGTTTGAACAGACAGTGCGCTACGAATCGCTTTGTGCTTTGGGACCGACTTCCTTAATTACATTCTCATTAAAAGTTCTTGATGCCAAATGTTTGCTTTCACTTTCTGAGCAGTCTCTTAACGAGAAACTCCTCTTGGAAGTTAACTTACATAAACTGTTGTTTTTGTCACTGGCATAGACAGTTCCATGGCAGGACAGAGAAGGAATCGTGCGCATTAATTTGTAGAGCGGGCCAGCTAATGCCCTGGTTGAAACTGAGGGAGAAGCCACTGAAGGAGCGCCACAGCGCAGGGATTGGTAGAGCTTTTGTAAAGACGGATGGTAGAAGAAGGCTGTTGAGTGGGGTTTCTCTGCCAGCCTGGGTGACCCCCGCTGTACGGTGCGGATGCATCAGAACAGACCGTGCTCCTTCTTGGCCCTGGGACAGGTCATTTGCTCCTGACCAGGCTGTGATGGTTGTGCCTATTTTTTTTTTTTTCTGATCCTTTTCCTCTCTGGTTTCAAAAGCTGATTGTGAAATACCCAGAGGCTCTTGTGCTGTTTTTATTTACAAGGTTTCTTTTAATAAAAAAACAAACCCTTTGGCTCGGCAGATGAGGATGTTCATTTGTTTGCTGGATAGGCCTCCTGCCTTTGTCCCACCGGGCTTGTGAAAGCAGCAAAAGCGAGCACGCGCATGCTGCGCTGCTCTGTGCGGAGGAGCAGCCATGTGACTGCTCAGTCCCTGCACTTCAGAAAACACTGCTGGCGCCTTTCATCCTGTTTGGTTGTGGTGGTGCCTCGAGCCCCATCTAATCATGACATCGACTGTGTGCCTATGTGTTATATTTGGTTTGTGAACTCCCCAGCACAAAGGTAACTCAGTGGTGGTAGATCCAGGTACTCAAACACAGCTACCTGTGCCTGAGCTCAGCACAACACTGCTGTAGCATGAAAATACTGGTTATATATCTGATGGAGGGGTCTGGCTTTATACCAAACATCTAGCGCCAGAGCCCCTTTATGTCGTTGAGGTAAACCAAATGCTGCAGTATCCCCCAAGGAAGGATCCTATTTGTGGAGCAGCTCTTCAGCAAGTATAAAATCAGCACGTGTGCACACCACCCCTCCTAGAGCCTGCTGGTGGAGATGCCCTGGAGTGGGGGGAGCGGCCTGCATAGTTGAGACACTGTATTTTATTTCAGATAGGGAGAAAGCGGAGCCCTTGAGGCAGCAGCTCTCCAACCGTTTCTACCAGTGACCTCACCAGTAATTGCTCTGATCTCTTACCTCCCTCTTCCAAGAGTGCGTTCCGTAACTGTGACTGCTTCTCTGGCATTTGCAATTCAATGTCGGATCACACATTTGGCAGAGGCAGCCTAAAGGACTGTTCTCATGCTGAGGATGGCCTAGATGCCAGTAGCCCCCCCAGGAGGAGAAATCTTTTTGCTGGGTTGTTCAGTAGTGATAAAGGAGCGTCTCGGGAGCATGTGTCTGACTTCACTGTTAAATAACAGCATGAGAGAGATTTATTTTGAGCCTGTTAAGCTGGTCCTGTGTTCTCTTGGGCTTAGTCTTTTTATCTCTACTCATCTTCCTCCTCCATAAGACTCCCTAAACCAAAGGAAAGGGTGTTTTGGGGTGTTGGGGTTTTTTTGTCCTCCCTTTCATTAAGCTTCTTGTTATACTTCACTGAACACACTGCAAACAAGTGTCTGCCTCTCTGGTGCCTCTGAGTTAGTAGATTAAAGGGGAAACATGTTTTTTCATTTCCTAAATATAGTTGGCTGTAACTACTTCCTTGACAGCCTTGAATGTCATCCAGGTCAAAGATCTAGTGCTGGGGAGGGAGTTAAAGCCTTTCTGTGTCATCCTGACCTTTTTTATTTGAATGCAACAGCATGGAATATCAGCCTATTTCAGGGAGGGACATTAAAAATACTTTGTGAAAGAAAGCTAACAGCGGGGGAGGAAGGGGAATAACTTGAGTTGGGGGTTGTTCTGCTGTTTTTCTAGATGAGATTTCTGCTATATGGATGTTTAACCTGCTTGCTTTTGTTACCCTAGAACTGCAGGTGGTGTCAGTGTTAGATGACTGAGGGTGACTATGAGCAACTTTACTGGCTTTTGCTCCTCGCAACTTAACTGCAATACTTAAGAGAAAAAAACTGTAGCTGATTGTTCAGCACCTTTTTCCTTCACAAGGGGTTTGTTAGCTCTCAAACCCTAAAATGAACCAAGTATGTTGGTGCTGAGGAGGAAAGAGAACATTGCACGAGGGCAGGGAAATTAAGCCACTTGGGGATTGTGTTTTCAGGCCTACTTCTGTCTATCACAGAGGAGTAAAAGGACACAAACTTTGGGAAAAGAGCTCTGTGACCCTTTGGTCCTTGTTCTGTTACTCCTTCCTTGTCTAACTGGAGGTGGCGTTTGCGTCAGTCACTCAACTGTGTTTGCAACCTATGGGTAACCGTATCCATCTCACTACTTAAACTGCAGCTCTATAGCAATTGTCTCATAATGTAAGAACCATTATGTCAAACAACTTGAGGGCAAAGATACCTGGTCTGTGCTATTGTGGGTGCAATTCTCTGCTGATTCAGCTGCAATCAGGCTATAAAGTCGGAAATCTATTTTTAATAGTGTATTATACAGTCTGTGATTTATGACTACTACAGTTGCAAATCAGAGCAAAGCCTGTGTGACCAGCCAAGTGCCAATATGAAAGAGGCCAAGAGAATAAAACTTCAGAAGGACTTTGATTAGAAGAACTTTAAGTTTGGCTCTTGCTTTAGTTGTCAGCTATTAACATTTTCAAGAGAGATGGATTTGGCTAACAAGGCAGCTGTTTAGAAAACCAACAAGGAGTACAGTTGCTGCTCCTGATACTGCAGCAGAAACTTCCCTAACTCTGCACATCATCTTGTTTTTCCTAAATAAAGGTACTTTCAAGCTACCCGTGTGTTTCTTTTGTTAAAGGGAAAACCCAATTTAAACAAGCCCTTGTGCGTGTGATGCCATTAAGAAACAACAGACTGGGTTTTCACCTGCTTTACAAGTGAGGTAGTTGTTCACAACTCTGCAGAGCCAGATGTGATTAATCAAGGAGGCTAAACTAATGTGGCAGCTCACTGGCACCAGAATCAGCAGTTTTCCGAAGGTTTAGCTCCTCAGTCCAGCCCACTGTCTGATCAGCTGAGTCCCTGCATCAGCCCAGCCAAGCGGCCAGGGCAGGGCAGAGCCATCTATCCACGAAGCAGATTTAGCTCCCATGCTAAACGATGCCCTTGGTTCACAAAGGGAGCAGTATGGTTTTTATGAATCCTGATGACCTGCTTTAGGTTTCTAGCCTGTTCGTGGATTTGAGAGGTGGGGAGTGACAGTTGCTCACTCAAAGTTTACTGATGTCCTCTGGTCTGCAGGATTTGGAGGTGACTCCAGCTGCCTCCTGTGCACAGATGAGTTCCTGGGCTTCCCCTGAGCTCTGCCCACTGCAGCCGCTCTCCAGGAGGGTGTTCACATGGAGCGATTTGTGGCCTTTGACTTGCGTACAAGTTATTCCTCTCCTCCCACTTTACCCTGGCAAGCTAAGCTGAGAGGAACTCGCATCCCTCTGTCCCTCTGTCAGAGCACCACTCCTTCTTGCCTGCGTTTGCTCTGCTTTTCTAGAGATTTGTAAGCAAGGACTGGCAGCCATCCTGATGCACAGTTCAGTCACTGCGGCTGTATCGCTGTTTCCCCATGATCCCCTCTCTATAGCCATCTGTCACCTACCTGTCTTAAAAGTTAAACTGTGTGGTCTTTAGAAGTGACTCTTTTAAAGATGAATGTTCGTAACCCAGCAGCGTGTGCCAGGCGTGCCGTAAGCCTGCAGGCTGCCTCACCATGGGGCCGGGTCCTCCCTTGTCCCCAGAAAGGAGCAATTTAAGGGCCAGGCTGTTCTCTACGCAGTGCAAGGAGCAGGCAGGGGAGCATGTCTGGCAACAGCAGCAGGAAGAACTGAAACTTGCAGTGATTCCAAGCTGTTCCTGGAGGAATAGGTGTGATGGCTTTGGACTGGCTCATGCAAAAAGGGCTGTCTGCTGTACAGATCTTTCCCTGCTAAGGAGTTTCACTGTGCCTGAGGGACAAACGTAGGCTCTTTTAAGCACGCTCTTCGTTCCTGAGCTGTAGGTTTTCTTGGAAATTTGGCCTTGCTATGCTGAAGGGGAGCGTCCAGGCCTTGACCTTGACTTGCCATCCACAAAGAAGTCATCTAAAAACATCAAGTACGGTGGCAAAGATGCACGCTGCTAGAGAGTGCTGAAATGCCCCGAGGGCTCCTAGCTGGTCCAAGTTGTGCATCGCTGTCCTGGGCCTGGACAGTGCTTGCCACAGAGCACTCCTAGCTTATGGTGCCATGCAGGTGGGCAACAGAGCAGAGCTATTTTTCATCTGTTTAAAAAATCTGGAATTACTTTCTAGCCACTTCAGCTTTACATTTAGTCCTTTGATTCACTATTGATGTAAAGTCTGTGGATAGTGCAATGGAAACCTGATTCCAGGTATCCAGTCACTCAGTTGCAAAGGAAAGTGCTGTCTTGAAATTAGTCTGAGCTAAGCTGGGGGGAGGGAGGGTTGATGGCTTGCTGAGACTCTGGGGGCAAAACAAGGGTGGCAAGACTGTTTCACAGGGAGCATGAAAATAGGAGATAGGAGTTCCCAGACATAACAGAGGCTGATGGCTGTGTTGGCTGTGGGAACTGTTTTCTCTTGGGCTGAAAGACACAGGATGCGGCTGCTAATGCTGCTTCCTGTCCATAACCTACTCAGGAGATAAATCAGGGATTTTAGTCTCCAATCCAGCACCTCTCCCCCGTAGTAAATACACGTGGCATTAGTGAATGATGTCATTGCTGGAGAGCATCCCAGCGAGGCCAAGCCTGGATCAGGTTATATCTGTCCCCTCAGAATACTGGCTCGCTCCCAAAGGAGCATATTGCTGATCCAAGGGCAGTGGCTGAAGCCACCTTTCCCAAGGTCATCTCTCACACACACAGAGAGGACAGCACTTGTCTCCCCATACGCAACGCAGTCTAAGCCGCCTACGCACAAGTCACAGTGCAGCCATGGGGGTTGCTGGCTGCACATACAGCAAAACGTCTTGACTGTCCTTCCTGGTGTCGCTTTGTGTTGGCACAAGAGAGGAAAGGATCCCGACCCCTCTTCCTGGTGGTTCATCAGCAGCAGGCTGCCTTCGAAGCACAGTGCGAAAGGAGGAATGGGAATGGGGCCAACTCCAGCGACCTGTTGCGTTTGTAAATAACCAGTCCTCGCAGTTCAATATGGTTTTGCCACACCAAGGCTAGCATCTTCTGTCTGGGAGCGTTGCAGCAAGAGCCCAGCTGCTGTACAGACCTGAAACGCTGTTTGTTGCAGTCAGTGAGCCCGTCCAAACAGGTCAGCTGGATGATAGTCTGTGCTGGACTTTGGACCATTCAGCTCCCCTTGCCCTCTATCATTAAACGGGCGCAAGTTTGTCTTCGCCAAAGCTGGAGCAAAACTGGAATGTAGATGTAATGAAACTCATCTGGTTGTCTGTTAAATCAGCCTGGCTGAAGTCAGTAAAGTCCTGTCTAAGCAAACTGCGCTGCTTCACTTGTAATCGAGCGGTAATTCTATTGAAATGATGCAACTCTTTAAAAATAGATCAGGCCTAATTAGCAACAGGCCTAATCACAAAATCAATGCAAGCAAGGTGTGATACGGTTGGAGTGAAGCTGAGGTAGAGATGTGCACAGCACTGGTACCCCACAGTGGCTGGGGCACCAGGGGCTGCCACAGCCCCTTGGCTCCTGGCACTCTTTGCTGCGGTTGCCATATCCCATGTTTCCACCCTGAAAACCCAGCTCCTCTGTCCTCTGGGGGCATGGCCTATCCTAGAGGGAGTCAGCATTTCCGAACAAGCTATTTCCTGCTCCAAAGAGTAAATAACCTCCTGCCGGGGTTCCCTCCACAGGGTGAGTGAAGATGTGTCTCTCATCTCTGTGGCAGCCACCCAGCAAAGGACAGTGGCACAGGCTGGTGTGGAGCAGAGGGCTCACACTGGGCCCATGTCTGTGCTGAGCTGGAGCTTTTACGGCTCTTGTTCACTGGCCTAGTCACTAAGAGCTCCCAAGCCTTGTGGCACCCATCTCACCTCTGGCTTTGGTGCATGCCCGTGTCAGACCTGGGCTCCCTGCAGCCTCGAAGGAGCCAGCCGTGGCTTCACAACCTCCAAGCTTGGTGGGACAAGGAGAAGGGATTCTCCTGGGGCAGAGCAGTGTAGGCAAATCTCTCTTTGCAGACAGCAAACTTGCCGTGAGGAGAGCTCTCTGCCCACAGGGCTGGCATGGAGCAGAGGTGGGGAGAAACACGGCCTGTATGGCATCTCCCCGAGGCAGCACGGCCTGGCCGGCCATGCCAAGCAGCTTCTGTGGCGGGTTCAGTGGCGGAGGAGCTGCTGGTTTCTCAGCAGTCGACTGTCACATCCCCACTGCAACACTGCAAGCTTTGACCAGCCAATATGGATTAATTGCAACCAGTTTAATTTTGTGTCTGTAAATTAAGCTGTTTGACGATTAAGCCAGTGATACAAAGAGAATTCCAGGAGTGAGGAGGACATTAACATGCTAATAGACCTTGCTAGTAGAAGGTTTACTTAGAAACATCCCAGGGGGCAGATGACAATTAACATCCTAAGAGACTCTTCTGGAAAGAGGATGCTAATTCAGACCTGCTGAGGAGAAGGGAGAGATTCTTCATATAGATAATTAATTATTATTCTATGTAGCCCCACAACCTCCCATTCAAGAATGTCTGAGATGCACTAGGACTGGTGAGTTGCAGGAGGTGAAACGATGACAGTGACAATACCTAAAGTCTTCGACAGATTCGGCTTGGCCTGGTGAGACCCATGGTTAGAGAGAAGCTGGTAAATGTCTCAGTAGGGCCTATCCTCCGGAGCTCCAGTTCCTAAAGGACTCGTGCTGACCTGAAGAAACCAGCCATTCCCTGCCTGCAGCTCTGCGGTCCTGGGCCAACCTTAGCGCAACCTCCTGGGAAACACACAGGCGCTGCACATCTGCATTTGCTGACAGCACCAGCTGGGCCCGCGTGAAGCTCTGAAGGCTGGCAAGGGCCAAGGGTCCGCAAAGACTGAGGGTGCTGCTTCCCCAAAGGCTTAAGCTGTGCAAGAACAAGGTTGCTGTTGCCCCTAAGATCTTCCACCTTACAGCTTTTACTGGCCCCTCGGGCTACCTCACTGGGGGTGGGGTGGGCTTTTCATGGTCTTAACCGTCACAGCAATCTTTGCAAGCCTTATACTACTGACCGACTTTTAGACCCTGAATTGGAAAGACGGTGGAATCAGAGGAAACGTGAAGACCCATTACCATTCAGGTTATGTTCTGAAATGCCTTCCTGCCCCAAATAAATACTTGGAAGAGGACACCGAGCCCACCCACTCTGCTGTGTACAGCCAGTGCAAAATAGGAAGAGATTACACAAGATTTGGGATCAGGGACTTAAAATACAATGACCTTTGTGATAGCCATACATAGAGAACTTAATACCGCTCATAACCTTGACACTCTCTGGTATAATGCTTGAAGGGATTTTTCCACCACTGTTAAAACTGTGCACGTGCACTAACAGAACTACTTTTAAATGCAAACTCTGTCAGTAGCATTGCAGCTTGGCTACCGTGACTTGTCAAATACATTGTAATGGCTTTTCCACAGAAGACAGGAGATCACAGGGGCCAGCTAATCTGCCTGACAAACTGCAAATATATAAACGTATGTATGTGTGTGCGCTCACTCAATTTACTCCTGAGGGTTCTTGTTAATCCACCACACTCAGCTGCAGATACTAAATACTGTTTTTCATCTGCGTTTGGAGCTAACTCATACCTAAGTGTGAGCTGTCAGAGGGGGAGTTTTCCCCAGTACCAGCTGCAAAGGGAGGGAGCTGGCCTCTTTCCTCTGCGTTGGATTATCTAACCTCCCAGAGGTTGTTTCTCTCTCTTCTCCTGGCTGTTACAACTACGTGGAACATGATGTAAAGAGTGAAAAAATCCCAGAGCGGGGCTAGTTGTGTACTCACGCTCACACCACCGGACTCAGCACCGCCCGCTCCCTCGGTGCCAGCTATCCCTGCTGGCAAGGCCACGCTTCTGGGGCCATGGCAGGTGGCCTCAACCTCAGCTGCTCTCCTGTGCCTGCAGTCATCTTCTTGCGCCTCCCAGGTGCTTGTTCCCCTCCTGCCTAAATCTATGCTGGGGGCCTGGCTAGGGCCGGGCCTAAGGACCTGCCTGCTCCAGGGGGGCTGGGCCTAGGGACCTGCCGGCCCTGGAGGCCTCGAGCAGGCAGAGGCCGGCCTGGCCAAGGCGAGGCGGTGCAGATCCTGTCCGATTCCTGGGTCAGGTCCTGGCCAAGGCTGGGCCGCGGGGGCCTGGCCAGACCGTGGCGCCTGACCAGGCCGGGCCGGGCCGGGCCGGGGCCTGGCCGGGACCGGGCCATGAGGCCTGCCTGCCGTGGGGGCCGCCTGCGGGAGCCGCCTGGCCCAGGCCGGGCCGGGGGTCGGGGCCGGGGTGGGAGCTGGGGGTCGGGGCCGGGGCCTAGCGCAGCCCGATCCGCGCCTGCGCCCCGCTGGCCGGCCGGGGAGGGGGGGGAGGGGCCCTCCGCGTTGCCGCGGCAACAGCGCGGGCCGGGCCCGGCAGGGGGCGGGGCCACGGGGCGCCCCGGGCCCCTCCCGGCCGTTAAACCGCGGCACCCGCCATCTTGAGCCATGGCAGCTCCGGCGGTGCCCGCCCGCTCTCAAGATGGCCGCTCGCGCTTCACCGAGCGTTTCCGCCCCCGCTGAGGCTGCCGGCGCGGCGGCGGGCTCGGTGGCCCCGGGCGCGGCCCGGCCCTGCCCTACCTTACCCTTCGCGGCCCGCTCGCCTCCTCCTTCCCCCCTCTCAGGAGGCCTCGCGGAGCATGGCGCTGCTGCGGCTGTTGCCGCTCCGGGCCCGCTGCTGCTGCTGGCGGCGGCGGCCCGGCGCGGCCTGGGCCTGGGCCCGGGCCCGCCCGCGGCCCGGCGGTGGCGGCCCCGACGGCGCGGGAGGCCTCCTGCAGGTAACGGCGGCGGTGGCGGCTCGGGGCGGAGCGGGCGGGGGGGGGGACGCCGCGGGTAGGGGTTATGGGCGCCGTTAGGGCTCTGCTGCCCGGCCCGGTGCCCGCCCCGGCGCTGCTGGGCCTCCCGGTGGCGCGGTTTGGCCGTGCCGAGGCGCCGCCGCAGGGCAGCAGGGAAAGGGGCTTGTTTGAATTCGGCCTCCGACAGGGTTTAGCACCGTCCTGTGTTTTTCCCCAGCGAGCGAAGAGGTGTTGGCGGGCCACGGCGGAAAACAACTGTGACACGGCTCTGTGACACGAGCCAGGCTTCAGCCGCTGTGGGTGTTCGCCTGCTGCCAGAGCTCTGTGCTCAATTTAAGCTGGTATCAACTGTTCTGGAAAGAACTGATCCCCAGAGGTTGCCCTCCTGGGCTGAACGGGATAAAAAAGAGTGAGGCTTGTGTTCGCAGCAGGCCGTAGTTCCTGTCAGGTCTGAGGTTGTGAAACCGCCTTTAAACGCAAGCGTAGGCTGTGGGATTAATGCTGAATTACCAGGAGGAATAGCTGTGTTATCCTTATTGCCATGCAGAAGGCTTACAAGGCCTAAAGATTTCAAAGTCCTTCAGTTCTGTTGTGGGAGTACCCTTGCGTTTTGCTAGTCATAAGAAGGCGAAGCTCGTTGCTCTTTGGAAAGAATTAGCTTCTATCGTGTTTTTAGGCTGCAGTGTTTGAGTACGTGTTTATATTTATGCATGTGCTATCCCAAAATTGGGTTATAAACAATATCCTCAAAGTCGCATGGGAAGTTCACAGCACAAACAAGAATAATATTCATGTCTCCCAGCCGCTGCTGCTAAGACTTATCCATAATTCTTTAGAAATCTTGGCCTCATGGAGTACAGAATCAGCAAGCAGTCGCAGTACTCTTCCAATAGTTGTCTCTTTTTACTTTCTCCTCTCTTCCTCAGAGCCTTCCGTCACAAACGCTTTCCCCCACATTTCAAGGTTTCAGTGGAGTCCTAGTGAAACAACACATAATTCAAGATCCAGTCAGGCTTTGGAAACTCTTAGGTGAGTCCCTAAAAGCAACTATACTGGTGGGGAGGAAAAAAAGGTCTTGTTTAGTAAGAGTGTTGACTTTTCCTTACTTTCACTGCCTGTATTCCTGAAACTGAAATAAAGCTGTTTTGCTCTTGGCTTAGGGAGCAGTGTCATCACTTACAAGGCTTCTAAGTTTTTGTTTGGTGACAGGGTTGAACAGTGGCACCTTTCCCCAAGGACCTCGATTTGATAAGTGCTCACTTGAGTCATTTAGATGGAAAAGCTATTTTAAAAACTGCAGACTCTTCAGGAGAATTTTTATGTGCCTCATTAGCAAAGCTTAAAAAGAAAATATCCTCACCTTTGGCAGGAGTCGCATCATATGAGTTCATTCCTGAAGGCATTGCATTGGAACTTGGGACAAGTTAAATTGTATGATATAAAATATCCTTATTCTAAGAGTAGAAGCCCCAACACGTACAACAGAAGTAGTTATTCTTCTCCCTGCCGTCTTCATACTGGGAAAACGGGCTTGCTGATGCCTTTGAGATTTGAACAAAAGTTGTTGCTGCCATTCTGGCCAGTGTGGACCTGGTGAGCTTGGGCTGCCTTATCTTGAAGAGTTCAAAAAAAAAAAAATTTTTTTTCTCCTTTTAAAATTAGTTAGGAATCTGCACAGTCTTTGAAATGGTAGAGAACCCTCTAGAAGAAGTAACAGTTGACAAGCAGCCCGATTCCTGGACTTGCACCCCTTTCTGCTGCCTTTGTGAAAGACCATGGGAAATGGAAGCTGCAGTCTTTAAGTCAGTTGTTTTGCTTGTGAGCTTTTTTCATTTCCCTGCCAAAAAAAGCCTCTGCTGATTGTCTTTTTTAGCAGCAACTGAGAGTTTTGCTGATTGTATCTTTACTTTCTTGGCTTTTATTAGAGTGTCCTAATGACATTACTGAGGAATCCTGCGTTCAGCTCTAGCACATACATTTCCTTTAATAAACACTTACAATTCCTAGTATGAGGCTGTTGTTAACTGATCATACCAGCGTTAACTTTGGTTGTGCTTTGGGAAATGTGTGAACGTTCCAGCACTGGAACGTTCTCCAAATGATTTTCTTTGCCACGTTAATGTCTGAACAAAACTATATTTTGATGAGGTTGTCAAAAAATATATAAGAAGATTGAAGGAGCCTGTCCCTCCTGTTACTGCCTCTGGTGAGGCTGTCCCATTGCCTTGGCATACAGAAGAGGCTGTGCGCCTGGGTGGGTGTGGAACTTAGCTTTCTGTGCATTTGGAGCTCATATGTATTTCTTCTGTCCTTTGTCCCTTTTTCTCGCTTTGACCTGAGGTTTTCTGTCAGTAACTGCTTAACTCTGCTTGCCTGCAGGTGGCACTTATTATTTTACTACTTCAAGCTCTCAGGGGAGTAACCATAAGAATGGAGGATTCAAAAAGAAATCTCCAAAGGAGGATGAGGGTATGTATGTGCCAAAAGGATGTTTAATGAAATGAACCTTTCAAGCATGTGTGAGGGATAGAAGTGGACAGCGTGGAAGATCCACCTTTATACTACAGCAGTTCACAATGGTAGATTCTCTCTGAGTTCTGCAGAGCTGTACCTGTAACTTGTTCTTAGCCATAGGCTTGTGGAGCTGATAAGTTTGAAGGAATACTTTGGCTTAGCTGATGGAGTTACTAAGGCTTAAGACAGGTCCTGAGCTGTAGGGGTGTTTTTTGCTGAAGGGTCCTGAGGGTGGTTTTGTTTTCTTCTATGCCACTTTGCATCCCATGCAAATAATCTCATTGATGTTTGCCTTAGTTCCCTCCTTTTACAAAAGGGAACAGTAGTAGTTACTGGCTTCTGGTTAGAGATTCTTTTTTGTGTAGAGCCACACTAGCATACAGTTCTTTATTAGTCAGTTCAAGTTTGAGATGAATTCCATTTCTTTCTTGTATTTCGGTTCCCTTGACTTTGTATGTATCTCTTTACCTCAAGTGATTTACAGAGTAAAGTTAAAAATAGATTCTTTGAAAAGTGTTTTTTAGCTGCGTTGCTGATAGCACTTGCTCAGACTCCATTGTTTTTAAAATCAATCTTCCTAGATGCTGGTTTTTGCATATCTTGTACTGTCCAAGTCTCGGGCATCTTAGTGTACAGGATTATTTTGAAAACAAAGAATTTTGTTTATCTGACTAAATAAGTTCTGGGAACTACATGGGGTGCCAGATTACGTTGAGAAGTTAAGGAGTGCTCTTTGTGTACCTTAAGCTTGTTGAGGGGGCTAAGGGATTTAATGGCACTAAAAAGGAAGCAGAGAGAGGAAGTGAAGAGGAATAGTTTTTGTGTACTAGACAAAGTCTTAGCTGACTTTTGGTGGGCTAGTGTTCTGATCTTTGTAGGAGTCGCTGTTTTCTTCTACCAGTAGGTTTTTGCCAAACACTTTTCAAATATGCGCTGATTTGCGAGTGTCCCTTCAAACCTTAGTATTGTCAGCAACTGTTTGCTATTTGTGGATTGACAACAGCTGTATTCCATTTCAAAAGTGTAATTTGATTCTTTTCTTCCACTTTGAAGAAAATTCTTTTTCCATTTTTGAGTGTGTGTTTTTTCTCTCCTGCTTACCAAGAGTTGAGGTGCATGTAAAGTTCCCAGGCTCTGGATGGGCATGTTCTCAGACTTTGTGGTGTAGGTTTCTAGCTGTGATGTCCCACAACTGATGGCACGTCCTTTATCCACTGGTTTAGGGCTTTATTTTGAAAGGTGTCAGAAGTGGCCCAGGTGAAAATGTCATGTTCTCCTATCTGTCAGGAGTGCTTGCTGAAGCTAAAACAGTCCTGAGTGTGTTCTTAATTTTACGACATTAGCTGATGTTTACAGGGGCTGCTGATGGCTTGAGAGAGTTTACATGGATGTCTGTGCTGCTTATTTGTTCCCCTACTTCCAAGTGAGGGATAAATTCTCTCTAAATGGAGATCTCGCACATCACAGTTCTGTTTTGTAAATTCTGTTACAAACTTCTACCTAGCTGTTATCAGATAGTGTGAAAAAAGAAGGCTTGACTTTTCTTTGTTGTGCTTAAACATATAATGGAATCCTCTTGATTTAACTTTTGAAGTAAAAGCAGTCAACTGCTGATTGCTTCTAGTCTGATTTATGTTATTGTATGTAGTCTCTTTAAGCCAAGAGCAGAGGCTTTGCCCGTTTGATCCGCTGAACTGAGATGAAGTCTGTAATGGGACACTACTGCAGGTATTGCAGTTCTCTCATTCAGGAAGTCAGACCTTTGAGGCAGGGGTGCTTGATATCTGCAAGACCACACAGGGTGACTGTGAGCACAGAGCCTTGGAGAAGTATTGTAGCTATTAAAATTAGTAAACAGTAACATGCTGTGTTTTGTGGCCTCTCTTCTCCTGTGATTAATGGGTGACTTGACTTTGGGTGGTGGAATGCTACCCTGTGTCTCCAGAGGAATACTCATCTCTGCAGCAATTATTAAAAAGAACTCTTCAAGCTGTCACTGCAGCCTTTGCAAGGTTTTAATCAGAGAGTTCAGATTTGGGGTTAATGGCAAATCGTTGCTTTATGGAGGCTTTTTGAGACTAAAGAGCTGGAAGTATTCCTGCAGCTGTTGCTTGCAAGTGTCACTTCCAGTTATTGGTTTTTATTTACCAAATACTGTGGAGCAGCTTACAGTGCAATGCAATTGTTGTACTGCAAAGACAGCCACTTTTTACATAAACTAGAAATAGATTAATTTTGTCTCACATTAAACGTGGAAGAAGGCTTTGTGTTGTCTTCCAGCTTTCTAGAAATGGTGATGTTTTCTGAAGTTATTCAGCTGTAGGTTAAAGGTCCTAGACAAGTCTAAATCTTAGACACTGTAGAGGTTGTGTTGAGGTATCTAGTGGCCAGTTTTTCCACTAGTGATCTTTTTGTGGTAGTCTCCTCACAGTTGTGTGCTTTAGAATATATTATATGCATCTTGACTTTGACTGAAATTTAATACAGAGAAGTGCTTTAGCAAGAGTTTACTCTGAGATCTCCAAGGAACTTGCATAGGAATAGATGGACTTTCTTTGTATCAGTGCTCACTTCTCTAGAGCTGTTTTCTCTGTAGAACCATTTTATTTAGAACTTGCTCAGCATTTCAGGCTATTGCTCAGACTAGGGCTTCTATCTTACTATAGTTTAATTGTCTTTAGTTAAAGACTGAACTGGATATAAGCCTGCAGCTCTGTGATGAATTTGCTTTGTTCTAATAAAGCTGAACCTAGCAGATAACACAGAAGTGAGAAGATGGCATCAAAGAACAAAGTGGATGGGCTGGACGTGGTGTCTGAGCTTGTCACTCTCTTTTGAAGTTATGACCTTATCTGAAAAGCTGCATTGTTTCTATTTAGGCACGAGCCTTTCCTGTTAAATGTGGAGCAGAGCTAGGAAACAAGTGAAAAATGATGCTGCATATCGGAAGGACAGAGTACTTTTTTTAGCATCTGACTGGGTTGTATGTTTGTCCCTTGGTTTTTACACTGTGTGTAGGGTCTAACTGGTGGCTAGTGATGAATGCTAGTGTCAGAACATTTGTTATGAATTTGCAAATAAATTTAATCTGGGTTGCAGCAGGCAGATGCAGTAGCAATCCAGTGGTGCAGACTTAATTTATTTCTAGGTGTAGAATAGTATTTATGTATGCCATGTTGCTGTTAATGTTAAATTGTATATCAAGAGCAAATGGTAGATTATATATAAAAGAACACCCACATGTGACTGGAGGGGGAGGAAGAGAAGATTTGTTGTCTTTTTAACAACTCAAATAATAGCTAGCCGTTGACTTGACCGCTGTGCTGTGGCAGTCCTTTGCAGACCACAGAATTTTGAATTTGTTTGTGCAGTCCAAAAAATGTTCAAAGTCTGAAAAATGGTTTGGTGGCAAATATTCAAAGCAAGCCATCTGTTTTTCTCATGCCATCACTTCAATATGTGTCCCTGATACAGTAAGGGGAGGGGAAAGCACATCTAGTACGTGATTCTCTCTTTGATACAGACCCTTAATTTTGTACAAGTTATCAGACCTGTTTGAACATGAGGTTAGTTATGTGTCATGGGAGAAAATCTGTGCAACTTTGTGAAGACAAGGAGATTCTTTTTTTTTTTTTTTTTTTTGCAGTGTATTTGCCTGAGTAAACTGTATGTGATGTCTCCTACGCTTTTTTAGACTTAAACTTGAGACTGCAAATGCTAGGTAGTAGAAATGCTGCTGGTCTTGTGATCCAGGATGCCTGCAGATCAGGAGTTGACCAAGAAACAATTATACCATATAATACTGTGCTACGTGATTGGAGAGCAACACTGTGACTGGTTTTATTTGCTTTTAATGTTTTCCCGTGGATATGTTAGCAGCAGCCCTACTAGTAGGCAGTATAGAACCATGTCTTATAGAAGTGGGCCAGTAGTTGAACGTAGCCATGGTAAAGCAAATTTGATTTGAAAAGCAGTAGTGTGATGCAAGCAAATTTTGTTGACTAGCAGACTGCAAAATTTGCCTCCTTCCTGGCAACTGTTAATTTTGCATCTGACTGCTTGTCCTTTCATGACCAGACTTTTGACCTGATGCTGTTTCGTATGTACAGCCGAAGCCCTGCAGTCTGACAGTCTAGAAGCCAAAAAGGTCTGGAACTGCAATATAATCTAAAACTGACTCATTGTGTAACCTTGGGCAACTCACATGACCTTCTTTTACCTCTGTCAGCCAAGCCAGAAAATAGGCTGTGCTGTACAGGCTAGGTATTGCCTCTGTAGTGCTTCAGGAGAAACCAATGACACAACAGCAACAACAACAAAATACCATTGGGTTAATCCTTGTAGCTTCATCGTTCCTTCTTTGGGTCAGAAAATTACACAATTACATGCTCATATCTGTCTTTTCGTGTTTATGGTGTTTTTGATTTGTTTCTTTTTTTAATAAAGAGGATGAAAAACGCAGGAAACGGGAAAATCAGATGCATATTGACCGCTTGCGGGCACTCCTCGTCATAACTTTCATACTACTGATGTTTCGATTCACGGTCAGAGAGAACAGAGAAGGGACCAACATTTCCTGGAATTACTTTGTGAATGAGATGCTGGCAAAGGGGGAGGTCCAGAGAATTGAAGTGGTTCCAGAGAGTGATATTGTGGAAGTTTATCTACACCCAGGAGGAACTCCACACGGACAAGTCGTGAGTGACTTTCTACAATTAGAATGAATAATTAGAATGAATTAAACTGTTGAGAATAATTGAATTAAAGGATATGCCTTCAGTTAAACCCTAGCTAGTAAACTGGCTCTTCTCTAATGTTTCTCTCCCTTGTATTTCAAGTTCTGGGACTTCTGCTACTTATATTGATGTGGCGTCCTAATTCTTTTTTTATTGTAAGAGTAATTAATATTTACCTGTAGGAAAATCTTGAGAGGTCCAAGCAGCTGGGAGAACTCAGTGGTGGTTCTTTACAAGCTCCGTCTAATATGACAGAAGGGATCTAGAAAATGATTGTAAATTCTTATTACTAGATCTTGTTCCAAATATCTTCTCCTATTTGGATTTTAGTTTAGCTAGGGAAAAACCAGAGGCTTTTTAGTGCTAGTGTCATTGTTATCTTATGAGTTTGGTGCAGCTGACAAAAAGCTACAACTTAAGGCTAACTTTTGTCTTACTTATCCATGGTGTGCACCCCTCCTGCTCACTGCTGCGTCTTTATACTACAGTATAGTTCTCTTGATTTCATGTCTCCAGAACGTTACCCTGCTGTACACAATGCGGGTGGCAAACATTGACAAGTTTGAAGAGAAGCTGAGAGCTGCAGAAGATGAGCTGAATATTGATGAGAAAGAGAGACTCCCCGTTTCCTACAAACACCCTGGCTTTTATGGAAAGTATGATATACGCTTGTGCTTACGGTTGGTCTTATGTTGGCAGCAACATCACTCACTTGGAGAAGAAAGTCTTTGTACTAAATGTTGCATAAAGGCAGAACAAAAAAGCGCTCCATGTTTTGGAGCGCTTACTGTCTCTTTTGGAAATAGACTTGCTCTAGATATGTCTTAATATTTCAAAAGTAAGGGTCCCAAGGAGGTGGCTAGAGCTGTACCATGTAGTAGACCAAAATGTTTAGAGTCAGTGTCAGCAAGTCTGAGTAAAGTCTGTATCAGTCGCTCTAAGTTCTTGTGCAGCTGAACACTTCTTTGTTCTCCTAATCAATTATTAAAGTACAGAGTCTGATAGAAATCCTGACTCCACAGACTCAACAGCTGTGATGTTACGTCCTGGTCTGCAGACAATGTCAGTGATGCAGTGAGCCTTCCCCCAGTGAAGTGCTCTGAGGAAGGCCTGTGTCAGTTGCTCAGTCTGTAAAAATAAACACCTAGTTTTGGCCTGTTTCTCCAAAAGCTGTGGATCAGAGACTAGCCTGCACTGGTGTTGGCTCCAGCCGTGAGCCACATACTGAGCAGAGCAGCTTTGATGATAAGACACAAGAACTCACTTCTCATTGAGATTTCTTCTGTTAATTTCACAGTCCTATTCTGTTACCTGGAACTAAGATCCTTTGTTTAAGGAAAAAAAAAAAAATCAGCAGTACTCAAAGCTTGTAGTTCTGAAATAAAGCTGCAATGAGCAAGAAGGGGGAGGGGAATCTGTCAAAAGACTTTGAGTGCCAGCTAGACTGTATTTTCGTATGTTGTTCTAATGCTGTGTAGTTTTTTGCTGCTGTGGTTTTATGTGCCCTTCTTCTAAGGCTGGCGGCTTGTTCTTGGAAAACAGGATTTATGGGTGCAAAACAGACCTGTAAAGCTCATTCACTGGAATGTTAAACAAGTCCAGGAGCTCCACCGCCCTGGCAACTGTTACACTGTTGTAGAAAGATGCTTTCCATAAGTGTGTGGAGGGACCTGAGCACAGGAAGAGCTCTCAACTAATTATTTATCCTAAAGCATTCGAGAGATGTAGTACAGGAATCTTGTCTGCTAAGTGAAGAACTTCCCTTCCCTGGAAACCAAGAAAAGTATCTTCATGCTGCTGGTATTATCTTCCAAGATGGCCCAGTCTCCTGCTTGTACATCATGTGAAGTGGAGGCATACCTCATGTTTTTTTCAGGAGCTTGTGGGGATCAGAGAGCATGGGGTCTTTCTTTTTGGAGCTGGGGATGACCAGTGTGGTCATCCAGCTCTTGGAGGCTCTACTTCAGTGTGAGACATGCCTAAATGGCCTGAGCAGCTATGAATAGATATCTGGACAGGATATTGTCTAGTTGCATACAGTAATACATGGTTTATATGAAGATTAACCTTTTTATTTATTTATTTGACCAGGCAGTATGAGATCTTTAGCTGAATTTCAGAACTTGCCAGTTTTTGTCAAACTTCTGCATATCAAAGTAAACTGAAAAGTTAAAATCAGCCAGGAACGCAGGCTGCTTCCCCAGCCCCTAGAAAGAGAATCTTCAAAGAGACGCTATAGGGTCTGTATTCTTTTGGGGAGATTTCAGGATCTGGAACCTTAACCTGCGAGGTGCAGAGCACTCACAGCTTGCATTCGGTTCCCTCTGAGACGTGGGCACTTGGTTTGTTTCAGGATTAATCCTCTGTTTGTACAGTTGACAAACTGGAGGTGACATCCAGTTCCCAGTGTTCCGTAGGATCTCTCACAGAGAAGAAATAAACACAGCTGGGTGTATGGCCCATGCTGATCCCCTTGCTTCAGTAAATCATCCCTTTGTGAGGGACGGAAGACATGCTCCTTGTTTAAAGATAAGAAACAGAAGTGTGGTGAGGCCAGATTTGACAGGATCAAGCAGGGCATCTGTAGCAGAACAGGGAGCTGAGTTATGGTCCCTCAGTTCCCAAACTGTCATCTGGCATATTTGATTGTTTTTCCTCCTATTAAAAAAGCATCCAGTGTGTAGAGCTCACAGGGTATTTGATTCTCAGCAAGTTTGTCCTGTAACTGCGTTAGACTTGCAGTGTTGTCTCTGTTACGCGTCTCCTTTCTCGTGGGATTGGCATTGCAAAGGATCCAGAAAGTTTATGTTGGTTGCTGTAACGCTTTCTTCTGACACAAGGGACTTCTAAGATGCTTGGCCAGGGAGGGCCAACCAAAACAGATAGAGCAGCTTCTTAACGGCTGACTTGTACTGGTATTTTTCCCAGGACTGAGGGCATAGGTATCTCCTAGTGTTGTTGGCCACAGATCTTCTGTAGCAAACTCCCTTTGCCTACACTGTTGGTCCCATTGGATTCTGGTCTGGATATAATTTAACTGCCTGAAGGTTGTATTTGTTTCATGAGCAGCAATGCCTCTGAAAGGGATGGTAAGGTAGACTTTCTTCCATAGCTGTAAGCAGTATTTGCCAGCGTCTCCTGTTTAACCTTTTAGACTAGGTAATTGTTGGGTTTTCTGTTATATATAAAACAAAGAGTGTGTGTGTGTGTGTATATTTATATATTTTGTATGGGTACTTTTATATATAAATTGTAAAAGTGCCATTTTCTTAGTCATGTCTGCTCGTTGCTGTGCTTCTAGCCTAAATGTCAGGACCTTTAAAATACTGAAAATAGCTGCATTGAGTAATATTTACCAAGCTAATAATACTTCTTGTGGCCAAACGCTTCAATTTGTACCTGACTTGCTTTTGTCCTTTCAGTGACATGATTTCCCTGATAGTGACACTTGTGGCTGTGTCTATGTTGTGGAGCATCTTCCGCCTTATTAGGGCGGCAAGCCGGGTCGGAGGATTCAATGCCTTCGTAAGTATTCTAGATCTTGACGCTGTTTTGCAGCCTGTGAGTAGTCTTGTCTTCTGGCCTAATTTCCTCCCCTTTTCGCAGTAGAGTCAACAGAGGATGAGAATTAACTGATGCCAAGGACTCTGCAGTCTTGACGCATCTTGCATCTCTTCCTGCCCTGATCATCTGATTAGGTTGTACAGTAACTGGCCTTAGCTGAGGCCCTTTCTTTCCGCAATGGCAGGAGGGGCTGAGTTCAGTGAATTTGCAGTCCAGTTTGCTGTGCTATTTTCAAAGCTTGCTAATGAGTTGCAGCTGCAGATGGTGTTTTTCACTGGATCCTGCCAATATGCCTCCCATACAGCCAGGGGTAGGAATTACTGCTTTCTGCAAAATGACTTCTCAATTTATTTTAAAAAAATAAAAGTTCAAATTCTGGATTGCATTATGTGTTGGCCGCTTCCCCTCACGCCACATGCCTCACTTGCAACATCGGTCAAATCTCCTGCTTCTCCACCCTTGCTTGGATCAGCTGGTGGAACTCTGTAGAAATAGGCCCTAGGTGCACTGGCAATGACCGCAGGGACTTTGGGATGAGAACAGTGGTGAATTCAGTCTCCTGTTAAGTTTTGCAGTAGGTCTCCTGTGCACTTCTCTCCTGGCTCTGGGATTCCCTTTGTATAAAGGGGTGCAGCTGCTTGGAAGAGAAGAATAGTCAAAAAAGCGTTGAGTAATGATGGCCTTAAGGACTAGATTGTGCCCTTGCGTAAGTAGGGGCTGCCAGGCCTTGCACATTTAACTCTTCACTCGGAGAAGCCTGTGTTTCTAAGGCCTGAGAAGCTATAAACTTTTTCTCAAATAGAAAAAATCCTGAGTAGCTGTTTTCAAAAGGACATAACGAGCAGTTACAAGGAGGGTGTTTGACCAAATTGTTGTTTTGACTGTCACTGTGGCTTAACACACACAAGGAGACTGAAATATGGTGCCTCTTAAATTTGAGAGCCAACAGGTCCATCCCTGGATTGTGTTGTAATAGAAACTGGTAGCAGCATTGGACAGTGGTGCAAAGCGTCTGTTTATGTCCATTTACAAGAAAGTATTGACAATTATTTACCATCAATACATATTTCTCAAAACGATGCCTATCCCAAGCATATTAAGCATCAAAGCACTTAGAAGTTGGGGAGCAGATCCCAATTAAGATTTTGAGCATTCTGAACACACGTAAGTATCCTTGCTGAGCCTGCAGGGAATTTGAGTTGGATTATGTCAGGAGTATTGCCTGTAGTATTGCTTATCCTTACCAATGAAACATGGCTAAAGTTTGAGTCAACAGTCCTGCAGTCTGGCTGTGAACCATTTCCGAAGCAGAAGATGGTAAAATGCCAGTGCGTTAATAGGCATTGTAATGTATTTTTGGCAGGGCAGGGGCAGCTTATACCTGTGCTCTGCTGCCTCTGAAGTATATCAAAGAGTCTTTTCAGACTGTTGCCTTGTGCAAGGTCAGATCGTGTCTTCATTGCTTGCACTGCCTTCCACAGAACCAGCTGAAAATGGCTCGTTTCACTGTTGTGGATGGGAAATCTGGAAAAGGGATTGGTTTCAAGGATGTAGCAGGAATGCACGAGGCCAAAATGGAAGTCAAAGAGTTTGTGGATTATTTAAAGGTAGGAACTTAACAGCTGTCCTGTAATGGAAGTGGAGTGGATGAATCTGCCATGCAGCCTTCATAAGAGCTTCTCCCGTTTTCTGTGTTTCTGTTCTAATGTTAATCATGATCATCTGTGCTGAAAACATTAGATTAAAAGGCCAAGTGCCCATGCTCACTTGTTTGATTGACAGTGCCAGGATTACATTAAATGTGTTGAATTCTCTCTTCTCTTTTCTTCGCCTTACGAAAGCAGAACAAAGTAAGTGCTTGCTACCCATCTTCTGAGATAGCTGGCCAACCTGGGGAGGAAGGTATATTCTTCTCTTCATCCCGTATCATACTGAACAGCCTCTGCTTAAATAGGCTGAAAACGGCTTATGGTGTGATCAACACGACTCAGTCTCTGTGTTTCCAATTCTGTAACAGAGTGCAGAGATAGCTGCTCCTGTTGGGAGCTCAGAGTTTATCAGGATGGAAAAAATAGCAGAAAGCTCTGGGAGGCCACGTTCTTCTGCAGATGTTCTGTGCGAGCTGTGGATCTGACGGAGTTGTGTTGTGCTTATAGAATCCTGATCGCTACCTTCAGCTTGGGGCTAAAGTGCCCAAAGGTGCCTTGTTACTTGGACCACCAGGCTGTGGGAAGACCTTGCTGGCGAAGGCAGTGGCTACAGAAGCACAAGTGCCGTTTTTGGCCATGGCGGGCTCTGAGTTTGTGGAGGTGATAGGAGGTAAGCTCTTCAGGAGGAAGGGAGCAGCGGTTCCTTGGTCTCTTTTGGACTTGGAGAATGCTGGCTGGACCCCTTAGGAAAAGAAGGCTTTTAGCCTGTCTTGGTATGGGGAGGCTGAGTTGGGTATTTCTGAAGATGCACGGGGTGTTCAGTTGTAGATGGTACTTAGTTACCTAGAAGCTAAAATGCCTGTTCTCTGTATTGCTAGTTGCTTGTTTCTGACAGTGTGCAGCCATGGTTCTTCACCTGGAAACGCTTGTCTCTGACTACCCTATATTTGTTAGTATTTCCAAACTAAAGTCATCGGCAAAAGCTGCCTTTGTTATATGAGAATGCTGAAACGTTTTCAGCATAGAGCTGTGGCCTCTTTGTACTGTGGGATTTCCATCTTCTCCTTTTCCTTCTTCTTCTGAGATCTCTTAAGACTGGACAAGGGTCTGTATGCAGGAATATGCTGAATATTTCAGCTCCTGACCCGTGGAAGGAACAGGACTTCCAGCTTGGAGCTGGGAACAGAGTTCCTCCTACAGCAGGTGTGAGGAGTCTCTGCAGTTTTGGGAGCTGGGTAAAAAGCCAGCATGATCTAGGAACAGCAGTGCCTTCGGACTAAAGAGATGAGTTCTGTGACTGTATCTTTGTGCGTGGAGCATAGGGAGAGGGCTTGTCAGGCACTGAGGGTTTGCCCAGAATCAGGTGTCTCCCTGGGGGCCAGCAAGCCTGCTCTCCAGCTGTGCTAATGATTTCAGCTATGAGGCTCAGTTCTTCTTCCTTTTGCCCTATAGGTCTTGGAGCTGCCCGCGTTCGAAGCCTCTTCAGAGAAGCCCAGGCTCGTGCCCCCTGCATTGTGTACATTGACGAAATCGACGCTGTGGGCAAGAAGCGCTCAACCAATATATCTGGTTTTGCTAATGCTGAGGAGGAGCAGACCTTAAACCAACTGCTGGTGGAAATGGATGGTGAGTGTTTCTCTCTGCCTGTCAGTAGTTGGGCCGTTGTTGCCTTAGAGATTGAAGCTATTGGCTTATACATCTTTTTCCTGCTTTAAGCTGTCACACTTCAGCAGAAGAGAGTGTTAAAGTAGTTACAGTTGCCTTGAAAGGAACCTCACTCCCCTCTTCCCTGGGACAAGACTAGCTTATGCTTTGCAGCCTGTTCAGGGCAAAGCCCAGCCCTACAGCTTGATAATGTCCTTGCTAAAAGTCCTTCTGCGTGACAAGTGATAAGCGTCTTTCAGATTGCTGCTTAGGGGAGGAGTCTGAGGCCCTGAAAGACAGGATGGTTTTTCCTGGGTGGACCCCAGTGTGGCCTTGCCTAGCCTTGCTCTGATTTCAGAGGTGGTTTTATCATTCACCTGAAGTGGGTCCTTTCTCTGCTTTCTCCCCCTTCTCCAGCTGCTGTGTTGACTGAGTAGCAGAGGAGAAAGAGCAGCTACTGTTCAGTGCAGGGTTTCTGGAAGTTGTGTGCCCACTAATTGCTTTGTGCTGACCCACACTTCCCCACGGAACTCCTAGGAATCTCCTCAAACACAGTCTGAATCTTTAGTCCCTGTCTGTGAAGGCTCTATATCGTATCACTCTTCCTCTGTCACTGGAAAATTGGGCAGGACTACTCCAGAGCTGACAGTGCCTGGGAAGTAACTGGGCTTAGGGCAGGTCTCTAAGTATGTGCTGTGACTAGATTGTGGAGCTAGCCCTCTTAAAATCTAGACTTTTATACAGACTCTTAAAGAGTTTTAGGCTAGACCTAGTAAATCTAAAACCCTGGGGCCAGTTGGTTTGCTGACTGTACTCCAAAGAGTTTGTGTCAGATGAGTGTAGTGTTGCAACCAGAGTGAATGTGTACCAACGACCACGTGCGCATCCGCTTGCTCATGAAACCAAAACAAAACATGCATTGGAGATCACAGCTGGCAGAGGGCAGCAACCCCAAAGGCTCTTACTGTAGTAAATGGCTTCAGTTCAGCAGCATGTTTTCCCACTGGCAATTGAAGAGGAATAATTTACAGTACAAGGGAACCAAAAGAAAGTGAATTGGCAGCGAGGGCAATAAATACTATGTTTAGAGGGTAACATCTAGATTCAGCTGGCCATTACATATTCTTGAATACTTATTACATTCTGTCCAAGACAGGTAGTGTTTTAAAGCCTGATAAGCTTTAAAGTTTAGTTGCCCTAGAGGGAAGTAAGCAATGTAGTATTTCTTCTGTTGTCCTTTGGCAGCAACTCTCACGTTGCCTGCCTGGATACAGGACCCTCATCAAAATAGGGAGTGATAAGGTTTGCAAGCAAGACCTGGTTTGATGCCATGCTTCTGAACAGTTTCTGGCTGTACTGCTTCTGAAGTCAGCCCTTTTCTCAGATACTTTTACACAAAAGTCAAAAAGACAATCCTTTGGCTGTTCTTAGTCATAACTAAGTCTGTCAGAGCCTGTAGCACTGGCCCAGCTTGCACTGCTTCTGTTGCTAAATCTTATTATTGCAGAGCTGGGTGAGGGATAAACTACCTGCCCATCTAGGAGTGTTTCTATCAGTCAGCTATTTTGTGGGACAGAGCTGGGTTGTTTTGTTGTTTTTCCTCCTTGGCTATAACTCTGACACTCTCTCATCAGACTCTTCAAATGAAAAATTAAAAGCATTCCCGCATTAAAATCACTCCTCTCCCTCCAGACCTTAGGGGTTAACACTGCTTGCTTTTTTTACTGAATGCTTGCAGTGAAGTGGAGGGTGCAGCCGTGCTGAAGTAAACATTTCCTGTGGTTCCCCAGCAAGGCTGCCTTCTGGAAGTTGCTCTGGGGTAAACCTTCTCCTCTCAAGGAGAGAAGCTGGTACTTATAAAAATATTTGTAGCAAAGGATAGAAGTTCCTCCATAGCGCACACAAGATGATCTATAACTTTGGATCTCTGCCCTTGTTGCAGAAGAAGGAGAAACTGTAAGCTAGAGCACAGTGTGGTGCAAACAGGGCAGAGTGGTCCTGCTGAACAGAGATCTTCCAGACCTTTCTCTGCTTCAAGCCAGGCTCCATAAAGTTTTTGAAGGAGAGGAATGAGCTTTAAGTAGGTCCCTAATAATCAGATAGGAATCCGATTATCAGAGGAATATCTTTGAAGGACACAGTGCTATGTAGATATCAGAAATTGCCCTGAATATATGTGCAGTTCCCTGGGACTTTGCACGTGTACTAACTTTTAGGAAACTTAGGCAAACATGTAAATTTACTTGGTGTGAACATAACTATTCAGATACTGCTGTAAATAGTTAGATATATTGACGGAAAAGGCTGGTAGTGATGCATGGAATAGCAACAGTCCCAGATTGGATGTTTTTTTTTTCCTGAAAATTGCAGGGTAAACTGGGAACAGGTTAACACTGAATCAAAAGAAGGCCCATCTGACTGTTCAGGAATATGTAGTCTGTGCAACCTGCATCTCTGTGCTAAAAATGAAGATGACTGTAATTTCTTCCAGCCTATAGAAATTAGGTACAGAATTAGAATTTCTAGTGTTGTGAGGTTTTTTCGTTGTTTTAGTGAGTTTTAGTTCAGAAATTAGGGTGCAATTCCCTTTGAATTTAGAACACATACTATTTTCAATATATGCTTTAGGAGTCCCTGCAAAAGCAACTTGCTGTGTGCTGCCTAGTTGGTTGTTTATAAGTTTGTATTGCCTAGTTATTTATTCGTGTCTCATACAGATCATGTACAAAGTCCTTCATTTTGCTAAGTGCTTTATCAAACACATGCTAAAAAAAAGTAGCCCAAGGAGCTTACAATGTCAAATGAGAGACAGCTGGCAAGGACTGTCAGGCTAGTACAAGAAACATGGACTTAACATTGGCTTGCACTCCTAAGCACTGATCTTGGCACATGTTACTGGAGTGTTATCTAACAGAACATGTTACCGAAATGAACACTGGAGTTGTATGTGCATCGTGGCAAAATCAAGTTTTCAGAAGAGGGAGGTTAACAGTTCTAACTAAGCACAAGTAGAGGAGTGGTAAGCATTTGTAATGAGGAAGCCTTGAAACAGAAGGGCAAGACCTCTGTTTTAGCTGTCTTTTAGCTTAAATTGATGGCTGAACTTCTGGAAGGCAATACTACAGAGCTGAGTTCAGCTATTAATTTGAGAGGGGTGGAAATAGAGTATAGAAGTAGATCTGTGGATGATCAGCTTACCAGTGAATGTTGAATTTCTGTGTTTGGATGAGATTACTCAGAGGTAAGGTAGAGAAAGAAAAGGAAGGTCAGAGCTGCATGGGAACCCCCTCTGCAGGCTAGGGGAAGGAAGAGGACATTTTAAAAAAAAAAAAAAAGCCATTACGCTAAGCTGTATGGGATGAATGTGCGGTTTGATGCTTGGTAATTCTGGTATGCAGATTTCAGAGTAATCGCAGTGCTCTTCTGCAAGCAACCTTGGTTTCCTTCACTCTGATAGCTTTCTTCATATTCTGGAAGCAGCAGGGATCTGGTGGAAGAAGGGGAGGGATGGGAGGGACCTACTATATCCTGAAGCTGTCTCTAAAAGGAGAGCGACCTGTTCTGACAAAGACTGTAGTACGTGTTCCTGGTTTGAATAGTGAATCTTCACATGCAAACTGCAAACAAGCAGAAGAGGAATGTGACCCAAACATCTCCTCTCAAATGCATTCAGAACAGAGGAGCTTGAAGGTCCTGGTCTGATCTGTGTTTTGTGAATGAAGTGTGGGACATCTTTCAGCAGCAGCTCTTCACACACAGTTCTCAGATGAGACCTGCCTCCCTGAGTTATGCAGTTATGTACGTTTTTGACCTATGTTTTGACTTCCCTTACAAAAGTGGCTCTGTCATTGATGCTGTACGCAGATGATGCCCAAAATGCTTTTCAGCAACCAGCTGTAGAATTACACAGGGTAATAATGCGGATGAGATGCCCATGCAAGTAACGTGCTCTGTGTCAGTGGGGAAGCGGAGCACTTACCAATTCAAGTGGATTTTTTTTCCTTTTCTTTTTGAAGTGGCCTCATTTACAAGCACTGCAGATATGAAGGCTTTCTTTAGATTAGATTTTCATTGCTGTTTTTAACTTGTTGATGTGACTGAGGTGATGTTGTCATAGACTGTTCATATGACTGATCTTTGCCTGTTGAAGTCAAAGCCTGTGACATGCCAGGCGACATTGTATTGGGCACACAAAGGTGAAGCAGGTTGCTGTTGTGGATTTCTTGGAGCTGTTTCTCACGCTACTGGGATGCCCGCTGAGAGCAAGTGGGGCAAAAGCTGATGCAAGAAGGACGTGTTCCTTGGTTCTGTTTTAGTTATATTTGTTCTAATAGTTGGGCCTATTTTAAGACTGAGTCTTCCCAGCTGCAAAGCAGATGATGTATTGTACTGTCTAATCTTGCCATGTGAATGAAGTTTGCTATCCCTGAAGTGTCTGCCAGTCTCTGCTTATTTATCACACTCCAAAGCACACTGTAACACATGCCTGAAGGATCGTGGGCTTCATCTTCAGGAGCTTATTTAGACAGCATCCTGCAAGGAGGAAGAACTGAGGCTTGCCATAGCACAAGCTGAAAGAGCCAGTCTTCTGACTTACCTCTAACTTCAATGTCTCTCCTGAGTTCTTGTACACTGACACATTTGGCAGTTCTTCTGGTGGAGCTGGAGAGAGCTGCAACTCACCTGGCTTACGTGCATAAAGCCGCTTCTCTGCAGTGTGCGACTTGGCAGCAAAGGAAGCACATGGGACTAACGCGTCCTTTCCCTGGGAAGGCTGCTCTATGCCAGGGCTGTTGAATCTGCTGTAAGGAGGTGACTCATACCCGGAGGCCTCTGGGCACTGGGTGGAATGTAATAAATAAGCAGTGTGGTTCAGTGACTCAACTTGATCTCTTCCTTCCCACCCAAGCAACACAGCCACCTGCCCCTTTCTGTTCTCCAGCTGTTAGTGCTCTGGCTTCCCCAGGAAGGCCTGTCCACCTTTGGTGCCTCCACACTGCAAGCGGCTCTCACAAAGCCTGTAAATCCTGATGCTGCTTTCCTCTTTAAGATCTGGAGACAAAACCTTGCCTGGCTGTGGCTTGAGCTAGTGTGTGCTAACCATCACTGCAAAGCTGTTTGGTTGCATTCTGGCCCTGCCTACGTGAAGTCTGTTGCAAGTTCTGCAAGGTTGGTCTTCACACTGGTCTGCAGTGTGCTTGGGTGCCCTTTGAGTGAAAAAAGTTGAGTGAAAAGACGCAGCAAATTACTCTGATGTGCCCCGTGCTGAATGGTGAGGCTATGTCCTCTCCTTTTGCTTTAATCTGAGCTGGTCAGAAGAAAGCCTGTCCCTTTACCCGGTGATCCTGGCGGCCTGTCTGTGGTGGAAGGCTGAAAGTAAATGAAAGCTGAGAGGGCTTTCCGCAGAAATGTTGGGGATGGAAAGATTATTTCAGCTAACAGGAACAGGTTATTTCAGCTAGTAGTGGTGTTTGCTCAACCTGGGACTAAACAAGCAGGAACTGACTTAAGGCTGGGGCTGAGAGGGCATCTCCTAAGAACAGAGAAATTCTGTTCTGGTTTTCAGTTGGAGCAACTTCCAGTTGTGGCGAAAAACAAAAAAAAAAATGTTTTTAAATTGGGATTTAAAAAAGTGAAAAGGGAATTTCAGAGTGTCTGTGATGACCAGAGACTAGGCTTGATGACTTGGGAGGTCCCTTCCTGTCTTGTGCTCCTAATTGAAGAGAAGAACACTTCCTCAGCCTCAGTTGCCACAGAGGTTGCTGTAAGCGCAATGTGGCTTTGTGATAAAGCTGTGTAAGATGTTCTCTGCATCCTGCCCTGTCCCGTCCCTTTGTGTGCTTGCAATGCAGTATCTTTGTGATGGTGAAAACCTTCACCCTTGTTTGTACTTGTTTTGCTACAGGAATGGGGACCACAGATCATGTCATAGTGCTGGCTTCTACCAACCGTGCTGATGTCTTGGATAACGCTTTGATGAGACCTGGGAGGCTTGACAGGCACATCTTTATTGATCTTCCAACACTGCAGGTATATTCCACCCACTGCCCTGTCCTTCCCATAATGCTAATGACCCGGGTGTCCCAGTCTCTTACTTGCTGATGATTCACTGGCCTGGCAAAGGTTGAGCTTGGCGAAGATAGAGATGGCAGGCTTATGCTTGCCTTCGTTCTTATTTCTGTGCCTTAAATCAAAGAGCTGACATGCTAATTCACTTATTTGCTTCTCTGAAATGACAACTCACCTTTTGAAGTGTCTGTGCTTGCTCTGGTATGGGCTTTGGCAGCAAATTCTTCTCTGAGGTTCTCTTTGCCATGGAGATGCAGAAATATATCTGTGTCCTCTCTCCAGGAAGTCAGGAACCACCTAATTGACAAGTTAGTGTGAGGAGAGCTCAAATTGTAATGTGCCTTGAGCACCATTTGTCATGTCAGTTTATTATTCTCACTGTCCTTATCATTTTTCTTTCGCCAGCCTGTTGAGTGACTTTCCCCTCCTGAATGTTTTTAGATCCGTTTACTAGGGTAGTTCACCATGTCTGCTATGTTGACAATTGTAGCACAGTTTTGAAAATAAGCTCAGCTGCAGTAAAGATGTGCGTGCTCTGCCAGCACAGGCTCTTCTTCCATCTGTGCTTTACTGTCATCCTTGGAGTTTTCAGTTAAAATACCTTAAATGCCTGATACAATCTGGCACCGGAAGCATGAACTGTGCAGCTGCCCTGCAGGAGGAAGGGAAAAACCCTGGCAACTGAGCCCATTGTTCTAATCAGGATCTCCTGGACCAGCTGAATGAGTCACTCCCTGGCTACTTGCCAGCTGTCACTTCACCCCCACCTTCCTCTGGAGCATGGTCACAGGCTGAGTAGCTAGTAGATGAGGTCTTCATTCAGTGTAGGAGGGAGCAGGCAGAGGTGCTCTGAGCTCCTTCTCTGCAAGTGCTATTATGGTAAGACAAAAGTTAAAAGACAGATCAGAGTGAAAGTTAGGAGGGGAGAGCGGCCCTGGGAGAGAAGGCAGTGACTCACCATAAGCCTCCATACATCTGTTCTGAATTTGGGAGCTGGGAGTTTATCAGGACTCTTGTAGGATGAAAACGTTGTAAGAACGGCCCTGCCCTCTGGTGGCAGTGTCACCATCCCTGCTGCCAGAGGTCTGGCTGCTCCTTTGCTTGTGATGGATGGCAGTGACTCTGCCTTATTGCAAAGGCTTGCTGGGCCCAGATGTTCCTTGTTGTGCAAATGCTGTTTCCTTTACAGGAGAGAAGAGAAATCTTTGAGCAGCACCTGAAGGGTCTCAAACTGATCCAAGATGGCAGCTTCTATTCGCAGCACCTTGCTGAGCTGACTCCGGGCTTCAGTGGTATGACATGCTGCATCCTTGTGGAGCAGCTCTACCTGCTTCCACACTTGCTAGTTATGCAGTTCAACCTGGGGCTTCTTGTTTGCTTTGTTTTAACAGGATGTTCTGGTCTAAAAGGCTGCTTATTCCTCCAGCTTTCTCCATCTCTACTGAAAAAATGGGAGCCTAACCAGCTCCCTAGTGAATGGAGCAGTGATCAGGAATTGTTTGTGGTTATTCTCAGTTTTCTGAGGCTTCTGGGAGTAGCAGGGCACGTAGGTAGAGAAAAATACGCTTCTGTAGCGTCTGGGATCCTAATTCCCGAGGGAAGGAACCACCACTCGTGATCTTGTCCAAGCTGCTGTTGAAGGTGCGTTCTTGCACTTCAGCTCACCGAGATGGGGAAAGACTCTGAAGTTGATGTGTTACTAGGAAACTAAAGTGATAGGAGAAATGAATAGCAATTACTCTGGTCAGGGTAAAAATCGGACAGCTCTGGCTCCTGCACTGAGCCTGCTTTCAGGGTAGGCTCCCAGGGAGCTTGAAACAGTGCTGAGTAAGGGGCTCCAGAGTTCCTGTTTATGTGGAGTTCCTGGAATATTCTTTCTGGGTTTCCCCTCTAACAGGCCCCAGCACTCTGCCTCTTTGTGACTTCTTTCAGCAGCCCCCCACCACCATCACCCCCACACACAAATTCAGAACAGATGTTCTTTCTCTTCCGCACAGAGGTTTGTGCGGTTGCTGTATGAACAGTGCAGCAGCCCATGCCAATCCAGACTGCCCACGCCACCCCTCTGTTGCTGAGAGCCAGCCTTGGCTTTAGCCTTTTAATTGATTGCTGAACTCTGTCCTCTGTGTAGCAATGCAGCGTTCATTGCCAAGACAGTTGTATTGTTCAAATCCAACATAAACACCATGGATGAGGTTTGCTCTCTGTTCCCAAGGAACAAAGAGGAGCTTGCAGTGCAGGCTATTTGAGTTCCTTAGGTCCTCCTCCAGATCTGTTCTTGCCTCTTCTGTCCCCTGGAATCCAGTGTCACATAACAAATGCAATGTAATTCTTAAACTTTTGCCTATAGGAGCCGACATAGCAAATATATGTAACGAAGCTGCTCTTCATGCTGCCAGAGAGGGTCACAAATCCATTGATACCTTCAACTTTGAGTATGCTGTGGAAAGAGTCATTGCAGGTAGGTGGTCTGACCACTTCTGTTGTTGTCTTCCTGGTCCATATTATGCTTGTTAAGAGAAGGCTAAAATGAGTGGGTTAAGTTCCAGGAAGGCAGATGGGTCCTGACTCTGCTCCCACCTGTAGAACTGTCCTGAAGATTTCAGAAGCTGTAGTCGCAAAGAGTTCTCTAAACAAGACCCCAGATGGATCTTTTGTCTTGAATTTGCAGGCAGCCCGAACCAATAGCTCAGTGAAGATAGCCAGTAGCAAAACTGTGAAGAAGGGAATTCAAATTTGGGTAGATTCTTTTAATTAAAAATTTTCAAAAAAAAAAAAAGAGAACTAAAGAGTGGAAGTCTCTCTGGGTTTTCATTGCTCCTCTGGACACCTGCTGCATAAACATGAGTAGCAAAATAATGCAAAAAGGCTACCCATCCTTAACAGCCTCAGGAAGAAATCAGTGTGTGGTTTTTTTCTTTTTTGGCCTGGAAACTCAGGCTTTGATGAATTGACAGAATAAACTAAAAGACAGTAGAGTACTGTTCTCTCTCTGAGAACATCCTGTCAGCCTTTCCCTGTTGCTTGCTGTGTAAGTGCCAGCAGAGGAACCTCTTGAGATTACCCTGTGGCTATATATTATGGGGAGGAAAGAATAGTTCCCAGAACTCCTGGCTTCACCTGAGGGATTTGAATCTAGTGGGTTTCAGTCTGAACTGCCCTGTAGCCAGGCCTTGGTTCTCCTAATCAAACACTGAACTGCTTCCAGGCTGCAGTGTCGTTACCAGAGGTTGAGCCTGGGCAAACAGACTGGCACTCTGTGCTTCTTTGAGTAGAGCTTGTGGAACAGGATGTTTGTGTTGGAATGGTTATTTCCTGATCTTGGAGTTTAGTTTTCAATGTTCACTTTATCAGGAAGTGCTCAAGTAACTCCTCATTCAAGAGAATGATTTTTTTGAGAAAACTCCAGACAATTTCACCTACCTTTTAAAACTCTTGGAGTGCTCTGGGTAATTGTGACTGCATGTCCACAAAGCCCAAGCTGTGTTCAAGAGCTGCTGAGGGTGGAGAGAAAGACAGATGTCTAGTAGTCCTGCGGAAGTTCTAATCAGCCAGAGCAAATATGTGCTTTACCTTCCCATCTTCAGGGGAGAAAGCACCAAACTCATGAGGATCTCCTTGGCTTTTCTTTCTGAAATCAACCCTTGCCTTCGTTCCCCAGACTTGGAGGACAGAGTGAAAAGGTGTTGCTCAGCATGTAAGATCACGGGGGATGTGTAGCAAAAGAGATATCTGGGATTAATGTGGTGGGTGTTACAGCGCATGGATGTCAGCAGTTTCACTGCTGACAAGCTGACTTGTTTCACTGAGGCACTGTGGCATCTAGGAGGCTGTAAAGTCTTTTTGTTGCTTAAGTTGATTCCTTCACGTTAGCAGGACCTGGCTACTTGTAGGATAGCCTAAAAGGCCCTAATCACTGTTACAGGCCTATATATTAAATGTTGCCTTGCCAAGGAATAGGGACGCTTCTGGGTTCCACAGTTCAGAGGGCGTTTCAGTTGCTATAAAAGCTTTTCTTGAAGAAAAGCTTTTATCTGTGCTTTCCATTATAAGCTTCTGGTCTTAAGAGTGATGTTGACTCATAAGAGAACTTTGCAAGTCCAGAAGCCCTGTCAGCCTTAAAGCTTTGTGTTGCTGTAAGGGAGGAGTAAGAGCTCCTCTCTGCAGTAGTCCCCATTGTGTTTTTACTTTGGGAACAGGGAGCAGTAAGTAAGTCGGGTCTCCTCGGAGTGAGGGAGGAAACCCGCTGGATGCGCAGAGGCATTTAGGGGTTGTCTTTGGAAGATGGAGTGGAGCCTTTTCTCCTGGAGGAGTTTGTGCACACTGTGTAAGGCAAGTCAAGACGCACCAGAGTAGTTTCCTGGGTTATTTCTCTCCTAAATGTGATAAGGACAGGCCTTCAGGGAACTCTTCTGCCCGGAGCTTGCTTTATGCAAAGAAAGAAACAATCTTTGTAGGCACACTGTGTGCTATTGCAAAGAGTTCTGCCAGCCTCTGTCCCAGGGTAGGCTGACAAAGAAATGCTTCCAGAATTGTTCAAAGTTTTTATATATATATATATATATATATTTATAGATGAGACGGCATGCACATATATGTGTATATATAGAGCGAGTTATATACATACACATTGCTGAAGGCAGGGTAAGGGCCTGACTGATTAAAATCAAGGCTGTTGCAATTAATCTGCTGTTCCATCACCATTGTGTCTTGCAGGGCACAGTGGTTTGCAGGGTCTCTGAGCAGTAATTTTACAAGATCTGCCACACTAATTTTGCTGTTTCCCTGTTTAATAAAGCTCTTGACTTTGTTTAAAAATTAATGTTAATAGAATGTTGTTTTCCAAGACATCGAGCAAGCTTGGTGTAATGCTGCTCTTGACTGTGCCTGCTCTACCCCCTACAGCTCCTAGCACTGTGTGGAGACATCTGATTTAAAGTACTGACGCTTTTTTGTGTTCAATGTGCAGAGCTATAATGAGTGCTTGATATGCAGTGTATTCTGTAGTTAATGTATTTTCTACATGCTAGAAGCTTTAATTCCATTCAGCATTTTTTGAAGTCCTAATTGGACTTATTCTGTGTTACGGACTACTGGGCTGGAAAATAGACACTTTCAAAAATCACCTTTTTGGAGGAAGTATTAAGCGTGAGTTATGGCTTAATTTGCTGGTTCTCAGGAGCCTGGGAATAAGCTCATATGGAGCATGCCATGTGTAATCAGAGACATTTCCTGGGTCTAGAGAAGTTTTTTTATACGTGCTCTTGGTTTTGTGCTGATTTGAACACTCCTAATGCACAAGGATCTCAGCTGGGCCCACTCTCTTATTATGGGTATATATAATACAACATCTTGCCTCTCTCTGATATTCTGCCTAAGGGACTGAAAGACTGTGCAGAAAAATCAGTACAACGCTCCAGCCAGTCTCTGTTTTTTCCAAGTGGTGGACTGACTTGTTGCAGAACTGTCCCTAGGCAGAAATAGAGTGTAAGATGCCTTTAGCAGAGCTGTGAACAGAAACTAGCTTTGCATTTTAGAGCTGTGATTTAATCGTTACACAAATAATTTAACGTTTGATTTTGTCTGTAAGAGAGAAAGAGGGGAAGTTTCTGCCAATGTTGTCGTGAATAGCCACGTTACATAAAGAGCCACCAGGGATGGATTGACAAAGCTTGCCATTCAGCCTGAACTCCTCAGAGTGCATGTTTATAGTAGACATGCTTGGATTGCTTCCTACTGCAGGGACAGAGGGCACCTCTTCCGCAGCCTGTAATTGAAGGGCATTTTATTGCCTCTCCCTAGATAGAGTGCAATAGCGAGCTTGCTGGCTGTGCAGCCACAGGCTGTGCTAAGTTGTGCGCTTAGTTGCTCAAGAGTAAGTTCTACTAGTTACACCTGTTGCTGGTTTATTTTCTTACCAAATCCTTGTCTGTGTTCCTGCAGGCACTGCCAAAAGAAGTAAGATCCTGTCACCAGAAGAGAGGAAGGTTGTGGCGTTTCATGAATCAGGCCATGCATTGGTTGGCTGGCTGCTAGAGCACACTGAGGCTGTGATGAAGGTAACCCAACTGCTAGCTGTTGTGTAATGAAGTCTGTCACTGGGTGGGGACAGAATCCTTTGGGGTTCCCCTATCCCAGACATGCTGATTGTTCTACAGTACTTGAGTTAATCTCTGCTGTATTACCCTGACCTCCATGAGCTTAGAGTTGTGAATACTACAGCAAAATACCAAGTGACAAACCTGCTGTGAGGAAATCTATTATTGGGCTCCACTGAGGATAGTCACTGATCACACTTTGTGCTGCAAAGCTGATAATCAGCCACTGGAGGAGTCTTGCATTTAAAAGCCAACTGTACAATGCTCCAAACGTGTCTGCTGGCCACCCCGTTGCTGGGTATGTTTGGAACAACTGAGTCTCCCGATGCTGCTGCTCAATTCATGCATCTCTTTCAGACAAAGCGCTGCTCTGTGTGCATGCATGCGTACATGATCTTTCCCTGCCATGGCTTGCCAACATGTTGGAGCCAGTATACCAGTCAGGCCATTCCAGGAGCTGCTCTAAGATTGATCAGAAGAGGTTTTCTTGTGTGTTTTTTTTTTTTATTTTTTGTTCCAGAGTGGCAGGCTTGGGAGTTTGTCTGCCTGAAGCTCTCCTCTGTAGGAAAAGTCCTCCCTTCAGGAGCCCAGGGTGTGTTCTCTCCCATGCACATCTCCTCCCTCAGAGAGCCCTCAGAGACACTGGGGGTTGGGGTTGGGGGGGAATGACAAGGACGACAGCTCCTTGGCCTATGACCAGCAGCAAAGTCACTATGAATGACCTATTGTATAAGATGAACTGTTGTTAATTACTCTCAACAAGATGTGACTGCATTTAATGGGGGAGATGCTTCTTCTTTTCTAAAGACGTCCCATGTTTCTCCAGGTAGTCTCGGTGACTCTGGACAGTAAAGCAAATTCAATTTGGCTTCTATCCTCCGCTCTTAAATCTCAGGATTTCACTGGCTTGCTGTTAAGGACCATTTCCTTCTATTATTTCTTGCTCTGTAATGGCAAAAACACGCCACTCTGAAGGCAGAGCTTTCAGTATGGGAACATTGACATATTGCAGTTCTTGGCCCTGTCTCTAGATCAGCCTGACCCATGAGGTTTTGACAAATCTCGCTGGGAGTGCAGGCCCCTCTCCTGTTCTTCCCCCTGTGACAATCTTTGGGAGCTCTCTTATTCTCTGAACTGATGGAGCTTCTCTGTGTTGCAGGTTTCCATAGCCCCTCGAACAAACGCAGCTCTGGGATTTGCTCAGATCCTTCCAAGAGAGCAATACCTCTTCACCAAGGAACAGCTGCTGGAGAGGATGTGTATGGCTCTTGGTGGGAGAGTGTCTGAGGCCATCACTTTTAACAAAGTCACTACAGGTGAGGAGTTAGACTCTGGCATGAGCAGGTGGAGTTAATGCTAAGAGGGCCTGAATTTCTGTCCTTGCTGTTCTATCCAAGGGTGATCTGAGCAGCACACAGAGGTTTCCCACCCTGAGGAGCAGGAAGGGAGAAATGTCAGTTTGCTTGTTTTGATCTTGGGCTTGCCTTTGAGCGTAAAGGTCTCACGTTGCAGTGCCACCGTGCTGACTTGCCCTGAAGCCTAAGGCTACAGATGCAATTGCCTGGTGAGACTTAAGGCTGGTGGGAGGGCTTGGAGCTCTCTGCCTTGATTCCAACTAGTTAAATCCAAATGGCTAACAGCAGGGCAGTGGCAGCTAAGCACTCCAACGTGAGCTAGCTGCCAGTGCGTTCACTTAGTGTCCTGGATAGGTCTTGCAGTATACAGAGTAAGGTGCCTCAAAGTGGAGTGCTCGCCTCCATGGGCCCCTGCAGCTCCTCTGGCCTCTTGACTAGAGGAACGCGTTTTTGTGTAGGACGTGTTCCTCTTGTACTCAGTTCAGAGAGCTGGCAAGCGTTGCGTCTTCCCCTCTTACCCAGGAGCACAGGATGACCTGAAGAAGGTGACCAAGATAGCCTACTCCATGGTGAAGCAGTACGGGATGGTGGCCAGCATCGGGCAGGTCTCCTTCCCAGACTTGGAGAGTGCATCTGGAATTGGTCGGCGCCCTTTCAGCCAAGGACTTCAGCAAATGATGGACCACGTAAGGCCGCCCCTGGCTCCGTGTTCCCTTTTTTCTTTGTTTTTGCAGTTCACTGAAAAATGCAAGTAGCTTGCACTCAGATACTTTGTATTTGTTTTAGCAATTAAGTAGTAAATTCTTGCAACTGAGCAAGAATCTATTGTTACATTGTGTTAGGACTATTCAGTGAGCCATTAAGAGCAGGCAAAATCATGTAAAGCTGTAAGTTCAGCACAGTAGCACTGTGCTGCCTGGAGCTGCACTGAGTGGCTATGAAATATCCTGTAATGTGTAAAACTGAAAGCTGCATTTATAATTCCAGTATGGACAAAGCCCTGTGGAGCTGGGAGGCAGAAGGAGGTGCAAATGTGACCTTTGCAGAGAAGGAGAAAGAAAGATTTTTGGGAGGCTGGTGTAGTTGTGGAACTGTGGACAAATACCAGGCTAGGGAAAGGTTCTCCTATGTGAAGGTCTTTCCAGGCCCTGAGTAGTCCCATGTGTATCTAAGCAGGCCTTTGCAATGTTTAGACCACAAGAAGCATGTGACTTGAAATCTCAGTTGCACAATTTAAATGTTTCCAGTTTCTAGGTCAGAGAGGCTTTCTAACCCAAATGGCTGACTGAAAAATACTAGCCTGTGTTTTGACAGGAAATTGGACTTTCCTTGATGCAAAAAAAAAAAAAAAAAAAAAAAACCACTTTACTGTAGTTGGGAAGTCAAATACCTGGAAAGTGAAAAGCTGTTTGGGAAGCACTATGATTATGCTTCCCTGGGATTTGTTGTGCCAGTGGAAGAGTTTACCGTTGCTTATCATAAATACTCTTTTGCTCTTATTTCAGAAGGTTTATATGTATTTTCTACCAGTGGGAAGCCCTTTCTGCCTAGCTCAGTTTGCAGATTCCATCCCTTAGTACTTTTCAGGTCTGTCCACATGTTACGTTCCCTGCCACCTGTGCTCCGAATCTCTCCTTGTTGCTCTCTCCTCCTAGGAAGCAAAGGTGCTGGTGGCTCAGGCTTACAGACGCACAGAGAAACTCTTACTGGACAACCGGGACAAGCTGCAAGCAGTAAGCATTTTACTGATGTTTCTGGCCTTGCTACTTTGTGCTCTGTAGCTTGGCTGGTGTAGTGTGGTCTGTGTGGTTTTAGGAAGTCTTGCAGTGGGGGTGCTGGGGCTTGTTCCCACTGTTGGCATGAGTTACTGTTCACTGTAGATCCCTCAGATTAGGAGTGAGCATAGGGAAGAATATGTGCCTTCTCCAGCAGTGGATAGTCTGCCTCCTGACATCAGCTGGTATTTGCAGGGTAGAGGAGGAAGAGTTGCTCTGTCCAGGAGCTGGATGGAGGTGAGTGAAAGCTAGAATTCGCCTCCCTCATCTGCACTTCTTTGCTAGCCTCTTGGCAGTGTACTTTCCTGGAAAGCACAGTGGCCGTTCCTGTGGAGCCTGCGAAGCTCCTCCTGCCAGGTTCTGTAGGGGTACAGGAATCGGGTGGACAATTTCTAGGGATGGTGGAAAAAACACAGGACTTGTCACCTCAGTTGACTGGTGCTGGCTCAGGCCCTCGAGTGACTCCAGGCAGTTCTCACCTGCCAGCTCCTTGGCACCTGCTGTACTGAGGAGTCCCTGTTGCAGGGCTAGAGCTTTGCCTCCTTCCTTTTGTGTCCTGAGTGTTGCCTAGCCAATCACCCTAGCGCGTCCCCACCTTTCTGCCCTGGAGCTCTGTACCTATCCCTCAGGGCTGGGCCAGGCCTGTGATGCAGCTCTCTATATAAATGCTTGATCTTCCCTTCAGAAGTCTAGTCTGTAGCATCCAAAATGACAAGGAGCCAACTCAGTGTTGCATGTTTTGCAAATCAAACAACCCTTTTCCTCAAGTCGTCTTAATTAAAAAGCACGCACACACGTGTACCTACACACATGCATGCAACAAAACACCTCCATCCACCCGACTGCAGGACACTCTTCCATGCATAGTAAAGGAGCCAGAAGTTGCTTGCTCAGACACTGTGCTGCTGCCCATATCACAGCAGGACAGCGCTCTGGGAGCGCTCTCAAGACAGGTGTCGTGACGGGGTCTCCTCCCTCCAGGCCTCCTCTATTCTGATGCTTCCGTTTAGCAGCAGTCAGACATTTGCTGAAGGCTGATGATGGAAAAACTTTTAAGTTAAGCCAAAATATCTACAGAGTAAACGTTTTGGTTGCCAGATCAGTGTGTCATATCTTGTTAGCAGAGTTGAGCAGTTGCATGTTTTTGACAGCCACCTGCTGCTCAAATGTGGCCCTTCTGTTGGCACAGGGGCCAGAGGGTTCTGTCCTGGAGAGCACCTTCTAATGACCTTCAGCCCATGTCTGCAGGACCAGATGGCTCTGTTACGTCTTTGTGTTACGTTATCGGTGTGCGGAGGGGAGGGTCTGGCTCTGGTGGTCTTTGCTGTTACTCTGGCGTCTTACACAGGCAGTGCCACAGGTGCCATGACAGGAAGGGTACCTCTGATTGTCCCTGGAGTTCTGACTCGCCAAATCATTGCCCAGAGTTTGCCTTATTGTCTCCACTCATGCTGTGTATTCCTGGCCAGCAGTGCTCTTATAGAAGGTGCCAGCTGCCTAGAGAACTTTGTGCTAGCTGCAGCAGGCTTTCAGGTTACACCATCTGTAGCGCGATAGCCAGGGGTCTGTTCACTGTGGTCTCCAGCACGTGCTGCGTCCAGATGTTGAGATGTGAATTGAGCTGGCAGGAAGAGGAGTTCAGATCAGTTCAGGGAGGCTGTTCTCAAGCCTCTGTGCCTCATTATGCCTTGTTTACTCTTTCTAGCTGTCTAACGCCCTCCTGGAGAAAGAAGTGATAAATTATGATGACATTGAAGCTTTGATTGGGCCTCCCCCTTATGGGCCAAAGAAAATGATAGCTCCCCAGAGCTGGCTTCAAGCGGAGAGAGACAAGCAAGAGACGAGAGATGAAGAGATGCCCCAGCAGCCGCCAAACCACGAGGAGGAGGAGGAACCACGTCTGAGACCAGTATGAAGCCCAGCCCTGGTGTGGAATGGGAGGACTCTAAAGGCTTCTTCCAAATACAGACCCCTTCCCTTCTCAGCTTCGGAATCAAAGATACTGAGCAGGGAATCTCTGTGCTGCTGTTACCCAAAAATTAAGGGATGGTGATGTTGGCTCCTGTAACGAGCTGTTCCCTGCAGGAAGGAGAACTCCTTAGGATTTTGAAATTGATTCTCGGCAGGATAGTGGTGATTAGGAGTTGGGTAAGTCTAATCTGCTGGAAGGATTTCTTGTGCACAGGAGCAGTGTAGATGTTCTTAGGGGTGAAAGATCCTGTGGAGTCGTCGTAAGCCACCTCTAGCTGTGCCAAGTTGCGTAGCAGGAGTGCACTGCCATTCCCTTCAGTGTTAGAATGGTCAGTGTAGGGCAATGCCTCTGAGTCTCAGGGCCGGCTAGGGTGCTGCAGTTATGTGACTCCGCTGTAACCTGTGATCTTCTCTGCTGCTGAACATAAAGTATCAACTGAAAAAAAAGAGACGTCACTAGAATAAATTGTCTCTACTGTGCTGCTGTGTTTGTAGAATATGTCAGGATACGGACATGTGTTTTGGCATGTATGAAGCTTATTATAGCTATGGAGTTGTATAGGACGTGGGCTTGTTTCTGCTAGCCAACAGTTTGTACTCAGTTTTTATACCAAGTGTTTCCCAAGCAAAGATTGAGAAACCTCATGGCCAGAACCCAGCATGACCCAGCAGTGTGGTGTTAGAAACTAGCACTGCAGAGAATGGTTCTTAGTATTGCATTGGACCACATAACCAGCGCTGGTTCCTGGAGAGGTGGTGTCAGTTAATGTGAGCAAAAGCAGGTGTGTTCATTGGAGAGCCTCTGTAAAATGCTGACAGTTGCTGTCTTCATCTGCATAGTTCTTGCAAAAGCAGCTATGATGAAAGGGTTGACTGCCGTTCAGCAAGGACAGCATTAAAATGATCGATGGTGCCTGGTGTGCTCTGGCTGGATAAGGCTCCTTTAGGAGGGATTGTTGGCTTGGATTATTCCATAAGGCTTTTCTGCAACCCTGAAGACCCCAGCCTAAGTTCAGTCCCTGGCAGTTTTCAACTCCCAGCCCTCAGGCCTTAATCATAGTTACCAGTCTGCTGCTCATTGAGTTATGCTGGAGCTGAGAGCCTCTGTCGTTTCCCTCCTGCTGGTGAGGAGGGCGTCCTGCCAGGCATCAGCTCTGTGCGTCTCAGCACAGAGCCACCTGCACGTGCAGGACCCCTTCGTGTACTGCGGTGCTGTGCTGTCACCTGGCCTGGCAGCACTGGTTGTGCATGCCCAGGGCGGGGGTGGTTTCCCTTGTTTTTAGGGGCAGGCATGCTTTTCTTCTAAAGTAGGGTGGTACTTTGTTCTTCCTTCCAAACTGGTTTGTTTCTTTGCAAGGCATTCATTCTTTGAATTCACTTTTTTTTTTTCTGGCAGCAAATGAAATTTGAAGTGTTCTTTGATCTTATTTAAAAAAACACACACACACACACACACACACACACACACACACACACACACACACACACACACAGAAAACAAAATCATAGCTGTGTTCTGGGCTGTCTCAATAAACCCTTTGATTTGGGGACTCAGTTCTGTGAAGCTGAGTGTGACTATGCTAACAGTGATAGGCTGGGACACTTCATTAAGGAAAAGCCTGCTCTGTGCGGGTTCCTCTGCTCAGTGGCTTCGCAGGCACAGCCGGCGTGGCCATGCCATCTAGCGGCACGCTGTTGCTCCCTGAGCCGACGGCAGCATCTGGGTTCTGCAAAGGTGGATTGTCGGCCAGCTCCTCGTAGCCGGTTCCCCAGCCTCAGTGTCCTGCTGCATGGGAAACATGAACCTTGTTATGAACCGGGAAAGGTGCCTGTGGCAGAGCATGGCCGTCGTGCGCGGCGCTGGGGGAAGCGTGGGGCTTGCCGAGGGGAGCGTGGCCCCGCGCAGCCCTGCAGGAACTGGTGCGCTCGCGGACGGCACCTCTGCTCGGCTGCGGGCTGGAGGGAAGCGATCGCACAGTGCCCTGGCCGGCTGAGGGAGGAGAGGTGCCTGTTCAGCGGCTGCCCGCCAGTGTCCCATGCCCTGGGCCTGTGTCCTGCTCAGGCAGGTGAGACGGGCGTGGGTGTGGACCGGGCTGTGCTCGGTCCGGGAGCCGCGGCCCGTGTCCCGAGGCAGGAGGCCGTGGTGGTGGGGGGGGAGGGGGGTGTCGTCTCTTCACTTCTTTCCGCGCGGGCCCTTTAAGCGGCGCCATGTCTAGTACGGGCGCGGTGAAGCCGGCTGCCAGGCCTCGCGGAACCTTCGTCCTGATTGGTCGCCGCTCCAGCTATCCCAGCGTGCTCGGCGGCACCGCTTCCTTTTCCGGTCGGCCATTTTCGGTGGCGGGAGGTGAGTCCGGGGCGCCGCTGCGGCCGGGGGGGCGCCATCCGCCGCCATCCGCCGCCCGGGGGCCGCGGCCCGGGCCGGGCTGTGCTCGGGGCCCTGCGCGGAGCCCGGGGCTGCGCGGCGGACCGGCGCCGGGCCCGGATGGGGCGTCTCGGGGGCTCTGATGGGGCCGGGAGGAGAGGGCGGCCCGGCCCAGCCCGCCGCCCTCACGGCCCTGCCCCTGTCCGCAGGCCTGAGCAGCCATGGCGCCCAGCCGCAATGGCATGATCCTGAAGCCGCACTTCCACAAGGACTGGCAGCGGCGAGTGGCCACCTGGTTCAACCAGCCCGCCCGGAAGATCCGCAGGTGAGCGCCGGCCGCCGCCGGCCGGGGGTCACGGAAGTACCGCGGGTTTCGCTTAAGCTTTTCCTAGACTTTATTTGGGCAAAGGACGAGGCGCTTGTGGGGTGCGGGGTGCCCGGCCGGGTTTGGCAGCAGCGCGTGTGGTGGCAGCTGCAGTCAAGTGATGAGAAGTCTCCGGAATCGCTGTACCACGTTGATGATTCCCTTGAACCCTTGTATATCTGATGACTGCGGCTGCATAGACGCACGTATCGCTCTCGGCTGTTAGGCCAGCCCTGGGTTGGCTCTCGAGAGATGCCCGGGCAGCAGGTGCTGCCCAGAAGGGAGCTCGGTTGGCTTTTTACAGGTGACAGATCCAACAGAAACGTTATCTCCCTGATTGTTTGTCCCCTTCCAGGAGGAAGGCTCGTCAAGCAAAGGCTCGCCGCATCGCCCCGCGTCCCGTGGCTGGGCCCATCCGGCCTATCGTGAGGTGCCCTACTGTTAGGTACCACACTAAAGTCCGTGCTGGTAGAGGCTTCAGCCTAGAAGAGCTTAAAGTAAGTACGGAGGATTGATCCTGAAGTTAGTGTGTTCTGATGCCTTAAAGCTGGTTGGTTTGTTCATTGTAAGTAGAAGTTGTGACTTGGTTCAGTTCTGCTTTCCTCAGGGAATAGAGCTGGAGCTCGCTTGTCCTGTCGTCTGGTTCTGTATGTAGGCGATGTGTAAGTAGCTGTGGCTTGCTGAAGCATCAGGATGTGCTCAAGCTGGCTGGGACAGCGTTTAGCTAGGGGGAAACTTCTGATTTTGTTGCCTGTAAGGGGTAAAATTAAATGTTTTTGTGTACCTCTCTGTAACTGGGATGGGGGAGCAATAGCGTGTGTCAAAGTGAAAGGCTGGTTGAAAAGTAAATATCAGTCTGCGTGGTCAGACTGTCAATTAAAAATCTGATTCTGATAGAGCCTTAATTAAGACTCCTAAGCCTCTTAAAAAAAAAAAAAACCTGCTTTTTGTTGAATACTTTTGTTTCCTTGTGAGACGTTTTATGCATATTCTACAGGATTTAGCCTGTGTGAACCCATTTGTGCTGTGGAACAATTAAACCGTGATCAGCTCATTTGTAACAGAAGTAAATGGTGTTGTGCCAAGACACGTAATAATCCTGCTGGGTTTTTCATGTGAGCTACAAGTTGGCTTAGCAGTACTGAAACCGTGGGAAGCGTTCAGTGCCTTACCCTTGCTTCAAGAAAAGGTCCTCTTATAAGGTCTTCTCAGGCGTGTTTCTTAGCTGCTGAGCTGCTAAACGCTAGAACGTGGTGACCTGCAGAACCCACCACGTATTCCCACATATTGGGCAGGAATGAATGTTAATGTTTGCTGGCAGCCAGCATCCGCAATCTCCTCTTGTGCGTTTGGTATCTAATTAAAATATTTATAACAGTGACATTAGTGCATTGAAGCAGTAAAATTGTTCTTCTGAATGCTAAGTGCTGCATTACTTTGTGTTCTGCTGTTATCTGAAAATTAAAACCAAAATGGTACGTAGGTAATTTTTATCTTTTAAACAGAAAATGAGATTATTTTTTGTTTAAGAACTTTTTTCCACTTCTTCTGTAAAGGGTGCTTCTGGTATTCAGTTATCCACAGTTATCCGAGTCCCAACTTCATAAATTTCTCGCTAGCACGTATCAGAGTGTAAGCGTCCCACTCATAATCAGCTCTGGGGTTGCACTTCCCTGTCTTGAGAGAATCCATCTGCAAAAACTATGTAGTATAAGGTGCGTGTGATGTTTTAACTACTGAAGGACACTTTGCTGCGTGTATCGTAGTTCAGTGCCTTTTGCCAGACCATCACGCTGCTGATGGGCCGCAGGGTCAGATGATGACGCTTTCTCCGGAATCTCTGCAGGCTGTGATGACTGTACTTGAACCCTTTTCTGGCTGATGACCAAAGCGGCTCCCTTCAGTAGCGCACTGGCATTAGGCGTTCTTGAATACTGACAGTGCGTAATTTCTCTTTAGCTGGCTGGCATTAACAAAAAGTTTGCCCGGACTATTGGAATCTCTGTGGATCCCAGGCGACGTAACAAGTCTACAGAGTCCCTGCAAGCCAACGTGCAGAGACTGAAGGAGTACCGCTCCAAGCTTATCCTCTTCCCACGGAAGCCTTCTGCACCTAAGAAAGGAGATAGTTCTGTAAGTACTTGACTGTTTTTTTTTTAAAAAAAAAAAAAAAAAAACTAACAACAACCACCACACACGCCTCACAGAATTTGTTTCAGATAGCTTTTGCAGAGATTTGGTTATTAGCTTGTCTTTCTGGTGCTTTGGTGTGCAGTCAAAAAGCATTTTCAGACGCTTTTCGGAACATAAGCTTCCTAGATGGGGAGGAGCCCTTTCCTGGGAGGGCCGCCTTGTTGCCCGTGCATCTATGTAGAGGATGTCTGAGCGCAGTACAAGGCAGGGCCTGATGAGAACTGATTTCTACAACAATCTCTTGTGTTATAAGCTGCTTTGGGCTACTTGGAGCACAGTGACGCTTTGGAATGGCTTTAGACATAGGGACTGCTAGGCTACTGAGGAGGTGCAGCTCAGATTTGGGGCTGAACTGCTTGGGTGGTCTTGGTCCCTGGGATGCTTTGATCTTTGCCTAACCAGTTGAATTTGAGTTTGTGAGGCAAAATTGTCAAGAGTAGCTGAAAAGTCTGTTGTCTGGGATACCTATTGTGCTGTGGTAAGTATTGCATAGAAAAGGTACGGAAGGCAAGCACCAAGTATTTTCACTTGTGTAACTTAGTGAAACTCGGTGATTAAGTTCACTCTGTGAAGATCGTTGCTGTTGACTTAAAAAATGTTTTTTGCTGGAATCTCAGCAAGATTCAGAGTAGAGTTGGCTTTCCTTGTCCGTTCTTGCTCTAACTGTGAAAAATGCCTTCTTCCTGTGGGATGTACAGATACTGAAATGACAGGTGGTGTGCTCAGGCTAACCTTCAGTCATCAGGAGATGAGTCAGTCCTGAGCTTAACTGTAGTACAGTCCACAGAGAGAGAGTCAGACCTCACTTGGACTGCTTTTTCAGAACAGGGTGAGGAAGGATTTTTAGCATCTTACGCTGGTCGAACACAAAAGTTTTGCTGAACGTGTCAGTGTAATGATTTTTAAGTAGGGAGGGATGCTCCTTTTCATCTGACTTGTGGGACTGGCAGAAGTATGGACATGAGGATCCTGAAGTTGAACCTATCTTTGATGCCAGTGGTGTCTCCTTTCTTCCGGGCAATCTGTAGTCTAAACTTCCTGAGGAGGTTGGTGTGTGCACTTGGGTGCACATGAATATAAAATGGGTTTTTCCAAACTGCTGATTAGCGTATAAAACTTTCCCAAACTCACTCTATTCCAGTTTTAAATTGGTTAGCAATGCAGACCTGTAAATTAAATCTAACACAGTTTTCAGCTTGCATGCTCCAGTCCGGTTTCGATACCAGTAGATTCAGATATTTGCATCTGGGATCCCTTTCAGTTTTTTTATTTGAAATTTGTAGTTTAAACTTAAATAGTTGATTTCTTCATTTTTGTGCAATTCCATAGTCATACAAGAAGCTGAAATCACCCTTAGATGGAATTGTTGTGGAATACACCGAGTAGTCAAAACTAAAAATGGCATAGGAGATTTCAACGCTTTTCTAGCTGGCAGAACTACTGAAAAGCTGCTGCTGCTCTGGCCGGATCCATGCTGACTCATGGTCAGACAAAAATGCAGGTTGTTGATACAAGGCGTCTGTGCCGGATGCTTTCTTACAGCAGTGCTAATGAAGTGTTGATTTCTTTTCCAGTCGAGGATAGTTAACCATGTGTTTAAGCCAGGTAGCCGTGTACAAAGCATCTTTTAAATCTAAGTACTAGACTGAAAAGTGTTAATAACTGCTCTAGCAGATGCTTGCTAGGTTGTTTGTGTAGGGTTTTTTGTTTTTGTTTTTTTCTTCTCTCCTGAAAATAATGTGTTTTTCCCCTCTTGTTATGCAGGCTGAGGAACTCAAGATGGCGACTCAACTGTCTGGACCAGTTATGCCCATCAGGAACGTAAGTGTAGCTGTAAATTGTGTGCTTTGTGTGATACGGTTGAGACTTAAACTTACTGGAGAGGATTTTCTTTTCACTGCTCTATATCTAAGGGTTGCTGTCTTCCCATCTTGGATCAAAAAACCAAGAACAGGTCAGACTTGTCCTTGTGTTTTGCCAAGAGCGTAACTTGAGCTGTTTGCAACACTGAGAAACCAGACTGCAAAGAACTATTTGGAGCTCCACTAAACTTCTTATCAACTCAGGGGGTCCCGAAACTGTGAACTGTGGTGACTGGAGCTTTTCTCTGGACCAAGACAACACGTGGACTGGGAATAATCATATATTCCAGTTTTGTCCCGAGTCAGCTATGGGAGAAGCATAGCTGTGTACACAGTCCAGAGAAGGCCAAGGTGGAACTTGCATGAAAATCCACCAAAATTGCCAGATGAGGGCTCAGGTTAAAACATGTTGCCTAAGCATCTGCAGTGCACGTCCGTGCTCATTGTTGCCTCCCCCAGGCAGGAGGGATATTTGCCCACTTGTATCTTTGCGAAGGAGCTTGTGCCGCAGCAGATGTTGGGGCACTTCTGGGTTGCCATCTGCAGTGGTGGAGGGGTGTACGCTGGCAGCCTGCAGCCTAACAGCCCAGGCAGGGCGAGATTGTCGTTTCTGTCTCAAAAGCCTTGCTGTTACTTCTGAACAGTGATGTAGGTCGTGCACCGCAAACCTGACTAAGATTTCGCTTTGTGCCTGTTTTTCCCCTAGTGTTTCTGGTCTTGTGCTGACGTGCAGTGGGAAATTAGGAGCTGGTTGAAAGGAGGTGTCTGGTGGAGTGGTGATAAGGGCAGGGCCTGTAGATGGCATAAATTCTGTATTCTTAATGGCATCCTGGAGCTAGTGTAAAACCATGTAGTGAGAATAATTGTGTTAAGCCTTATAAATACTGTCTTCTGTGGGAGCCTCTGATGTATAGTCTGACTGTCTGGCTCTTGCTCCCACTAGGTTTTCAAAAGGGAGAAGGCTCGCGTTATCTCAGAAGAAGAGAAGAACTTCAAGGCCTTTGCCAGCCTGCGTATGGCCCGGGCCAATGCCCGCCTCTTTGGAATTCGTGCTAAACGCGCCAAAGAAGCTGCAGAGCAGGATGTGGAGAAGAAGAAATGAACTATTCTCCCTAGAACTGTCAATAAAAACATGTAGAAATGTAACGGTGTGTGGTGTCTTCTTAGGGCAAACATAGAAGGGACGGAGGATTTGGCTCTCTGTTTCCCTCTGCGCCAGTCTGTTGTGCTGCAGCGCGTCCAGAGCTGCACGGGAACTCGCAGGCAGTTTGTTGGTGCAGTTTGTGGGCAGCTATGCGTAGAGGGACAGAGTCTGGGGGAGTCACTGTTCAGACATGGGAAGTTCCACTTGCTGTGATAATAGGCTAGAAATTTCTGTGAAAGCAGCAAGTGAATAAACAAACACCTTCCCTGTGGCCTTGTGCCGCTCCCTTCAGGGAGGCTTGTTTGCTTCGTCTTCTGGGACGGAGTGCGGGCTTCCTACTTCATCAGAGCTTAACAGAGTCTGACTTGGCTTGTGAAGGGCAGCTTAGCTGAGCTGTGCCGCTGTATCCAGACAGTTGTACCCAGGCCTTCCTCTCTGGGAAGCCCCTTGTGTTGCTGGAAACTTCCATGCTGATTGCTTGCCTTTTCCCAGAAGCTGGGGTATTGGTAGGATGTGTGACTGGACTAGGTGATTTCTGAGGAAATGGGGGCTCTGTTGCTCAGCTTCAGCATTCAAGGGGATGTACAAAATGACATCATGACGTTGCACTTGAGGTATTGTGCTTCCTTTAAGAAGTGCAGCATTTAACCAACCTGGTGGGTTCAGAAAGGAGAAAGTCAAGGCTTTCCAGAACTACTGCCTCAGTAACAGACTGGCTTTGTTTCACCTGCTTCCCACCTCACTGCCCTGCGTTTGCGTGTGAGTGTGTGATTGTTTCAGGTTTAGTATCATTTCCGCACCTCTGCATGTGGCTCTTTGTGAGACAGAGTAGTTAGCTCTGTTGTGAAACGTGGGACGTCTCAGGGGGCATGCCATCCTTGAGCGCTCGGCGTGCTTTGGTGAGCTGTTTGCCCAGCATGTCTCATCTAGGGAGTGGCTCTCACCACCCAGCCGGGGCCAAGATGACCGGGGGTCTCAGCCGAAGCAGTGACCTGCTTTCCCTGGCCAGCCTAAAGTGTTGTCAGCAGATGACTCGCTGCATTTACGTCCTGTGATAGAGGCTGCCGAGGCCGGGGCGCGCCGCTATTGCGGAAGGGTGGCAGAGCAGGGGGCCGGCTGCTGCACTTTGGGGTGCCTCTGCGATGCTCGGCAAGGCTGGCAGCCACGGTTCCCTGCTCCCAGGTTTTCAAGGGGCGCAGTGGAAAGCCGGACGTGTTCCCTGGCCCGTGGGCTGTGCTTGCTCCCGCTTGCCGCTGGGTGGAGCAGAGTCCCGATACCGGACTGCACAGCCCGGCACGGTGCTGCCCTGGGCGCCCGTGGGGCAGTGAGCAGCTGCCCTGGGCCCTCCCCGCTTCAGCTCAGCCCTTCGCGCTGCTCAGATGAACCTTTAAGTTGTTTCCTTGGGCAAATGCTGGGGTGGCCTCAGAGCCCAGCCCTTTCCTGGGGAAGCGGGCAGGGGGCTCTGGCTGGCCCTGGTGGCTGCCCTGAGGCCGCGGGCCTGCACGCCGCGGGCCAGCGACCGATGCGGGGCTGACGGAGCGTGATGGGTCATGGGGCAACGCCTGCGGCGCAGCGTTGGCGCGATGCGGCCCACTCCCGGGCAGCGCTCGCGCAGCCCCTTTGCTGGCTAATCGGATCTGGGGCCGTTCTGCGGCTTCACTGGGTTGCAGTCACCCATGCCAGGAAAACTGAGTCATTTGTATTCATTAGCAGTCCCACGTCAGAAACTCGGGGTGGCGTGCTGCGAAGGGCTCTGGAGCAGGGGCAGGGCTGCGGGCTGGAGCCCCCCGCGCCGCTGGATGAACCGGAGGTTGCTCCAGCCGAAGGGCAAATCCTGCCTCCCCGCGCGGGCTCGGCCGGTCCCTGCCGCGGGGCCGGCGAGAGCCGCTGAGCGTGCCGGCCGTGCTGTTCGCGGCGAGGGTGGCCTACTTCTGCCGCACGGGCCGGGGATTAGCTCCCAAAGCCCGGGTCTCTGCAGTGCCCTCCACGCTCATTAGCCCTATCTGCCTTTTAATGCCTCCAAATACGGGCTAATTGCATCATCCTTCAAAAAGCTGATCTGACAGCGCTGCAGCGCTTGGAGTGACGCGTGCCTGCGAGGGGGGTGCGTGCAGGGGGAGCCCCAGGAGGCGGCCGGGTGCCCGGGGGTCTGGGTGCCCTAGGAAGATGCTGATGCACGGCGGGCTACATGGCAGCTTTGGGGCACCCCTGTCCCTGCGACGGGGCCAGCCGCGCCACGCCAAGCCGGCGGCGGCGGGCGCAGGGGGATGGCGTGTGTGGGACGCTGGGCGCCTGGCAGAGCCGCGGGTGGCACCGGGCAGGCCGTGGGCTGCCCCAGCACCGAGCAGCTGGGTGACAGGGCCAGGGCCGTGGGGCGTGCGGGGCCGGGCGCTGCAGGGCGCACGCGGGGCTCGCCGGGCGCCGGGGGCCCGGCTCAGGCCCGGGGCCCGCCCGCCGCTGCGCTCTGCTCCGGCGCCGGCAGCGAGGCGGTTAACGGAGCTTGTAGTCTCCCTCTTAGGGCTCCGCTCCCGAACTGCAGCTTGAGTCAGTTGTGTGGAGGTGGCAGGCGGCGCGGCGGCTCCGGCTGGCACACCGGCTCCGGCTGGCACGCCGGCCCGCCGAGCCCTCGGCCCCGGCGCATGCGGAGCCGGCGCGAGGCCACCGGGCGCCAGGTGAGCGGGACGGGGCGGGTGACCAGCGCCCCCCCAACCAGGGTGCCAGCGGGTGCCCGCGGTACCGGGGAAGGGGCGATGCCCGCCGGGGCACCGGGCAGCAGCACCATGTGCCGGGGAAGGGCAGGACCCGGCGTGACTTCGCTGGGAAACTTTGGCCAGGCGGCATCGCCTCGGCACGAGCCGGAGCTGCTCCGCCGCGAGCCCCCGCCGGCAGAGCCGGGCAGAGCCCGGTGGTGGGCACAAGCTGGGGCTGGGGCTGGCAGAGCCCCGCGGCGCAGGCAGGCACCCGGAGGGTGCGCAGGGTGCAGGGAGGGGGGTTGCTGCGCCCTGGTGCCTGCGGGCACCCAACCTCGCCCAAGTGCCCCTTCCCAACGGCCTGGGTGCCCCGGGGTGCCCCGGCGAGACTGGGAGAGCCAGCGGCTGCATGGGCAGCATGGGCAGTGCCGTGGGGCTGGCGGGTGCACGGGGGGGACGCGGGCAGTGCCGTGGGGCCGGCGGGTGCACGGGGGGGACGCGGGCAGCAGCCGTGGGGCTGGCGGGTGCACGGGGGGGACGCGGGCAGTGCCGTGGGGCTGGCGGTTGGACGGGGTGGGGCACGGGCAGTGCCGTGGGGCCGGCGGGTGCACGGGGGAGCGCGGGCAGCAGCCGTGGGGCCGGCAGGTGATCGGGGGACACAGGCAGTGCCGTGGGGCCGGCGGGTGCACGGGGGGGCGCGGGCAGTGCCGTGGGGCCGGCGGGTGGTCGGGGGGCGCGGGCAGTGCCATGGGGCCGATGGGTGCACGAGGGGGACGCGGGCAGTGCCGTGGGACCAGCGGGTGCAGGGGGGGGACGCAGGCAGTGCCGTGGGGTGGCGGGTGGTCGGGGGAGGCGGGCAGTGCCATGGGGCCAGCGGGTGCAGGGGGGGGACGCGGGCAGTGCCGTGGGGCCGGCAGGTGCACGAGGGGGACGCGGGCAGTGCCGTGGGGCCGGCGGGTGCACGAGGGGGGCATGGGCAGTGCCATGGGGCTGGCGGGTGCAAGGGGGGCCCAGGCAGCAGCCGTGGGGCCGGCGGGTGGTCAGGGGGCGCGGGCAGTGCCGTGGGGCCGGCGGGTGCATGGGGGGGACTCAGGCAGTGCCGTGGGGCCAGCGGGTGGTCGGGGGACGCGGGCAGTGCCGTGGGGCCGGCGGGTGCACGGGGGGGACGCGGGCAGTGCCGTGGGGCCGGCAGGTGCACGAGGGGGACGCGGGCAGTGCCGTGGGGCCGGCGGGTGCACGGGGGGGACGCGGGCAGTGCCGTGGGGCCGGCGGGTGCACGAGGGGGACGCGGGCAGTGCCGTGGGGCCGGCGGGTGCACGAGGGGGGCATGGGCAGTGCTATGGGGCTGGCGGGTGCAAGGGGGGCCCAGGCAGCAGCCGTGGGGCCGGCGGGTGGTCAGGGGGCGCGGGCAGTGCCGTGGGGCCGGCGGGTGCATGGGGGGGACTCAGGCAGTGCCGTGGGGCCAGCGGGTGGTCGGGGGACGCGGGCAGTGCCGTGGGGCCGGCGGGTGCACGGGGGGGACGCGGGCAGTGCCGTGGGGCCGGCAGGTGCACGAGGGGGACGCGGGCAGTGCCGTGGGGCCGGCGGGTGCACGGGGGGGACGCGGGCAGTGCCGTGGGGCCGGCAGGTGCACGAGGGGGACGCGGGCAGTGCCGTGGGGCCGGCGGGTGCACGAGGGGGGCATGGGCAGTGCTATGGGGCTGGCGGGTGCAAGGGGGGCCCAGGCAGCAGCCGTGGGGCCGGCGGGTGGTCAGGGGGCGCGGGCAGTGCCGTGGGGCCGGCGGGTGCATGGGGGGGACGTGGGCAGTGCCGTGGGGCCGGCGGGTGCATGGGGGGGGGGCCGCGGGGGGCGCGGGCAGCGGCCGGGTGCGTGCTGCATCCCGTGGGACGACCAGGCTGCGGCTCACCCTGCTCTGCTTCGACACCTCGCAGGACCCCGCGCGGCCACCTGGGACAGGAAGCGGCCGTCCCGCCTCGGAGAGGGGCCCCGGCGTCCCCTCCGCCCGCGGGGCCGTCCCAGCCGGGGACCAGCGTCGCTGCCCCGCGAGCCCCCACCGGGCGCCTCGCGCGGCCCCGCGACAGCTCCGGGCGCGAGGCCGGGCAGAGAGGGGCGACGTGCCCCGGGCATGCCGGGCGCCCGCCGGGCTCGCTGAGGCCGAGGAGGGCAGCGGCCGCCCCGCGCCCCCCGCGTGCCCTTGGCCCAGGGGGCCGCCTGCCGCGCGTCGCCCCCGGCCGCCCCCCGCGCCGCGGCCGCCATGAGCGAGGCGCCCGAGCTGGCCGCCCAGGCCCCGCTGGCCGTGCTCTCCAAGGTGGAGCTGCGGGTGAGCTGTAAGCACCTCCTGGACCGCGACACCCTCAACAAGTCGGACCCCTGCGTCCTGCTGCTCATGCAGTCCCAGGGCCAGTGGATGGAGGTAGGCTGGGCCGGGGGCTCCGGCACCGCTGGGGGTGAGGGGGGGTCCCCATCCTGCCATGGGGACGGGGACAGGAGTGGGGTCAGCCCCCGCCAGACTGCGACCCCACGGGGCAGGAACCGCGGGCAGGGGGCAGGGCAGAGAGCAGGGCGCGGGGTGCGAGGTGCAGGGCGCGGGGTGCACCGGCTGCAGGGTAAATGCAGGATGCAGAGCGCAAGGAGCTGGGTGCTGGGTGCACAGGGTGCGGGCATGATGCAGGGCACAGGGTGCACGAGGTGCAGAGCAGGATGCAGGGGGCAAGGGGCAGGGAACAGGGTGCGCAGGGTGCATGCAGGATGCAAGGTGCAGGGTGCTGTGGGACCCTCGGGCAGCGTGCAGGGACAGCAGGGACTCCTGGGTCAGGGCGAGTTTCCCAGGGCTCAGCGGCTCCGGCAGGGCCAGGGAAGGGGGGTGCCACAGCGCGTGGGTCCAGCTGCCCCGTGCCAGGGCCAAGCACTGCGTTGGCCACCCCTGGGGCAGCTCGGGGCTTGGGGAGGGCAGCAGGGCCAGCTGGGCTGCCGCCCACCCCTCTGCACGCGCCCCTCCGCGTGCCCCGGCGCAGCGGGGGTCCGGCGCCCACGCGAGCTCCTCTCCATCGCTCCCCCCGCATCGGCTCCTGGCCGGCTCCAGCAGCGCCGCGCTCGCTAATCGCCGCTGCTCAGCCGGCAGATTTAGTGCTAAATCCCTTCTGCGTGTAATCGACTCCGCTCGCCGGAGCCCGGCCAGCCGGGGCGGGGGCGAGCGGGCGCCGCTGTGCCACGCTGCGCCCCGCCGCGCCGAGCTACCCCGTGGCATCCTGCGCCGCGCACACGCGGAGGGGCCGAGGCGGCGGGGAGCCCGGGCGGCCGGCCGTGTCCCCGCGGGCAGCCCGGTGCTGGCGCGGCCCCGGCCCCGCTGAGCGGCTGCTCTGGGTCCGGTCTGGGTCCCAGCGCTGCCCCTCGCTCCTGCCCCCCGGAGCCGTGGCAGGATCCGGCCCGGAGCCAGGGCGTCCCCCCACCGAGCGCAGCTCCAGCAGCGGCGGCTGCATCCTCGCGGCAAACCCGGCCTCGGCCTCGCTCGCCAGCACCCTCGGCCACGTGGCCGGCGGCGGCGAGCGGAGCCGCGGCGCCTGGTGCCCGCCGGCGGCCGAGCTGGGGGCTGCGCCTCCCCGCCGTCCCGCTGCCGCCGACGGGCACCGCGTCGAGATGCCGTTCGCCTCGGAAAGCAGCCGAGCGGACGCCCGTGCCTCCCGGGGGCCGGCCACCACGCCGGCGTCAGCCCTTCCCGCAGGCGTCCCCGTGCTCCCGGGCCGGCAGCGCCCGGCGCGGGCGTTTCTGGCCCCCAGCTGCCTTCTGGCCCCTCCGACTCGCCAGATGAAACCCCCACTAGCAGCGCAGCGAATTCGGTGTCTGAGCCAATTTAAGGATGGATTTCCAAGAGATGAGACTGGACAGTTATTGCCTCTAATTAACAAATAGTGGCTCGTTCAGAGGGAGATATTTTTTGGAAGCTTCGCAAGATAAACACGGTATGAGAAATCAATTGCTACGCAGCCAGCATGCACCCGCCGCTTCATGGAGAGCCGGACGCAACCCCTTCCTCCCGGCCCTGGGAGCGGAGCGCAGCCCTGCCATCGCCCCGGAGAGCCCTGGCACGAGGGCGCCACGCCACGCACCAGCCTCCCCCGGCCCCGCACCTGCACGCCGCCTCCCGCTGCCCGGCCACTCGTCCCCCGCGATGGCAGGGGGTCCCCATCCCAGCGGTGCTCCATCCCAGCAGTGCTCCCATCCCAGCTGTGCTCCATCCCAGCTGTGCTCCATCCCAGCTGTGCTCCCATCCCAGCTGTGCCCCATCCCAGCTGTGCCCCCATCCCAGTGGTGCTCCATCCCAGTGGTGCTCCATCCCAGCTGTGCCCCATCCCAGCTGTGCCCCCATCCCAGCGGTGCTCCATCCCAGTGGTGCTCCATCCCAGCTGTGCTCCCATCCCAGCAGTGCTCCATCCCAGCGGTGCTCCCATCCCAGCGGTGCTCCCATCCCAGCTGTGCTCCCATCCCAGCAGTGCTCCATCCCAGCTGTGCTCCCATCCCAGCGGTGCTCCCATCCCAGCTGTGCTCCATCCCAGCTGTGCCCCCATCCCAGCGGTGCTCCATCCCAGCGGTTCTCCATCCCAGCTGTGCTCCCATCCCAGCTGTGCCCCATCCCAGCTGTGCCCCATCCCAGTGGTGCTCCATCCCAGCTGTGCTCCCATCCCAGCTGTGCTCCATCCCAGCTGTGCTCCCATCCCAGTGGTGCTCCATCCCAGCGGTTCTCCATCCCAGCTGTGCCCCATCCCAGCTGTGCTCCCATCCCAGCTGTGCTCCATCCCAGTGGTGCTCCATCCCAGCGGTTCTCCATCCCAGCTGTGCTCCCATCCCAGCTGTGCTCCATCCCAGCTGTGCCCCATCCCAGTGGTGCTCCATCCTAGCTGTGCCCCCGTCCCAGCTGTGCCCCAGCCCTGGGGAGCATTGGTGACGCCGGGGGCCCTGGGAGCCCCACCTCTCCCCACCTTGCAGGTGGACCGCAGCGAAGTCATCAAGAGCAACCTGAACCCAGTCTTTGCCAAGATCTTCACGGTGGACTACTACTTCGAGGAGGTGCAGAAGCTGCGGTTCGAGGTGTACGACAGCCACGGGCACGCCGGCGTGGGCACGCACGATGATGACTTCCTGGGGGGCATGGAGTGCACCGTGGGGCAGGTGGGCACCCCGGCGGCTCGCAGCCCGCCTCGCCTCGCCTCGCCATGCGGCCCTGGCACCCTGCGGCCCCTGCCCCGAGCCACGGTGCCCCAGGACGCCCGTGCCCTGTCCCCACGGGGCTCACAGGCTGGCGTCCCCGCTCTGCCTCCGGCTGCAGATCGTGGCACAGAAGCGGGTGACCAAGCCGCTGTTCCTCAAGTACGGGAAGTTTGCGGGGAAATCCACCATCACGGTGAGCGGCCGGGCCCCCGAGCAGCATCGGGCTGGGAGTTGGGTGGCTCCAAGCTGGGGCGCTGGGGTGGCACTGGGTGAGGGCATGGGGTAGCACCAAACTGGGCTGCTGTGGTGGCACTGGGCTGATGCACATTGGTGACACCAAGCCGGGGCACATGGGTGGCAGTGACCTGGGGCACTGGGGTAGCACCAAGCTGGGACACATGGGTGGCACTGGGTCAGGGTGCTAGGGTGGCACCGAGCCGGGGCATGCAGCTGGCACTGCTCCGGGGCACATGGGTGGTCGGCACCCCCCAGCAGCCCTCCTCCGGCCCCGGCTGTGCAGCCGGCTCCCCGCAGCCCCCCAAGCTTCTGGGGGTGGCAAGGGTGCTGGGGTCCTCCCAATTGCTGCTACCCCCCCGGGGGGGGGTCCCCATGCCAGAGAGAGTGCATGGCATCCTGTCCTGTCCCATCCCGTCCCGGGGCACTGCCTGGGCAGGGAGCAAGGTCCCCCCAGGTGCTGAGCACCCCATGGCCACCTCTGCCTGCAGGTCATCTCCGAGGAGATCTCGGGGAACAACGGCTACGTGGAGCTCGCCTTCCGGGCCAAGAAGCTGGACGACAAGGTGAGGGGGGCCGGGGCGCGCGGAGGGTGCAGGGGGGCCGGCAGCCGCAGCTGGCGCCCGCGGGTGGGAGGGCAGGCGGCGCCGGGGGGGGGTCCCAGGCTCTGCTCTGCCCCGGCCCCGCGCCCCAGGACCTCTTCAGCAAGTCGGACCCTTTCCTGGAGATCTACCGCATCGACGACGACCGGAGCGAGCAGCTCGTGTACCGCACCGAGGTGAGGCCGGCCGCGGGCTGGAGGCCCCCAGCCCCGATCCCCCCCCCCGCGCCGCCCGGCCCCCTGACCCTGCTCGCCCGCAGGTGGTGAAGAACAACCTGAGCCCGGTGTGGGAGCCCTTCAAGGTCTCCCTGAACTCACTCTGCAGCTGCGAGGAGAGGAGGAAGCTGAGGGTGAGGCAGGGCGGCGGGGGGTGCGCGGGGGGCCTGGGGGGCCGGCGCCCGCCCCGCCGGGCTGAGCCGGGGCCCGCCGCAGTGCGTGGTGTGGGACTACGACTCGCGGGGCAAGCACGACTTCATCGGCGAGTTCTTCACCACCTTCGAGGAGATGCAGAAGGCGATGGGCGAGAACAAGGTGGGTGCGGGGCCGCGGGGTTGTCCCCCCCCCCCCCGGGGCTGCCAGCCCCGGCCGCTTGGGCCGGCACCTTGGAGCCGCCCCGCTGGGTTCGTGGCCCTGTTCCCCTTTGCGTCCCCCTCCTTGGGGCTGGGGGTTGTGGGGCTGCGGGGTTGTGGGGGTGATGGGGATGCAGGGCTGGGGGTGATGGGGCTGGGGGGCTGCAGAGTTATGGGGATGCAGGGCTGGGGGTTACGGGGCTGCAGAGGTGGGGGGGATGGAGCTGGGGGTGATGGGGCTGGGGGGGTTGCAGGGTTATAGGGCAGTGGGGCTGGCTGTTATGGGGCAGCAGTGTGGGGGTTATGGGACCATGAGCTGGGGGTTGTGGGGCTGCAGGCTGGGGGTTGTGGGGCAGCGGGACTGGGGGTTATGTGGCAGTGGGGTGCAGGTTGTGGGCCAGTAGGGTGGGGGTTATGGGGCTGTGGGGCTGTGGGGCTGGGGGTTGTGGGGCTGCAGGCTGGGGGTGATTGCACTGGGGGGTTGCAGGGTTATGGGGCTGTTGGGCTGGGGGTTGTGGAGTGGTGGGCTCGGGGTGACGGCGCTGTGAGCTGGGGGTTGTGGGGCAGTGGGCTGGGGGTTATGGGGCTGCGGGGCTGGGGGTGACGGGGCAGTGGGATGGGGGTGACAGGGCCGGGGGGCCGGGCGTTGCGGGGAGGCGGGGGGCTGGGGGTGAGGGGGCCGGGGTGCCGGGGGTGATGGGGCGGGGGGCCGGGGGTTGCGGGGTGGGGGGGCCGGGCAGCCCAGGCAGCGCGGAGCCGGCCGCAGGTGCAGTGGGACTGCCTGAACCCCAAGTACAAGATCAAGAAGCGCAACTACAAGAACTCGGGCGTCGTGGTGCTGCTGGACCTCAAGGTGAGGCCCCACGCCGCGCCGGGCACCGCGCCGGGCACCACGCCGGGCACCGCACCATGCACCATGTCGGGCACCACGCCGGGCACCGTGCCATGCACCAGGCCGGGCACCGCGCCATGCACCGTGCTGTGCAACACGCCGGGCACCACGCCGTGCACCACGCCGTGCACCACGCTGGGCACCACGCCATGCACTGCACCATGCACTGCGCCGTGCACCATGCCGGGCACCGCGCCATGCACCACGCTGGGCACCGCGCCATGCACCGTGCCATGCACCGTGCCGTGCAACACGCCGGGCACCACGCCGGGCACCACGCCGTGCACCACGCTGGGCACCACGCCATGCACCGCACCATGCACTGCGCCGTGCACCACGCCGGGCACCGCGCCATGCACCACGCTGGGCACCGCGCCATGCACCGTGCCATGCACCGTGCCGTGCAACACGCCAGGCACCATGCCGGGCACCATGCCGGGCACCACGCCGTGCACCACGCCGGGCACCACGCCATGCACCACGCCGGGCACCGCGCCATGCACCACGCTGGGCACCGCGCCATGCACCGTGCCATGCACCGTGCCGTGCAACACGCCGGGCACCATGCCGGGCACCACGCCGGGCACCGCGCCAAGCACCACACCGTGCACTGCGCCGTGCACCGCACACCTGCCTGCCCCCTCCGCGGCCGCCTGACGCCGGCGCCTTCCCAAGATCCACAGGGTCTACTCCTTCCTGGACTACATCATGGGCGGCTGCCAGATCCACTTCACGGTGAGCGGGCTCGGCGAGGGGCCCGTGCCCCGCAGCCCCCCGCGCCGGCCGGGGCGGCCCTCACCGCCCACCTCCTCGCCCCAGGTCGCCATCGACTTCACCGCCTCCAACGGGGACCCGCGCAACAGCTGCTCCCTGCACTACATCAACCCCTACCAGCCCAACGAGTACCTCAAGGCGCTGGTGGCCGTGGGCGAGATCTGCCAGGACTACGACAGGCAGGTGCCCCCCGGGCAGCCCCGGCCCCGGCGCCCCGCTGCCCCGGTGCCGGCGCGAGGGCGCCCGTGGGTGGCCGGCGGAGGCGGGTGCCTCACGCCTCTTCCCTTGCAGCGATAAGAAATTCTCCGCCTTGGGTTTCGGTGCAAGGATCCCCCCCAAGTACGAGGTACGGGGTGCGAGGGGAAGGAGCCGGGGGCTGCCCCGGGGGGCTGCAGGAGCCACGGCCTCCTCGGGACCCGATGGCCGTGCTGCACCCTCGGCCGTGCTGCACCCTCCATGCACCCTTGTCTGTGCTGCACCCTCGTCCGTGCTGCACCCTTGTCCATCCTGCACCCTCCACATACTCTTGTCTTGTCCGTCCTGCATCCCTCTGTGCACCCTCGTCCCTGCTGCATCCCTCTGCACCCTCGTCCGCGCTGCACCCTCGTCCGTGCTGCACCCTTGTCCATCCTGCACCCTTGTCCATCCTGCACCCTCCACATACTCTTGTCTTGTCCGTCCTGCATCCCTCTGTGCACCCTCGTCCCTGCTGCATCCCTCTGCACCCTCGTCCGTGCTGCACCCTCGTCCGTGCTGCACCCTCCATGCACCCTTGTCCATCCTGCACCCTCCACATACTCTTGTCCGTCCTGCATCCCTCTGTGCACCCTCGTCCCTGCTGCATCCCTCTGCACCCTCGTCCGTGCTGCACCCTCGTCCGTGCTGCACCCTCCATGCACCCTTGTCCATCCTGCACCCTTGTCCATCCTGCACCCTCCACATACTCTTGTCCGTCCTGCATCCCTCTGTGCACCCTCGTCCCTGCTGCATCCCTCTGCACCCTCGTCCGTGCTGCACCCTCGTCCGTGCTGCACCCTTGTCCATCCTGCACCCTTGTCCATCCTGCACCCTCCACATACTCTTGTCCATCCTGCATCCTTCTGCACACCCTCGTCCCTGCTGCATCCCTCCGTGCACCCTTGTCCATCCTGCACCCTTGTCCATGCTGCACCCTCCATGCACCCTTGTCTGGGCCTCCTGTGCTGCCGAGGCTCCTGTCCAGCCAGGGCCCCGGCCCGGGTGCCAGCGGGGGCCACGGTGGCTGTGCCCGCCTGGCGCCGTGCCGCGGTGCAGGGGGAGCCGGCGCTGCCTGGGGAAGGGAGGTGCCGGCCAGCGAACCACAGCAGCTGCCGGCCTGCACGGACCGCCGTGCCGCAGGGACGGGCAGAGCCAAGCGGGGGGCTGTCGCAGACCCTCCTCGCCGGGAGCCCCCCAGCGGGGGCACCCACGGCCCCTCTCCCCCCGCCCCGCAGGTGTCCCACGACTTCGCCATCAACTTCAACCCCGACAACGATGAATGCGAGGGTGAGTCCAGGGCGGCCGCGCACCAGGGCCGGCTGCCCGGTGGGCGTCCTGCAGCCCCCCACGTCCCGCCTCACCCCTCGTCCCGCTCCGCAGGCATCCAGGGCGTCGTGGAGTCCTATCAGAGCTGCCTGCCCAAAATCCAGCTCTACGGCCCCACCAACGTGGCCCCCATCATCTCCAAGGTGGCCCGCGTGGCAGCTGACGAGGAGCGCACCAAGGAGGCCTCGGTACGTAGGGCTGCGCCGTCCTGGGCATGGGGCACGGCGGGCTGAGACCCAGCGCACTCGTTGCACTTGTGACAGCTCCCAGATCAGAGCACAGAGGGGGCCCCCCCTGCGCCTGTGCGGGCGAGGGCCTTTCACGAAAAGCCTGTCGAGTACCGCTGCTGCCGCCCGGGGCTCTGGGGCTGTCCCGGGCTCTCTGCTGGGGCTCAGCGCCGGGCGCTGCGTGGGCGCCGGGGCCGGGCCGGCCGGGCGCCCCACACCATCCCTGCCTCCCCAGCAATACTTCATCCTGCTCATCCTGACGGACGGCGTGGTGACGGACATGGCGGACACGCGCGAGGCCATCGTCCGCGCCTCCTACCTGCCCATGTCCATCATCATCGTGGGGGTGGGCAACGCCGACTTCACCGACATGCAGATCCTGGACGGCGACGACGGCGTCCTCCGCTCGCCCAAGGGCGAGCCCGTCCTCCGCGACATCGTCCAGTTCGTCCCCTTCCGCGAGTTCAAGAACGTGAGTGGGGCGCTGGGGGGGGGGGTCTCCTGCCCCGGGGCTGCACGGGGCTGAGCGACGCCACGGCACGGCGCGGGGGCTGCATGGGGCTGAGCAGCGCTGCAGCACGGCATGGGGGCTGCACGGGGCTGAGCAGCGCTGCAACACGGCACGGGGGCTGCACGGGGCTGAGCAGCGCTGCAGCACGGTGCTGGGGCTGCACGGGGCTGAGCACCATTGCAGCACGGTGCTGGGGCTGCACGACACCACAGCACGGCACGGGGGCTGCACGGGGCTGAGCAGCGCTGCAATATGGTGCTAGGACTGAGCAGCGCTGCAGCACGGTGCAGGGGCTGCATGGGGCTGAGCAGCACTGCAGCACGGTGCTGGGGCTGCACGGGGCTGAGCAGCACTGCAGCACGGTGCTGGGGCTGCACGGGGCTGAGCAGCGCTGCAGCACGGCACGGGGGCTGCACGGGGCTGAGCAGCACTGCAACACGGCACGGGGGCTGCACGGGGCTGAGCATCGCTGCAGCACGGCACGGGGGCTGCACGGGGCTGAGCAGCGCTGCAACATGGCACGGGGGCTGCACGGGGCTGAGCATCGCTGCAATATGGTGCTAGGACTGAGCATTGCTGCAGCACGGTACAGGGGCTGCACGGGGCTGAGCAGCACTGCAGCACGGTGCTGGGGCTGCACAGGGCTGAGCACCATTGCAGAATGGTGCCAGGGCTGCACGGGGCTGAGCACCACCGGGGTGCTGGCAAGGGCAGAGCTGCAGCCTGCTGCGTCGGACGCCTTCAGCTGGGTCGTTAAAAGCGCCTGTGCGCGGCAGCGGCTGTTGCAGGGCACCTTCTCTGCCGGCTCTGCAAGCCGGGAGCTGCCGCGCACGGACCCCCTCGCCCCAGGCTGCGGTGGGGTGGCGCGGGGGCCGCGGCGCTCCCGTCCCACCCTGGCCGCTCCGTCCCGCAGGCCTCGCCGACGGCGCTGGCCAAGTGCGTGCTGGCCGAGGTGCCCAAGCAGGTGGTGGAGTACTACAGCTACAAGGCGTTCCCGCCGCGCTGCCCCCAGGCCGAGACCCCCGACTCCAGCCTGGGCTCGCCGCAGTGAGACCCCACGGCCCCCGCACCACTGCGCCCGCCCGAACCCCCCGAGCGCCGCCGCCGGGAGCCATCCGTGCAACGAGCGCGAGCGGGCTCGGGCAGCGGGGCTGGCGCATCCCGGCGGGGAGCCGACCCTGGGGGATCAGTGCCGTGCCCGGCCCCTCAGCAGCCCCCAGCTCACCCCGCTGCCTTCCCGGAGCTGGACGGCCGGCGGCCGGCCCCCTTAGGCGGGGGGCATGCTGCTCCCGCCCCGCCGCCCCGGCCCCGCCGGCCGTGCCCCCCGTCCCGCTCCCCGTGCTTGCCCGTGCTCTGTCGCTGTGACGTCGCTTGGAGGCTGCATGACCCCCTCCGCCCCCCGCGCGCCGCCAATAAAGCATCGTGCCCCGGGCGCCGTGCCGCCTGCTCTGTCGGCGCCGAGGGCCCGCGCGCCGCCTTCCCGGCGCCCCAGCAGCCTCCGGGCAGGCCGGGCCCGCCGCCGGGTATATTTAGCTCGGATTAGTCACTTGAAAGCAGGCAGCCTTTGAACACAACGCGGCAGCGCCCGTAGCCGCTACGCTCCCGAGCAGCCACAGCTGCAGAGTTGCTTCGGCGCTGCCCAGCTGCGCGGCGGCGAGCGCGGCCACCCTGCCCGCCCTGTGCATCCTGTGCATCCTGTCCATCCTGTGCATCCTGTCCATCCTGTGCATCCTGCCCGTCCTGTGCATCCTGTCCATCCTGTGCATCCTGCCCGTCCTGCCCGCCGTGCACATCCTGCCCGCCCTGCCAATCCAGGCCGGCAGCAGAGGGACCGCAGGGCTGCGGACGGCCCTTTGCTCCTGCCTCTGCGCAGCGCGCTGCCCGAGCCGGGTGCCACGCGGCACGTGCCGTGCGCGGTGCCGTGTCCTGCATGCCGTCCGCGGTGCCGTGCGGTGTGCCGCGTGCTGTGCCGTGTGCTGCATCCTCTGCCGTGTGCATGCACTGTGCCGTGTGCTGTGCTGCGTGTGCACTGTGCCGTGTGTTGCATGCTGTGCAGCATGCAGTGTGCTGCGTCCTGTGCTGTGTGCATGCACTGTGTCGTGCGTGTGCTGCGTGCCGTGCAGCGTGCCACATCCTGTGCCGTGTGCTGTGCAGTGTGTGTGCGGTGCCGTGTGCTGCGTGCCGTGCAGCGTGCCGCATCCTGTGCCGTGTGCTGTGCAGTGTGTGTGCGGTGCCGTGTGCTGCGTGCCGTGCAGCGTGCCGCATCCTGTGCTGTGCCGCGCGCTATGCCATGTGCTGTGCCAAGTCCTGCGCCGTTTGCTGTGTGCCATGTGCTGTGCCATGAGCTGTGCTGCATGCCGTGCGCCACATGCCCTGTGCCGGGTGCTGTGCTGCCTGCCCCATGCAGTGCGCCATGCACAGTGCTGCGTGCCCTGTGCTGGGTGCTGTGCCCTGTGCATTCACCGTGTGCCGCCTGCTGTGGGCATTCACTGTGTGCCCTGTGCCATGCACCATGCACCGTGTGCCACATGCATTCACTGCATGCCCTGTAGTGTGCACCATGTGCCACGCACACTCGCTGTGTGCCCTGTGCTGTGCACCGTGCGCCACGTGCATTCACGGCATGCCCCGTGCCGTGCACCATGTGCCACGTGCCAGGTGCATTCACTGCGTGCCCTGTGCCCTGTGCTGTGCACCGTGTGCCATGCACCGCACACTGTGCCATCTCCTGCCTACCCGAGCGTGAGCGCATTGCCCTTTGCCCAGCGCACTGCAGGGACCGTCCCGTGCCCGGGGCAGCTCGGGGCGAGGTGACGCCCCCCGCCCCGGGTGCGATGTGCCCGAGGCCACGATGGCGGGGTCGCCGCCGAGCTGGGAGCCGGGGTGCTGGCGGCGCGGGGGCCCGTCCCAGCAGGAGCCGCGTGCCGGGCTGCGGGCTGCCCTGCGCCAGCCCCACCGACCGCCTTCCCGAGAGCCCGCGGCGCCCCGCTCAAGCCGCGTATTTATAGCTCCTGATTCATCTCCCTCTGAAGAAGGATAATAGACGTCGCCATAGAAACGTCGCCAGCGCCTGCGGTGGCGGGGGTCCCGCGCGGGCCCCGCGCCGAGGCCGGCCCCCCCGCCGCGGCGCCGCTCTCACGCCGGGGTTAAGGCCGCGCGGCGGGCGGCCGGGTTCTTTGGCAGCACGGCGGCGGTGGGGTCCTGCCCCGCGGCTCCCCGCTGGCGTCGGCGTGCCCGGCCGGGGCTTGTCGGGGGGTCACGGCTGCCCAGGGGCTAGCGCAGACCCCCACGGGGTACCACGGTCCCCCACGGGGCATCACAGCACCCTGCGGGGTACTGCGGGCACCCATGGGGTGCCACAGACCCCCACGGGGCATCACGGACCCCCCCCAGGGGGGATAATGGCCATGCACAGAGTATCACAGACCCCCCACGGGGTATCATGGACCCCCCCCCCCATGGGGTATCATAGACCCCCCCCCATGGGGTATCACAAACCCCCACAGGGTGTCACAGCCCCCCACGGGGTGTCACAGTCCCCCACAGGGTATCATAGACCCCCCCCCATGGGGTATCACAGACCCCCACAGGGTATCATGGACCCCCACAGGGTGACATGGACCTCCACGGGGCATCACGGACCCCCCCACAGGGTGTTACGGACCCCCACAGGGTATCACGGACCGCCACAGGGTATCACATACCCCCATGGGGTATCACAGACCCCCCCCACAGGGTGTCACTGACCCCCACAGGGTATCACAGACCTCCACGGGCATCACAGACCCCCCCCATGGGGTATCACAGACCCCCACAGGGTATCATGGACCCTCATGGGGAATAATGGTCACCCACAGGGTATCACAGACCCCCATGGGGGTACCACGGACCCCCCCCCCCGCCATGGGGCATCACAGACCCCTCTACAGGGTATCACAGACCCCCACAGGGTGTCACAGTCCCCCACAGGGTGTCACAGTCCCCCACGGGGTGTCACAGACCCCCACGGGGTATCACAGCTGCCCCCGGAGCATCAGTGGGGGCCGCAGAGGGTGTGCTGGGGCAGGGGAGGCATTGGGAGAGGGCTGCGAGGGGCGCTGGGGGCCGAGCAGGGGGGCTTTGGGGGCAGGAGGGCTATGGGGGGGGGGCAAGGGGGCACTGGGGGCTGGTGCCTTAGGGGCAGGGGGGCACTGGAGGAGCCGGGGGGCTGCAGGGGTCCGTGGGCCCTGCTGCAGCGGACGGCTCCGGGCCGCGGACGCCGTTCCCAGCGGCCGGCGCGGAGCGCGGGGCGGGCAGGGTGCCGCGGCCCCCGCTGCCGCCCACCCAGCCGTTGCCCCGCGGCCCGCGGATAACGTTCCCGGAAGATTCGCCCCTGCCCTGATGGAGCCCCGATAACGCCGGGGCGCTTCCTGGCGCGGCCCACGGAAACGCGCCGCTGGGCTATAAACGGCAATAAATATGTATTTGTTTTTTTCTCCCAAGCGGGCTGTGCTTTCCTGCCCGTGGGCGACGGGGCCGGGGGGGCCCCGGGCCGGCCAAGGGGAAGGAAGGGCCGCGGCACGGCTGCAACGCCAAGCCGGAAACCTCCCTGCCGCGGTCCCCTGCCCGGGCGGCTTAGGGTGCAGCGCGGGCGCTCGCCGCCGGCCCCCGCAGCCCGGCCCGAGGATGCACGCCTTCCGGGGGGGCTCGGGTGGCGTGCCAGCCCCGGCCCCGGCGCCTGAGCCCCTCAGGCCACGGGCCAGGGCGCGCCGAGCCCCGCGTCGCCCATCTCCTGCTGGTAGACGCGGTCGAAGCGGGCGCTCTGCTGCGGGGAGAAGTGGTCGCGCCAGTCGCCCACGACGCCTGCGGGAGGGCAGAGCGGGCTGCAGCCGGTGCCGGCCCGGGGCGGCCGGTTCCCCCGGCCCCACGACACCCCCCCGCCTCCCCCCAGCCCGGCCCCTCACCTTTCCTCATGAAGCAGCCCTGGCTGTGGTCCATGATCTCGCAGGGGATGAGGCTGTAGTTGGCCATGGCGTTGTCCCGCATGGCGGCGAAGCTGCAGTGCTGCTCCAGGCTGCCCAGCGTCTCGGGCGCCGGCGGGCAGCCCAGGAAGGCGCCGAGCCGCTCCGCGGCGCCCCGCAGGTCCTGGGCCAAGGGGCCGGGTGAGCCGGGCTGCCCCCGGCCCCGGGCAGCCGGCCGGGGTGGGGGGAACCGAGGCGGGGGCTCACCTGGTGCAGCTCCTCGTAGGTGATGTAGATGATGTCCAGGGCCTGGCGCTGGCCCAACCAGCCCTTGACGTGGTCGAACCAGGAGCCGTACTGCACTGCGGGGGGGTGGGAGGGGGATGCACGGGGTCACGGGGCACCCGGGGCCACCGCGGTCCCCGCGGCCGTCCCCGCGGCCCCGGCCCTTACCCCTGCCCTCGAGGAACTGCACCAGGAAGGCGTCGAAGGAGCCGGGGTCCGGCAGGAACTTGGCCAGCCGGTGGAAGTGGTAGAAGGAGACGGCCACGTCCTTGGGGTTCCTGCTCACGTAGATGACCTGGCGAGCGCCGGCGGGCGTCAGCGGGCGCCGCGCCGCCCCGGCATCGCCCCGGCTCCCCTCGCGGCACGGCTCCCGGCACCGCGCGGCCACGGCAAGGGGATTTCTGGCTCAGCACCCATCGCTCCACCCTGCCCGGCCGCGGGAACTCAGAAAGCCCCAGCTAATCACCCCGGCCGGGGAAAGCCCCATGGGCGCGGGATCCCCCATCACCTTGGCTTTGCTCTGCTGGAGCGCTGGGGCCAGGACGCGGGCGGGCAGGTGGCTGGTGATGAGCCGGTGCCCGGCCGTGTCCTGCAGCGTGTCCTTGAAGTAGATCTGCTCCAGCCAGGGCGCCCGCACCCAGTTGGGGATGGTCCTGGCCGGCAGCACGTCCCCGTTGCTGTACAGCAGGGTCAGGATCTCCTGCATCCACGTGGTGCCTGGGAGAGGCGGGCGTCAGGGCAGCCCCCCCACCGCCACGCAGGGCACAGCACGGCTGTCACAGCGTGGCACGGGTGGCACAGCAGCCGTGCATTGCACAGCAGAGCATGGCATGGCATGGCACAACCGTGCCACAGCATGGCACAGTATGGCATGGCACAGCACAGTATGGCACGGCCTGGCATGGCACAGCACAGCATGGCATGGCACAGTATGGCATGACACGGCACAGCATGGCATGGCACAGCACAGCATGGCATGGCACAGTATGGCATGGCACGGCACAGCACGGCACAGTACAGCATAGCACGGCACAGCATGGCATGGCACAGCACAGCACAGCACAGCGTGGCACGGCACTGTTTGGGGCAGGCAGCTCAGCCTTGCCCCACTGAGTCCCCCAGCCAGTTACAGTGGGGCAGCCTCCACCTGGGTCTGCAGCGTCCGGCTGGGGACAGGACAGGGATGGGGATAGGATGGGGCTGGGGCCGGGGCTGGGGCTGGGGCAGGGGACAGGATGGAGCTGGGGACAGGACAGGGCTGGGGACAGGACGGGGCTGGGGACAGGATGGGGCTGGGGCTGGAGCTGGGGCTGGGGCTGGGGACAGGACAGGGCTGGGGACAGGATGGGGCTGGGGCTGGGGCTGGGGACAGGACAGGGATGGGGCTGGAGCTGGGGCTGGGGCCGGGACGGAGCAGGGGACAGGACAGGACTGGGGACAGGACAGGGCTGGGGACAGGATGGGGCTGGGGACAGGATGGGGCCAGGACTGGGGACAGGATGGGGCTGGGGACAGGGCTGGGGATAGGACAAGGCTGTGGCTGGAGCTGGGGCCAGGGCTGGGGACAGGATGGAGCTGGGGCTGGGGCTGGGGACAGGACAGGACTGGGGACAGGATGGGGCTGGGGCTGGAGCTGGGGCTGGAGCTGGGGCTGGGGCTGGGGACAGGATGGAGCTGGGGCTGGAGCTGGGGCTGGGGCTGGGGTCAGGACAGGACTGGGGACAGGACAGGGCTGGGGACAGGATGGGGCTGGGGCTGGAGCTGGGGCTGGAGCTGGGGCTGGGGCTGGGGACAGGACAGGGCTGGGGACAGGACAGGGCTGGGGCTGGAGCTGGGTACGGGGCTGGGGCCGGGACGGAGCAGGGGACAGGACAGGACTGGGGACAGGACAGAGCTGGGGACAGGACAGGGCTGGGGACAGGATGGGGCCAGGACTGGGGACAGGACAGGGCTGGGGACAGGGCTGGGGATAGGATGGAGCTGGGGCTGGAGCTGGGGCTGGGGCTGGAGCTGGGGCTGGGGCTGGGGCTGGGGCTGGGGACAGGACGGGGCTGGGGACAGGATGGGGCTGGGGCTGGAGCTGGGGCTGGAGCTGGGGCTGGGGCTGGGGACAGGACAGGGCTGGGGACAGGATGGAGCTGGGGACAGGACGGGGCTGGAGCTGGGGCTGGAGCTGGGGCTGGGGCTGGGGACAGGACAGGACTGGGGACAGGATGGAGCTGGGGACAGGACGGGGCTGGGGCTGGAGCAGGGGACAGGACGGGGCTGGGGACAGGACGGGGCTGGGGCTGGAGCTGGGGCTGGAGCTGGGGCTGGGGCTGGGGACAGGACAGGACTGGGGACAGGACAGGGCTGGGGACAGGATGGAGATGGGGCCGGGACGGAGCAGGGGACAGGACGGGGCTGGGGACAGGATGGGGCTGGGGCTGGAGCTGGGGATGGGGCTGGGGACAGGACGGGGCTGGGGACAGGACAGGGCTGGGGCTGGGGCTGGGGCCAGGACAGGACTGGGGACAGGACAGGGCTGGGGACAAGATGGAGCTGGGGCCGGGACAGAGCAGGGGACAGGACGGGGCTGGGGACAGGACGGGGCTGGGGACAGGATGGAGCTGGGGCCGGGATGGAGCAGGGGAGGGTTTGGAGGCAGCTGGCCGGGGCTGGTGGGTTGCTCGGTGCTTGTCGGGGGGCCGGGGGTCTCGCCGGCCGCGGGGGCTGCGCCGGGGGGACGACGGCCGTGGGGCTCCGCGGGGCGGGAGGCGCCTGCGCCTGCCGAGGGGCTGGCAGGGGGCCCTCTGCCACGTCCCGCCGCGGCCATGCCCGGGGCCGCGCGGCCGAGCCTGCCTGCCTCCCCCGGCCCGGGGTCCCCCCTGCCCGCCCGCCCGCCTCCTCCCTGTCCCCAGCCCCTCCGGCCCCGGCCCCGCCGCCGGCTCTCACCTGACTTGGGGTAGGTGGCGATGACCACGTCACTGTCACGGAAGGGGAAGGTGGCGGCGAAGTGCAGGGACTCCTTGGTGTGGAGGTGGCCGGGCAGGGAGATGCCGGCGAAGGTCTCTGTCACCTCCATCCGGTCCATGTCCCCACCGCCTGGCAGACGGATGCTGAAGCCGGCTTAAAATAGCTGCAAAAGAGGAAGCTGGCTGCGGGGCGGGAGGCCGCGGCCCCCCCCAGGCACATTCCTCGCCGGAGGCCAGGCCGGGGGCCCCGGCAGGGCAGGCGGCCGCGGGGCCGAGGCCGGGGCGGCCACCGCCTCGTCCCGCCACCGCGCTGCTGGCGGCGGCGTGGGCCGAGCCACGTGCCTCAGTTTCCCCACTGCCGCGCGAGGGGGACGGCGGCTGCGGACGGGGCAGGGTGGTTGGGGGGGGGGGAACGGGGGACGGCACCGCAGCCCGGTGCAGCATCCCGGCCTCGTGCCGGGCCCCGGCTGCCGCGCGGGCGGCCCCAGCCCTCGGGGCCGAGCCGCCGGATCGCTCCTCCGGGCTGGGGCCGGCGCCGCAGACGCTTTCCCCGCCGCTGGGCACGCCTGGGCGCCGGGGCGGCACGCCAGCAGCCGGGCAGCCCGCACGGCCGCGGCCGGGCGCGGGGGCTGGCGGGTGCCACCCAGGGGCGCCAGGCCCCGGCGGGCGCGGGGAGCCGCTGGGAGGAGGCGCCGGCGCCGTGCCCGGGCGCTGCCGGGGCGCGGGGCCAGGTTTATGGCGCTGGCTGGTGGTTATTTATTCACCAGGGGAGGGGGAGGACGATGAGGCCGGGAAGACGCTCCCGGGGCAGGCGCTCCGGAGGGCTGGCGGCGGCGGCGGCAGGTCGCCCCGGCCAGCGCCCGCCGGGTCCCGCCGCGCCGGGCCGAGATGCTGCGCGGGAGCGTCCTGGTGCTGTGCCTGCTCCTGCCGTGCCGGGGCCAGCCGCACCGCCAGGAGGCCGAGCGCATCATGGGGACCACGCCGGTGATCGACGGGTGAGTGCGGCCCCGGCGGCCGGCGCCACGGCCCCCACCGCACGGCCGCCCCGCCGGGTATTCCCCCCGCGCTCCTCCCCTGGCCCCCGCAGGGCGCGGGCCACGTGCCGCGGCCCCTCCGTGCCCTGCCGACGGCTCCAAAGGTTGTCGCGGCCCCTGGCGCGCCGGCTGGGGACTCTGCTCGGCTCGGCCTCCCGGCAGCGCTCTCAGTTCCCCGAGAAACCCCCCCGGGCCTGAAAGTCCCAGAGGGCCGGGGGATCCCCAAGCTGCGCACCCCGGGGCCGCGCGTCACCGAAGATGCCGGGGGGGATCCTGGAGCCGTGCACTGCCGGCGATGCCGGGGGGGATCCCGGAGCCGTGCACTGCCGGCGATGCCGGGAGGCAGGGGCAATCCCCACGCCGTGCACCCTGGAGCCGTGCACTGCCGGCGATGCCGGGGGGGATCCCAGGGCCGTGCACTGCCAGCGATGCCGGGGGGGATCCCAGGGCCGTGCACTGCCGGCGATGCCGGGGGGGATCCCAGGGCCGTGCACTGCTGGCAATGCCGGGGGGGATCCCAGGGCCGTGCACTGCCGGCGATGCCGGGGGGGATCCCAGGGCCGTGCACTGCTGGCAATGCCGGGGGGGATCCCAGGACCGTGCACTGCCGGCGATGCCGGGAGGCAGGGGCAATCCCCACGCCGTGCACCCTGGAGCCGTGCACTGCCGGCGATGCCGGGGGGGATCCCAGGGCCGTGCACTGCCGGCGATGCCGGGGGGGATCCCAGGGCCGTGCACTGCCAGCGATGCTGGAAGGCAGGGGCAATCCCCATGCCGTGCACCCTGGAGCCGTGCACTGCCGGCGATGCCGGGGGGGATCCCCGCTCCTTGCACCCCAGGCCGCGCGCAGGGCAGGGTGCTGGGAAGCCTGGGGCCAGGCTGTCCCAGGGGAGCGAGCAGCCCCTGCAGCTGAGCCCGGCTGGGGAAGTTCACACTCAGGGCAAACCAGCCCCCGGGGGTCATGTCCTCAGGGGTGTCCCCAGCCTCAGGACAGGTCCCACAGGCGCTGTTCCCGGCAGTGCCGGCACCCAGCCCGCCGGCACAGCCCATGCTCCCGGCACCCTTGCGGCTCCGGTCCTCCGCGGGGGTCACCCAGGGCCCTGCAGGGCTGGAGCCGCTGCCCAGGGGTCGGTTGCACTGGCCGGCGTGGGGCCAGCGTGCGGGCCACGTGCCACCGCCGCCTGGGCACGGGCAGCCCCTGGGTACCGGTGTGGGCCAGGCGCAGCGGAGGACGTGGTGGGCCGTGACGCAGGAGAGGAGGAGTGGGAGCCTGCTCGCGCCTCGGGCACTTCCCCAGCGCCGCCACGGGGGGCATGACGCTGTGGCGGGGTGCAGACGGGGAGGCCTGCAGCGGGCGAGGGGTCAGCGCGGGTGGCCGCACCGAGGGTCTCGCTGGCGACATGGCCCCACGCGGGGCCGTCCCCAGGGAGCCACCTGCCCCCTGCTCCCAGTCGATGCCCCTTGGGCGGCCCTTCCCAGGGGGCACGGACTGATCGGGGGCTGGACAGGCAGAGGGGCAGGTAGATGGGCCGATGGATGGATGGACAGACGGATGGATGGATGGGCAGATGGACAGATGATTGGGTGGATGGATGGATGGGTAGATGGATGGATGGATGGGTAGATGGATGGATGGATGGGCAGATGGATGGGTGGGTGGCCAAACAGATGGCTGGATGGGGGGGCCAGCTGGACAGGCAGCTGGACCCCCCCCTTACCCACGCTGGCCCCCCTGCCCAGGCACAACGACCTGCCCTGGCAGCTCCTCAAGCTGTTCAACAACCGGCTGGGGCTGCCGGAGGCCAACCTGACGCTGCTCAACGACACCCACACCAACATCCCCAAGCTGCTCCACGGGCACGTGGGTGGGCAGGTGGGACGGCCAACTGGGGGCACCGCACTGGCACCGGGCACCGGGGCGGGCAGGGGGACACAGAGCCGGGCACTGGGGTGGGCAGGGGACATGGAGCTGAGCACTGGCATGGACAGGGGACACGGAGCCGGGCACTGGCATGGGCAGGAGGACACAGAGTCAGGCAGCAGGGTGGACATGGAGCTGGGCACCAGGGCGGGCGGGGGATGCTGAGCCAGCTGCTGAGCCGGGCAGGAGATGCTGAGCGGGGCAGCGGGGCCAGGAGAGCCATGCCGGGCGATGCTGGGGGTGCTGGGGGCACGAGCGGAGCCGGTCCCTGCCTGGGACCCTGCAGCCCTGCACCGCCGGGCTGCGCTGAGGGTCCGGTGCTGATGGGGTCCCGTCCCGGGCAGTTCTGGTCCGTGTACGTGCCCTGTGAAACGCAGGACAAGGACGCGGTGAAGCGCACGCTGGAGCAGATAGACGTGGTGCACCGCATGTGTGAGCTCTACCCCGACACCTTCTCCTGCGTCGTCGACAGCGCTGGTGAGCGGCCGCGGGGACGGCCACCGTGGGGATGGGGACAGCCGGCGGGGGCTGCAGGGACACGGCGTGCCCCGTCCCCGGCTGAGGGCCCGCTGCGCTCTTGCAGGCATCGAGCAGGCTTTCCGGGACAAGAAGGTGGCCAGCCTCATCGGGGTGGAGGGGGGCCACTCCATCGACAGCAGCCTGGGCGTCCTGCGCACCTTCTACCGCCTGGGCGTCCGCTACATGACCCTCACCCACAGCTGCAGCACGCCCTGGTAGCGGCCGGGGGCTGCCAGGACGGGGACGCGGCCAGGATGGAGGATGCAGCAGGGATGGGGATGCGGCAGGAATAGGGGATGAGGCCAGGATCAGGGATGCAGCAGGGACAGGGATGGAGCCGGGTTGGCGACGTGGCTGGGATGGGGAATGCAGTCGGAATGAGGATGCAGCAGGGACGGGGACACGGCCGGGATGGGGACATGGCCAGGAGGGGGGATACAGCTGGGACAGGGATGCAGCCGTGATGGGGACAGGTCTGGGATGGGGGATGCAGCTGGGACGGGGATGCAGCCAGGATGGGAACAGGGCTGGGATGGGGGATGCAGTGGGGATGGAGATGCAGCTGGGATGGGGACAGGGCCTGGATGGGGACATGGCCAGCACGGGGGGACACAGCAGGGATGAGGACAAGCAGCAGGAGAGGGGCAGGGGCTCCAGGGCTCGGGGCCACCCTGACGCCGCCACCGCTTCGCAGGGCCGATAACTGGCTCGTGGACACCGGCAGCGAGCAGCCCTTGCACGACGGCCTCTCGCCCTTCGGGCTGGTGAGTGGGGGCAGCCCCGGGGACGGCGTCGGGCTGCAGGACCCGGGGCCAAGCACCGGTGATGTCCCGGAGCGGCAGCCAAGCCCTGGGACATGCCACTGTGCCCCCCAGCCGCTGCAGCCAGCCCCCTCCTGGGTTTTTAAGCAGCGGAGCGGGTGCCCTGGGTGCATGGTGTCCCGTGGTTCGGCCCCGTGCACCCCTCGCCCACCCCGTCCCCGTCCCCCAGACGGTGCTGCAGGAGATGAACCGCCTGGGCATGATCGTGGACCTGGCCCACGTGTCGGTGAAGACCATGAAGGACGCGCTGACCCTCTCCAAAGCCCCCGTCATCTTCAGCCACTCGTCCGCCTACAAACTCTGCCCGCACCGGCGCAACGTGCCCGACGACGTGCTGCAGCTGGTGGTGAGCGGCCGGGCCGGGGCGGGCGGCGGGCGGCGGGGGCCGGCGGGGGGCTCAGCGCCGCCTCTCGTCCCCCCCCCAAGGCCGCCACCGGCAGCCTGGTGATGGTCAACTTCTACAACGAGTACGTGACGTGCCGGGACACGGCGGCGCTGGCCGACGTGGCGGGTGAGCGGGGCTCCGGGGGCGCGCGGGCCGGGGCGGGCAGCTGGCCGCGGCCCCTCACCGCGGCCCCTGTCCACCCACAGACCACATGGACCACGTGAAGAAGGTGGCCGGCGTCGAGGCCGTCGGCTTTGGCGGCGACTACGACGGCGTGCCGGGGTAAAGGCGGCGGCGGCGGGGAGCGGGCCGGCGGCGAGGGTGCCCGCCGGGTTTCGCGGTGGGGTGCGCGGGAGCAGGGTGCCGCGGGGCTCGGCTGCCCCCGACCTCCGGCTGGCGCAGGCTCCCCACCGGCCTGGAGGACGTGTCCACCTACCCGGCGCTGGTGGCCGAGCTGCTGGCCAGGGGCTGGACCGAGGCCGAGCTGAGGGCGGCCCTGGCCGAGAACCTGCTCCGCGTGTTCAGGAAGGTGGAGGAGGTGAGCGGGGCGCGGGGGCGCGGGGACGGGGCGGCGTGGGGACACGGCGGGTGCTGGGGGCGTGGGGACACAGAGAAGTGTGAGGACATGGGGGATGCAGGGGTGCAGGGGGCACGGGGATGCACGGGGGAGTGCAGGGACACAGGGGGCATGGGGGCACAGGGGGGCCAGGGACACATGGGGTGGCAGGGGGATAAAGGGGGGCACGGGGGTACAGGGGGCGTGGGGATGCACAGGGCGGCATAGGCACACAGGGGTGCAGGGGGCACAGGGACACACAGGGTGACGCGGGGACACAGGGGGCGCAGGGGCATGGGGACACAAGGGGCGACACGGGGACAAAGGGGACACAGGGACGCACAGGGCGATGCGGGGACACAGGGGGCACAAGGGTGCAGGGGGCACAGGGATGCACAGGGACACAGGAGGCACAGGGACGCACAGAGTGGCGTGGGGACACGGGGATGTTTGGGGCAGCGCGGGGACATGCAGGGGACAGGGACGCCAGGGGCAGCCCAGCAACGCGAGGCAGGATGCACGGGGCCCGGGGACGCCCGGGGGTCGCGCGGCGGCCGGCGGGACACTGGGACGAGCAGGGGCAGGGGGACAGGCGGGGCTCGGGCCGGCGGGGCTGGCACAGGCACGCGCCGGGCGGCCGGCGGGGACGCAGGGCAGCGCCCTGTCCTGGCCGCAGGTGAAGGCAGCCCTGCAGGGCACGGCAGCCCACGAGGAGCCCATCGCCTTCGAGGAGCTGGCGGGCGAGTGCCGGACGCCGTACGGGTACCCCAGCGGCGCCGGCCCTGCCCGGCTCCTGCCGCCGGCCCTGGCCCTGGCGCTGCCCCTGCTCGGCGCCCTGCTCTAGCGCCGCCGCCAGCGTGCGGGCGCCCGGCCCCGCTGCCCCGTCCCGCCAGCAGAAGCCCCGCTTGGAGCCCCGCCGGGAGCCCAGGGCCCCCGCAGACGCCTTCGCTCCGGCCCGACCGCCCCGGGAGAGGGTCCTGCGCCCCCACCTCCGCCCCGGCCCCGTCGCGGTGCCCGGCAGCCTGCGGCGCCCCAGCGGCCCCCCAGGCCCGGAGCAGGCGCCGGGAGCCGCGGGGCGCCGGGACGCCCTTCCCCACGCTCGGCTCCGAGCTGCGACCGCACCGGGAGTGATGCATCGCTGCAACAGGCGGCAGGGCTGGCTGTAGGGCTGCCTCCGCAGGATGCTTACATTAATCATTAGCTAATTAATTGGCTATTCAATCATCTCGTTAGCAATTTCCTCTCACATTTGGGAACAGCCTGTCTTCAGCGCGGAGGCGGCTTTGGGCACCAGGAAAACAGGCTGGCGAAGGAGAGCCATCTTCCTGTGGCGTTCACGACTTGGCTGCGGCGCAGAGCGCCGGCTGGCAGCCGACGAGCCCCCGGCACCCCCCGGCGCAGCGTCGGCGGCCCGCGCGGCCAGGGCCTCCTGCGCGGGGGAAGCGGGCGCGTCCCCCTCCGGTGAAGCTGCCGTGGCGGGGGCCCGTGGCACAACCTGGCCAGAAAACACCCCCCCACGGAGGGCCAAGCCGGGAACCTCCCCCCGAAGGATATTTGCCCAGCCGCCGCCGCCTCCCCGAGGGCTGGGAAAGGTGCAGCGAAGCGCGCGGTCAGCTGGGCAGCCCAGAAAGGAGGCTGGGGGAAGGAGCTAGACGCGAGCCAGCCGCCCCGGCCTCCCCGAGCCGGCGTCAGCTCCTGCAGTCACGCGAGGGGAAGCGGTAGGCAGGTGCGGGGGAAGGCGCCGGGCCCCGTGGCCGAGGATGTCAGGCCTCTCTTCCCCTCAGCCACCCCCAGACAAGGTCCTGGCCCCGGGGAGCCACAGCTCTGGCGGGGAAAGGGAGCTGGCTGCTTTGCTGCTGCAGGGCAAGAGGAAGCAGGGAGGGCTGCGGTGCACCAGACCGGCCTCTTCCTCCTCCTACCTTGGCCACTGCCCTGGAAGCGACCTCCCTGCCCCGGCCCAGGCTTCGTCTCCACGCTGCTCCACCGTGGCCAGGGGGACCGCAAACCCCCGTCTGAGCCCCCAGACACACAGAGATGGATGTTCAGGGATTGTTTATTTAAAACAGCAGAGGGTAATCAACAGGCGTTCGGAAAAGAAGAAAAAGGCAAATGAAACAAGCTTTAAAAAAACCAAACCAGAAAACATCACACAGACCATTTACAGAGGCAGGGTCTCCTTGGGGCCGGCGAGCACCTCCCCGTGCGCAGCCCCACGGAGGGCATCTGCGCAGGGCTGGGCTGCTGCCAGCCCCGCCAGCACCCCAACGGCTGCTCCCGGGCCCGTAGGAGGGGCGCTCCCGGCTGCGGTCCCCAGCAATGCCCGCCCAGGACTGCCCTGCGGTGCTTCCCCGCTGCAGCGGGCACAGGGGAAGAATGCTCTCTAGGCCATGGGACACCTACTGCCAAGGCCACTGAACTCCTAAGAAACAACCAAGGGAGCAAAAAGTGTCTTTGCTACAGGTGCTGCACGGTCGGCCTCTGGCCACAGGCAGCCCGCAGGCAGAGCGGCGCACAGCCGGAGCGGGGCATCCGCTGCCCCTGGAGGCTGCACTGGGCCACTCTCCCTTCCCCCCAACACTTGCTTTTCCCTTCCATTAGCGGCAAAGGGTCCTACTTGGAGCACAGCCCAAAGCAGCAGCTGTGCACGACTTCAAATTCCCTTAAAAACTGATTCTTTGAACAGAAAACTCTGATGAATCATACCCACCCTGCTGTAGCAGGACTGGCCGCACAGCCTAAGCTGCACACAGCACAGCTCGGCGCTGTCAGCACGCATGGCACCGTGCCAGCTCCTGCACGGCGTTATCAACTGACGAGGTGGGGACAGTGGAGAGGAAAAGGCAGCAGAGATATCCAAGGGTCAAGCCAGAGCGAGGGGACAGCGCAGGGACACACGCTGTCAGGATGGTTTGCCATTCACGGTCACACCCAACCTCCTGGGAGATATTTAGGAACAAGGCTGGGGAAGGCTGTTGTCACCATGGCTCCTAGCCCAGGAGTGGAAGTTGCTGTGATTTAGTCCCAATTGCTGGATGTCAGGCTACATGGGAGGTCACTGCCTGGAAAACACTTCCACAGCTCAGCAGTTGGCAGATAGCGAACGTGTGGATTTATACTTAAACACAAACAAACTCATGCTTGTGCAGGGCAGGTCAAACGTTTTAAAGGTCACTTTGTGGCAAAGAGATGCAGGGAGATTTGCCCACCAAGAGTTAGCAATTGGCAAGGTAAAGTTTGCAAACAGGGCACCAACTGATGGCTGTAAACTGCATTAACGATGGCTTGGGAAGGTCACTGCTAGCAAAAGAGACACCATGGCACAACCACACCTTCTGGCAAGGCACTAACCCTCCCAGAACACCACAGGCAGGAAGACAACCCAGGCCAGAGTCCCCTTCCCAGCCAACTGCAACGCAAAAGGAATTCCTACGTCTCTCCCTGCTCCATATAAAGTTAGTGGCTGCGAGTCCTTAGGAAGGGGCTGCCCACAGCTCAGAGGCCCAGTCTAAAATAGGTAATGAAAGTGTGCTACGTGGGGAGGAGTCAGGCACCAGCACCCGAGAAGACTCTGCAATCAACCTCCAGAAAGACTCATTTAGTGTTAAATCTGGAGCAGCATGTTGCTCTCATCCAGAAGCCCTGGAATGCTGTGAGAAATCAGCAGCACCCCTCAAAGGAAAAACACCCTGAAATCAGAACCGGCAAAGTATTTTCCAAGCCAGAGCAAGGCTGCGTTTGCTCAGCAAACCCCCGCCAGGATCTCTGCCTGCTCTGGGAGAAGTCGCCAGCCTCACATCATAAAAGAAGGGTCTAACCAGAGCCAGGCAGGGCTGGGAACGTGCTGATGAAGGAGGGGTTGGTCAGCTCTGCCTGGCTAGTTGGGTCAGAGCAAGGATGTAGCAGAGGCTGTGGGGAAGGAGTCCCAGGGCCCCCTCCACCCCCACACACCATACAACTAGTGTGAGGCAGCAGTCCGCAGGGATGATGGGAGACCTTAATTTCGTAAGGCAGCCAACCTGGAAGGGAGAAAACAAGAATGAACCGACACGAGAGCAGCAGGAAACAGCCGTGAGTCACAAAGACCCTTCAGCCAGTGAGCGCAGAGAAGATATCCATCAGAATATGGAAATCAGAATATATGCTCAGAATCCATCCTCCCATGGCAGAGATGCAGGAGATCCTGCCCTGGAGCACACAGCCATAACTGCCTGTGGCACTGCCTGTGCTTGTTGGGGCAATCTCTCATCAATGCAGCTGAGGTGCTGCAGAACAAGGGTTCCCAGCTTCTCTTCTGGGTGCCTCATGACCACAGCCAGCCCGGTCCCTCTCCCAGGGCCATTCCCACCTCCAAGGCGAGGGCTCCTGCAGCACGCGGATGCTCACTGCCTCGGGGCTCACTGCCAGATGGATCTCAATTGGGGCTGCATGGGGAGCAGTGGGGAGGGAATGGGAAGAGGAAGCTCATCAGCTTCTCCTGGGGCAGTTCCAGAGAGACAGCCTGTTCCTGGAGCTGTTTGAAGGTCAGTGCCAAGCGTTCCCAGAGCAGCAGCAGCTGCGTGAGGGTGAGCACAGAGCAGGGGGAGACTGTTTCGTGCCAAATCAACGAACGCTCACCACACAGCGCCAGAAGCCACCTCCGGGCCCTGGTGGCCACAGCCCTGAATGCCACCTTGCCTGCCTGCACCCTCCCCAAGTACCGTGGGGGCTGCCTGGCTCTGGCTTGCCTGAGCATGCCAGGGTCCAGAGGGGGCTCAGCACTTGCTCAGCCTCCCACATTGGGCAAACCCATTCCCTTTTTGTCAGTGCGGGATTCCTGGGAAAAACTGAAGTTGCCTTGATGCACAGCAAAGGATCTGGAAGAGAACAAACCTTCGCGAGAGTTGGTCTTCTTGAGTGCGGACTGAGCTCTCCCCTACAGCCGAAGCACCCTCAGGGAGCTGGTTGAGTTGGTCCATGATCTCCAGGCCGTTCTCCTCTGCGATCTGGACGATGAGGCTGTCCACCTGCTCCTGCGGGGTGGTCAGCGTGGTAGCAGAGCTCATGGAGTCCTCCATCACCTGCAATGGAGACAGCATGTCACCCTGCCCCACCGGCAAAACCACCTGGCCCAGCCCATGCCTAGCTTCTTCACCTAAAGAACCAGTTGCAGACCCCTTAGGGGCCACCGGTTCCCTTAACCCAAATGGTCTCTGCAGCCTCAAGCCTGTCAGCAGAGCTACAATGAAAGGCAGGGTGCAAGGTCCAGTTCTGCCAGACCCAGTCTGGGTAACCTCTAGTTACGATACAAGGACAGTGATCTTGCCTCTTCCCTCCTTTCTGCATAATGTGCCTCTTCACATGGCAAACGCCTTCCTCATTAGGCAGCAGAGCCTAGTCCTGCCCATCTCATACACAAAACAGAACCACACGAACACCACATGTGTTTTCCCACACTGTACCCTGGTGTCTCCAAGGGGAACACAGTGCTTCTCTGCAAGCCTGAGTTACAACTGAGACCTAGCTCTCTCCTCAGAGGCAGCATGACACTGCAGTTCACAGATCTTGCATGAGACAAGCCCTCCTCCCAAACCCAGTAGCTTCCAGTCCTCACGGACCTCTCTGAGGCCACGAGCACTCACCGATGTATGAACATCCAAATTCTGGACCTGCTGCTCAAATTTGTCCATCACTGCAGACACCTTCTGCAGATCCATGGAGCTCAGAGCCTTGTCCAAGGCCTTGGTCACCTGAGCCATGTTTTTTGTCACCTGCAAGAGGAAATTGTTTTATGGATGCTCCTCAAAAGCAAGATCTCATCACCACCGAAAACAAAACCTGGGCCCAGTGAGAGAGAAGTCAGCATTACTGATGCTCTTGCCAGCACTACAAGGCAGGACAAGCTCTGCCTGCTCACAAAAACATGCTGCTGTCAGCTCTCCAGACAGTCACTTTGTAAGCTCAGCCTGGCTGCAGGTTTGTCGAACAACAGACAGTTACTCTAGATACCTACCCGGGTGTTTCAGAGGCTGCACCAGTCTGAGGGTCTGAACTAACTATAGGGCTTCATCAGACCCTTGTTCAGGGACAGGGAGGTCCAAGAGGGTTGGAAGTAGGCAAGCAGAATGGACGAAGCAACATTCGCTCTCTGCAGGGCACAGATCAGTCTCAGAGCCCCAAGCCCAAGCAACAGAGGCTCTTACCCCCTTCATTGTCACTGCTGTCTGGACCTTGGAGGCCACCGCATCCACTCGGGAAGCCATGCGAAGCCAGTTGAGCCCCTCGTTCTTCTTGCGGATCGCATTCTCTGCGTAGACACGAGCACATTCCACGTTCTTCTGCTGGAGAGCCTGGAAGAGCGAAGAGCAACTGTCTGCACAAACAATCCACTTCACATTTCATAAACAAGCATCTTTCATTTCTGCCTGACAGAAGAAAGGCAGAAACACGTCTCGTGACCCCTATAAATACTGAACACACCCTTGGAAAGGAATTAAGTTCTTTCCAGTTATGCCAGTGATGTATGACGTCCATTCCTGACGGAGTCAAGATATAAGGGCAGGACTTAAAACATTTTGAGACCAACCTGGCACACACCAAGGACTGGAGAGGGAAGACTGCCCATTTCCTCTAGTCCCTAACAGCACACACCCGGCAGGGCAGAAGGCAAGGCACAATTTCCAGCTGCTCGCACAGTGAGGAGGGCTGGCACCGCCGGTATGGCAGTGCCAGAGGTGACAGGGCCTCGCTTGGAGGACCAGGCCCAGCAGAAGGCACCAGCAGCTCTGCGCACACGGCAACCTCTCACCTACCTTTTTGACTTTGGCTTGCTCAGCCTTGGAGTCTTTCTCAGCTTTCTTGGCAAGCTTCTCCAACTGCTTTGCTGTGAACTGGAGCAAAAGTGATGAGTTAGCACTAGGACACAAAGGGGTCAGCAACAGCACAGACCCACACGGTCCCAGGCTGCCCGGAGGCTTGGGGTCACCAGAGCATGCAGCAGCTGCTTTGGCGGGCTGGCACCCGTGCCCAGGCTCGCTGCTACGCTGACGCGGCCTCTGGCTGATTTCAAGAGGTGGAGGCGTGGCGAGCAGCAAGTTCTAAGTGGAGCACTGGCTCCCTCTGCCCGAGCAGCGTCGCTGCCCTGACCCTCCGGCCGTGTGGGCTAGTGAGAGAGTTTGACATCTTGACCCTGAGGGCTGGAGACTCCCAGAACACAAACCGAGAGGTTCGTTTTTTCCCCACTTCCCAGAAAGGGATTAACCAGGGAGTGCCCGAGGGCAGAGGGCGGGTGTGAGGCAGGAACTCGCTGAGCACCGAGGAACATCCTTCCCGACCCAGCATGCCTGGTCTGACTCAGTGCGATGGGAACCAGAGCCCAGCAGGATAAATCTAGCTAAATGGCTCCCTCTTCCCGCAACCACCAGCATCAGCAAGGCTCCCACGACAGGGAAGAGACAGAGCTGCAGCATCTCGGTGCTTTCTTGAAGGCAGATCTCTGCAGGTCAGGATTTCCTTCTTTTCCTAGGAAAAGCAGCTTTTTTTTTTTTTTTAACACCCTGCTTGTTCCTCCTCTCTCAGTTAGCAAAGATCAGGGGAGAGCGCGATCTCCAGGCTCCTACTAACGTCAATCTAACGACTGGAAGAAGACCGATCTAGCCCCAGCGGGCTCACAGCGCTTTGCTGCTAACACCGTATCCGAGCGCGGACCCTCCCGACGCCCTCAGAGCGCAGAGTCAAGGCCCAGCCGTCACAGCAGCGCTGTCGGAGGCCGCCGTGGCTCGGGCGAGGCCTGCCTGCCCCTCTGCCCCGCGAGGCGAGGCAGGGAAAACTACCCGCAGGGGCAGGAGGGTCCTTGCCCGCCGCAGGTGCTGCAACGGGGCCGTTGCGAGAGAAACCCCGCCGACCGGGGAGCCCCTCCGGAGGGGGGGGAACCGCCACCGGCGGCTTCGGGGCGGCCGGCGGTACGCTGCGGGGAGCTGCCGCTGGGGTCGCCGAGCCGGCCGCGCTCACCTTCAGCTGGAAGAGCGTGTCTGCAAGGGAAGGAGAGCGCAGCCTCAGCGCCGGGCCTGGCCCCGGCCCCGGCCTCGGCCCGCCGCCCCCGCTAGGCCCCGCCGCGGAGCGGGAGGGGAGCGGGCCCCCCCGGGGCTGCCCCACACCCGCCGCCCGGGCCCTGGGGAAGTCCTCGCCGCCCCGCGCCCCTCACCGTCCATCCTGCCCCGCCGCCTCTTCCGGCCGCCGCCGCTTCCGGGGTCGCGCGTCCACCTCTCGCGAGAGCGCGGCCGGCGCGCGGGGTCACGTGAGGGGGGCGGGACGGAAGCCTGAGTGCTCGCCGGGTCCGGAGGGCCTCCCGCCGCCTGGGGCGTGGCGATGCCCTAAGGGGCGTGGCGAGGCTCGAAGGGGGCGGGGCTAGGCTCGAAGGGGGCGGGGCACCGGGAGGGAACGGGCCCCGCCGGTAGACAACGGGTGGTGGAGGGGACCGGCGGGAGGGGACGGGCCAGGCCGGGCCCGGGAGCCATGCAGGGGGGAGCGGCCCGGCGGGGCAGGCCGGGCCCGGGGCTGGCCCCGCTCTGCCCTGGGACAGGGGCCTGGGGGGGGCCGGGGCCTGGGGCACCGCAGGCCTGGGGTCCCCCAGCTGGTCCTGCTCCGCCGCGGGCGGGGCGACTGGGAGGGGGAGGCCCCTGGGCACGGCATGGGGGGCGGCCTGCCCGGAGCGGGGGGCACCGGCAGGGCCGGCGGCCCCCGTACGTGGGGCACGCGGCTCTGGCGGCGGCTTGAAGCCTCTGGCGCAGCCCGGGCGACGGGGCTCGGCCCCTGCCCGCCTCATCCTGAAGCTGGGCCGCGGCCCCGGGGCGGCCGCGCTTCTGCCCGCAGCCCCATCGCAGTCGCCGACGAGTCATAAAGAGCTCCGAGGTCAGCCGGGGCGGCCCCGCGCGGCGCGGCGCCCGCACCTATGGGGCACGCCTTGAGCAGGGTCAGGCGCAGGAAAGGTAACGGGCCTTCCCCCGGCACGGCGGGCCGCTGCGCAGGTGGATGGGGAAACAGCAGCCACGCCGCCGCGTCCCCGGGGCACCCATCCCACGTTGCCTCTGCCCGCGGCCCCGCGGCCGCCACGGGGAACGCCGCGTTCTTGGTTGACACGTGTGTTTCCTCCTGGGTGTCGCAGCACGGGCGAGGGAGCCCGTTAGCGGCAGCTCCGCCGCGGCGCAGGCACAGCCGTGGGGCGCACGCCTTGCCCGGGCGCCGCTTCCCCGGCGCGGGCTGGGCCTGGCTGCGCGCCCTTGTCGGCGCCTCCACGTTGCTCATGAGGGAGCAGCCGTCAACCTAGATTTTCTTGTTGGAAAATGTTTCCTCCAACAGAAGGAAATTTTATACCCAACCTGATCTCCTAGGCAGAAGGAGAGATCAAGGAACAACGTTATTACGGGTTTCCGCTGTGCAGAGTCTCAGTGTGATTGATTTGCTATAAAAGCTTTTTCTCCTACAATGCGATGGTTCCAGTCTTTCTTTTAACTCCACATGCACACAGAAAAAAGAGAGAGAAGAGAAATGGGGCACTTCCTATTGTGCCGTGCTCCCTTTCTGATCAAACAGCCAAGTTTTAATGAGCTGTTTCACTCATAGCAAATGTTCCAGGACATGTGCTTGAAACAGGCAGCGGGAGGGCAGGTGGGAAGCGGCTCCCAGTGACTGCAGGGTCCAGGGCTCTCACCGCAGCCCTGACAATGGGAGAGTTTTATCCGACTTTTCTCCTTTGCGTTCAAAGTCTCCGCTGCAGTGAAAGGCCAGCACGACGTAGCCAGCGGCCAGGACAAGGAGCACAGGCGGGCAGGTCCCGGCGAGCAGCATCCACGCTGCCACAACACCCGCAGCGTCGCGGCCTCCGCCAGCAAGCTGTCGGCGAAACAATCCAGTCATCTGTCAGCAGAGGGACTCCACCAAAAAGGTAGAGGACAGAGAGCAGAGCAGGCGCCGGCTGCGCCCAGGCTGCCCTCCCGCAGCTATGCCCGGGAGGCGTTTGCCTGGTGCGGATTTATGGTCCTGTGCATGGTCCGCATTAAATGACTCCCGTTTTCCCCAGGGAGAAACGAAGGCGCGAGCAGGGCCAGGCCCGGGCCCAGGGGGCGGCTTGTCTGCTGTTGTTGGAGGCAGGGTTGAGGTCCCGGCGGGCTCCCAAGGCACGACAAGTCCGGAGGTCGCCCCTCACCGTGGTGCCGGCTGTGTCCCCCGCTCTGCCCGGGCTCCTGATGGCTCATGCTGCCACAGCTGGCCTTCCCTCTCCCCCTCCCTTGGTTTTCTCAAATCTAGTTCAGTAAAATCCCTCTTCGGCCGGGCCCAGACCTGGTGTTGGTCCATCAGACAGTCTGCTTTGTCAGCACCTGCGTCCTGTACAGTTCCCTCATGCCTCAATGTGCTTCCGCTGGTGTTTTTCACTTCAGAGCAAAGTAGCATGCACAGGATCCCTTACACAAGGCTTTTTCCTCTGTTCCTTTGTTTTTAGGGGAAAAAGTGACCAAGAAGAAAAAAACTCTTCTTCCAAAAATCATTATCACGGGACCCTTGGATGATTCAACCTCACTTAACTCGCTGAACGATCTTCCAGAGTCTCAAACCATCAGAGATGTAGCTGATTATGGGCCCTACCAGCTGCACATGAAGCCCAGCACGGTGGAGGCTTACTATTTCAAGCAAGAGGCGCCCTGAGCGCCGGCGCTGCAGCAGAGCCCCGACGCGTCCCCGGGTGCCCGGACGGGCCGAGCGCCGCTGCCCAGGGCCGGCGCCCCAGCCCGCAGCCCGCAGCCCTCGCCGCTAGCAAGAAAGGAAACTGGTCCCAGCAAAGCCTCTCTCGGCCTCGCTTCCCGCCGCCCTCCGCGGGCACCAGGAGCCCGGCGAACCCCGTTGTGAGAGGCGGGGCAGAGGCCGGGGATGGGGGCAGGTGCCGGGAGCGACGCCACCTCGCGCCGGGCCCCGCGGCCCTTTTGCCGGTGCCCGGAGGGGCGGGCTCGGCGCCGCGGCCTGCACCGGCAGCCGCCGCCGCAGGCCGCGCCGGGCCTAGCAACGGTTGCCAGGGGCCGGTGGCACCGCGCATGCGTGGGGGCGGGCTCTGTTGCAGACGAGCTTCGCGGCGCATGCGTGAGGGCAGGGGTTGGGGCGGGCAGGCGGCTCTGCGCATGCGTAAGGGTGGGCTCCGCGTTGTGTGGGCAGTGCGGCGCATGCGTGGGAACGGGCCCTGCTGCGGGCATACGGCAGGGCGCATGCGCAGAGGCCGGCCCAGCAGGAAGTGGCGTCACGGCGCATGCGTGGGGGCGGGCCCGGCGGAAAGTATGGCGGAGGGGGCTGCTGAGGGGGAGCCGGAGCCGCTGCGGCTGCGGCGCCTGCGGGGAGAGGGCTTCTTCGAGGTGCCGGCCGGGGACCGGGTGAGTGGGCCTGCGGCGGGGGTTGTGGGGCGTCCCTGGGCTTTTGGAGAAGGAAGTAGGGTCTGGGGAGGAAGAGTCTTCCTGGGTCTGAGGAGCAGGGAGGCCTCTGGGCGTTGGGAGGCCCTGATGGGGCTTCTCTGGGCTTGGGGCCGGGGGTCTGAGGAGTCCCTGGGCTGTTGGGGGTCTGAGGAGGGGTATTCCTGTGCTTTCGGGGGAGGTGGGGGGTCTGAGGAACTCTTGGGGGGCAGGGGTGGGGGATCCCTGAGATTTTGGGTTTTTCTGTGCTTTTGGGGAAGGCTGAGGGAGTTCCTGGACTTTGTGGGGAGGCTAAGAGTGAGGAGACTAAGAGTGGGGGATCTCAGGGATTTTGGGTGGCCCTAGCATTTGGAGGCTTTTAGGGGGTCTCTGAGCCTTTGCGGGGGGGAGCTCAGGGTCTGAGGAAGCAGAGGAGGTGGGATTCTGGGGTGTAAGGAGGAAGGACGATCCAGGGGCATTTGGGGATCCATGGGCTTTTGGGGAGGTCCAATAGGGAGTCCCTGGGCTTTGGGGAGAGGTGAGAAGGAGGAAAGGTTTTTTGGCTTTTGGGGACATCTGAAGGTGTTTGGGGAAGAGAGGTGTTCCCATGATATAAGAAGGAGCAGAGATCTGCGGGCTTTTGAGGGGAATCTGCTGAAGAGGAGGAGGATGTCTTTGGGTTGGTGGTCAGGGGAGGAGGGGGTCCTTGGGTCACTGGATGTGAAAAGTGTCTCTAGATCTGATGGGGGACCTGTCTAGAGGCTTGGGTTGTCCCCACCCCCAGCAGACTCGTGGGCTGAGGTGTCCTGCCTCAGTCATAGCCCAGGGCAGAGGCTGGGGCTGTTGCAAAGGTGAGGTTCGCCCTTTACCAAGGTGGTCTGGGAGCGGACAGGGTGCTGGGTTCCACGGGCGAGTACAGACTGGACCTATGGGCGTGGGGCAGGCTGGGAGATGGCATGTGCTGGGGACAGGAACATCTCTCCAGTGGTAGCTGGTGGGGACCAGCAGCAGGCTTGGTTTGCTGTCATGAAGCTATATGTGGAAAGCATCAAAGTAGCCAGCCTGTCACCATCCTCTAGTTAAGCTGAAGTGCCCATGGCCTTTCTGAAACCCTGGTTTGCTCCCTAAGTACCAGAGCAGCACCACTCTACTGCAGCCCTTAAGCACCTGCCAGATGATAGCTAGGGCCATGGCTTAATGTGTCAGTCTGCCAGCAAGGTTGGGTCTCAGCAGGAAGGTTCATGAGAAACCTCTGAGTGTTGAGTGCTGCCCTGAACATGGCTCCCACCCTGGGGCAAAGCAGGTCTGTGATGCAGCTCTTTGGTTCCAGCTGGGAAGATGTCGGAGCGTGAAAGAGTTCGAGAAGCTAAATCGGATCGGGGAGGGCACCTATGGCATAGTGTGTAAGTGCTGCAGCGGCTGCGCTCTCTGGGCCCTGTTGCAGACGCGTGTCCCCTGGGACAGAGCCAGCGGCATGCCTTTCTGGGTGGAAGCACTGCCGAGCTGCAGGTCGCAGCCTGTGCCAGCGTCGTGGGAGTGGGAGCGTGATGGGTTGGGGCTGAGGTTGCTGTCAGCATGCCCAAGGCCGAGAGGTGGCTTGTCAGTGGGGGTTTGCACTGGCTCATGATAAAACCAGTGTTTGCCTTCTGGTGCTGAATGTGTGGCCTGCGGTGCTGTTCCAGACCGTGCCCGGGACACCCTAACAGATGAAACTGTGGCATTGAAGAAGGTGCGGATGGACAACGAGAAAGATGGTAATGGAGGAGCCGGGGAGCCGCTGTTCTGCAGCACCGGCATTGGGGCGGCAGATGGGGGCTCCTCCTTGCAAACAGGAGCGTGTGTGGTCCTGCTAGAGGTACTTGTGCAGCGTGGCTGTCGCTCTCTGCAGGAATGCCCATCAGCAGCCTGCGGGAGATCACCCTGCTGCTGCAGCTTCGGCACCCCAACATTGTGGAGCTGAAGGAGGTGGTTGTAGGGAACCACCTGGAGAGGTGAGAGTACCCCCTTCGTCTTCCCATCACCTCCTGCCCTCTCTACCTGTCAGAAGTGATAGCTGTTCTTGGCCTGCTCGCCCTGAGCCTCCTCTCGCAGGGCAAACCTGTGCTGTGAGATCAAGCTGGGACGCTACGGAGGTGACAGGGCCAGCGGTGGCTTACCTGACTGCCTTGTCTCCTGCAGTATTTTCCTGGTGATGGGCTACTGTGAACAGGACCTGGCCAGCCTCCTCGAGAACATGCAGACGCCCTTTTCAGAGGCTCAGGTAAAGGCTGGGCTGGGCTATTGGGAACACCAGCCTTGAGAGGGTGCTGTGACTCCAGCCAAAACGCGCTGGCTGCCCACGGGGATTCCCCAGACCTCGTGATCCCCTGAAATCTCTTGTTCTTGCTTGTATGGGTTGGCCAAACCCTGGTTAAAGTAGGAAGTCCTGGGCCACCGGGGAGCCTGGGCTTAACGGGCTTTCACATCATATTTTCAGAGCCTTTCCAGGCCGAGTTTTGGGTTGGAGCAACCTGGCAGGGAAGCAGAGCAGCAGGCTGGGGTGTGGGAGTGCCTCCAGGCAGCCAGCAAGCTATTGCTTGGAGGACACAAGGAACTGATACAATGACAGAGAGACCCTGCAACTGCAGGAGGACTCTGGGGACCATGTGGCCTCCTTGCAGTTGCCTTAGGGCACCAAAGTGGGTTTAACTTTCAGGGGCTGATCTGGCTGGTGCTGCTAACACAAGGGCTTGCTGCTCCTGTCTTCCGTCCCCAGGTGAAGTGTATCATCTTGCAAGTCCTCAAGGGCCTGCAGTACCTTCATGAGAACTACATCATCCACAGGTAGGAGCAGGAGGACAGACGTGGTGGAAAAGGGACCATGGTGGGTGGCACGGAGAATAGATTGACTGGAGGGAGTCTGCTGAGCCTTCAAACTGCTCTGTGATTCTTCAGCTCCCACTCCTGCATGCTTGGAGCAAGGGGCAGCGTGTGGAGTAGCTCTGGGCAAGGGAGCGGCACAAGTCAGTGCCTTTGACCCAGAGCGTGGGAGCCCTGGCAGAGTAGGGGTGTCAACAGACAAGAAGATTCATTTTTCGTAGTGATCAGGGAGTTCTAGGGCTCTGTACTTCCCTGAGAGCGCTGTGGAACTGCAGACATGAGAGGAACCAGTCTGAAAGAGAGGGTCCTGACCAGGCACTTCCTGTTCCCTGGCAGGGATCTGAAAGTGTCCAACCTGCTCATGACTGATAAAGGCTGCGTGAAGATAGGTGAGCCCGTGGGAGTCGCCTGTCGCTTCTGCTAGCTCAGCTCCTGCAGTGGATGTGGCTGCGACTCTCCCTCTGCTCAGTGATGCAGACAGACCGCGAAGCTTGCCTCCCTCTTGACCTTGACTCTGCTTCTCGGTTGCAGCGGATTTTGGACTGGCACGTACTTATGGGATGCCACCGAAGCCAATGACCCCTAAAGTTGTCACACTGTGGTGAGTAGCTGCTAGTTGGTGCAGGGGGCTGTGCTGGCTCAGGGTGACTCGGAGCGAGTCCTCGTAGTGCTCCATGCTGTGGGACCTTCCCTCACTCGGGCTCTAGCACGGTCCCCTCGAATTGGTGCTTTCCCCTGCACAGGTACCGAGCACCTGAGCTGCTGCTGGGGATGACGACCCAGACCACCAGCATTGACATGTGGTAAGGGGAGACTCTGTCAGGTGGTGAGAGAGGACAGGAGGTGGCCCAAGACTGGCCAGCCAGGTGCTTGGGGGATGAGCAGGAGCCAGGACTGCAAACCTGCACCTCCACAGGGCATCGATGGAAGGATTGGTCCTGCCCCCACTGATTCCTGTGTGTTCTCTGCTCCTCAGGGCCGTGGGCTGCATCCTCGCTGAGCTCCTGGCCCACAAGCCGCTGCTGCCAGGCACCTCTGAGATCCACCAAATCGACCTGATTGTGCAGCTGCTGGGGACACCCAATGAAAACATCTGGCCGGTGAGAGCTGTCCCGCATTTGCTGCCTGTCCTGCCTTCCCTTCCCTGCCTCAGCCTCACCTGCTGTCTCCCTCAGGGCTTCTCCAAGCTGCCGCTGGTGAGCCAGTACACCCTGCGGAAGCAGCCCTACAACAACCTCAAGCACAAGTTCCCCTGGCTGTCGGAGGCCGGCCTGCGTCTGCTCAACTTCCTCTTCATGTATGATCCCAAGAAGCGGTAAGAGCCATCCGCAGCTCTGTGTGGGCAGGAGCTGGGGCAGGCAGGGGAGGAAACCTGCCCTCGCCTGCTCACGAGGTCATGTGCGTCACAGAGGAGACACGCAGGGACAGGCCGGGGGGAAGTAACGGTGCTGACTCCTGCCGCCCTCCAAGGATGGTGGGGACTGCCCCAAAGCTGGGGGCAGGCGGGTCCCTTTGGGTGGGTGCTGGGGGTGGGAATGAGCTCAGTGCCGGGGCTGGTGGGGACGAGCGTGGGCCATGGTGAGGACTGCGTACGTGACGGTAGAGCCCAGCCCCCTGTGAGGGCCCGTTACAGCTCCACTGAGCCGTCCGGTGCTGACGGGAGGTGGCAGGAGCGTTAGGGCTGGGAGCAGCGTCTGCCACAACGCTCTTGTCCCCACAGGGCGACGGCAAAAGACTGCCTGGAAAGCTCCTACTTCAAGGAGAAGCCCCTGCGTAAGTGCCTCCCCCACCGGCTGGGGCTGTGGTGCTCTGGGCCTGCCTGACCCTCCTCTCTGCCCTGCAGCCTGCGAGCCAGAGCTCATGCCAACCTTCCCCCACCATCGCAACAAGCGAGCAGCCACCACCAGCGCGGGGACGGAGAGCCAGGCGAAGCGCGGCAAGCCCTGAACCGCCGTCCCACGGGAGGAAGCGTCTCTTGCCCCGGGGAGCTGGCAGGAGCTGGCCCTGCTAGGAGGAGGTATGGCGAACTTGAACAGGGATGGCCATCGCCCCTGGGGCTGGGCTGGGCGCAGGCTGCCTGCCCCGCTCTGCCACCCACTGGGGGCTTGCATCTTGCACTGCTTGGCACCCGGCCCTCCTCAGCGGAGCAGCACCAGCGCTGTGGGCTCCATCGCCCCTGGGACAGGCCCTGGCTGCGCTGCCCAGCCCTATCGGCCCCGTGAAGTGTCTCGTGAGGGGAGCCTGTCCCGGCTGCCAGCACTCCCGTGTCCTGCGCTCAGCTCCCGCATGGAGCTGCTGGACAGCTCGGCTGAATTGCCGGCCCTGCAATGGAGTGAGAGGGCCAGACCGCGATGGGGGAGTGCTGCAACCTGCTTCCCTTCGCTTAGTGTCGGCTCCCTTGTGCTGCTTCAGATCTAAAGAGGCTGCAGTCCGGGGCGGTGCTGGGAGCTGCAGGCGGATTGCAGCCCTGCACCTTCCTCCTCCCTGGGGCTGGCAGCAGCAGCGCTGCCTGGCCAGGGTGGGAGAAAGGAGGGATGGGGCCCTGGGCCTCCCTCGTGTTCGGCACTGAGACATGAGGGTGCTGGCTGAGGGCCCTCAGCCTGCGCTCGCTGTCCTGCAGCAGGGCAGCTGTTGTGGGGGAGTAACTCCCAACTTTGCCTTTAATAAAAGTATCTGCAAACAGCAAGGGTGAGAAATGAACTGCTTGTCCCCTGGGGCTCAACCTCCTACCAGGGCCGAGCCGCAGCGCAGGTGGGAAGGAAGCCGTGCCCTCACCTAACATCCTGCGGCGCAGCTGGGCCGGGAGGAGCTGGGTACCCTGGCCGTGCCCTCCCCTGTGCCGCCCACCCACTCAGCCCTGCGCTGCGAAGCGGGGACAAGGACAGCCACAGGCTCTGCCTACTTGAAACAGCTTTTAGCTGCGCCTGGCCCTGCTGTCCTGGGAGGAGAGGGCTGCTCTGACATAGCTGTGCCCACTTCCTTTCCCCATCCCACCGTCCTGTGGAGCCCAGTGAGTCGCTTCTTCCTCCCTGCAGCTGTAAGGGCAGGAGGGCTCCAGCTGCTGCTCAGTGCAGAACTGGCCATGGCACCAGAGGGGCCTGGCACCCCTGGGAGGCGGGGGCAAAGCCCTGCCGGTCTCCAGAGAGGGGGCAGCATCAGCCTTGGCCCAGCTGCCCTGCGCGGCCTGGGGCCCAGCAGCATGTCCCCGTGGCACCTTGGCCCACTGGGGCCCTGCTGACACCAATGCAGCCAGTTCCTCCCCACTCCCTCCCTGGCAGAACAAGACCACCGTGCTGTGGGCAGCCGCGTTTTACTGAGATGCACCGAGCTGTTTATAGCAGGGAGGGACAAGTCCTGGCGCGCCGGAGCCCTTGACCTACTGCCTGAAGAGGGGGATGTGCTGCCCTGCGCTGCCCAGCTGTGGGGTAGCCGAGCTTGGCACCGGCCCTGCTACCCGCAACCGCTTGAAGGGAGGGCTGGGGTTGAGAGGTTCAAGCTGCTCATCCTCAGGCCAAGTAGTGGTTGCCTGGAGACCCGTGAGCTGCCCAGTTCCCTCCCACCTGGGGAAACCCAGCGCAGCCAGCAGCAGTTCCCGTTAATGCTGGCCGCGGCCCAGCCCGTGGCCTTCCCGCCAGCTAGGTCCAGGCGCTGGAGCCGTCGGCCAGCAGCATGTCCACCTCTGTCCTCTGCAGCCAGAGGCGCTGCTGCTTCTCGCTGCGCAGCTCCTGGCCACGGTGGAGGGTCCGGCAGGCCTGCGCGGCCGCGCAGGCGCCGGCGTGGAGCTGCTGGCACGTGGTGCAGCAGTACGAGGGCAGCACGCCGCGGCGCAGGCACGAGTGCAGCTGGTAGCAGGGCAGCTCCGGTGCCTCCCCGCTCGCAGGCCGCGGGGCAGCAGGGGGCAAATCCCCGGGTCTGCCGCTCGCCGGGGGCTGCTGGGGCTCACCCAGGTGGCCGGGCCGGGCCAGGCCCAGCGCAGGGCAGTTTGCTGCCCGGCTCAGGGCAGGGGCAGGAGGGGAGCAGCGGGAGCTCACCTGGGGGCCTTCGCTCCCCGCAGTCACGGCGTCTCGGGAGCCGCCAGCCCCACCGAGCTCCTGCTCCAGGAGGAGGCGAGAGGAGGCGTCTGGATCGGCGTTACCCTCGGAGGGGAGCCGCTCCCGCCCCAGCTCACCGCGTCCCACGAGGTCCCAGCTCCTCCTGGGCGCGTCCTGAGCACCCCGCAGCCCAGCCGGGTCCCTCCCGAGCCTGGCGCCCTGCTCCCGCGGGGTGGGTCCAGGCAGCGGCGAGGGGACTGCATCCTGCCGGCCTCCCGCGGGGCCAGCGTCCTCGGGGCCCACCGGCGGCTCCCGGTACAGATCCACGCAGTCGCTGCAGCCGGCCCCGGCGTCGCGCTGCAGCGCCAGTCGCCGCAGCGCCTCCACGCAGGCCTCCGTGCCGCCGGCGAGCTGCCGCGCCTCGAGCAGGTCTTGGGCGCGCACGCGGCGCGGCCGCAGCCGCAGCACCACCTCCACCAGGATCTCGCACTCCAGCCGGCAGGCGAAGAAGCCACAGGCGGCGGCGACGAGCTCGGGCCCCGGGGGCGGCCGGGAGACGGCGAGGTGGTGGTCGTCCCTCCTCACGTAGCCCAGGCGGCCGAAGCTCCGCGCCAGGTCGGCCTCGGGGAGCGCCGCTCGCAGCCGGTGCACGTACGTCCCCGAGAAGGTCTGCAAGGAGAGCGCGGGCACGGCTGCAGCGCCCGCCCCGGCTCCCTCCTAATGCCCCACAGCCGCCCGCGAGCCACAAGTGTGGGCAGCTCAGCCGGCCCCAACCCCGCCGCCAGCGACTCCCGGGCGTCCCCCCGGGGCTCCTCCTGCCCGGGCACCCCGGCACGAGCCAGCCCCGACCCAGCCACGCGGCCAGCACCGGGCTCCCCACCTTGACGGTGCCGAACTCCTTGCGCCAGGGGAAGAGGTAGAGGTTGATGGCCGCCAGCTCCAGCACCTCGAAGGCGCCGGCCAGGCCCCGGAGCGCCTGCACCAGGTCGCGGCGGCCCCGCAGGCCGCTGGCCAGGAGGGCCGCGGCGTCGTCCTGCAGGGCCCGGAGCAGCGCCGGGTCGTCCCGCAGGCGCTGCCGGAGCAGCTCCCCGAAGGCGGCGTCGGAGCAGGCCCCGGCGCGGCCCCGCCGCAAGTCCCGCTCCAGGCAGCGCCGGTACTCCTGCCGCAGCGCCGCGCCGGAGCACATCCTGCGGGAGGCAGCGGCCTCAGCCTGGCCGGCCTCCCCCCTGGGCCTGCCACGGCCTCAGCACCCTGCACCCAGGCCCGGCTCCCTCCTCCTGCCCGTGGTCTCAGCACCCTGCACCCAGACCTGGCTCCCTCCTCCTGCCCGTGACCTCAGCACCCTGATCCTGTCCATAGCCCGGGCACCCTGCAGCTGGCCCAGCATCCTGCACCTGGCCATAGTCTCGCACCCAGACCCAGCACCCTGCTCCCATCCACCGACTCAGCACCCTGCTCCCAGGCCCACCACCCTGCACCTGGCCTCAGCATCCTGCGCCCAGACATAGCCTAGCACCCTGAGCACAAGCCTGCCACCCTGCTCCCACCTATGGGCTCAGCACCCTGCGCTCAGGCCCGCCACCCTCCTCCTGCCTGTGCCCTCAGCACCCTGCACCCTCCTCCCGCCTATGGGCTCAGCACCCTGCACCCGGGCCCGGCTCCCTCCTCCTGCCCGTGCCCTCAGCACCCTGCACCCAGGCCAGGCTCCCGGGCCTGTCCCCCGCGCCCCGCGCTCAGCGCCCAGCCCCGACCGCGGCCCCTCCGCGGGACCCCTCCCCGGCCCCGGCGGCGCGGGGACCCGGGGGATCCCCCAGCAGGGGGCGTGGCCTGAACCCCCAGCAGGGGGCGTGGCCCGGGCCCCCCCCTCACCTGCCGCCCCGGCTCCCCGCGGGGCCCCAGCGGCGCCCCTTCCGCCTCTCCCGCGCCCCGCCCCGCCCCCTTCGGGCCGTGACGTGTGCGGGGCGGTTCCCGCCGCCACGCCCCCTCCGAGGGGCGGGGCCAACCCCGGCCCGCCCACCGCAACCCCCCCCAACTCGCGCCGACAGCGCCACCCCGCGGGCGGGAGGAGCAGCGGCGCCCCCGGGGCACCGGCCCCGGGGCAACCGGGCAGGCAACGACCGGGCCCCGGGGAGGGCGGGGGGCAGCGGGGCTGGGGCTCCCCCACCCCCGGGCCCCGGGGCAGCCCGCGCCGGCCGGAGCCCCGAGCGCCGCAGGCGGCAGCAGCGGAGGCGGCGGGCAGGCACCTTTATTAGCCGCTGCCCCCCGCCGCGGCGGCACCCGGGGGGGCTCAGCCCCGGGGCCCCTCCGGTGTTTCGCCGCGTCCTCCGGCCCCCGGCGGCTTCCCCCACCCCGGCAGTTCCAGTCCGTCCGCGCGGCCCCGCGGGACCCTCGGCAACGTCGGCGGCGCCGGGAAGCGCCGGGAGCCCAGCGGCACCCGCCCCGTCCGTCCGTCCGTCCGTCCTTCCGTCCGGCTTCGCCGAGGGGTGGCCGGGCTGCCGGCTGCTCAGCGCAGCGACTCCACGTAGGACAGGGCGCTCTGCAGCGAGGTCAGGCAGTACCCCTCCTCGCCGATGAGGTACCTGCGGCAGAGGGGCGCGCCGGCGTCACGGCCAGCGCCCGCGCGCCCGGCTCCCGCGGGGCCCCGGCGGCACCTACCCCTCGTGGATGAACTCCTCCAGGGCCGCGCACTCGGACACCAGCTGGGGCAGCCCGCTCTGCAGCACCACGTAGGACAGGATGGGCAGCAGGTCGTCCGCCCCGCTGCCGGCAACGGCATCCGTGAGCCCCGGCGCGCCGGCAGGGCAGGCAGCCTCGGGGCGCTGCCCAGCGGGGAGCGAAGCCCGTCGCCGCAGCCCCCGCTCGGCGCAGCTGCGGGGCCGCGCGTGCCCGCGCCGGCCGGGCCGTACTCACATGGCGGCGGCGGCGGCGGGGGGGGGCCGGCTGTCCCGGGCGCCGCAGTACTCCTCCGCGCACTCGCAGATGACGCGCAGGGCTCGCACTGGGGGCGCAGCACGGCCGTGAGGTTGGGCCCCGCGCCCGCCCCGCGCGCCCCGCGCGCCCCCAGCCACCCACCGATGCACTCCAGCTTCCTCTGGGGACACGTCTCCAGCGGGATGAGGCGCAAGTCCTCCACGGCGGAGCCGTACGCGGGGCCGCCGCCTGCCCGCGCCCCGGCCGCCGGCGGGAAGAGCCGGGGCGACAGGCCCAGCTCGGCGGGGCCGGCGCTGCGGTGCCGCTCCATGCTCCTGGCCAGGGCCGCTTCGCGGGGCCGGTGCACGCTCCTGCGGGCAGGCGAGGCTGCGGGCAGGTGGGGGCCGGGCGCCGCCGCCGCCTCCGGCCCAGCCCCGAGCGCCCTACCTGTACAGCGCCAGCAGCGGAGCCCACAGCGGGGGGAAGAAGGCCTCCTCGATGCAGGCCAGGCACTGCTCCTTGCAGGGCGCCGCGCTGAGCCCCTCGAAGGCCAGCAGGCTCAGGGACAGCAGCCTGTCTGGGAAGGGCCGAGTTACGCAGCGCGCTCAGCCGGGGCTGCGCGCCGGCCGGACCGCCCCTGTCCTCCCCGGCCGGCCCCGCATCCTCACCCCGCCGCCCTGCCCCAGGCACCCTGCATCCCTGCCCCGCATCCTCACCCCATTTTCCTGCCCCACGTCCTTGCTCCAGGCACCCCGCATCCCTGCCCCGCATCCTCACCCCATGTCCCTGCCCCCTGTCCCTGCCTCAGGCACCCCGCATCCCTGCCCTGCATCCTCGTCCCCTGTGCCCGCCCCACGTCCCTGCCCCACAGCCCTGCCCCAGGCGCCCCACATCCCTGCCCTGCATCCTCGTCCCCTGTCCCTGCCCCTTGGCCCTGCCCCATGGCCCTGCCCCAGGCACCTCACATCCCTGCCCCAGGCACCCTGCATCCCTACCCCACGTCCCTGCCTTAGGCACCTCGCATCCCTGCCCCACATCCCTGCCACAGCTGCCCCACGTCCCTGCCCCAGGCACCTCGCATCCCTGTCCCATGTCCCTGCCCCAGGTGCCCCACATCCCTGCCCTAGGCACCCTGCATCCCTGCCTCATGTCCCTGCCCTAGGCACCTCGCATCCCTGCCCCACGTCCCTGCCCCATGTCCCTGCCCCAAGTATCTCACACCCCTGCCCCATGCCTCTGCCCTAGGCACCTCACATCCCTGCCCTACATCCCTGCCCCAGCCGCCCTGCAGCCCTGCCCTGTGTCCCTGGCCAGCCGCCCCAGGTCCCTGCCCCACATCCCTGCCCCAGTTGCCCCAGGTCCCTGCCCCAGTCCCCCCCCAGGTCCCCACAATTTGGCACAGCCTGCAGCAGCCCCACACCCAGGCTCTGCCTGCGGGCTCCCTCTCTGCCCCACACCCCTGGGTGACGGAGGCACCGCGTCCAGGGCCATTGCCCAGCCCCTGCCTCACCCTGGCCGAGATGTCTGGATCCCCCCACCGCCGGAGGGCAGAGCCCTGCCCCGACCCCCTGCCCCGGCGCCCCGGCCCAGCGGCCGCCGCTCACCGATGGCGTTGTGGATGTCCCGCACGACGCCCTTCAGCTGCTCCTGCAGCGACGCCTTCTGCGCGGGGCCGGCCGGGGGCTCCCCCGCGCGCCAGCCCTCGGGCGACGCCAGGAACCGCTCCAGGTCCTCAAAGGAGCTCTCCCGGGGGGGCGGGGGGCTGGCTGCCCCTGCTGGGGGCCCGGCCGGCCCCGGGGAGCCGCCCTCGAGCCCGCGCCCGTCGGCCAGGGGCGAGCTGGACAGGCTGTGCCGCAGGCCGGCCGGGCCGTGCTCCGGCACCGAGAACATGCAGTGCAGGCTGCGGGAGGCTCGGAGCCGCCGGCCCCCGGGCTCCGGGGCCAGCAGGGCCCCGGCGTCCAGCGAGAGGAAGGAGAGGCCGGTGGGGGAGGCGGGGGCGGCGTCGGCAGCGCCCTGGCTGACGGCCGGGTAGAGCCGGCCATACACCGCGCACTGCAGCTTCCGCAGGAGCTGGGCAATGGGGTGCTCGGGGAAGCTGCAAGCAGAGGGAAGGGGCTGCTGACGGAGGCGAGGGGCGGGCAGGCGCCAGGAGGCATTGGCAAGCAGCCGCGGCCCCCTCCCTCCCTCCCAGCCCGGCCCCTTCCCAGCCCAGGCGCTACCTGAGGAGGCAGGAGAAGAGCCCCGCCACCACGGAGAGATCCGCCGGGCTCCGCTTCAGCTTGGCCTTCCACTGCCGCGGCCAGTCCTGGGAGAGCGCCCGCGGGCGGATGAGACGGGACCCCGGGGCCGGGACGGCACCGCGTCCTGCTCCCCCCGGACCCGGGGACGGCAGGCATCCTGCCCCCAGCAGCACACGGGGACAGTAGGCGTCCTGCTGCCAGGGCCAGGCATCCCTTCCCCAGGCAAGGGCATCCTGCCCCCCCAGGCAGCATCCCACCCCCAGGATAAGGCTTCCCGGGCCAGTGGGGCCGGAGGCAGCAGCCCCCGGAGCGCACTCACGTGGTCCTGCTCGTACTCGAGGACGGCGGCGTAGAGGGCTCTCTGCTCCTGCTCCTCGGGGGTGAGGGCCACGCTGCCGGAGAACCTCCTGCCCGGGCAGCAGCGGCGGTGGGCAGCGGGGGTCTGCTGGGCGGCGCCACCAGCACCCCCCTCCAGGCACAGGGACACGAGGTCCCTGCGCCTGCGGGGTCCCCCTGCCGCGACGCCCCGGCCCCGCTCACCTGTTGGCAGCCTCCTGCAGCCGCAGCCGCCGCTCCTCCATTTTCCGCTGCAGCTGGGCCACGGCAGAGTCAAGGCTCCAGAGCCACCTGCGTGCCACCGCCGCCACCACGGCACGGGGCCAGCCCGCTCGCCCGCCACCCCGCACGGCCAGCCCCGGCGTCTCCTCCCGCGGCCCGGGGGTCCCTGACGGCCCGCCACCATGGCGAGCATGGCTGGAGCCCCTGCGGGACCCCCACGCCGGCCCGGGGAGAGCTGGGCAGGAGCCTTCCAGCCTCTGCTTGTCCAGGCTCAGCCACCGCCTCCTACCGGGCAGGAGCCAGGATCTGCCCTTCTCCCACCCCGTTTCCCCCCAAGGCAGCCCGTAACAGCAGATCCCAAAAGCGCGTTTTGGATCAGCGCAGCCCAGGGACGAGGCACAGGTGTCCGCAGCAGCGCACGGGGCTACGAAACCCGGGCTACGCGCAGGCCCAGAGGCGCTGGGGCTGCCCGCAGGCTCGGGGCTGCTCCGGCCTGGCTGCATCGATGCTCCCTGCAGAGCAGGGGCCCAGCAGAGCCGCACGGCCCACGCTCAGAGCTCTTCGAACGGGAAGGATACGGTCTCCTCCCGGGCCTTGGCGATCACCAGGTTCTCCATCATCTGCCGCTGGAGGGACAGCGTCTGCGGAGCAGAGCGCGTGTTGGTGACGCCTGCCAAAAGCCCACGGCCACCCGTGCCACAGCGGGAGCATGCGGACAGGCAGGCAGCTCGGGGAACTCCCAGGCACCTCGCGGGACCCTCTGCTCCCTCCCAGCCCAGCCCGGGGTCCATCGCGCCTGCATGCTCCCGCCCCACCTCCCTGCCGCTGCAGGAGCCCTTTCCCTTCCCAGGCCCAGAGCCACCCCAGCAGGGCCAGGGCCTCTCCAGGGCCGCTTGGGCCCTGCAACACCCGACGCGACTCTGGCCGAGGCCCCGGGGAGGGACTGGGGGGGTTGGGAGCTGCCCGGCTCCGTGCCCAGCCCGTGCAGAGCCCCAGCCCTCGGCGCTCCCCACTTGCCAGGGAGGTCTTCTGCAGGGCCTGGCGGGGGTTCAGCCGCGCCACCCGGGCCTCGTAGGCAGCCTTCAGCTTCTGGTTCTGCAGAGACGCCTCCTCCAGCGGCGTCAGCTCCCTGCCGGCAACGAGCCCTGAGCGCCTTCCCGGGGCGGCCGGGAGGTACGCAAACGGCGGGCGCGCGCCACGGGGCCCTTGGGCGCTCAGCACAGGCGCCCAGCACCCTGCCGAGGACCGGACGCCGTCCCTCCGCACCCGAACGCTGGGGGCCGCCAGGCCTCGGCCCCCCACGTCACCGCCCTGCCGATGGCCCACGTACTTCCTGGCGCGCTGAGCTTCGGCGATCTGCAGCTTCTGGAAGATCTCCGGCGGCAGGAAAGGAGAGAGCTTGCCCCCCTCGTCCGAGAAGACCCTGCGGTGCCGGGAGACGGGCGCGGGGCCCGTGCTCCTCTCCTGGGCGGCAGGTTTGGCCTTGGCTGTCCCTGGGGAGGGGAGGACGGTCAGGGCGCGCGAGCCCCGCTCGCTGCGCTGCGCCCCGCCGCCGCAGGGACAGCATCGCTCACCGAGCGCGGCCGCGATGGACTTGACTCTCTCCAGGCACTGCTCCGCGAGCTTCAGCATCTTCGGGGTGTCGGGCGCCAGGCCCTCGCTGCCGTCTGCACGGAGGATGCCGTGTGGGCAGAGCGGCCGCGGTCCCCAGGGCCCTGGGCACCGCTCCGATGGCACCGGGGCGGGGGACGCCTCCGCACGCCCGCCCGGGGGCGAGGGGGTCCCGGCAGCCCCCCGCCAAGGCAGCGCTTCTTCCGCTGCAACGGAAGCGTCTTTCCTGCAAGCAGCTGCCCGAACAAGGAGCCGCTCCACAGGGCCGGCGAGCGCCCTGCTGCCACGCGCCGGCCTGGGGAGCCCGGCGGGGACCCCCGGGCTCCGGCCGGGGCAGGGGGTGTCGCGGAGGCCGCCCGCACCTGTGCCGGCCGCCGCGTCCTCCTGCAGGGCCTGGGCGATGAAGCTGATGCTCCGCAGATACTCCGCGTAGGCCTCCTGCCGGAGAGGGCTGCTGAGCCGGACCCGGTCCCCTGCCACGGCCCGGGGGGCACCGCGACCCCCTCCAGCCCGGCCTCACACCCGCCCCGTTTCCAGGGGGTGGGGGCAAAGGGAATAACCCCCCCCCCCGGGCTCGGGGACCGCAGGGCGTCCATGGGGGGGGCCCGAAGTGGGGCCCAGGAGCTGGGGGTGGGGGGCTGACACAGGGGCTGAGGGGGTCCCAAAGCAGGTGGGGGGGGTTCTCCGGGCCACCGGGCCAGGGAGAGCGGGCACTGGGGGGGTCCCAGAGGGGACGAGGGGTCCCCAGGGCACGACGGGGGGGGGCCAGGAGGGGACGACGGGTCCCCAGGGCACGACGCGGGGGGGGCAGAGGGGACGAGGGGTCCCCAGGGCACGACGGGGGGGACAGAGGGGACGAGGGGTCCCCAGGGCACGACGGGGGGGACAGAGGGGACGAGGGGTCCCCAGGGCACGACGGGGGGGGCCAGGAGGGGACGAGGGGTCCCCAGGGCACGACGCGGGGGGGGAGCAAGCAGAGGGGACGAGGGGTCCCCAGGGCACGACGGGGGGGGCAGAGGGAACGAGGGGTCCCCAGGGCACGACGCGGGGGGGGCCGGGAGGGGACGAGGGGTCCCCAGGGCACGACGGGGGGGGCAGAGGGGACGAGGGGTCCCCAGGGCACGACGGGGGGGGGCCAGGAGGGGACGAGGGGTCCCCAGGGCACGACGGGGGGGGGCCAGGAGGGGACGAGGGGTCCCCAGGGCACGACGGGGGGGGGCCGGGAGGGGACGAGGGGTCCCCAGGGCACGACAGGGGGGGCCGGGAGGGGACGAGGGGTCCCCAGGGCACGACAGGGGGGGCCGGGAGGGGACGAGGGGTCCCCAGGGCACGACGGGGGGGAGCAAGCAGAGGGGACGAGGGGTCCCCAGGGCACGACGGGGGGGGGCCGGGAGGGGACGAGGGGTCCCCAGGGCACGACGGGGGGGGGACGACAAGGGGTCCCGGAGGGGCCGGGCCCGTTGTCCCCCCGGCGGCGGGAGGGGGCCCGGCCCGGCCCGGTGCTCACCCGCGGGCGGCCGCCGCTGTCCAGCTCCAGGGCACCGTTCGCCAGCTTCATGGCGGCCTGCAGGGCGCGGTCCGGCCCGGTCCCAGCCCCGCTCCCGGGCCCGGTCCCGGCGCCGCCGCCCGCCGCCATGGCGGCCGCAGCCCGGAACGGTGCGCGCGGGCCGCGGCGCCGGGGGGGAACGGGCGGGGCGGGCACCGCGGCGGCCGCCCGGAGCGCTGAGGCCGCCGGACCGCGCCGCCGCCGCCGCCGCCGCCGCGCCACGTGCCGCCCCCGCCCCGCCCCAACCGGAGCCGGAACCGGAACCGGCGGCGGCGGCAGCGGCGGCAGCGGCGCGGCGGGCACGGCCGCCCCCCGCCGGCTCGCGGCCCGGTGCGGCGGCTCCTCCCGGCGGCAGGGGGCGCTGCGGCGGCGGCGGAGGACCGGGCCGGGCCGGCGGCGGCGGCGATGAAGCGGGATCGGCGCGGCCGGTTCCTGGCGGCCGCGGGCGGCCCCGGCGCGACTCCGGCCGAGCCCCGACGGCGCTCCGGCACGGCGGCCCGCGGCTCCCCGGCGCGGCCCGAGCCGCCCGCGGGGTGGGCCCCGGCCCCGGTTCCGGCCCCGGTTCCGGCGGCCGCTTGGGCTCGGCCCGCCGCTCTGGGCGGCGCCGCGGAGGCAGGTGAGGCCCGGGGCGAGGCCGCGGGGTCCGGTGCCCCGGCGGAGCGGCGGTCGCTCCCGTTCCCCGGGCCCGGCGCGGGGGGGGGGGGGCAGCGCCGCCGCCGCCGCCGCCGCCGCCGCCGCCGCCGCCGCCGCTTTGTGCTCGGCCCCGGCGGAGCGGTGCGGAGCGGTGCGGTCCCGGCCCGCCGCCCCCCGGCCGGGGCGGTTTTCGCTCTGGGGGCCCTGAGGCAGCTACGGCTGCGTGGGGCGGTAAAGGGGGCGGCGGGCGGAAACCTTCCGGTTCTGGAGAACGGGCCGACCGAAAGCCTGAGGGCAGCCAGGCCTCTGCGCCCCGTCCGTCCGTCCGTCCGTCCGTCTGCGGCGGGCCCGGCGGGTGAGCGTCGCGAGGACACCCGTGGGGAGGCCAGCGCCTGCATAACAGCATCCCGCAACGGCGGGAGGTGCCGGCTGTCCGCCGCGGAGCGAGTCGGCGTCCCCCCTGCCAGAGCTCGCCCTAGAATCGAGCTTTTCAGCCCTCCGAAGCCTTCGTGAGTTCGCCCGGACGCTCGCCGGCCTTCCCCACCTCCCGCCGCTGCCCCGGGGCCGGGGGCTTTGCGCCCCTGGCGCCGCTATCCGGACCGGCCGGGGGGGCCGCGTCCCTCCCGCCCAGGGCGCGAGGGGAACCCGCGAGGCTCTGAAGGCGGGCGCTGCTGGCGGCGCTCGGCGAGGGCTGTGCGTGCCGGACCCCGCGCGGCCGAGCCGCCCGGGGGCTCTGGCCCCTCGGGAACCTGCTGCCGCCTGGCCCTCGGAGCAGGCGCGCAGGGGGACCAGAGTCAGTTGGCTGCTTGTTTTCCGATGGGGTTTAAAGCGCAGCTGTGTTGTATCAGGCCCTGGAAGAGACTGCGTTGGGGAGATAAAGCCGGGCTCTTCGCGGAGGAGCCGGGCGGTGGCTGAGGACGGACGCAGCAGGCTGTGGAAGATGCGCAGGGCAGGAGCGGTGCTGGGGAGCGGGAGAGCAGCCGGCTGGGTCGCAGGCGGGAGGAGCGGCACGCGGGTCAGCGAACCCTTAGTGAGAAGGCACGTGCTTTGCATCCTGCCCTGCTGCCTCCTCCCGGGCCTTGCTCTTTGCTGTCTGCAGGCCGCCTCGCTCTTGTCCCCGCAGCTCAACAAGCAGGTCTCCGGCTCGATACCCTGCTCCCAGGCTGCTGGGACGGACTTGGACAGGGACCGTTAGGGCGCTGAGAAATAGCGTGTCTTGGAAGAGGCTGTTAGGAGCTTGGGTGGCTCACACTCGCAGAGCAGAGGCTGATGGACGTGACCACTGTCTATAAATACACTGGAGATAAACGCTGGGGAAGGAGAACAACTACGTAAGCTGAAGGACACTGTTGGCAAAAGCACAAACGTGTGTAAGTGAACCCTGAAAACGTCGCAGCTGGAAACCGGGAGGAGATTCCTCCATTAGGGCAATCGAGGCTGGAACAGCCTCCCTGGGGTACCGGCCAGGAACCTTGCTGCTTTTTGGGTATAGCCCAGTCAATTTATGGTGTGCTGCCTCTGTTCAGCAGGCGACTGGCTTCAGTCGCAGAGAAGGTCCCATCCTGCGCTGCCTTTCTGTGCGCCCCTGCCTTTTGCTGAAGCCAGGGCTTCTGAGGCAGCCTGCTGACTGGGATCAAAGGAAGGGTAACGTCTTCCAGCGTGCTGGTGCCTCGGGGCCGTAGCTGGCTGTAGTGCTCTTGCAGCAGGCACTGAGCAATTGTGTTCAAACCTTCTCTCCTAGGAATTGGCAGAGCCCTGAGCACTGGATATTGTCGCCTCTGCCATGGGAAGTTTTCTTCCCGGAGCCTGCGCAATGCTTTCGGAAAGGTTCCTGTGATGGGAGAGAACTCGGAGAAGCAGCGCCGCGTGGATCAGGTGTTCTTCACGGACTTCCAGCGGCTGGTCGGAGTCGCGGTACGACAGGACCCTGCGCTCCCCCAGTTTGTCTGCAAGAAATGCCATGCCCAGTTCTACAAATGCCGCAGCGTCCTCAGGACGTTTATTCAGAGGGTGAACGCGTCTCCTACGGGCCATATAAAGTCAAAAGGAAAGTACGTTGCCTTTTTCTGTTCCCGGTTGTTTTTTGGAGTAGTAAATTGTCACGCGTTTGTATATGTTAACTTCCCCGTGGAATTTCCGGGCGCCAAATTCCTGGGACAAGATGTATTTTTAGTAGCTGAAAAGTTAATGGGTGAACGCGGCTTCCAACTAACCAAACACTGCTGTCACGTTCAGTGTTGTCACTGTGCTGTCTCCAGCGAGACGTGTTCCCTCTGTAACCCCTGAAATGCTGCCTGTGCTGTTCTGGTTTTGCAGGAGCAGCGTTGCCCAGGCCGAGCCTGGTGCAGAAGGAGGTGCCTCCTGTCTGGGTGAGTAGCTGCTCACACGAGCTGGTTTCCATTTCTTTCTGCAATACCCTCAGCAAAGGGTTTGTTTTTTACGGACGTTCAGAAACTACCAGCTGGCCAGACGGTTTCTGTGTCCTTCAGCACAGCCGTGCCTGCGTGTGCACCGGTTCCGTTGGTTACGCTTCTGTATCCTCCTTGCTGCGTGAGGTCTCCCTCCTCTCGCGCTCTGCAGGAGGATCCTCTCTAGCACCAGGCAGGGAGAGAGCCTGTCCCAGCCGCTCTCAAACACTATGGGGCAACCAGAAATAGACTTTCAGCTGTAAGATTAGACAGCGACAGTCCAATTACTTCAACTGCCCCCACCCCAGTCCATGGAAAACCCTTTCCTGGCTGCAGGGTTTCAGTGGGTCTCTCATCTCCCTTCTGACATCCTGTCAGAAAGCTAGGAAATCCAGTGCAGCCGCTGGGTGGCCTTGGGGACAGACCTGATCTGTAGCCGTGTCCCTCCGTGTAGCGGAGCGTGCGGTTTGCCAGCCCGAATACTGACCGCGTGTGCGCTGCTTCTCCCTTCCGAACAGTCGACCTCATCACCTCCAGCCCTCAGTGCCTGCACAGCTTGGTGACGTGGACGCACACGCACGCGGGGAGCTGCCAGTCGGTGCCGAGCCTGCAGAGCGTGCTGTCCTCGGAGTACTGCGGGATCATCCGCGCCGTGTGGGGCTGCGGGGATGGCCACGACTACATCATGGATACGGATTCTGACTGTAGCACGGTGCTTGTTGACAATGCCTTGTCTGTCAAACGGGAGTGGAACAAGAGCACAGCACAGCGCTTGACTGACAACGGGGCAGGGGCAGACAATGCCGAGGCTGTTCCTGCTCCCAAACCCCAGCATGCTCCAGTAAGGACAACTCCTTGCCAGCAGCCAGCAAACAAAGGGACCACATCAGTGCCACAGAGCTTGGAGAATGAGCTACCACAGAACAGGGATTCATCTCGCTCACAACTGGACAGTACAGCCTCTTTACAGGAGAGAGCCCTGCCGCAGCCAGTGTCACCGCTGAGCAGTGCCACAGGTAAGGGATTTGTCCTCCGATCTCCTTCCAGGTCTCTAGGGAAGGGTCAAAGATCTGGAGACCTGGCGTGGGGATGAAGTCTAGGGGCTGGCATTGCCTCCCCAGAGATTGCTGCTCCTCAGGGAGGATGCAGACCCCAGCTGGAAAGTGCAGGTTGCCCAGAAAATCACCACTATCTCAGATGCTGAGCCCACCAGAAGGGAAAGGGGAACAGAGCTTTCTTTGCCTGACCATGATGTCAGATCGAGGTTTGCCTGAGTGAGTTGCCTCATACAGAAAGAGCAAATCACTTTGCCTCTGTGCCTTATTTCCCCCTCTGTCAACGAGGGCAAGAGTTGGTCATTCCTTATCAGGCCTGTGGAGATTCATGATGGGAAGTGCTGTCTGAGCCAAGGGTTAATGCAGCTGCGCGTGGCTGGTGAGTCCCTGCTGCTCCGCTCTTGACATGCGGCGCTCACGCAAGGCAGAGCACTTGCTGGTTCTCCAGTGCCATGCTTGCCACAGGTTTATTTCCGATAAATCCAAACCCTATCTGTATATCGGCAAGGAGGGGCCTCCCCCACCCCGCTGTGGGCTGCAGGGTAATGCTGAACCGCAGGAGCCCCAGGAGTCCCTTCTGGCTGCACAGGAAAGTTCTCAGCCTGGTCTTGCTTTTGGGATGAGTTAACACTGGTTTAATGCCATAATCTCTCATCTTTCCGGAAAGCAACGTTTCGGGATTAACACTGATTTTGAATTACAGATGTTGGGATCTGTTTAGCTGTCTGACAGTGATGTGAGATGTCTGCCACTGGAAAGAGAAAAGGAAAAGGCAGTTGTGACACATTTGGGAATGAATCTTTCGGTTACAGAGCAGGTGGAGCAGGTGTCACTGGGGAAAACCGAGAGATGCTCATAGGAGCTCCAGGGTAAAGACTCTTCCAGGCCCTGGGGTGCTGGGAGGACGGTCTTGGAGCACGTCAGGCACACAGAGCGTGGTTTAACTAATCATTAACTTGTCCTGCTGCACATCTTTCTTCTGGGGTATGAGCCACCATGAGCAAATTCAGAGTCGTTCACTGCCTTCTCAGCAGCTGTCTCTATGCTGGTTTCTTTTCACTGCTTTTCGTTGTAACACACTGTGTTCTCCTTCCTTTCCTAGGACAGTTGAGTGGGAAGCAGGTTCTGTCTTCAACGACGGATGAGCGGGTAAAAGACGAGTTCAGTGACCTTTCTGAGGGGTGAGAGAAGAGTGGGTTTAAAATAGCCTTAATGTCTTCTTTGCAAGTATGAAATGACAAGCCTCGGAGAGCTCTTTCTCCACAAGTGACCTGGTCCTTGGAGGCCCCTTGGAACTGGCACCTGATGCGCAGAGCGGTTTCTTTGCAGCAGCTGTGATACAGCTCACATAGCTGATGCGCTGAACTCCCCGGCCGCCTCTGCTGCAGTGGGATGTTTGCGTGTCAGTGTGTGCGTGCGCGTGTGTGCACTTTCTATTGCATTTTAGTTGGTTGCTTCCAGCAAACCTGGTCATGTTTCTTTCAAGGACCCTCTGGTCTTGAAAAGCAACTGCCACAATGGCAGTGGGGGATTGCACGGCTCTGTGCAGTAGCAGAGAGCTGCTTCTCTAGTCCCTCACCAGGGCTGGCCGCTGGCTAGCTCCTCTTGCTTCAAAACTAATTCCCGTTTACAGCGGCTCCAAACTGGGACTCCAGAAGAGCAGTCGGTGTGGGTAGGCAAGCCTGAGCTCTCAGGCAATAGGTGGCACTGGGAGAAATCATCCAATTTGCTCACAGGGAAAGCATTCGGGTGGGAATCCTGAATGGTAGTCAGACAGTGGCAGCTTAGCAGTTCTTTCTGATCGCTAGCATCAGCTATAGTTGCAGAAGATCTGGCTAAAACCTCCAAACATAGGTAGTTAAAGCGAGACTTGTAAATAAATGCTAATTGAGGTTTAGTCATTCTGAGTCTATGGTACTAAAGGGCCAAGGGCAGACTTATTTCAGGATGTCAGCTAAATCTGTCATCCGTCACATTAAGAACGTCAAAACAGTCGACTGCCTATTTCGTGGTTTCAGAATTAATTGCTTCTTGTATAGTTTAGGATTAAAAAAAAGTGACTGCTACATATGAGGAAATACTGAATGACCTGCAGCTTAATTACTTAATTACTTTTTTGCTCTACAAAATTACTTTTCTTAGTAGAGAAAGTGGTTGCAACATGCCTCAGCAATAAATAGATCTTTTCAGTAACAGCCACTTTTTTTTCTCCTTACAGAGGTTCAATTATTCTTACAGAGATCTAGTCCTAAAAGGAAATAATTTTGCAGTTTGCTGTATTATCCCAAAGTATATAAAACCCCAGTGATTATGGGGGAGGAGAACATGTGAAGCCTCCGTTACCATGCTGTTCTGTGGGGGAGATGAACACACTGGAAATGAAGAACAAGTATTGCTGCTGCAGACACTAGTCTGTTGGATTATTGGTGCTGAAGTGTCATCCAAGTACTGTGTTAGTAAAGTGCACCTGCTTTCTCTCTCAGGGACTTCTTGAGCGAGGACGAAAACGAGAAGAGAAACATGCAATCTTCAGATGACTCCTTTGAGCCTTACCCTGAAAAGAAGTAAGGGGCTTTCCTTCTCTGGAAACATAGCACGGTTAACGGGGGAGCCCTTGGAGGATGAGCGGAGGGGGCTGGTGTCCACCTCTTCTTCTCTTGATGGGGGTAGGAGGATAGAGTTGGGCAAACAACCATGTTTTCCTTCATGGACTCAGTTCTCCACACATCCCTTCCTTCCTGCCCTAGGGATAACAGTGATTCCCTAGTGCATGTGTTCCCTGAGCTGTCCACCAGGTTAAAGCGAGGCCAAGTTCCTCCTCCCGGGGCCATGCACCAAATATTGCAGCTCAGCTCGCGTGTACTTGATGGTATGCGTGCTTTTCCTTCAGATCAGGTGTAACTTTCAGGGACGATTAAATGGGAGGATTTAAATCAATGTCAAGTATTAAACAACTGCTGTTCATTTTCCTTGTTCCTTCTCTGAGGGTTTCCAGTAAGAAAAGTGATGGCAAAGAAGCAAAGAAGGCAGAAGAGCCCAAAATAAGGAAGAAGCCAGGGCCTAAGCCAGGCTGGAAAAAAAAAATCAAGTGTGAAAGGTAATAAGCTGGCCGTGGCTGGGCGGCAGCCTTGCCCTGCCACACTGGCTGACGGCAGTCCTCTGCTTTGCAGGGAGGAGCTGCCTACCATTTACAAGTGTCCTTACCAGGGATGCACAGCGGTGTACAGAGGAGCAGACGGCATGAAGGTAAGTAAGTTAAGAATTTGTTCACGATCTTGAACTGTAGCTTTGAGTGTTATAGAGCAGTCTTTATATGAGACAGACTTCATTCACTTGTCCAGCGCTGTGGGAGGTGGTGGTCTTAGTCTGTGCTGCGCTGCAAAAAGCAAAAGGAGCTGCTGCGGTGCAGCATATGCTGCTCCTGTTCTGGAAGTCTGCCGCTGGCTCAGCAGTAGCCCTTGGAAACGAGCTCCATTGTGTCCTGTAAAGTCCCTGCTGTCAGGGATGGTTTTGGATGCAAATCCCATTTTTTTCACAGTGAAAGTGCTGATGAGTAAACCTGCCAAGAGGGGTATCTCATTGATGGGGGGGGGGGGTTGTCTAAGTTTGTCATCAGGAGAAAAATCCAGCCCTCTACTAGACAGTCAGCTGATAGAAGCTCTGACCTTTCTTTTCAGAAACATATAAAAGAACATCATGAAGAAGTTCGGGAGAGACCCTGTCCTCATCCTGGCTGCAACAAGGTGTTTATGATTGACCGGTACCTACAGCGCCATGTGAAGCTCATTCATACAGGTGTGTTGCAGCAGGTCCTGATCATGCTCTGATTCAGAGGCAGGGGGAGGAATTCAAACTCCACTGGTAGTCATGGGCGCTTGCTTGTATGTTTCATGTACTAAGATACATAAGAATTCATGGTTCTTTCCCTGTTTCTGTGTTTCCATTGCAGAGGTACGTAACTATATCTGTGATGAATGTGGGCAGACCTTTAAGCAACGCAAACACCTCTCAGTCCATCAGATGCGGCACTCAGGAGCAAAACCCCTCCAGTAAGTGCACACTGACCACCCGCTTACTGTGTTATAATAAGAAAATGGAAAGAAGTAGCCAGGTCCTACAGAGCTCTTAATGTCACTGTCCTTAGCACAGAGTAGTTCTATGACAAACTCTGTCATTAGCTGCCAGTGTCCTGGCTGTACATGGACTGCATTGTGCATTACAGTAAGTGCCATTTAGAAAAGACTTCTCTGAAGTTGCTTTAGGAGGTGTTGGTGGTTCTCAGCCACAGAGTCCCTAAGGAAGGCTGAGGCAAGCCGGCTTGGGTGGTGAGGCTTGTGTGGCCAACTTTCATAGCGTCTGAAAGCAAGTATCGAAGGGCAGGATTTGTCTCATGTTGACTATTGGACAGTTCAGGTGAAGTTGAGCCTGTAGTTTCTGGAAAGTAGAGCTGTTTTCTGCAGCCTCTGCCAATTACAATATTTCCTTTTGCTCTTTGGAGGAATGTGTTTTTGCAGGCCTGGTACTGCATGTGCTCAGTCAAGGTTTTCTAGGCTTAGATGTTCATCCACTTCCATGATGTCTATTCCAGCTCCAGAGCTTTCTTCTTCTGAGGGAGTCCTATGCCTTTGTCTATTCTTGTTGCACTTCAGATTTCAGCAGAGAGCAAAAGAATGCTCAGCTACCAGAGCTGAGCTGCAGGCCGGGGAAGCAGCACGCTTGCTTAACCTAGGTAGTTTTCGGAGATGCTGTAAGCATCTCCTATAGCATCTCTCCAAATCCTATGTCCAGACTGAGGCTGTGGTGTTCTTGTGCCGCCAAGCCTGGGGTTATTCAGTGACAAATGGCTAATGCTTTGGCTATGCTTGCAGCTCCAGGCTTGGTGCTAAGACTGTGCTTTGCCTTGCAGGTGTGAAATCTGTGGTTTCCAGTGCAGGCAGCGTGCATCACTGAAATACCACATGACCAAACACAAAGCTGAGACAGAGCTGGAGTTTGCCTGTGACCAGTGTGGGAAGCGCTTTGAGAAGGCCCATAACCTTAACGTCCACATGTCCATGGTGCACCCTCTGACCCAGACTCAGGACAAAACCAAGCCACTGGAGCCAGAGCCCATTCTCCTCCTAAATACTTCAGGGACTGCAGAAAGCCAGGCTGTAAAGCCAGAAGTGACTGCACAGCAGGAGCCCACCTGAAGAGGGGTTGGGAAGCTCTCCCCATCCAGCCCTGTAGAAACCATACAGCAGAGTGGAGATCTTTAATCTACATTTTAGTCTCCCAAAGAACTCAGTGGATTTAGCTTCAGCTTGCTCAGAAAAAGCTTGTTATCATGCTGTGATTCTCCATGCTCACATCTGATTCAGCAGTGTTGTACTAAGAGTCTGTCTAATCCAAGGGGAATGGATGTTTGGCAGTACACCTATATTGTCCCCCTTCCCCCCAACACACAGTTGTAGAAAGAAAGTTGGCCCACAACTGTTACCTACCTGCACAAGCTGCTGCCTGTGTGTAAATTGCCCTCAGGTGGCAGAAAGGGTACATAGGACAGTGGAGCAGACATTTTGTTTTGAAAAAAAATTATGATGCCCAAAGCAAGTCTAAAATGAAATTTGTAACCTACTTTTTATTGTAACAAGAGCTTCATGGTTATGCTTGTAATAAATTATTTACAAAGTAATTTGAAAGAAATAGCACTGGTGAGAAAGGTAGCAGCTTTGTCCGTCCCTCCATCCCCACTGATGGCCATACAGTCAGTGTCTTCTGCTTTGTTTTCTCTCTTCCCCTGCAGCGTTGGTAGCCACAGTCACTCAGAACAATACCAGCTCTCCATCCAGCTCCATTGCTGTAGCAGGCCTTGAGAAGTGCACGAGGGTGGCTTTCATCTCCGGGTCAAATTTTTCACAGGTGTCCAGTAACTAGGGACAGGGGAAGCATCTGATATTAGAGCCAGTCTTGCTGCTTCAGAGCAAGTTACAGCAACACCAGATCGTCTTGCTGCTTCTCAGCAGATTGCAAATAGAAAAGAGGAAAGCTGGGGCTGACTCATACAGAAAGAACACGGTCTCCTGGCTGACACCACAGTGCTTGTGGGCATTTCAATACCTGCTACTTAACAGTGCTTAGTATTTCCCCTAGGACCAAGTGGTGGGAGTGAGACTGCAGCACAGAGAAACGTTTATTGTTGCTGAGAAAGATTGAGCCTGCAGCCCGGGAGAGAAGAGGCGGTGGCTATAGCACTAGTTGGGCAGCAGATGTCCTCCCCTGCTCCAAAATGTCTTATGGAAATAGCATTTCATGTCACAGGTTAAGCAGGCAGTGCCAGTACAGGGTTAGTGTGGCAAGAAAAACCACACCTGCCAGCACAGACCAGAAGCAGCACTCCCAGCTCTCACTCGCTGGGGGAATAAAAAGTATGCAACGTACCGGTCGTATGTTTTCAAAGCTTTTTGGGGAGCATCGTGAAATTGCACTGAGCAGGAACTGACGGGCCTTGGTGATCACTTCTAAGGAATCCCCCTGGAAAAGACAGGGCAGATAAAGACCAAAAGCAACATCACTTACAACCCTCAGGCCCCAGTCCTAAAAGCAAGACAGGACCTACTGCAACGTACAACGTTCTCTTTTACCAGATAGGCAGCTCGCTTGTTTGAGGACTACATTCATTCCAAGGTCCTGTACGTGCAAGACAGCAATGAGGCACCTTAGTTTTTACCATATGCTCAGGCATCAGGAGGACAGCAGCACCTGCAGGCTTCTCAGCCGTGAGGCGTGAGCAGCCTGAGTGTTGGCAAAGGCAGCTGAACGAGCTACACCTCTGTGTTGTAGAGGAAGATGAGAACGCGATATGCTGCAAGTGGCAGAGGGAAGGAGGTAAAGAACAGGATATACAGTTATGGAGGTGGGGAGAAGAGAAAAAGGAAAAAAAAAAAATTGAACTTCACTCACATGCTCTGCAGAGCCTGGGCCTTGTCCCACCTGATCAGACTGTGGCAGGTCTTCCCCTTCCACAAAGAGCTGCAACAGCTGGATATACAAATCAAGTGCCACATAGAGAAAGGTTTGCTCTCTGCTGAACAGCTCTTGGTGAAAGCAGGGGGTGAGGCTGGAGGAAATCACACACAGTAGTATCTAGTCAGCACTGGTTTCATGTTATACTCAAATAGGAAAAACACAGGACAGTACAGCTAGCGCTCTCACTGCCAACCGTTTTTACAAGTTCTGTTGAGTGCAGGAGCACGGCAAGCCAGGTCACTCCAGTGCCAAGGGCAAGAAGGCAACCATGGACCCTTTTGTTCGGAGCACAAAGCTTGCAAGGAAACTTCTGGCAAGAGAACTGCTTAAACAGCAGTCCTGCTGTGATTGATTTCTCCTGCACAACTAATGTAAGAGCTCATCTCACTTACAGACTAGCTGTACAACTACTTTCATATCAGCTGCTGTACATGCAAACTACCAACCACATCCTTCCTCCCAAACAAATTCCTTCTGAAACCAGCGGGACGTTACCTGTAGAACGCAATAGGCAAGAGCCGGATGTGTCGGTCCGATGCTGCACTGCGCAGAACACAGTATTTCCTAGGGACTGCAATAACCAGGAAGAATTAAGCATCTTTAGTGGTCCTCATGTCACTTCATGTACCTTTATAGCAGCATAGGGACAATAGTTTCCTCCCAGCCAACAATAAAACCCAATGCTTGGGTGTGCTGAACCCCTAGAGAGGAAAGCTGTTCCCTCTTAGACTCTCTACCAGGTGAAACAGTACTGAGTTTCAGTCATTCCCAGTTATCAGCTTCTGCGGGGCATAAGTAGTGTGTTCCTACCTTTTACTAAAAATTGTTGTTCTCTGCTGCTTACAAGGACCCATCGGTTCCTTCATATGAGTACACTTCTTATATCAAAGGGAGAAACCATTGCCACTCTGCACTGAACCTTTCCACCCCTTGGAGGCAGAACTTACTCACCTTTTTCTCCTGAAGGAAAGAGAGGCAGCCAGGACACGCCTCTCTCTTCCAGGCAGCGCAAGATCTCCAGGGACCATTCCAAAGACTTCTGAAAATCCACTCCTTCCTGGGTGTCAGAAAGGGCACGTATAGTTTGTCTTCGGTTTTAGTTACATCAAAGCAGAAAGGAATCCCCCACGAGATCATGTAAATGAAATGCTCTGTTAATGGGCCTTTAAGAATTTAGCCCAAGTCTTTCCCTTCTCCTGATGGTCTGGATTCTTACCTGGGCAATTAGGCATTAGTGCAATACCAGAGGCTTTGCCCTCACCAAGGCCACAACAGGGCTGCAGTCAGGAATGATTTGTGAAAGAGGGAGAAGCAGTATCAGCGAGCTACCAGCTCGTCCCCACACACTTCCCAACTCACAGAGCCGCTGCAATTCCTGTGCTCACCTCATCCTCCTGCTCTCTGTAGTAGACTCTTTTCCCTCTCATCCTATCTAATGATAGGATGTCTTGGGTTTGAGTGGAGCGGAGGGGGGGGGGTTTGCATTCTTCATTTTAATTGGAATAACCTCCCAAATCTGTTTGCTCAAGATCTTTCCTCAGTGACTCTTTGGAGGAGGTTGGAGGAAGTAAGATCATGAGACTATGAGACTGTTTTTCACTTGAAGCTACTCCCTGATCCCATCTGTAAGGTGAATGCATAAATGCTTGCATGACACCGTTGAGAAAACAGCAAGGGGATAGAAACAAGCATCCATGGGCAGGAGGACGCTTAGGGCAGACAGCTGCTGAAAGCAATTTGTCAAATCATCTTTGCTCCTCTGTTTAATAGTGTTAAATTATCTGGAAAACAATGGTCCTCCTTGTCTGGGACCCCCCCCCTTCTCCTGTGAAATACTATGCATGTTTCCAGTCTGAGAAATACCTTATAACAAATGTGAAATGCTACACAAAAGCCAAGATATATGAGTTCAAGCACTAGCTGAGAGATGTAAAGTCGGAACAGGAAACTGAAAATAGTGAGTCATTCAGAAAGACAAATAAAAGCTACCATAGTAAAGGGGGAGATAACATCAGTTAAAAGAGAATACAGGTTTAATCTGATATGAACAGAAGGGCTTTCACCAGGCTCTGTCTGGGATGTTGCTGATCTCTTCCTTCTGGCTGAACAACTAACCAGCCTTCAGAGTAGTGGCACAAAGCCTTTTCAGGCAGCAAGCTAAGCTGATCAGACACATTTAGTGTCATGAGAATTCCCTAAGGGCTGAATTTACCTTTGGTGCTATTTTTGCGGAGATGAGATCCATGAGTGAGAAGAATAGCAGAGAAACCAGAAGCTGCAAGGGAAAAAGACAGCCTGTTAGTTGTATCTGCAGTGATGACTCAGAACTTTCACTTTCCAATCAGGAAATAACGTTTCACCAAGCGTGTTCCCAGAATTGACCTGGATAAACTACAAGCACTGTTCTTCCCAGGTGAAGACAGCGTATTCGAAGAGGATCGACTGGAACCTGACATGGTTCATTGCTTCTAAGGCTAAATTCCCCATTAAATTCACTGTTCTTGAAGCAAGGCTTACTGCAGTCAGCAACTGAAGCAACAGATGATAACCTCCCCCAAATACAGGGGAAACCAAGAGAACTGCCACAGATGTAAAGCTGGAGGAAAGTTAGTGTTGGTCCACAGCTGGCCTGTCACAAGCGGATGCTGTGCAGCCTCCCATCTCAGGAAGTGCACCATATCCTGTCCTACCATACATTTGTTATTGCTTTTCTGGATGTCCACCACTCACAGCAAAGGATGCAGTAATTTTGTGACCCTGGGAAGTTAAAAGTAACGTTGTTTCTTTGTGCTACTAACCCAGTTGTAAAGCTAAACCTCCTTTCTTTTCCCATCTCCCTCTGAGACAGAAGAGGGCAGAACTTGCTGGCTGGCTCTGCGTACAGTTGGTCTGCTGGCATACACACGGCAGTTAAGTTGAGGGGGGAACGGCAGTGAGAGACCTTTCGCTTCAGCTGGAAGTTTCCAGACGGCTGCATGTGGACATATCAAAGGACGAGGCTCCCTGGACTTAGCTACAGGGTCTCATTCCCCGAGTAGCTGGTGCCATGACACTCCTCCTTCTTCTGACACACTGCCCTTTAAAGGTGTCGCTCACCTGAAGTAATTCAGCATCTGGCCTCCCACTAGTCTTGTGCATGGGACCAGGTTCTCTCCACGCAAAGATCTGTGCAATTCCACTGAAACTGGAGCAGTAGCCAAGAGGTCCAATCTGAGGCCTAAAAACCAGGCAGCTCGTACGATCTGCTGGGCACCCACGTACACTTAGCCCTCCCACTAGTCTCTCATTCTTCCTGTTGTCCTCCTCCTCTTTTAAGGCATATTTTTGAGGCAGAAATTGTTTTTATTCCACATGTACTAAATGCTCGCATCAACTCAGTCAGACTGATTTCTAACTAGCAGTTCTTGGCCCTAGACCAGTATAAACAATTCATGAGGAATCAATCGAACAGCAAGAGGGGCAGCTACCGTAACTGCTGCCTGCGGGAATTAAAATTTAGAACAACTAGGAATACGACACAGGTTCCGCATAGACATGATTTTTCTGCGAATTTCTCAGTAAAAGGGAGCTCCCCACACTGAGCACCAATCCCAACTATCCCCTGGAAGATCATTACTCAGCACTGCCAGGGCAGCAGCCTCACTTCCTTCTCAGCACAATACTTCAGAGAATTCCTGTGCACAGAGGGCACCAAGCCATGGCAACATGACAGAGGCATTTCCTGGAACAGACCTGGGCAAACCCTCAGATGTGTTCCTGCGATTCCCAGCACATCCTCCTTGAGCCACCAGCAAGATGCCCCAACAGGGTTTAGAAGGCATAAGGTAGTTGTTTCTCACTTAAGAACGTTCTTCTGCTTCTTAAGTGCAGAGAACAGCAAACATTTTAAATGTGCCCAGTCTTGCCTGCTCTTTGTCAGTCCCCAGCCTCTTCAGTGCATCTCTCTCTCTTCCATGTGCTGAGCGCTGTTGAACGGTAAAATGGAGGAAGGCAGCAGAAATCCAGGGTGGGCCAGAGACAGGGAAAACTGCTTCTGAAGAAAGGAAGCTGGGAAATAAAACCAGCATGTAAGAGTTTTGGAGAAAGAATCACAGCTGTGAACGAAGAGGGAAATCAGGGGCTCTGGTAGAGGGTATAAGTTTGTGGTAGGGACAAAAAACAAACCTTTTCCCTAACCTTTTTTCTGAAGTTGAATGCTACAAGACAGTTTAAAAATAAACAAAAAACCCTCAAAATCAAAAAAGTCAAAACAAAAAAAACCACAGAGAGTCCCACAACTGTAATTAGAAGTTGGGTAGGTAGTTAACTGTATGCACTAATACAGAAGCACATGATTATTGGCTGCTATAGCCTGCAAGGAGGTTCTTACACGAAATCCTCGGCTTTTGGAGAAAAACTGCAGGATGCTGAACAGACAGAAGACCTACCATATGGGAAACAGCAGATAAAGAGGGACTCAAAGCACAGAAGCAGTCAGTAGTTTTAAGAGACCAGACATTCACCAAATGCAGAGAATGAAGGGTGCGGCAGCTTGAGCGAATGACTCAACATTGTCCTAAAGGCTATTTCCAGTGTTTTACTAACAAGGACTCTGCCTTCCAATCTCCTTTAAAAAGGATTCTCTTTTCCTTATGGTGAAACACTCTGACCCATATTACACAGACAGTCAGACTAAATAATTATAATGATCCATTTTTGAGTTAGAGGGGAAAAAAAAAAACTCTACAAAGGAATCTGCATATAGCTGTCCTACAAGCTTCCGTCCATATTAGTATTTCACACTGCCTGTTGAAACCTGGTCTTGCCTCAGAGAGCAGCCTTCCTGGGTGCTGATCTGTCAGAGCCAGGCTAAATCCGAGCAGGCTCTCCTGCTTACAGATTCTTGTTAAGGTTTCTCATACACACCTTGTAGCTGAGCACCAGCATTCCCTCAGTCTCTCCAACTCTTCTGCAAGCGGAGCTCCAAAGAGCCTCCTCCACTGAGAGCAAAGGACTGGCTCCAACCTTGGCCACCACAGCTATGAAGAGAGCCAGATGGCGGCAGCATTAGTGGTGGCAGCACAGGGGACAAAACACGGCTTTAAAAATTACTACCCCACGCTCCATTGTTTGCATAAAATAAAGTTAAAAACAAGCGTTTTTAACCGGTATTGAATTTTAATCTAGCACTTGGAATAAACAAAGATGAAATATGAACAGTTACCGCTGCAGAGAAAAGGACAACGGGGCACTTGGTTTGACACGTTGTCAGAACGTCATTGACCCCTTCTGCTGATTCTTCACAGTCCAAGCCGGCATTCAGCAGGCCCTGGAAGAGGGTGAATTACAACATGACCACACACACCCAATGTATTCGCTGCTTTGAGGTACCTTGCAAAGCTATATGTAAACTAACCAAAGATAACTGTAGGGGTCAGCATGGCTCTGCGAAAGACATGCATGCCCAACAGCTGCTCTTTCTCTCATCAGCTTTGCTGTACTACCTTAAAGGTAACCTCTTCCACGTCCCTCCTGCTACTTCTCTTCACATTGCGGGATCACTGCTCTTTGGTTTCAAATTTGCACCAGTTCTCAGAACAACTGTACAAATGGCACATCTCATTTCTAATAGCATATAATCAGGCTACCCGCTTAAAAAAACCCAAAAAACTCCCTACTGTCCAGCATGGAAAATAAAGCAGAATGACAAAAGCAGCAGTTACCCTGAAGAAGTGAGCAGTGATATCATAGGAGAGCGCATACCCTCTGGAACAGACGTTCTTCTGTGGCAAAAGGAGGAGAGAAAAAAGTTCATTCCTTCCCTTTTGAATTAGGATTTCTTTAAACATTTTGGATGCCCTGCACAACAGGACTCAGAGAGCACAAAGTTACCCTCTGAGGTCCTGGGGATTTATTCTGATTAGAGAAACTTCATTTCTATATGAAGCAATAGCACTGACTAGATAGTGCCGTACAGTCCCAGCACTAGGAAAGCACTTCAGATGGTCCTGCTTACCACACACTGCAAATGGCAAAAGCAATTTGATTAACAGTCTTTGAATCAATAGAGGTTTCTGGGTGTGCCTAATGCAACAGTGCAAAAGGGCTTGGAAAGGCCATCAATCAAAAAGGATAAATAGAAACGATGGAAACGATCTTCAGAGCGCAAAACAGTGATGGACCTGTAAGTCAACTGTTCTACCCTCAAGAAGCCCTAGGGATGTTTCAAAACTTTTCTTTAGCATATGTGACACAGGACAATGATTTCTCTTGTGCCAGGGCATTAAACCAAAGAGCTCAAGCTCAGTTCATCGCTCCTAGATCTCCACAGGAGTGTTGCAGGTTTCTCTCTAACCCAACATCAGCAAAGCCCACCAGGGCACACGAGGCCTTTTTCCGAAGGATGACGTATCCACACAAGAATATCCCCAAGGCTGCAGTAAGTGCATACACGCTGAAGATATACGCTGCCATGAACCATGTGACTAGAAAGAACCATCCTATTGCTCAAAAATCAGCTAAGCTACTACCAGGCTAGTCAATCAGTACCAGCTGATGATCCTACCCAGGCCAGGACCTTGCGCACACCCACCTCCAGCCAGCAATATGCTGGTTGGCTCCACCATTGATTTTTCTGCGCTATTCTCCAAGGATTCTCCTTGGATAGCATAAAATGCCCATTACAATTACAAATGCATGAACCCAGAAGTCATCTCAGAGCAGACAGAGCGCCACAGAGACATCTACATAGCCAGGGGCTGAAAAGACTCAAGTATTATGACTTGAACCTCCTTATCACATAGGTCTCTGTTCTGATAGAAGCTAAGTTTCTGTTTCAAGTTTGGCTGCATCTTAACTCTTGTCCTAATCTCACATTTAAGGTCTTTATCTAGAGCATTTACCAACAAGAGATTACTGTTTAGCTAACTGTACGTACCAGCTCCAAGTTTACAAAATGAAAGAAATCTTCACAGTCCAACATTGTTTTCTTTCCTTTTCGACGAGTCAGGATCAGAGCAGATGCAGGGAGCCCTACCAGAAGCCTTATGCAGGAAAAAACAGACAAACAAATAACAAGAACAAACAAACAAAGTCAAAGTTGCAGTCAAAAAGAGAATAAACCTTCACACTCTCAGATCACGTAACTTGATTTTCAGGGGAGTTTGAGAGCATGTCAGGTTTCAAATATGTTGATAGAAACCACACCAGGAATTTTTTCCAGTTGCCCATTCATTTCAATGGGACATACAGACCATTCTCAAAGACATTAACAATAGTTCAAAAATGAAAGCATACATTTAGATTAGAGAAGCAACTAGAGTATTTTAACAGTGGTTAACACAAGTGGTGGGATTAAGAGTGTTGCTGCCTGTAAACAGTTCAGGAAGACGTGGTGTTCTTGAAATTCAGTCTACTGCCAGGCCAACTTTTAGCCCAATATAGCACAGTGAACAGGAGCTTAAGCATGCAAGTGCTAGCGAATAAACACCTCTTACAAAATATTGCAAACTCTTTTTATCATGATATCTATAGTGTCATTTTCTGCTCACTAGGGAATCACAGGAGAGGCTATCCGACTGCACAAGTACACAACATAATTCCTTTGAATAGCAGTTTTGTCCAAGTTATTCACAGCCATTCGGATCTGTACTTACCTTCTCTGCAGCAGCAGTTCCTGCTGCCTCCGTAACTGTTCACCCAGAGCAGAACCATGTTCTCTGTCTTTTAATCTTTCCTGGAAAGCCCTAAACAGGAAGTGTCTCCTGGCATCCAGGCAGCCAGAAAGCAACTTTCTCCTGCACCCCAACTCAAACACCATTTCCTAGAAAGGGGAAAAAAAAAAAAAAGAAACAGTGTTTGTCAGAAGGATACATTAGTTTGCATTCAAACCCTCTATATTTCTCTGAAATAATGGAAAGAGATCAATAAGAAAATCTCCGTCTCTGGATTTCCATGCCACTATTCACATCTGAGAATTGAATGTTAGCATATGTACACTGAGATATTAGAAAATACTTTGTCAGGTCAAATTCAAAGATTAGACAGATGGATACACATCACAATCTGAAGTCACCTGTAGCTTGCAGAGAATGTCCGGACTGACAGACACCTTCAATTGGCCATAGCTACCCAGGTCCACCCTGAAAGAGAAACGCCAGGTGACTATCTCTGTTTGGCTGAGGAGGATAACATAGCTCAAATAAAATTAAAAGGCTTTACATGAACATTAATTAATTCATGCTCTAACATCAATGTTCCTTAAATAAGTTGCAGGTCAGACAGCAACTCTCCTCTCAACCTCCCTTCTTATATTCCAACTTAAACAACTTCCTCAGGGATGCTGATGCTAGTCTGGACAAAACAAACCTGAATACAAATTCAACTTTAAAAAAAAGACAGACAGACTAGGGACTACCTATGACTTCAACCCAAGACCCCTGTCACCTAAAGCAAGATTCTTATGCAAAGACCAATGAGTCATGCAGAGCCACCTCCCAGCTTTCACCTGCAGGCAGACCTGCGAGAAGGCAATCAGTTCTGCTCAGTAGAACAAAGGCCCGTGCAAGACAAAAGCCTACAAACGCTGGCTTGCAAGGCCATTAGCAGAACCATAGCATCTGCAGAAGCACAAGTTGTGATACAGAATACCTTTGGGAGAAATCCAGAATGGCATTGATAATAACGTCACACGCCTTTTCCAGGTCTCCATCACAGCCTCCCGAAGCAGAAGGTGCTGGAAGATACCACTGATAGATAGCCCAATAATGGAAGTCCTGTCTGCAATATAAAACGGGAGAAGTTAGGAAACCAGTCATGGCATTTTAATGGTTCCTTTCCCTTAACGTAAAGTGAAGTTCACACACCACGTCAAGTGGAAAGTCAGATACAGGCACCCACACAAGTGCAGATGTAAAAAGAGCCATCCACCAGACACCACGTGCTCTGATGTCAGCTATCTCCTGCTTCTGGAAATGGGGAGGTTTTGCAAAAAGTTATTTGGAGGAACTGTATACATAGGCCAGAGGTTATCTTGGGGAACTTCCTCAAGTGAAAAGTCACACCTCCTTTCTGGCATTGCTTGAACTGTGGGCAAAATGTGGTAGTTGATGGACATTTGTGTTCCACAGCAGCTCATTTATTTACTTTTATTGTTAACCTCCTGATCTTCAACGTTGTTTTCTAATTTCAGTGGAAAAGACTGTTGAACTACTCCCTTTCTATTAGGGCCCCTCTGCACTTACCTTTCTGAGGCAGAGAGAATATCCCTTTCAGGGTGCACTCCTAGCTCTAGCAGCAGCCACTCTCTGAAAGATAACTGGGAAAGGCAACAATTTAGATCTCTTACCTAAATAGCTAAGAGGCAGACCAACAAGACTAAGTAACTTATGCAGAACAGCCACCTTCTTCTCAACATAAAACCCACCTTACACCCGCTCCCAAACGCAACCCAGTGCCTATTAAGACAGATGAACCTGGGAGACATCAACCCAAGAAAAACGGCTCCTGTACTGTGTCCCTTGCAAGAAGTCTAACCTAAAACCCCACTGGCTTTCAAAATTTACTGAAAACAAATCAATAAAGCATCTTTCTCTCTCACACACACCCCCCCAGCCCCCTTTGACATTTCCAGATGTGACATTTCCAGATACCAGAATGAACATATGTTACTAGACATAAATGTTAAAATGAACAAGGCACTGTAGTTAGACAGACTGGTCTATCAAAGAAAAGTTATAACGCAAAGATGTTTTAGTCTTGTACTTTAAGCTAACAAAGCACATTAAATCATTCTAGTAATATGACAAACTCATCTGCACAAAGACAAACTGGTTTTATGTGAACTGGATTAAAAAAAAAAACTGTCAAATCAGATAAAACTGCAAGGACAGCATAAAGTGAATATGAGAGATATGTTAAGCTACTTCATAGCTAGACAGAGCCAAACAATCCAAGATACATAGGTGGTTCAGGGCAACACTGACATTTAGGCAAAGCACCAAAAAAAGCAAACAAGTACCTTCAGTTATTTAACTCTCATCATCACTTTGTACACATTATGATGTTGCTAGGATCACAAACAGGCTTTTTCCCTCTACAGTTCCTGACAACTTCGTTACTGAAATAGCATACCTTGTCAAGATTTTTGGTTTTGTAAATAAAGTGAAAACAAAAGCTTTCTCTCTAGTTTTCTATTTCTATCATCAACATCTACAGATAATATCGAGCACATGACCCCTTCCAATCGTCACACAAGGTTTTTAGGTATTAAGTTTTTACAAGAGCTTTCATCATTGATTAGGGAATTGTAAAGGGCAGCTCTGAAAAAAAGAAAATTATGGCGTGAACATAGTTAGGACACTGAAATAAAACTGATACCTGGAATGCTTTCTCCTTCAAGAGCTCTTGAAAGCGTGCTTGCTTCCATAAATAGAGGCTGGCTCTTTTGTAGTGTACAGAGGGGCACGACAAGGAACTCCAAACTAGTTCAGTTTCACCCTCCTCACGCATGATTCCTCGAGCTTCCAAGTTCAGCCGCGGCACAGTGTACTGCAACTAAAACCAAGGCAGAAAAACCCTGCACATTTGCATCATGAAAAAGGGCCCAGTGCAAACTCTCGTTGCGTGAAGATGCCAAATGAGCAAATACACAAAATGGTATGATATAAAGATGCATTTTTATATAGTTTTCTTTGTAACAGCTGTAGTCGCACAGACGTCTGCAATGGGAAGTTGAATCGACACTGATTTTTCTCATGAGCAATAGCAAACCTTTTTTTTCCCTTTACCTTTTTAACAAGGCTAGGAGGAAGCAAGGCACATAAATCATCACAAGAAAGGGATGAAAACTTGCAGAGAAGATAAGACACTGCTGCAGTACAAAACCTGACAGAGAAAGAGAGAATTCAGTTATCTGGTTGGTTCACTCATACCTTATCATTCATCAAAGTCCAACACCAAGCAAAAACTAATGAGCATTTAAAACTGTTTTAAGCACGATGTCCCAAACCTCTTTACTTCTGAGACTGTTTCTATTTATGGGCTCCCAAATCCAAGCATATTAACAGCTACAAAGTTTAGAACCAGAGACTAAATTAAAACTCCTGACAGCCTCCAGTCAGTCCTTTGTCCAGCAAGCAATACAGCTATTCCACATTGGGCCAACATCAGCCTGTTCCTCTGGATAGCACCTCTGCGCAGCACACACACTCCTCCGCAAGAACAGGGTAGCTTTACCAGCACCCCTCCCGGGCAAACATAACCCATCACCCAAGGAAGCAAGCACTTGGTGGATGTATGACCTCACCTCATGCAGAAGGCAAAGGACTCTTCTGTTCTGCACACTAGCAAAAGGTTCCAGTACTCGGTAATGGAAAGGATCTTTTCCAGAACAGGCTGAGAAATCCCCAAGTCAGCTTCCACTTCAGGAATTAACGATCTGTATTCACTTAAGTGGATTGCAAAAGCAGCTAGTCCTAAAATATGAGCATCATTTAGGGAAGGACCCTGCAAGCCAAACATAAGGAAAGAACTGGAGGAAGAGGTACATTTCGTTTGCAGCAAAGCAGCCTTTTTCAGAAAAATCCAAAACTACTTAAGTGGCAGAACACTGCTTCTGTGCATTGACTGAATCAGTGCAATGATATCAATTTAGAAGACAAAAGACACTGGTTTAAAAAAGAAAAAAAAAAAAAGTCCTTCCTTGAAATTGTACAGTTATTTTCGGTCAACCTACAAAAAAATCAGTGCGTATCTGTAGCACAGTAACTTGCAGCAACTAGCTCTAACTTCAGCCCAGCAGAATTTGAGACTCTCAAGGATTTTTAGTTTCTATGACAGTTAATCTACTATCAAGCCTTTTAATTTCACCCTTTCAGTATCACTGAGTGAAAGAAACAAAACCAACAGCTCTTTGGAAGAAAACCATGCACTGCTGCACCTCAGACTAGGGGTCTGCCTTTTCTTTTTAAAAAGGGGCATACAATTCAAATACACAACCTGAAAGTTTGGGAGTTGAGCATTCTACTATTCTTCTTTTAGCTCAGTTTACAATCTTGCTTATTTCAGCTTCTGTTAAAAAGTAGCTCAAAATGAATCAACCCATTACAGTAGCCCTTCCGCAGGAAAACATTCAGTTTACATTCCCTAGAGCAAGCCCAGACTATTTGCCTGAAATGAGGAGTCTCTGGAAGTCTGGTAGCTAGCAAAGTCCTTCCACAGCACAGTCCAAACAGGTACATGCCCCATGACTCAGCAGAGGGAGCTGAGATAGCCTTTAGCACACCGTAACCATAGGATTCTTGGTTAAGATGACCAACTAACCTGATGATAAATAAGCTGGCAGAGCCTGCCCAGGAGGGCAGGTAAGAGATTCCTGTGTCCACACATCATCTTCACGAACAGGGACAGGCATGATCCCTGCCTGCAGAAAGTAGAAACCACATGCTCATTTTATTGCTTATGTCATTTATATCCCCAGTACAGGAAAAGGTATTTTAGAATGGTTAAACATAATGAACCTGAGCCATGCTTGTCTGTAAATACCGGACAACTACCATTCCATTTATAGGCTCAAAGGGAGTGTCGTTTATGGAACATCTGAAGAAAGGACCCATACAAAGACACGAACATTACCAGTGCCCCACCTCAAATATTTAATAATATACAGCCAAAGAGGCGTTCTGAGACAACAGCAAGGAGAGGAGGAAGCTGCCTGGAGCACAGAGAGCTTTTTTAAGGCACAGGGCATGAGTGAGCAGAAGCAGAGCAATACACGGGAACAAAAGAAAGCAAGAACAACAAAGAATATGACAAGGTACCTGTTACAGACGGCAGGACAGGAGGGAGGGACTTTCCTACAGAGCATTCCCACAGTCCCACCCAGCTGATGGAAAACAAACCATCTTCAGAGGATACTGGATGGGGGAGGCAGGTTGAGAAATGATTTCCCAGAACACTCTTGTTCATCCCAGCTACTTTGCAATACAGGTTTTCAATACAGATTAATCTGCTCCTGTGTCACCAGGCCAACACAAAGTAAAACAGAAGGAAAGATGCACCCGTTGCCAAAGAATGCTGCGCTCTGAAGAGGCAGCTATCCAGCTCAGCAGTCATCACCATTTGGGTTCCGGGATTATAGCAGTTTATCAGCATGTTGGTATTTGCCAACAAAGGGATTCTTCCATTGAAATATGTTCACCATAACATTTACAGGTATCTGTTACATCATGAAGGAAATTATATTAATAGAGTCCTTCCAAAGAAGGTCATCACAGGTAACTCGGCAGAGGATGAGTGGTAGTGCTCCCTCACACCTCATATAGGCCCACTTAAAGGGGGGAGAGGGGAAGGGAGAAGGGAGGTGGGCCGCACTCCTCTTCCTGTGCCTCCAGCCTTAAACTTCATGCCTCAGTTATTTATATTGCATATAAAATGCATATTGCATAGGGCTGAAGGCGGAGGTGGGTGGATGTGCAAAAAGCACTCAGTATGCCAAGACGCTCCTGTGCTCCCTGTCAAAAGACAAGCATTGCCCTCCTGATCTTTAGTATCAGCAAGAAAATCATGGACAAAAAGGGGGGCGGGGCAGAGAACCTACTTCAATTCCCCACCGTACTCCACCAGCACCACTGAAAGGGCTAACTTCAGCAAAATGGTATTTATGAAAAGTTTTTATGTGCTGTCACAGAGTACAAAATATAGCCAAATGCCACCCTATTCTGAAGAGATTAGTAATAAAAGTGAAGAAGCATGCACATCACTTGCACATCAAAGTGTACTAGTTCTTAGATTACAGAAATCCAGGACAAAACAGACTGCAATTGCACGCCTGGCACGTTGGGTATGAACAAGGAGAAGTCCCTCCAGGCCCCTGGACGATAGTGGCATTACATTGCACGAGGCAGTCTGGATTTCCCTACGTTTTTACTTGCATCTTACCTGTCAGGAGGGTTAAAATAGGAAGCAGCAATTAGGTTTTGGCAGAACGATGTCAGCAGAAGATCAACAACCTGGAACAAGAGACAACACTAATTCCTCCTTCTTGGGCTATTTATCTAGATCTAGTTTCGTGCTGCACACATAAAACGTTTTCTAACATCAGAAGCAAGAGACAAACATGTTAGTGACATGCACCCCAAGTTGTACCGATCCACTGGCACTAAGAGATAGATAGTAAAGTCCACAACAACCTAGAAGCGATCACAACACACAAGTATCTAGGCAAGTCTTGTAAAGAAAGCCTAGCTCATCATAGGATTGCTCTGAGAGAACATATCCCTAGCTCTTTCCATCAGACATCCAATGACTTTCAGAAGGCTATAAGACATGTATAGTCTGTGTGGCACACTACAAGAGAGACAAATGGAAAAGTGCATTTCCCGTTTTCACTGATAGAGCAGCCTTTCACAGGTACACAAACACACTCTTACCTGGCCAGCCCCACTCGCTTCTCATCCCAAGTCAACTTCTCATCCAGATGGTACTTACACTCTGATGGCAAGCTTCCAGGTCAGGTGCAAAAATGCTAACACGGATTTGAGAATTCAAAGTAGCAGGTTCATTTTCATCACTGCTGTGACCCAAGACTCTTGAGAGTCTGTCAGATATCACTGCAATCTGTGCTGGTACATCTGCAAGAAAGTAACAGGAAGAGAACCAAGACTGCAGGCATGAAAGTAAGGAACTGGACAAAATCCACTTGGTCCGAGGATTTACAACTCTGCATCTGCATGAAAGGACTAAGAACAATTAGAGTATATATTTCACTGATTCCTTGTTTCATGCAGTATATACTCTAATTGGTCAGAGCAAGTTACGTGTTATGAAAAGCCTAATGACCAAAACTTGTTAGCTGGAATACAGTGATCATCATCATTTTAGAAGATAACGTGATTTTTTTTTTCCACCTAATACTGTTAGGAACTTGCATCAAAAATCATTTTTCACATCAGAAAGGAAATAACCTTCAAAAGGGGCTCCACGTCATCATGCTAGCAGTAGGAACCGGACTGCCAGTCTTGACAAAGACCTACTACCAAGTGATCATAAAGAAGCAGACCTGAAGTTCCAAACTCAAGCATGGGAAGTATGTCAGATATTAAAAATATATATTTATAGCTGGAAAGATTATACAGATCTGAAAGTTTACAGTCTTTGGGTAGCTGTGGCAAGTAACTTCTGCTGTTGCTTTGGCTAGGGTTAGCCATATTTTGTTAGTGCAGCTTTTGTAACAGTCACTTATGGGTAATTATAACTTGCCCTTCTCCATACCTTCATATTTAGTCTCATCCACAATCAGCACCCTTAGCTCAGCCAGTTCAGCCTTCAGCTGCTCAACAGGCTCTTCAGAACGAGTGGTCTCTATTTTTGATTCATCTAAATAAATGAGAGAGAAATGCAACACGTTATCCTTGCTTTTGTGTACTACATCAGTTTATAAAATGTATTCAGCAATCTTTGCATATATTTTCTGTAAAAGCAGTATTCATTCTCCTATATACTACAACAGAACCCAAAAACATCAACCTGCCACATACATAGCTTTGTTTTTACACTCAAAAGATGCTATTTGATTAATCATTTATAAGTTTATGCCTAGCTTAAGAAATAATTTTTTTTTTTTTTTAAAGACAAGAAACAAATAAGTCCCCCTTCAGACTTCCCTTCCTACCTACTTTAGCTCTCTGACCCTTACAGAAACATTCGCTCTCCTCAAAAGACTGGAAAATGCAGAGAAGCATTACAATGTGAATATTGTGTCATCAGCTTCTCCTCAAGACCAACAATACGTAACATCTCCAGATGTTACATGCTACTCAATTTTGGGCTTTTTTTCTGTTTAAAAGAATAAATGAAAGGAAATTCCCTTCACCACTACAAATAAAGCGTCACCAGCAACAAGCTACCACAGCACAGCCCCAGAAATCATGCAGTAGCTTGTTAGAAAAGTGACTCATACATGGGCCAAAAATAACTCAGCCATGAACAGGAGAAGTAAACAACAAGGTTAAAATGAATAATTGTTATAAAAGCACAGTAAAGCAACAAGGTGTTTGGAGACTGCTGAGTCACCTTTACGTACTAGAGTGAGTACTCTTGAACAGGACTGACCAATACGTCAACCCTGGCCTGCATCCAGTGTCTTGCACAAGAGTCCCAGGGAGCAGGGCATAAGGATCAGGCTGATCAGGATGCAGGGGATGCAGATCAGGCTGTGCCACTAGAGGTCACTGGCAAATCAAACGCTGCCGCAGAGCTCTGGCTGCCTGTTCTGGTCCTGCAGATCCTGCCACCAAGGAATTCTTCAGTCCTGCTGGTTGCCAGGACAACCCTTGACAGCCAGACTGCTGCATACCTGCTATTTACCAGCACTGCCTCGTCACACCTCTCTAGAGCTTCAGCATCTTCAGAAAGCTTCAAGCGTCTGAAGTGCCCTGAGCAGGAGTCAATTAGGGATTTATCTCTGTACTTGGACTATACTTATCACCGACGCACTCTAGAGAGGGATTGCCGCTCGCTAGCCCGACCTTTTCATTTCATATAAGGTTATGTTGAGGATGTTGCCCGCTTTAAGATGCAAGTATGTAAAAAACTCATTTGCTAAAAAATACAGAATAGCTCATTAATATATGTTACTCTCATACACACTGCCAGTAATGTGGCTACAGTGATGGGATCTGAAATTAGAGCCCCTCCTCAAACACATGTAAATTATGAACTGCAATTCCTTTATCGCTGGCTCCATTCCTAACCCCGCCTGTTTGCCCATATCTTAGTCACGCACAGTAATCCATTCTTGAAAAGAGACAATGGTCAGTTCAGACAGCAGAAGTGCCATTATGCAAGGGATCAACACACCAGCTTTATACCCTGACTAGCTGGAGCTAGTCTAGTTCAGACTGCAAATGCTGATTCACGTGGATGTATCTGAGCTAGATTTAAATCAGCTAGCTCAGGCATCGCTTGCAGCCTCAGCATAGCAGAACAGAGCTCCACAGGGACCGCAAAAATCCCACCCAAGCAGAATAGCCAAAGAAAGCCAGTATGGCAGTAGCTGTTTAATATCCCAATAAAACATAAATAACATGCACCCATTTACATATATATTCAAGATCTGTTTTTCTGTGAGGTTTTTGTGATTTTTTTTAGATTTTCAATTCAGGAGAGCCTCATTTGAAATATTAACTTTTCTTCAAATTGACGCACGAATAACTTTTTGGGGGGAGGGGGAGGGAGAAGATTGATTGTTTTTACCTTGTAAGAGTTTCTCTTTCATAGCATGACAAGCTTGTATGTAGGTGGAGTACAAGTTTGAAGGTATTTTATCAGCTCTGTAATGGGAGTGGGGGAAAAAAAGGCATTTATTCCACCACATAACCACATTCAAACTTTAGACTTACTAAATATAAGCATAAACAACAGCTATGGTATGAAATGAAATTACAGAGGTTCCAGAACACACAGAGCATGTGAAGCATTTTTTTAACCATCATCCAACACGATGGCCAGATATTTATACTCTGTGCTGTAGCAGCAAGTATTATGCACGTGTAACATACTATTCATAAGGAATAGTGTTATATACATGCACTCGTTTCTTATGTAGTACGTGACTAAGATCACACAAGTAAGTTATGTGACAGGTAACACTGACACATCTCAAATGCAGCACGTGACTGAGATCAAAGTTTGACCTCCAACACCTACTGGGAAGGCACACAAGACTAAAATATATTACACTAGGCTGCCTAAAATTCAGCTACTGCTCTTACAACTTTAATTTAAAAAAAGATCCAATCTTATTAGAGTCAGGCTGGAATTACAAGGCAGGACCAAATGCCTCATTTGTAGGCAGCGTTACAGACATTTTCTCCATGATAAGCTACAGAAGAATTACTGGATTTACAATTAAGCTGTTCCTTCAATGCAGAAAAGCACTGTTAAACATGCATACACGACAAGCTTGAGTTTTGAGAGGGGTTGTGTTCTCCAGGGGCGTTATTCCACTGTCCCATAAAAACAGCTCCTGAAGCACTAACACATTAAGTTTTATCTTCCCCTTCTTCCATGCCCTTTCCCAAAGAAAGGGGCTCTTCACAGCGGGTCTCATCTTCTTACTGAAATTTTATATTCAGCAGTATCCTCTAAAGTTTGCATAAAAATACATCTAACCTGGAGTCAGGGCTGCGTGTAATTCCTTCTAGAAAATGGTTTTAAAACAGCTAGAGGACTAATTACAGAACTGAAGACATTCACCTATACAGACAAGTAATCCCATCTATAACCTGCAAGCCACAAATGAGACCGGTCGTGAAGTCATGCCAAGTGGGTAAGCCCACACAGAAGTTTGCAAATAAGGTGTCAAAGCCTCAGATAATCTGATGTAAAACCAAATATTCTGAAGACAAAGTCCAGAAGCACAGAAAACAACATCGAGAATTCTCAATACCTCTTTAAAGAGTCTATAAAAGCCATGTGCACATCTGGGGTTTTAGGGAGCTGCAACAGAAGAGCAGGCAGGTTAGAAGTGAGTCATCTTTCTACAAACACACTACTAAAACGGGAGGATCAGAAAAACAAATACTAACCACACGTGGCCTAAGCAAAGCAGGAAGAAACCAGGAAGTATAATAAGGTCGTCTGAAAATACTGAAACAGAGGATAAAGATAACAAAACGTTAACAGTCCCAAAGCAGTAAAATGCCATTTCATTACCTCAAGAATTAGTTGGGTTCCTGCAAATAAGAAATATCGTAGTAATATGAATAGTCAGAGGAAAAAAAACAAGTTCATATTAGTCTAAAAATTATACTTTTAATTTTGCTTTTTATAATAACAGTAGACTCCTCCTGCAGGTGCACATATGCCTTCTTATCCACTACAGAAATAGCCTCAATTTAGATGACTGCTGAGGAAGTGGATAACGTGTGAAGAATTTCTCAAGTCTTCCTTTGCTCACATCTTCAATTTTTCTTCTGCTTTGTTATTTTGATTTGGACTCTACTTTCCTTTCCTTTCCTTTTTAGTCTTTTCTTTTTTTAAAGCTAAAAATACTTTTGAGAAGCACACAGTACCTGGCTTCTATCACAGACGTTGGGATCTTCCTTGTGTTTTCAAATATCTGAATGGCCTTCTCAACGTCACGAAGTGCCTGGCCCTGGGGCTAGCTCACACAAGTAACAAGGAGAGAAAGACATTGTGAGAAATCAGTGATGACAGTCATCTTTCCTGCTGGTTCTTTAGGGTTAGTAATAGTTGTCTGCGCTGTGAAGGGAAGTGACTGAATAACAAGAACTACCTGATACGCAAAGATAGAAAAACCAGGGCCTGAAATATAAGTCTGTCTTGATAAGGCTATTCTACATGACAGCTATTATGGAACAGCTCAAGTATCTGTGTACTTCTGTATCCAACTCTTACAGGGGGCAGCAGATACTCCTGTTTAACAGCCTTCCACGGGGACAATATCTTTTCTGCTCCAAATTTGTTGTACTGTTAAACCTGTTTTGTTTCATACACTTTGAATTAGGACCCATTTTCTTCACTTCCAGCCCATGCTATTAGAACCGCACTCCATGCAGAGAGACTTCAGTCCTGAGTTTTTCTTTTTCAAGCTGTACGACAACTTAAAGTGCAATAACTTGTGGCAGTTTCTTAACTGACAAACAGATCAGACACACTCGGAAGACATTAAATGAAATTTTCACTTGGGATTTTCAATTCAGAGGACTAATTTCATTGCTGTACATTCACTTACCCTCACATCAGCCTGTATTTGATATACTCCAGTTAATTGACTGCATAAGGGAGGAAACTACATGTGTTTTCTCCTATCCTCCTAATCTGCCGTACGGTTTTAGGTGATCCAAATATAGAAAGAAATGCAATTCAAAAGGAACAATAAAGCCAAATGCTCCCCTTTTGACTACTGTTATTATTCAAAGGAATCCTGACCAAGGAAAAGTATAACAGAGTACAACTGCAGCCTGTAGATTCCCTCCTCAAATCTCCTTTAAATCTGAACATTTTGAATATAACACCACCAAATAGGTGTTATGCAGTACTGAAGACAATTGAGCATGCGTTCCCATGTGGTCAAATCATTACGTGCAAATCCACACAGCGGAACGTCACCACTGTAACTGGTTGGTCTACCAGCAGGCCTAACAGTCTAGTTTCCTGCAGATCCATGCTCTGCATCTCCCCATCTCAGTAACTTCATTTTCCTTCATCATACAACACCATTAAGGTTTCTCCCCGTCCCTTAAATTCCTCAACAGAATCTTCCATTTATTTCATATATCCCACAGTAGAGGGTGGGGAAGAGGTAGCCAGCACTTCCTGGCTCTAAACAGCATGTGTTGACTGGCTTGCTAACGTAGGTGTTGCTTGGGCAGTAGCTGGCTAGTTGCTCAGTTCCTCTACAGCCTTCCTCTAGGAATACTCATCAGGGTCTGCCTGTCCTCTGTGCAGGACTGGTTTTCATGAAACATGGGAAAAGCTTCTGTATTTTTGACCTCTCCCGCCCCTCTGTCGTAAAGTTGGAGGAGATCTGGCAGCATGCTCAAACTTGGAGGGAATGGCAGAGAGGAGGACAACGAAAACCCTTTTCCACAGGAAAAGGGACAGAGCTGGTTAGAAAACCTTAAATAGAGAACCAGTACCTGCACAGATTCATTTGTGGAAGATAAATCTTCATAGAGCCCCATGTCTTCTATAGCAACCTGCGTGAGGTTATAGAGAGATGGACATTGTCACAGCCACTATTTTGACAGATTTGGAAAAAAAATTTTTTTTTTTTTTCAAAGAGACAACTTTTACTAACCTTGAGGTCAGCCAGTCTGGTTTTAGCCAGTGTGATGTACTCCAAGAGAACAGACCGATGTTTTGTTGGCACAAAAGGGGGGTACATTATATGGACCTGAAATATAAAAGTGGCAAATTTTGTTTTGGATTTTACAGGAAATGATTGTCAACTCCTGATTCGTTTTACACTCTTTTACCTCAGAGATTCCCCAAAGAAGATAACGTTATTGCCCGTTTTAAGAAAATCCAGTTTCATGGCAAATGAAACCTTTTCCCAACAAAAATCACCAAAATGCTTAAACCTAGCTGCATGAAAGGAATTCACCTTCTTGATGAGGAAATAAAAGAATCTTGTACTAGCTTCTTTCAGGGTGAAAATATTTTGAGTAATTTATCAGAAGTAATGCAATTATTGTAATAACAATAATTGCATGTTGAACCTAGTCAGAGGCACATAATGCAATTACTGTAAGAACAACAATAACATGTCGAACCTAGTCAAAGGCATGAATATGTTAAGTGAAGCAGTTCTGCTTCAGTCTTTAGAAAACAATCTCTGTTAGCTGCTTCTCACCTTCAAGTACGGGGCTGCCTCAAAGGGTACCAGCTCTGATAGGAACTCAAAAAGGAAGACCAGAGCCTTCTTGCTGCTCCCATGGTGACCCCCAGCATTCCCAAAGGAAGCCTGAAAGAGGGAAAATGACAACGCTGTCTTTCAGTGCCAACAGAATCACATCCTAGCGCTGTGTTAAACCCAGAGCAGAAATCCCAGCTGTTACAGACATCCATTTTCTATCAAGAGACTCTTTCTGGAGAAAGTCTCCAGAGGACACCTATAGAAGTTTCCACAGAAGTTTTTTCAAGTTTATTTTTCAGTTTCCAGAAACTCTGCCACGTCAAACTCCAAGTTTGTTCTGATGTGGTACAACAAGAACGCTCACAGTAGTTAAACAAGCAACACCAAAACACACCGAAGGACTGAGATTCATCAGAGAACAGCAAACATGCAGGTTTCTACGCAGCATTATCTGGGCATTATAAGGAAAAAAAGCCAGTCTAAGACCATACAAAACATAACTAGTTTACTTTTTGATATATCCTGAACACTATCAACAGAGACCTAGGTCAGATTTGCAAACTCATACAAAGCAATATACAGTATAAAGTATATATATGCTTACAACTAAAAGCTAACAACCCACTATCTGTAAGGTCAGTAAACACACCAATTACAGCTGCACGCATGCATACGTCCACAAAATAGGAATGCTTCACATGCAATAACCCACAACTTATGCAATAACAACACTGCCAGTTATCAAGATATCAAAATACATACAAAACTACGATTATAACAGGAATTACATGTCTGCATTCCTGACCAATAACTACAGAACTCGAGATGGATTTGAAAAATGAAAGAAGGGAAGACCAGAGAAAGCCAAATATCTTCTTTGCAAACACAAAGGAAGCAACGAATATTAAACTATTCCTAATACTAAAATGATCACTTGTTACTTTTTTTTTTTTTTTTTTCATACCTGGCTGATCTTGTCTAACACTAGCCTTTACCTGTGTAAGAACACATTCCTTATGCACGTTTTTTTTGCATATTTGAAACAAAGATCACCACACCTCATTTAGTCTTACCTTAAACCATTCAGAGTAAGGCATGAACACGGCAGGGCCCTCTAGAGCAGCCTGACGAGCTATCAAGAATGCAGTGATCATATTTTCCATATCATAATTCTCAAAAGCCTTTATCAGGAGACATCTCAGTAGATCTAGAAAAATAAAACAATAACCTCAGACTTTGCGCTTGACAATTGTGCTGGAATTTTTTTTATAGTAAACGGAGACAAATATCTGACAAAACATCTGCCAGGAAAAGGAGGACACACATTGCAGCTTGGAGAACCTTTGGGACTCATTCATATCTTTTCATGCGTCAGAAAGGCACTTTCAACAGTCAGCAAATACTCTAGGATTTCAACCTCCAAGAATTGCATGGAGTCCAGCAATGAAATAATCAGTAAGACATTCAGAAGAACAGGGTTAGCTAGCAAAGGTGAGACAGAAGAACTAAGTTTCAGTAAACACTACTTCAAATGACAATGAAGCTAGTTATTGAATAACCATTCTTAGTTGTGCATTAAGTCTGAGAAGCAGTAGGGGGAAGGTTCAGCACTCATGGCACAGCTGACTTTGAATACCTGAATGGAAAGGCAGAGTTCCTGTTATTCTTTTCCCTGGGCTACAGGAATCTCAAAAAAAGCAAGTATGAACCCAACGCTACACCAGTCAGTGTGATTTCTCTGTTCAGTATCTGAGAAGCAATGAGCGCATATTAGCTTCCAAGCTTACCAAACCTACTTACCCTTGAACAGCTGCTCTGCCTCAGCCTGGCAGACTACCAGTGTGGAAACACAGGACAGCACGTGCTGCCAATTCACTTCATGAGTCTCCAGGACTTGCTGCAGCTGGCAGATTGACTCCTTTGCACTGAATGCCACAAACAGCTGGAAGACAGTGATAGCAAATCGTTTTAGCTATGACATATAGCCATCTGTAACAGTGATATACCTGTGAAGATTATCATGCACGTGCCTTTTGCATGATTTTTGAAAAAGATATCTTGCAGGCATGTTTCACACCAGCTTTCCTGGGCTATATACCTTTCTGGCTTTGAACCTGAGCTGGCTAAAATAAACAGCAATATTCCTTTCCCCCTCACCCCGCCAGAAGCGGCATCACATTCTGTAACAGTGAAAAATCCACATCTTTAATCATCTTCGTTCTCATCAAGAATCTTTGCACAAACAAAAATCCCTTTAGTACTTTTTCTTCGTGCTATGTCCTGCTAGCAACTCCTGGCAGCTGATTCACATTCTGCAACTGGAACACGCTATTTTTAAGTAATCCCATTCCTGCCAGAGAGCAACTGTAGCAAAGAAAGCAATAGAGGTTTTCAGCAATTTCACTGAATATTAGACCAATATAATAGCGTTCTTTTTGCAAAACCAGGAAGACATACTTTGCGATATAAGGTAGTAAGCAGTGAACAAGTTCTTGTAAAGGTCCACTCTCTCTGCATATGGATGGCGTCAGACACTGTACTCGGAAAGAGAAAATAGTTTGCTCTTCAGCAACAGATTTAAAAAACAAAACAGACTCCAACACACACATCACACACAAGATTCCCCTTTAGCTTTGACAGCCAGATACATTACAAATTGCTTGCCGAAACCTTTCTCACCCATTCACCTTTGGAACACAGGCTGTGGAAATAGGGACTATGCCATTTCACTACGCTACTGTAATCTCAAAGCCATTCTTGAGCTCATACATTCACAGGCAAACATAGCGTGTGCACAGAGACTCAGCAAGGAGTCATTTTGATTAGAAGCCTTCCTGCCTTTACACCAGATCTACCAAAATGAACCACAAAGACACCCAGTCAGCAGAGAAGGGCCATGCTGTGTGCTTAAAATCAAACACGCAGGGGCCGATTTAGTCTACCCTTGAGCTCTCTGTGGTACCAGCTCTCCTACCCAGCTTCTCAACTCCTTTGCCCAGAACTCCTCTCAGAGCTCACAGCTCTCCCATGTCTGCCCAGTAAAGTCTGCCATTAGATGTTACTCCAAATATCTGTTCATTATCCATGGGCTGAAGCTCTGTTTGAAAGAATCATTTATTCATCTAAAGCCCAGAGTATGAATGTTTAGTCTTCTCTGGTGCTGTGCTTATATAGCCCCCAAGGACAGAGCTGGGGAGTCAGGCAGCTCCACTGGCTCTATGTCCCCCAGAGTAGACCTGTACAGCAAAGCATCAGTAGATGCAGCTCCTGACCCACCACAACAGACAACCCTGCAGAGATTCTTCCTTCTCCCCCTGATTCCTACCTTTCAACAGAGGGCTGTAGGTAAGAATCTCAGTCAGAGTGTGTCTAAAAAACTGCTGCAGGGAATCAGGATGTACTGCATTTTTATACATTGTCACATTGAACACATTCAGCCTACAAACAAAATAAAGAAATATTCAGAAACAAAAAACAAGATCCACGATCAACCAGATACTGATAATGGATGTCTCATTTTTCCTCTACATCTACCCTATCAAATTGCCAGAGAAACATTACGTATTTTTTTAAAGTTTATTGGTTAATTCACCATTATTAAGCTATCAGATGTACAATCTTGAAGCAAATGTACAGCCCTGCACAGGATGGGAATAAAGGCTAATGTGTACAAAGCGGTTAGACAAAATAGGTTTGGAAGCAAGAATTCAAGAAGGGCTGATGGCACCTTCCAGGTGTTTCTGCTCAGAAGCAGAGTGAGAAAAGCTGACAGAATAAACTCACAGTACGCTAAGAGGGGACTTCAAGGTTAGTTCCAACACAGCTGAAACACTCTTTAGTGCCTTACAGGCATCATCACTTGGTTTAGTTACTATATTTCATTTGGGAGGAAAATACGAAATATAAGTAGCACTGGAGAAAGTTGAAAATAGACATAAACTCAGTTTCAGTTACAAGTGTAACAGTGGACCGAAAAAAAAAAAAAAAACCCACCACCTTCCTGACCTTCTTCAGAGGAACAGTGTTTCTTACCAGCACCCCATAGCTTGCAACTTGGAAACATCTTCCTGCTTCTCTTTACCAACAGCATCAAGCACCCCTAGTATTCCAAACAAATCAAATGAGAGAAACAGAAATGGAAGGAATTGTGACACCAAACAACATGGAGAAACTATGCGGAACATGCAATCTGTGCATCTTTAAGAAGGTGACCCCATTAGGGAAATGGGCAGCAGAAGCCATTCCTCATCATTAATTTCTTATGAAAATTTCTTAAAGTAACATAAAGACTCAAAAACTATTAACATTAACCTTGAACCACTTTAAAAGCATTCCCAGGAATGTGCCAATAATTAAAACATCTAAAAATGCACATGAATATTTAATTTCAAAACCCAATCATAATTGTGCAGCATATCTGCTACTGTGAGCACTGCAAATCTGTCTGGAGGCAGGGATTTGCAGAGGTAAGATTTATATTAACAACCCCTTGAAATGATATTCTTAACCACCCTCGTCAAACAACGAGAGAACGCTGCTGCATTTACAGTGGCAGTGAGATGTCACCATGTTACATTTAACATTACTTAGCAGCATTCCTTCAAAAGCTAGGCCTGATCCAAAATGGCTGGTAGAGTTCAAAAATACTAGCGTATTGCCTTGACATCAGACTACGCAAAGCCCACGTGCTTAGAGAGATCCTTTGCTTTATAGCCTGTAGCAGCAGTTTGGTTTCTTGTTCCATCCTACCATCAAAAGCCTCCTCTTTTAACAGCAGAAAAAGTTTGGGTTTTTTTTCCCCCGTTAGGATTGTCTCAATGAAGCACTCTGAAAAGGAAATCTGCTGAACTGAGGGCACAGAACAGGTGTCCCTCACATGCCTTTTGTAAGACAGTCCACAGTATTAATAAGTACTACTCTCCTCCCCTGCAGAAGGATACTTTAAGGTTCAGTAGAGGAGAACAGAGAAAAGGAGATAAATTCTACTTATCCTTAGGCACAGGAGTTCATTACAGCAAGATCATTAATATGAAGCAGAGCGCTCTCATTCTACTCTCAGCTTGTCCTCCTCCTGTGAAGGTCTTTGTTAATCATAAATTATTTTGCATAAAGCATCCTAACATTCTTCAAAGCAGCTGATTAGTTACTAAGTGGAACCCCTCAAAAGTAACCCAAAAGTATACGCTAACAAAAATTTATATATAAAACTTGTTTCGTACATTTTCAGATGCATAGACTGAGTCAGTGAGCAGCAGCGCAGACTGTACAAATGAGAAGGTCATATGAAGAGCAGGTTAGCAGACTCAAGCCTGTGACTCCCAGCAGCCTGCTTTTCTTCCTCCAATATCCCTCTAGCCCTGTGTTTATGGGGGTTATTTTTCAAGTATTGATACTGCTAAAGGGGGTGCAAGTCACCTGAGATGGGAGTCATACATACTAAATACAGTACTTCTCTTACTGCTTTCCCTTTTTAGAATTACTCTGCAAGGCGCGTAAGGCATCCGAGTCTACAGACAGTGCTCTCTGGAAGACACGGCACAAGGGATCAGGCTGGTGGTGCTCACACGGAGAGATGCAGAAGGGGAGTAGTCCTTGTGTTCTGTCCTGGCTTTCAGTAATTTTACACCAGAAGGAAAGCACTAATTTTTACAGTAGCCCTGAGCATGATGCTAAAACTTGCCAGCAAGAAAAGTGGTAAAGCACTGTCACTAAGGAGACAGAAAAGCAACAACAGCCATACAGTAGGATTAGACTTATATCCTGGTCTAAAGCACATGAAGAGGAGTCAATTAATGCTTCCTCTGCAGACAAGGCTGTAGAGCAGATACACCAACTTAACCATGAAGCTCATTTGTGACACAACAGAAAAAACAAACCTGATGTGTGTTTAAACTTTTTGCGTTAGGATTGCAATGCAAATCAGGCACTACTAGGCCCAAACTCTCAGCAGCATCATCATGACCAGCCAGGACAGAACAGATATATTGTCCATGGACAATTCTTGAAGACTGTCCATTCAGGAACTAAAAATATGTATTAGATTGCTTTGCTCTGCATTAAAAAAAAAAAATTGTTTTCACAAACCATTGGTCTGCAAATCCAAATCATGAGTCAGGAAGAGCTTACTCGGATGTAACTCAATAAGTTCAACATTTAATGTACTAAGCAGAGTAAGTTATCCTAGCTTAACCTCTGACCTACAATAGATTGGACTGTTTCCAATTAAGCTTGTTTAAAATCAGCTCAGATATCTTTACCTGATGATCCAGCTGGGAGTGTCAAAAAGAGCTAGCATAAAAGACAAGGAATTATTTGCAGTGTGAGAAATTCCCCTTAGAAGAGAAGGGGAACCAGAGACACGCAAAATCAGTGACATAAACATAATGCACGACATAGGAAAAGCATCCTAGGCAAAAGACTTCTCCAAGGCCTTAAAGATTTAGCAAAGAACACGGAACGTAAATCTAGCAAAGAACAGTAATTACACAAAGCCACAAATAACAAAAAAACTTACATGTCAACATTCTTTGTAAAACAGCATGACAGATCTGTTTAAAATTGAGAAATGAAGATCATTTAGTATTTAAAAGAGCTAAAGTTATACACAGAAAAGGTAAACTGACTCAAAAAACTGCTACCCTTTTAAATTAAAGATTAACTTTTACCACAGGTTTTACTGGGGAAGAGAGAAAATAGGCAGACAGACAAGCATTTTCCATGCTTATCAGCATTCCATGCTTCACATTAAGACGGAAGAAAGCAATCGAGGTGAAACCAAGGAAGATAAAAAACGATGGGCCCTTGACAAGTCACCTTGGAGAAGCTTTCAAAAATAAGGAAAAAATCTCTGTCCTGGTTTCACTGTTTCTTCCTTACCCACTCCAGCACATGGGACACTGCCGTTTGGTTGTTGCTCTAAGCTCAAATGTATTCATGTTCAGCAACACACAGACATATATGGGGAACTACTTTTCTAAATAACCATTTGTAAATAGTTTCGTTTTGCCCTTACATGGGGGACCTTCTTGAATTCCAACTTCCTTCCCAGTTCCGAAGTTTGCTGAAAGCCATTCTGAAGAAACATGATCGCAAAGTCTGCAAATCAAGGAATTTGTATTTCAGCATCCTTTTTCAATAAAGATATCCTGGTCTGTTGCCTCCCCATCACAGTCTCCCAGAAGGACTCGTGCCTGAAAAGCATCATTCTCTATACTGCACAGTCAGCAAGACTGCTCAGTTCTCGGTTTTACTACTCCCACGCAAAAGGGCACAGAAGGATCAATGACAAGAGCCACGCAAACTTTAAAAAAAAAAACAGAAAGACCGAGCAATTTACAGTTCTCACAGTCTATTATCACTGCAAAACTCGTATGGATTGTACCTGACCAACTGCACTGGTCCAGATGTCTGACTATAGCCCTCCAATCAAATTGCTTAGTGATTTTTTCTGAATCAAAATGCAAAGTAAATAATAGAAAAGGACAGGATGGGGGAATGGAATTGTTAAGTTTTTCTGGTCCAAAAGATCCCGGACACTTTGCAGAAGTGCACTGCTCTTGATTTGAGATCATTCTTGGCCCCATATACCTTGCAACTACACTTACTTGTGATACTATATTATAAAAGGATATAGAAATTCAAACCAATTTTTCCTCATGGGAAAGTCTGATAAATTCACCAAATATAAAAATATGTTCCCCTCACGGAAACCATGCAAGAAAAGAAGGCAGAATGAGGCCTTTGTTCTTATCCCTCTGAGCTTTTGACTTGTACAGTCTGCTGCAAACTCTGAAGCTGCAAACTCAGCAATCTGACTCCTCCATTTATCAATGCTCAGTTCAGTGCCTTGCCTGTGAGAACATGCCCAGAAAGCTCCACATCCTGGGAGGACTCTTCTGTCTGCTTACAAAGCCCACAAAGGCTGCTGCACAGCCACTCCACCACAGCAGGGATGTCTGTGTTGCTGAGAACAAACAAAAGCACATTCAGTACAATACTCTCTTTTTTGTCATGCTTGGGTTTTTTTGCTCCACCATCTCCTTGGACTCAGGAAAGGCCAGAGTCCCACACAGATGGCTCTAGATGGGACATTTCATTTCGTTAATTTGGGCGACCAGAGCTTTATTTGTTTCATAAGCAATTGTAAAACAAACACCTCCAAAGAAAAGTAACTAATATTTGTCTGTTCAAATAATTCCTCATCTCTGACATTAGAATATTTCCATTAATAAATTGTTGGAAAAGATTTTAGTTCTCATTTCTAAGATACTAGGATAAAAATATCTTCAAAAAAAAAAAAAAATCATCAGGCTCTAAATCTGTCTCTTTGGTTTCTTCAAATTTCAAGTACAGTGAAAGCCCTGAAGGCTTTTTTTCTCTGCAGGCCCATTAACAGACAAGTAAACCAGTACCAAAGGTCTAAAAGATCACTGCAATGTTCCTTTTTCACCATAAGAAAACCTGAACTCTACAAATAACAACTGATTTTAGCTGCCAGCTCTATATGAAAGGGCCATGCAAGGTTAAATAACAAAACAAAAACCAACAAAAAAACACCAAAACAAAACCATAACAAATCCCACTATTCAAGAGATTAACTCAGCCAAATCTAACAGAAATGCTGGCTTTATGAAGATAGAAGCCCACAGTTTCTGCAAAGTAAGACCTCTGGTCAAGACCAGCATTAATTCGTACTGGCTAAATAAGAATTTCCAAAGCAGATTGCAAGGCACGGCCAGGTGAACTGAACAGCTGAGTTAGTGATTCCTCTCCCACAGGACATGGTAACTATCCATATGTAGCCATCTGTTTCAGTGAAACAAAATATTACATAAAACATTATCTAGAACAGTCTTCAGCAGTGGTTCACACTGAACCACTTTGCTTCAAACTGCAACTGATTCAGCAGCCATCGGACAACCAATCACCCCATCCTAAACCACGCTAACCCAGGGTAACCCCTCAAACCCAGGATAACTTATTAAATCCTGCTAATCTGGTCACTTGCAAGCATCTGAGTATAATCTTGGTCCAGAATACTCATGACTAATCCCTGATTACATTTCAATAGATTTTAAGAGACTGCCAACCTATAAACTTCTCCTCACCTCTCCAGCAGCTCTTCCATTCCAACGATGCTGCCCCTGTGCAGCTGCCACACAACTTCCACCACTGGAAGGTTCTAACAAGAACGTCATGATTAGGTCATAGGGTGTAATTTACAGTTTACAGTAACGTTTTGGTAACGCACCACAAAACCCCCCCTTTAAATTCCATTTATTCAAACTACCCAGGACTTACTAAAGCTATAACAAATGAAATATATGATGCAGGAAGATCACATCTGATTTATTCCTTCCTGCAAATTTTGAAGGGTTGAAAGTGGCAGACACATCAACATTTGAAGTCTTCATGGTCATGTAATAAATAGATCTGTCTTTGCACCCGCCGGAATAATCCTGATTCTGCATTTCCAAAGGTGCAGCGGCTATCCCAGAAAACAGGTAGTATCACCAAGTTTCAACTCTTGTCAGTTCAGATCCAGCAACAGATCAGAGAATTATCACTTAGTCTACTGACTGTTTAGTCTCTGTGAAGTGAGTTTGATTCTCTCACATCGATTTCACAATAGGAGATGACAGAAATAGACACTGTAACTGTAAAAGCAGAGAGCCCCATGGACAAGAACAGAAAAAGTAAACACGACTTCAAAGGTTCTGCTCCTGAATGCCAGGCTAGCCAACAGCAAAATCAGCACTATGCTGAATTTCAGTGTGGATGAAGCAGCTGCCCTTTCATGCCTTACTGAAAGGCATCCCTGCAGCTCCAGCACAGAACAGTTTGCCCCTGGATGATGCCCTGTGTCAACAAAACAGGACCCCTAACATACTGGGAAGGGAAAAGATGGTAGAGTAGCAATTCCCCTTCCTTCCAGCCTCAATACAGAAACGCTCCAATCTAGAAACAAAGTCATCCGAGGGCACTCTCATGACTTGCAAAGGAGGAGGAAGAAGTACTTGGGAGTCTTGGGGCACACAAGCCTTTCAGAAGAAAAGCCCCACTAGCTTTCCACAGAAACTTGTAGCTGTTTCTTAGCATGAACCTAGACTCCCCGCCTATACTTCATCTTCGAGAACCTAATCCTTTACTGTAACAATCTCAATTACATGGCAGTACTTGATTTCTATGTCTACCTGAGAACAAGCAGGTTTTATCACCTTATAAAACACAATGGATTCTATTTTCAGCCTAGGTTTGGTTATCTGAGACTACAAATGCCTCTTTATCCAGGCAGATCAGAATCTTCCTTCTTTCCCACCAGAGCAGTGAGCAACCAGAATTGTCATGCTCACAAGAAGTCCTTAACTCTTTTAAGAGCAGAACTTATAAGAAAACAAACTACCCAAATCAAATCCAGACAATACCTTTGTGAAGCAATACAACCTGTTATCCACTATCATGTTTCTCCCAAGCCACTTGCTCCATGAACTCACTCAGGCTTATCACAGTTCCCAGATAAATAAAGTAGAGAACCAAAATGCCAAAGACACACTGAACACCCCTGGCAGAGCACATGAAAGACTGTGAGAGACTGTCATTTCACAGCCAGCTGGGGCATTGTCACTCTCTGGTTAATGGATCTGGACTGCTTAGCCCACAGACTATCTGATGGAAAGAGCGGGCACCATACTTCAGCAATAACAGTAAGTCAGTGAAGCTAAACAGGAAGGAAAATTATACCCCTCAAGGTTTCTATTAACTGCAATGTCACTTCAGGTGAGTTTAATCCCATCACCCATGCTGTAACTGTGCAGACACTGTATTTGCCATGCCCTTCCTAGCTTGCAAAAGCTAGTGAAAACCAGTCCTGCCCAGTACAAATAAAAATAAACATTTCCTTCAGAGAGGCAAGAATGCTGTTTGCCTAGCTCAAAAAGCCAAAACTTGACAACCAAGATACCGTCAGCTTTCCTGTGTGGCAGTTTCTCAGTAAAAGCGGGCACGCAATTTTAATGATTAATTAATTTATTTCCAAACCTCTGCTAAGTCCTCTTCAAAAAAAAAAAGAAAGCCTGCCAAAGAGGCTAGGAAGCCCCCAGTGAACTTGCTGTTTTTAAAAAATTTTAAAATTTATTTAAAATTTAAAAATTTTAAATAAATAAATGAAAACAAAAAGCCCTACCCACACTCCAACATATTTAGAATTCAGCTGATGCTTTTAAAAGCTCAGAACACAAAAAAGCCACCTCTACCACAAAAAGCCACCATGGGAAACAGCCAGCATTCCACCAGTCCATTTCAGAGTCATCCCTGGCTTTCACTGGACAGGAGAGTCAAATACATCCTACTGGCTCCCTCAGGTGAAATCTAAACGTTCTGTGACACACCAGTGTTTCTAGTGTAGAGTTCTTACCTTCATTTTCCATATTTCTTGACAGAACAGTGAGCGACAGAACACATTGTTTGCCAACAAATCCTTGATCGTCAGAAGCAAGCATGACAACCTCTTCTGGAATCACGCCCAAAAACAAAGCAGAAATAATTTCCTTTGTAAATAACACATTCTTATAAACACCCAGTTCACTGCTTTTCCCTGTTTACTGCTTTCTGAAAGCTTGAATAGCAGAGGGAATTCATGGGCAAGGACCTAAACCTTTCGTTTTAAGCTCGAGTTAAAGGCGGCCAGCCTGGCAGCACTGACATCTGGTAACTACTCAGAGGTGACACGAACCAGTAGTCGTGGCATAGTTTTTGTACAGAATAATCACAACCACAGCTTGCTACATTGCAAATTGAGAAGACTGTTAAAGATAGAACAATGGATAAAAGAGACCAAATCATGCCAGAGAAGGCATGATACACTAAAGGTGATAATACAGGATCTGCTTAGACAATCCCATCCATCGTTGTACTCTAGCAACAGACAGAAAACTTCATTTTCAAGCTGCCAAAAACAAGCCACTTTCCTGTACAGGACAAGAATGCCGTACTTCTATGAGCATATCAGACAAATATACGAATAACTGGCTGCTCAGGTCCTATACACTTCGGTGACTTCATCAACTAGGTAAACTAGGTTTAAAGTCAAACTTAACAATACAGTTTTCTTGATAAGCTAAATGTAAACTTTCTCCCTTACTCTCTGTTCCAAGTTCAGCAGCGGCGCTTGAGAGGAGCTTGTGGAAGCCTGGCAGATCTGTTCAATGTTGGTAACAGCATTTTTGGCTGCCAAGATTGCTGTGGGTATACCCAGTCTTGAGGCCTGCTCCTGAAGAACAGAGGCTAAAAAACAAAGAAGAAAGCTGACAGCATAGGAGAGAAAAGGTTTAAGCGCATGACTGTGAACAGAGAAGTCCCAGGCCTTAAACTTCTTCCAACACTGATGTCATCTGTTGCACTGGGAAATCAATTTTATCCCCTTGTATCATTCCTTTCCTGTACATAAAACAGTGGCAGAACTGCCAACACTGTAGAGGTGAAATATCCTTGCTATGTAGATTTTGCATTTTAGCCTTGCAGAGCTCACAATGACATTTTAAAATAAAATATTCAAAGAGCTGACTCTGCCAGGTATGTCATCACTGGACAAGTAAGGAACAAGCAATTAAGAAGGAGACAAGGAACAGTGAGAAGAAATTACAATTGGGATTATCAAGAGAGGAAAAAGGTAGGATTAAGCTTGCAGAATGGTGAATGGAAAGGGAAGGAAATTAAATGCATTTAACAGGCAGAAACACAGCTTGTAATGAAAAGTTAATTTCCATTTCTTCCTTCGACAGATGCTCTTTCACTCACCTATAAATGATTCCGACAGTACTTTCTGGTGCTCTATGCCACTGCCTTCAGCTGGCTTGACTGAATCTTCCACCTGGAAACAAAACAAAAACATAACGGCCTTAGATGTCTACTTTGCACATACGTAAATATATTCCCTTAAAAACATACTTAGCAGCTGTGTCATTCTAAAGCAATGGAAATGAAATTACCACCTAGCTCCTACATGGTCCTGATAAGCCAGAGATTTCAGTACCTCATAGGACATGAAAGTACAGTTATCTTCGTTCTATGCAGAGAAAGTGAGAAACAGGTCAACTGAACTACTTGTGCACAGTCACATAACAGATCAGAAGCAGCATTAGGAACAGAATTTCCATCTTTCAAGTCACTTCTGCGAAGCCACACTGTCACAAATACTTGAAGAAACATGGCAACATGTGAGATCACTTTCCAGTTCAATCTCCATTTTTCTAGAAGACAAATATTCTGTAGAGAAAGAAATATCCTTGTGGCTGAACTATGGGAAGTACCTGGATTGTCTATTCAAGTTATTGAAATCAAAAGCTTTCTCCAGTGTGCGAGGACAAGGTAGAACATGGCCAAGTCAGAAGTTTGGCTCAAGCGTCTATGTGGATCTATTACACAGGTTTTCACGAGGGCAGTCACGTTAGTCAGAAAGGGTTGCCAATCCAGAGAAAACTCTGCTATTTTCGCAACAAACCAGTTCCAACACCAAACAAAAGGTGCTGGATTTCCACTCGTCCCAAATCCAAACAGGACCCAGGCCCGGCCATTTTTAGTCCATAGCAACAAAACGTAGAGGAACATAAGAAAAAAAAAAATCTCATTTATACCACAGAGACCTCTAAAGTTCAGCTTACTTCTGAAGCGCTGTTTCTTCTCACTTATCGTAAAAACGGTGATGCTTTGACGTTCATTTTACACTTGCGTTAGAAAGGCTCAGGACAGAAATCTGTCTACAGCAGGAACCTGCCGAGATCCCCAGCCTGACCACGAAGACCCAAACCTGCCCGCCCTTACCTCCAGCAGGAGGTCGCTCAGGTTCAGGTGGTGATCCAGAAGGCGAAGAGCGGCTTCCTGGAGCTCTGCTCCACTCCCAAAGGCGCTTTTGCGTTTCCTAGCTCTCCCTGCTAAGAAGTTCGGATTTCCGTTAAGAACCAAAGCCTGCTTTAGCCCTTGCTCGGCCAGGCCTCCCGCCAACGCCTCCCTCACCGAGGGGGCGACAACGGCCCCGGCCCTGCCGGCGTCAGCCGCCATCGCGGCGGGAGCGGGGCAGAGGAGGGACGCAGACACCTCGGCGGGGCTAGCGCTAGCCCAGCCCCGCCGCCTTCAGCAGGCCCTTGCGCGAGGAGCCATCGGCCTCCAAAGCCCCCAGGCCCAGAGGGGCTGCCCAGAGACCCCCGCCCCGCAGCGGGCCCGCAGGGAGGCTGCTGACCGCTGGCAGAGGGGGCCCGAGAGGGGCAGGGCCTGAGGGGCGGCAGCCAGCTGGGACACCAGGGGCTGTGTGGGGCACAACAGGGGCGGTGGCGGAGGGCAGAGCGGGCGCATTACCCCCTCTCTTCCCCTCTCCTGTCCCTGCGGGGAGGCTAGCGCCAGCCCCGGGGCTCGGGAGGGGCTCAGCGCCCTCCCGACCCCCACCTACCCAGCAGCTCCCGCAGCCTGCTCCCGCCCGGCCCGCCCGCGCCCGCCATCATGGCGGACCCCTCCGCTTCCCGCCAACCGAAGTCGCCCGCCCGCCCTGCGCCGCCATTGGCTGCCAGCCGCAGCGGGGGGGGGGGACGCGCGCTGCCCATTGGCTGGAAGCGCGCGGCGGTCCCGCCCTGCCGCCATGTTGGTGGTGGCGGAGGCGGCGGGGGAGAGCCGCCACGTTGGGGAGGGCAGCCGCTGTGGGGCGACGAGGTGTGGGGCGAGGTGGGGAGCCGGGCTCGGAGCCCGAGAGCTCCCTCGCCTCAGCCTGCACCACCGGGAGCCGGGCTCGGAGCCCGAGAGCTCCCTCGCCTCAGCCTGCACCACCGGGAGCCGGGGAGGGCGAGGAGAGCGGGGCCCAAGCTCCGCAGGGGGGACATGGCAGGGGCACGGAGAGCGGGGCCTGGCTGGTGGCCCTGAGGGCCTGGCAGGGAAGCGCCTCCGGAGGGAATTCCCGCAGGGATTTTTCCCCGGTTGCCTCTAAACTGACGGTTGGAGGCGGCTGGAAGGGCGGCGGCGTGCGGCAGGGCTCCGAGGAGCTCGGCTGGGCGGCCCGAGAGCCCCCGGCCCTGCCGCCTCCCCGGGGGCCGCGCGGGCGCCCGGCCGGCGCTGCCCCAGGTAACGCGCGTCCCGGCACGGCCGTCCCCGGCCAGCGGAGCGCTTGCAGGTGGATAAACAGCACCGGAGCGTTTACCCTCCGGAGGCTAGCTGCCGTTTGCAGACGCTGTAAAAGCGCCCCGCCGGAATCGGCGGCGGGATGCCCGCCTTGCGCAGCGGAGATGCCGCCATCCTCCGTGCTGACGGCAGGGGAAAGCCTCCCCCGGCTCCGCGCCTCGTGCTGCAGTGTGGGGACGTCCTCGTCGCCCGCCTGCCTCTCCCCTCGCCGCCACCGCGCCACGGAGCCTGCAGCAAGCATCCCGCTTTCCACCTTCTCTCCTGTGTCCGGAGCCGAATGAAAAGCTGAGCGCAAAACCTCAGCGCTGGAGAGCGTCTGCGCGGAGCTGCGCCACCCCTCTGCTGGTGTCTTGGGCCCAAAGCCCCATGCTCTGGTTAACCCAGAAAATGTCTCCGAAGAACCAGAGCCGCTCGCGGGGGCACTGGGACGGTAGTTGCACTGGCGGGGCTGTGCCCTCCCCAGGTCGGTGGCCCCTGCTGAGAAAAAAGGGGATTTCTGCTTTTCTCCAGGTCTTAAAGTAACCTCACGGTGCTTCTCGGGTCACACGTGTCACAGTGCCCCGAGGTGGCCTGGCTCGTGCAAACTCCCTGTGCCGCTAGCTCAGAGCAGCGGGGCAGGGGGGACCCGGCGTCCTCTTGTGCCTACGCTGTCCTTGCTCCTTGAGAGCCGTGCCAGGAGCGCTCCGGAGCCGAAACCGAGACCCTGGTCTCGAAATCCAACCCGCGCAGAGCCCCACGGCTCGACCTGGCCCCGGGGGGCTGCCAGCGCTGGCTCACGCGTAGCGCAGCACCATATGGCCGCGTGAGGATAGCCAGTGAGATCGTTTCCAGAATCAGACTCCTGAATCTCTTTAAAACCCCGGCTGCCATCATCAAGGGAGGTTTTGGTGGGGCAAATGCAAAGCAGGGAGCGTCTGTCCCCTCTGCCACCCCAGCGATTGCTACTAGCTCCCTGGAGAGCTGTGAGTGCTCACAGCTGACAAAATAAAGCAAAACCGCTCCCAGAAACACGGCCAAGCGCTGCACTGCTACCGCAGGGCGGTGTCTGCAGGGGACACGTCTCGCTTTATCCCCTAGACACGTCTCGTGGGTCATGGGGAAGCCCTACAAAAAGGAGCGAAGGAAACTGCCACGGCCAAGGGAGCCGGGGTGGGAGGGGGAACCAGGCAGACCTGCCCTGGGTGCCTGACACTGCAGCAGCGCCTTGGCCCTGCAGAGGCACGAGGTGGGGGGACAGACCCCTTGGAGGAGGCGGAGGGCAGCCAGAGCCCTGCGGCGGGTTGCGACTCCTTACCAGATGAACCGAGGGGAGATGGGGCAGAGGTCAGAGCCGGCAATTAGAGGGATTAGGAAGCCTTAAGAAGCCCGGAAGGACTCATCTGCGAATGAATGAAATATTTGCATTACTAAGGAAGGAAGGGCCTGCCTCCAAACACCTCAGAGATAAGCAGCAAGGAAGAAAAGGAGTTATTTAGCAAGGTACAAAGAGATAAAGCCGATAGCATGGGAGCAGGGACAGGGAGAGTAATTTAGGCTGGTGCTAAGGGGAAGTGTCCTTGTCTGTGAGCACTCTGAGGTCTATGTTTGCTCATTCCCAACTGGACAGCTGAGCTCCAGCCAGGGGTCAGATCACAGAAATTTGGGGACACCCGTGAGCTCACTCCTTGCCCATGTTTCTGTCTGATTCGGGACCAAAATGTAACCCTCATGCAAAGTCCTCCAGCCCGACCTTTCCGCAGACCGTCTCTGCATCTGCCCCGGGTCTGTCTGTCCTCACACTTCAGGCCAGGGGAGCAGCCTTCCGCCGCGTGAAAATCTGACAATAGATTTCTCTGTTTTTAATATTACTAGCAGGTTTCTGCACCCTCACTGGTTTACTAGCTTGCAATGAGCAGCACTTAGCTATATTTAATCCTTCAACGCACTAAATGTGAGGTATCCGGAGTTAATGCCGTCTGCCCAGAGAATTGGTTTTAATTAAAATATTAATGATGAAGGTTCTAGAAAGGAAGTGGAGCTTTATCAACTGCTCTGTGATTGAAGTGTCTCTGGCTTTCCAGCCCCCAAGCCTTTCCAGTGCCTTCATCCGGAGATGCTGAAAAGGCAGCTTTCCCTGGCTGGGCGGCACGGGCGGACAGACCCCCCTCCTGCCCCCGTGGGAACGTGGCAGAGCCGCTCGGAGAGCGCCGCTCCGAAAGCAGGACCCAGCGCAGAGGCGGTAATTTGAGAGCCGCAGTGACGGAGAAGGGCAGGGAAGCTCTCGGGTTCACTACCCCTTTGTTCAGCTGCCGAGCGAAAGGCTCAGGGCCTCCTCTGTCTTTCCCTCCCTCTTTGTCTTTGCCTGGTTATTTGTACCCGGGCGAGGGGAGCGTGAAACTCTGCCAGATCAGAGACCTTTGCAATAAAACTGACTCTGCAAGGTGGACGGCTTCATGGAATCAGGCCCGATCCGTTTTAGCATCACGCCTGTGAGCCACACTTGCCTGGCAGGAGTAGGTTTGTCTGTGTCCTGGGTCCTCTTTGGTTGCACTTGAGGACGGGGCTGGCCACCAGCACACACAAACCATGATTGCTTTAATCAGGAGCAGAGATTAAGGTGCTCGTGCTCCACCCAAGCAACTGCTTAGCGTGGCTCGCTCAGCCAGGCCGTCTGGCCTGGAGCTCAGGTTTCTGGGATGCTCCAGAAGTTAATCTCCAGGCGGAGAGGAGACTGGTGAGTTCTAACAAAGAGGCAGCGTCTGTGCAAGGGACAAGTCCCACACATCCCAGGAGCCAGGCGCTTTCCTCGTGCCTCCATGGCACGACAGACAGCGACTCCGCAGAGCCCGCCGAATGGCACGGCGACGCTGGGAAGCTCTCGCTGAACTCAGGTGTGTTCGTGTCTGGCCACATCTGGGGACGGCAAGCAGCACACATAAAGAGTGAGCTAACTTTGTAAAATGTTCTCTCCTTTCACGACCCGAGTTTATTGTGACACCTAATGAAACTGGAATATGTGCATCTAACCCCACAGGTGCTTTATGGAGTCATCTTTAATTCTTGTGGCTTTTTAAGGATATTTTTGGCATATGACAAAGGAAATCCATGTGAGTGTCTTACCTGAAAACAAACATTGCATGCAACACGCAACCCTGCTGCCAGCGGCTCTGGGAGCCGCGCGGGGAAGGGCTCCTGCCCTCCATCCCGGCTCCGCATCCATCTTTGCAGCACATTGTGTTTCAGTGCGGAGGGTGGTAGGAAATAGGAAGCACTTTATAACCTTTTCCCAACCTTTTCATTTTGTCCTATTTCATGTACTTTTATTTAAACTTCCCCTGTGCACATACACACTTTGCTTTTGTTTGATTTTTTCCAAGATGGTGGCTTTTAATTACATCTTGATTTCATATTAATTACAGTTTTACCCAAAGCAAAGGGCTTTGTGCTTTGTAATTCAAATATATTCCCATGAATCCTGCAGGCTGCGTTATTATCGTGGCCTTCAAACACCCCGCATCTTTCCTGCTGCTATCCCCGACGGTGCCACCCTGGCTGAGCCTGGAGGGCACCGGCAGGTGTGTTCAAACGCGATGCAGAGCAGGAGCCAGCAGCCGGCTCAGCCCCACGCGTACCCCCTGCAAAGGGCAGCAAGCCGATGCTTCCTCCCTCTAAAGTCACTTCCAAAGCAGGCTACAAAGCTGGCTGATTACAGGGTAAATGGTGCATTCCAATCTCATCTATCTGTGCAGATGGAGACTCAGACTTGAGTGTCACAGCCCAGAAGTGCCATATTTTCCTTCTCAACGCTGATGGGGCTCCCTCCAGCTGGCCGGTCGGTCCTGCTCCTGTTCCTATTCCCCATTTCCTCCCCATCGGCTCCTTGGACTGCACCGGAGCGGAGCCAGGGGTGCCAGGGATGACTGCACAGCCGTCTGGCCCATCCCTGTGCTGCAGTGACGGCCAAGCACGTCACAGCGCCGGTAGGGAGAGGTGGCTGAGCCGCAGCTCCTTGTCTCTTCCCTGAGCATCCCTTTGGCCAGGGGAGCAGACGTGGGTGCTCCAGCATGCCGGGCAGCAGCCTCGGACACCCGGGATAAGCCCTTGTCCTCCAGACGTGCTTCGTGACACCCAACACACCACGCTACCTTGCCTCCCTTCTGCCTCCTGCGGGGGAGCCGTGGGGCGGCTCAGGCCAACGGGACCAGCCGCACGTGGGGCTGGGCAGAGGGAGGCAGCTGAGCCCCCGAACAAAACGCCATCCTTGGTCAGCACTTTCTTTGGGCAGGTTTTGATCAGAGAGGCTTAACGGGGCCGTTGCTGACTCGCCCCCAGCGTGCCCACTCCCAGCCCAGCAACTGGTGCATTTGATAACCCCGCAGACACACAGACTTCGGGGAATCCCTGTCTGCCCTCCTCCTTCCCGAATCCCAGCAGGCACGTGCAGGGTTTCTCTCCAGTTCTGCTGTCGCGTTTCCTTCGCGCACTGATCCCACTAATGCTACGCACGTTCCCCCGTCCTGGCACCGGGGCAACTTCCAGGATTTCTCTTCTCTTGTTGCTGGGACAGACAAATACCCGTGCACCAGCTCCATCCCTCTCATCAGCCTGTCAGTGCAGCTCGCCTGCCCTCTGGGCTGGTTCCAGTTTATGCTCATGGGTTAATAGAGCTGAGATGGGCTAGGATGATCCTTCTATCATGAAAATGGATAGCTCATAATGACAAGAGCTTTAATTTGCTCCAGCTGACCTTTCACAGAGGGCCCCGCTGCTCTCTCTGCTCTCCAGGACTGTCTTCCAGAAGGGAGCGAGGGTCTGGAGGGCCTGCTGGGTCTCTGCCAGCCCTGTTTTCGGGCACCGGGCCATACCACCGTTTCCTGATGACAGCACGACCTTGCCGCCTGCCCTGTACCTGTGGGCCATCGGCCTCCACTCGAAGAGCGAGAGAGACTCCAGCTCCCCATCTCAGCGCTTTCCTGACGGCTTCTGCTGGTTGTGGTCAGGCTGAAATTATACTGCAGCATAAAGAGCTCTTCTAATTCGCTGCTTTTCCTCCCTGCTATTTTTACTGTCACGGCTGGACCTCTTCTCCCCCTGGCTGGCAGGACTAACCAGCCCAGCTCTCCACGCTCCTCTCCCCTCTGCGCCGTCCTCGCAGCTCACCTGCGCGTGAAGTGCTCCCCGGTGAGCATGGGCACCAGCGCTGCACGCCGCGTCTCGGGGGCTGCGCCAGCAGCCCCACTTGGCTGGAAGCGTCGCCCTGCCCGGGGCTGCGCTGCACTGGCAGCAGCTCGCGCATCACCTCCCTGCCCTGCTGGGCCTTTCCAGCCAGGGCGACCTGGGATTACCCCAGAAACTCCCGCTGCTGGCGTTGCCCGTGCTTGAGCTGTTGATTTTCAGCCCACATTCTCCTATACTGGTCGGCAAGGCTCGCTCCTTCCCAGGTGACCTCTGGCCATTGGAGGTGACCCAAGGCCATACGGGGGCCGTGCACACTGGGCTGCGGATGCCGATCCATGGGGTGAACACCTCGTTGCACATGTGCCCCCAGAAAGCTCCTGGGAAAGGCCTCCACCGCCACCAAAGAGGAGCAGCAGCAGGATTTCCCCAGCCCCGGGCGCTCCCGGGGCTCCCAGAGCTGCGGTGTCCTCGCAGCCAGCAGCCCCCGCTCTGCCGGTGCATGCGGCCGAGCAGCCACCCTGCTAAGGAAGGCTGGGGCAGATCAGTTGCCCAGGACAAGCTCTCGGGAGCTAATCATTTCCATGCCTCTGGTCTGTCCGGTCCGGGGCTGAGCCACGGGCGGTGCCCATGCCACAGCAGTGAGGTGGCAGTAGCCGCAGCGCTGAAGTGGCCATACCAGAGCTTTTAGGTGGCCGTGGCCAAGCCATACCTGCACGGGGCTCACTAGGGCGGTGCTATATGGACCAGGGCATGCTGCACTGGCAGGGTGCCTCGAGGTGGCAGGTGTCACCCCGGTCCCCAGGGCCCTTCCTGCTGCCAACCCCCATGCATCTCCCTCACATCACAGGTGGGAGGACAAGTCCCGGCCCTGAGCCCCCCCAGCAGGCCTGCACTGGGGCAGCATCCCACAACCTGCTCCACACCCTGTGCCCTGCACCCTGCTCTGCGCCTGGCACCCTGTGCCCTGCAGCCAGTCCTGTGCAATGCACCCTGCAGGAAGCTGTGTGCCCTGCACCCTGCGCCCAGTTGTGTGCCCTGTGTCCCACACCTTGCACCTTGTGCCCTGCACCTTGCACCCTGCACCCCCTCATGTGCCCTGCATCCTGCACCTGTGCCCTGCATCCACTTGTGCCCTGTCCTGCAACCCGCCAGGTGCCCTGCACCTTGTGCCCAGTTGTGGGCTGTGTCCTGCACCCTGTGCCCTGCACCCCGTTCTGTACCTGCGCCCTGTGCCCTGCACCCAGCTGTGTGCATTGCACCCTGCATCTGGTTGTGCACTGAGCCCTGCACCGTAGGCCTGGACCCTGCACCCTGCCAGCCCAGACAATCTGTGCCAAGCAGAGCTGAGCAGAGCTGAGCTGAGCTGAGCTGAGCCAAGCCAAGCCGTGCTGAACTGTGTTGAACTGAGCTGAGCCAAGCTGAGCTGTGCCGAACCGAGTCAAGTCGAACTGAGCCTAGCCGAGCCGAGCCGAGCCGAGCCAAGTCATGTCGAGTCATGTCAAATCGAACCGAACCGAGCCGAGCCAAACCGAACTATGCTGAGCCAAGCTGTGCCCAACTGTGTTGAACCGAGACGAGCTGAGCCAAGTCGTGTCGAGCCCTGTCGAATCGAACTGAACCGAGCTGAGCCGACCCAAGCTGAGCCGACCTGAGCCGAGCCTTGTCGAGCCCTGTGGAACTGAACCAAATCGAGCCGAGCTGAGCTGAGCTGAGTCGTGTTGAGTTCTGCCGAGCCAAGCCGAGCCGAGCTGAGCCGAGTCGTGTCGAGCCCTGTCAAATTGAAACAAGCTGAGCCGAGCCGAGCCGAGCTGTGCTGAGCTGAGCTGTGCTGAGCCGAGCCGAGCCCTGCTGAGCTGAGCCAAGCCGAGCTGAGCTGAGCTGAGCCAAGCCGAGCTGAGCTGAGCTGAGCTGAGCCAAGCCGAGCTGAGCTGAGCTGAGCTGAGCCGAGCTGAGCTGAGCCAAGGCGAGCTGAGCTGAGCCGAGCCAAGCTGAGCTGAGCTGAGCCAAGGCGAGCTGAGCTGAGCCAAGATAAGTCGTGTTGAGTCCTGCCGAGCCGAGTCCTGTAGAGCCGTGCCGAGCCGAGTCCTGTCGAGCCGCGCCGAGCTGAGCTGAGCCAAGGCGAGCTGAGCTGAGCCAAGACAAGTCGTGTTGAGTCCTGCCGAGCCGAGTCCTGTCGAGCCGTGCCGAGCCGAGCCGAGCTGAGCCGCGCCAAGCTGCACCGAGCTGAGCCGAGCCGTGCCAAGCCGTGCCATGCCTTGCCGCGCCAAGCCGAGTCCTGTCGAGCCCTGCCGAGCTGAGTCCTGTCGAGCTGAGCCGCGCCGCGCCGTGCCGTGCCTTGCCGCGCCGCTCGGCGCCGCTGCGGTCGGTACCGCCCAGCCCGGGGCGCTGCCCCCAGCGGCGGGCGGGGCGGGCGAGGCGGGGCGGGACGGCTCGGCTCGGCTCCGCGCCGCTCGGCTCCGCGCCGCCCCCGGCCCGGCCCGGCCCGGCCCGGCCCCCCGTGCGGCGGCGGCGGCGGCGGCGGCGGCGGCGCGGGGATGGGGCGATGGCGCGGGCGGGCGGCGGGGGCCCGCGGGAGCTGTCCCTGGAGGAGGTGCTGAAGTGCTACGAGCAGCCGCTGAACGAGGAGCAGGCCTGGGCGCTCTGCTTCCAGGGCTGCCGCGCCGCCGCCGCCGCCGCCGCCGCCGCCGCCGGGCCGCTGCGCACCGCCGACATCCGCCTCCGCGGCGACGGCAGCGTCGCGCTCCCCGCCGCGCCGCCCGGTAAGAGCCGCCCGCCCCGCCGCCGCCGCCGCGCCGGGGCACGGGGGAACGGGCTGCGGGGGAACCGGCATCGGCATAGGGCCACCGGTACCGGTATGGGGCGATCGGCACCGGTATGGGGCAGCTGGCACCGATGTGGGGCGACCGGCACTGGTATGGGGTGACTGGCACCGGTATGGGGCGACCGGCACCGGTATGGGGCGACCGGCACCGGTATGGGGCGACCGGCACCGATATGGGGCGACCAGCACCGGTATGGGGCGACCGGCACTGGTATGGGGCAACTGGCACCAGTATGGGGCCACCAGCACCAGTATGGGGTGTCCAGCACTAGCATGCAACTGGCACCGATACAGGGCCGCCGGCACCGGTATGGGGCAACCAGCACTGGCAGCGGGGGTGACCGGCATCAATACGGGGCGAGTGGCACCAGTATGGGGCAACCAGCACCGGCAGTGGGGGTGACCGACACTAATATGGGGCGACTGGCACTGGTATGGGGCAACCAGCACCAGCAGTGGGGGTGACTGGCCTGGCATGGGGCAACCGGCTTCAGTATGGGGTGACAGGCACCGGCATGGGGTGACCGGCACTGCCAGCGGGGGTGACCAGCACTGGTATGGGGTGACCGGCACTGCCAGCGGGGGTGACTGGCGCTGGCCAGGAGGACCGGCAACAGCACTGCGGCTGCGGCACCGGGAGCACTGGCAGCAGGGTGACAGGCACCGGCAGTGGGGACTGGCACTGGGGAGAATGGGTGGCCGGGCAACGGGAGTCACCATCCGCAGGGGCACCAGACCTGGTACTGCAGGCACTGGCGGGGGGGGGGGGGGGGTGGCTGCACCGGCACAGCCGGGACCTGCATCAGCACTAGCACAGACAGGGGGTGGGCGCACAGGGGTCCAGGCCCAGCACGGCACCCGCACTAGCACCAGTACCAGCACGGTAAGGTTGGGCCCTGCCCTGAGAGAAGGTTCCCAGCTGATGCTGGGATGCATGGGGTGCGCCGTGGGTGTGGGTGTAGGGGCTGTGGGGTGTAGGGTGTATGGTGTGTAGGGAGTGCGCGGAGTGTAGGGGGTGCCCGTGGGTGCAGGGCTCACGGGGCTGGCAGCAGGACACACAGCAGGGACACGTGGGGACACACAGCAGACACACAAGGGACACGGTCACACGTGGGAATGCACAGCGCACGCGTGGGGGTGACACATGCACAGACGTGGAGACACACACACACACACAGAAGCAGAGACATAGGGACACAGAGCACACATGTGGACCCACCTGCACATGCATGGGGACACACAGCACACAGGGGAACACACGGAGCACACGCAGGACACACACATCACACACGTCAACATGCACACAGCGCATGCCTGGACACACATGCAGCACACAAGCACACTGACACGCACAGGCTCCCCAGCCCTGGCCACCCCACGCCCTCACCCAGGCACCCCGGAAGAGGCCGTTTGGAGTAGCACTCTCCCCAACCTTTGGACCTGCCGGCCGTGCCCTCTCTGCAGGCGGTTGGCGCTGCTGGGTAGGGCCAGCTGTGTTTATGGTCTGTAATTATGGCCTGTGCCAGCAGCAATGATGGGTGGCTCACAGCAGCAGAGATTAGTACCCCTGTGCCTAATGAGAGAGCTTGCACAAATTAGGCTTAACCCCTGCCTCGCCCCGCATGGGAGGTGAAACACCTCTCTCTAGCGCTGGCTGGAACCTGAGACATTTGCTGGCTCCTCTGAGGTTCAAAGATGGCTCTTGGTGTTTCACATTATCAGTTGCTGCAGGGCTTCCCTGGGGTGTTTGCAGCCAAGAGGTGCTGCGGTGTCTGCGTGTCCCTGCTCCGGGCAGGGGATGCTGCGGTGTCTGCGTGTCCCTGCTCCGGGCAGGGGATGCTGCGGTGTCTGCGTGTCCCTGCTCCGGGCAGGGGATGCTGCGGTGTCTGCGTGTCCCTGCTCCGGGCAGGGGATGCGGCGGTGTCTGCGTGTCCCTGCTCCGGGCAGGGGATGCTGCGGTGTCTGCGTGTCCCTGCTCCGGGCAGGGGATGCGGCGGTGTCTGCGTGTCCCTGCTCCGGGCAGGGGATGCGGCGGTGTCTGCGTGTCCCTGCTCCGGACAGGGGATGCTGCGGTGTCTGCGTGACCCTGCTCCGGGCAGGGGATGCGGCGGTGTCTGCGTGTCCCTGCTCCGGGCAGGGGATGCGGCGGTGTCTGCGTGTCCCTGCTCCGGGCAGGGGATGTGGCGGTGTCTGCGTGTCCCTGCTCCGGGCAGGGGATGCTGTGGTGTCTGCGTCCCTGGTCCGGGGATCCAAGCAGGAGATGCTCCCTGGTGCACAGGGCAAGGAGGGAGCCGAGCAGGAGATGCTCCCTGGTGCACGGGGCATTTGTCTGCGTAGCCAGTGGCCAGAGGAGGTGGAGGTAGCCCGGGCTGGGCTCCCCATGGTCTGTGCTGTGCCCAGGGGCCAGGTTGGACCCGTGGCCCTAAGTCCTGTGCTCAGCAGAGACCTCTCCTGGCCCAAGCTCGGAGCTACGATTTTTAAGTTAGGTGAACCCAAGCATGCTGAGGGCTACGGTCCTGCAGGACCAGTGCCCCAAGCTGCAGGCCACCACGCTACCCCATGTGGCCTCGCCGTCTCCTGCTCCTAAATCCTTTCAGTACCATCCTGAGGGATTTTTCCCCCTCTCCCCTCTGAGTGGTTCAAAGCCATTCAAAGCCATATGATGAATCGGGGTCATTCACTGTCCAAGCCCAGAGCTCGTGGGGCCCCGGACACCTTGCAGCAGCTCCCATGCAGGCGGCCGCGCTGCTTGGCCACGTGCCCGGCCGTCCCAAGGCTCGGGGGCTCTGTCCAGGCACAGACCGGACACAGCTGGGTGCCCTGGCAGCATCACTGGAGCAGCTCCAGCTCTCTGGCCACTCGGGAGCTCCTTCCTCACCCCGTGCCCCACGGATGGTCGTTGGAGGAAGCGGCCAGCACGTGCTCGCTACGCAAACACTGATGAAACCGCATTCGTGTGTTATTGCTGCTCAGGGCCCTGCCTTGAGCAGGGCCAGGGCTCAGCCTGGCAGCCGCTGCTGCGGCTCGTCTGTACCCCCTTGGCTTCAGAGGAGCTGGCTGAAAGCCCTTCTCCCTGCTTTCCAAGCCCGACTGGCCTGCTCTGGGGCTAGGCAAATCCGTGTGTCCCTGATGCAAGAGGAAGGGACTTTTCTATGCAGCAGCCAAAACACAAAGTGATCTGGCCTCAGTCTGTGCTCATTAAAACATCATCATTCCAACGCCAGCCCTGCCCCAGGTGACGGGAGCCAGGCGCTGCATGGTGGCCGGGTCCCGGAGGAACGGTCCTGCCGGGCAAAGCAGCGCGTAGAGGCATCTCCCGGGCTGCAGCAGGGCCCCGTGCCCCGCGTGAGCTCGCGGCCACGGCCCAGAGCACGCCGCAGCCCTCGCTGCAGCAGCCACGGGTGTTTCATCCCGGATTTGCATCCTGGAAATGCTTTGCTGTTTCCTTATCGCAGCCTCTGCTGTTTCATCTGCCGCCAAACGTGCCGTGATTCTCCCGACAAGGGTGCCTCGGGCTCCGAGGCTGCCCCTTCCCCTCTGGCAGTGCACGGGGCCGGGCTGGGCACCAGCTCCGCGGGCGCTCAGCAGGCCCCGCACCGCCTGCACCCGCTCCCCTTTCCCAGCCTGGCACGGTAGTGTCCGCCCCTCGCATGGCACGGCCGGCCCCTCGCACGGCACGGTGTGCCTCTTGCACATAGGCTGGCCTCAGCACTCGTCCTCGCACTCAGTGCCCCATCGATTAGCTAAACGGAGAGTTAATGGCCTGCGCTCTCCTGCGGGCGCAGGAAAGTGGCTTTGGAGCCATTATCAGGGAAAGCGGAGCTGCAACGCGCCCGGGGCACTTCCCCTGGGGCCAGTGCAAGCCCTGCTCCTGCTCCTCATCCTTGGCCATCTGGTTCCCCCTGGGAGGGTTTGAGCTGCCAGCAAGGCTGTGTCCTGGGCTGCAGCTGGCTCCTGCCGCCTGTGGGGCCAGGGACACTCCTGCTCCCCGCTCTGGGACCGAGCTCTGCCCTGAAGCAGTCACAGGAGCATTGCCTTCCCCTGCTCTTCCATTTGTCACCCATGGGCGAAAGGCCTGGAAATTGGCCTGGCAAATTCAAGGACAGCGGACCTAGTGCGGGGACAGCAGGCAGCCAGGCTGCTGCCACTGCCCAGGCAGCCCCTCCGCGCGGCACAGCCCTCCAGGAGCCTGCCAGGGCCGGACAGGTTAAGTGATGCTGGTGTCGCACATCAGGGTGAGCGTGAAGCCAGGGGGCTGGCGCTTAGCTTCCCGCTTGTGTCATGCGCAGGAACAGCGCTTGTCTTGTGAGTGTGCACGGTGCTTGCGTTGTGTGTGTGTGCGGTGCTCCCTGCGCACGTGCATGGAGGCTGTCCTGCGCACGTGCACGGTGCTTGCGTTGTGTGCATGCATGGTGCTCCCTGCGCACGTGCATGGAGGTTGTCCTGCGCGTGTGCACAGTGCTTGCGTTGTGTGTGTGTGCGGTGCTCCCTGCGCACGTGCATGGAGGTTGTCCTGCGCGTGTGCACAGTGCTTGCGTTGTGTGTGTGTGCGGTGCTCCCTGCGCACGTGCATGGAGGCTGTCCTGCACGTGTGCACGGTGCTTGCGTTGTGTGCATGCATGGTGCTCCCTGCACACGTGCATGGAGGTTGTCCTGCGCACGTGCACGGTGCTTGCGTTGTGTGCATGCATGGTGCTCCCTGCGCACGTGCATGGAGGTTGTCCTGCGTGTGTGCACAGTGCTTGCGTTGTGTGTGTGTGCGGTGCTCCCTGTGCACGTGCATGGAGGTTGTCCTGCGTGTGTGCACAGTGCTTGCGTTGTGTGTGTGTGCGGTGCTCCCTGTGCACGTGCATGGAGGTTGTCCTGCGTGTGTGCACAGTGCTTGCGTTGTGTGTGTGTGCGGTGCTCCCTGTGCACGTGCATGGAGGTTGTCCTGCGTGTGTGCACAGTGCTTGCGTTGTGTGTGTGTGCGGTGCTCCCTGCGCACGTGCATGGAGGCTGTCCTGCGTGTGTGCACGGTGCTTGCGTTGTGTGTGTGTGCGGTGCTCCCTGCGCACGTGCATGGAGGCTGTCCTGCACGTGTGCACGGTGCTTGCATTGTGTGCATGCATGGTGCTCCCTGCACACGTGCATGGAGGCTGTCCTGCGCGTGTGCACGGTGCTCCAGCTGTAGAAATGGCCTCATCAGCTGTGTGCACCCTGCCACCGCACTGCACATTGGGTGCCCAGGCCGTGTTCTCCGTGCGATCCGCCAGCCCTTCCTGCACCCAGCCTGCCAGTGCCCACGCTGCCAGTGCCCGGGGTCCTCATGCCCACAGCCCCTGTGCCAGTGCCACTGGGGTCCGTGCTGCCGGTGCCTGCAGTCCTGGTGCCCAGGCTACCGGTGCTGGCCTTGCTGGTGCCCCTGGTCCCTGTGCCGGTGCCCGTGGTCCCGGTGCCTGCACTGCCAGCACCCACCGTCCTCATGCCCATGGTCTGGACAGAGGCTGAACTGGGGGCAGGGCTCAGCTCCTCCCAGCACCACCTGCCTGGTGTGGGACCTGCACGGGGCGGGGGTCCGGCAGGGAGTGGGGAGCCAGCTTGGAGTGAGACCTGCTGGGGACAGGAGACCCACGGAGGTGGGACCTGCCAGGCTTGTGGGGCTGCCGGGCGCCTGTGGCCAGGACCCGGCTCGGTGCTGCAACCCCTGGGTGCAGGATGCGGGGTGACGCGCAGGGGGCGATGCCCAGCCCTGGGGGCCGTGGGGCCGCGGGGGCGAGCAGTAGCTGTGTCTCCTTCTCCCCACAGAGCTGCCACTGCTGCTGTCGCCATCCACCGAAGCACAGGTACGTGGGGCCTGGCGGTGCCCGGTGGTGCGGGCTGCCATCGGTGCCAGAGGGCCTTGCTGTGGTGCAGCTGGTGCCAGAGGGGCTCTGCATGGTGCAGCCGGTACCGGAGGGGCTCCCCACGGTGCAGCCGGTGCCAGAGGGGCTCTGCATGGTGCAGCCGGTACCGGAGGGGCTCCCCGCGGTGCAGCCAGTGCCGTCTCCTTGCAGATGGTGCAGTCGCTGGGCTTTGCCATCTACCGGGCGCTGGACTGGGGGCTGGACGAGAACGAGGAGCGGGAGCTGAGCCCGCAGCTGGAGCAGCTCATCGACCTGATGACCAACAGCGACTCGGAGGACAGCGGCTGCGGCACGGCCGACGAGGGCTACGGGGGGCAGGAGGAGGAGGAGGAGGGGGGCGAGGGGCCGCCGCGGGCCGTGCGCACCTTCGGGCAGGCCATGCGGTGCTGCGCCGCCCGCCTGGCCGACCCCGCCGAGGCCCAGGCCCACTACCAGGCCGTGTGCCGCGCGCTCTTCGCCGAGACCGTGGAGCTCAAAGCCTTCCTCGCCAAGATCCGGGACGCCAAGGAGGTGAGCGCGGGGCGCCCTCGGCACCCCCTGGCCGTGCCGTGCCGTGCCGGGGGGCACCCCGGTGGCCGGGGCTGCAGCGGGGGCGACAGCATCTCTGTGCCACGGCAGATGCTGCAGAAGCTGAAGGAGGACGAGGAGGCGGAGGAGCGGCCGGCGGCGGAGCTGGGCAACCTGCGCAACACGGACTGGGTAGGGCACACAGGGCGCCGGGGCGCTCGCTGCCGGCGCGGGGGGCTCGGCCGGGGCTGACGCCGTCCCCTCGCCCCGCCAGGCCCGGCTCTGGGTGCAGCTGATGCGGGAGCTGCGGCACGGCGTGAAGCTGAAGAAGGTGCAGGAGAAGCAGTTCAACCCGCTGCCCACCGAGTACCAGCTCACCCCCTTCGAGATGCTCATGCAGGACATCCGGGCGCGCAACTACAAGCTCCGCAAAGTCATGGTGAGCGCAGCGGGGACGTGCCCCGCGCCGGCCCGGCCCCGCGTCCTCCCCGGAGGCGCTGAGGACCATCCCTGGGACTGCCTGTCTGCCCCGCTCCCAGGTGGACGGAGACATCCCCCCCCGGGTGAAGAAAGACGCGCACGAGCTCATCCTGGATTTCATCCGGTCCCGGCCGCCGCTGAAGCAGGTGAGGGGCCGGGAGGGAGCGGTGCCAGGAGGGAGGCTCGCGGCGTCTGCCCTGCGCGCCGCTGGCGGGGCAGCCGCCGGGTCCGGCCGGCCTCGCCTTGCCTTGCGCCAAAATCTCGCTTGGCCTGAGAGCAGCAGCCCCAGCCTCTGTCTGAGGTCCGGGCTCCGCGTCCCGCAGGCGTCGGAGCGGCGCCTGCGGCCCCTGCCGCAGAAGCACAGGACGCTCCACGAGAAGATTTTGGAGGAGATCAAGCAGGAGAGGAAGCTGCGGCCCGTGGAGCTGCAGCACCGCAGCCGGAAAGGTAACGGCGCGGCGGCCCCCGGGCGCAGCTCGCCCCGCGCCCGCCGGCACCCGCGGCAGCTGCCCGGCCGCGCCGGCGCTCAGCTCCGGCCCCGCGTCCGCAGGCTACAGCTCGCTGCCCTGCATCCCCCGCGCCTGCTCCGGCAACGCCACCTCCAGCTCCTGCATCGACCTCGCCGCCCCGCCGCCCCGGCCCCGCGTCCTGCTCAAGGCGCCCACGCTGGCCGAGATGGAGGAGATGAACGTCTCGGAGGCGAGAGCGGCTGCGGGCGCGCAGGGGTCGGCCCCCGCGGGGGCACCCCGGGGCGACGGCTGGCGGGAGGCGCTGGGAAGAGGAGGGAGGAGGACGGGGTGGGGGTCCCCGGCGTGACGCCGTCCCCCGGCCTTGCAGGAGGAGGACTCTCCGGGCGTGGAGCCCGGCTCGGCGCTGTCATTGAAGCGGGATCGGTCCTTCTCGGAGCAGGATCTGGCCCAGTTCCAGAGCGAGCTGAGCGGTGGCCAGGATGCGCCCCAGGCGCCGGGGCCGCTGGAGCCTGAGCCCCGGCCCCGCTCAGGTACCCCGCGCGCCAGGCCGCACAGGGAGCGAGGATGTGTCCCCCCGGCGCCCCAGCCTGCTCACAGCATGGGGAGCAGCCCCCGACCCGGCGCGAGCCGGGGCTGAGCCCAGCTGGGACACGGAGCCCCGAACCCTGAGCTGGGACGTGGGGCTGAGCTGGGACCCAGTTTCCCGAGCTGGGACATGGGACATGATGCCCCGAGCTGGGATCTGGGACATGATGCTGTGAGCTGGGACCTGGGACGTGATGCCCCAAGCTGGGTCCTGGGAAATGATGCCCTGAGCTGGGATGTGGGACATGATGCCGTGAGCTGGGACGTGGGATGTGATGCCATGAGTTGGGATGTGGGACATGATGCCATGAGCTAGGGCATGGGATAAGGTGCCCCAAGCTGGGACTTGGGACCTGATGCCCCGAGCTGGGATCTGGGACATGATGCCCTGAGCTGGGATGTGGGATGTGATGCCATGAGCTAGGGCGTGGGATAAGGTGCCCCAAGCTGGGACGTGGGACATGATGCCGTGAGCTGGGATGTGGGATGTGATGCCATGAGTTGGGATGTGGGATGTGATGCCCTGAGCTGGGATGTGGCATGTGATGCCCTGAGCTGGGATGTGGGATGTGATGCCGTGAGCTAGGGCGTGGGATAAGGTGCCCCAAGCTGGGACCTGGGACATGATGCCCTGAGCTGGGATGTGGGACATGATGCCCTGAGCTGGGATGTGGGATGTGATGCCATGAGTTGGGATGTGGGATGTGATGCCCTGAGCTGGGATGTGGCATGTGATGCCCTGAGCTGGGATGTGGGATGTGAAGCCGTGAGCTAGGGCGTGGGATAAGGTGCCCCAAGCTGGGACCTGGGACATGATGCCGCGAGCTGGGACACGGTGCCCCGAGGCCCATGCCAAGACATGCAACCACCAGCCCCGTCCTGTGCCGCGCGCCCTCCCCACTGGGGCTGTCCCCGAGCTGCAGGGCTGTCCCCGAGCTGCGTGCCCTGCGCTCCCAGCCTCGCCGCAGCCCAGCTGTCCCCGCGGCGGCCGTGCTGCACCGCCAGCAGGCCCATGCCGGAGGGTCACGCTGCATGGCGTGTCCTTCCCCTGCAGGATCGGTGCCGGCCAGCTACCACCCAGTGCCGTATGGCACCGCGCCGCTGCCATCGCCCCACGGTGCCCTCAGCTGCGTGGAGGAGAGGCCAGAGGACAGCTCCGGCGCTGCCCCTGCCAGCGGCTCCAAGCACCTGTGGCTGGTGAGTGCTGCATGGGAGCAGGATGTGGCCACTGCACAGGGCGTCTCCCGGGGACACGCTGCCCTCGTGTGTCCCACGGATGCTCTGCCCACGTGTGTCCTGGGGATGCTCTGCCCACACGTGTCCTGGGGATGCTCTGCCCACACATGTCCTGGGGACGCTCTTCTGCCTGTCCCAGGGATTCTCTGCCCACGCGTGCCCCAGGGACACTCTTCTGCCTGTCCCAGGGATGCTCTGCCCACGCGTGCCCCAGGGACACTCTTCTGCCTGTCCCAGGGACACTCTTCTGCCTGTCCCAGGGACGCTCTGCCCACGCGTGCCCCAGGGACACTCTGCCCACACATGTCCTGGGGACATGCATGTCCAAGGAGCAGCTGGGCCGTAGCTGGCACCGGGCCATGCGGCAGGCCAGGCTCACGGCCCCTTTCTGCACGCAGGAGTTCAGCCACCCCGTGGAGAGCCTGGCCCTCACCGTGGAGGAAATGATCAACGTGCGCCGGGTGCTGGTCAAGGCCGAGATGGAGAAGTTCCTGCAGAGCAAGGAGCTGTACAACAGCCTGAAGAAAGGGAAGGTGGGAGCGGGGGAAGAGCCTGCGGTGCTGCAGGGCCCCGGCCACCTCTTACCCGGCCCCTCTCCCCGCAGGTCTGCTGCTGCTGCAGGGCCAAGTTCCCCCTGTTCTCCTGGCCCACGGCCTGCCTCTTCTGCAAGCGGTGAGCAGCCACCCTGTGCGCCACGTCGTGCTGCACTGTGCTACACCATGCCGTGCTGCACTGTGCCGTCCCGTGCCGCACCATGCTCTGCTGCACTGCACTTTGCCATGCAGCACTGTGCTGTGCTGCACGGTGCCATGCCATGCCGTGCCATGCTGCACCACGTTGTGCTGCACCGCGTTGTGCTACACCACACTGCTGCACCACGCTCTGCTGCACCGTGCCACGCCATGCTGTGCCGTGCCGCACCATGCAATGCTGCACGGTGCTGTGCCATGCCACAGCATACTGTGCTGCACAGTGCCATGCCATGCTGTGCCGTGCTGCTCCAAGCTGTGCGGCAGGGCTGGGAGGGGGCCTGCAGGGTGCCCGTGGGTGCCGCTGCTGACCAGCCTCTCTCTGTGCCCCCAGGTCTGTCTGCACCTCCTGCAGCCTCAAGGTAAGGGACGGCTCATGCCAGGGTGCGGGGGCTGCCGTGGGCCGCCCCAGGACGGAGGCGTCCTCCGGGGAGGGCTGCGCCGCTGGGCTGAGCCCACACGTCCTGGCCCTGGCACGACACAGCCCCCAGTGCTGACGCCCGCCCGCCTCCCCGGCAGATGAAGATGCCTTCCAAGAAGCTGGCTCACATCCCTGTCTACGCGCTGGGCTTCGAGAGCCTCCCGGGGCCGCTGGGCACCAAAGCCCCACCGCTGCGGCAGAGAGATACCTTCCAGTGAGTGCCGGGACCCACCGCCCACCCTAGCCCCCACCGCGCCATGCCGTGCTGCACCGCACTATGCCATGCCACGCTGTGCTGTGCTGCACTGTGCTGTGCCGTGCCATCCTGCACTGCACCGTGCTGTGCCATCCTGCACTGTGCTGTGCCGTGCCATCCTGCACTGCACCGTGCTGTGCCATCCTGCACTGCACCATGCCGTGCCATCCTGCATCGCACTGTGCTATCCTGCACTGCGCCGTGCCATGCTGCACCGCGCTATGCCATGCCATCCTGCATCACACCGTGCTATGCCATGCTGCACCTTGCTGTGCCATCCAGCAACATGCCATGCCGTGCTGCACTGCACCGCACCATGCTGTGCCATCCTGCACTGCGCTGTGCCATTCTGCCCTGTGCCATGCTGCCCCGTGCCATGCAATCCAGCACCGTGCCATGCCATGCTGTGCTGCCCCGCACCATGCCGTGCTGCACCGTGCCATGCCATGCTGCACTGCACCGCACCATGCTGTGCTGCACCGTGCCATGCCATGCTGCACTGCACCGCACCATGCTGTGCCATCCTGCACTGCGCTGTGCTGTGCTGCACCACACCGTGCCGCACTATGCCATGCCATCCGGCACTGTGCCATGCCATGCTGTGCTGCCTCGCACCATGCTGTGCCATCCTGCACTGCGCTGTGCCGTTCTGCCCCATGCCGTGCTGCACCATGCCATGCCATCCGGCACCGTGCCATGCCGTGCTGTGCTGCACCGCACCATGCTGTGCTGCACCATGCCGTACCATGTGGCAATGTGCCGTGCTGCACTGCACCATGCCGTGCCACCCGGCACCGTGCCATGCCGTGCTGCACTGCACCACACCGTGCCATCCAGCAACGTGCCATGGTGTGCTATCCGGCACCGCGTCGTGCCGTGCCGCACCATGCTGCGCCGCGCCGTGGCACGGGCCAGGGCTGACGGCGCGGCCGGTGCCCACAGCTCGCTGCCCGGCACCCGCTGGCGCCGCATCGAGGAGGAGTTCCCCCACATCTACGCCCAGGGCGCCGTGCTCCGCGACGTCTGCAGCGACTGCACCGGCTTCGTGGCCGACGTCATCCGCTCCAGCCGCCGCAGCGTGGCCGCGCTCAACGCCGCGCCGCCCCGCGCCCGCCGCGGCGCCTCCTGGCACCAGTGAGGGCTGGCGGCCGCCCCCCTGTACATATATACATAGGACACACAGACAGCCTCTATATTTATATATTTGGGGATGTGGCTCCGCGGCTCTCCGTAGCAGGCGCCGGGGGCTGCCGGACCTGGCGCGGTGCTGAGCCCGCGCCACCGGGACGCCTCGGTGCCTGCCGACCGGCCGGCCGCGTCGCCGCGGCCCCTCTGTACCCCCCGGCCCCCCCGCGAATAAATGGCTTTGGGCTGCCCGGGGGGTGATGCTGCGCGGGAGCGGGGCCGCGGGCCAGCGCAGGGGGCAACGGGGCCGTGGCGGTGGTGGGGGGTGAGGTGGGGGGCGATACCCTTACGCCATGCCCCCCCCGGGGTGATACCCCCCTGCTGCCCCCCCCAGGGTGACACCCTCACACCGTGCCTCCCCCAGGGTGGTACCCCCATGCTGCCCCCCCCCGGGCGACACCCTCACACCGTGCCTCCCCCAGGGTGATACCCCCCTGCCCCCCCCCCGGGCGACACCCTCACACCGTGCCTCCCCCAGGGTGGTACCCCCATGCTGCCCCCCCCCCCCGGCCGACACCCTCACACCGTGCCTCCCCCAGGGTGATACTCCCATGCTGCCCCCCCCGGGGTGATACCCCCAGGCCATGCCCCCCCCTCGGGCGATACCCCCATGCTGCCCCCCCAGGGCGATACCCTCACACCGTGCCCCCCCCCAGGGTGATACCCCACGCTGCCCTCCCCCAGGGCGATACCCCCCAGGCCTTGGCCTCTCCGTGGCATCCCCCCGGGCCATGTTTCCCCAGGCCGTGTTTCCCCCGGACGTTCCGTCCCCGGGCCGTGCCCCCCCTCGAGACAGATTTCGCGCTGCGGCGGCTGGGGGAGGCGCGAGGCTGATGGCGGGCCGCCGCACTGCGCCTGCGCGCGCCGCGGGGCGGGGCCGGGGCCGGGGCCGGGGGGCGCAGGCGCGGGGCGGGGCGGACGCGCAGGCGCGCGCAGGCGCAGTGCGGCGCGCAGCTCCATGTCGCGGCGGGCCCTGCGGCGGCTGCGGGGCGAGCAGCGGGGCCAGGAGGAGCCGGGCCTGGGTCAGCTGGGCCTGGCCTCCGGCCCCGGCCGCTGCCAGGAGCCGCCGGGCGATGCCGCTGCCCCCGGCCGCTGCCGGGGACCGGCTCGGCCCGGCGTCAGCAACCGCTTCGAGCTGGTGAGGGGCGGCGGAGGCGGCGGCGGGGAGTGGGGGTGACAGTGACGGAGTGGCTTCTGTGAGGGGGTGACTGGGGAAGGGGCGACTTCTGTGAGGGGGTGAGTGGGGTGACAGTGACGGGGTGGCTTCTGTGAGGGGGTGACTGGGGAAGGGGCGACTTCTGTGAGGGGGTGAGTGGGGTGACAGTGATGGAGTGGCTTCTGTGAGGGGGTGACTTCTGTGAGGGGGTGAGTGGGGTGACAGTGACGGAGTGGCTTCTGTGAGGGGGTGACTGGGGAGGGGGTGGGGAAGGGGTGACTTCTGTGAGGGGGTGAGTGGGGTGACAGTGGCGGGGTGGCTTCTGTGAGGGGGTGACTGGGGAGGGGTGGGGAAGGGGTGACTTCTGTGAGGGGGTGAGTGGGGTGACAGTGGCGGGGTGGCTTCTGTGAGGGGGTGACTGGGGAGGGGTGGGGAAGGGGTGACTTCTGAGGGGGTGAGTGGGGTGACAGTGGCGGGGAGGGGGTGATGGGGTGACTTCTATGAGGGGGTGGCTGTGAAGGAGTATCTGGGGGAGGGGGTGATGGGGTGACTTCTATGAGGGGTGGCTGTGAGGGGAGTATTTGGAGGAGAGTGTGACTGGGGTGACAGTGACTGGGGGGGTGAGGGGGTGGCTGTGAGGGGAGTATCTGGGGAGGGGGTGACTGGGATGGCAGTGATGAGGTAGCAGTGGCTGTAAGGGGGTGAATGGGGGAGGAGTGACTGGGGTGACTGTGAAGGGGGTGACTGGGAGGGGGCCACTAGGGTGACAGTGACTGGAAGGAGATGACTGAGGGAGGAGTGACTGTGAGGGGGTGACTGGGGGGGCAGTGATGGGATAACAGTGACTGGGAAGGGTGACAGTGGTGGTGGGGCAGTGGCTGGGTGGGAATGAGCAAGGTGACAGTTCCTGAGAGGGGGTCTGGGGAGGGGACCAAAGCGGGATGGTCACTGGGAGGGGGTTGAGGAGAGGGAGTGACTGGGGGCAGGTCCTGGGAGGTGTGGAGTGGGGAGCGATGGGGGTGGTGGTGGCTGGGTGGCCCCTGGAGGGGAGAGGGTCATGGGGGACAATGACTAGAGTGTCTTGGGGGAGAACTGGAGGTGACTTGGGGAGCTGGAAGAGGAGGGTCCTGGGGGGTGGCGGTGAGTTGAGGGGTGGGGAGTGGCCTGAGGGGGCAGCAACTGGGGCTGAGCTGGGAGCGCGGACTGAAAGGACTCAGATGGACTGGGGGGAAGTGGTGGGGGAATCCTGGGGAGGTTTAGGGGAGAAAGTGGGGTGCACTGAGAAGCAGTCTGAGGGATGTGCTGCATGTGGGGTGGGGGTGGCCTGGGGACAGAGTGGGCTGGGGCTGAGGGAGGTGGCAATGGCCTGGCTGGAGGTGAGAGGAATCAGCAGGGGGGCAGCGGAAGAGTCAGGGGGATGGAGGGAAGGGTGTGAGGGGCAGCAGTGTTTAGGAGCAGGGGAGGGGGCGCTGAGCAGTACAAGCTGGGGTGGGCATGGGGAGCAGGGTTGCGAGCGACTGTACAAGAGGGACTACACTGCAGGTGTAGAGCATTAGACGGATGTGGTGGGGAGAGGTGGGATGGGCAGGTGTTGTCGGAGCTGGGTCTGAGTATCGGGGCACGATGCTGTTTTTGGCAGTGTTTCTGCCACCTTTCCACTCCTGCAAGATGCTAGAGCTGAAGGTCTGGGGTCACGTGGGCCCTGATGGCACCGTTGGTCCTCGGTGGGGCAGTCTAGTCCCTCCACTCTTGGCCAGCCCCAGTGCTTCTCTTGGGCAGTGGTTACCTCTCCTTCCCCAGGGCCTGGCTGTGTGAGTGTGGCCAAAGCTGGTTTTTGACTCCTCCCAAAGACGAGCAGAGTCCAGACAGGGCCATGTTTTTCTGCCGCTGCGCTGCGTAGTGGACGCTTTGTTGTGGCCCTGTGCTCCCTTCTGATAAGTCAGTGGATGTTAGGCCATTCCAGGTGCCCACTAGGCAACACTCTTTAAATGAGCCATTGTGCCCCATTCAGCTGCTGGAGAAGATGACTGGGGAAGCTGAGCCCTGCTCTGCTTCTGTCACGCTTGTGGATTTCTCCTCTTTCACTTCCAGGTGTGAGCAGAGCAGATTCCTATGAAATTCTGTCCTGCTGGAAGCAGGAGAGGGCAGAAGCTAGCTACGTGCCTGCTGTTTCTGCATCTTATTCCTCTGTTTGCACAGATTACCAATGAAGAATTGGAGGATGACCCATCATTCAAAGAGGAGCGAGTAGATGCCAGGCTCAAAGAGCAAGATGTAGCAGAAGGGAATGGTGGAGTGCCTGTAACTAAAGAGACAGAAGGTGATGGGCAGAGAGATGGGGAAGATGCAGATCAGCAGGACCAAACGGTAAATAAACTGCAGATATTTAGTAATGATGACTGTAGCCACACAAGGTATGGAAAGAGGGCTGCCACATTTATTTTCCTGCTTCTGTTTGAGCTGAGCGGCTTTGTGTTAGTGACAGAGAAGTGTTTCTTATTACTTGTAGGTTTTGTCACAGGCTGAGAATGTGAGCATCAGGGGCAGGGACACAAGCATGGAGCTTAAAGAAATAATAAGTAGATGCATGTTAATGTTTCTTCAGAAGTGCAGGCTGTCCATCTTCCCCAGTTAATGCCCCAGTTTGTTAGCTGGGGGTACTGACCTTACACACTAATTGAAGTGTGCTATCCCCAAATTGCTGCACAATCTGACCAGGCTCTCCTGCAGGCTCTAGGCCTGGAGCAGATTCAACACTACTTGGCTGAGGGTTGTGTTAGGAAGCCCATAGAATATGCAGGTGTTTCTGCCTTGCATCCAGGGAGATATTTTACAGTTGCAAAGGGAAAGTTCCTAGGACGTCTCCCTGAGTAAGACCTTGTGCTATTCTTGCTGCCCATGTGCTCTCATGAGCACTGAGGTTATGCAAAGCATATGAGGAGAAAAGCACCCCTGGGATTCTGAAACGGAGATTGCTTCTCTGCTTCCTTCGTTGCACAACTACTTTAGCTCTACATTGTGGACAGGGCTGGGCTGTTGGATTAATCTTCAGTGAAGCGTTTATTTTGGAGAGAATGACACGAAGAACCCAAACAATGTAAATTAAGCATCGAACTTCTTTCTTACAGTATTTTGTTGTCATTTTCTGCTAAGAGCCCTTCTTGTAGTCTATCTCAGCACAAAGTACCTGCTGGTAGAACTATTGTAAGAAGCACATAAGGAAAGGGGCTTTTTGAGTAACAATTCAACATTGGAAGCCTGCCCCGTGTCCTGTGGGGGGAATGAAAGGGGATTAGCCCCTTGGCCTCTTCTGTTGGGACTCCACAGCTGGTGTGTGTGCCTGTGTGTTCTGGATGCCTGGCAGTGTGGCCAGAGGAGCAAAGACCAGAGCCTGTGCGCGGTTTAGCTGGGCTGGTGCACTCAACTGGTCCAGTGGATTGGGAACAGTTTGAATGCAGAACATGAGCTCTGCTGATCCATCTCCACGTGAGCAGTGAGGCATCGGCTCCAGGGTGGCCCTGGCCCGGGCTGTTTGCTGCGTAAAAACTTCTGAGTACACCTGCTTTTTCATTTAGGGTTTCCTGGATAGAAATGTGAGAGCCCTCAGCATGTGTCTCCCTGTCACGTGACAGAGCTGAATTGGGGCTGCATATGCCCCTGGTTCTGAAAACAGCTCAGGAGCTTTAGAGCCGTTCTTGTAATGCTGTTACTTCTTGGGTATATTACCTCTGTAGAGCTGACAATCCTGGAAATGTGTGTTTTAGCTCTGTATGCCTTGGAGAAGGGCTGGTACAGATAACAGCATGGCTGTCGGGTTGGAGAATGGTATGCAGTGTTGTGAGCTGAAATAGTTACATCTGTAGTGAGAGGAGCCAGTATTGTGTGATGTTTTCAGGCAGCTGTAGGTTTCTGTGGTGATCAGAGAGACTGCTGAAACTGTGTTGCTCACTGGAAAGAAAGAAATCTCTTTATGCTCCGGAGTAGAGGAAAGATGAAACATTTTAGATACGTCGTATTTGGAAGAACTGTTTCTTCTCTGACTCTGTAGTATTAGACATACATGAAAGGCTTTTGAGATTTAACCCTTACATTTGTGAATTTTTGGTGCTTTCCTCTGTATTTTTCCTTGTGTCTTGATTTCTGCTTGCTGGCAAACTTGAAAGGATGAATGTTGGTTTCATTTGAGGGACCTTTCGATGTGCTGATCCCTGTGGAAACGCTTCTCCCCCTTGCAGCGTTTCTCACTGCATTCCAGGAACGTACTCTGGCAGCTGTTTCATTTATCTTTGCAGCCTATGTCGAGTAACAAGCCACGAAAGAAAAAAAAGAAAAGGAAAACCAAGAAAACTTCAGCAGGCGAGACTCTGGTATGTCTGCATTTGTTCTGAGACTTAGCAGCCATGCAAACTTCTGCATGGGGGTTGACAAAATATCAATACTCGTGTGGTAGTGGAAAATGTTTTGAGGCAAAAATGCTCCCTCTTACACAGTGCTCCTTTAAAATTATGAAATAGAAACAACAGCTTTTGACTGTAGCCTTTCAAGCAAGTGGAACTAGCACAGCTCTGCTGCAGATGGTTAGAGCTGGAATCATCACAGCAACATCTTCTCTTTCATCTATACTTTGAGGCTTTGCACAGGAGGAGGCTCTTTAGGACTTGAGAGGGTTTTTGCATTTTCATTGTACTTTGCTTGCCCTACATAAGTAGCTGTTCCAGCTCTGCAGAATCATACCAAGTTCTCGCTGTCAGCAAGCAATGAGTCACGTTACCTTTGCCTGCTTCTCCTCCATGCACAGCAATGCACCTTCCTCTCCGGTTTGGCATCTAATAGCTAAATGCTGACGAGAGCATCTGCTGGTGTCACATGCGTTATCAGCCAACGTGTTGCCAGGTGCTCTTCCAGTGGGACTTGCTCCTGTCCTTTTGGTGATGAAGGGAACAAGGGGGACTGATTCTCTTTGACTAAGCTGTCTACCCCTAAAGAAGTGCACTTGAAGAGGGTTAAGAACTTCACCCGGTGTTTGCGTGTGTTGTGGATTAAATTGTAAAAGACACATTTTTATATTTAAGTATACTTCACACATTAAGTCACCTAGCCTATGTGAAATATATTGCTGCCATTAATCATTTAAATTCAACAGAAATACAGTTATTAAAGTGGTGAAATATTTTCTGCTAAGGTTTAAAAAGTCTTAACTATTCACTTGGGGGAAATCCTTTGCTAAACGTATTGAGCCATGATGTGCTGAAATGCTGAACTGGCTGTTGTGAGCAGTGATTGCCTGTGCAGGTGCCAGGCACTCCTCCTCCCAGAGGATTCACCCAGGTAAGTTCGGAAGCTGGTTACCAAGGCTGAGAAAGTGGTCAGGGAGTGACATGGCAGGAAAGCCTGTTTCTTTTCCCAGACCAAGAATAGCGAGCAATAGGGTGACATCTGCCGGCTCTAGGCAGACTTAATCCCCAGAAACAGGCTGTTTGCTTTGGTAACTAGAAATAATGCTACCTTTGTTCAATCACTTAGATGCAAGACATGTTCAATTTTTTATATATCCACTACACACAGTGTGGCTATATTTAGCTAATAAAGGCAGCCTCAGAATGCTGTTTGTGTTTTGAATGGAATTCTACATTCCACCCGCGCACATCATGAGGAGAAAGTTAATCGGCTACATAAGAAATGCATCACTTGCCATTTGGGGGAAAAATAGAGAAAAATATGAATAAAAGGGTTATACAACTGTTTAGTGTGTGTTGATAGAGTATATTCTCCTGGTTATCAACAAACTGGAAAAGTGGCCATGTGTTACATTATAACTGGGTTAAAAGCACACAAGTGTTCGATATCTTATCACAAGGATCGCAGCAGTAACTTAGTGCTTCCAAGGGAAGTGAAGGCTGATTATTTAGATGTTTATAATTAAAATGGGCACCCCAACATTTCACTGTGTTTTAGAAATTAAAGATTGTAGTTTAAATAAATTAGAGCACAGCGAATGATGGGTGGGGAGGGACAGACTAGAGAGCAGATGCACGTAGGCTCGTAAGCTTTGTGTTATGTCAGAAACTACTACTGTGGCCATCTAGTTTGGGCCCAGAGCATGAGATCAGCGGAAAGCCTGCCAGCTCTTGCCCACGCTAGGCATGTTTAGCTGGCACATTTAGACTCCTGACAGTGTGAAGCACAAAAGGCCTATGATACTTTGAGCAAGTGGAGAAGAGCGGCTGGCCCTTTTGGTGTGGCAGCCAGGCAGTGAAGGCAGGCTCTGGGGTGCTGTTCCTGTGGGAAATGAGCACCGGGTGGAGAGCAGGGGGCCTCAGTTGAGAGAGAGTGCATGTGCGCGCCGGCCGTGGGAGATGGGGTAGCGGCTGGGTGAGAAGTAGGGGCTAGGCCGCACCAGTATTGCACGGAGCGTTGGGATCAGGACAAGCCAAAGGATTTGGAGGCAGCTGTGTATGATTCCTTCTGGGTGACTTGCGTGCAGCAGTGACTCATACTGTAACAATTACATTGTCTTTGCATGTGCCTATCTTAAGGAAGACAATGACCTGGAAGACATCGACAGCCTTCTGGAGAAGATTGAGGATACCAATGGGCTATTGCAACAAACCCAGAGCGGAATAATTGCTGACAGCAGGCCTCTGCTCTATGTAGAGCACAGGTAGTGCTTTCTTTGCCTTGTGATTTTTGGCCTTAGATGTGACAGGGATATCTGTTCCACAAGGAGGGAGATAGGACACTACCTGTGTAATCTGGCTATGAGTTCAGGACCTTGCCTGAAAGGGGTTGTGGTAATGGTTGTGAGGGCAGCCCCGTTTCTAACCACTGTTTTTAGAGCTATGTTCAGTTTTTAGTGCTGACTGGTATTTTCTGCTCTCGTGCCTGGTTTGAACGGGCAGTCGGACCAGAATGACCTCCAGAGGTCCCTTCCAGCCTAAAATAATCTGTGATTCTTTGTAGAAGAATCTCTACAAAGCTGCTGAAAGCCTCAGTGCCTAAAGCTTTGAAATCAAACTAACCTGGTCAGATGTCTGCCTGTATTCCAGCCTGCTCTTATGAGCAGCAGGCTCCGATTCTGCATGTGCTGTCATCTAAAGAGGACTAAACAGTACCAGGAGCTGTTGCACCAGGAAAGCTAGTTAGACTTGTCTGAGCTTTCACACATGTGACCATCAACAGAAATGGACTAAGTGCCAAGTGCAGCCAAAAGCTGAGGAATGAATTGGCCTCAGACTAGAGAGCCGTCACATCTCTGCTTATATCCCACTGAAACCTGTTTGAATGGGCCAGTTGTTGGGTCCAGCATGTTGCCGAGCCCTGGACTGGTGCAGAGACTGGTAGCTCTTCCTGTTTCTGGCAAGAACATGCACGTTTGTAAGCTGGGACAACTTGTCAGTCCGGGTTTTGAAACCTCCAATCACACTGCATCAAAATTGGATCTAGCCTGGTGGGCACTCATTGCTAGTTCAGCCTGTTCAGGGACACCTCAATAAAGCGAGGAATATTTGCCTAGAGGTGTTTTTAACGTCAGTGACTTCTCTGGCCAAGTAAACATGAGTTATAAACCTTTGAGAACTGGATAATCGCAGGTGAGGACTGGCAGTGCTGGATTTCTGCCTTCCTGCTCCCTCTCTTTCTTCAAGTCTTCCTCACCAGACAGCAGGGAGAAACCCTTCTTAAACGTGTCTCACATCTCTGGGCTGAGCATTAGGTCAAGAAGCTGTAGATGACATGCTTTCACATAAGAGCTCTGTTTAAAAAATTCATTTTATTCCTTCCTAGCCTTTCTGCAGTGGTTAAGGTGCTTGCCCTGCATTGCACCTGCTGTCACTGTTAGGCTCTCAGCAGCAGATGCCTCATGTCTTCCAGACACACATACCCCAAGAATGCATTCCTGAATGGAGGCTCTCCATGGGCATATCCCGGACTAAGGCCCCAGGTGCCCTGGAGATGGCAGTAGAGGTATTCTTAGTTCAACACCGTCTTTGGAGCCGAGCACAGAGAAAGCATGCCTCTGGCTGAATAGGGGTTTGGATGCATGCTGTTTTGACCGTTAATTTTTAGTCTCTTTTCAGTATGCTGTGTCAGAACAGTGGTATGTCTAACGGTTCAGTGGCTTCCAAAGGCACTTCAGAGGTGCAGGATACTTGGCATTGATGAAATGGGGTAGAGCCTGACATCAGAAGACTTTTGTCTGTGTTTAACTAATGATAGTTTTTCTTTCTTGTTTCAAACTTTTCAGAAACTTGAATCCAGAGAATGAGTTGAAGAGATACTTTGGGGCTCGGGCTGTTCTTGGTGATCAGAGGTTAGTTGAGAATTTAATATTAAATCTTTTCAAAGTCTGAGTCAGCGTGTTTGTCCTTCCCCTGGTACCACTTACCAAACCCCCAGTGCCACGACTGTGCAGGGAACCCAGGGCACTGATATGTTCAGGATGTCTTACTTATTTAATAGTGACTTTTGGGGACGGGATAATATTTGTTGTGATTGTGACATTCATGAGGGAGAGTAAAGTTTCTTCAGAATTTTGCTAGTAGTTACTTTTTGTTCTTCTATTTTCCCCTCTCGCTATTGTCAAATGCCCTTGTAAAGTCCTTTCATGTTTATAGAATATTGACTCTTAGATTTTTTTTTTTTTTCCTCCGGCGTTTGTCATTTGTTGCTATTCCAAAATCTCTGATGTTTTGTGGAGTGGGACCTGAATCCTTTCTGGGTGGTCTTATGCATTTGCTTAGAAGGACCCAGGGAACCCACTGCTTCTTGGGTGTGAGATTTCTATGCAATTAGGTATTTGCAGTGTGGCTGATATTATCCAGAAGTTCCCTGCTTTAAGGAGCTGGTCAAAAAATGTGCACATAGGAAGGATGTAAGCTCAGAGCACTGATGGGGGAAGTGGAAGCCTTAGGCTCTTTCAAGGAGAGATTAAAACCAGAGGTGGTATCTAGTGCATGAGGAAAAAGAAATAGTCCCTTGGTAAGGGACTGTGTGAATAGTCTTGGATTATGAATTCCTCTTGCCCTGAACCAATACACTGGTTGCACCTGTGAGTATAGCTTAAACTAAATCGGTTGGCATGTGAAGGCCCTGCTGGGAAGGACCCTTTAATTTGTTCTGGGAAGCTGTTTGAGGCAAAGAAGCAGCTGAGAACTTAGCAGGAGTAAAAATGGGGGAAAGAAGCTATTGGAGTGGAAATGCTGGAGGCACTGGCTGGCCCAAAGAGGAGTGGTTAAAGAAAGAAAAAGCCTAAGTGAAAGTATGTAGTGCCTTGACGGCAAACAAGACAAAGCTCTGGGCAAAAGCTCCATGTGGCCTGGCTGCAGCTGAAGAAGCGGTTTTCCCTGAATCATCCCTTTTCTGGCTGTTTTTTAGACCTACTCATTCTGTTAGTATACAGAAACTATGACCTGTCCTGTTTCTTTCCTTAGGCCAAGGCAAAGGCAGCGCCAGTATGTCCGCAGCACGTGGCTGACAGCCCCCAAGAACACCTGGCCACGTTACAGCAAAACAGGTGAGGCTTTCAGCACTACCTCCTGAAGCATTGCTCTGCTGCTAGCCAACAGGGTGCATTGGTCCTGTGCCAGTGCTGGCACAGGCATCTGGTTCTGCCAGCCTGACTCTTCCTAGAGCCTGCGTGCATGGAAGCTGAAATTTCTTTCATCAATTGCCAGGCCCAGGCTTTGCACTGGCTGATGCAGACACCAAAGTGCATGTCAGCATGTCAGGAAATACCTCCTTTCTCAACAGGGAGGACTTTCTGCCATTTTTTATCTTAGCGTTTGAGCTTTTTTTCCTCCCCTCTTGAGGTTTGCAGGTGATATGTACTTCCCTTCCCACAGCAGTCTTGCTGGGTTGTGAGAAATACGTGTGGAGAGAACAAGTTGTCTGGGCTTTTGGGGTGAGGTGACTTTGATTCATGGGAGGAAGAAAAGGATTTAAACTCTCTGAGGTTTTCTGAAAATATATCTGACTTTGGACCGAGTGATGTGAACAAGTTTTCCATGTTTTAAGAAATGTTGTACTCGCAGGCTGCAGCAGTGGTACCCATGTCTCCCGTGTGCTCTCCAGGTATTGCCATGCAGCTGGTGGAGACGAGGAGGGGAGTGCAGTACTTCACCTTTGAGCACCATCGCGAGTACCAGCAAGTGCAGTTCAAGTTTCTGGATGCTGTGGAGTCCATGGACCCCAACAACATTGTGGTATGTTGTGAAATTGGGATGCCCATGCTGTTACATCCTGTGCTTCCTGCAGCCACTTTCTCTGGCAGGCAAGGTAGGCTGATGTATTCTAGTGCTCATTTTTTGTCAATCTAGTTTTGAGCAGTAGTGTCCCATGTGTATCTCTTTGGGGCAAGGCAGCATTGCTTGCTGAGTTCTGTTTTCACCTTCTAAACAATACAAGTGGCCAGCGTGGTGCAAATGAGATCCAGTCCCTGGTGACCAAACCTTGGTGGCTCTGCCCAGAGAGCATGTCAGGTAGCCATCTGGAAGAGGAGCCAGTAAGAACTGGACATTTGCCTGGAAGGGTAGGAATAAAGCTCCCTTGTCTTGATTCTTCAGCTGGGAAGGGAAAAATATTGTATAAACTGTTCTTTAACAGGGAATCTAAACTAACAATTTTCTATTTATAAACTCTTGCATAGATGAAAAATGTGTCTTTCTTGGTATTTCAGCAAAACAGTCTTTGTGCTGAAAGTTCTTCAAGCGTGTCCAAGCTCATTAAACTGTACGGTAACATTTATAATTTGTGATGATGATAATGGTGAAATTGCTCTGCACCCTACTGAACCATAACTGAGATATTTTTGCTCTGAAAACTCTGGCCACATGAGCTCGGATACATGCACTAGAGAAGCTTCTTAAAGAGGCCATTGTCCCCTGAATAAAACTTACTTCCTCCCACTTTCCCCCTCTCTGCTCATAGCCACAGCTCTCTTGAGCTTATTGATTCTGCTTGTTAACTAGATTGAGTAATTCATATTCAGTGATGCAAGGTAGTTCCTGTGCAATAGTACTCAACCTGGGATCCAGTCCTAAGGCCAGTTCAAATATGGATTCGTTTGGATGTGCAGAGCCCGACGGGTTTTCTGTGATACATTTCAGTCCTTATGCTCCATCTCTGTTAAGTGGCCTGGCTATGTTTAAAGATGTTCCTGCAGTTTTAGTCTTTCACTTTTCTTTCAAGGGTAAAATCTAACAGATGAGGGTTTGTTGATGCCAGAAGTACCTCAAAATCCCCAACGATTTGCCTGTGACAGCAATCTCTATGTAGCCTGAGCCTGTATCGGCTTCGCTGCTCTGGTTTCAGCATGCAAGATACAAAACATTATTTTTCAGGGTCCTGTCCAGTGACTTTTTTTTTTCCTGCTTTTGCCAGTGGATTAGAATGATCTTGTTGGTGAAGCTTTAGGTGCTTATTATTAAGAGCATTTTTCCCATCACTATGATACTGGATGCTCCATCCCTTCTGAGAAGAAGGGCTGGATGGGAACCTAGAGAAAGCGATGAGAGGTAAAATGTCAGGCAAGTGGCACTGAGGCAAAGGTATTGGGCTAAAACAGCCTGGAATATGAAAGCTTTATACTGTAGGTGGGAACATTGGCCATCACCCTGGAGATGTATGAGTTCTGGAATTTTTGGAGACATGCTTTTCATTTTGCGGGGGCGGGGGGGAGAACCCTAGGCATTGAGGAGTTTTGAAGTAACTCCGATATTTCCGTATTGAAACTGAGTTTTAAGTACTTAGTAAAAATAGGAACTATAATATGGTTAGTGAATGAGGAGTTATTTGAGGCATGGTTAAACTTCTAGTATTGAGAAGCCTGGAAAAAAACATTTTATTAGTATTGCCATTCAGGACCTGAATCCTAAAATTTTAATAGATGTGTGAAAACGTCCTCTCAGTGCCCAGAGGAGAGCAAAAGCCTAATCAAATGTTAAGAATTGTAAGAAAGGGATAGAGAACAAAACAAAAATGTGATTATACCTGGTGGGTGCATCTTGAATATTCTGTGCAGTTATGGGCCCTCCACCTTCAAAAGGATGTAGAACTGGAAAAGATTGAGGAGGGTGGAAAAGATGATCGAAGGCCTGGCACAGCCTCTGTGCTAGAAAAGCTGGGTAGGTTAGGACCCCGTTTGGAGGGAGGTGCCTGAGGAAAGCTGCGACAGAGGTCTCAAATCCTGCATGGGGGGGTGGGAAGGGATCTGATTTCTGTGCCTTCTAACACAAGGATGAAGCTAGCAGATTCAGGTTGAAGGAAGTTCTTCGTAGTGTGTATATAAGCTGTAGACAGATCTCTGTCACAGAGTGTGGGCGCTGAAAAGCTACCAGAGTCAATAAGTGAACAAGTTCACGAGAGGAAACTCCACTGATGGCAATTAATATAAGATGGCATCTCTGACAGTGGGAGTCCCTGAACCCCTAATGGTTGGCAACTTAGAGAGTATGCTGGGACTCATCATGTTCTCCTGTTTGTTGCCCTCTTTCCCAGGCATCTACTCCTGGAGATAGGATGCTGGGCAAGATGGACCTGTAGTCTGACCTAGTGTGGTTGTTTCTGTGTTGTTTTAACCTGTAATTGTAGCCTTACAAATGAGGTGTATCCCAGCCTTGAGCTACAGGCTTAGCATTAGCTCTAGGATGATGTGGAACAGGATTCCTTTGCCTTCAGACCCAGAGGCAAGAATAGTCTGTCAGGGTATTTGTCTTCCTAGCATGCTTACAGAGCTTGCCTTGTAGGCAAAATGCACAAGAAACCAGTGATTTGGCCATCACGTAACCAAGCTCCTGTTCTTCTCTAGCTATTGCTTCAGATGAACCCATACCACGTGGACTCGCTTCTGCAGCTCAGTGATGTGTGTCGGATGCAGGAGGATCAGGAGATGGCCCGCGATCTCATAGGTAAGAAGTTGAAGTGAAGAGTAGGTGTGCTGGCACGGGCTGAGAGCTCACCTTATGTGGGTGTGGGGAAAAAAAACCCCAGCCCAGCTGAGTCTCTCGTGGGTCTGCAGAGCAGCATGGCATCGTGGTGTGGAGTCAGGGCCTGGCATAAGATGGCAATATGTATGGCATAGTAAGAAGAAAGAAGAGGCGGTGATGTGGCATTGCTCTGCTGACATGCATGAGAACAGTTCCAGCGCTGAGGAAGTCCCTGCTAAAAGTCTCGGCTGAACAGTTGCTATGAATTAGTAATCAGAGGCTTTTGGTTCAGTTTTGCTTTGGTTTCAACAAAGAAATAGCAAACTAGAAGGGTTTGTTCAGCTCTGTTTGTGACTTGGTGGCTGTGAGCACTCAGCCTCATGCCGTCCTTCAGAGTAGCGGCTTTTGCTGGAGGCTTTTGAGTAAAGAGTGCCTGACATGCTTATCTGTGGCAAAGCACATAGACCTTTAAAATGAATGAAAGAGTTGTCTGGGCAGCCAGAGTTGCTGAGATCTCACCTTTAAGAAGCCCCTTCCAGGAAGAGGGCCTGCTGAATTAGTAACTATCAGCTCCTGCAGTGTGAGGGACCATTTCAGGAAGCCCACTTCATCTGCAGGGAGTGTGGCAACTTTCCAAGCCGGGGTGCTTTGCCTTCCTCTGACCAGCATGTTGCAGGCCAGCATGTTAGACCGCTCCTTTGAGCGCTACAGACTGCAGTGGGGAAGGAGGCATCCTAGAGGATAGTTGCCCCTCAAACTGCTGTACTGCACTCCAAAAGTGTTTGAGATGTGGTGTTTAGTTACTCAGGTATGCATTCTTCAGCATGATAGGAGAGGCCAGAGGCACAGTGAGGACAAGACTTTTGGCTTCCGCATCTGAAGATGGTTGTGACAGAGGCAGCTGTGGCCGAGACCTCCTCTACAAGAGTTACTTTTTGCAACCAGAGCATGATCTAGTGCCTGCAGAAGGGTAACAGGGCTCGCTTGCCTGCATCTCTGCTGGGACCACGTATTGTAAAGTAGTTTCACACCTTGCTAGAAGGTGAAACAAGCTTATTTCATGGCCGGTGGGCTCCTGAGCCCTCAATAATTATCAGTGTCCAGGCTAAATTGAGTGCCATAGGGGGAACACTGAGGTGTGGGGAAAACAGACTGCGCTGAGATGATGGCATGCCTTGATGTTGTTTGTGCTGTGTGCAGAGAGGGCGCTGTACAGCCTGGAGTGTGCGTTTCATCCCGTCTTTAGTCTCACCAGTGGAAGCTGCAGGCTTGACTACCGGCGACCAGAGAACAGGTAGGTGGCTTGCCTGTCTCCTGCGTGTCTGCCAGAGAGCAGTTTCCAACGTGCTGATGGCCTACTTTGGACACGGAGACCCAGATTCACAATATCTGCTGCGTCATCTACACTTGCACAAGCGGTAGCTGGGGACCTTGAACATCTCTTTCTGACGGAAAAAGTTTTACCACGCGGCAGTCAATGGCGATGTCCCTTGGCAAAGGAGAAAGGCAAAACATCTGTAAACACAGGCAGTGCTTGGGAGAAGGTTGCAGGTACTGGGGATACCAGCAGCTCTTTCTCTGCTAGGTCACTTGCACTGATAGACTGAAGTTTTCTGTGAAGTATGGTCTTTCCTGAGGGATTTCTCATCTGAGCATTAGCTTTTTCTCTCTGTCAGTGTCCTTTTCAGTACAGTTATTACCTGTTACCGCAAAACGGCACTTGTTTTTATCACAAAAATACTCACTGTGGGTTTAGTCTGTGTTCGGTCTCCTGCGTGCTGCCCGCTCGGCCCTTGTTCCCAGCACTTGCACTTATCTAGGCCTGGCTGTTTATATAATATTGACAGTTATGCAGCTGCAGAGAAAGGTGACTTTATTCTGGGAATTTTCCAGTCAGCTGACTTAAGTAATCTCTCCCAAATCTCTATACCTTGAGTTTGCTCAGGTTTCCAGTTCCCTCTCACTGACAGACTTTGTGCCGTCTGTTACCTGAACACTGTGATCTATATCTTACCCGAGTGGGATATTAGTCCTTCCTCCTGTGTAGATGTGGTCATGCACACGCTGTGTCACTGTGCTCTTGTAGCGCTGAGCAGGCTGGGACAAGGGCTGAGGCACGGTTGTGCTAAGCCTGCAGGATGCAGGCTTTAGGGATTTACTTATTTCTTTTGTCCTGAATCATCAGACTTGGTGCTGTGGTGTGCACAAAGCTATGGGGCCTTGGGGAGCAGAGGTGGAATAGGCCACAGTTTTGTCATCCCCGTGCTCATACAGTGGCATGAAGCTCAAAAATCTGAGATGAGAATCTGGAGCCTCCTGTGTGGAAGGTCTCTGGTACCCTGTGTTGAAGCACTAGAACGGGTTTCCTGGGCCCCGCTTGGCTGCCTGCATTGAAACCTGAGGGAGGAGACATTCAGGCTGACTGGCTTCCCATTCTTGAATGAAGCAAAGCGCTCTTCTCTAAGTCTGGCTTCTAAAACCTGTTCTTATTCTGGCTACACAGAGCTTTCTACCTGGCTCTCTTCAAACACCTGATGTTCCTGGAGAAGAGAGGCTGTCCCCGGACAGCCCTGGAGTTCTGCAAGCTGATTCTGAGGTAAAGACCCCAGTGGAGTGCTTTGTCCACGTTTCCTCCAGGAAACGTGCAGGGTCCACGTGGTGACTCCTGCAGACTGGAGTGGGGAGCTTAGGTGCTCCCAAGGAACATGTTGTTAAAAACATGCCTAAGTCTCATCTGCCCTGGGCTGGACCAACAAATTGAGGTATGCTGTTCCCAATGTCGCTAAAGGTTCATTGCCACTCCTCACAGATGCAGTCTCACAGATTAGTTGTGGGTATGTGCTCTTATCTGTCGCTGCTTTGGAGAGAGACAGAAATGATCCTTTAGAAGGAAACTTAAACATATAGGGCCTGGGTGGCCCTCGCATGGAGTTGCCTCGCATGTTGTGAGGTCCTCTCTACTAAGCTGTGGGCCTGGCTGATGCGGAGAAAGGCCTGGCAGAGCCCGGAGTCTTTGCAGAGCATACGTGCAACAGTGGCTTCAACCTGCTGTGTTTGTGTGGCCCTTGATCTTCCTCCTGTGTGGTTCCACAAAGGGCCCATCACCCCTCTACAGGAACGTGGACGCAGGAGGGACAGACACGGCCCTTTGGCCATGTGGGGATGATTTTGTTCCCCTCATCTCCATTTGCTGAGTCATGGAAGCTTTCTGGATGCTAGTGGGAAAGTCTTATTTGACTTAGAAACGAGGGCAGCTCCTTAAGCTTTTGTGACACTTATTTTGGTTCCTCCTGTTGTGCTTGCCTGCCTCTGAAGCCTTGATCCAGAGAACGACCCGCTGTGTGTACTGCTGTTGATAGATTTTCTGTCCCTCCGAGCTAGAGAATACAGCTTCCTGACACGCATGTTCCAGGAGTGGGAGGTGAGTTGCCAACAGGCCGGCTTGGGGAGGGACAAGGCAGGACGAGGTGGGAACTGGTTCGTTCCTGGGGCTCGAGGCTCTTCAGTGGGCTGTCTCCATGTGAGTTGGGCTGGAAGAGGGGGGGAAAGTTGTGCCATGGCGCGTGAGAGGAAAAAGACTTGTATCTCTAGAGCTGTGTAAAAGTTACCCCCTGCAATTTCTCTCCAAAGTAGACCCTCTGAGCTATATTGCATGTGGTTTTCAATACTGGCTTAACCCTTTGAGGGCAGTCTTATGGGCAGACTGGCATCCTGAGGTCATCAGAATGACCAATAAAAGCTAGGGTGTTTGTTAAGTTTTCTCGTAATCCTGGTACCTTATAAACAGTTGTGTGGACTCAAAATTGCTTTCTCAGTTGTGGGAAGACCAAGCCAAGCCAGAGGCTGGAAAGTAACTTACTCCAGTAAGCAAGAAATCCCACTCAACCTACAGGTCAGCCGTGTTGAGGTCACTCTGCATGTCTTCATGTCTTACTAAATCTATCCCTTTGGTCCTGCAGAGTCACCGGAATTTGTCCCAGCTCCCCAATTTTGCCTTCTCCGTTCCGCTGGCCTATTTCTTTCTGAGCCAGCAGGAGGAGCGCTCGGAGCTGGAGCTAAGCCAAGCCCGGGAGAGAGCTGCCCGGCTTATCCAGCTCGCGCTGATCATGTTCCCAAGCGGTAAGTCTGTCCACACCGGTAGGTCTGTCCCCACAGGCTTTGTCACTGTCTTCACCTGAAAAAGCAAATGATGGATTCCAGGCAGTCGAAAACAGAAGCAACAGTTTGCCCGTGGGTTGCAAACGGTGTCTGCCACGGTCCATGCGAGACAGGAGCCCGGGCTCAGAGGGGCAAAAGAAGTCATACAGATCAGCAGTGACAGGTACTGCTGTAAGAGTCCAAGCAGTACCTACAGCCTGCTGTGGACAGTGGTGGGGTTCGGCCTTTCTGCCCTGCACCTTGGCAGGGCCAGAGGGAGTGAGCAGTGGAATCAGATAGGGCTGACACAGCCATGAGTCTGCTGTGTGTTAGGAAGAGGTCAGGAGCTGTTCTCTCTGCCGTTCACCCTCCAGTCAGAGCAGCTGATGGCCCTTCACTATAGATAGTCACAGGCACGCGAGTTGGTGGAGGGTGAGAACTGGCATTTTGGAGCAGGAAAATGTTTTACCCCAGGGTTCCTCAGAGCAGAGACAGCAAGTCTCTCTCAGCTCTCCCTCCAGGGCACTGCTATGCTTCAGATGTGGTCTGTATGGGCACCCATCACTCTTGCTTTTATCCAGTTAGGGCTCTTGTCCCTGAAAGGAGATATGTAGCCCTCCAGGCCCAGAGGGGACACAGAGTGCCAGGGAGGCTGTGTCTTTATAGGCAGGAACAACCAGCTTTTGAACAGAGCTTTAGTTTGTGTTGTCTGAAACCGTCTTTTTTTTTGCTGCTTGTCATGGTGACTGAAATAAAACCCTTGTTCAAGATCAAAGGCCAGCAGCATTACAATTGCACCTTATTTCACTAGAAAAAGTTTGTTGGTGTTTTTCTTTCCTTCTTTTGGATCCGTTTCCGTCATCCACACAGAGAATAAAACACAGCATAAACTCCAGCTGTGAAGCTGGCAGCATCCTTCTTTGTATTGGTTCTCATTCAGCACCCCCAACCTGTTGGGAGACCAGCCCTCCCTGGATGGAGGCCTGTCTCTCTGCAGCCCTGGCAGGGTTGCCTGGCTGCTTCCATGGCACTTCTCGGCAGTCTGTTGAAAATGAGCTATGTGACTTTGTCCTGCAGTTCTTATGCCGTTGTTGGATCACTGCAGTGTGCAGGCAGATGCCAGGGTCACATCCCATTCCTTTTTTGGGCTGAACGCTCAGATAAGGTAAGAGCTGGAGATGTTCTTATTAAATAGAAGGAATCGATTCTTCTGGCAGTGGGGCTCTTGCTTGCTCAGGCAGTTAATAGAGTTATAAGCTGCGGAGGAGACTATCTACCCTTTCTGAATAGGGCATGCCGAGCAGCTATCAGATGCTTTGATAATGGATTCCCATAAAAGCTACCAGATAAGTCTAATAGACCTGCCTCACCTTAATGTAGATGGGTCAGAAGTTCATACTGTAGCTTGTTGGTACATGTAGTAACAGAACAATGTGTGCATGCTTTTGGGGCAGGCTGTCTCCTGCCAGTCTGGGTTTCCCTGACACGTGGTCATGTAAACACATGAATGGTCTCCCCCTCGGGTAAAGGCAGTAGAACTTTCATCTCATGGCTGTGCTTGTCCCAAAAACAGACGGATGCAGAAAAACTGGTGAAGGTAGATGTAAATAGCAAAGCTAGGAGCCTGTGATTCCTCTTTTCATATTCTCACACTGAAGCACAGTCCAGAGTCGAGCCCTTTCCAGACAACACAGGTACCTGCAGGCAGGAGGAAGGAAGGGGCCCTGCATAATAACTGTCTCCTATAGCCAGCCTCCTGCCTTGAACCAGCTGACAACCCTCTACGTGGGAAGGACTCACTCCCTGTGGAAGGACCCTGCTGTCATGGCTTGGCTGGAGACAAATGTCCATGAGGTGTTATGCAAGGTGGATGCCAGGGACCCGCTGGTGGAGGAGTGCGAGCAAAAGTGAGTGTGGTAGACAGAAGAACAGCTCTTGTACCAGACATGGGTGCAGAAAACTGGGACAGACCAGGCTGGGGAGGTAGTCAGACTAGAGAGAAGTTCTCTCCTGGGCAGCAGTGACTTTGGCACTGGCTCAGAGCCTCAAAGCTGAGGGTTAAGCTGTGGGGCCAGGAAGGCAGAGGCTCCCTTCTTCCTGGCTTTGCACAAAGGTGAATTAAGAGCTGTAGCTCCTGCTCGTGGGGGAACGTGCGCCGCGCTAGCTTCCTCCAGCCTCAGCTGTTGCATGTGCCTCGGAAGCAGTGCGGAGAGGACGAAAGGGTTGCCGCTGGCTGGGAGCGGCAGGTGATGACTGCACTGGCTCAAAGGCATTTAGTGCACAGGGCAGGCAAGTGCTTAGAACAACTTCCAGCTCTGAGAAGCTGGAGAGGGAGGCATTAAGTGTTGTCCTGAACTGAAATTAGTTTGCTCTGCTGACCTGCAGAAAGGTGGTGAGAGAATCTGCAGTGTCTCTGAGCCTTTCTGCTCTTTCATCTAGAGGTCAGCAGCCGCTCAGCAACTTTGGCTTTGCCTTAGACCAGCTCTCTCCAACGTGGCAAGTCCCAGCAGAACTAGGGATGAAGCTGACATTGCACACAGAGAAGCAGAAATGAAAACCTTGTTGTGCTGAGGTGTTCTGTGCGATCTCTCAGCAGAAATCCTCTGTCTCCTCTCCCTGCCTTAGGAGGAAGATGCGATACCAGAGTGCACCCAGGAATATCTACCGGCATGTGATCCTCTCAGAGATGAAGGAAGCCACGGCAGCTCTGCCTTTGGTGAGGGGCCTTAAGGCAGCACAGATGGCGTTGCTGTGTGCGGTGTGATGGCACTTGCATCCCTGTTATGCGTGCAAATGCTGGGCATGTCTTAAAACACAGCCGCTGGAGGGGTCCCAGAGGGGACACACAGAGAGGTCATTTTGCCAGGCTTAACACAGCACACAGCAGCACAACCTTCACCTCTTCCTTTTCTCCCCTCTCCAGGAGGTGACATCGCAGCCTGTAATGGGGTTTGACCCCTTACCTCCCTTGGACTCTGTCATTTCCTACACCAGACCAGAAAGGTACCTTTTCCATTCCTTGTTTCTGCACCGGCACAGCTAACGTTTTCCCAACATGCGTGCCTCAGTGCTCGGCGCTCGGAGCTGTCGTCGTCCGTGTAAGAGCCTGGCATATGGCTCTTGCTGACAGGCAAATTGTACAGGCAGAACTTGTCCTACTGCTTTTGTTTATGCCTGGTGGTCACCTTCGGAGACAGCAGCTATTCACAGCCATTAAGACAAAGGCTGTTGAAAAATGTTGGTTGGCATTAGCATCTCTTAAATGAGGTGGTTTGGAATAATACAGATTTAATCACTGCCAGCCACAGTGTGCAAAGACTGTTTGGGTGAAGCTGGTACACGTCTTACACACACTGACCCTGCTTGGAGGAAACCTAGTAGCGCCTTTAATGACTGCTTTGCCCAGATGCTGGCCAGCTGCTGGCTGCCTGGGGCAAGCAAATCCCCATGAAACCCCCAGCCTTGCTTTGGGGAAGCCCACCCGGCTGGGCTGGCTTGGGGAGGTGCTGTGCGTTGGCACTGACGGCGTGGTCCTCTCTAGCTTCTCCGCACTGTCTTAGCCCAAATGAGTACAGAAAGGTCAAATACCAAGCTACCCCCTTAACAGAGTTGTGTGACTTTTCTCTTTCAGAATGAATCATCCATCCAATGAAAGCACTTTATCGCTCTTCTTCCGATCACTGTTGCCAAATTTTAACTTACAGGTATGTGCAGTCAGCTGCTGCTGGCAAACTTGAGCACGCTTCTGCTTTCAATACAGAGAGAAGTATCTACTGCACAGTGTTTCTGCAAAGGGAGTGGCTCTTGGCATGTGCAGTTCATAAACGTCGGGTTGCAGAACAGTCTGAGTCTTCCTGGCAGGCAACATTGCTTTTTTTCCCTGTTTGCTGCAGACAGGCAGCTCCGCAGCTGGTTACTCTAGCTCTGCTCTTTTGCAGGGGGACATCAGGCACGATGGAGATGAAGAGGCTGGAGCAGGGCAGGACCTTAACCAGGGGGTGAACAGGCTCATGGCAGCCATGCGGGACATGCTGGCAAACATCCAGTTTCAGGAGCCCCCACGAGACGACAATCCCGAAGGCGATGCGGACTGGGACTGAGCTGAGAGAGTGCATCTTCCACCATAACACTGTGTAATCACACCCCTGACTTGTGTCGCACTCCAATAAAGTCACACAAACCAGAGGGGCTTGCTTTTTGTGGTCTTTCCTGGTGCAGGGAAAGAGCTCTGTCTGGTGGAGGCTGCCGCTGTAGGCTCTTGACTTTTCACATCTCTCAGTGCAGGGCCAGGAACCGCCTTAAAATGGCGGAGCTAATCTATAACATCCCTCCCCCCAGAGTGGAGGGACGCTTAATGGCTGTAGTCTTTTTTGCCCTCTTCCTTCTGGCCATTTTTGCTTTTCGCCACTTCCTTCAGGCTGAAGGTTCCTTCCCTCCCTGAAACACCCCAGCCCTCACGAGGGTTACAGCTTGTCAAAGCACAGGCTCAGCGGTCGCTGTGGCATTGCTGTCCCCTCAGGGCCTCGGGGTGCAAACGGGCCAGGGCGCTGCTTGAACTCCGGCCAGCATAAAGCAACAGGCTGCATTCAAGTACGTGGCACCCCAGCACCCTGGGTGCTGCAGGTCTCCCTGCGCGTCTCACCCAGGTGTGTAGGGAGCAGCTCTTGTTTGTGATGCAGCTGTTTGATCATGCTGGGAGCAGAAAGGATGTCCCCTGCCCCCCCCCCCCTTTTTTTTTCTCTTTCCCCTATTTTGCTGCTTTTGAGCAGGGCACAAAACGATGCAAAGCCAGGAATGAGGTCAGCTGTAATAACACTCTGGCAGACAGCAACTATGAGCAAAAGCTTTTCTATTTCTGCTGTGTAACGGTATATGTGGCTGCCTAATGCTGAGCCAGGCTGTGCTGTCCAGAAAAATCCTCCCGCTCTGGTGCAGTGCCTGCTCCAGCCGCTGTCTGTGCTGCGTCTGCTTCTGGGAGCAGCCTGGCTCATAAAGCGGCAGTCTGAGTAGTGGCCATGAGGCACCCCACGCAGGGTGGGTGGGTTTCCGCAGCGCTGGGGCTGGTGGGGAAGGCTGCCCTGAGCCTCGCGGTCTGTGCTGGGGGCTCAGTCCTGCCTCCTGGCACGTCCCAGGCAGGAGAGCGAACGGGGCTCTGTCCCGTGGGGAGGAGCGCCCTTTCTGCTCCCTGGTCCTGTGCTGCTGCTCTTGGCTCAGTTCGTGCTCTCTGAAGTTGCAGACTGGGCATTTTATGGCTTTGCACTCAAAAGCTCTGTTGATAAAGCTGAAATTCATTGCACGAATCGGTGCACTGGTTAGCTGGGCAGCAGCCAAGAAGGGAAGACAGTGCCTGTTGGTCTGGCCTCCTCGTGTGCAGGTTTCCCTGCCAGCCTGGGCTGTTTGCTCCCTAAGGAGACCTACTGGTGGGAGGTGTTGGGGACACCATCTTCGCAGGGGGCTGGTGCTGAGCACAGCTGGACTCCCCTCAGCACCTGGGGCGCCTCGGAGAGCCGGGCTCAGCTGCCTGGGCTCATGCTTGCGGGCTTCCCTCTCCTCAGCATTGCCGTGGAGGGGGAGCAGGTCTCGGAGCTGGCCTTGCCCCTGCGGCCGCGGGTGCGAAGGTGGCTCTAGCCGGGCAGCGGCTGCCGCCTCCAGCAGCCCGGCGGCAGGGTGAGCGCGCACCGGCCCGGGCTCAACGGGCAGCTCTTGTCCCCAGAGCACTAGACACAATTCCTGATCCATCCCTGCCGCGCTGACTTAGGAGCCGCTCGGGGTGAGGACGGGCCCTTCCCCGTGCGGTCGCCCGGCCTGCACAGAGGTGCTTTCATCAGCGGCGGGGCCGCCCCGAGCAGGGGCCCTCGGCAGCCTGAGGGAAGCAGCCGGAAGCGGCCGGTGGGAATGGCAGCGGGACCGGCCTTCTCATGCTGATGTGACCGGCTCTTTGGCAGCTGCGCAGCTCTAGGCATCAACACGGAGCAGAAGGCACATGACGGTCAGATGGGCCCCGCGCCTCCCCAGCCCGCCGCGGCGCTGGCGGGGGGAGCCGAGGCCCCTGCGCGGCTCCGGGGCCGGCTGCTCCGAGCGGCGCCGGGCGGCTCTGCAGGCAGCGACCGGGGAGCCGGCCAGGGCCCGGGACTCTGTTTAGTCCGTTCACTGGCTGGGCTTGGCGTTTGCGAGGCACCGTGGTGCATCTCGTCCCCCTGCCCGGAGCAGCTTCTGGTGCCCCGTGTCGGCTGCGTGCGGAGCCGGGCCGGCCGTGGTGGGGATGCTCCAGCAGCACTGGGGTGGTGGGACCAGCAGCCGGTTTCTTCTCCCAGAGAAAATGGAGCCTTTGAAGATCCCTATTAGACCCTGTCACCTGCCCCGCGGCGCGCCACCCGCCTTCCCCGCGTGCTGCTGTGGCCACTGGTGCCCTTGCTGGAGCCCTGGGGCCTGCGAGCACCCCAGCAGGGCTGAGGCGGTGCTCCGCAGCCCCAGGGACGTCGTGGCGGTCTGCAGGGGCCAGACCGACCGCAGCTGGCTCTGCGGTGGGATGTGGCTCCGAGCAAACCCAGAGCCGTGGGCAAGCTCTGCCCTTTGCACCGGACTGGGAGGAGCCGCTCTGCTCCTGCAGCGGGAGGCCGCACGGCCCCCTGGGCTCCCCGGGGTGCACGGACTCCCCAGGGCACACCAGTCCCCCAGGGCACAGGGGTGCATGGGGACCCCAGGGTGCACGGGAGACCCCAGGGTGCATGGGATCTGCTCAAGGTGCATAGGAGACCCCAGGGTGCACGGGAGACTCCAGGGTGCACAGGAGACCCCAGGGTGCATAGGGGACCCTCAAGGTGCATAGGGGACCCCAGGGTGCACGGGAGACCTCAGGGTGCATGGGAGACCCCAGGGTGTACAGGCAACCTCAGGGTGCATAGGGGACCCCAGGGTGCACAGGAGACCCCAGGATGCATGGGGATCCCAGGATGCATGGGATCCCCTCAGGGTGCCTAGGGGACCCCAGGGTGCACAGGAAGCCCCCCGGCCCCCCAGGATCGCAGGGCGCACAGGACAGCACTGTGGGTCCGGCAGCCACAGGCTCCGCGCGGCTGCCCTCACTGCTGGGGTGCAGAGCTGTCATGTGCGTGCCCACCCTCCACGGAGGAGGGGCTGAGGGAGCCGGCTTTAAAATAGGGCAGAGAAAGGGTCCTTTCTTCCCCATAACTCCCGCTAATCCACCACTGTGGACCAGGGAGGAGCGTGGCTGCAAGGGGAGCCGGGGAAGCCTGGGGACGTGAGCGGCTGCAGAAACCAGGGGTGCGGAGCGGCCACCAGGCGAGCGGGCCACCTCTGGCACCGCGTGCCCATCGGGACCCCGGGGCGGCAGGAGGCGCGAGTGTCGCTTCCCTCTGCCCAAAGCCGTCGCAGGAGAGGCGCCCGCGGGGCCTGTGCCTCGCGCCGGGGTCGAGGGCGCGCGCGGGCCGGTGGCGGGCGCGATGTCGACGCTGGCCCCGCTGCGCCTGCTCCGCGAGCCCTGGAACGCCAGCGAGGGCAACCAGAGCAACGCCACGGCCGGGGCCGGCGGTGCCGGCTGCCAGGGGCTCGACATCCCCAATGAGCTCTTCCTCACGCTGGGCCTGGTGAGCCTGGTGGAGAACGTGCTGGTGGTCGCCGCCATCCTCAAGAACAGGAACCTGCACTCGCCCATGTACTACTTCATCTGCTGCCTGGCCGTCTCCGACATGCTGGTGAGCGTCAGCAACCTGGTGGAGACGCTCTTCATGCTGCTCATGGAGCACGGCGTGCTGGTGATCCGCGCCACCATCGTCCGCCACATGGACAATGTCATCGACATGCTCATCTGCAGCTCCGTCGTGTCCTCCCTCTCCTTCCTGGGGGTCATCGCTGTGGACCGCTACATCACCATCTTCTACGCCCTGCGCTACCACAGCATCATGACGCTGCAGCGGGCCGTGGTCACCATAGCCAGCGTCTGGCTGGCCAGCACTGTCTCCAGCACCATCTTCATCACCTACTACCGCAGCAACGCCATCCTCCTCTGCCTCATCGGCTTCTTCCTCTTCATGCTGGTGCTCATGCTGGTGCTCTACATCCACATGTTCACCCTGGCCCGCCACCACCTCCGCAGCATCTCCAGCCAGCAGAAGAAACCCACTGTCTACCGCACCAGCAGCCTCAAGGGTGCTGTGACCCTCACCATCCTGCTGGGTGTCTTCTTCATCTGCTGGGGGCCCTTCTTCTTCCACCTCATCCTCATCGTCACCTGCCCCACCAACCCCTTCTGCACGTGCTTCTTCAGCTACTTCAACCTCTTCCTCATCCTCATCATTTGCAACTCTGTGGTGGACCCCCTCATCTACGCCTTCCGGAGCCGGGAGCTCCGGCGGACGCTGCGGGAGGTGGTGCTGTGCTCCTGGTAGCGAGCGGGACGCGGGCTGCGCGCAGGTAACGGCACGGCCCGGCGGGGACGGGCTGCGGGGCCCGGCCCCCCCCGGCCCGGCCCAGGCTGCGCCCAGTGCCGCGGGGGCCCCGCGCCGCCCGGCCGCGCGGTACCACCCAGCTGAATAAAGGCTCTTTGCATTGATGCTGTGGCTGGCACCGCGCCGTGCGCAGCCCCGCTGCCGCCCCTCGCCCGGCCCTGCGGCCCCCCGGCTTTGTGGGGCGGGGAGGGGGGGGCAGCAGGTCCAGCACCTGCCTGCTCTGGGGACTGGGATGGACTGGGAGCCGCTGGGGGCAGGCGTGCGTGCCGACGGCGGAGCCGGCGTCTCCCCAGCCCCGATGACGGATCCGTGGGGCGGCCGCCGCGTGTCGCTGCTCGGCTGCCGCATCCCCGTGCGCCCGGGCACCGGCAGCAGCCGTGGGGCTGCTCTGCATGGGGCAGCGGGGTGAGGCCACGGCGCTCAGCACCCCCCCCCGCAGCGGGCGCTGGGGGGCTGCAGCCCCCCGGGCTCCTCGCCGGGCCCAGGCGTCCTCGGCCGCCGCCGCACAAAGGGAGGCCCCTCGCCGCCGCCAGCCTTTGTTGCGGCACCGCCGCCGTGGCTCCCCGCGTCCCCCCGCTGCCCCGGCTGGGGGGTCCTGCAGGGCTGCGGCTGTGTTGGGAGCCCTGGGTGTCCGGGGGGGGGATGCCCCCCATCTCCCCCCGTGGTGTGGGGCGGGATCCCCCCCCGTGGGGTCCCGGCCCCTCCCCACGTCTGCAGGGGGGTCCCAGCCCCCCCCCAGTATGTGGGTGGTGTCTGGGTCTCCCTTTCTCTCCCCCCCCCTCCACGCCGGGATGTCCCCGCTCCCCCCACTCCGGGCGTGCAGGTGGGCTCTGTCCCTGCCGTGGGTGTCCCCCAGCCCCACGGGTGTCCGGGCCGGGGCCCCCTCCCCTCCCCCACACCGCAGGGAGCTGGGCTGGGGTCTGCCCCTCCCCCACAACGAGTGTCTGCGGGTGACACCCCCCCCGTGGGTGCGGGTGGGGGTGGGGGGTGTCCACGAGCGCCGGGTCCCCCCTGCCGCCGCCGGGCTGGGCCGGGCCGGGCCGGGACAATCCCAGCCGGGCCGGGCCGGGCCGATCCGTTCCCGGCCGTGCCGAGCCGATCCGTGCCGGGTCATCCGGGCCCATCCATTGCTGGCCGATCCGTGCCGGCCGGTCCGGACCGATTCGGTCCGGTTCGGTCCGGTCCTTGCCGTGTCGAGCCGTGCCGGTCCGGTTCGGTCCGGTCCGTGCCGTGTGCCGTGCCGGTCCGGTCCGTGTGCCGGTCCGGTCCGTGTGCCGGTCCGGTCCGGGGCGGGGCGGGGCGGGCGCGGTGCTGCAGGGATGCTGCAGCGCGCTGCGGCGGCGGCGGCCGCCGATTGGCTGCGGCGCGGGGGTGACGTCAGCGGCCGGCCCGGTGCGGCGCGCGGCGCCTATAAAGGCGGCGGCGGCGGCGGTGCCGCCCCCCGCGCTGCCGGTACCGCTCCGCGCCCGCCCGCCCGTCCCGGCCCGACCATGAGGGAGATCGTCCACATCCAGGCGGGCCAGTGCGGCAACCAGATCGGGGCCAAGGTAACGCCCGCCACCGGGCACCGCCACCGGGCACCGGCACCGGGCGCTGCGCCGGCCCCGCCCCGGCTCTGCGGAGGGCAGCGGCGGACAAAGGCTCCCCCCCTCCCCCCTCCCCGCCCCGCCGCACCGGGCAGAACAAAGGGCCCCGCCCCGCTCCTTTGTCCGCCGCGGCGCGGGGGAGGGGAGGGCGGGGGCCGCCGCCTGCCGCAGCCCCGCCGCCGCCACCGGGTACCGGGCACCGGGCGGCGCCCCCGGTCCCGGCCCGGCCGGCGAGCACGAAGGCGGCGGCGGCGGCGGTGTGGCCGGGGCGGTGCCGGTGCCGCCGGGGCCGCCGCGAGCGGCGCTTCAGCACCGCGGCCAGCGCCCACCCGCCCCGAGGCGGCGGGGAGGGGCCGGGGGCGCTGTCCCCGGTGCTCGGGGTGACACCGCCACCCCCCCCCCACCCAGCCCGGACCTCCCCGGTTCTCCCGGGGTGACCCCCCCCCGGGGGTGACACTGCCACCTCCCCCACCCCAGACCTCCCGGGGTGACCCCCCCCCGGGGGTGACACTGCCACCTCCCCCACCCCAGACCTCCCGGGGTGACCCCCCCCCGGGGGTGACACTGCCACCTCCCCCACCCCAGACCTCCCGGGGTGACCCCCCCCGGGGGTGCCACTGCCACCCCACCCCAGACCTCCCGGGGTGACCCCCCCCGGGGGTGCCACTGCCACCCCCACCCCGGACCTCCCCGGTTCTCCTGGGGTGACCCCCCCCCCGGGGGTACCACTGCCACCCCCCTCCACCCCGAACCTCCCCGGTTCTCCCGGGGTGACCCCCCCCCCGGGGGTACCACTGCCACCCCCCTCCACCCCAGACCTCCCGGGGTGACCCCTCCCGAGTGACACTGCCACCCCCCCCACCCCGGACCTCCCCGTTCTCCTGGGGTGACCCCCCCCCCCCCGGGTACCACTGCCACCCCCCTCCACCCCAGACCTCCCGGGGTGACCCCCCCCCGGGGGTGACACCACCAACCCCCCCCACCCTGGACCTCCCTGTTCCCCCCCCTGGGGTGACACTGCCACCCCCCTGGATCTCCCTGTTCTCCTGGCATGACCCCCCCCATCCCCCTGGTCCCCTGGGGGTGACACTGCCACCCCCCCTGGACCTCCTGATTTTCCTGGTGTGATCCCCCACCTCCCCCAGTCCCCCGAGGTAACACTGCTAGCCCCCCCCGGACCTCCCTGTTCTCCTGGTGTGGCCCCCCCCCCGGGGTGACACTGCCACCCCTGCCAGACCTCCTGGTTTTCCCGTCGTGACTCCCCCCCCACACACCCCTCTCAGTCCTCAGGGTGACACCATCACCCCCCCAGGCCTCCCTGTTCTCCTGATGTGACCCCCCCGGTGCTCAGGGTGACACTGCCACCCCCCCGGACCTCCTGGTTCTCCTGATGTGACCCCCCCCCACCTCCCCTGGTCCCCTGGGGTGTGGCACTCCCAGTACTGGGTCTCCCCCCCACCACGATGCAGAGCCTGCCCCCCCCCGTGCCAGGCCCCCAGGGTGCTCTCCTGCCTCTGTGGCACCCTTGGGTCCTGTCCTGCCCCCCCCCATGGTGCAGAGGCCCCCTCCCCCCCCCGCAAAGGGTAGGATCACCCCTGGGTCCTGTCCTGTCCCCCCCCCCCCAACGGTGCAGAGACCCCCTGCCATGCTGGCACCAGGCACCCCGAGCTGGGGCTGTGCCCCATTGCTGGGGGACACTGCCCCCGAGCGCTGCCCCCTCTGACCCCCCCCCCGTGCCCCCCCAGTTCTGGGAGGTGATCAGCGATGAGCACGGCATAGACCCCAGCGGCAACTACGTGGGCGACTCGGACCTGCAGCTGGAGCGCATCAGCGTCTACTACAATGAGGCCTCCTGTAAGCCCCCGGCGGCGGCGGGCTGGGCAGGGAGGGCGGCGGGGGGTCCCCGGGTGGGGGTCCCCACGGTGCGGTGGGCTCGGGGGCGCAGGGAGGGGGCGGCGGGTCACTCGGCGTCTCTCCGCAGCTCACAAGTATGTGCCTCGCGCCATCCTGGTGGACCTGGAGCCGGGGACGATGGACAGCGTGCGCTCGGGCGCCTTCGGACACCTCTTCCGACCCGACAACTTCATTTTCGGTACGTCCCCCGCGCTAGCACCGGCCGGACCCCAGATGGCTCCCACACCCCATCCTGTGGCGACGCTGGGGTGCCCGGAGCCGTCTCTGGCTGCGTCTCCCCCGCGGCCCCGGCATGCCGGCAGCTCCCTGCCAAGCCTTTGCGGCTTCTACTTCCCACCCCACCCCACCCCTCCGCGCCCAGCTCCAGGCGCCTCTCACCAGCCTCAGATCTCCCTGTCGGATCCCCGGTTGGGTTGGGGCTGCATGCAACCTGCCGTGGGCGCCCACGCGGCCCCGGGCGCTCCGCAGAGACGGGGGGGCTGGAGCGCAGCCAGCACGGCTCGTCTTCTCCCGCAGGCCAGAGCGGGGCCGGGAACAACTGGGCGAAGGGGCACTACACAGAGGGGGCCGAGCTGGTGGACTCCGTCCTGGACGTGGTGCGGAAGGAGTGCGAGAACTGCGACTGCCTGCAGGGCTTCCAGCTGACCCACTCGCTGGGTGGTGGCACCGGCTCGGGCATGGGCACCCTGCTCATCAGCAAGGTGCGCGAGGAGTACCCTGACCGCATCATGAACACTTTCAGCGTGGTACCCTCGCCCAAGGTCTCGGACACGGTGGTGGAGCCCTACAACGCCACGCTCTCCATCCACCAGCTGGTGGAGAACACGGATGAGACCTACTGCATCGACAACGAGGCGCTCTACGACATCTGCTTCCGCACTCTCAAGCTGGCCACTCCCACCTACGGCGACCTCAACCACCTCGTCTCAGCCACAATGAGCGGCGTCACCACCTCCCTCCGCTTCCCCGGGCAGCTCAATGCCGACCTCCGGAAGCTGGCAGTCAACATGGTGCCCTTCCCACGCCTCCACTTCTTCATGCCTGGCTTTGCCCCACTGACAGCCCGCGGCAGCCAGCAGTACCGGGCCCTCACTGTCCCTGAGCTCACCCAGCAGATGTTTGATGCCAAGAACATGATGGCAGCCTGTGACCCCCGCCACGGGCGCTACCTCACCGTGGCCACAGTCTTCCGGGGCCGCATGTCCATGAAGGAGGTGGATGAGCAGATGTTGGCCATCCAGAGCAAGAACAGCTCCTACTTCGTTGAGTGGATCCCCAACAACGTCAAGGTGGCTGTGTGCGACATCCCACCCCGGGGGCTGAAGATGTCCTCCACCTTCATCGGCAACAGCACAGCCATCCAGGAGCTCTTCAAGCGCATCTCGGAGCAGTTCACAGCCATGTTTCGCCGCAAGGCCTTCCTTCACTGGTACACGGGCGAGGGCATGGACGAGATGGAGTTCACCGAGGCTGAGAGCAACATGAACGACCTGGTCTCCGAGTACCAGCAGTACCAGGACGCCACGGCCGAGGAGGAGGGCGAGATGTACGAAGACGACGAGGAGGAGTCAGAGGCCCAGGGCGCCAAGTGAAGCCGGTGGGGTCGGCCCACGCCTGCCCCAGGCCCGGCTCCTCCAGCGTCCTGCTAGCCAGTGCCGCTGTCCTTAGCGAGTCCTAGCCGGCTTCTAGTTGCTTCTGATTAGGGGTCCTAAGACCGAAACCATTCGGTATTTACTAACCGTGTCCCCCATTATGAGTTAGCTCAGCCCTGTCCTGCGACTCTGTGAGCGCCCCAATATTTGTTTTTTACTGGTTTGTGTCTTTTTTTTTTGAATACTTAATAAATTTATTGCTGTCCAGTTACCCTGTGTGCAGTTCCTTGGAGGGTGGGGGGGGAGACCCCTCTGCCAGGGGCAGGTCGGGGTCTCAAGCTGGTGTGTGGTCCTTGTGCCAAGTCACCCCACTGGGTGCTGCAGGTCCAGCTCCTGTGCCAGTCTGCACCCAGGTCCCTGCTGTTTGGGGGGGGGGGCCAGTGCCAGGAGTGGGGGGGCAGGCTGGCCATGCAGTGGGGCTGCACCCCCACGGCATGGCCACCCTGCAGCACTGCTTTGTCCCAGCTGGGTCTCTGCTCCAGGGCCCTGGCTGTCCTTGTCCCCCATGCAGGGAGAGGAGCCTCCAGGCCTGTGCTATGTTGACCTGGGGGGACAAGGGGCTGTAGGGATTGGGGGGGGGCATGGGGGCAAGGGTCTTTGAGGATGGGAGCTATGGCAGCAATGGAGAAGGGACTATGGGGTAGGAGCCATGGCAGCAGGGTCTGTGGGGATAGGAGCTGTGAGGAGGTGTCCGTGGGGCAGGAGCTCTAGGGATGGGGGGCCATGGGGATAAGGGCCTAGGAAGTTAGGGAGCTGTGGGGACAGGGGCTATGGGGTAGGGGTCTATAGGGATGAGAGCTATGTGGAGGGGGGGTCCATGGGGGGGGTCTATAGTGAAGGGGGTCCATGAAGACGATTGGGGGCTCTGAGGAGGGGTCTATAGTGAAAGGGGTCCATGGGGATGATAGGGATGGGGAGCTCTGAGGAGGGGTCTATAGTGGAGGGGGTCCATGGGGATGGGGAGCTCTGGGGAGGGGTCTATAGTGAAGGAGGCCCATGGGGATGATAGGGATGGGGGGCTCTGAGGAGGGGTCTGTAGTGAAGGGGGTCCATGGGGATGGGGGGCTCTGAGGAGGGGTCTATAGTGGAGGGGGTCCATGGGGACGATGGGGATGGGGAGCTCTGAGGAGGGGTCTATAGTGAAGGAGGTCCATGGGGATGGGGGGCTCTGGGGAGGGGTCTATAGTGAAGGGGGTCCATGGGGATGGGGGGCTCTGGGGAGGAGTCTATAGTGAAGGGGGTCCATGGGGAGCCGTGGGGCAGGAGGCTGTGGGGACATGGCTATGGGGACGGGGGCTGTGGGCATGGGGCCAAGGGGCTCATGGGGACAGGTTGGGGGGGGGGCAGGTTCTGGGGCTGCGGGACCGGGGACAAAGGGAGAAGGAGTAGCGGGGCTGGGGGTGTGGGCCGGGGCCCGGTGCCGTGTGCCGGCGGGTCTGGGCCAGGCAGCTCCCCCCCCCCACCCCCGGCCCTCCCCGGTGCCGCCGGTGCCGCTGCGGCTGCGGCCCCGCCCGGGCGGCGCGGTGCGGTGCGGTGCGGCGCGGTGCAGTGCGGTCCGCCGGCCGGCAGGGGGCGGCGGCGCGGTGGGCGGGGCGAGGCGGTGGGCGGGGCGAGGCGGTGGGCGGGGCGGTGGGCGGGGCGGGCGCGGCAGCGGCGCAGCGGGGGCGGTGCGCGCCGGCGATGCCGCGGTGAGCGGGGCGGGGGCGGCGCTGCCCCCTGGCGGGTGGGGGCGGCGCCGCCGCGGGGCCGGGCGCGGCCGGGGGTCGGGGGGGTGCGATGGGGCTGTGCAGTGCCGGGGCTCTGCAATGGGGGCCAGGCCATAGGGGAGGTATTGGGGGGGGGGTTGTGCAATGGGGAGGGGGGGAGGAGGCTGTGCCGTGGGGCTGGGGAGCCCGCGCTGTGCAGTAGGGGGGGGTGCCGGGGGGGGCTGTGCCTCGGGGGGGGGGGGTTGTGGGGGCCCTGCGATGGGGGGGCAGCGCAATGGTGGAGGCTGCGCCGTGGGGCTGTGCAGTGCAAGGGGGGGGCTGTGGAGGTCGGGCAGTGCAGAGGGGGCTGTGGGGACTGTGCACTGGAAGGGGGGGCCATGGGGGGGGTTGCAATGCAAGGGAGGGGGCTGTGGGGACTGTGCAGTGCAGGGGGGGCTGTGGAGGTCGGGCAGTGCAAGGGGGGCTGTGAGGGGGTTGCAATGCAAGGGAGGGGGCTGTGGGGACTGTGCAGTGCGGGGGGGGCTGTGGGGGCCGTGCACTACAAGGGGGGCTGTGAGGGGGTTGCAATGCAAGGGAGGGGGCTGTGGGGACTGTGCAGTGCGGGGGGGGCTGTGGGGGCCATGCAGCGCACAGAGGTGTGAGGGGGGCATGCAGTGCCTGGGGGGGGGGCCTTGCAGTGCATGGGGCCATTGGGGGGGGGCATGCAATGCTGCACCGCTCCCCCCTTGCGCCAGGTCCCAGCAGCCCCCTGCGCCCCCCAGACTGCAGCGCCCGGGGTGGGGGGCCACGCTGGGGTGCCCCCATGCTCCCAAGCCCGGTGCAGGGCTGCGCCCCACAACCACCTTGCAGGGCCCCGGCAGGCGCCTGCTGCCGCTGCAGCCCCCCCCCAACCCCTCACTGAGGGGGCACAGCGGGGGGCCTTCCCCCCCACCCCACACCAGGCCTGCCCCCACGGGGGGGCCTGGCCCGGGGCCCCCAGCAGGGAGATGAGCGGGGCGTCCCGTCCCCCCGCCCCGGCGGCCCCCGGCGCAGGCGGTGGCGGTGCTGGCGCGGGAGGCGGCGGGACCGGCTTGTCCGCCCGCCCCAGCGTGGGGCCGGGTGCTGGGTGCCGGGGCTGGGTGCCGGTGCCGGGGCTGGGTGCTGAGGACGGCAGCGGGTGCCAGGGCCGGCGGCGGTGGCCGCCCCTGACGGCCGCGTCCCTGCAGGGCGCGCGGCCATGGAGTACGGCGAGAAGCTGGCGCGGTTCCGCCAGGCCCATCTCAACCCCTTCGACAAGGCGCCCGAGGAGCTTGAGCGCCCGCCCGGGGGGGACCCTGCCATGTTCCCGGCCCCAGGTGGGTACCGGCATCTGGGCAGGGAGGTTGGGGCGGGGCGGGGGGTCCCCGTCCATCCCGGCCCCCCTGAGCCCGTCCCACCCCCCTTGCAGAGCGGCGGCTGGAGCCGTGCCCGGGCGACCCCGAGGGCTCGGAGCGCCCCATGGACCTGGGGCTGGCTGAAGACCACTTCTCCCGGCCGGTGGTGAGCGGGGCCGGGGGGGCAGCGGGACGGGGCTGGGGTGGGTGTGGGGGCTGCCGGCCCACCCTCCTCCTCCTCCCCTTCCTCCCCGCAGGGGCTCTTCCTGGCCTCCGACGTGCGGCAGCTGCGGCAGGCCATCGAGGAGTGCAAGCGGGCCATCCTGGAGCTGCCCGAGCACTCGGAGCGGCAGAAGGACGCCGTGGTGCGCCTCATCCACCTGCGCCTCAAGCTGCAGGAGCTGCAGGTGGGGCCGCGACCGGGGCGGGGGGCCGGCGCGGCGCGGGGTCCCCTCCGACCGGCCCGCCGACCGACCGGCCGTGCCGCAGGACCCCTCCGAGGACGAGCCCAACATCCGCGTCATCCTGGAGCACCGCTTCTACAAGGAGAAGAGCAAGAGCGTGAAGCAGACGTGCGACAAGTGCAGCACCATCATCTGGGGCCTCATCCAGACGTGGTACACCTGCACAGGTGGGCCGGGGCCGGGCGGCCGGGACCCCCGCGGGACCGAACGCGCCCCCCCCGACCCCGTCCTCACGGCCGGCCGCCCGCCCCCAGGGTGCTACTACCGCTGCCACAGCAAGTGCCTGCCGCTGGTCACCAAGCCCTGCGTGAGGTCCAAGGTGAGCCACCAAGCCGAGTACGAGCTCAACATCTGCCCCGAGACCGGGCTCGACAGCCAGGACTACCGCTGCGCCGAGTGCCGGGCCCCCATCTCCCTCCGTAAGGCGCTGCCGCGCCGCGCTGGGGCGGCCTGGGGCTGGGGAGCAGGCGGATGTGGGGCTGGGGGCTGGGGCCACCTGGAGCTGGGGGAGAGGATGTGTGGGGCCAGGGATGTGTGGGGCTGAGAGCCAGGGACTGGGGCTGTATGGGGCTGGGGACCAGGGATGTGTGGGGCTGGGGACTGTGGCTGGGTAGGGCTTTGGACCAGGGACCGGGGCTGTGTGGGGCTGCGGACCAGGGACCGGGGCTGTGTGGGGCTGGGGACCGGGGCTGTGTGGGGCTGGGGACCAGGGATGTGTGGGGCTGGGGATCGGGGCTGTGTGGGGCTGGGGGCTAGGGATGTGTGGGGCTGGGGGCCAGGGACTGGGGCTGTGTGGGGCTGGGGGCCAGGGATGTGTGGGGCTGGGGGCCAGGGACGTGTCAGGCTGGGGACCGGGGCTGTGTGGGGCTGGGGGCCAGGGACGTGTCAGGCTGGGGACCAGGGACCGTGGATGTGTGGGGCTGGGGGCCAGGGCTGTGTGGGGCTGGGGACCGGGGCTGTGTGGGGCTGGGGGCTAGGGATGTGTGGGGCTGGGGACCAGGGACTGGGGCTGTGTGGGGCTGGGGGCCAGGGATGTGTGGGGCTGGGGGCCAGGGACGTGTCAGGCTGGGGACCAGGGACCGTGGATGTGTGGGGCTGGGGACTAGGGATGTGTGGGGCTGGGGGCCAGGGACCGGGGCTGTGTGGGGCTGGGGACCGGGGCTGTGTGGGGCTGGGGGCTAGGGATGTGTGGGGCTGGGGACCAGGGACTGGGGCTGTGTGGGGCTGGGGGCCAGGGACCATGGATGTGTGGGGCTGGGGACTAGGGATGTGTGGGGCTGGGGGCCAGTGACCGGGGCTGTGTGGGGCTGGGGACCGGGGCTGTGTGGGGCTGGGGACTAGGGATGTGTGGGGCTGGGGGCCAGGGACCGGGGCTGCGTGGGGCTGGGAGCCAGGGGTGGGGGCTGCGTGGGGCCAGCGAGCCCGTCCGGAGCGTGGGGCGGAGGGGCGCGGGGGCCGGGACCGACGCGCGTGCCGCCGCCGCAGGAGGGGTGCCCAGCGAGGCCCGGCAGTGCGACTACACCGGCCTCTACTACTGCAGCAGCTGCCACTGGAACGACCTGGCCGTCATCCCGGCCCGCGCCATCCACAACTGGGACTTCGAGCCCCGCAAGGTGCCCGCCGGGGGGGGCTGCACTGTGGGGCTGGGGGTCCTGGGGGTGCCAAATGGCCCTGGGGGTCTGTGTCACTGGGTCAAGGATGACTCGGGGGTCTGTGTCCCTGGGCAGGGGTCCCAGGGGTGCCTGGGGGTCTGTGTCATTGGGGCAGGGATGACTTGGGGGTCTGTGTCCCTGGGCAGGGGTCCCAGGGGTGCCGGGGGGGGGTCTGTGTCACTGGAATAGGGATGACTCAGGGGTCTGTGTCCCTGGGCAGGGGTCCCAGGGGTGCCTGGGGGTCTGTGTCACTGGGGCAAGGATGACTCGGGGGTCTGTGTCCCTGGGCAGGGGTCCCAGGGGTGCCTGGGGGGTCTGTGTCACTGGAATAGGGATGACTCGGGGGTCTGTGTCCCTGGGCAGGGGTCCCAGGGGTGCCTGGGGGTCTGTGTCATTGGGGCAGGGATGACTCGGGGGTCTGTGTCCCTGGGCAGGGGTCCCAGGGGTGCCTGGGGGGGTCTGTGTCACTGGGGCAAGGATGACTCGGGGGTCTGTGTCCCTGGGCAGGGGTCCCAGGGGTGCCTGGGGGGGTCTGTGTCACTGGAATAGGGATGACTCGGGGGTCTGTGTCCCTGGGCAGGGGTCCCAGGGGTGCCTGGGGGTCTGTGTCATTGGGGCAGGGATGACTTGGGGGTCTGTGTCCCTGGGCAGGGGTCCCAGGGGTGCCTGGGGGGGTCTGTGTCACTGGAATAGGGATGACTCAGGGGTCTGTGTCCCTGGACAGGGGTCCCAGGGGTGCCTGGGGGTCTGTGTTCCTGGACTGGGGGTTGCTTGGGGGGGCTGGGTTCCTGGCATGGGTGTCCCTGGGGGCTCAGGGCCCTTGGGAGGGACGTGGGAGGAACCTGGGGGCCAGGTCCCTGGGCAGGGGTCCCTGGGGGGCTGGGAACCTGGAGTGGGATGCCAAGGGTCCCCAGGGGCTGCCCCGGGCTGGGGGTCCCCAAGGGCTGGGTCCCTGGGCTGGAGGTCCTGGGGGTCCCTGGGGGCTGGGTTCCTGGGATGGGGGTCTCTGGGACCCTGGGAGCCAGATCCCTGCCAGGGGTCCTGGGGGCCAGATCCCTGGATTCGGGGTCCCTGGGGGCTGGGTCCCTGCTAGGGGTCCCGAGGGTCCCTGGAGGCCAGATCCCTGGATTGGGGGTCCCTGGGGGCTGGGTCTGTGCTAGGGGTCCCGGGGGTCCCTGGGGCTGGGTCCCTCCTGCCGGGGCAGCGGGGCTTGCCCCACGGCGCTGTGGGGCCGGGCGACTCAGGCCCAGCCCGGGGGTCCCTCGGCGGGGGGTGACGGCTGTGGGCGTGCAGGTGTCCCGCTGCAGCATGCGGTACCTGGCGCTGATGGTGTCGCGGCCGGTGCTGAAGCTGCGGGAGATCAACCCCCTGCTCTTCAACTACGTGGAGGAGCTGGTGGAGATCCGGGTGAGCGCGGCCGGGCGCCCGCGCGGGGACCTTCGCCCCCGGCACGCGGCACCCCACCGAGGGCTCTGGCGGGATCGCCGGGGCGGGGGGCTGCCGGGGCTGGAGCCAGCCCGGAGGGCAGGGTGGTTTGGGGCAGCAGGGCGGACGGGGTGACAGCACCAGCAGGTCCCCTCCGGCGTGGGGTGAGCCTGGGGGGAGATGGGGGTCAGGCTGCAGGCAGCCAGGCTGGCACCGCGCGGGGAGAGCCTGGCTGGGGACACAGAGGGTGCCCGAACCGCTACAGGGCCGAGAACGACCCAGTTCCCATCTGGTGTTGTCCCTGTCTCCATCCTGGCCCCACCTCCATCCTACCTGTCCCATCCCTGTCCCATCCCTGTCCTGTCCCCATTCCGTCTCGTCCCTGTCCCCATCCTGCCCCCACCTCTATCTTACCTCTCCCGTCCCTGTCCTGTCTCATCCCTGTCTCCATCCCATCTCTGTCCTCGTTCTGTCATCTCTGTCTTCCTATCCCCCTCCTGCCCTCGTCTCCATCTTATTCCTGCTGCTCCATCCCTATCCCATCCCTGTCCCGTCTCATTCCCATCCCTGTCCCCATCCCATCTTGTCCGTGTCTCCATCCCATCTCTGTCTCCATCCTCCCCTTGTCTTCATCCTATCCCTCCCCCTGTACCATCCTTATCTTCCTCCCATCCGGTCCCGTTCTCATCTCACCCCGTCCCTGTCCCCATCCGTTTCTCCGTCACTATCCCATCTCTCCCATCTCTGTCCCTACCCCTTTATCCATCCCCGTCCCCGTCCCCGTCCTGTCCCCCCTGCAGAAGCTGCGCCAGGACATCCTGCTCATGAAGCCGTACTTCATCACCTGCAAGGAGGCCATGGAGGCCCGGCTGCTGCTGCAGGTCGGCCCCACCGGCGGGCGGGAGGGTGCCCGGGAAGCCACCGCCGCTGGTGGGCCGGGCCGGACGCAGCGGTGACGGGCGCTCTCCGTGCAGCTGCAGGACCGGCAGCACTTCGTGGAGAACGACGAGATGTACTCGCTGCAGGACCTCATCGACATCGAGGCCGGGCGCCTGAGCTGCTCCCTGACGGAGATCCACACCCTCTTCGCCAAGCACATCAAGCTCGACTGCGAGGTGAGCCGGGGCGGCCGGGGGCCCCCGCGGGGCGGGACGGGACGGGGCCTCGGCCCTGACCGCCGGCGTCGCGCTCACCGCCCGCTCCCGCCCCAGCGCTGCCAGGCGAAAGGCTTCGTGTGCGAGCTCTGCAAGGAGGGCGACGTGCTCTTCCCCTTCGACAGCCACACCTCGGTGTGCGCCGACTGCTCCGCCGTCTTCCACAGGTACGGCGGGCGCCGGGGCTGGCGGGTCTCGCCTGGCCGTGCCCGGCGCTGCCGCCCGCCGCCCCACGTCCCCCCTTCCCCGCAGGGACTGCTACTACGACAACTCGACCACGTGCCCGCGCTGCGCCCGGCTGAGCCTGCGCAAGCAGTCCCTCTTCCAGGACTCCAGCACCGAGGCAGAGCCCTAGGGAGGCCCGGCCCCACCGCCGCCGTGTCCCTGCCTGCCCGGGACGGGCGCCGACGGGGCGCTGGCGTTCGGGGCGGGTTCGGGGCGATGGCGCAGGGTGCCCACAGCCCGGCCGCGGCGGGGGCCGAGGCCGTCCGGCACTACGCAAGCACTGAGTCTACTTTAAAGGGCAGCCGGGCATCCGAGCGGCTCTGCGAGCCCGAGCCCGGGCGTCCTCACCCCGTGGCCTCCCTAGCAAGCCCCCAAATCCCCGGCAGTGTGGCCGGCCCGACCTCAACCCCTTGCTCCCCGGCTGGCCAGCGCTGGCAGCGGTTCCTCCTGCCCCTCAGACGCGCTCAGAGCCCAGCGGCTGGACGGAGCTGCCGCCGAGCCCTGCCTGGTGCCGGCTGGTGGCGTCTCTGCCCGGCCCCAGCCTCCATCGCCGGGGCAGCGTGTCTGGGCACGGCATCCCGGAGGTGCGGGAGGGATCCCGGCCCTGCGAGCTCCGAGCGCCGCCCGCAGCAACCCGACACACACTACCTGGTCTTAACGCTGCTCGTTCCCGGGGGAAAACGCCCCTTGTCCCCGCTGCGGCATGGGTTCCCCTGGGTAACCCCCCCCCCCCGCGGGCCGGTGCCGAGGGGAGGCTGGAGCCGGGGCAGGACAGCCGAGGGCTTTAATGGCAGCGCCTATGTGCAACACGTTGGCCGTGAGGGGCCGCTGAGCCCCGCGGGGCAGGGCCGAGGGCTGCGACGAGAGGGCTCCGCGCTGCTGCGGCCTCGTGCAGGCCTGGCCCCGCTGGCGGCGAGCGCTGCTCGCCGGGGCCCGTGTCCGTTCCCGCTCGCTTCTGCCCCTCGGCTGCCCTGCTCGAGGCAGCCGCCGCCGCTCGCTGCGCGTCCGCCGCCGCTCGGGTCCGCGCTGTCCTGTTGACACGACACTACGCCGAGGCTCTCGGGAGCGCTAACGTGGCCTCTCTGCACAGCACGGCTCTCCTGTTTCTGCTTTGGGGTCTCCTCGCCGGCGGGAGCGGGGTGGGGGGGTCTTGCTCGGGCTGTGAGTGGGGCGGGGGGAGGCTGGGCAGAGCTGTGTCCCCTGCGTCCCGCCGAGGCCCCGGGGTGGCAGGTTTTGGGGGGCAGGGTGACTCTGCGGGGCCACATGGGTGCTTGTGGGGCTGGGGGCTGCTGCCCCCCGAGCACGGGGGGCTGCCGTGGGGCAGGTGTCATCCCTGGTGCACGCCTGAGCCCCCCCGCCCCGGTGGCCCCTGCTCTGTCCTGCAGGACCTTGCTCTACCTGAGGGCCTGCCCCCTCCCTCATGGCCCAGGCCTGCCCCTCACCCCTGCCTCGGGCCTGACCTCCCCTCCCATGGCCCAGGCCTGCCCCTCACCCCTGCCTCGGGCCTAGCCCCCCCCCCCCCTTGGCCCAGGCATAGCCCCAACAATGCTCTGTCCCGCCACGGCCCCAGGTCTGCCCCCGTCTCCCCGGACGTCCCCGACCGCCCCGGGGCCGAGGGCGGAACCCGGGAGCGGGGGGCGGAACGCCGGGCACGGCCCGCTGCTGCCGGCCGGGGCGCGGCCCGCTGCTCCGCGCATGCGCGCTAAGCCCCGCAGCCGCGGCGGCCGGGAGCGGCGCTCTGCGGCGTCATCAGCGCGCGCCGGCGCCGCCCGTTGCTAGGCGCCGGGCCGGGCGGGCCGGGCGGCGGCGGCGCCTCGGGGCTGGGCCGCGCTGCGAGCCGCCCCCGGGTGGTCCGGTGTGTCCCGGGCTCCCCCCCTCCCCGGTGACACCACCTCTCCCCACCCGCCCCGCCGCCGCCGCCGCCGCCGAGGGGGCCCCAAGCGCGGCGGGCGCCCCCGCCCCGGGCAGGCCGTGAGGGCCGCGGCTCCCCCGGCGGGCCAGGGCCCGCGGGCCGAGCGACGGACACGGGCCGAGCCGCAGCGCTGCGTCCCTCGGTTTTACCGGTACAGAGAGCTGCTACATGGCGAGCGGGCAGTACAGTGCAGCACAGCGCGGGGTTGGGGCCCGGCCGCCTCCCGCCTCACCCCGCACCACCCAGGCCCTGGGGTGCGGACCCCCGTGCTGGGCTGGGCCCCCGCAGCGGCTCCCGCCCTGCCTGCTGTGGGCCGCCCTCGGCCTGCTGCAGGGCTCGGGGGCTGGGGCGGCTGCCACGGCCTGGCCCGGGGGCCCAGGCTGCACCACGGAGCAGGGAGCCGTGGCCTGGAGCCATGGCTCGGCCGGGCCAGGCAGCGGGGGGCCTGGTCCCTTTTCCCCGCGGCCCTGGGAGGGTGCCAGGCCGAGGGCGGCGCTTTGGCTTCATTTGGTGTGCGTTGGGGTGGGAGCGGGGGCGCAGGCCGGTGAGTTTCTGCAGCGGGGCAGCACCTCCTGGCGCAGCGCCGGGGTCTGCGTCTGCCCCAGGACTCGTCACGTGGCACCGGGCCGCCCCACGTCACCGGCAGCGCTGGGGAGACCTTCCCGTTGCGCGGTGCGAGTCCTTCGCCCTGGCCTGGCCCAGCGCCCCCAGCCCCTGCTCTGCTCCTCCCGGCCGGACACACAGGAACGAGTTTAAAAACCGCTGATGCCAAATGGTGTGGGAAGCACCTCCGGTCGCGGTGCCGGGGCCTCCCAGCGCAGCCCCGTGTCCAGGTCCCGCGGCCGGGGCGGCCTCGGCGCGGCCCCTACTCCTCCTGCGGCCGCTCCACCGCCAGGAAGGCGTCCGCGACGCCGGGCTGCAGCTCCGAGTCGCTGAGGTGCTTCTTCTCCCGGCCCTGCTCGCCCCGCGCCCGGGTCCAGGAGGGCGAGCGCAGGTACCCGGCCCGCGGCATCCCGTGGGGGTGCAGCCCTGCGAGGAGCGAGGTGTCAGCCCCGGCCTCGGCTGCGCCGGAGGGGCGCTCGGCGGGTGCAGGGCAGCCCCACTCACTCACCGCCGGGCGACTCGCCGGCCACGTTCTCATCATCGGAGTCGGCGAAGACCTCGGCCAGCTCCTGGTCCGACATGTCGGTCAGCTCGGTGAGGTCGAGCAGGTCGAAGTGCACCTCCAGCGAGGACACGCTGCTCAGGGGCTCTGCGGACAGCGGGGAGGCGCTTGGGGACCCGGGCAGCTGGAGGCCGGGCTGCCCTGGGACAGGCTGGGGACACTGGTGCTCAGGGTGCTGGGTGGGGACCTGGGGCACCCTAGGGAAGCTGGGGGGAGCCAGGTAGGGACTGGGGCTTGGGGGGCAGTGACCAGCCTGGGGGTGGGCAAGGTCCCCAGGGGACTGGCAGGGCCCTCAGGGCCTTGGGAGCGGGCAGGGGACCCCAGGGGACCGGCAGAAGATAGCTGGAGGGATGGCAGTGTCCCCAGGGACAGGTAGGGCACTGGCAGTGTCCCCAGGGCCCCGGGGGCAGCCAGGGGACACCAGGGGGCTGGCCGGGCCCCCAGGAGCAGGTGGGGGACCCTGGGGGCAGGCAGGGACCCCAGAGGAGCTTGCAGGATTCCTGGGGTCAGCCAGGGGGCTGGCAGGGTCCCCAGGGGCAGGCAGGGGACCCCAGGGGAGCTGGCCAGGCCCCCAGGGGCTGGCAGGGTCCCCAGGGACAGGCAGGGGACCCCAGGGGAGCTGGCCAGGCCCCCAGGGGCTGGCAGGGTCCCCAGGGACAGGCAGGGGACCCCAGGGGAGCTGGCCAGGCCCCCAGGGGCAGGCAGGGGACCCCCGGGGGAGCTCGCAGGGCCCCCAGGGGCTGGCAGGGTCCCCAGGGGCAGGCAGGGGACCCCCGGGGGAGCTCACAGGGCACCCAGGGGCTGGCAGGGGACCCCGGCAGAGCTCACTGGGCCCCCAGGGGCTGGCAGGGTCCCCAGGGGCAGGCAGGGGACCCCAGCGGAGCTCGCAGGGCCCCCAGGCGGGCGCGGCGTGCAGGGAGCGGGCTGGCAGGGGCGCGCGCGGGGCCACACTCACGTCTCCGCTCGGCGACCTGCAGCAGCCCGGCGCTGGGGATGGGGATGCCGCCCTGCTCCTCCGCGGGGGCGCTGGGGGCCTCCTCGGGCGGCCCGGGGACCGGCGTGCCTGCGGCTCGCGCCGGGACCTGCGCTTCCTTGCCAAGCTCTGCGAGAACGGCCCTGGCCGTGTCAGCACGGGGCCGGCAGCTCCGGCCCCCAGCCCTCTCCGGCCCCTCTCGGTGCTCAGGACTTGTTGGGAGACGTGGGGCAGCAGGTCCCAACGGCCCCGGTGCCAGCAGCCGGCAGCCCCGCGCCCCCCTCCCGCAGCCCCTTTGTGTCGGCGAGACAAAAGCGGAGCCTGTTTGGGAGGCCGGAGCGAGACAAGGGGCGTTTTGTCTCCCGCGAAGAGGCAGCGAGGGCCGATGCAGACGCGGCAGCGCCTGACCTTGCAGCCGGCGGCTGACGGACCCCGCCGGCGGGACATGGCCCAAGCTGGCAGCACGGGGGGCCGTGGGCGCGTGCCCGCGTCCGGCAGGGCACGAGCGGGGAATCCGGGGGCGGCTGGGGCGTCTCTCCGTGTGCAGAGCCCAACCGCCCGGAGGGACCCCGTGGCACGGGGGGAGCCGGCCGGCCCTCGGCCCCGCACGTGCCAGGGCCGCGGGCAGCTGCTCGCCCCCAGGAGGGCATCAGTGCGGTGGGGAAGGGGACAGAAATACCCAGCCCAAAGGAGCCGGGGCAGGGAAACGGGGTGGGCGGGGGGGGGGATTCGGTTCCTGCTGGCAGGGCAGCCCTGGGGCCCGCATGGGGTGCATTGAGCTGCCGGGTGCCCCGTGCACCCACCTCGACAGCGGCTCCGCCGAGTCCCGACCCCGCCAGATGTGATGGGGCGCCCTGCCCTTGCATGGGGGACTCGGGGCACCCTGCCCTGCTCTGCGCAGCGAGCCCCGCGCGTCCCCGTCCCCGCCGCCGCGGAGGTGGCTCAGCTCAGCCTGCCCGGACAGGTGGGCAGAGCTGCCCGGCTGCCCAGCCTGCTGCCAGCGCCGGGCGGTGAGGCGGCGGCGTCCCCCCGCCCCGGCCCCGGCAGCATCCCTGCCCGGCTCTCCGGCGGCGCAGCCCCGAGCACCCACGCACCGGGCTGCTGCTCAGCGCCGGAGAAATCCCCTCTCGCCTGGGCCTGCATGGTGGCGGGGTGCCGCCGGCCGTGCCGGGCCGGGCCGCGCTCCGTCCCTCCGCGGCTGCTGGGGGCTCACCGGGCGCCTAGGTGGGACACGGGGCCGGCGTCAGGGCTCCCCCGCCTGCTCTGCTGACTCACGTTAAACCGCAGAGCGAGGCAGCGCTGGGCTCCGGCCGCCCGGCCGCAGCCGTCCCCCCGCCTCGCCGGGCGCCCCGTCCCCCCGCGCCGCTCCCGACGGCCGGGGCCCTGGCACAGCCGCGCGCGGAGCACGCGCCGGGAGGGACGTGGGCACAGGCGCCCCCGCACCGCCCGTGTCACCCGGCAGGGCCCCGGCTGCAGCCCCCCGCCGGCGCTGGGGACCCCGGCACGACCACCACCCCGTCCTCGCGTGCCCCAGCACCCAGCGCGCGGCCCCGGCAGACGCCCCTCGCGCGCGTGCCCCCGCCCCTGGCGCCCCTCGTGCACGCAGCTGCCCCGGGCACCCGCGGCGCGGCCCGAGCCGGCGTCCTGGACGCTGCCATGCGCCCCCTCTGCCCCCCCAGACATCCCCGGCCCGGCCCCCCCCCGGCCCACAGACACCCACTCGTGTGGACAGACGCGACACCCGTGTGCGCGGGCACCCCTAAAGCGGCCCCCTGCACGCTCGCACCCAGGCACCCGCTTGTGCCCACCCTGCACCCCACCTTGCACACGCCCTTTGAGCCCCTGTCCCCCCCCCATGCACGCACCCCTTGCGGACATCCCACACGCACCCCGGTGCGCCCCCATCCCCATGCACACCCCTCTTGTGCACCCCATTGTATGCGCACCCTCCTTGCACACCCCCCCACGCACACCCTGCTGCACACCCCCTTGCACCCCGTCACTGCCATGCACACCCCTTGCACATACCCCCCCACACCCATGCACACCCCCCCTTGAGTAACCCCCTACCCCCCATGCACACCCCTCCTGCACACCCCCTTGCACCCCCTCACCCTTATGCACACCCTCTTGAACACCCACCCCACCCCACCCCTATGCACACCCCCCACCTCTCCTTGCACACCCCTTACCGCCCCCATGCACACCCCTCCTGCACACCTCCTTGCACCCCCCCCATGCACCGCCCCCCGGCAAACATCCTTCACAGACTTCCATGCATGCTCCCCCTTGCACACCCCCCCGATGCACACCCCCCTTGCACCTCCACCCCACCCCCATGCACACTCCCCCTTGCACACCCACCCTACCCCGATGCACACCCCCCTTGCACACCCCCCTTGCACCCCCACCCCACCCCATGCACACCCCCCACCTCTCCATGCACACACCCCCTTGCACCCTCACCCCCCTGCACCCCCCCTTGCACACCCACCCCACCCCTCCATGCACACACCCCCTTGCACACCCTCCCGGTGTCCCCCTCCCCCCCCCCCCAGTGTCCCCTTCGATCCCGCCGTGCCGCGCCCAGCCCGGTTCGGCCCGGTGCGGCTCGGTCCCGTCTGCCGGCCCGCAGAGGCGCCCGGCCCGAGGCCGCGGTGATGGGCGCGCCGGCCCGGTTCCCCCTCCTTCCCCCCTCCCCCCCCGCGGCCGCCGCTCACCTGCGGTGCCGGCCGCTCGGGCAGCCTCCATGGGCCGGGCCGGGCCGGGCCGGGGCCGGGGCCGGGGCCGGTGCTGGGCGGGGCGGGCCCGGTGCCAGCCCGCAGCCCGCACGCTCCTGCCCGCCGCGGCGGGGGCGGCGCCGGGGGCGGTGCGGGGGCGGGGGCCGGGGGGGGACCGGCCCCGCCTGCCCGGGGCGCCGCGGGGACCGGGGGTGCGGGGAGCCGCGGCGGGTGCGGGGGGGGCAGTGCGTCTTAGGGTGCTGAGCAGGTCCTGGGGGGTGCAGAGGGGACCCCCGGGTGCAGGGATGACCTGGAGATGCAGAGGGGATCCTGAGGATGCAGAGGGGTCTCAGGGTGCAGAGGGGACCCCAAGGTGCAGGGAGGACCTGGAGATGTAGAGGGGACCCCAGGGTGCAGGGAGGACCTGGAGATGCAGAAGGGACCCCAAGGTGCAGGGAGGACCTGGAGATGTAGAGGGGACCCCAGGGTGCAGGGAGGACCTGGAGATGCAGAGGGGACCCCAGGGTGCAGGGAGGACCTGGAGATGCAGAAGGGACCCCAAGGTGCAGGGAGGACCTGGAGATGCAGAGGGGACCCCAGGGTGCAGAGGGGACCCCAGGGTGCAGGGAGGACCTGGAGATGCAGAAGGGACCCAGAGGATGCAGAGGGGTCTGAGGGTACAGAGGGGGCCCTAGGGGGTGCAGAGGGTTCCCTGGGTGCAGAGCAGACCCCAGGGTGCAGAGGGGTCTCAGGGTGCAGAGGGGACCCCAAGGTGCAGGGAGGACCTGGAGATGCAGAGGGGACCCCAGGGTGCAGAGGGGACCCCAGGGTGCAGGGAGGACCTGGAGATGCAGAAGGGACCCAGAGGATGCAGGGGGGTCTGAGGGTACAGAGGGGGCCCTAGGGGGTGCGGAGGGTTCCCTGGGTGCAGAGCAGACCCCAGGGTGCAGAGGGGTCTCAGGGTGCAGGGAGGACCTGGGGGTCCCCAGGGGTCCCGGGATGCCCAGTAGGGCAGGGCAGGATGCGCCATGCAGAGCTGCAGGCAGCAGAGCCGGAGCAGCACGTGCCCAGAGCCAGGGGTCCCTGGGCCCCGCGCTGGGGACAACCTGCCGGGGACCCACCTGCAGCACCCACCCCGCACCCAAGCCCTCGCGAGCCCTGCACCACGGCCCGGCCGGGTGCATGGCCAGGGGCGACGCCGAGGGGCCCTGCATAGGGACCGTGAGGGGCACCCAGCCGGGCTGGGGCAGGGACGGGCGCTGGAGGCCGTGTCCTCGCCGGGAGCCCGGGCCCTGCCACGTGCCGGGTGGCCGGGCACCGGGAGTAGCGGCGGGCGCTGAGGTTTGCCACGAGGGGCTCACGGTGGCGGAGGTGAAAGCCGGCAGGGGATGGTGGCAGCTCCTGCTCCCGAGGGGCAGGAAAAATCTGATGCAAATAGAAGCGGTGCAATGAGTTTGTGAGGCCTCGGGTGCACGGTCCCTCCAAAGGAGGCCGGAGGGGACCTGTTGGCCCCTGTATGTGGGCTGGGGGCAGCCGGCCGGGCAGGGGCAGTGCCGGCCGGGCAGCGGCGCCCCGTGGCCTGCACGGGGCCGGGGCCGGGGCGGGGGGACGCGAACCCGCGTCCTGGCCCGGGGTGGGGGGGCCGCCGGCTGCGAGGCTCCGCCGCCGTTGCTAGGGTCGGGCCTCGTGTTGCTAGGGGGCGTGTCTCCCGGTGCAACCCCGCCCCCTTCCCGCGGCGCGGCTCTCGCGAGAGTTGCCCGCCCGTTGCCTGGAGACGGCGGCGCGGGCGGCCGCAGCCATGGTGAGGACCGGCGCCGGGGCCGGGCCGGAGCCCGGGGGCGAAGCGGCCCCGGGGGCGGCGGGAGCCGCGGGGCATGGGCGGGGGGAGCCGAGGGGAGGCAGGGGGGAGCCCCCAGGGAGCCCTCGGGTACGGGCGTGGGGAGCCGCGGGGCCCGGGCCGGCTCCGGGCCTGGGGCAGCCCCGGAGCGGGGGGTGCGGGCCGCGGCGGGGGCTCGGCAGCCCCCAGGGCTCCGCGGGCGGGCGGTGGTGAGCCGGTGGGCTCTGGTAGCGGGGCCGTCAGTTGCGGAGGGCAGGGGAGCCCCTCCGGGCCCGAAGCTTTGCTGCGGAGCGAACCTGCAGAAGCTGCTCGTGGAGCTGCAGGTGTCCCAGAGGGTCTCGAGTGTCCTGGCTGCTCCCCGGGACCCCGACCCCGTCGCCCTTCTAAACCTCTCCACGCCGTGAGAGCAGGCAAGCTGCGTGACTGGCCTGGACAGCAGCTCGAGCAGGAGAGCGCTGAGCAGCACAGCTTCCTCGCAGCCCCCGAGACGCACGCACACCTCATGCGTTTTGATTTCTTTTCTTAGGCACCCAAAAAAAAAGGTGGCAAAAAAGGGAAAGTGGGCAAAGCTCCAGCAGTGGTGGATGGCTTGTCCCCCAAGGACATGAGCAAGGAGCAGGTGAGAGCTTGCCACATATCCCAGCCTACCCCCAAGGTCAGAGGACACTGAAGTTTGTGAGAACATTAGCAGAGGCCGGTGCTCGATGTTTGGTTCAGGCTCCAGGGATGACAGGTGGCAGAGGTTAGTCGAGAAGACAGAACAAGCGGTTGGTGTTCATTTCACTGCCTCACACATGTCTGGACAATGTGTACGATCTCACAAAGCCTGCTCAGCACTTTTCCTGAAAAGATCAGCCACCTCGTCTCATCTTCCCTTCTGCTGTTCTCCAGCCCAGTGCCTTCACTGTCTTAGGCCTGACTTCATAACCGTGGCACCCTGCTCTCTTGTTTCATTGTCCTAGTGCTGTGAAAATGTCCTGATAGAGTGTCCTGGTGGTGTGAAAAAGGTACCCCTGATGAGACTATACCATGTTATTTAAGTACTTTATTTTCTGGTATTTTTCCTTCTGTCAGTAACCTGCCTGACAGACAGAGATTGTACTTCAATCAGTGTTTCTCTGTCCATCAAGCCCCCCTAACTGACTGCTTCCACCCATAACTGGAGCAGACTGATCTCTGCAAGCAGTTGCACTCATGCTCGTACTCAGCCCTGTGACTGCCCAACCTGTATCTTCGTGGCTTGCAGCCTGTGGCACTCATCACAAAACGCATTCCTTCTTGGACAGGAGGCTCTCTTAGGTGCCCTAAGGAAGGGCAGAGGTGGAGAATGTAACTTCCTTCCCTATGTTCAGTTGCTCCAGATGCTCCACTTTGGGCTGTGTTTTGGTGGTATCCTACAAACATAGCAGAAGTTGGCCCTGTCCCAGGGACCTCACTGCCTGGGATAAGATTTTCTGCTTCTGACCTAGTGTTGTTCAGGCATCGCAGAACGGTGTTACTGGCCACGGTGAGACAGAATAGCTGAGTCCTGGCCTCTTATGGCAGGAAAAGGTCTTATTACTCTTCCCAGAGGCTGATGGGTTGCTGTCAGGTCCTGTGCAAACCCCACCCCCTCCAAATGTCTCTTGTTCAGGGTACCTCCCCTCCTGTCCTGTGCTTTTCTGTCCCATTAAAAGCCACTATGTTGTGTCCTACCAAGGTTGCAACATGGGTTGCTATGGATATCTTGAAAAGAGCCTCGGTTCAGCTTTTTTTTCCCGGAGAGCTGTCTGTCCGAGGCCTCCTTTTCCTCCTATTTGGTTCTTCCTATTGGCTTTGCAGCTGGAGGAACACGTTGCGCGTCTCCAGGAGGAGCTGGACCAGAAATGGCAAGAGCGAAACTATTTCCAGCTGGAGCGTGACAAGATTCACACCTTCTGGGAGATCACCCGTCGGCAGCTGGAGGAGAAGAAAGCAGAACTGCGTAACAAGAACCGGGAGATGGAAGAGGCGGAGGAGCGACATCAAGTGGAGATCAAGGTGGGAGGATGAGTAGGCTAGGACCTGTCGTGAGTACCTTGGCTGGGCAGGAGCTGCGGGTGAGCCCTGGGCAGCTCGGAGAGGAGGTGAGGGAAGGGAGGTGGAGGAGGAGGAGATGGGCAGGATACAGTCCGGGGCATCTGGGTCAGTATCCCAGCTTCAGGTGTATTCCTGTCAGCATCTCCTGAAGCCCCTCACCTGGTCTGTGGCTTGTCTTTAGGTTTACAAGCAGAAGGTGAAGCACCTGTTGTACGAACACCAGGAAAACCTCACTGAGCTGAAGGCAGAGGGCACCCTGTCCATGAAGCGGGCCCAGAAAGATCACTGGGCTCAGGAGATGGAGCTGCGTAAAGACGTACGCTCCTTGAAAGTGGAGCTCAAGGAACAGGAGCTAGCCAACGAGGTGGTGGTGAAAAACATGCACCTGGTAGGTCGCTGGCAGGGCGGGAGGGGCAGCAGGCCCGGGCTGAGGCCCGGGCAGCAGGCAAGGCTCGTCTGCGGCAGAGGGAAGTGCTGAGGCCTTTGACTGAGCCCTCCCTGCCCTGGCGTGTGAGCAGCAGACTACCTTCCTGCTGTCTCCCTGGAAAGAGAACAGGGTTTCCCATATGCGCCAGTAACAGATATACTTAGGTGGGTTGAAAAGACAGCATAAGAACAGAGAGACGGGCTTCCTGGGGCAGCTCCTTAGAAGTCATCCCTCCTGCAGCAGGGAGCCAGGCAGCAGCTCCAAGGCCATAAGGACAGATGGAGAATCTACTAAGCAGCTGTCTGCTCAGACAGCATGGGATCCATGTGAGGTGGCAGGAGCTGTTCCCAGACAGCAGGAGGACTCTCTTGGGGTGTAGCTGACCCTGGGGAGGTTTAGCCACTTCCTGGGGCTGTCCAGGGCTGTTGGACCCCAGCCCCGTTGCAGAGACTGGCCTGGAGGCCTGGGAGGGCACAGTGATGTTGCCTGGCTGCGGGCATGGCTGCACTGGTGTGTGAGTGCCTGGAACCCATGTTTGCCAAACAGATTCAGCTGAGGCCTGTGGGGAGCCTGTGGCCAAAGAGACGCAGCTGAGGCCTGTGGGGAGCCTGTGGCTCCGACAGCTCGGAGCTGGGGAGCAGGGGGATCACGCAGGCATGCTAGTCGTTGGGGCTGTGCCCAGCCTGCTCTACACAACATCTTAGAGCAGCAGGTAGGCTTGTTCTTACCTGTGGAGGGGGGAAGAAGGCCTAAAAATTAGGTGCCCAACCAATGAGGTATGGGCAAAGCTGGGCACAGTACAGCAGAAAGGAGTGTGGTGTCCAAGCTGACAGGCAGTGCTGGCCTGAGCTGGGCTGTCTCCATTTTTCTGAGGTGCAGTTTGGTTGCAGAAAGGATGAAAGTCCCCAGCCTACATTGTATAGGGGTGCAGTAACCTCCGGAGTTGATTATCTGCCTGTAACATGTCCTTTCTCCCTAACAGAAACAAGAGGAGGAGATCACACAGCTGTGCAACGACTTTGAGAGACAAGTGAAAGGTCGGGACGTGCGTGACATCCCTTTGTCGGTGTGCTGGGGAAGGCTCCTCAGTGCTCTGCTGCACTGTAGGGCTCCCTGGAGCAAAACAGAGCCTCCTGCTGAAAGGGGCCGTTTTTTCCCTAAATCTTGCTCCCTTGTGCTCTTGGGCTGTCAAGCTGCATGGCTTGCATCACTCTCCGAGCTGAGCTCCCAGGGCAGCTGGGACAAGGACGGATGCTCGTGGTGTGAGCTTTCGCACCACTCACAGATAGAGGCAGGGCTCTTGTCGCTGCTGCCAGGCTGTATTGCTGAGTGCAGCTGTCTGGCAGGCACTCTTCCAGACGACACTCTGGGGTGGCTGGAGGAGCCCTTGCCGGTGTCAGTCCTCGCTCTAGTGTCCTCCTCATGGGACATTTCAGGTTCTCACAGGCTGACTTGGAGCATTTCCAGTGCCCTGCTTCCAGGATGCTATTTCTGAGCTCTGCTGTCTGTGGCTCTGTACACGGGGGGAGCGACAGTGGTGTGGTAACGACATCCTGTCCCAGAGTGATGCTGCAGGGGCATGTGCTGGGCCAGCACATCATAACAGAGCTGGGAGTGCATGTATGCAGGGTCTCCAGGTGGTTCTCACTGAGCCCCCTGTGTGCTTCTCCAGAGATTGAGGCCAAGTACAACAAGAAGATGCATGTGCTGCGGGACGAGCTTGATTTGCGCAGGAAGACAGAAATCCATGAGGTTGAGGAGAGGAAGAACAGCCAGATCAGCGTGCTGATGAAGAACCATGAGAAGGCCTTCAGTGACATCAAGAACTACTACAATGATGTCACTCTCAATAACTTGGCGCTCATCAACACGCTCAAGGTACTGCCTGCCTGCTCCCCTGGCCCCACTGTCACAGCCTGCTTGGCTTTTGGAGTGTTACCCTTCCACCGGGGGATGGATCCTGTAAGGTTTTCACCCAAATCTGGCCACAGGTGGAGGTGCTGGTACTGCTTCTCTCTTGGGGAGCTCTTGTATGGGGGCAGAATGTGGCTGGCTGGGCCAGCAGTGGGACTGGCAGTGTACTGCTGAGGGGCCAGGCAGTAGCACTCCTGTGTTTCCAAAAACAGGAGCAGATGGAGGAGATGAAGAAGAAGGAGAATCACTTGGAAAAGGAGATGGCAGACATGCTGCTCCAGAACAAGCAACTGACGGAGTGCCTGCAGCGGGCCCAGGAGCAGGTGTCTGAGCTGCAGAAGAAGTTGACCCATTATGAGAAGGACAAGGAGGCTCTGACGGTGAGTCACCTGTCCTACTGAGCCGTTTTCTGTCCTTTTCCAAGCCACCATGGCTGTTTCCTGGAGCGGAGTCGCTCAGCAGTGACCTCTGCCGCTCGGCTTAAAGCTGCTTGGCCAGATTGCCAAGCAAATTCCTCTGAGTCTTTCAACTAAGCTGGCTGTTTACATCTCACGTGGGACTCCCGGGACTCTGGCTCTGGTGAGGAGAGGAGCAGGTAGCCCCTGATGAAGAGAGGGAGGGAGATGGTGCAGGTGCTGCTATGCTTTTTGTCCCCACATCTCTTTGCTGGTCACTGTCTTCTTTTGCTGGAACATATCCCACACACTTCCCAGAGAAGTCTGTGCTCTTTAACTGTCCCTTCCCATCTGCAGAACACAAAAGCCCATCTGAAAGTCACCCAGAAGGAACTGAAAGATCTTCAGTGGGAACATGAAGTGCTGGAACAGAGGTTCAGTAAGGTGAGAGCTACAGGTGGGCCTAGATAACCTCTTACCTTCCCCAAACCCTCTCCTCTTTGCAGAGGGTTGGACGCAGCAACTTAACAGAGGCTGTCCAGGCTGTGCTTAGCCAAGGGCTTTCTGAAGATCTGATCCAGAGTTGAGTATTGGCTGTTGTTTCCAACAAAGCTTCTCACAGCTTTGGCGTCTCCCATGCTCAGCACACAGGCCCAGCCTTGTACTTGGCTAAGCAATAATGCACGCTCTGATGGTCCTCTCCTGGCCTGTGGATGACTGGCTGAAGCACTGGGTCAGGAGCAGAGCCACGTGGAGAGGCTCTCGCTAGAGCAGGGGATTGCTCAGGACAGTCCAATGACAGATTGTCGTGAGAGCCCCATCCCCTGCTAGAGCTTGCTCCCTCGTTCTGTCTGGGTCTGGGGGTCACTCCCTCCACTCGCCATGCAGGGGCTGCTCAGGATGAGTTTATCTTCAAGGAATATTCTGTTGACTGGATTCTGCCAGACTCAGCCTCTCCCTCCCACCTAACCCAGATAAATTTATTGAGGCAGAACAGAGCTCATTTGCAATTCGTAGAAATCCCCAGGAATATGAACACTGATCTGAGGCCTCGTTAACAATCCATCATTAAGGCAGCAACATATTCAGTGCATTCAGAAATAGGCTTTGGAGGAAAGATCCTAATTAGGACACTTATTAACTAGCTGTGAGCCAGGGACTCCTGCCAGTCCCACCAGCTGCCAGGAGAAGAGGAGAGACCCTTGTGTGCTGTGGGCCCCTCTCTTTGAGGTCTACAATAGCACCTCAGATGCAGAGCACAGTGAGGAGCTGCTGCGACCATCCTGACTGGCCTGCTCACAGCTGTCCGCAGGACCCTGCAGCACCATCAGTGTGACAGCACATCATTTGGAAAGGCTTCCCTGAGCAACTCCTAGGCAGAGAGCTTGTAACCCAACGAGCCTGTCACTACTGCCCGGCTTGCAGAGAGGAGACCAGATGTGGTCTGGATCCTTGGGGTTGTGGGCTCCACATGTCACTGCAGCGCTACACGCTCGGAGTGAGGACTGCTGGTCCTGCGCTGGGGGAAGCAGGGCACCTCTCTGCACCACTGCTGGGAGGATGGGGATGGCCGTTTGCTTCCTGCTGGGGCTTGAAGGTGGGAGAGTCTTCACCGACAGCCAAGAGCCCTTTTAGAGGAGAGGTAGCTGGGTAGGCGCAGAGCCCCGAGGGCAAGGGCTTGGGTACAGAGCAGTTAGAGTGTAGGGGATGAAAGGGGAAAGGTTTGAACAGCAGAGGTTGCGTTGGGGCAGGTACTGCTATTTGGGGCAGCTGATAGGGTTTCTGCTGTTACAGGGTGCCCAGTGCCTGGGGAGTGGAGGAGGCAGAAGTGTGGGTGCTGAGGAGGTGCCAGCTGCAGAGGGAAGCTGCACTCCTGTACCTGGGTTCCCTCTGGGGCGCAGGTGCTGTAGGGAATGGCCTGGCTCTCACTGGAGCAAGCAGGACCGAGCTGCTGGACCTGTTTGCTCCCTGCCCTGGGTGGCTGCCGGCAAAGTGGTCCTGAGGGCAGCGTAGATGTGTGTTGTGTCTGGGCGCAGGTGCAGGCGGAGCGAGATGAGCTCTACCAGAAGTTCACCAAAGCCATTAATGAGGTGCAACAGAAGACCGGATTCAAGAACCTCCTCCTGGAGCGCAAGCTAAAAGGACTCTTCAGCATCCTGGAGAAGAGGGAGGTGGAGCTCAACGAGGTCCTCTCAGTCTCCAACCTCGACCCAAGCGCCCTCTCCTTGGTCTCACGCAAGCTGGAGGTACTATTCACTGTCACAGGGCCCTGCAAAAGGTGCACCTCTCTAGCAAGACTGATTTTAGTGGGTGGGAGGTCTGGGCCAGAGACTGGGATAAGACGGACGTCAGAGCGAGTGTGTGAGCATGGCTAGGGCCTGAGGTGCCTGGTTCTGGGCTGTCGGGGCAGAGCCAGGCTGTGAGGTAGGAAATGGGGTCCCCATCCTCCCTGCATGGGGGATATCTGCCTGTAAGATGAGTCTGCAGAACTGGGAGGCTGCGGTGAGCACCTCAGCTCGCTCCCTTGTCGGATGCGCCCTCTGAAAGGCAGGGCTCTGGCTGTCACGTCCCTTGTTCCCAGCACTTCCAGGGCCCAGTCTGCGCCTGGTGCTGCAGGGCACGCTGGCTCTCCCTTGAGAGCAGAGCATGTGAGCGTAGGAGTCTGGCACTGATTTCTCCCTCAGGTGAGGCATGTTTCTAGGAGAATGGCCCCAGGCTGAGCAGTGCTCACCAGGTCCCGATGCAGGTGGCACTCAAACACAGGCTCCATCTCCCCAGTGCTGCTGGGTCAAGTTTTGTAAGGTAGGTAGGCTGCAGTGAGCACTGACCCTGAGTGCTCTGTGCACTTGGGGGAGTCACAGCTGGTGAACCTCACCAGCACTCCTCTCCCGGTCTCGCTGGCTGCAGAAGCAGTGTAGACTGGTTCCCAGAGGCTCAGCAATGTCTGGCACACTAAAAATACTTATGCAGAAAGCCGCTGGCGTGGCGGTGAAGGCTCAGAGTCCCACATTCCCGGAGCCTACAGCAGCAGTAACTGGAGAAGCAGCACTTGCTTCATATCAGCTTGAGACACGAGGGATTTATGTTCCACGCTTAGCTCAGCCACCGACTCTCTGGTGCCCTCCTACTCATCCCACACCGGTGCACCCATTCCAGGTGTCCTCTCTGGTGAAGTGCCAATGAAGCCTGTAGATGTTGTCGTGCCAGGGTGCCTTGGGATAAACAGGCTAGCCAGCCCAAGGCGCTCTGTTCTTAGGACAGGGCAGCGGATGTGTCACCTAGTGGGTGAGCAGCAGGTGCCACAGCAGCAGATTGGAAAACACATTCCTGGGAAGGTGACAAGGCGTCAATCTTGCCCGCAGCTGCTGGGGTCCCTGAATTCTTTTGCTCAGCTGCCCCTAGCTTCTGGCGTCTTCTCAGGAAGGCGCTCTCCCTGTAATTCCCCCGGTGCCGCCACGTCAGGGAGGTGCTGCCGAGAGCAGGTGCTGTTATCTGTCCCCCCCTGCAGCTGGGCGGATGATGTAACACAATGCTGGCACTTTTGGTGCTGTAGGTCTGCAGGGAGGAGCATGGGGTGGAAGATGGGGCCTGCTTGTCTGGAAACCACTGGTCAGTGCCTCTGTGTTCCCAGGACCCTTATTTTTAACCTGCAAGGTCCCAGTCTCGTGACTGCCTGGGGCTGGCTGTCCCTGGCAGCTCTTGCTCAGAGGGGGGCAGGGTGATGGCTGTCTGCCAGGGAGGCAGGCTGTGCCATGAGCTGTGCTATGTGAGCCAGGTCCCGGTGCCAGCCCGGACGCTGCGCAGCAGCTCCTCTGTGAGCTTCAACCTGCTGCGCAGCCCTGGGCCGACTGTGCCCTTGGTGCCGATCCTGACACGCTGTCTTCCTTCGCAGGACGTGCTCGATTCCAAGAACAACACCATCAAGGACCTGCAGTTTGAGCTGGCGCGAGTCTGCAAGGTGAGGGAAGCGGGCTGGGGCACCTTGTCCTGCCAGGTCAGGGCTGGGACCTTTTGTATGCTTACTGTGGCTTGGAGGAGTGAAAACAACACCACCTGCTCCAGGCATTGTAAGGAGGGACGGTAACTTGCAGCAGGTCAGCCAAGCTGCTTCATGCCCATCTTTCTGACAGCCTGGGACCCAGCCCTTCTGATCACCTGGGCTGCAGCTCTCCCAGTTCCTTGTTTCCCCTGCGAAGGAGGGCTTGATCCTCCCACCACCATGCAGGGGGGCTGCAGGGAGCGCACGCTCAGGTAGCGAGGGGGGCAGGATGGCCTGGAGCTGGGCTTTGGGGCGGCAGGCCAGAACTTGGGGCACTTCTCTTCCAGGCACACAATGACCTGCTGCAGACGTTCGAGGCAAAGCTGACAGCCTTTGGCATCCCTCTAGACAGCCTGGGCTTCAAGCCCCTGGAGATCCCTATGCTGGGGCAGACCGTGGGGCAGGGCCCCGCAGGACTCGTTGCTGCGCCCACGTGACACCAGCAATCTCACGTTTGTGCGTTGTCTCCGGTCAGGCCCTCCTGCGAGCGTGGGAGGGCCCTGCACTGCGAGGGGGCCTGCTGTGCCTGTGCTGGGCAGGGAGCAGGGCTGTGCTCTGTCTGTTCAAGCTCTGCACCATTAAACAGACCCCAGCAAGCCTTCTGAAGGGTCTACAGGATTGTCTTTCTCCGCCCTGGGGCCAGGCCTTAGCACAGGAGCGGCCCTCAGCAGCCCGGCGCTCCTGCCTGCGTCAGGGAGATACCAGCCAGAGGTAGCTGGTAGCTGGGTCACTGGCTCTGAGCGAGCGTTGCCAGCCTGACCCGAGGCCGGGGCCTGTGCGCAGCCCGCAGCAGAGCCAGAGGCCACCCAGCATCCAGCCCACCAGGTGCTCAGTCCCAGAGCAGAGCTGGAGCGGGGGCCTGCAGGGGCTCCCTCCCGGCGCGCGGTGCCGCCTGGCCAGGCCAGGAGCACCCCAGGGCAGCTGAGCAGGGCTGTTCGCCTGTGCTGCCGCTTGGGCTCCCCTCAGTTTCCCTCTCCAGAGAAGCTAAGTGTGCACTGGTTCGAGGAAGCGATTTTGAGGCTGACAATGCTGTTTGAAGCCTTTAATGGTGTCAGTCTCCTACGTTCCCCACGGTGCCCTGCGTCCCTCCCTGGAGCTGCAGCTGCTTTGCGGAAGACGTGCCTCGCTCCTTAACTGCCCCGGTATGTTGTATAGGAGTAGGGGCTGATCAGCAGTGGGACATGCAGCTTCTGGGCTGGGTCAACGATGGTGAAGACAACCTAGGGGAGAGCAGGGAGACAGTGTGTAGGATAAAGCACGCACCACAGCCTAAGGCAGCCTCCCTCCCGTGGGGCTGATCTATCTATAGCCAGGCGCCAGGGGACCCTCCGAGCAGAGCGGGCAGAGGAGAAAACGGAGCAGGACCGAGGCGGGCAGCTTCCCCTGTGGCTTCTTCCCTGCCTGCAGGGCCGCGAACGGGGGTTGGCTGCAGGGGGGAGGAACGGTTGCCCCCTGGCATGTCAAGGCACGGGTGCCTTGGCACCTTCCCTCGCACGCGCTCTCCTCCTCAGAGATGCCCCTGAGGCTCTGGAGTGCCGTTGCTCTGGCAGAACCCGCACCCGGCCTTCTGGCAGCCGCCCCGTGCCCAGCTCCACCGGCACCCACAGCTGGGGGCTGAGCAGCACCCTTGTGCGATGTACCTCCACGTAGGGGTAGAAGCTGGTGTGCCCCAGCCCCTGCCAGTACGCCGCAGTCTCAAAGCGCAGTTTGTAGGTGCTGGCCTTGGCTTGCCCCGGAGCCAGGAGGGGCAGGCAGCGCCCGTCATTGTCCGTCACCCTATGGTCGGAAGGAGCCGTCCCTGACACAGCAGCTGGTCTCAGCCCTGAGGGCTAGTCCTGCTGTGGGCAGCCCCCGGGGCGACGGCTGAGCGAGCACCGCTGCCGAGGCAGGATTCGGGCCGCGTGCACTCCGTGGGGCTGGGGAACAGGAGCAGCAGCCCCGGGGGCTGCGGGAGTGGGGTCTGGCCGGGCGCTCCCGCAGCTCCCCCAGGGCTGGCCCAGGCAGGAGCGGCTGCTGCCCGTCTCGCTCTCGTACCTCTCTGTCAGCTCCGTCCACTGCGGCCCTTGCAGCTGGGCCAGGCGCAGGGCAAGGCCTGCTGCGGGCAGCCCCGTGACGGTGTTCAGCACGTGGGTGGTGACGGAGCCGTTCAGCGACTCGGACATGTCTTTGGCCTGAGGCGGAGGAAGAAGAGGGCTGGGACGCGCCCCAGCAGCCCCGTCCGCCCCCCCGGCTTGCGCTGTGCTGCAGAGCGCGGTGCTCAGCCCCGAGGGGGCGGTGGGAGGGGGCTGTGTCTCTGCTACCCGCCGTGGCCCCCCCTTCGCCCCCTGCCCACGGCTGCCCAGCGAGCAGCTTGCGCCTGCCCCATCGGTGGGGGCCGAGGGGAGCCCTGGCCAGCGCCGCAGCCGCACCCACCTCATCCCTGGGTGCCCCCAGGCCCTCTGCGAGGCGGCCGTGGCCGCACTGCCTGCGTGTCCCATCCCTGCGGCCCCCGTGCCCCACGCTGGTGGCTGCCAGGCTTCCCAAGCGGACCCCGCCTGTCCCTGGCACCCCGTAGCCCTGCCGCCACATCCTTCCCACGCCGCAGCGCTCGCTGCTCTCGCCCAGACAGCACCCGGCACCGCCGCGGGCTCCCCGGCCACGTGCCTGGGGCTGGCACCTTCCTGGGCTCCTGCTCAGCCCGCCGTTCCCAGCTCGCGCCCAGCACAGCCTGGCCCTCGTCCCAGGAGCAGACTCCGGCCCTCCCCGCTGGCCGCGGCACCCAGTCCCCGAGGAAGCGGCCCCATCCCAGCTGCCCTGCCGCTTCCGTTCCCAGCCTGCACTGACCCGCGGTGTCACCGTGCGTCACATGCCTGCCGCAGACGCTAACCCGGAGCTGCCGGGCCCTTCCCTCTGGGAGCCCCCGGCTGCTCGGCGGGGCGGGATGCCCGGGGAGCCGGGAGCCGCCTGCCATCCCTGCTGCAGGAGGGGAAGCTGCAGGCTGCTGCCCCCGCTCCCGCTGGCCGGGCAGGGCCGTCTGCTCCCGGAGCGGCAAGGGGCCTCGCTGCCGGCCCAGCTCCGAGCAACGGCGAGCGCGGGAGCCCGGCTGCTCACCTGTCCCCCCCTCTGCCCTGCTCAGCCAGGCGCCCCCAGACAGTGCCGCCATGCAGGACACCATCTCTTGCCCCGGCCACCGGCCACCCTCTCTGCCGCAGAGCTGCCGAGGGTGGGTGCCGCTACCCCGGCGCGGGGCTGCAGCAGGGCCGGGCGCTCCTCCCTGGGCGCAGGGGGTCCCGTGGGAGGTGCGCCCAGAGCACCGTGGCCCCGGGGCCGCCGGACCGTGGCCCGGCGGGCTTGGGGCACTGGGCCGCCAGAGCTGCCAGGCAGCCTCTCTCCCCTCTGTGTGCAAGCGATGCCGCGTCCGTGCCCGGGGAGCTGGGGGGAGCCGCCAGCGGCGCTTCGCCACGGGCAAGCCTTGCTCGTCCGACCCGACCACCTTCCACGAGGGCAGCCGGGCCGCGGGCAAGCACCGGCCGGGCCGGGCTGGAGGAGCCGCGGGCACCTGGGCTGGGTGAGCGCGGCGCCAAGGGGAGAGGAGGCTACCGGGGGCTCTGGAGCAGCCGGCGCCTCGGCAGTGGGACGGCACGGGCGCTTCCGGGCCTCACCTGCACCTTGATGACAGCAGTGGTGGTGGCCTCGAGCCCGTCCCCCTGCATGTCGGCAGCACGGATCTCCAGGGTGTACTCGGGGACCGCCTGCGGAGAAAGGCTGCCTCGCACCCCGCCGCCCCCCCGGGCCCACCGCACCGGGCGAGCCCAGGGGGCCGAGCCCCCCGAGACGGGGCGAACAGACCGTGCCGCGGCCACGGGCTGTCGTGTGCAAGGCGACCCCGGGCCACGTGGCTGGGCGGAAATAGCAAAGGGGACGCGCGCCCCGGGTGCTGCGCCACGGGGACGAGGCTCACCTCCGCCTCCAGCCCCTGCGCGGCCACGGAGATCACCCCAGTGCTCCTGTCGATGGCGAACATGTGGGGCTGGGGCCTGGCCGGCGCCTGGCGCAGGATGGAGTAGGCGACGATGCCGTTGGTGGAGGTCACCGCGTCGTCCGCATCCATGGCCAGCACCTGCATCACGGAGGTGCCTGGGAGCAGACGGAGCGGAGCGTGCCCGTGCCCGAGCCTCACCGCCCCGCCACCTCCCCGCTCCCTGCGCCGCTCACCTGGCGCAGCCCCCTCCAGCACGGAGCCGCGGAAAGCATCCTGGGTGAACACGGGCCGGTTGTCATTCTGGTCCGTCACCGTGATGATGATCTCCATGGGTTCCTCCACGCGCTGCCCGTTGGCCGACACAGCATGGGAGAAGAGCTGCAAGGCGCGTGGTCAGCGCTGCGGCCAGGACCCGGGACCACGTCCCGCCCCGGCACCCGACTCACGATGTATCTGTTGATCTCCTCCCTGTCCAGCGGCTTTGTCACCTCCAGCCACCCCATCTCCCGCTCGATGGTGAAGACACCCACGGGGGGGGGTGTCCGCCCCCTGCCCCGTGATGCTGTAGAAAACCTTGGTCTCCTTGTCCTTGTTGGATTTGATCTGGCGGCGAGACGGAGGGGGCGGTTAGAGGGACCCCAGCGCCCCGGGAGCCGCTGCTCCACGACACCGCTCCGCCGGGAGCAGCCAAGGGCCGCGCGGGGACGAGGCGCCACGTACCTGCGCCAGCTTCTTGGGGAAGGGGCCCCGCTCGTTCTCCATGGCGTTGATGGGCGGGATGACCCAGTCCCTCTTCTGCCTCTGGAGGCCGCGGCCGGGCTCGGGGAAGGTCAGCACGTCCGGCGCCGCGCGCTGCGGGGATGAAGAGCAGCGCTGAGCTCCGCGCTGTGGTTTTGCCCCGGGGCTCTACAGCTCCTGCCCGCTCCGAGCCTCGGGCTCTGCCGCCCGGCACCCCTGCCGCAGCACCCAGCGCCGGCCCCCTCAGGACAGACCCTACCTGCAGGAGGAGGAAGAAGAGGGCGAAGGTGTAGGGCATCATGGCTGTGGCTGTGCTATGTGCTCCTCCGGCTGGCCACTGCTCCCTGCTCCTGGGTGGTAACCTTGACAAAGTCCATTTGGCAAGGCTGGCGCAGGGGGTGGCCCCACCGGCCCCGCAGGGCAGGTTTGTTCCTCGCATGCCGAGGGGAGATGCCCTGGCTCCTCCCGGCACGCGCGCGGGGAGGGACCCCCATCGCCATCATCCATGTTGCTCACCCTGGGGAGGTGCTGGGGCAGGGACCCAGCGCGGAGCCCTGCCCCGAGAGGCAGCTCCAGGCCGGCGGCTGAGCGCCGGGGTCAGATGCGCTGCAGGGGTGCTGAGAGCCCTTGCAGGGGCTGAGGACCCAGCTGGGGTGTCACAGCATGGTGCCAGCCCGGCTGCCCCACCAGCCCCAGCCTGTTCTGCAGGGACACATCTGCAGAGTGCCCATCCGTGTGTGCCCATCTGTGGGGTGCTTCTCTGTGGGTGCCCATCCGTGGGTGCCTGTCTGCAGGGTGCCCCTCTGGGTGCCCATCCGTGGGTGCCTGTCCATAGGGGCACATCTGCAGGGTCCCCATCCATGAGTACCCATCTGTGGGTGCCTGTCTGCAGGGTGCCCCTCTGTGAGGTCCAGTCCATGGGTGCCCGTCCATGGGTGCCTGTCCACAGGGTGCCCACCCCCCCGGGGCACATCTGTGGGTGCTTGTCCGTGAGTGCCCATCTGTGGGGTGCCCATCCATGGGGGCACATCTGTGGGTGCCTGTCTGTGGGTGCCCGTCCGCAGGGGCCATCTGTGGGTGCCTGCCCACATAGTGCCCATCTGTGGGTGCGCGTCCATGGGTGCCTGTCCATGAGGTGCCCATCTGTGGGTGCCTGTCTGCGGGTGCCTGTCCATGGGGTGCCCATCTGTGGGGCGCCCCTGTGTGGGTGCCTGTCCACGGGGTAACGTCTATGGGTACCCATCTGTGGGGTCACGTCCGTGGGTGCCCGTCCATGGGTGCCCATCTGCAGGGTCACGTCCGTGGGTGCCCATCTGTAGGTGCCTGTCCGTGGGGGCACGTCTGTGGGTGCCCATCCATGAGGTCACATCTCTGGGTGCCCGTCCGTGGGTGTCCGTCTGCGGGGGCACATCTGTGGGTGCCTGTCCACGGGGTAACGTCTATGGGTACCCATCTGTGGGGTCACGTCCGTGGGTGCCCATCTGTAGGTGCCTGTCCGCGGGGGCACGTCTGTGGGTGCCCATCCATGGGGTCACGTCCGTGGATGCCCGTCCGTGGGTGTCCGTCTGCGGGGGCACATCTGTGGGTGCCTGTCCACGGGGTAACGTCTATGGGTACCCATCTGTGGGGTCACGTCCGTGGGTGCCCATCTGTAGGTGCCTGTCCACGGGGGCACGTCTGTGGGTGCCCATCAGTGGGTGCCCGTCCATGGGTGTCCGTCTTCGGGGGCACGTCTGTGGGTGCCCATCAGTGGGGTCACATCTCTGGGTGCCCGTCCGCGGGGTCCCGTCCGCGGATGCCCGTCGCGGACGTCGGGGCTCGGCGGGGCCGCGCCGCCGGGGGTGCGGAGCGGGGGCAGCGGCCGCCCCCGCGCTGCCCGACGGCCCCGCTGCCTGCCCGTCGCTGCGCGGAGCCCGGCTGCGGCCGGCGGCCTCTCGGCCCCGGCCGGGGGGCACCGCCGCGCCCCCTCCCCGGCGAGGCTGCGGCCCCGGGGTGCCCGCCGGGTGCTGCGCGGAGGCCCCGGGGGCTCCCGGAGGCGGCGGGGCGGTGCTCGGCGGGGCGGGCCGGGCCGGGGCGGGCCGGGCTGGGCGGCGGGGCGGGCCGGGGCGGTACCTGCCCCGCCGCGGCCTCACCTGGAGCGGCGGCGGCGGCAGCGGGGCCATGCGGGGGGCGCGCAGCGGGCTCGACCCGCTCCTGCTCTTCATCCTCCTCCTCCTCCTCCTGCTGCCGCCGCTGCCGCCGGCGGCGGCCGCTGCCCGCGGGGGCTCCCCGGGGCTCGTCGCGGCGGCGCCCGGCGCCCCCCGAGGTAAGCGCGGCCCGGAGGGGCCGAGACGGCCGGGGGGGGAACCGGCGCCGTGGGGCTGGGGCTGGCCAGGCGGGAGGGCCTGCAGCCCCCCCCCGCCCCCCCCCGGGCCGTGGGGCCGGCCGTGCCTCCCCATGCTGTAGGTCTGGGCGGTGGGGTCAGCTCTTTCCGATCTCTTGTGCCCCCCCGCCTTGTTGGCCTGGCTGAGCCCCCCCGGATTGTGGCCGTGGGGCCAGCCGTGCCCCCCGCCCAGGGCGCTGGCCGTGCCCTGCAGCCAGTCATCCAGCCCAGCCTGCGGTTCGTGGCCCCGCTGGCACCGGGGCCGGTGCCGGCCCATCCCGGCGCTGGTGGTCTCCGGTCCAGCCTGGCGCAGGGCCCTGGGGTGCCCGCCGGGAGCAGCGCGCGGCCCGGAGCTGCCAGGCCGGCAGGCAGTGAGGATGCCCGCGCCGAGCTGCGCCATACCGGCGATGGAGACGGGCGCCCTGGCTGCCCCGGGGCTGCTGCACAGGCAGGAGTGCGGGTGGCACCCGGCTCCGCCGGCAGCAGCAGGGTCCGGCCGGCTGTGAGCGTGCGGATGGCGGGGACTCATTCCTTCTGCCACCGGGCCGCCGGCTCCCGGTGGCCCCGGGGCGCAGCGAGACGTCGTGGGTCCCGTTTACCCGGCAGCCTCCCGCGGGAGCCGGCTGCTGGGGCGCCGCAGCCGGGAGCCAGCGCTCGCCTGATGGCTGCGGAGCTCTAACAGCGCTCGGCGGCCAGCGCTCTCGGCGAGCCGGGGAGCCGTCCAGACCTCAGCCGGCCTCGGGCGTCGAGCGCCGCTGGCTCCGGCGCCTCGGCCCGCCACCCCGAGCCCGCGGGCTGCTCCTGCCGGCGCTGGGAGCAGCGGGAGCGAAGCGCTGGGATGCTCCGTGGGCTCTGCGCGGGCATCCCCCAGGGCAGGTGGGCCGCCGGCCCCGAGGGTCAGGGCTGCAGCACGGCGCAGCGCCCGCCCCGCCGCCCAGCCTGTCGCGGCAGGCTTCCCCGGGGCACCCTGCAGCCGGAGCAGCTCCCCGCGCCAGGCCGGAGAGCGGGGTTCGCCCCGCAGCGGGGCTCGAGCTCCCGCCGCGCCGGCCCGGCGTGCGCGGCTGCCGGAGGCCTTTCCGGCCCGGCGAGCGCCGTCCTTATCGGCGCGATCGCGTCGGCTCTGCCCTCGGGGCCCCGCTGCGGCCGTGGGGCGAGCCCCGCGCGGGGGCCGGGGACCGCCGGCAGCGCTGAGGCCCGGTGCGCCCCGGGGAACGCAGCCTGCCCTCGTCCCTGCCCGGCTTGGCAGCTCCCCGGCAGCCTCCAGGGCTGGCTGATGCCCTGATCCCGCAGCGCGGCAGCCGCCGGCGCGGGGGCAGCGGGGGCGCGGGGCGCGGGCTGCATCCGGCGCCGCGCAGGGGGTGCAGCGGGGCCTCGGCGGGAGCCCGAGGGTGAAAGGCGGACGGTTGGGAGCGGGGCAGGGCCGGGAATTCCCGACATCTGCAAAACAAAGCCGGGCGCTGGGGCTGCGCTGGGGGGGCCGGAGCCCAGCACGGCGCCGCGGGCGCTCAGCGCTGCTCCCGGCCACGGCCATTAGCTCAAACGCGGCCTCCTCCCGTCGGTGGCCGGGCCGGCTCTAATCCGGATCACGAGGGCTCAGCAGGGCTGGCTGGGAGCCGGGAGCGCGTGGGAGCCGCGAGGAGCCGGCCCGAGGCCCCGCGGGGATGCACGCGCTGCAGGCTGGGCGAGCGGGCGGCGCGGGGGTCCCCGGTGCCCCTTCACCGGCAGCTCCCGGGCGCCGCGGACCCGGGCTGAGGCCGTGCCCCGGGCTAACCTGGCTCGCGTTGGCCCCGCGCTTCCCTGCTGCCTCCCGCTCGCCACCCCGGGTGGGTGGCTGGGACGTCCCCGGGTGCCCCCGCGCTGCCCGGCCGGGGTCTGCCCCCCTCCCAGGACCCCGGCATCCGGGGAAGGCCTGGGCTGGGCTAGCAGCCGTGGCAGCCGGCTGGCCTGGCTGGGTGCACCCATCCATCACCCCCCCCCAGCTCTGCGGACCCCACCGTCTTGCAGGGCGCGTGGGAGACCCCCCGGTGCAGCATGAGACGGGGGACCTCGACTCCGGGGTGCTGCTGGACGGGACGGCGGTGGCGAGACGCCCCGCGTGGCTGCCCGGGGCCGGCAGGACGTCTGCCGGGGATGGCGCCGGCCAGCGCATCTCTGTCCTGCTCACCGCGCTGAGCGGGTGCTCCCCGCAGGTAACGCTCCCGGCCCCCGGGGCCCCCACCCCGCGCGGGCGCCCGCGTGCCCTGCACCTCACCGGCCTTCCCCTCTCCGCAGGAGGCTGGCGCGGGACCCCAGGCCGACGTGCCGGCGCTCCCCGGGCCCCGCTCTCCTCTGAGGAGGCAGAAGAGGGACTGGGTGATCCCTCCCATCAAGGTTCCCGAAAATGAGAGGGGCCCGTTCCCCAAAAAGCTGGTTCAGGTATGGAAGGCGTCTGTCTGGGCAGGGGTATTGGGTCTTGGTGGGGATGCATGTGCCCTGGGCAGGGCGAGACATCGACTGTGCCCATCCCCCTTGCATCGGGGCAGGGGGGTCCTGAGCTTTGTGCATGGGTCTGCGCATTGAGGGCACAGTGAGATGCTGGCTGTGCCCATCCCCCTTGCATCCGGGCTGCGTCTCCCCACCCAGATCAAATCCAACCGGGACAGAGAGACAAAGATCTTCTACAGCATCACGGGGCAGGGGGCGGACACCCCTCCCGAGGGCGTCTTCACCATCGAGAAGGAGACGGGCTGGATGAAGGTGACGCAGCCGCTGGACCGGGAGCACATAGACAAGTACCACGTAGGTGGTGGCCGGGGGGACGCTGGGCGCCGCGCTGGCCGGCGCCGCGGGGCCGCTCACCCCTGCGTCCCCGCAGCTCTTCTCCCACGCCGTGTCCGAGAACGGGCAGCCCGTGGAGGAGCCCATGGAGATCATCATCACGGTGACGGACCAGAATGACAACAAGCCCCGGTTCACCCAGGAGGTGTTCAGGGGCTCGGTGCCGGAGGGCGCTTTGCCAGGTAGGCGCCCGACCGCGGCACCCCGGGGACCATCCCCCGGGGGATGTGGGTGCCCGTCCCCGCTGACGCGGGTGCCGCATCCCTCCAGGCACCCCCGTGATGCCCGTGAACGCCACGGACGCCGACGACGCCGTGGAGACCTACAACGGCGTCATCGCCTACTCCATCCTCAGCCAGGAGCCGCGGGAGCCCCACCGCCAGATGTTCACCATCAACAGGGCCACGGGCACCATCGGCGTCATCGCCAGCGGGCTGGACCGCGAGGTGGGCGCCAGGCGCCGGGGGCTTGGGGCACCGCGTGGGCCGCCGCGGGGCTCACGGTGTCTGTCTGCCCGCTCGCAGCGCGTGCGGGAGTACACGCTGACCGTGCAGGCGGCCGACCTGGACGGCGACGGGCTCACCACCACGGCGCTGGCCGTCATCGAGATCACCGACGTCAATGACAACGCGCCTGAGTTTGACCCCAAAACGGTAGCATGGAGCCCCAGGGCTGGAGGGGGACCCTTGTCCCCCCCCCCGGGCTGGGGGACTGGCCTTGTGCATGGCGGGGGGGAGACCAGCCTCGTGCACGGGGGGATGAGGCTCGTGCACGGGGATGGAGGGAGCAATGAGGCTCGTGCACGGGGGGATGAGGCTCGTGCACGGGGATGGGGGGAGCAATGAGGCTCGTGCACGGGGGAGTGAGGCTCGTGCACGGGGATGGAGGGAGCAATGAGGCTCGTGCACGGGGGGATGAGGCTCGTGCACGGGGATGGGGGGAGCAATGAGGCTCGTGCACGGGGGGATGAGGCTCGTGCACGGGCATGGGGGGAGCAATGAGGGTCGTGCGTGGGGGGGGGGGGTGAGGATTGTGCCCGCTGCAGCCGGGGCCCCGGGCCGGGCGGTCGCTGCGGGTGCAGGACGGGCCGGCAGCGGCGCGGGGGGCCCGGGCTCTCAGCACCGCCGGGCCCCGCAGTACGCGGCGGCCGTGCCGGAGAACGAGGCCGGGCGGGAAGTGGCCCGGCTGGCCGTGACGGACCTGGACGAGCCGAACACGCCGGCGTGGCGGGCTGTCTACACCATCGTGGGCGGCGACGAGGGAGGCGCCTTCGCCATCGCCACGGACCCCGCCAGCAACGAGGGCGTCCTCAGCACCGCCAAGGTGCGTGCGGGCGCCCCGCCACCGCCGCCGGCTGGGGCGATGCCGATGGCGATGATGCCCGTCCCCTCTCCCAGGCTCTGGACTACGAGGCCAGGGGGCAGTTCGTGCTGCACGTGGCCGTGGCCAACGCGGCGCCCTTCGCCGTGAAGCTGCCGGCGGCCACGGCCACGGTGGCGGTCGGCGTGGAGGACGTGAACGAGGCGCCCGCCTTCGAGCCGCCGGCGCTGGCGGCCCGCGTGCCGGAGGACGTGCCGCTGGGCCACGCCGTGGCCGCCTACACGGCCCGCGACCCCGACCGCGCGCGGGGCCAGCGCCTCAGGTGAGCGGCGGTGGCGCCGCCGCCGATGCTGGGACCCGGCCCCGTCGCCGGTGTCCGCCACGGCGCCGTCTCGCCGCGCAGGTACCGGCTGGGCAGCGACCCGGCGGGCTGGCTGGCCGTGCACCCGGAGAGCGGGCTCGTCACGGCGCGCGCCCCGCTGGACCGCGAGGCCCCCTTCGCCAGGGACAGCACCTACGCGGCCGTGCTGCTGGCCGAGGACGACGGTGAGGAAGGCCCCGCGCGGCCGCGGCGGGTGCACCCGGCGGCGCCCGGGACCCTCGTGGGCAGCGTGGCTCCTCCCGCAGGCTCGCCGCCGGCCACCGGCACCGGCACCCTGCTCCTCACCCTGCTCGACGTGAACGACCACGGCCCCGAGCCCCGGCCCCGGGACGTCGTCGTCTGCAACCGCAGCCCCCGGCCTCAGGTCCTGGCCATCGTCGACCGGGACCTGCCGCCCAACGCGGCGCCTTTCCGGGCCGAGCTGGCCCACGGCTCGGCCGACAGCTGGGCCGCCGAAGTCAGCGGCGAGGGTGAGGGCGGCCGGGCGGCGTGTGTGTGTCGTCCCCCCCCGCCGCCCCCGCCTGACCGCCTGTCCCGCAGACACGGTGACGCTGCGGCTGACGGCGCCGCTGCAGCAGGCCCTCTACAGCGTCTACCTGCGCCTCTTCGACGGCCGCGGCAGGGAGCAGCTCACCGTGCTGGCCGCCCGGGTCTGCGACTGCGAGGGGCACGCCGAGAGCTGCCCCCGGCCGCCGGCCCCCCCCGCCGCCGCCGCTGCTCCCCTGGTGCTGGCAGCGCTGGGCGCCCTCCTGGCTTTGCTGCGTGAGCGTGGGGCGGCGGGGGGCGGCGGGGGGCGGCGGGGGGCCGGGCGCCCCGTCCTCACCCCGCGCCTCTGCCGCAGTCCTGCTGCTGCTGCTGCTGCTGCTCGGAGGCAGGAGGAGGAGGAGGGCGGCCAAGGAGCCGCCGCTGCTGCCGCCCGAGGACGACACGCGGGACAACGTGTTTTGCTACGGCGAGGAGGGCGGCGGCGAGGAGGACCAGGTGGGTGCGCGGCGTTGGAGGGGTGGGGGGGACGCGGCACGGCCGCCGTCCGCCTTCACCCCCCCCCCCGTCCCGGCCCCGTGCAGGACTATGATCTGAGCCAGCTGCACCGGGGGCTGGATGCCCGCCCCGAGGTCATCCGCAACGACGTGGCCCCCCCACTGATGGCGGCCCCCCAGTACCGGCCCCGGCCCGCCAACCCCGACGAGATTGGCAACTTCATCGACGAGGTGAGTCCCCGCCGCCCGCTCGCCCACCCACCTGCGCGGGCCGCCCCGCCGAGCCCCGGCCCACGCTGCCCCTCTCTGCCCCCAGAACCTGAAGGCGGCCGACACGGACCCCACGGCCCCCCCCTACGACTCGCTGCTGGTGTTCGACTACGAGGGCAGCGGCTCGGAGGCCACCTCGCTCAGCTCCCTCCACTCCTCCGCCTCCGACCGCGACCAGGACTACGACTACCTCCACGACTGGGGCAACCGCTTCAAGAAGCTGGCGGACCTCTACGGCGGCGGCGAGGAGGACGACTAGAGCCCCCCGCCGCCCCCGGGCCAGGCCTTGGGGCCGTGCCCCCCCCCCCCCCGAAGTGCCCTTGGCTTCCTCCTCTCCCTTTCTCCTTTTGTTTTTGACTAGGAAATAAAGCTAGCGCGATGCTAAACGCGGGGTGAGCGGGTTCTGGTGCAACTTTTAAATAAAGGAGGCCCTTTTTTTTTTTTTTTTTGGTTTGTTCTTGGTTTTTAAGTTTCTGCGGGGCTGCGTGGCGGCGCCGTCCCCCCCCTCCCCGCGCTGCTGTTTACCGCCGCGCTGTTTGCTCGTGCTCGGCCGGACTTTGTCCCCTGCTCGCCGGAGGCGCGGGGGAGCCGCCGGCCCCTCCGTCCCCTGGGTACCTCCCGGGGTGCCCTCGGCCCTCCCGGGGCTCCAGGGCGCTCACGGATTTCCTCCAGCATCCATAGGGCACCCACAGCCCCCCCACCCAGCCATGACGCCTACGGGCTTCCCGGGGCACCCACAGCCCTCCCAGGCTCCCCGCGGCCCTCTTGGACCACCAAAAGCAGCCCCAGGGTTTCCGAAGGAGCCCGTGATGCTCCCGGGGACCGTGCAGAGCCCCGGGGACCCCGCGAAGCGCCCGCAGCCTTCCCAGGGCGCCCACGGATTTCGCAGGACACCTGCGAACCATCCCGGGGGTCCTCAGACCCCCCCCCCCACGCACACCCCAGCGGCCCTCGGGGAGCTCTCACAGCCGGCCCAGGGCTCCCGGGGGGGCGGACCGGGGCGGCACCGCCTCCCGACGGGGCCGGCACCTGCGGGGCGGGCCGGGACGGGGCGGGCCGCGACCCACCTGCGGGCTGCAGTGCGCTCCGCTCCGCCGCCGGCTCCGCACCCCCGAGCTCGGCCGCGCCATGGGGCCGCGGCGGGGCTGCCCGGCCCCGCTGTGCCTCTTCCTCCTCCTCCTCCTCCTGCTGCTGCTGCTCCAGGTGAGGGACGGGACGGGACGGACGGGACGGGACGGGACGGGCGGGACGGGCGGGGGCTGACGGCTCTCTCGTGGCAGGCCGGGAGCGGGCTGCGCGGCTCCTGCCAGCCCGGCTTCGCCGCCGGGACCTTCGCCTTCGCCGGGCGGCCGGACGGGGCGGCGGCGGGCAGAGCCCTGGGCCGAGGTAAGGCGCGACGGCGGCGGCGTGGGCGGCCGAGGCGCGCGGGGCGCGTGGGCGGGACGCGCGGGTTCCCACGGCCACGCGGCCGGCTGCCCCGCGCGGCGTCCACGGTCGTGCACGGCTCCGAGGGCGGCCGGGGCCGCGGAGCCGCGACGGTGCGGCCGGACACCCCGCGCGGTGCCCACGGTGGTGCACGGCTCCGCGGTGGCGACGGGGGCAGAGCCGGGGCCGTGTGCCCGGATGCCCTGCGTGGTGCCCACGGTGGTGCACGGCTCCACGGTGGTGACGGGGGCAGAGCCGGGGCCGTGTGCCCGGATGCCCTGCGTGGTGCCCACGGTGGTGCACGGCTCCGAGGGCGATGGGGGCAGAGCCGGGGCCGTGTGCCCGGACACCCCGCGCGGTGCCCACGGTGGTGCACGGCTCCGAGGGCGACCGGGGCCATGGAGGGCAGCCGGGTGCCCGGTGCGGTGCCCACGGCAGTGCACGGCTCCGCGTTGGCAATGGGGGCAGAGCCGGGGCCATGTGCCCGGACACCCTGCATGGTGCCCACAGCGATGCATGGCTCCACGGTGGCGACGGGGGCAGAGCCGGGGCCGTGTGCCCGGATGCCCTGCGCGGTGCCCACGGCGGTGCACGGCTCCACGGTGGCGATGGGGGCAGAGCCGGGGCAGCTCCACCACCGCCACGAAAGCGTTAAGGAGCGGAGGCGCCGGGCGGGCTGCCCTTTCGCCGGGAGCGCCGGGGCGGCGGGCGCTGACTCAGGCACGCAGACCTGTCGGGGCGGGCAGGCCTGGGCGGGGGGCCGCGCCGGGGCACCTGCCGCGTTTCGCGGCCCCCGGAGCCCGCCGGGCCCCTGCTGCGGCGCCCGCGGAGGGGCCGGCGTCGAGGCCGTGCCTCGGCAGGCCGCGCCGACGCGAAATACCTGTCCCGGCAGGGCGGGCGCCCCAGCCGCTGCCTCCACAAACTCTCATTGCGAGCATCCCCGAGTGGCCCCCAAGCCCCCGACGCCCTGCTTCTCCCGGCGCCGGGGTGGCCATGCCGCGCCGAGCGCCGGCTCCCGGCGCTTTCGCCCCGCGCCGCCGTGTGCTCCGGTTTGGCCGGGGCGAAGGCTGGCCCGCCGCGCGGCGGGGCTCCCAAAACCGCCCTCGGCCCCGGCCAAGCCGTCGCCCCTCGCGAATGCCAGGCTCGTTAGCTTTGTGGCTGATCATTAACGAAGGCGCTCGGCTGGCCCGCTCCCCGGAGCCGCGGCCGGCCCCGCTTTCCCGCGCCGGCGCTCCCAGCTTGGCGCTGGGGCCGGGGGCGAGGAGGGAGCGCTGCGGCCGGCTGGCGAGCGGCACCTGGGGTTTTCCGCCCCGCGGCGGGTCCGGATAGGGCCTGGCCGGGGCAGGACGGAGGGACACCTGCGCCGAGCGGGGGCCGCGCCGGACGCGTCCTCGGCTTGCCGCCTCCGCCGGGGCCGAGCGGGGCTGGCGGGAAGCTCCCCACCGAGGGAGAGGCGGTTTCCCCCCGGCGAAAGCTGCCCGGCGCCGCCGGCTGCGTCGTGCCAGGCCGTAGCGCGGCGGCGGTCCCCGGGGAGCCGCGGCCCGGCGCGGGGGCGCTGCTGACTCAGCCCCGGGTGGGTGAAACCTCGAAAGTCTGAAGTCAGGGCGAAACTGGGGGTGACGTCAGCCGGGCGCCGCCGCGGCCGCCCTTGCGCAAGCCCCCCGGCGCGGCTGGCGCCCGGCCGTGCCGCCGGCGGAAGCGGGGCGCGCGTGGCCCTCCGCCGGGCTGAGGGGCGCCGGGGAGCCCCGGCGGGGGTCCCTCGGCCCCCGCGCGTCGGGGAGCGCCGGGCGGGCAGCGCGGCCGGGCCAAGCCGGGTCCCTGGCAGGCGCCTCGGCGATTTTTGGGCTCCCCGGGGGTGGTGGGCGAAGCGTGGGAGCCGGGTGCTGCACCGCCCCCCCCCCCGCCCCCCCTCGCCAGCGCCAGAGCCGCCGCGCCGCCCGGCCGCGGCCCCCTGCCCCGGCGGCGATCCGGCTGGGCTGCGAGGGAGGTTTCTTCCAGCCGGGAGCTGGAAAAACAGGTTGTGCACACGGCCGGGGCGGGAAGGGGGGCCGAGCGGGCGCTGAGCGCTGCGTGCTCGCCGCAGCCAGCTGGTGCAGGGCCAGGTCGTGGGTGCTGAGCACTGAGCACTCACTGCATGCAGCCGCTGTGGGGCTGGGTGCTGAGCACTCACTGCATGCAGCCAGTGCGGGGGTGGGTGCTGAGCACTGAGCACTCACTGCACGCAGCCACTGTGGGGCTGGGTGCTGGATGCTGAGCACTTGCTGCATGCAGCCAGTACAGGGCCAGGTGCTGAGCACTGCACTCGCTGCATACAGCTACTGCAGGGCCAAGTGCTGGGTGCTGAGCACTGTGCAACTCGCTGCATGCAGCCACTGCAGGGCCAGGTGCTGTGTGCTGAGCACTGCACTCACTACATGCAGCCAGTGTGGGGCAAGGTGCTGGGTGCTGAGCACTCACTACATGCAGCCAGTGTGGGGCTGGGTGCTGGGTGCTGAGCACTCACTGCACACAGCCACTGTGGGGCTGGGTGCTGAGCACTCACTGCATGCAGCCAGTGTGGGGGTGGGTGCTGGGTGCTGAGCACTCACTGCATGCAGCCAGTACAGGGCCAGGTGCTGAGCACTGAGCACTCGCTGCACGCAGCCACTGTGGGGCTGGGTGCTGAGCACTTGCTGCATGCAGCCAATGTGGGGGTGGGTGCTGGGTGCTGAGCACTGAGCACTCGCTGCATGCAGCCAGTGTGGGGCTGGGTGCTGAGCACTGAGCACTCGCTGCACGCAGCCACTGTGGGGCTGGGTACTGAGCACTTGCTGCATGCAGCCAATGTGGGGGTGGGTGCTGGGTGCTGAGCACTGAGCACTCGCTGCATGCAGCCAGTGTGGGGCTGGGTGCTGAGCACTGAGCACTCGCTGCACACAGCCACTGTGGGGCTGGGTACTGAGCACTTGCTGCATGCAGCCAATGTGGGGGTGGGTGCTGGGTGCTGAGCACTGAGCACTCGCTGCATGCAGCCAGTGTGGGGCCAGGTGCTGAGCACTGTGTGCTCGCTGCATGCAGCTGCTGTGGGGCCGGGTGCTGAGCGCTGTGCCCTGGCTGCCTGTGAGCTCTGCCCTGCCCCGGGGGGCCGGCGGGAGCCCCGGGAGCTGGGGCACTGCGGCGGGGGCAGCTCGGCCCCGGCCCCCCGGGCGTTGCGGGCGCTTCCCACCTCCGTCCCGCACTGTTGCCGCATTCCTGGGCTGCCGGGCGGCTGACGTAAGCGTGCCGGGGCCGGGCGCTCGGCTCTCCAGCCACCTGCCCCGGGGCCGTGCAGCGCGGCGGCCGGGGCAGCTCGGGCGACGCCGGCCGATCGCCGGCCCAGCACGGCACGTCTCCGCACCGGGAAGCGCTGCTGGGGCGCCAGGGTGCCCGGCGGGGGGGCTGGTCCCCATCCCACTGCCCATCCCACTCCCGCTGTCCCTCTCCTGGTCCCTATCGCCCACCCGGCCCCTCCGTGCGGGGTGACGCACCCATGGGCAGCCCCGGTGACCCCCACGCAGACCCCGGCCGCCAGCACCCGCGGGGCAGCCCTGGCTCCCGCCCTGGCCCTGCCGGCCACCGGGGTGGCTGGGTGCCAGTGCAGGGGCGAGGGACGCTGCTTTGCTTTAATTTGGAAAGGACCCGGAGCACCAACCCCCTCTGCCCGCTGCTGGGGGCATGGCAGCGCTGCGCCATGCACGGTGCTGCGCAGCGGGGACGGGCCGCACCTGGCATCACGCAGAGGGACGTGCTGCGCGGGGTGCTGTGCACGGTGCTGCACCACGGGGATGGGCCGTGCACGGGGATGTGCTGCGTGGGGTGCTGTGCACGGTGCTGCACCACGCGGATGGGCCGTGCACGGGGATGTGCTGCATGGGGTGCTGTGCACGGTGCTGCACCACGCGGATGGGCCGTGCACGGGGATGTGCTGCGCGGGGTGCTGTGCACGGTGCTGCACCACGGGGATGGGCCGTGCACGGGGATGTGCTGCGTGGGGTGCTGTGCACGGTGCTGCACCACAGGGATGGGCCGTGCACGGGGATGTGCTGCGTGCCGTGCTGTGCACGGTGCTGCACCACAGGGATGGGCCATGCATGGGGACGTGCTGTGCAGGGGGGACATGCTGCATGGGGTGCTGTGCACAGTGCTGCACCACGGGGATGGGCCATGCACGGGGACGTGGTGCGCAGGGTGCTGCGCCACGGGGATGTGCTGTGCAGGGGGACGTGCTGCACACAGGCATGTGCCCCGCACAGTGCTGCACAGCAGGGGTGTGCTGCACACAGCTATGTGCCATGAGTGGGGATGTGCCAAAACGGCAGGGCTGCACCCTGCGTGGGGATGTGCCGCAGGGATGCAGCGTGCAGAGCGCCCCGCGCGGGCACGGCCGGGCTGCGCTGTGCTCGGTCCTGCTGCCGCAGGCACGGCAGGGATGCGCCATGCGTGGTGCTGCCCGCCTTGCCCAGGTCCCCGCCGGGCCTGCAGCGCCGTGCACGGCACGTGCCTGCTGCACCCCGCAGCCCAAACCGTGGCCGTGCCGCGGCCGCGCCGTCCCGCAGCCAGCTCCGGCTGCCGTCGCGGGCTCCCTGCGGCACCCGGAGCTCTGCGGTGCGGGCGGGCGAGGAGCTGGCCCACGCGGGGCTCCCTGCCCACCCGCTCTCCCGTCCGCAGCGAGCTTCACGGACTGCGGCGGGCAGCAGCCGGCAATGCTCGTCGCGGATGACACGCGCTTCCAGGTGCGCGCGGACGGCGTCGTCTCGGCAAAACGGCCCCTGCAGCTCCACGGGCAAGAAATCGCCTTCCTCATCCACGCCCGGGACGCGGCGGGCGGGAAGCACTCGGCCCGGGTTACCCTCGGCAGGCGGAGGCGGCCCCAGCAGCCCCCGGTAAAGCGCCCCTCGCGCTGCCCCGTCCCGGGGAAAAGGGCACGGACGCCTCGGCCAGGCGCAGCGGGTGCCTCCGGGCGCTCTGCCCTCCCGCGCGCGCCGCGGCCCCGAGACGAGCTCCTCTCCCCGCAGCGCGCGGCGCCGGACGTGCTGACCTTCCCCGAGCCCGGCCACGGCCTCCGGAGGCGGAAGAGGGACTGGGTCATCCCGCCCATCAACTGCCCGGAGAACGAGCGGGGCCCCTTCCCCAAGAAGCTGGTGCAGGTACGTGGCGCCTCGTCCCCGCGCGGCCGCGCCGGCTCTCCAGGAAGGGCCACGCGAGGCCGGGCTGCCGGGGAAGCCCCTGCTCCCTCCTGGCCGTCCGGCAAGGCTGAGCATGTCTCCGAGGCTCTGGGGACACCTCACCAGCGTTGGTCGTCCCATGCGGAGCGGCGTCTCGGGGCAGGGAGTCCCTCTAACCGCCCCCTCCGCCTCACTGCCAGATCAAATCCAACAAGGACAAGGAGACCAAGGTTTTCTACAGCATCACGGGGCAGGGGGCGGACACCCCCCCCGTGGGTGTCTTCACCATCGAGCGGGAGACGGGGTGGCTGGAGGTGACAAAGCCGCTGGACAGGGAGGAGATCAACAGATACATCGTGAGTCGGGTGCCGGGGCGGGACGTGGTCCCGGGTCCTGGCCGCAGCGCTGACCACGCGCCTTGCAGCTCTTCTCCCATGCTGTGTCGGCCAACGGGCAGCGCGTGGAGGAACCCATGGAGATCATCATCACGGTGACGGACCAGAACGACAACCGGCCCATGTTCACCAAGCAGGTCTTCGTCGGCTACATTGAGGAGGGCGCGAAGCCGGGTGCGTGGGCTGCACGATGGGAGACGTGGGGTCCTGCAGCCCAGCTGGGCAGGACATGTGGAGCTGCGAGCCAGAGCTGAGCAGACACCTGGCAGGGTTTGTCCTGCAAGTGAAACCTCTTCTGCTTGTTCCTGTGCCCAGGTACCTCTGTGATGACAGTGAATGCCACGGATGCGGACGACGCAGTGAACGTGGACAATGGCATCATCAGATACTCCATCCTCAGCCAGGAGCCACCGCACCAGATGTTCACCATCGACCCGGAGAAGGGCATCATCAGTGTCATCGCCACGGGGCTGGACAGGGAGGTGGGTGCCCACACCATGTCCTGCAGGGCTGCGCGGCAGCTCCGTGTGGTGCACCTGGGGAGGCAGTGGGGTTTGCTGCAGGGAGGTGGGGGACACTGGAGCTCTGGGGTGCAGTCTATTTGGGGACACACCATCACTGTGTCACGTCACCATCCCCTGCTTTGGGTGTGTCTGGGGCCCTGAGCCCAGCGGGGGTCTGTGATGAGGATGTTGTAGAGGGACCCCAGCCAGGGGATGTTGGAAAGCATGCCAGCAGGGACAGCCATGGCTGGAGAAGGGTGGAAGAGCAGGCAGGCAAGACTGGCCCAGAGGAAGGTCTGCGGGGATAGACTGCACCCGTTCCTGCCCTGACCATGGTGATTTTGGCTTGCAGAGCACTCCCAACTACACGCTGATCATCCAGGCAGCGGACCAGGAGGGCAAGGGCCTGACCAACACGGCTACGGCCATCATCGAAGTCACCGACGCCAATGACAACCCTCCCATCTTTGACCCCACCGCGGTACCTGTCCCTCCCCCCCCATGCTGGCTCCAATGGGGACTACGGGGCACCTGGCTCCCTGGGCCTCTGTGGTGCAAACCCATCTGCCACAGGCACCCAGGATCATGCAGGTGACCGGGCCTGTCTCCTCTCTTGCAGTACGAGGGGGTGGTGGAGGAGAACAAGGTGGGGGTTGTGGTGGCCCGGCTGAAGGTGAAGGACCTGGACATGCAGGGCTCCCCTGCCTGGCGAGCGGTCTACCACATCAAGAGCGGGGACCAGGACAATGACTTTAGCATCACCACTGATCCTAAAACCAATGACGGCATCCTCAGAACTGCCAAGGTGGGTTATGCCGCCACGTGGCTGCCATGGGACAGATGTCCTCCCCATAGGAGCTGGGGTAACACTGGGGCTTCTCTCCCATCCCACCCAGGGCCTGGATTATGAGATGAAGAAGCGGTACGAGCTCATGGTGACGGTGGAGAACGAAGTCCCCTTGACCGTGTCCCTCCCCACCTCCACAGCCAGCGTCTTGGTGATAGTCACAGACGTGAATGAAGCCCCCATCTTCATGCCCCCTGTCAAGAGGGTGCAGGTGTCAGAGGATTTGCCGGTGGGGCAGGAGGTCACGTCCTACACGGCTCAGGACCCAGACAAGGATCAGAGGCAGAAAATCACGTGAGCGCAGGGACCCCACACGCGCTGGCTAGGGGATGCGTTGTTCCCGGGCGGGGAAAGACAACGCGCCCCGGCACGCGGGGCTGCGGGTCCGACACGGGAGCAGCACGGGTGCCCACGGGCCAGGCTGCTCCTGCTGCGCCATGAGCCCGTCCCGGCTGCCGGAGGGGGGATGGTGGGGTCGAGCCCCCCTCGCTCACCCCACGCTCGCCCCAGGTACCGGATGGGCAGTGACCCCGCGGGGTGGCTGGCCATCGACCCCGAGAACGGCATCATCACCGCCACCCAGGCCCTGGACCGGGAGTCAGCGTACGCCCTGAACAGCACCTACAAGGCCATCGTGCTGGCCGTGGACAGCGGTAAGGGGCGCACTATCCGTCGCAGAGCAGGGCACGTCCCACTGGGCGCAGGGGCTCCCGGACGCCCCCGGGGCCGGTGTCCTGCCTGGGCACCCCACTGAACCCTGCGCTTTGCAGGGGCGCCGGACGCCACTGGCACGGGGACGCTGCTCCTCGTCCTGCAGGACGTGAACGACAACGGGCCCATGCCGGAGCCCCGCTTCTTCGACATCTGCAACCGGCAGCCCGAGGAGCAGACGCTGACCATCGTGGATAAGGACCTGCCCCCCAACACCTACCCCTTCCAGGCGGCACTGGAGTACGGCTCTGGCACCAACTGGACCGTGAAGGTGACCGGCCAAGGTAAGGGTCGCGGGGATGCACCAAGTAAGAGCGGGGTTCCAGCTGGAAGAGCAGGCGCCAGACAGGGGCATCCCAGGGAGCCCAGCGTCGAGGGTGTCCCCGGCCCCAGGACCCCAGACCTGGCTCTCAGCTCTGTCTCTCCTGCCTCAGACACGCTGGTCCTCAACCTGGTGAAGGAGCTGGAGCCGGGGGAGTACAACATCTTTCTGAAGCTGACGGACAGCCAGGGCAAGGCGCAGGTGACCTCAGTCAAAGCCCAGGTGTGCGAGTGCAAGGGGATGGCCAAGAACTGCGAGCGGCGGGCACGCGTCGTCGGCGGGCTGGGCGTCCCCGCCATCCTGGGCATCCTGGGGGGCATCCTGGCATTGCTGAGTGAGTATGGGACGGGCTGGGGGGACGGGGACAGAGCCGGGGACAGGGCCGCCCTGACGCCACTGCCCCGCTCCCCGCAGTCCTGCTGCTGCTGCTGCTGCTCTTCGCCAGGAGGAGGAAGGTGGTGAAGGAGCCGCTGCTGCCGCCCGAGGACGACATGCGGGACAACGTGTACCACTATGACGAGGAGGGTGGTGGCGAGGAGGACCAGGTGGGTCAGGCGTGTTGCGGGCTGCGCTCCGTTGCTCTCTTCGCCGTGGCCACGATGGGGATTCGGGGTGTGTGAGGTCCTCGTGGACCTGCCGGCCTCAGCGATGCCCCCAGCCTCCCCTGCCTGAGGAGGGTCCCGCTGGCGGCCCGCCGTCCCCTCACGTCCCATCCCGGCCTGTCCCCGTGCAGGACTATGATCTGAGCCAGCTGCACCGGGGGCTGGATGCCCGCCCCGAGGTCATCCGCAATGACGTGGCCCCCCCACTGATGGCGGCCCCCCAGTACCGGCCCCGGCCCGCCAACCCCGACGAGATTGGCAACTTCATCGACGAGGTGAGTCCCCGCCGCCCGCTCGCCCACCCACCTGCGCGGGCCGCCCCGCCGAGCCCCGGCCCACGCTGCCCCTCTCTGCCCCCAGAACCTGAAGGCGGCCGACACGGACCCCACGGCCCCCCCCTACGACTCGCTGCTGGTGTTCGACTACGAGGGCAGCGGCTCGGAGGCCACCTCGCTCAGCTCCCTCCACTCCTCCGCCTCCGACCGCGACCAGGACTACGACTACCTCCACGACTGGGGCAACCGCTTCAAGAAGCTGGCGGACCTCTACGGCGGCGGCGAGGAGGACGACTAGAGCCCCCCGCCGCCCCCGGGCCGGGCCACAGCCGCAGCTCACGTCATTTCAGCCCCTCGGACTCAGGCTGGCGCGCCTGCCCTGCCCCGGCTGCGGGGTGGGCGGCCGAAATTCCCTCGGACACCCCTCGGACTTGTCGTCTGCGTCCCCTTCCTTCAGCGCAGGGAAAGCTCAGGGTGGCGGGTTAGCAGGGCTGGAGGGGGACCTGGCTGCTTCCAGGCGCTGCCTCCCGTCACAGTGGTCCCCGTGGTGGCCCAGGGTCTCCAGCAGCACCGGTTGGGGGATGCGCTTGACCTCACTGGGCCAACACAAAATCACGGTTGCGCCAGGCTTTGCTTTGGGACCTGCCCTGACACCAGCCCGGCGTCTTCCCGGCTTGGACATAGAAGACGCAGCTTCACCCCACACGTTCACGCGCAGAAACTTGTTCTCCACGTCATTTTACGCATTTCCCTCGCACCGCAGCGGTCGGCCCATGGGCTGCCCCAGCCCTCCTGCCCCGTGGGGCTCCCAGCCCCCATTTCAGGTCCCGAAATTGCCGCCGCGCTGGCGACCTGCCATGCTCGGCCCACCGGAGCGAGCGCCAGGGAAATGTGAAGGTCTCCGTGCAGCTGGACGCTGTGCCTTTGTGTGAAACTGCTCGTGCGTGTGCCCCAGCGGGGAGAGGTGATTCGTAATATACAGCCTAATGATGTGCCATTCTCGTTAACGGGATGCATGATAGAGAATTATATTTGATATGGGAGTTACAGGCAGATTTCTATTTTTCTGTATACCAGATTACGATATTATTTCCTTCTGTGTCGTGGAATGTAATTGTTGTGCGGCTGATGAAAGGCGCTTTCCAAAATCCAAGGGCTTTACTTCAATTCTAAACTGTGTGTTTAGCTGTCATCATATTTTGTACTTTTTATTATGGGAAAAGGGTTTGATGCAGATTAGGAGACCAGCAATGGTCTAGTGTTAATTTGATCATCTGTTTTTATATAAAATTGAAAGAATAAATTGTTTTAAGAAAACCAAAAGCCCTTTTCTTTGCGTGCGTAGCTCTGCTAGTTTCACCACCTGTGTCCATCCTCTGGCCTGCAGAGAGGGATTCCTCAGAATGGTTTCAGCCACAGCAGCCGTTGAAGTGCAGAAGCCAAATGCTTTTCTGCAGCCCCTGGTCTTTATATTGATCCTGCTCCAATGCTTCCTGCACACCGTGCCCTGCAAGATGAGCAGAAAAGGGCCCAGCCAGCCCAGCGCTGATGCTAAGCAGGTGGGTGGAAGGGCAACAGAGCAATGGCCAGAGCGCACACGCTCTCATCACCAGGGAGCGCGAGGAGACCTGGGAGTCCTGGCAGACAACAAGTTGACCATGAGCCAGCATTGTGTCCTTGTGGCCAAGAAGGCCAATGGGATCCTGGGGTGTATGCATTAGGAAGAGTGTTGCCAGCAGGTCGGGGGAGGTGATCCTGCCCCTCTACTCAGCCCTGGGGAGGCCACATCTGGAGTACTGTGTCCAATTCCGGGCTCCCCAGTACAAGAGAGACATGGCACTACTGGAGAGAGTCCAGTGGAGGGCTACACAGATGATGAGGGGACTGGAGCATCTCTCCTATGAGGAAAGGCTGAGGGAGCTGGGCCTGTTCAGCCTGGAGAAGAGAAGACTGAGGGGGGATCTGATCAATGTGTAGAAGTACCTGAAGAGAGGGTGTCAAGAGGACGGGGCCAGACTCTTCTCCGTGGTGCCCAGCGATAGGACGAGAGGCAATGGGCACAAACTGAAACACAGGAAGTTCCATCTGAATATGAGGAGAAGCTTCTTGACTGTGAGGGTGACTGAGCACTGGAACAGGTTGTCCAGAGAGGTTGTGGAGTCTCTGTCTCTGGAGATATTCAAAAGCTGCCTGGACATGACCCCATGCAACATATTCTAGGTGACGCTGCTTGAGCAGGGGCGGTGGACTAGATGGTCTCCAGAGGTCCCTTCCAACCTCGGCCGTTCTGTGATTCTGAGAGACCTGGATGGAGCAAATAGCTGGGGCATGGTTTTAGCTTGCTCCCGAGGCCTTTCAGGCGAGCCCATGAGAACAGGGCTTGCAGTGTGGTGTCTTATCATGGTGGCTGCGCCCTGTGTGCTCAGTGACTGGCACCATGCCCTGCCCCGCTGACCCACACAGGGGAAGCAGCAGCAGGCAAGGCTGTGAGTAAGAGACAGCTCACCGATGTTTGCCCAACCCCAGTAACCGCGCTGACCTCCCTTTAGCAGCCCTGCCTTGTAAGGAAATGCAAACCCCAAATAATACGGCCCACAGTGTCTGCGTGCTTTTTGACATGCAGCAGCCTAGGAGGTAGGCCAAAGGTTTGTAAACATCCCGGTGACAGCGCTAGACACGCGAGCTGCTAATTTACATGCTTTGCAATTCCCACATCATCTGTTCATCCCCAAGTTAGTGTCTGGCCATGGCACGAGCAGCAGGCTGTAACTCCCCAGCTTGCACGCCTCCCCCATGTGCTGACTGCGACACTGCTAGGTGTTGGGGCTGTCCTTTCACTGACGCAACTGCTGGCTTCTCCTTTCCCAAAGTCGCTGATTTTTGCTGGATACAAGCCGGAGCCTCACGGCTGGACGAACCTTGCTGTGGAAGAGCCCCGTGTCCCGGGTGGCTGTGTCTCCCCAGGCGTCGCAGCCCGAGCTGCTGCCACCCGCCGCTGAGATTTGGTAGCAACCGCTCCAGTCAGTGCGGGCGGGTTATTCCTTGCCGTCTGCAGGAAGAAATGCTGGTAGGGCTTTTTCCTGAAAGACCTGACTTGTTGGCACGGTTGATGCTGTTGACACCTGGACCAGTGGCATTAGGGACACCCCGCCAGGGCAAGCCTGTCCTTTAGCCACCCCGACGGGTAGGCCGGGCCTGGCGAGGCTGCTCGGGGATGGCCATGGCCCAGGCGCACCCGGCTGCGGGAAAGGCAAACCCCAAACCCGTGGTGGGCGAGAGGCTGCTGCCAGCAGTGGGGCAGGAGGCCCCTGTGCCGGCCGGATGGATGGAGGCCGGGGGCGGCCTGCCCTCACACGGAGGCAGAGGGTGGCACGCACAGCTCGCCTGAGCCCCATCCCCGGTAGTCTCTGAGAGCGCCCCAGGCCGTGGGAAGGAGCAGTGAGTGAGCAGCCATGGCCCCGGAGGGTGCGGGGCAGCCACTCAGGCCGCGGCCCAAGATGGCGCCGCACGTCCCCTCAAGGCGCCAGGGGCGGGCCCGACCCTCCCAAGATGGCGGAGGGCTCGGCGGAGCTCCTCCCCTCTCCACGGACCCCCAAGATGGCGGCGAGCTCGGCCGCCCTCCTTCTGTGGGCGGCAGCCTCCTAAGATGGCGGCGACACGGCCACGCCCCTCCCCGGGGAAGTGCCCCTCTCAAGATGGCGGCGACGCGGCCACACTCCCTCCCTGGTCGGTGCCCCTCCCAAGATGGCGGCGCCTCTCCAAGATGGCGGCGGGGCGGCCTGGCTCCTCCCCGCGGCCGCCCGCCCTCCCTCCCTCCCTCGCCTGCCCAAGATGGCGCAGCGCGGCGACATGGCGGCGGGCGTGGAGGTGGAGCAGGTAGTGGAGGCGCTGGAGCTGCTGCTGCGGCAGCCCGCGGGGGCCGCTGAGCGGGGCGACGACAACGCCGAGGAGTGGACGCTGGAGACGCTGCGGAGCAACGTGGCGGCGCTGGAGGAGCGGCTGCGGCGGGAGCCCGGCTGGGAGGCGCTGCGCGGCCTGCGCGCCGCCGTGCTGGCCGCGGCACCGGGGCTGGGCGCCGCCGAGCCCGCCGCCGAGCCGCGCTGGGCCGCCGCCGCCGCCGCGCTGGCGCTGCTGCTGTGCCTGCAGGAGCGGCTGGCGCAGCCGCCCGCCGCCGCCCGCCGGCCCGGGGCCGCGCCGCCGCCCGCCGCCGACACGCTGAGCGCGGCGCAGGCGCGGGCGGTGCGGCGGGCGCTGCGGGCCGCCGTGGTGCTGGCGCTGGGGCCGGGGCCGCCCGCCGTCCCTCCTCCCGCCGCCGCCGCCCGCCGCGGCCCGCGCCTCCTGGCCGCCGCCGCCGCCCTGGCCCGCCTGAGCCGCCACCCGACGCTGGGCGCCCCGCTGCTCGCCCGCCACCTCGGCCCGCTGCTCGCCGCCCTCTGCCTGCTGGGCCACGGCCCCGCCGAGCCCACCCAGGTCCGCGCCCCGCCGTTGGCCCCCCGCCCGGCCCGCGCCCAGCTCCGCCGCCCGCCTTGGCCGAGCCCCTCCGAAGGCCGCCGCGTGCTGGCAGCCGGGACGGGCCTTTCGCCCACAACACCAGCCGGGGACGTCCTCCCGCGGCGCCCCGGCACGGGCCGCGTCCTGCCCGCTCCGAAGCAGCTGGCTCCGGCCTGGCCGCTCGCTGAGAGCGGCTGTTCGAGCCGGGAAGCGCTGCTTCGCCTAGAGGTTGAGCTGGTGAGGTGCCGGGGGACGCCGGCACCCTGCCACGACGGCGAGTGCCTGGCCGTGGTGCCCCTTGCCCACGGGAGGTCCTGGCAAGCATCTGGCCATGGTGCCCCTTCCCCACAGGAGATCCTGGCGAGTAACTGGCCACAGTGCCCCTTGCCCACAGAAGGTCCCAGCAGATGCCCGGCTGTGGTGCCCCTTGCCCACAGGAGGTCCTGGCGAGCGCCCAGCCATGGTGTCCTTTGCCCACAGCGGGTCCCGGTGAGCGCCTGTGGTGCCCTTTCTGCACAGGAGGTCCCGGCGAGTGTGCCCAGCCGCAGTGTCCCTTCCCCATAGGAGGTCCTGGCGAGTGCCCGGCCGTGGTGCCCCTTCCCCGCAGGAGGTCCTGGCGAGTGCCCAGCCGTGGTGCCCCTTCCCTGTAGGAGGTCCTGGCGAGTGCCTGGCCATGGTGTCCTTTCCGCACAGGAGGTCCCAGCAAGCACCTAGCCACAGTGCCCCTTCCCCATAGGAGGTCCCGGCAAGTGCCCAGCCATGGTGCCCCTTCCCCACAGGAGGTCCCGATGAGCGCCTGGCCGTGGTGCCCCTTCCCCACAGGAGGTCCCGGCAAGATCCCGGCCGCGGCGCTGATTCCCTGGGGCAGTGCCCGCTTGACGACCTTGAGGTTTCTCTATTTCAGGGCGTTTCGGAAGAGGAGCGAGCCCAGTGCAGGGAGACCTTGCAGCAAGTCCTGGATCGTGTCTACCAGCCCCTGGCCGTGCGGGAGCTGCTCGTCCTCCAGGGCGGACCAAAGCAGGTACCCAGGCTGCAGGGGGTCCCGGAGCCGGGGCGAGAGCGCTGGCTGCTGAGCTGCCCTGCTCCTTTCTGCACTTCGGAGGGACAGCGGTGAAGCACGATGTGCTGGGTTAAACTGGAGACAGCTAGGTGAGCCAGAAGCAGAAGGACATCCAGGATCTATTTAGATGCTTTTTCATCCAAAATACGTTGTGTTATTGGCACTCAGAATGTGAAATAAGAGTTAATTTGTTCTGGTAAAATAGAGCGGGCAGCTGGGAGGGTGCTCTAAGCGTGTCCTTGCTGTCAGGTGCCACCAGGTGATGGTGGTGTCTCAGCTCGGGTGAATCTGACAGTCTTATCATTGCACAGTTTGCATGCAGGCCACACTGCACCATCCTGCGGATGGATTTGCTACTGTCCTGGAAATTTTCTTATAGCGTAAAGCTAGTTTGGTGCAGTACAGCTTGCTCTCTGGATGACACATGCAAACCTGGTAAACCCGTTGGGCGTGCGTTGGTCGCTCCTCAGCAACAGAAGGCCAGTGTGTTGTCGCTTCGCACTGCCACCGTAAAGGCAGGCAGTGGCGCTCACTGAGTGCTTCCTCTGCTCCCCCTGGAGCTCTAGGATAAAAGCAACATGAAAGAGCAGCGTGCTGGAGAGCTCTAGGGGTCAAACCTCATCAGCTGAGGCAGCTGGATGCTTCTCATTGCTTCTGAGTATGCTGAGAGGCCAGTGGCCTTGCACCTGCCGTGCTTTAGTCCCCAAACCTTTTCTTGAAAAAGCACACGCTTTGGTTCTTTCATGCAAAAGCCTGGACACTAGGCAAAAGCAGAGTTGATATTCTCCTTCCCAGTAAAGAAACGTTAGTTTGCCTTGTTCCTCTGGACGTCTGGCAAACACATCTGTTCAAACCGTTCACTTTGTAAGTTTGCAGCCTCTGAACGGCTCTGCCGTTTGTACCTGTCCCAAACACGTTTCTTTGCTTGACCACGTAGCCTCCTCAGCACAGCACTGTCCAGTGGTCACAGCAGTCACAAGCGCTCTTCTCTTATGTGCATTGAATCTGACTCGTCCCATGCCCGCTGCTGTGCATCGTTTCGGTAATGAGACAGTCAGACTTGATGCATGACCCTGAGATTTTAATTAAAGGGAGAAAGCTCTGCGTGAGAGGATGCTCCTGGGAAGGTTAGTCCCTCTCATTAAGCCCTAATTTGTGCCCCTAGACGATGAAGTGATTTATTTAAAATATTTTCCCTGTCCTGTGCCATCTCAAGTCCTCCAGGGCAGAGAGTGCTTTATTTGGCCTGTTAGTGCAGGTTGGGCAGGAGTGCGTGCTGGGGGAATATGCTACTTAGCCTGCTCCTTTGTTTCCTTTCAGAGGTCCGCCTCTCCTGGGGAAGGCACAAAGCCGGCCCTCGCCCAGGCTCCAGCGTGGCTGCGGCGCCTCTGCGGTCAGCTGCTGTCAGAAAGGCTGCTGAGACCCAACGGGGTCCAGGCGGTGGTTCGGGGCATCATGGAGGGGACAGGCGGTGAGTAGGGTGCTCTGATGCTGCTGTTGGTTTCCGAGATCACTGGTGAAAAGAGACTCTGGGTCTAAGATGTTTTGCCCCATGAGAAGCCCAGAAAAGGTAGCACCATTAGAATACCAAAGCAGGAAATCGCTTTTATTAGGCTAATAAACTAACTTCTATAAACATTTGCATTGAGTTTGCCTCTCTGTGATGAAAGGGTGTTGAACCCTGAACTGTGAACGCCTTTGGCTCAAGGTATGCAGTCATTTCTGAGGTCCTCACTAAAAGCTTCCTAACTCATTTTCCTTGTTTACATTTTCCTGGGGCAAAACCTCCTGTGTGTACAAAGCAGAGCTTGTTGTGAGAAGCTGCATTCCTGCCCCTTTCGATAGCACTGGTTTCAGTGGGAGCAGTGCTCCGTGTTACACTGCTATCTACAGGTGGAATGAGACTCTGCTGTCTGTTTCCTGCCAGTTAGGCAAAGTGTTTCTTTCTAAAAGCTGCAATTCCTGAGTCCCACAGCTGTCAGTGCCAAAGCCTCTTCCAGCCAATACCGATCTGAAGACACCATCCAAACACTACCTCCCTCCTTGTTTTGGCTCTTACACCTATTTATGGAAGTTGGTTTCCAGTATCAAAGGCCTTGGACGATCTTTTTTTCCCCTTCCCTCACTAGGCATAGGTGTCTCCTGAAAGATGCTCAGTTTAAAGAGATTAATAAAAGCCAGAAAGCCAGTTCTTGGCCAGAAACATCTGGCTTCAGCCAAAAATGGCTGCTGTTTGCTGCCAGTCTGAGCTGATCTTGGCTTTCTGCTGGTGTAGCAGGTGGCGCTGGTGCTGAAGCAGCAGCTGTGGACTGGAGAAAATGTGATGCTGTTGCAAAGATCCTGGCTGCCTGCCCTCAGCAGTGTCTTTCCCTCGAGGATTACTACAAGCGTGTATGCCCCCAGGTAGGCCCTTCTCTTCTCCCTCCCTGCAGCGCCTTGGCTGTGGCCGTGAGATCAGAATCGAGAGCACCTTCGCAGTATATGCAGCTCCCAGGTCGGAGCGTGTCCATATCGCGTTTAGTTTCTGTTCAGATAAGGCCTATCTCGAGCCTGGCTGCTCCGATATGGAGAAGTGCTTGGTGCTCTGTCAGTGGAATGTGTTTCCGTCCCATCTTGAATTGTCCATATTTGACTGAAATACTGAACGGTGCTGCCTCATCACATGAACTATCCAGCACTGCCCTTCAAGGAACTTTATGCCACGGAGTTCTTGCTTCCAGCCTTTGGCTATGGAAGTTGTGCAGGCTCTTAGTTTGAGCCCAGAAATGCATCTTTTGTTAACGTGCGCACAGGGAGGAGACCTACCTCTTCCCAATGTAGAATGTCATGCTAAATGCCCAGCAAAGCAGCGCTGAGGCGGCTTTGCAGTCTCTGCTGCTGTTTGCAAGGAGTTGGCCTGTCCCTCTCCTCCGGGGTTGCTAAAGTGGACTTTGCTTCCAGATTCTGGACTTGCTGCACATCCAGGACAAACTGACAGCGCGCCAGTTCCAGAGAGTTGCCACCACTACACTTCTCACTATGGCGAAAGGGCACCCTCAGCTGGCAGAGAAATACCTGCTTCAACCCATGTTGGCGCCACTTCTCCGATGCGCTGATACTGCAGGTAACAGCTGGTCTTTGCTGGGTCTGTAGAGAAAGAAGGGTCTGATTTCTCTTTCCATTGATCTGCATCCTTCCATTAGAGTTTCTTCACGGACTGGTGACTTGGCTACTGCGTGTGCAATTCCAAACTTGTCGTTTCTGGACATGTCTATGTGGCTGGATGCACCGTATTTTCTAGTACTTGAGTCAAGCTCTCTTGTAGTTTAAGAGTCAAGTAGTAGGGCTTCTGTCCTTCTCTTTGGGAAACTCTCCCACAGTCCAATGGTCCTTTTTTGGGCTACTGGATGGAAGCCATCTGTTCCTCACACTAAGCCGCTTTCCAAGCAATAATCCATTGAAAACTTGTGATATGCTTTGACTTACTTGTAACCTTGCAGAGTTTATAGCACCACAGTGTTATTTAGCAGAGGTACTGAGGGCTTCTTGGTTCCCGTGCTGCCCTGATGGAGGGGAAACTATCAAACTGCTTTTTGGTGCCACTGATTTGAGCCTGGTGAAGTTGTCCTGCTGGAGACTCCTCAGCATGTAGAAGTGCTGAGACGACTGCTCTTTGTTTTCAGAGATAGCAGTGGAAGATTTATCAGCAGGGACTGTGCTGGTGAAAGAGGCAGAGCTCAGCAGCTGCGTGGAAGATGTGTTCAAGGTACAGTGTCTGATTTGGGTCTGAGGGTAGGTGAGGGAGCTACTCTAGGAAAAAGATGGTTTGAGACTTTCTGATCCATTCAATGTGTGTTTTAGACCATGACAAAACAGTGTGTCTCATGCAGTTGTGGTGGTGAAAGGAGGCCTAGAGTTGCACAGAATAGCCTTGTATGAAGTACTGCAGCGGGGGCATTGCAGCTTTATGGTGGATTCCTGAGGCATTACCTTCATCCCTTCAAGTATTCTTACCCAGAAACGTTCTGCGAGATGGCACTGAGCTTTTACTTGTTTTTTTTTTTTTTTCCCTGCTGTCTTTCTGGTGCATCACTGAAGGTAAGAAAAGAAGAGTTTGAGCAGCAGTCTAATACTGAGGAGTCTCCATGGTGCTGTCATAGCCTCTTCCTCCATTAGCTGCAGCAGGACTTTGTACGTTGCTGAGTTGCGTAGCTTTCCACAGGGTAGTTGTGTCTGGTGGAGCTGCCAGAAAAGCTTCAGGACTCAGGCCTTGATCATAGCTCAGGTAACCTCAGAGCAGGCAGCGCGGCATGCAGCAGACAGGGCGTTCTAGGCAGGAGTACCGCTGGCCTCGTGCGTCGCCTTGGGCAGCCAGTCCCCGTCTGAAATGAGCTGCTCACCCACCAGCATCAGAGAGCTGCAGCGCTCAGCGAAAAGAATACTTCTGATCACAGGGAGCCTTATGTAAGTGCTAAGATTCTGCAGAATACCTCAGTTTTCCTCCCAGACTGTCGCTGACTCACCCTCCTCTTAGTGCCTCCGTGTCTCAGTTTCCTTACCTTATAGCGTGGATAGTAGGGCTGGTACTGAGCCCCGCATTGCCTGTGCGGGGTGGAAGCAGCGCTGCCTTCCCGCTGCTGCTCTCCGTGCCTCCCTGAGGTCTGCAGAGGGCAGTCTGAGCCAGAGCGCTGGAGCAACCCTGGAGCTGGAAGCTTTTCTGCAGTTGCCATAGCGTTAACCCCTGGCAGGCAGAGGGAGAGCAGGCAGCTCTCGTGTGGGGTCAAAATGCTTCCAAATGAGTGACCTGGGAAAGGAGGCGCTCAGGAGGTCTCACCAATGACAGGCCATGCAGGACCGCTCAGCCCTGCAACGTGAGCGGGTTGGCAGGGTCCCCTTGGCACAGCACTCGCAGCCGCTGATTAATGCAGCTAGTCAGCAGCGAGGCAGTCACAGCGGGGGCTGGAGAAGCGAGCGGGTTCAGCGTGCCTCTGAGCGTGCTGAGCTGCCGCTGGCGTGAAAAGGAGAGTGAAGGTGAGCTTAGAGGGCATCGCAGAGGAGGAGCGGTGGCGGAGCAGGTGCGATCGCCCAGCCCAGCAGCGCTGGCTGCGGGGCAGGGCGCTGCGTAGCGGGGGTGCTGCGTTGGGGGCAGAACGGCCGCTGGACCAGGCCGAGGAGATGTCTGCTAGCGTGTTATCTCTGCGCTGTTTCCAGAGCGCAGCAGACGGCAATTATCCTGTTGGCTCAGGACTGCTGTTTTGAAGCGGAGGAGAGCACATGGGGCGCAAGGGAAAAGAAGGGTGGTCAGTGGCTCAGCCTCGAGGGAGACCCGCTTAGTCACTTGGACGCCTGAGGTTAGGTCCCAGAAACGGGGAAGACACTGCGGTGGGAGGAAGGAAAGCGGTGTGGGGGCCATGTACGTACATAAGTGCCTCAGGTAGGGTCAACCAGAAGAAGCAAACGTGGGCTCTCTGCTTCAGCACGATTTCGAGATCGCTGCTTCATTGGGCCCTCTGCACTCGCTGAGCCCCTGGGTCAGCGTGGTTGCAGGGAAGCGGTCAACGTTGCTCAGCCTGCTTCACTAATCTACGCGCTCTCTTCAAGATAGCTTTCAGATACCTGAGCCCACCCCTTCGCTCTGAGCCGCGAGACGCTGTAGGCAAGGTTGTACGCTCATAAAGTGTGGGACCAGAATTGTTACTGTCTCATGTCTATAAAGATCTGTGTTGCCTGCCTGAAATTATGTGCTAGAGTTGGGAACAATGCTGTGGGGCTCCTCAGCCTGCCGTGCGAGAGGCCGGGCACGATCCCTTAGTCTAGCAGAACGGCTCTGCCGGAGGAGTTCCAGACTCTCTGAAGAGATTAACTTTGGACGTTATGTAAAGCTTATTTCAATTGCTGAGAGCAGTTTCTGCGTCCCCATGTCATTCTTCCCAGAGGACCCTTCGCCCAGGAGCAGCTCTGCAAGCCCTGCTTTGTCCCATCACCACTTCTTTGCCTTTCCGCAGGCAGCAGCAGTGCAGCCTTTCTGCATTTCTTCCAGTTGCAGGCAGTTGCATGTCAAATCTCAGGAAAAATTTCCCCTCATCTCTGCCCCCAGGAGTCCATTTTCTCCTGGTGGTATCTGTCAGATGGCTAACTTGGAGCTGATCCGTGTGACGGGTGCTGGGTGTTTGGCAGTGCAGCCCTTGGCTCTGGCAGTTGCGGGAGAGGTGGTGTCCGTTCTTGCGCTTCCATCGAAGGAATGGATCTCTTCCAAGGGGCAGTTTTGCTGAGGCCTCTCTCCTGAAACCTTCTCTCCTATCTCCCTTTTCCACCAGTGCCCACCAGTATCACCAGTGCCCAGTGAGGCAGCGCAGGGAAGGCTGCACGCGGAGTCGCTTTGGCGTTAGCACGAGTCTTACCCCGCATTGTCTCTGAAGAGCTGTGCGTGGCCAGAGACGGTGCACAGCTCGGTGCAGAGCCGCACGTGGGCTGTGCAGGGAGGGGGGAGCTGAGCGCCTTGCAGCCGCCTGTCGCCCAGCACCAGCTGCAGCATTAACGCAGGAGAAGGTGCAACAGGAGCACCCTGATGGCTGATCCCGGGCTGGAACGTGGCCTTCTCAGCCGAGCACGGTGCAAAGCTTCACCTAGCTAGGCAGTCACCAGCGCCGTGCTCCAGGCTTCGCCGCCTGCCCTGAGAGCAGCGGCAGAGCCTTGTGCTGCGAGTTGCAGGCATTGCAGGCCAGAAGGACATCTCGAGCCAAGGAATCCAAGCAGCTAGTGACTGGCTCGCTGGCATGCCCCTAGGCGAGCTAAGCTTTTAAATGCTGCGATTATTGTAGTATTTTGTGTACTAATGATCTGTTGTAACTAGCTGGCAGGCAGGGACCGGTCTGGAGGGCTGCTCTGTGGCTGCTGCGCACAATGAAAACGTCTCTGGAGTTTGGGGCGGATCCCTCCTTAATGGCAGACTGCTTGAGGCCTGACAGCAGTGAGATTAGCGATGGTGACTCCCACCTGCAGATTTGTGGGGGTTTCTTGCCTAGCAAGTGTCATTCGATGCTGAGTGGGAAACCATCCTTGGAGCTTCATCAGGGAGGCTTTGTGTACAAAAGGTTCTGGTTAGGAAGCATGGCTCCATTGGGATTAGTACAGGCAAAACATCAGTTTGCTTCAATACAGCAGGCCAAAACATTATCAAGAAAATATGCTCTCGTACCTGGGATGTCACACTGCCTCTTGCAGGCAAAAACTCCTCTTTGGTTTGTCCCCTGCCTACTTCCAGCCCTGAAAGCAGGCTCTTGCACTCCAGCTGCTGATATCGGAGGTGTGGATCGTGCTCTGGTTTGAAAGGACAGCATCTTCTGAGCAGGTCCTTCACCAGTCTGCACAGCTGGAAGTCCCTTGGAGAGCTTGTTAAGAGACATTTTTCTTTTCTCTAAGCTCAAAGGGAGGAGGGAGATAGAGCCTAGAAAAGTGTGGATTTGAACGTCACCAAAGCTGTAAACCCTGAGTCCAGCTGGGCAAGGCTTGCTATTTAACAGTCTTCTAAACTGAGCTTTCCCAGCATTATGGCATTAACTGAAGGTGTCTTACATGGCTTTTATACTTGGACAATTCCTTTAAAGGATTCGAAAGGAAACCCTACATCATAAGACTTGTATGAGCTCTTTCCCTGCGCTCTGTGCGCAGCAACGTAGCACTTGTGAGCAGTGAGTTGGTAACCACAGCTTGAGTGGGAAGAGGTGGTGGCCTTGGTTAGGAGGGTTTTTGCAGTGCCTCAGGAAGGTGCTGCTTGAGATGGAGGAGAGGAGTGTGGCTCTGTAGCCTCCTCAAGCCCTTGCACCAGCCTGCACCTCCCAGGTGCTCTGCATCCCGCTTGGTCAGCTCAGTACACATCAGCCCCAGCTGCCCTGCTAGGGGCTGATCTCTGTAACTGGGAATTTGACTCTGGATGCAGTATTTCCATAAAGACTTGCTAATTCAAAAGTGCCTAATGCATCTGTCTGTAACTTAAGAGCTTACCCCTAAGCAGTAGACTTCCTGAATAGCTGGCTGCAATGTTCCTATAGCTTGGAGCACTGCTGCGATTAAGCAAATGCTGGAAGAAAGATGGTGCTCAAGGCTACCTTTGGTACAAAGTGCAGCATGACCAGGGAAAACGGGCTTCAGACTGAAAAGAAGAGAGGCTTGTAAATTCTCTGCCATGCTCTCTGGTGGCAGCCTTTCTGAGGACAGACATGCTTTCTGCCCTTTGCTTTGCTTTCCCTCTGCTCCATGCAGGTGTTTGACTCTCCTCTACATGCCCTTCTCTCTCTCTAGGTGTATGTAGTTGGAAACGACAGCTCTAGCCTGCTGCTGGGATCCTTACGGTCAGTCCTGGGAGTGGTTTTCTCTCTCTATTCCTTCACCAAGCAGAACGTGTCCTACTTACGGTAAGGAAGGATTGTGCAGAGCTTCTACTGGGGTTTCTTCTTCTCTGTGGTGCCCAGCTCTGAAGGACGTGTTCTGCGTGGCTATGCACAGAACTCGAGACCAAATTTCTTACCCTGAAGAGCTCCCATTCAAAGTAGGCAGTAACCACAGGCATATGCACGGTGCACGACCTCACTGCCAGACCTGTGCCCTGGGAAACAGTTATCGCATTAGTTTTTGCCTTCCCTGAAGCCACAGTGTTTGCTGTAGAGGCAGACACGCCCTACAAGAGCCCTGGGACTATTCTGCAGATAGCCCACTTAGAAGAATCGTGGTCGCCTAGGGACACAGAAGGTGTGGAGATCTGGCTAGGTGTGGAGGGATCTGTGTACAGTGGGATTTAGAAACGAGATAAAAACCAGGTAAAAGAGCTTGAGCTGTGACTCTTTGAAGTAAAAGTTTTTTTCTTTTTTTTCCCCTGTCTGGGATCGCTCCCTCTGCCTCTCAGCAGCTATGGCCATCTTGCTTTGTGCCCCGTTCCCCATGACCAATGCATGATAGTAAGCACTGCATATGTCAGTCACGGTGGCAGCGATAGCGGTGGCCAGATGCTAGCTGTCCTCTCTCCTTTCTCCTCCCAGGCTTTCCCCAGGTTGCCCTGAGTTTGGGCCGCTCTGGTAAATACAGTCCTGGTGGGTTTACGTTAATGCTTTGGTGATACTGGCACATGGGTCCTGGGGGTTTTCCCTACGAGGTTCTATGTAGACATGGCCTCTGCTATTATTAAAGACATCACTAATCATTTCGAAGAGCAGTGAGTGCTCTGGCAAGTTCTTTGAGCAAGCCAAGTTAACACTGCTGCTGGGCGAGCAGAATCACTCCTAGATTCTCTCTGTACAAAGGAATTTGGCAGGGGTGACTAAAACCACAGCTGCCTGGAAGTGTTCGGGTTTCCAGACCCCTGGCACGGCACTGCAACTCAATCTCATCAACCTGCATCTTTACTTGGCAGGGATTTGTATGCCACCTTCCTGTGCTCCCTGTCTCCTTCCTCCTCTCCCTTGGCAGAGCTGACAGCTCTGTGCTTTGTCAGATTGGCGTGAAGCATCAGGCACTCCGTGCCGAGGCTGCCTGGAAGCGGCTGCCCCTGTGCAAACATGCCGTTCAGAGTTCTCTGTTCCTTGCTGGACTGAAACCTTTTAGGACCCAAATCCTTCCATCTGTGAATGCTGGAAGGACAGGGTAAGCTACTGATCTTGTAACTTGACACAAATGCCTTCAGGGCCCAGGAGCTCTCAGCCCGTAGAGCATCCCAAGGAGCGTCTGTGGTCACTTCAGAGGGTTTTTGCCTTCTTCCTCGCCCTGAGGCGTGCTGCCGCGTTGCAGTATGCGCAGAGCAGGGCATTGTCACTGCTGCTTCCTCTCTTCTTGCCAGCTCACCGTGCCAGGAGATCTTACTGTGGTTCCTGCAGAAGGCAGAGCGAGAGGTGTCGCTGTCTGTGCTGGAAGGGTTTGCGGGGCTGGAGAGCAGCGTCCACGGCCTCCATCCACGGTGCCAGCTCCGCGTAGGCAGCGAGGGCGGTGCTGTCATTGCTGTGGAAGAGACCATCAGGTGAGAGCGGTTGGGGCAATGCCCAGGTGCTGTTCAGCGTGCAGAACCTTTCATGGGTGCTGCACCCGGCAGAGAGTGCCCAGGCAAGCGTGGGGCTGGGGTGCTGGCGGCCCTCCACGGTCTTGTCTCGCAGGCAATAACTTCCACACAACCTCCAGGTTACTTGTGCACGGTGCAGAACTGGCTTTCGTCCCTGAAAACCGACCCGCTCTGCCTGAGCATTAACACGCAGTCTCTGCGTGCTTTTCCCAAGTCCGGAGACTGGCCGATGGGGTAGTTTGGGAACGGCATGTTCTCCTCCTGTCCTGATGCCAATTTCCCCCTCCAGCCAGGGCCTGTCTCCGCTGCTTGGAGCGAGCAGAGTCCCTCGGGCGCAGGTGGCACCGATGCAATAAGGCCTCTGTAGAGATGCCAAAGTAGCCGAGCCAGTGACTGAACTCCCCTCCTGCTCTTGCAGATGGTCTCTATAAGCAGAGGCAGAGCATGGCCATGTGGGGAATAAACTACAGCCATTAGACTCCAGCCATGCAAACAAGAACCGTTCAGCAGCATGACATTTGGTTTAAAGAGAGAACTATTTTAGTTGGCACCTATAAGTACAAGCCAACACTGTCTAGCGGGCAGAGCATGCAACTCCAGCCCACGAGTATCCACCGTGTGCACCACGCGCGAGTGTGTCAGGAGCCGTGTGCACCCATTTCATTAGGAGTGTAATAAAACCTCATACAAACATTCTTATTTCAATTTCATTTCAATCTATTCCTCACTTGAACTAGAGGAAGGTCTGCCCTGGGGTTTGCACATGTTAAATTGAATATATTTAAAATTCTTTAACAGCTACGACTCTGTCTATGTCTGTCCCACTTTTATGGTTATGACTGCTGCATGAATTAGCTAGTGCTAATCCAGTTCTTTATAGGATGGGTGGATTAACATGTGTTTTATATTCATGGCTTCTGTTAATATTATTCCTTTAATGGATGCTGGTTAATTAATAAACTGAGTGCTTGGTCATTTAGACTAACCACACTGAGCGATAGTTTGGCAGCTGCCTCCAGCCTTCCCCTTCCTGGTCGGTGCTGTGCAGGCTGGTCCTGGGAGCTCCCCAGTTCTGCAGAGCGCTGAAGCCTTGTGGGGTCTGCATGCGGAGGAGGGTGTGGGGCTGGAAGAGAAAGCCAGTGGGTTCCCTGTTAGGTGGCATCTGCGGGGTTTCTTGTCTCTCCCTGTGAGCTGGAGACGCTTGGACTCAGCAGCACCTCCTAGGTGAACACAGTACATAGGCAAAGTGTGCTTGGAGCCGTTTTTGGCCCTCAGAGCACTGTTGGCTTTAGCATGAGTAGAAATGTTAATTGTGGTGTCCAAGGAAACTAAAGCTTGAACTAGGAAAGTCTTCAGAAAGTGCTCACAGTCCCTGCTGGCTGCTGTCTCCACCTGCTGCTCTGGGCTGTCCTGTGCCATTGCGTGGCGCAGACTCAAGTCTCTGTCCTCCTAGAGGGGCAGCCAGTAGGCAGCTGAACTACTGCATGCTTTATGCTCCAGGAGAAGCAGAGTAGGGATGCCTAGGGCGGCATTTGGGAAGGAAGATTTCTGAGAGAAAGCAAAAGTAGGATTTCACCTTGCCTTGAAGTTGTGCAGAAGAGGCTTTGGGTAAGTTCATGTTAATGACCTAGTGACCCATTTCAGTGATGAAGATGAGGCCCTTTATCAGAAGGTTTCCTCGGAGCAGTGGCATATGGAGAACTTAGTGGAGCTTTTGTCTCACTGCCAGAAGAGTGGTCTAGCTGGGGACTTCTTCATCCGCTGCCTGAAGGTAAGGAGCTGGAGTCTGCTGGCAGCCTGGTCTGTGTTTGGGGCGTGTCTGCAGGGAGCTTTGGTCTTCCTGGGCCACATGGTCTGGGTGGTAGATAGCAAAGGGGACCAATCATCCACGTGTGTATCTTGGGAGCGCTGAGCTGCCTGGTGCAGCCCGCGGTGGAGCGATCCTGCTGCGTGCCAGACAGGCAGTCCCAGACCCAGCCTGGGGGATGGAGGAGTCCTTGGTCTGAGAAGGAGTTAGCCTTGTTCCCCTGGAGCTGTTTAGACAACAGGAGCATATCTGAAGTTTAGTGCTGTGCCTGAAGCTGTGAATAATCCCTATCTATCCAGACTACTGCTTCCCTGGCTCTAGCGAAGGAGCCCTGGCACCGGCTTCCTTTGATCCCGCTCCGAGCCGGTGCGGTTCCCTCCTGGCGCTGGCTGGGCTTTCTGCTCCCGTGGTGGCAGGTGGAGCCCGGCCCACGGTCACGCAGGGGCTCGCAGCACCCGGGCTCTGCCTGGGCTGAGGGGCTCTGTGGGGACGCAGGTGGGACACCCAGGCGATGTGGGCAGCTGTCAGACCCTCTGGACGTACTGAGTGGAAGGTCCTGCTCGTGCAGAAACCCATATGGGCTCTGCACAGCAGAGAGGGAGGTCAGGGTGCCTCTGTGACCACTAACTGCCGAAAGCAAGGGTGCAGGGAAAGACCCCAGCAAGCCTTGCAGCCCAGAGGACAGTTGCTCTTCAAAAAGCACTGTGGGACCCTACGTGATGTCCCCAGCGTTGGAAGTTGGTGAGGTTCTGGCTAGGCAATGAAAGTGTGCATAGCAGGGGCCGTGGCTGGGAGAGGAAAGTCAGCGGGTGCCATCCGCAGCAGCACGGGGCGGCGGGTGAGGCGGCCGGGCTGCGCAGCAGGACCACTGGCCTGCCACGCAGAGGTGGCCTTGCCAGTGTCGATGGGGCGGCGCCTGCCCCTGTTTTGCCTGTATTTAACTCTTGGCTCCCTTCCTGTGCCCTGTGCTTCCTTCCCTGGCAGGCACTGACTCGCGTGGCTGCGGAGGACGAGGCCGCTTCGAACACCGCTCCCCCGTCTGCAGAGAGCCTCCTGGAGCTGGAGCAGCGCCACGCAGGGCAGCGGAGGCAGCTGCTCGTCCTGCAGCTCGTGGCCATGTTGTGCGAGAGCGTCTCGGACACCGCGTTCACAGACGTTGCTCAGGTGGGTTGTGGCAGAGCCCCAGGGGTTGGTAGCAGGTAGCATGGCGCACAGAGGGCCACTGAGGCCTTCGGTGACAAGTGCTGAGAAACAGCTGGAGAAAACTAGAACTTCCCCGTGAAAGCAGTTACAGTTGTGTCTCAGCAAGGCGCCATGCTGTGCAGTAGCTCCAGGAAGGACCATGTCAGCTGCAGGTACAGCTGGGAGCCTGTGCAGCAGACATCCTCATATCTGTTTCGACTTGTGTGTTAAAAGCCAAGATAATAGTCTGTGCATTAATCAAATCCCGATTTACCAGTTTCTCATCTTTGTTTTGAGCGAAACGCTTCTGAAATTTAATAAAGCTTAAAGACATTGGTGCTCGACAGGCCTTTGGTGTGCTTGCTGTGCATCCGTAGTGCCAGTGCCTGTTTTTCCTGGCACGTTTCTGCAGCTACCTACGGGTGCTGTTAGGACTGGGCTGCCAATCTGCCCGACGTGCAGAGCGTGCTGGCAATACGGCACAGTGTAACTGTCGTGTCCCACTCTTTCCCTTACCATCAAATAGACCGTATGTGATGGTTCTCTGGTTTCTGTTGCTGAAGCACCTGCGCTGAGTAGTACATGCAGCCCTTGAGGTTGATGTAACTGTGTTCGTGCAGTCAGTACTTGTAGGTGTCGTCTTGAATAGGCACCTGCAAATCTATTAAATGTCGTCATTTCAAAGGCCAGCTCCGACACATTGAACCTGACACTGAGCAGGACCGTTAGGGTACCGAACCTCTGTCACCGCTGAGCCCGCGCTACAGCAGGGCGAAGGGAATGTTCTGCCTGACCTGGGCCTCGCGCTCTCCGCAGGGCTTTGTTACGCACCGCGGGCAGCACGGGTTAGCCAGGCGGTTACTGTATTTTAGCTTGCTCATCTTTCTTTTTTATTTTATTTACTTATTTTTTAATGACCTGAATATGATAGTTAACTGTAACTTGCTTAAGCAGTGCAAGTCACTTCTTATGCATTTTTTTTCCTCACTTTTCTTTCTGGGACAATGGGATCTTTTGTGTTGCGCTCCCCAGTGACGTGCGATACACAGCCTGTGTCATCGCCGTGCTGTGCGCTGCCGAGTCCCCAGCTGGGGCAGTAGTAACCGTTCCTTGTCTTCACCTTCCTCTCTGTCACAGAGACCTAAGTGGGACCAATTCTGGTATTTAGGTCAAAAAGCAGGGAATGAAAAATGAGTTTCCAGGTCCAGCACTGATTCTAGAAGAAAACAAGACAAAAAACCCAATCGGACAGAAAACCTATTATATTTTGAGTGAAAAGTAAATGCTAGGGGTGTCATATTTCAAGGAGAAAACCCTTCAGGTTTAAACAGGTAGTTGCATAGCTCTTTTTAAGCAAGTTCTGCAGTACACAGTCCTTCCAAGGAGCTGTTTTTCCTGCGGTCGCTGCAGAGCGTGTGTTCGTGTAGAGCAGACTCGGAACAAGCAGGATCTGTCTTCGCAGAGCTGGAATTCAGGAATGGCCAGCAACTGGGGAACTCCTCAGTTGCACAATTTATTTTACTTGCCTTGTTTCCCCTCACAGCTGAGTTGTAAGAGATTGACTTGATTTCCTTGATAAGCCATTTGTGACGCTCTGCTCTCCTACTGCACAATACAGAAAAGTGACCCTGTATTTTATTTTTCAGGCTTTTTTTCCTGTGGATAAGAGATATTTTTAACCTTTGATTTTCTCACTAGTATCTACTGGTAGATTACTTGTTCATGACATTCCCACTCTTTCGTTAAATATAATTTCAACCCATTCAGCTTGTGAGTCACTCATTTTTGAGAGCAGATGTTTTGACGCTTCTTAGTCCAGATTGTTGCTGTTTGACAGCACCTTTTCTGGGCTTATTAGTCCAGAAAGTACCTAAGCCTTTTCTGCAGTCTTTCAGAGCCAGCCTCCCTACTCTGTGTGCTACAATAGGGTGGTACTTAATGAAGCCAGCAGACTGCAGCTCTGCCGTTCACCCTGCTGATGAGAAAGCTCATTACTTGCCTGCAGTGCCTGTGACCTGACGCGATGGCGGCAGGCTGCAAGCCTGCAGATGGGCTGAGTAGTACCTTGTTGCCATGTCGCTTTGTGTTCCAAAATAAGTGCTTTTCCAGAGAGTTCCTCTTATTTTGCAACAAGCATGTTAAGTAGGAAAGGCCACTATTCATCCCTTTGCCATCGCGAATGAGTGCTTGGGCCCAGCCGCAGTCAGGTTCTTCAGGGCTGTCGTCAGTACGGCTAGCAGACAAAGGAGCCAAAAGCCGTATTAATTTCAGGCTCCATTAGAAATGCAGGAAGCTTGTGGGATCAAAGATTTTAGTGCCAAATGTAGAGAAGGCCAAAGCCAGCCAGGCAGGATCGTTACTAGCTTGAAAAAAGAAAAAACAATTATTGCAAGAAAATCACAAAGTACGCGCGCGCACACTCGTCGTAAGTGGCCCGTCTCAAGGGTAGGCTGTGTGAGCACATGATGTCTGATCCCCTGGCTTTGTCTCTCCGTACTTGGGGAGCCTTTGAACAGATGAATTGGGATAATCGTCAGGAGCTGGAAGCCCCGCGGCGTTTTTCTGGAAAAGGGTAGTTGTCTGTGAAATGCCCTAGCCTCCGTGCTTGGTACAGGCCACAAAGAAACGGGCGCTGTGCTATCCTGGAGAGTTTGCAGACGAGGATGCGAGCAGTAATTTTTTCTTTTTGTTGTAATGAAGTTTATTTGAGCCATGCTAAATCCCTGCTTGACTCTGTTTCTAGCTGTCGCTGTTGTATTTGTGCTGTTTGGTGACCTCAGCCTACGTGATGGCAATGTGCAGGGCTGGTGGTCTTGCCTCGGTGCTCCCCCGGAGCCTCACAGTGTTTAGCCCTTGCTGTTTCTGGTTGTGTTTGTTGTAATTTGTCAAGCCAGTGCCTTTTCCTAGCAAAATCTTTTATGAACCCTTTGTGTTGTCCTTGTCGTCACCGTCACCTTCGTTCCCTCTTAGACCCGTCACAGTTTGCTCCCCAGCCGCACCTCCTCTCTCCGGTGTCCCCCCAGCCCTTTGGCACAGCCCCTCACCTTGGCGCTTTGCCAGCACTGGGAGGTGGCAGGTGAAGGTGGCTTCTGGGGCTGGGGCTGCTCCCTGGAGACCTACCAGGGGCTTCTGCTCTGAGACCTGCTGGTGAGACCTGGGGTTAATACTTGAGTTGTCTGGGAGCTCCGGAGGCTGCAGCGAAGGAGGCGCGAGCTTGTAAAACCTCCACCGGAGCGGGCTGCTGGGCCCTTCGCAGGCCAGGCCGCCAGCAGATGCCCAGGTAGCTTTGTCTGCTGTGACTCAGGGAGCGGATGTTAGCCTTGGGCTTTAGGTGTCACGTTTCACAAATAGCGGTTTTCCACCTGAACTGTAAGGAGGGCGAGGTGCGCGAAGGTGGACCGCCTGGTTCAGCCCTGCTCCCGACAGCCCTGTTAGAGCGGGAGGGCTCGGAGCGTAGCGGGGTGGGTGGCTTTGGCTACCTGGGAAAATTAGGCAGGCCTTGCTAATGCCACAGGGGCAGCCGGCAGGCAGCGGTTTGTCGAGCAACTCCAGCACCTTCACCACTCTCTTGACGGCCCTGGCTTCCTCCTGCCTCCAGGTGCATCTGCAGCTGGGTTTAACCAAAGTCCTGCTGTCCGTCCCCGACCGCCCAGCCTCCCCGCAGCTTTCTGGGGCAGGGACTCCCCGGCGGACGCAGTCCCGGCAGGGAGGTGACAGCCCTTCCCTGGGGCCGAGGAAACTGCCACGTGTCTCGGGGAGCGTTGCACTCATGTGCTTTTCCTAACTTCTCCTCCAAACTCTTTCTGCTGGCAGGTGGTGGACGTTGTGGCAGCGACGCTTCAGCGGGCCTGCGTGAGCCTGGCGCGGGGTGCCGGCGGCACGGTGGAGACGCAGACGCTGAGCATGGCCATGGGGCTTGTGGCAGCCGTGCTCGGTGGCGCGGTGCAGGTGAGCGGGGCGCGCGGGTGCCGGCTGTGCCAACCAGAGCTGCCCTTCAGCGCAGGGGAGGGTGGTGGGTGGGGGGACTCGAGAGACCTGTCCCAGTTCCTCCGTGCCTTTCTGCAGCTGTGCCTCGGGTCTGAGGTGCTCCCCGGGTGTTGTTTCATGCTTAGTGCTGCTACTTTTCTCCGCGGAGCGGTGCCAGCGTGCTGAGCTGCGCAGCGTGCCGGCCGGAGCCGCCGCGCTCTGCAGCGTACGGAGGGATGGGTTCCTGGCAGGGCTGTAACGAAGGACCTGCTGATAGGAGGGTTGGGCTCCCTGGCTCCTGCTCTTTATGGTTCCCGTTATCTCTTTCGGAAGTGCTTGCAAGTCTACACACATTTCTGCACTGCTTTGGATCCCACTGGCATTCCTGAGTCTGTTCCTCCAAATTGTTTTGTTTATTTAACCAAGGTCTCTTTATAATGCCGTGTGTTTCTAATAGTAAAGCTATCAGACAGAAAATCTGCATGCTTTCAACAAGGAAAAAAACTTGATGAGGTGTAGACTTGTTGAGGTATTGTTCTTTGGCTCAGTTCTGTGAAGTGGTGAGAATCTCTGCTGGCATCTTGCAGGGGCACGGGAGGAAATCTTCTTACAGCCTGCCTGCCGCCCCTGGGGTCGGCCGAAAACTTCCCTTTGTGGTAGTGGGATCTGCTAATATTCACAAGATGGGGGGTTCTCGATGCCTCGCTGCTCAGAGGAGGACGTGTATCCGGTCACCTCTGTGTGCCAGCAGCCTCAGTGACCTGGGGATGGTGCTGCCTCTGACATAAGTGCTTAAATGAAGAAAGTGGCATATAAAAGCTCTGTAGATCTGTGCTCACAAGTCACAAAATGTTGGTTAATTCATTTCCAGTCCAAACTCTGCTTCTGAGAAGGCACTGCCAGGGCAGCACAGTCACATGTAGTGTCTTTGAAGAGTCCGTCTTCGTGGGCTGCATCGCATAAGTGCAGTGAACTTCTCTGAGTAGGTTTTACCATTCCTGAAAATCCTTTATAGAAAAGGTACATTGCTCAGTTACACAACGTCAGTTAAACTGATATTGGAGAGCGATAATATGTACTTGCCGGTACTCTGAAATCACTTGAGCTTGTAGTTAATGTCACTTTGCAGGCGGTTGCTTCATCCCTAGATTTACCCAAAGGAGAATTCAACTGTTAACGGGAAAAAAAATAGTTTATTGTGTGTTAGTTGCTAAATTCCTAACATTAGGAAAAGAAACATTACTTAGTTGGAGAGAACACTGTCTCAGTGTGGCGTGTTCACAAATGGGGGAGGAAAAGGCAGTGGCCTACAGTTAAAGCAGGGGAAACTGCCAGTTCTCACAGTTCTCTTGTAATTAGTGGCCGTAATGTAGCAGTTGGTGTGCACAGAAAGGAAGGTACAAGGTCCCTCCATCCAGCCCCAGTCTTGTGCATTGCCTGGGCTTGTTATTTAATGTTGCCTTTTTTGCTTGCAGGCCTGGGGTTAAACTGACTGCTAAATGCAGGGCTGGCAAGGGGTTTTGCCCAGGGCTGAAGAGCTGGGGCTGGGGCTGGGCATTCCTGCGGGGCTGATGTCTTTCCCCTCCCCAAGAGAGCTTCCAGCACCAAAAGCCCCCGTGCTCCCTTTAGCCGGGCTATAAAGCCAGCGAGGTCCGGAGAACCGAGAGCAGGAGCTGGCTGTCATTCCTGCTGCTTTCTCCTCCCTTGGTCCCTGGGCAGGAGCAGCGGTGTGCTCGAAAGCTGCTCCACGCTCCCGCTTATTTTAATGGGCCCCCTCCCAGGTGAGATCCTGTTCACACTTCTGCTGTTAATGGAGGCAACTTAACTTGGCCAGGCAAATTGAATGAAAAAGGTTTCCAAGGGCAGCTGGTGCTTGACAGCAGCAGGAGTGGCTGGAAAGCTGTTTGATTTGGAATGGCCAAGTGTTTTTCACATAATCACGCAAAAGCTCTCTTGAAATCTCTGGTAAAGCATCACTTTTCAGGGCTTGTTGGCCCAGATTTTGCTCCCAGGATTAAATGCTAAATCCGTTTCAGGGCAGGAACTTAGTCTGCCCTCAGGTTGTACATCCTACCAGGAAAGTCCTTCATGGATCACTGCGTTTGGTGCCGTTTTCCCTTGCACCTTCTCCCTCTGGGCTGGTCCCATCACGGCGGCTGCTATAGCAAGAAGCAGAAACGATGGCTCTTCTTCAGCTCCACGGGAAAGCCGGGGAATCTCTTACAGCTTGGAAGCACTGTTGCTGCAATACAAGCATGTCGCTGCGGGAGACAAGAGCCATCAATGAAGCATGAGGCTGCTTCCAGGCGCCGGGGGGGAAGCCAAGCATTTAGTATTAGTCTTCTGGTGTGCCAGCACGGGGTTGTGCAGGGAACTGATCCAGAGGATTTTTTTTTGTCCAGGTTACTGTTCATGCAGTTACCCCGCGAGGGTCACCGTGTGGCCGTACAGACTTTCTGCCAGCACAGTCAGGGGCAGCACGGGGTGGGAGTGAGCAGGGAGCGTTGGCTGCCGGAGCATTCCTCCGCCTGCCCCAGGCCGCCGTGCACCCTCTGCTTGGTCAGCTAAGGGCACACGGCTGCTTTCACCTGTTAAGAGGGAGTCAGGCGTGAGACTGGCACCCGCTGACGCCGGGCAGAAGCTCATTGCAGCGTTGGCTTCGGCGCCAGCGGGCCTGGGGAAGCCCAAGACGCTCTGTGCGCTGCCCCGTGGAGACTGGGAGGGCATTTCCCTCTCACGAGGAACAACAAATAGTCTCTACCCCTGCCAAAAATACGAAAACAGGGATTAGTGTTAGGGCCAAGAGGCATCTTCTGTGTCTTTGAGAAGTGCTTGTGTCTCCGGGGAGGCGCAGCGTCTCGGGGGGTGCTGACGGAGAGGGACGGTCGGCCCTGGCGCAGGGCGGCGAAATGTCCTCGGGAGCTCGTGTGGCTCTTGGCTGCCTGCCTTGCCCGCTTGCCTGCCCGTCTGCTCCTTCCTGCTTGCTTCTGTGACACACTGTCCTAAATCTAGAGAACTGCCACGTTACTTTTGTAGCGCGCAAAGCATTTTTTCCCAAAAGAAGCGTCTGCGCTGTTTGAGCTCTTTACAATGAGGCTATTGAGGCGATAGCCCGTAGTGGGGAGGGAGGTCACTGTAACTGATATGTCTGCTGCCAACCCAGCGCTTCACTTTGAAAGTAGCATTTAGCTGGAGCAGTTCACCATGAAATGTGCTGTTTCCCTGTTTGCGCTCACCCCTGAGCTGTGCTGCGGGGTGGAAGATGAGACGTCTCTGGTGGCCAGATCTGTGGGAGTGACAGCACTGGCTGTAAGCGTTCTCCGCAGATGCTGAGCTTCGTGTGCTCCTGTGATTCACAGCATCAGAAATGCCAGATCTGGGTTCCCAGCACTTTGGCTCTAAACTAGTCGCGAAAGCCCCATGTACGTGTAACTGCTCCTTTGCAGCTAGGCGCACACCCTCAGCTTCGCATCAACGCTGTACACTTACCTGCGCTAAAGTTTCTTAACCGATTTAACCCCAGTGTACAGTATCTCCTGCCCCTGGGTCTCCCCGTGCTGAAGGCGCAGGGCAGCGCCCACAGGAGCAGATCCGAGCGGGAGCGCGTCTCCCTTTGCGGTCCCGGCAGCGCCGCTTCTCTCCTTCCTTCCAGCTGAAATCGAGCGACTTTGCTGTGCTGAAGCAGCTGCTGCCCGTGCTGGAGGAGGTCTCCTCCAGCCACCCCGAGCCCCTCATCCGGGAGCTGGCCGCGGACCTGCGCATCGCCATCTGCACCCACGGGGCCTTCTCCGCCGGCACGGTGGGCTCCGCGGCCGAGCGCCTGCTGGGGAGGAAGCCGGGGCCGAGCAGGACGAGCCAGGAGAGCCTCGCGGGCGCCGCTGACGGAGCCCCGAGCCCGGGCGCTGGGGCTGGCGGGAGGCCGCCGCGGCCCGGCCGAGGCTCGGGCCCCGCGAGCAGCGGCCCGTCGGCTCGCTCGGCTCCTGGCGAGACGGGCGAAGAGCAGAGTGTGCGCAGAGAGCCCCGTGCTGCCGGTCCGGCGCCAGCCGAGCCCTCTGACAGCCCGGCTCCCGCTCAGCTCCAGGAGCTCCTTTTATCCGCCTACGACCCCCAGGTCCCCGTTCGGGCGGCGGCTTTGCGCAGTCTTTGCAGCCTGATAAAGCAGCGGGATCCGGAGGGGCTTCGGATGCAAGAGAAACTCCTGCAGGTAACTGAGCCGAGGTCGGTCCCTTCCCCTGTGACGCGGGTGCGGGGTCCTGCTCCGCCGCGCGCCCACGGCAGAATTTGGGTCCTGCCGTGCTCGTGACTTGCCCGGCCCAGAAAGCAACGAGCTGCGCTCCGGCGGTGGGTGAGGGACAGACGGCGCCTGCGGCGGGGCCAGGCTACCGCTGCGCGCTGCAGTCGTCGTTTCAGGCTGCTAATAGTGCGCTGGTCTCTCCGTCCTTACAGGTTTTCCTAGAAAACTTGCAGCACGAGGACTCGTTTGTGTACCTTTCTGCCATTCAAGGTGAGCGATGCTTGGCCTGGGGGCATGGTGGCTGCGGGGCGCTGTTCAGTGACAGCGCTTTGTACAAGACAGTGTTACTGTGCGAAATGCTTCGCAGAGTAAGAGCAAAGAAGAGCAGAGGCCCGGGCAGCTGCGCGGCGGGGAGCGGCGGGCTGCGGCCCTGCAGCTGGCCGAGCTCCCCCTGCCCTCGGGGAGCGCCTCCTCGCGCCTGCCGATGCCGAGGCGGCGCTGCGGCCGGGCGTTTAACGCTCCTGCGGCGCCCTTTCTGGGACGGGCTCCTCCAGCGCCGTGTCGCGGGCAGGTCGCCCCGCGCTCGGACGCAGCCGGTCAAACGTCTGAGCCGTCTGCGGTGGTGGCGTGGTGACCGTCCGGCACCGGCAGGCGGAGGAGCTTTCTGCGATGGGGCAAACGTGGCCTCGGGAGATTTTTGGGCTGTGGGGACCTGCCCAAGGGCTGCTCACGATCTCTTGCCGTACGCGCGTGCCTGGTTTACAGCCGAAGCAGCTCTTGCGCTCGGCTGAGGTAGGAGGTTGAATCCTCTCAGCTGCGAAGGGGCCGGGAAGGGGTGGACGAGCCCTGGTGCTCCCCGCTCTCCCCTTGGCCGGGCGGCCCAGGAACGGGTCTTGGCGAGGGAAGTTCTGGGAAGCGTGTGCGTGGCCCCTGCTGCGGCTCCCGCTCTCTTCGGGAAGCCGTTTCCCGGATGACACCTGGTTGGAAGGGAGGTTCCTCGACGTCTAGATGTCTGCGCCGACAAATTTTAACGTGGCGGAGCCCGCGCCTCTGCTGCCTGCCGGGGCGCGACGCGGGCCCGGCCGCGCGTGGTTCCTGCGCGCCGAGCTAGCGCTCCAGCCTCGGTTCCTCGGGCGGTGCTGCGGCCGGGCCGGCGGCCCGGTGGCTTTTCTCGCCCTCCAGTACCGCCTGTGCCCGAGGACTGCAGAGCCGAGGCAGGAGAGCGTCCCCGCGTGCGGGGCTGCCTGCGTCCCCGCAGTTCGGACGGTGCCTCCGGTCAGCTCTAGCGACTTTGCTCCTCGGTCCTGAAGCTGGCGAGTTTTGCCTCCTAGGCTTTGTCTAGACTGGAGCTTTAGTTTTGCTTACTCAAGTGGTAATTAGTTAAGTTAAATTACTCTCTGCCTTAACTACTAATGTGCGCAGACCGCACGTGCGTGTTGCAGGTGGAGGTGGCGGCGCAGAGGCGAGGGTGCGGCGTTCGGGCTCGCCGCCCGGGGCGTCCCCTGGCCGGCGGACGCCCCGCTGCCGGTCGCGCTCCTCGGTGCCGCCTCTGCGCCGGTGCCGTGGCACGCCGGGAGCGCGCGGCTGCCCCCGGCCGCACCGAAGCCCGCGTGAGCAGCCGTCTCTAACCCTGCTGTCGCGGGACGCCCGCGCCGGGGGAGAGGAGACGTGTCCTGCTTCGCGAGCCGTCGCTGGAGCAGGGCTGGGGACGCTCCCCCAAGGCACCGAGTGAAGCTTGCTGGCCCGGGGCTCTGCCCTCGGCCCGGCCCGTGGCGGGCTTGGAGGCTGCGGTACCTCCCGCTCCGCGGGTTGAAGGTGTCCCCTGCTCCTCTGCCGACGTCTCCTTCGCCTCCCCGTTGGGGCCGGGTCGCTCTGGGCTCGGGAGCCGGGTCAGAGGCGTTTCGGCCTTCCTTCCCCTCCCTGGGGGAGGCAGCGGCAGCTGAGCAGGGACAGCTACGAGTTAGATGTCCAATTTTGTCCGCTGCCAAACGTCCTCGCGTGCCTCTTGCCGATGCCCAGGACGCGTCGTTCAGCAGGACAGAGAGCGAAGCGGAGACCTGCCAGGAGATGGGAGCAGCTTCGCCTCCGACCAGGGAAGCGCCAGCGGCGGGGAAGGCCGCCGCTCCTGGCGCCGATGCCCAGGTGGGTTGGCAGGCGGCGGGGGCGCGGGCTCGGGCGCCGCTGAGCGGCCCCTCCGCGGCGGGTGGCAGGGCTGCCGGCCGCGCGTCCGGCGTGCCGCGCTCCCGCGGCGGCTCTCGCTGGCCGTGGAGACGTCGGCGATGGTGGGACGCTGTGAAAGAGCTGCAGCGTGAGGCCTTTCTGCGGAGCGGCCCCGCTCTCTCGCCTCCTCGCTCCCCTGTTAGTCCGGCCCTGGAGGGTTGACTGGTGTCAAAGAAACACCCCCTTCTACCTCCTGCCCTCCAAAAGACTCTTTTTGGAAGATGCTCTAGTTCGCTGGTCTGTTCTCATTGGGGTCGCGTTGGCAGAACCCGGCAGGGGAAAATGAGGAAGGAGAGATGGGGGCCGTATGCGGGGGTCGTGCTGCAGCCCCCGAGGGTGGCCGAACGGCCCTGAATGGGGAGTTTCCGTCTGTTAGGTGGGAGCCAGGCTGGCCCTTGGCCTTCGCGGGGGAGCCGGGAGCCGTAACGCCAAGAGGGCGCGAGCTGGCCGTCCGCGTGAGCTCTCCTTCGGTGCGGCTCCGTGGCCGCCCCGTCCGGCAGCGCCTCGCTCCCGCAGGGATCACGGAGGCGACCGGGGCGGCGGGAGGAGGAGACGGCCGTCAGCGGGGGAAAGCGGTGGCCTGGCGAAAGAGCAGGGGCGCCCGGCGCTCGCTGGCGGCGCGGCGGCGCGCCAGGCCCGGGGCCGCGGAGGTGGCTGGGGGCACCGAGTTCTGCCGGCTCGCCTGGCTTCCCGGGAAGCCTTTCGCAGCCTTCCTGCTTCGGCATGTCGAGATCCCTCCAGCCTGCGTTTCCGGGCCCCCGCACCAAGGTGACTGGAGCGATTTGCATGCAGGTGCATCCTGGCGCCCCGCGGGCGTCTTGCGCAAGAGCGGAGGTCGTTCGGGAGGGAGCCGCGGCCGCGACCCGAAGCGTAGGCGCAGTCGGTGGGGAACGGCCGGCTCCCGCGCGAGCCCCTGGCGAGGCGGCGGCGGCCGGGGAACTGGGTTGCCTGGGGGCTGAGTCACCGGGCGTGCGGCGTGCCCGGGCCGAGCGCGGCCGCGGGGCGAGGCGAGGGCCGCCGGCTGCTTCGCGGGAAGGGCTTTCGTGCCGGCGGCGTCGGCGCCGTGGCAGCGCGAGCCGCCCGCGGCCGCACGCTCGGGCCCCTCGAAGCCCGGCTCGCCTGACCTCCCGCTTGCTCAGTAGACGCTCGGCGGGTGAACGTTAACGAGCGCTAATCGGTGGGCGCCTGCTGCCAGCTGCTAGACGGTTGGTCTTTCCAAGCGGCCTCGGCGGCGATGCCGCGCTGGGCTGCCTTGGCGCCGGGGCTTTGCTCGGGGCTCTACAGGGCCTCTCGGGACCGCCGAGGGCGCCGGTCCCGGCAGCGCGGGGCCACGGCAGCCGGTGCTGCGCTGCCTGCTGCAGCCCAGCGGCCGGTGGCTCAGCGCCGGCGCGAAGGCGGAGCAGAGCAGGCAGGAGCTGGGGCTGGGGCAGGAGCCGGGGCTGGGCCGGGGGGGGGGGGGGTGCCACAGAGCCCCCTCCTGAAAGCTGCTGGTCCAAAACAGACAGTAGATGGGGAAACCCAGCGAGTCAAGGCGGACGGGCTGCCCTTCGTGCGACTGCGGGGTTCCCGCTGGTTTTGGAGCGCTGTCCAGCCACGGGTGTCTTGATTTCCTAAGCGTGGCCCCGTGCCCTTTGCTGCAACGCTTAACCCTGTTTCCTGGCAGTCGCTGTGTTGCTTTGTAATGAATTTTGGGTCCTTGCCTTTTCCTTCATGCAATTCCAGTGTTTTGCTTGTTCCCTCCCGCCTCGTGTTGGAGTCACAGTCCTGGCGTTGTCCGTGGAGCGCAGGCCAGGCCAGCCCGGGGCCCGGCGCGGGCAGGGGCAGCGGCAGCGGTGTTGGCTGGCCGCGGCCGGCGGGACGTGCACTCGCCAGCGCCGCGCCGTGCCCGGCCCGTGCCACCGAGCCCCGAGAAGGGCTGCGGAGCAGATGCCGTCCGGCCCAGCATCACCACCTCCACCTCTGCGCTGAGACCTGCGACTCTGTGTGATGGCTCCGGGATGCAAAAGGCCCACATTTCCCGTCTCCTTGGTTAGGGTTTCTGTGGTGCGAGAGGCTGGCGAGCAGATGAACTCCCAGCGGTACCGTCTGCGGGATCGCAGCATCCCTGAGCCGCTTGTGCGTTTTTGCAGCAGGGCTTGTCCGTTCGTTGTGAAGCTGGAGGCTGGCAGTCGGGACTGTGATGCTCCGGGTGCCTCGCTCTGGGAGAGCGTTGTTTGAGGATTGCTTAAGGAAAAGGCAGCGCAGAGGGGCTGAACATAGCCGGTGGGCTGGGTAGGAGGGCTCCTCTGTGCCCTGGTCTCCAGCTGACCCCACTGGGCAGCAGATGGGGACCTCCCGTGTCCCCGGCCCACAGCGGGCACTGACTAAATGCTGCTCTTCCTCTTTCCAGCCTGTTTTCAGCAGCATCCCTTCCTTCCTCTTACCGCTCCCCAGTCCTCTTGCCCCGTTGCGTTGTTCTGGTCCGGCCTCGCGCTAGCGTTTCCCCGCTCTGCGGAGGAGGCGAGCACCGTGCTCGGAGGGGACGACGGCAGCGTGTCTCCTGCCGAGGCCGGCAGTAGTGGCCCGGTGCAGATGCCGCCGGAGCCCTGCTGCCTTGCCAGCCGCGAGACCGACGCGGATCGCGTGGTACCTCGTGCGCAGCCCTGGTGCAGAGGGACAGGGGCCGTCGGGGGGGTCCCTGCAAACACGCCGACGTGCGGCTGAGATACCAGTGCCTGCAAAGGCTATTAAAATCCCCCAAACCGTCAACCGACATTGCCTTGTGCAAATAACGGAGGCTTTTCCCACAACCTGCCCCTCCTAATCACTGGAAGATCTCCATCTCTGTGCTGCCTCCCTGAGCCCTGGAGCGTGTCCGCCGCTGCCCTGAAGCAGTAGGTGGGAGATGTGTGGCTGACAGCTACATCCGCTGCACAAAGGCTCGGGGAGCAACCTGGGCGCTTAACGATCGCCGGGAGCGATTGCCGGCGACGGCACGCTCCACTGGGAGCCGGGCCCCTTTACAGCGTCCGTCAGTCATTAACAGAGCTGGGGGGGGGGGTGCATTTTGCAGTCGTGAGACCAGTTTTCCCACCCCAGCCAGCTCTGCAGCTTCGCGTGCGACTGCCTGGGGGGCTGGATCCTGGGAGTGCTTTCTTGGTGTAGGAAGTAAAGTGGTGGCTTTGGGCTACGGCGGGATGGGAGCTGTGTTGCCGAAAGGGCCTGACTGTACTTGGGGGTGAAGCAGAGGGAGGCAGGGCCCTTTGAAGCAGAGCGAAACGCAGCAGGAATAAAGGCAATAAGCTAGAAAACTCCCCAAGACTTGTTTTCTGCACACGGGCAGGTTCTCGAGGTTTAGATGCAACAGCAGGGCTCTCTGCTCTTCTGCCATGCCCATCCTTGCCTTATTCCCACTTTTGTTCAGCAAGCATGGCTGGTACGTGCCATCCCTGCCATCTGTATGAGGTTGACGCGTATTTTCCTTTCGCTCTGACCTCCAGGTGTTGCCCTGCTGTCCAACGAGTACCCGGAGCAAATCCTGCCGGCGCTGCTGGCTCGGTACGGGAGCGCCGCGCAGGGCACGGCGGAGGCCGCGGCCACCAGGATGAAGCTGGGGGAAGTGCTGATGCGCGTGACCCGGGCGCTGGGTGAGTGAGCGGCTGCGGCGTGCGTCTCGCAGGGCCCGGCCCGCGGCTCCCGCGCGGGCACCGTGGCGCTCAGGGGCTCGCCTCAGAAGCGAGCAGAGCAGCAGGCGTTCACTGCTCCCTGCTTTCCGATCTGTGGGGGTTAAAGCGTGCTGGGTTTGCTTTGTGCTGGTGGGACTGAGCACGCTGGAGCAGCTCCTCGCTCCCCTGGCTACGGCTCCCTCTGCTTCGAAGACAGAGGCCAGCTGAAGCCCAGGCTCTCCTGGGCTGCGGGCTCCTGTTCTGCCTGTTGAGGAAGGATGTCATTAGGGAGCACGATCAGATGCAATCAATCCCATATGCTTGGACCCACCGTGGCCAGGGTGAAGGTGGAGGGAAAATTCTCCCCTGCCTTCGTGACGTGCGAGCAGCACTGCGCGTGGTGGTGCCCTGGCTGGCAGCCCGCGCTCGGTGGGCCCAGGAAGCATCCCTGAGAGCAGCAGTGTGTTGCCAGGGGCCTGCATGCCTTGCACAAGGGTCCGCGATTCTTTGGAAAACCCCAGTCATCTGCACACTGGAAAGACTGTGGATGACCGCTACCAGCCTTTCCAGTTCAGCCCTGCCCGTGGAGGGAAGCGGTCGCAGAGCAGTGATCCCTGTCCCTCCTGCCGCCCACGAGTGTCGCAACGTGTCTCGGCGTAGCCGGGCGGCAAGGTCCTGCGGGCAGAGGAAGCCCGGTGCCCTACGCCGCAGCCACCCTGCCGTTAACGTCCACAGAGCGCTCCAGTTTGAGAGGATGCTGGGAAGTGCCTGGACACGCAGGGCCAGAGGACGAAAGTTGGACAAGGCCTTTCCGGCAGCAGCTGTTGGGACTTGTCTTCAGGCGCGTTGCATTTCTCCCCCCGCAGAGGTGAAGCTGAACGGGGCGAGTGCCGGGAGCCTGGCGCGTGAGAGGCAGGAAGGACGGAAGCGAGCCTTCCCTGCTGGCCCTGGCATCTGGCTGGGAGGCGCCGGTGGCTGGCTGCTCCCGAGGCAGGGCCAAGCTCGCTCCGTGCACGGCCCTGGGAAGGGCCCGGGTGCCGGTGGTGCAGGGTGCTCCAGTGGTCCAGGATCTGCTCTGCTCCTGCAGGCTGCAGAGCAGCTGATCTTCCCCAGCGTGTGCGTGTACACTCACACTCACACTTACTCCCTTGGGGCTTCAAGGTTTTTCTCACTCGGACCTCAGTGCAGAAAAGCGTAGCTAGCACTTACGCCAAAAGAAGGCTGTCCCCCAGCTCTGCATTCGGCCCGTTCCTGCTCGGTGCGCTGACCCTCCTGGCTGTGGTCTCTGCTCGCGGGAGACCCTGGTCTGCTGCAGCTTCAGGCTGCCCTTTCCTCTCGGGGCACCAGGTCTTGGAGGGTGGCAAGGTGCGACTTGCCCAGCCTTTGCACAGAGACATGCAGTCTGTTTTTGACCGTGACGGTCATATCCCAAGAATACGGCCGCCTTTCCCTGGGCACAGCAAACGCGAGGGAACACAGCACAGCGTTCTGCGTGTCTGATGTGGGTGGTGGTCGCTGCACCCCCGAGCCCACTCCCTGCTTCGCCGCCCGCAGCGGCGCTCAGGAGTTACCCACCGCTTTCCGTGCGGCGCAGGCCGCGGTACGAGGCTTTGTTGCGTTGCCCAGCGCTTCTCGGCTGCTCGGGACAGAAACGGCGCAGCGTGTTTGGGCAGGACGGTGACTGTATGCCCTGGAGTCCTACTTCAAAAAAAAGAAAAGAAAGGAAAACCTCCAATTTAGGGAACTGCTCCTGTGTGCTGGATTTGTGTGTGCCCAGAGATGGCCGTGGTCGAGCCGGACGAAGGAGTCCTGCTGCCCGCGCTCGCTGGCCCTGGTGATGCCCCACGGACAGCAGGACCCGGGGAGGTGACAGCAGCTCCGTGCTCCCCGGCTCGATGCCTCGCCAGCTTTTATCGCACTCCAGGCGTATTAAAGTTAACTCCGTGTTAACCACCAGCTGCTCCAGATGGGAAAACTTCTGTGTGCACGTGTCTGCCTGGCACAGAAGATGACTGCAACAGCAGCTCCGGGCTGCTCTGGGAGGAGGACCTGCCTGCGGCCGCGGTCCTGCCTTGCTGGTCGGGGCTCCCCGCGCCGCGGATGCGGCCGTTCGGTCTCCCGCTGTCGCCAGCACGGGCCGGCCTGCGGGTACCTGCGGCGCGAGTGCTTTGATGCCACCCCAGCAGCCGGCTGTTGTTGACCCTTGGAAAGCATGCTGCAGATGCGGTTCAAAGCAATCGCCAGCGCCAGGTGCCGGAGGCGTGCGGGCGGCCCCCCCGCGCCAGCAGCCCCGCTCGGCCTCCCAGCGCTCAGCGTTGCTCCTGAAGCTCCCCCGAGGGGGGCGGTGGATGTGGGTTTTCCCTGACCATGGGCAGCTCCTGCTTTGTTCTGAAGGTTTAAAACTGCATTTTTCCCTTGCAACAACCGTTCCCTGCCCTTGGCTTCTCCTTGCTGCAGATCTCTGCCTGCAGACTGCGCCGCCTGCACAAGACCTCTCGGTTCCCCTGCGCTCTGAGAGCAAACGGTTGGCTCGTGTCGCTCCCCAGGATGTCCTTGCAGGCACGGCTGCCGCAGTGGCTCTTCCCCTGCTTTTGGTAGCATCGGTGAGCTCTGCAGGCGCCCTCGAGCCGGCCTCCCTGTCTTCCCGTGCAGTCGCATAGGCTGCGTCTTCTCTGCACGGGGCAATTGCGTGGTCCTTGCAGGTCAGCAACTGTGTTTCCCCGTGCGGAGCCGGCGGCCCGCACCCTCATGCCTGTCTGGCTGCTGCCCGTCGGCAGGCAGAGGTATGGGGAGGTGACACTGCCCTTCGCGGCCCCCTCGGCCCCCTGGTCCTGGGAGCCCCTCGGGTGACGTGTGGGCGCTGAGCCCTCTGCACGGCCCAAGGGCTGTTTTCTAAAGTCCCGTTGCACCTTCTGGGCTGGGTTTCTGTCTGCAGCTATTCTAACCTCCTTCCAAGCTGCGGGACGAGTCTCTTGGCTCCTAGACGTGAGCAGCAGCTGGCACAGAGCCCTTTCTTTCAAGATAATAACTTAATTGTGCTGCAGTGTGTGTCCGGGCTTTGTCCCGTTCTCTGGTAGTTGGGAACCTTTAAAGATGTTGCGTTTCTCCTCCTCTCGCCTCCCAGAGCCTGGGCTGTGGCGGTGCCTCTCCCCTCGGCCAGGCAGGTGGGAGCTGTATTTGGAGATGTGGACGTCCTAGGACAGGACGTCAGCCAGCGGCCCGGGCTGCGTACGGCAGTGTGAAGAGAAGCGCGTGGAAGCTCGCGTGGGTTACGTGAGCGGAAACGCGTGCGCGTGCCTGGGCTGGGCCCCAGCGCCGCTCTGCTTGCTTTTCCTGCCGCAGGGCTGCGTCGTGCATAACCCAAAGCCCTTGACAAGGGGCAGTCGGGGGGCACGGCCAGGGCTGGGCGCTCCCGCGGGGCGGCTGGGCCTGAGCGAGGGCAGCCGCGGGCTGGCGCTGACCTGGCTCGGCCGTCCCAAGCTGCTGCCCGGCTCTGCAGCCCGAGGCACCAGCCCCGCGCTGGGGGCTCGGGCCGCCTCGCCGGAACGACCGTGGCGGCGGGATGCTGCAGGGCTGCGCTGGCAAGGTGCAGGGCGAACCAGGCTCCACCGGCTCCGCTCCCCCCGAGCACTCCCGAGGCCCTCGCGCCGCCACGTCCTGGCTTGCCTGGGTATTTATAAAACAAATTGCATTAAGCTTTTTTTGTTGCAAAGCTGCAATATTTAAGGCTAAGAAATTATCCGGTGCTTCCAGAAACGCTTTGCTCTGTACAGGAAGGCTGCCATGATTTGGATCTCCGCTGCGGCTCGCGTGTGCCGTGGGACCCCTGCGCCTCTGGCCGTGTCCCTCCGGAGGCGGCTGCCGCCAGCTCCCGCTGCCCCGCTGGAGGGACGATCCCGTGGCCCGCGTGGGAGCCTCTGCTCCCAGGGCTGGGGCAGCAGGGCAGCTGCACGGTTCGACACCAAAGTAGCATGGCAACGTTTGCTCATTAATAGGAGGCAAAGGAGGTGCAAACACGGGTGCAAACGTGCCCCGCTCGAAGGGACCCGCTGCCCGTGCATGCCCACCTCCGGGCTGTTTTGGGGATAGCTGGGCTCCAGGCAGAGGCCGGCAGGGGCAGGTGGGGAAGGGTAGTTCTTCCTCAGACCCAACTGGGGTCTCTCCAGCTTAGAGCTGGGGTGTCCGGGCAGGTCTGGGAGCAGCGCAGGGGAGGCTCGTGCTTCCCGGGCTCCTGCTGCGCCTGGCCGCGGGCTGAGCGGAGGCCGAGGGGCTCCCAGCAGCCCAACGCTCACGCTCCTGGTAAGGACGGAGGTGGCTTAGCGCTAAGCCAAGCGCTGCGGCTTATGTGCCGGGGCGGCAGGAACGCGGGCTCCGGCGTGTGCAGACCAGAAAGCTGCAGTCGCGGCAGGCTGGGGGAAGCGCGGTGCCGCGGCGGCTGCCCTCACAAGCCCCATCAGGACCGGCGCTTGCCGCGGCACGAGGGCGCTTTCCTGCCGCGGTACGTGCTGAGAGCGCCCGGCGCAAAGGGGAGGCTGCGCCGCTCGTTGGGCTCCCGGCCGCCCCGGGACCGTTCCTCCGACTCTTCCGCTGTGAAGATGGAAGAAAAACGAGCTTTGTGATAAAGGTTAAATTGTTATACACCGAGGCTGGAGCAGGAGGCTGGATACCCCATAAAAGTGCAATCATTTGATCGTTATCTGCTGCAGGATGTTGTATAATTGTCCCAAATTTATGGCTGTGAGCTGGTTGACGGCAGGCGGTTGTTAGAGTGAGTGATGTGCCTTGCTGACCTTCCTCCGGGTCCTGCCGGCGTGTCTCCGGAGCTCAGGACGGGCAGCGGGGGCTGCGAGGGGCCGCGAGGCCGCCGGCCGGGCCCGGAAGAGCAGAGCACCCCTTCGCGTCGAGCGGGGCAGAGCTCAGCCTGCGCGGCCGCCCACACCGCGGCTCTGTGGTTCTCCGGCCGCCGCTTGCCCGCGCGCAGGGCTGCGGCGGGACACGCCGGGAGCTGGCGTGCTGCCTGCGGGCCTCGCCGCTGCGCCAGAGACTTGCCCAGCCCTTTTGGCGGGGCATCTCTCTGTTTTGCACGGGGACCTGGTACCGGGTTATTTGCGCAGGAAGGTTGTGTTTCCTGATTTACGCTCTGTGCCTCGTGAAAGAAATTGCCCGCCGTGCTCCAAAGCGAGTGGCAGCCCTTGGATTGGGAAGCGGGGGGAGCAAGAGGAGCGGGAGTAATCCGCTTTACAGGAACAGTGGATTTAGAGAAACGAAACCTGGCTCGCTGCCTTCCTGCTGTGCGACCCGGCCCGTGCCGCGCTGCGTGCCAGCTGCCCGTGCAGGAACGGGTCCGGCACACATCGCGCCTGCGGGGTGGCGCGCAGCCCTGCGGGTCTGCCAGCGTCGCCGTAACAGCGCTTCTGCTTCTGGCACCCGGCAGGAGAGAGCTGAGGACAAGCTGGGATCTGCTCCGGGGCCAAGAGGAGGACAGGAGCGAGCCGCCTCCGTAACCCGACGCTGCTGGGGCCGAGGGAAGGGGAGCGCTGGGGACTGCAGGGCGGCACTGCGCTGCTCCGGAGCCGCCTTCCCACCGGGACAGGGGAGGGAGAAGCTCTTCCTGTCTCCGAGGATCCCCCATGAATTTGCGTCATTCCCATTGCTTTTCATGACAAATGTGTTAAGTCTGCTCCAAGTGTGTCAAGGGAGACATTTCTCAATCAGTACTTGGCTTGTTCCCTGCAAGATAGGTAACTGCTCTGTACTCTTTCTGCGACCGTCCGGCACGAGAGCTGGTGTGCTCTTGGCTTCAGAAGGGAGGTGTCAGGCTTGAACTCTGGAGCGTCTGCCTGGAATCCCGAAGGTGCAAGCCGGGCAGCGCAGAGCCGACCGCGCTCTCGAGCAAGTGTCACTGTCCTTGGCATCGCAGCGGTGCCTTGGGCTCCCGCACTGCGGAGAAACCTCCCTGCCCCATGGCTCAGACGGTCTGTTGGTGATGGAGAAGGTCCGAAGTGTGAAGAAGCAGCAGGACGATCCTACTTGTGCGCCTGCAGCCTTGCCTTTTCTTCACCCAGCTTTTGGCTTTCTCATTAAATCGTTGGTCTCCTTGGCCTCATCCCAGCGCCGCAGGCAGCACAGGGTGAGCAGCTTGGCGCAGCCCTGTCTGCCCACGCTGGGTGCTGCTGGATCTGCCTGACCCTGGTCCTGCCCCAGCAGCAGCTGCGAGCCCGCGCGGGCAGCGGGCTGCAGTCCCTCTCCTGGCTCCTCTGTGCAGCGTGGAGGTTCACACTGCGTCCTCCCATTGCCCTTTTATTTGTACTCCTCCATCCAAGGCCCCACCGCGGTCGTGGACCTTCCTCTTATGTCTCCTCCTGGCCAATCTGCCCACATCTCGTGCCAGAAGGAGAAAGCATGATGCGATCCCACCATCTGCAGGGATTATTACTGTTTCCTTCTCCTGTGGCACTTCTGGGAAGTGCCCACCATCTCCTTGGACAGAGGACAAGGAGTAACAATGTCAGAGGAGTTCATGGAGCTCAGAGGCCACGGGGAGACCAGGGAAAACACTGAGCTCATAGGAGCTCGTAAAGTGCTTATGAGATAACTAGGGCTTTCTTCCCTTCCTTCATCCCATGCGAGTGCCTCTCCACGTTAACCTTTGTCAGAGCAACCCCTGTTATATGGGAACTGTACTTGGAAAAAGATGTCTATACGTTTGGGAGGGTTTATGGCTGTCTTTTCAGCTCCTGCAAGGGGAACGCACCTCCGAGTGTCCTTTTGCATTGGGTAATTGTGCATGCAGGTCACATGCATGTGCGCACACATATACCTAATTATCTGGCTCACACATCCACGGTGTTCGCATGTGCTAATTGGGTGTGGGTTTTGTACAGCTGAATTATCTGAGAATTTGGGCCTTCACGTGTAATTTTTGTTGATCGTTATATTTGTAGTACATCATCTGTTTGAAAGGCCCAACAGTAGACTGAAAGAAAACGTGATGCACGGAACAGACAAAGGCCTTTGCTCTGGGAGGCATAAAATGCAGCTAATCCATCCCGTGGTGCCGGGTGCGCTCGTGGACCTGCGGGGTTGCAGCCGGGAAGCTGAGCCGTTAGGCCGAATATCACAGCGGGGCACCGTTAAGGGTGCGCCTGTGGCTGCAGGCGGGCTGAGCAGCAGCTTGCGGCGCGAGGCAGGGGCAGCGCTGCGGGGGCGCGAGGCCCAGGTGGGCTGCGACGGCGCAGGCACGCTCCCGCAGCCGGCGGCCGGCTCGAGCTGCCGCTGGGAGCCGCGAGGGCCGACCGCCAGCTGGGCTTCCCCTGGCGCACGGGAGCTTGTAAAGGCTGCGGCGGAGCAAGCCCCACCCCGCGGGACGGGGGTTCGGGGAAGTCCTCCCTGGCCACGCGAGCTGCTCCTGGCCTTGCAACCAGCTGCTCCGCGAGCTCGGAGCCGCGCTTTGACCCGCGCCTCTTCTTTGCCTTCCAGGGGACATGGTCTTCAAGCACAGAGACGCGCTGATCCACGCCTTCCTGCGGGGCTCGCGAGACCCGGACAGCTCGCTGCGGGCCAGCAGCCTCTCCAACCTGGGAGAGCTGTGCCAGAGGCTCGGCTTCCAGCTGGGCTCTGTGATCCAGGAGGTATCGTCCCCCTCCCTCGCGATCGCTGTCTGCTGCCGGCGTTGGGATGCCGTGGGGATGAGCCGCGAGCGGCCGCTCGGCCGAGCACCTCCCAGCCCCGCGGGCCGCGGAGCGCGTGCGCAGCCCCGGAGGGGGCCGAGGGCGAGAGCCCTGGCGGGCGGCTGGCCTGGGAGCTCAGGGGCCATCTTTTGTGAACGAGGGCAGTTTGTCATCTCATTGCACGGTCATTAAACGCTCTCACTTCTAGGTGGGTAAAGTAAGATATTTTTTCATAACTTGTCCCAGGAAATGACAGAGAGATATTTGCTGGTGTAAAGTGAAAAGATCATTCGGTCTGAAGCAAACACTCGGGAAAATTTAGCCCCAGGTTGTAGCACTGAAAGCTTTATAAACAGCTAAAAACGCCTGCTGCGATGGGAATTGATAGACGGCCCCAAGGAACCGCAGCAGCATCTGCTCCGCCTGCATCGTTTCGCTGGCGTGGAAGACCGTTAAGGCGTATTTTGCACGTGCCGCGGGCACCTCCTCCCGCTTCCCGGCTCTCCTTTCCGTGGGAGAAGTCGGCGCGGGGTGGCCGAGGGGGTGGCGGGCGGGCGGGCGGCAGCGCTCGCGCTGTCTGGTGGCACCGGGTGCCACGCGGCCGCTGCCGGAGCACGGCGCTGGGGCCGCCCGTCGCGCCGAGCCCGAGGAGCCGGCCGGGAGCAAACAGCTCCAGACCCACGCTGCCCTTGCGCTCGCGCGCAGCTGAAGCGTCGGCTCGGCGCACGCCGCTGCCGGTCCGAGCTGAGCTGCCCAGGGCCGTGCGGGGAGCGGAGCCGGGTCGTAGAGCCGCGCCATGGGGCTGAGCACGCGGGAGGCAGAAGGGGCCCGGGCCGGCGCCGGCTCCGCTGCAGGGCGCGGGTGGAGAAGCGGCACCAAGGCGAGGAGCGCAGCGGTGGTGCTGCCCAGCGGCGTTGGGATAAGAGCGGGGCCAGCAAGGGCTGCGGCGTCGCAGGCTCGCGGGCGGCCCCGGTTTGCAGCTCTGCGCGGCTCGGGGTGGGAGCTGCGACGTGGGGCCGAGCGCTGCCCCGAGGGCTCACGCGTCGCTGGGAGCCGGTCTGCGGCCGGCGCCTGCGGGGTCAGCAGCAGCTGGCGGCGCGGAGGGAGCGCAGGCAGCACGCGGGCCGCCTGTCTGGAAGTGAGTCTTTTAAAAGACGTAGTGAATGTGGGACTTGGGCTGCTTTCCCCCGGTTCCCTTTCGCTGCTGCTCACGCATCAATTGGGTAATGACAGCCCTTGATGAGATGCCAATGCACCACACATGCAGCTATTTCAGGAACGCACTAGCTCTTCTACTTCTCCCTGCTGTCACCGACTCTCTCACTAGGCTCCTTGAACTCTGCCTGTTTTTTAAAAAGCCTTCGGAGACGTCTGCGTAGCTCCAGCCGCCGTGAGCGAGGCGGTCCTCAGCGCGCGGCTCCGGCGGTGGTGGGCAGGCAGGCTGGCCCGAGCCTCCCCAGGGCGCTGCCCTTGGGTAGCAGGGTTTCCGCGCAGGTTTTGAGGGCGCTGCGCGGCGCCCGGGAGCGCTCTGCAGTGCTCTGCTGGGGCTCGCTCGCCCGCCGAGAGGGGCACGTTGGGCTTTGGCCAGAGGCTGGAGCTGCTTCCCTTTCCAGCGGGGTTTTCCCGGGCTGTGACGTTGCAGACCGCTCGAGGAAGTTGCCGTCCTCTGGGTTTCCCTTGCTCCCGAGCCTCCGCGCCCGGGGTCGCGGTCTAGCGCTCAGCACGGGCAGCGCAAGCGCCAGCTGCGGTCGCCCTCAGCGGTAGCGAGGTCGGGGTTTCTGCAGGAGCGACAGCGTCCAAAATCCTCGTGCTACAGAAGGGAACCCCCTCGTTTCAGCGCCCTGCAGCGTCGCAGGGAAAGGCGAGGCTCGGCAGCACAGTAGCCGGCCCGGATCCCGGCTCCGTCCCGCGTGGGGTTGGGGGTTCCCGCGGCAGGTTTGTCAGGTTGGCCTGCAGCTCTCCGAGCTGGAGCGAGCCGAGCTCGGGGCGCCGCTCGCCTCCTGCCACGAGGAACAACCTGGCCTTAACTGCTGGTGGTGAGAGAACTGCCTCGGCGTGCTGCTAATCGCCGCGGAGCTCTGCAGCCGCCCAGCGCGAGCGGGCCCCGAGCAGAGCCCGCCGCGGTCCCCGGACGGCCGGGCACCGTGGGGCGCCGCGTTGGCAGCCAGCGGCAATCCCGGTGCCTGGGTGCCAGAGGCAGCAAGCGGGTGCCCAGCGTGGCCTGCTTTGGGCGGCCTCGTTTCCAAAAGAAGCCGGCCCAGCTCTTGAGGCGCCCTCGGGCTCGGACGCTCTGTCCCCGGGAAAATCGGGGCGCTGCTAGCGAGGAGTCGGACTGCAGGTGCCTCCCGATTACTCGCTGCCAAAGAGAAGCCCCGAAAGCAGGATGGTGCACGTGCCCCTGCCGCGCCGCGCGGCCGCTCTGCCGCAAGGCTCCCCCGCACCCATAGGTGCAACCTGCTGCTGGGTCTCCCCGGGCCACTTTGCACACTGCTTTAGCGAGGGGCTCGTGCAGCGCCGGGTGTCCTGCGCAGCGGCTGCCCGGCCCTCTCCGGGGCCGTGGACGAGTGCCGGCCGCGGGCTGCGCGCGGGGCGCCGAGCGGGGACCTTGCACGTGCTAACGTTCCCGCTTGCCCTCGCAGGTGACCTCTTGTCTGACAGCCATAGCCAAGACCGACCCCGAGGCGGAGGTGCGAAGAGCTGCCGTTCACGTCGTGGTGGTGCTGCTCCGGGGGCTCAGCGAGAAAGCCACCGAGGTGGGTCCCCGCCGTGCTCCCCGCGGCGCTCCTGGCACCGGTGAGCTGCCGCCTTCTCCCGTCGTCTCATCCCTTCCTGTGCAAAGGCAGTTCCTGGGCGTCCCCAGAGCACGGGGCCCGATGCGCTCGCGAGTGGGACATAGCGCCCAGCGGGGTGCGCCTGGATTTGGGTGTCTGTGGCCCTCGGAATCGTCGCCCTTGGGTGGCGAGGAGGCAGCAGAGACCTGGGCACCACTCTCGGGCTCTTAGGATGTGCTTAAGGTGAACTCCCATTTTTAGACAGCTGCCGAGGAAGGTGGTGTTGAACTAGGGGTCTGTTTCCTTGCCAGGATGCCCGGCTAGCTCTTGCACCAACTGCTGTGTGCAAAAAGGTGTTTTGGAGCCCGCTGTTAGCGGCGGCGGTGCCCTCGCTGGCAGGCTCGCCTGCGAGCACCGCGTGCCGCATGGTCTGCGCGCGCCAGCGCTCCGGCGCTGCGCGAGCTGCCGCATGGACGCGGTGGGAAATTAACGGGGCTGTAATCGGCTGAGAAGCCGCAGGCGTTGGTGCCGACCCGGGCTCGCGCGGTGGTGTGCGCTGTGACGGCCGCGGGAGCCCCTGGCAGCCGCCCGTCCTGGCGGGAGGCTCTCTGCAGCTCGGCTGCGTGAGGCGCAGGAGCGGCCGGATCCTCGCCGGCTGCTCCCGGAGCCGCGCGTGCCCTTCTCCCGCCCCGCGGCGGGCTGAGCGCTGCAGGCAGCCGGCGCCTCGGGGCCGGGCAGGATGCGAGGCACAGGCGGAAGGAGCATCCCTATGAGGATGACTTGTGTCCAGGCTAAATGTATTCCTCCGCAGACTGACACGCGCGTTGGGATCCTGGGCCTGGGCACGACCGGGGCAGCCTCCCCGCCTAGCGCTGCCGCCGCTGCAGCTCCCCGGCCGGCCGGCCGGCCGCCTGCTGCCGGCCCTGCTGCTGCGCGAGGCGGCACACGGCAGCAGCAGGCTGCTGCGCTCGCTCCGCTCGTGCCCCCGCAGAGCCGTGAGGAGCGCTGGGCTTCGGGCCCGTTTCGGAGGTGTAGCACCCCGGGGGCTCCCCGCGGCGGGACGTTGCTCGGGCCGGTGCTGCTGGGAGGAGGCTGAGCGCGGAGCGGGAGCCCAGCTGGCCGCCTCGGCCCTTCCTCTGGCGTGGAGGCGCTTTCCTTCGCGTGCTCGGCGCCGCGTGCGCGTCGGCTCTTTGCTGGGTTAACGCATCTGTTTGCAGAAGCAGGAAGGTTTCGGGGGCAGCGGCTGGGATTGCTGCTGGCCTCCCTCGTCCTGGCTCTTCTTTTCCCAAAGTCGAAGCTTCTCCTCCTCTTTTCCTCCCCTGAGCTCGTTGCGTTTCCTCCTGAAAGGAATCCCAACCTGTAGCGCTTTGCTGCGTTTGTGCTTTCCATGCTCACGCTCGTTCCTCCCCGCAGCGGCCGGCTCCTGCCCGCGCTCGGACTCCGCGGGGGCTCTGCGACTTTCCCTTGTGTGCAGCTGCAAAGCCGGCTGCAGACGGGGACACAGTGCGGCACGCAGATGGGGGCACGGTGCGGCACGCAGATGGGGGCACGGCGCGGCACGCTGGCAAAGGTTTTGTTTCTCCTTGTCCGGTCAGAAGCGGTCCCACCGCTGCCGGGATTGCAGGGGAGCCGCCGGGCGGGAGCAGAGCCGTGCTCGCCCCGGCCTCGGCTGCGGCCAGTCGGCTCAGCTGGTGCAGAAACGACTGCGGTGGAGGGAGCGGGCAGCCGGGAGCGCGGCGGTCCTGTCCCCCCGGGGCCCCTGCCTGGCTCTGCGATGGAGGGGAGGTCTGGCACGGCTGGCGCCGGCACGACGTCCACGTGAAAAAGAAAGCGCCGGCTGCAGCGCCGGCAGCAGCGCAGGCGAGCGGGAGCACGAGGCCAGGGCTCGCCGGCGCTTGGTTGCAGCAGAGCAGTGAAATCTCCTTCCCTGTTCCTGTTCCAGCTTCTTACGCCCTTCGCTAACTCCCCGTCCTCCTCCCCAGGGCTTTTCTCTTCGCAGCAGCTGCAGGACTCTGCCCCTGCGGCCGAGCACGCCTGGCGCCTCTCCCCGGGCGCAGCCTCGGCACGGGCCCCGGAGCCGACTCCTGTCCGCCGCCCGCTGCCCGCCGCCGGCCCTCGTCCGCCGCTGGCACCCGACACGGGGCGGTGAGGCTGCAGGCGCGGGGCGCGCTGGCGTTTCCGCCTCGTAGCCTGGATCTGCTCTGCCTCCCCCAAACTGCGGCGCATCCCCCGCTCGTGGCCTAGCCGGCGCCCGCGTCCGTCGGCCCGTGCACCGCGGCGGCGGCGGGCGGCCCGGCGCAGCGCAGCAGCCGGCCCGGCGTCGCCCAGGGCACCGGTCTCGCGTCCCACGCGCTCGACCGCGGCAGCTCGCGCCTCGCTGCCCCTAACCGCAGTGCTCCCTGGCAGAGGGGACGCGGTGGCCTCGCGAGCCTGCCGGGGCAGCGCCAGGCTGTGGAAAGGCGCAAGACGCCCCGCAGGGCCTGATCGTGATCATTTTGGCAGGGAAATGTGCCTGTTTTCCGAGGGCTCCGGGTTCCCGGCTTTCCTCCCTGCTTCCGAGCAACGAGGGCACTGGGGCTGCGTTCCCACGAAGGAAACGGGCTGTTCCCCGCGGGAATCCCCGGAGCGCGGTGCCCTGCGGCGCGGGCGGCCCCAGCTGGGAGCCGCGAGCCCGGCTGCCTCGCTGCCGACGGGAGCCAGGGCTGCTCGGGCGACGGGCGGGCGGCTCCCGCGGGAGCAGGGCAGCAGCGGCTCGGGGAGGAATGAAGAACGGGGGTCCCGCCACGGCTCCTGGCTCCCAAGGGGCGCCCCACGCTGCTGCCGCCCCGGGGCTGCGAGCGCCGGGATGCCGCTCCTGAGCGACGCTCGCCCAGGTCCTGGGGCCGTGGGGTTTCTCCAAAGCTTCGGGGCTACTTCCCGTTCCCCTCCCAGCTTCATGCCCCAGCGCTGCGCTCCGGCACGCACCCGGAGCTGCTCTCCCCACGTCCCCGCACGCACACCCGGAGCTGCTCTCCCCGCGTCCCCGGGATGCACACCCGAAGGTGCTCTCCCCGTGTCCCCGCACGCACACCCGGAGCTGTTCTCCCCACGTCCCCGGTGTGCACACCCAGAGCTCCTCTCCCCACGTCCCCGGCACGCACACCCGGAGCTGCTCTCCCCACGTCCCCGGTGTGCACACCCGGAGCTGCTCTCCCCACGTCCCCGGGATGCACACCCGGAGCTGCTCTCCCCACGTCCCCGCACGCACACCCGGAGCTGCTCTCCCCGCGTCCCCGGGATGCACACCCGGAGCTGCTCTCCCCACGTCCCCGCATGCACACCCGGAGCTGCTCTCCCCGCGTCCCCGGCACGCACACCCGGAGCTGCTCTCCCCACGTCCCCGGTGTGCACACCCGGAGCTGCTCTCCCCACGTCCCCGCACGCACACCCAGAGCTCCTCTCCCCACGTCCCCGGTGTGCACACCCGGAGCTCCTCTCCCCACGTCCCCGGTGTGCACACCCGGAGCTGCTCTCCCCACGTCCCCGGGATGCACACCCGGAGCTGCTCTCCCCACGTCCCCGCATGCACACCCGGAGCTCCTCTCCCCACGTCCCCGGTGTGCACACCCGGAGCTGCTCTCCCCGCGTCTCCGGTGTGCACACCCGGAGCTGCTCTCCCCGTGTCCCCAGCATGCACACATGCCCAGAGCTGGGACGCTCGGGGAGCTGGGTGTTTGGGGGCTGCAGGACGGGAAGAGCCTCCTGCTCTAACTGCGCTGCTGCAAGCGGGGGAAAGCGGGTCCCGGGCTGGCGGGTGCCTCGGGCCGTGCCGGCTGCGGTGGCCGGGCGCCGGCCGAGCCCAGCTCAGCCGCATGGGGTGAATGGGCCCGCTGCTGCCTGCCGGGGTGCACCGCAGGCTCGCTCCTGCTGCCGGCCAGGCGCCCCGGGCTGACCCCGGCCTTTCCGCCCGCTCTGCAGGTGCTCCGGGACGTGCTGCGCGACCTGTACCGGCTGCTGAAGCACGTGGCGACGGCCGAGGCCGACGGCGCCGCCGTGCTGCACGCCCAGCTGGCGCTGGAGGAGCTGGACGCGGCCGTGCGCCGGGCGCTCTTCCCCCCGCAGAGCCTGCAGAAGAGGATCGTGGTGCTGCCCTAGCGGGACGGCGGCGACCCCGCGGACGCCCGCTCGCGGCCTGCCGGGCCGCTCGGCAGTGCCTCTGGGCCGCGCTGGGGCCATGCTGGCCGCCGGCGGCACCGCGGCAGCCCGGGAGCCGGCCGCCGGGCAGCGCCGGGCTCCGCTTGCACGGCCAAGGCCGGATTAAAAAGGAAAACTTCCCCATGGGGGCGCATGTGTGTGTGTGTGTGTGTCGCCTTCTTGGGGGCCGCGTGGGGCCCCCGGCCAGCCCCTGCCCGTGGCCTCCGGCCGCTCTCGCCGGAGCTGCTGCTTTCTGCGGGGGAATCCCGGCATCAGCCCTTGGGCGCAGGAGAGGAGCGCGCCGGGGCCAGCGCCATCCCCGCGCTGCAGGATGGGAGCGAGAGGTGGCCTTGCCGCCGCGTCCCCCCGCAGAGACGCCCCGCGCCCGGGTGCTGCCGGCTCGGCGAGCTGCGCCGTCCTCCCGCCGGGGCCCTTTTCGCCCGAGCCGGCTGCGTTTCCCCGGGGGCCGGAGGGAACCGACCCGGCGTCTCGCAGCCCAGGTCCCGCTGCCGGGTCACCGCCAACGCGAGGGGCCGAGCGCGGGGTCCCGCCGTGGCGAACGCGCCGGCGGGGGGCTGAGCCCCCCCCCCCGCCCAGCACCGAGGGTCTCCGCGGGCGCCCGGGGCAGGCGGCAGTGTCGCGCGCGGCTCCGTCCACGCAGGGCCCCGCTGCGCCGCGCCGCGCGCGCCGGCAGCGCAGTGTCCTTGCGGCGGCGGCTGCGGCTCCCCCCCGCGCGGCCGCCGGCCCCGGTGCCGGCTCCGCTCGCCGATGCTGCCGGCCGGGCTCTGCCTGCCCGGCCCTGGAGCCAGCCGCCGGGGGAAGGTTTTTTCAATGAAAAGTCCCTTTTAATGGTGTTTTCTGGCCTCCTGGCTGTAAACCTGCCTCGGCGAACAAGGAGATTTCTGTGCTGGAGGAGGAGGAAATTTTATTTATACCTCGGGAAGGGTTTCCGCAGCGAGCCGCAGGACGGCGGCGGGCGAGGGGTCCGCGCCGAAAGGTAAGGGGCTGCGCGGCTTCCCGGCGGGGCGGCGGGCTGGGGACGGCGGTGTGGGCTGGGGACGGCGGTGCAGGGGACCCCGCGTGCCCCCCGCGTCCCCGCGCCGAGGCGCTGCCCAGCCGGCTTCGCGCCTCCGCGGCGGGCCGGGCCGGGGGGCCGGGGGCTGCCGGCTCCGCGTGCCGCTGCCTCCAGCCCGGGGCGCTGGACGGGAGCCCAGAACGGGGAGGCTGCGGCTCCCGGGGCGCCGGGCTGCGCACGGCCGGGGGCGGAGGTGCCGCCGCCGGTGCCCGTGCCCCGGCTGCCCCGCTCCCGCCTGTCCCCACGCGTGTCCCCGGGCCGGGGGGCAGCGGGCGGCGCGGCGGCAGGGGGCACCGGGGAGCCGCCGCCGCGGCCGGGTGGGGCCCCGCCAGCCGGGCTGGTGCCGGGGCCGGTGCCCGGGGAAGCGGGGCCGGGGCCGGTGCTGGGGCCCGGGTGGCGCCGGGGGGCCGGTGCCGGTGGGCCCGGGGCCGGTGCCGGTGCCGAGGGAGGTGGGGCCGGTGCCGGGGGTGCCGGTGCCGGGTGGGGCCCCGCGAGCGGTGCCGGGGCCGAGGGAGGTGTCGGAGCCGGGGGAGGCGGTGGCGGTGGCGGTGGCGGTGCCGGAGGTGCTGGGGGTGCCGGTGCCGGTGCCGGTGCCGGGCGGGGCCCCCGCGGGCTGCGGGCGGTGCCGGCTCCGCCGCGGTATAAAGCGGCCGCGCGGGCCGGGCCGGGCGCACAGCGGCGGCGGCGGCGGCGGCCGGGGCGAGCGGCACCACCGGCTCCTCCACGGTGAGTCCCCGTCCCCGTCCCCGTCCCCGTCCCCGTCCCCGTCCCCGTCCCCGTCCCCGTCCCCGTCCCCGTCCCCGTCCCCCGGCGGCGCCCAGAGCCGGCACCGGGCGGGGGGGGTCGGAGGCACCGGGGAGGCGGCGGCGGCCCCGGGACCCGCCGGGCGCCCCCTGCCCGCGGCTCCTGGCCGGCCCGGGGGCTCCGCAGCGCCCGGTGCCCGCGCTGCCGCCCGCGTCGCGGTCCCGCTGCAGCGGGTCCCGGTCCCGCGGGGGGTCGCGGTAGGGGGGGGGGGGGAAGTGCAGCCGGGGCTCCCGGGCGCCGCGTCTGCCCCGGCCGGGTCCCCGCTCAGCCCCGGAGCCGAGCTGAGCTCCACCGGGGCAGGACGGGCTGGGGTGCCCTGACTGCGCCCGCTCTCGCCCAGATGCCAGCGAGCCTCTCCACCGCCCTGCGCGTGGTGGGCACCAGCCTCTTCGCCCTGGCCGTGCTGGGGGGCATCCTGGCCGCCTACGTCACCGGCTACCAGTTCATCCACACGGAGAAGCACTACCTCTCCTTCGGGCTGTACGGCGCCATCCTGGCGCTGCATCTCTTCATCCAGAGCCTCTTCGCCTTCCTGGAGCACCGGCGCATGCGGGGCGCGGGGCGGCCGGCCCGCCCGGGCCGCTCCGTGGCCCTCTGCATCGCCGCCTACCAGGAGGACCCCGACTACCTGAAGAAGTGCCTGCGCTCCGTCAAGCGCATCGCCTTCCCCGGCCTCAAAGTGGTGATGGTGGTGGACGGCAACGGCCCCGACGACACCTACATGCTGGACATCTTCCACGAGGTCATGGGCTCCGAGCGGGCCGGCAGCTACGTCTGGAGGAGCAACTTCCACGCGCAAGGCGAGGGCGAGACGGAGGCCGGGCTGCGGGCCGGGCTGGCCCGCGTCCAGGCGCTGGTGCGCGGCACCACCTACTCCTGCATCCTGCAGAAGTGGGGCGGGAAGCGCGAGGTGATGTACACGGCCTTCCGGGCGCTGGGCGACTCCGTCGACTACGTCCAGGTGGATGCGCGGGCCGCGGCGGGGACGGGCGCCGGGTTGGGGGCGGACGTGGGACACCCGAGCGTCGTGCCGTGGGGGAACGGGCTGGGTGGGGAGGAGCAGAGCCCGCCCGTACTCACCGTCCCCCCGCCGGCTCCAGCCCCGCGTGCCGGGGTTGCCCCTCCGTGAGCCGCCCGGGCTCCGCTCCTTGCCGCTCGCCGGGCTGCGGGGCGCCGCTGCGGCTCGCCGGCCGCGGCTCGGGCTTGCCCGGCTGCGGGCTGGGCCGTCTGGCGGGCGCGCGCGTGGGCGGCGCGGCGGGGCCCCGACCTTCCCTCTCCCTGCTCCCAGGTGTGTGACTCAGACACGGTGCTGGACCCCGCCTGCACCGCCGAGATGCTCCGCATCCTGGAGGCCGACCCCCGCGTCGGCGGCGTCGGCGGCGACGTCCAGGTAGGGCCGCGGCCGGGGGCCCGGGTGGCCGCCCCGGCGCTGCTGGCTCTCACGGCCTCTCTCCCCACCCCGGCAGATCCTGAACAAGTACGACTCGTGGATCTCCTTCCTGAGCAGCGTGCGCTACTGGATGGCCTTCAACGTGGAGCGCGCCTGCCAGTCCTACTTCGGGTGCGTGCAGTGCATCAGCGGGCCCCTGGGCATGTACCGCAACGCCCTCCTGCAGCACTTCCTCGAGGACTGGTACCACCAGACCTTCCTGGGCAGCAAGTGCAGCTTCGGGGACGACCGGCACCTGACGAACCGCGTCCTCAGCCTGGGCTACCAGACCAAGTACACGGCCCGCTCCAAGTGCCTGACGGAGACGCCCACCCGCTACCTGCGCTGGCTCAACCAGCAGACCCGCTGGAGCAAGTCCTACTTCCGCGAGTGGCTCTACAACGCCCTGTGGTTCCACAAGCACCACCTCTGGATGACCTACGAGTCCGTGGTGACCGGCTTCTTCCCCTTCTTCCTCATCGCCACTGTGATCCAGCTCTTCTACCGCGGGCGCATCTGGAACATCCTCCTCTTCCTCCTGACGGTGCAGCTGGTGGGCATCATCAAGGCCACGTACGCCTGCTTCCTCCGGGGCAACGCCGAGATGATCTTCATGTCCCTCTACGCCCTGCTCTACATGTCCAGCCTGCTGCCCGCCAAGATGTTCGCCATTGCCACCATCAACAAGTCGGGCTGGGGCACGTCGGGGCGCCGGACCATCGTGGTCAACTTTGTGGGGCTGCTGCCGGTGTCGGTGTGGGTGGCCGTGCTGCTGGGGGGGCTGGCCTACACCGCCTACAGCCAGGACCTCTTCAGCGAGACCGAGGTGGCCTTCCTCGTCTCGGGCGCCATCCTCTACGCCTGCTACTGGGTGGCCCTGCTCACGCTCTACCTGGCCATCGTGGCCCGGCGCTGCGGCAAGCGGCAGGAGCAGTGCGGGCTGGCCTTCGCCGAGGTGTGAGCGCGGGGAGGGCTGGTGGCGCCGGGGCGGCCGGCCACCACTCGGGCAGCGCCGGCAGGGCCCCGCCGGGCGGGCGCCGAGCGGCTGGGGTGGCCGGCGGGAGCGCGTCCCGCCACCGGGCCCCGCGTCCGGCTGGGCCGAGCGCTCCCCGGCGTCCATCAACCGTCCTGCTGCTTTTTGATTTTTTTTTTTTTTGGTTTTTTTTTTCCCCCCTTCCCTTTTTTGTTTTTTGTTTTCCTGCCTGAAACAGGAGCCCGGCAGCGCGCAACGGCCGGGGCCACCCAAGCTGGGGCGCCCCGGGGCGCCCGCGGGAGCAGGGCTCGGCAGCGCCCTGGCGGGGGCTGAAGCTGCGTCTTGCCCGCCGGCAGCCCTGCGGCCGGGCGTCCCTCGCCCCGCGCCGAGCTCAGCCGCGGCCGGCGCCTCCCCGTCCTTCGGTGCTTTCTGGGGGGCCCTCGCGCCCCCCACGGTGCTACGGAGAAAAGGCCCCGCGCGGCGCCCGCAGCCGGAGCAGAGGGGCCCGGCCGGGTGCCGTGCACGCCGGAGCCAGCTGCGGGCTCAGCCCGTCCCGGGGAGCCACTCAGGCTGCGGCGAGCCGGCGCTGGCGCCCTGCTCCTCCCGCCCCGGGCGCCGGGGTTCGGCGCTTGGCTGCCCTGCCCCACGGCCGCGTATGTGCGGGCACGTACCCATGGGGTGTCAAGGGCAGCCAGCCCTGTAGCGCCCTCCGGCCCCTTCGGGGGGGCAGCAGCTCCTTCAGCTTCGCCAAAGAGCCCAGGTACCTCCTGCCTGGCCTCGCCGGGGCCATGGGGCTCCCTGCGGCAGCTCCTCGCGCCGCCCCGCGCCCGCTGGCGTGTCCCCGAGCGCTGCGCTGTCCCCGCTCGGCCGCGCGCGAGGGAGGAAAGTGGCAACGGGGTAGAAACGGCCATGCTCGGTACCCGTGGGCGAGGGTGGTGGGCGCTGCCGGGCGCCGCTCCTGCCCCTCCGCGGGCGAAGGGCTGGAGGGGGCGGCGCGGCGGGGCCGAGCCCCCTGCCTGGGGCTGCCTGCGCGCCACGTCCTGCCGGCAGGGCCTTGGTGCGCGGGTGCCGCGCCAGCCGCCTCCCCCCAGCCCTCGGAGGGATCCTGGCACCCGGCGCAGCGGCGCTGGGCTCTGGGCCCAGGCATGCAGAGGTGGGTGGGGAGAGCCGGTTCCCAGCCTTTCCCTGCCTGCCGGGTCCCCCAGCTACTCGCCCAGGCCCTCCTGGCGCTCTCCCTCCCTCCTCGGCCCTCTTTTTCAGGGCAAGAACCTTTCTACAGTTGAGCATCTGGGTTTTTTATTTAATACGAGTTTTTTTTTAGGAGACTTTTGTAGCTCTTTGGTATTTACACTTGTTGACAATTATTTGTAAAACTATTTATTTTTTAATCTGTGTTTTTTCATATTTTAAAAGTCTGGTTTTGTATCCGGACGGATTTGTCACAATAAAGACTTGCACAGAGGAAGGCTGCTGCGTGTGGGGGGGATCGCTGCCGCTCCGGCCCCACCGCGGTCCCCCGGGCGGTGGGGACAGGACACGAGCTGCCCCGCGAAGCGGGTGCCAAGCTGGGGCTCGAGCACAGCTCTGCCCTGAGGCCGGGGCCGCGTCCCCCGGCAGCGCTCTGAGGGTGACGTAGGGTGGCCGTGCAGCAGCAGCCGGTCCCCGCGGAGGCAGGACGCGCGTCGCTCCAGGCCGGGCGTCCCCCGCGGCAGCGCGCCCTCGGCACAGGGCAGAGGCTGGAGGCCGCGTGGGGCAGCTCTGGGGCTCTCCCAGCCCCGGAGCGGGAGGCGTCCGCGCGGCGACCCAGCACCCCAAGGAAGGGAGGTGGACGCGCGCCGGAGCGCAGAGCCCCGGCGAAGGGGACGGCGGCGAGCTCAGGGCCGCTCCTGGCGGGCGGCTGGGCTCACCCCCACGGCTCACCCCGCTGAGGCCAGTCTCCGTAAAGTCCCGAGCCGTCACACCTTCTTGGGCACGTTGGTGATGATGGGCTTGGGGCGGGTTTTGAAGAGAAGTTTGGTCTTGATGAGGGCGGTCGCCGTGTAGCGGGTGAGCGCCCCTGCGGGGCCAGGCTCGCCGCCGGGCTCGCCAGCGCCCTGCTTCACCAGCACGGCGAAGGGCTTCTCCAGCTGCACCACCTTCCCGTAGAGGATGTGGTGGCCCACGATGAGCACGGGAACGCCCTGGGGAGAGAGGAAAGCAGAGGTGGGGGCCGCGCGGCGGCAGCAGGGCCTCGCGGGCGGCGCAGCGCGGCTCCTCACCTCGCGCGTGTAGTGCAGGTCCCCCAGGAGGTTTCCCGCCAGCCCGCCGCCGCCGCGGGGCTCCACCTCGCCCTGCAGCTCCACCAGCACCCACTCGGCCAGGCCTCCGGCCCCGCTGCTGCAACGGGACGGGTGGGCTCAGCCGGGAACGGCAGCTCAGTGGTGGCGCGGGGGCCGGGCAGCCGGGGGGGGGTCTCACCTGGAGATCACGATCTGCACCATGGTCCGGGCTGCAAAGCAACCGCCACCGGCTCAGCCAGCGGCCCCGGGCAGGGCTGGGTCAGGCCGAGCCGGGCAGAGCCGAGCTGAACCGAGCCGAGCCAGGCTGGGCCGAGCCAAACTGAGCTAGGCTGGCCAGGCAGAGCCGAGTTGGGCTGGGCAGAGCCTGGCCAGACCGATCAGAGCCGATCTGGGCTGGGCAGAGCCGAGCTGAACCGGGCCGGGCAGAGCCTGGCAAGGCGGAGCTGAGCCAGGCCGGGCTGATCCAAGCCGATCTGGGCTGGGCAGAGCAGGGCCAAGCCAGGCAGAGCCAGAGCCTGGCAGAGCCGAGCCGAGCTGGGCCGAGCCAGGTAGAGCTGGGTCAGGCAGAGCCGGGTAGAGCCGAGCTGGTCCAATCCAGGCAGAGCCGAGCCGAGCTGGGCCGAGCTGCGCTGGGCCGAGCCAGGTAGAGCTGGGTCGGGCAGAGCTGGGTAGAGCCGAGTCAATCTGATCCGGGCTGAGCCGGGCCGGGCTGAGCCGAGCCAGGTAGAGCTGGGTCGGGCAGAGCTGGGTAGAGCTGAGCTGATCTGATCCGGGCCGAGCTGAGCCAAGTAGAGCTGGGTCGGGCAGAGCCAGGTAGAACCGATCCGATTTGATCCGGGCCGAGCCGAGCCGGGCCAGGTAGAGCTGGATCGGGCAGAGCTGGGTAGAGCCGATCCGACCCGGGCCGAGCCGAGCCGGGCCAGGTAGAGCTGGATCAGGCAGAGCAGGGTAGAGCCGATCCGATTCGGGCCGAGCCGGGCCGGGCCAGGCCGAGCCAGGTAGAGCTGGGTCGGGTAGAGCCGAGCCGATCCGGGCCGAGCCGAGCCGCTCGCCCGGGAGCTCCAGCCCCCCCGCACCTGCCCGGTTTCTCGGGCTGTCGGTGCCGCCTGGGGACGCCGGTGCCGGGCCTGGACCTGGGTGCCAGCCCTGCCTGGCCCAGCCCAGCCCTGCTCGGCCCCCCCCCTCCCCGCCGCCCCCCCCCCGGCCCGGCCCGGCCCCCCCCTCTCCCCGCTGACCCCCCCCCGGCCCGGCTCGGCCCCCCCCCTCTCCCCGCCCCCCCCGGCCCGGCCCAGCCCCCCCCCCCGACTCGCCCCCCCCCTCACCGCGCGGTCCCGGCCGGCCCGGGAGGTTCCCGGTCACCCAGCAACAAGGCGAATCTCCCGCCGCGCCGGCCACGCCCCCCACTTCCGGTTCCGGGCGCGCGGCCGGGCGCACTTCCGCTTCCGGCTCCGGGCGCGCGCGGCGGGCACGTGCGGCAGCGGCGGGAGGCGGAGCGGGACCGGGGCCGGGACCGGGGCCGGGGCCGGGCTCTGTCTCTACCTCACCGGGCCGGACCGGGCTCTACCGGACCCGGCTGTACCGGGCCGTACTGAGCCGTACCGTATCGGGTCCTACCGTAGGGGGCCGGACCGGACCGGACCGGACCGGACCGAACCGTCCTGGGGGGCCTGGCCCAGTGCCCCCCGCAGGCGCGGCCCGTACCGGGGCCTGACCCGCCGCGCTCCGTCGGTGCGGCCGGTACCGGCCCCGGTGCGGGGCCCGGCCCGCGGGCCGCCATGGGGGAGTTCGAGGTGCACCGGGTGCGGTTCTTCAGCTACGTGCCGGCGGGCGTGCGGTGCCTGGCCTACCACCGCCGCGCCGACCGCCTGGCCCTGGCCCGCACCGACGGCGCCGTCGAGGTCTACAACTTCGCCGCCAACTACTTCCAGGAGAAGGTAACGGCGGCCGGGGGCGGCCGGGCTGGCGGCGGCGCCCGCCGGCTCGCCCGCTCACGCGCGGCTCTTCCAGGCCATCCCCGGGCACGAGGCGAGGTCGGTGGAGGCGCTGTGCTGGGCGGCGGGGGACCGGCTCTTCGGGGCCGGCCTCGGCGGGCACGTCAGCGAGTACGACCTGGAGCGGCTGCGCGTCAAGCGCTCGGCCGACGGCTTCGGCGGACCCATCTGGAGCATGGCGGCCAACGCCGGCGGCACGCAGCTGGCGGTGAGCGCTGCCCGGTACCGGGGGGCGGCCCGGCCCTGCTCCGGGGCGAGCGAGGCAGGGGCAGGCCTGTCCCGGGCTGACCCGAACCCTCCTCTCCAGATCGGCTGCGAGGACGGGTCGGTCAAGCTCTTCCGCGTGGTGCCCGATGGAGTCCAGTTCGAGCGGAGCCTGGAGCGGCAGCAAGGTGAGCCCCGGGGCGGGCTCGTCCCTTCCCGGCGGCGGAGGGGACAGGGGGCTGCGGGGCCGCGTCTGGAGCTGCTCTCTGCCGTTCTCTGCAGGCCGCATCCTGTGTCTGTCCTGGCACCCGTCGGAGACGCACATCGCTGCTGGCTCTCTCGATCTCCTCCACGTCTTTGACGTCAGTTCGGGTAATTAACTGCCCTTGCCCAAGCGACCCCGGCCGGGGCAGCGCTGCTCCTCTGGGTCGAGCTCTTTTCTCCCAGAAACATGAGCCTGGCACGTCCCGTGCCGTGGGGTCGCTGCTCCAGGCCCCCTGGGCAGCAGCGGGGAGGCGGCGTTCGCAGGTCCTGCAGCGACCAAGCGAGTCCTCAGCCTCAGCTGCCCCCGCGCGGCGGAACAGGCACTGAGCTGCTGAGGTCCTCAGCTGCGGGGGAGGAGGGGGCCCGGATGCACCCGGTTGCTCCCCTCTCCATCCTCGACTCTTTTCCGTGTCTCAGGCCGCACCGTCCAGAGGATCATGGTGAATTACCACGTGCAGAAGCTCAAGAAGCGCGAGTGCGTCGTGTGGAGCATCGGCTTCCTGTCGAGCGGCACCGTCGTGAGCTCCGACTCGTTTGGGAGGGTGCAGTTCTGGGACTGGGAGAGAGGGACCCTGCTGGAGTCGCACACCGTCAGCAACTCGGCCGTCCTGTCCCTGGCCGTGTCCGAGGTACGTGCGCACCGAGGCAGACGCTCCAGCACCCCGGGGCCTGCCCCATCTCGGCTCGGCTCCGGCGCAGCGGAGGTGCTCAGCCAGGCGTGCCCTGTCCCTTTGGAGCGGTCGGCTCGGCTGGTGCCTGGGTTGACGGGAGTAGGGCTATGAAAGACGCAGCTAGTTTCTGCCTACCTTGGCTCCTGGTGACGCAAAGATCTGCACTCTTGCTTTTCTTCCCGTTGGCAGGCCGCGGTCTGTGGTCGCAGGGCTGGCAGTCTGCACCCTGCAAACGGCGGCTCTGTTTTCCTCACCAGAAAGAAGACAGCATCGTTGTGGGCACTTCAGCAGGGGCCACGTACCAGTTTCAGCTGCTGCCCGTGAAGATGGGCAGCCAGGACAAGCACTGGGTGCGGACAAAGCCCTTCCAGCATCACACCCACGACGTGCGAGCTGTGGCGCACAGCCCGACGGCTCTCATCTCTGGAGGTATGGGCTGCAGGGCATGTTCACGAGCAAGGCTTGAGTGGCAGCGCCCCTACCCCTGTGCTTGCTCACCTGAGCTCTGCTCGGTGTCCAGGCCTGGACGCCCAGCTGGTGATCCGTCCGCTCATGGAGAAGATGCAGAAGAAAGGTTACGAGGCAGCGCTCCGGAAATTCACCTTCCCCCACGTGAGTGTTGCCCTGAGCAGCATCTCAGGCCTGCTGCTGAGCAGCCTGGGAAGCTCCTGCCACGAGGTGGAAGTTAGCTGCCAAGCTTGTCTTGCTGTCCCTGTTGGGTCCCGGCTCCCATCCCATAAGACTAGTTCTTCCCTCTCCCCCTCCCCGAAGTCTCTAGCGCCCCAGGGTGTTTTGGCTTTGGCCCAGCCTCTTCTTCCAGGCCTCGGGTTCATGATAGCCTGCCCATTTCTGACTGCAGCGACGCCTCGTCTCCTGTGCCAGAAAAGCCCGGCTCCTTCTCTTCCAGTTCTCACAGCACCTGGAGCTCTGGAGACTTGGCTCCACCAATGAAACCGGTGAGTCGCGTGGCCCTCTCTGCTCCCAGGGTCGTGCTCAAAAGCCCCCGCCTTTAACCCTGTAGCAGAGTTTACAGTGCCTGGAGGCCCTGCTGATGAGAGCACGCACTTGCTTCTACCCGCACTGCTAGCAGCAGGCTGCGTGCTGGGGAGTTCAGCCTCGGGGCCAGGCAGTGGCAGGCCAGGCCAGAGGGCCTGGGCTGTCCCTCGGTGCTCGTTGTCTGGCACTGCTCCCCCCGCGATCCCCGGTCGTGCGGCTTGACAGGTTCTGTGTGCTTTCCGATGCCGCTCACGCGCTGCGTGGTTGTTTCTTGTCCCAGGAAAGGACGGTGAGGTCCTTCCCGTGTGCCGCGTGCCTGAGCACCTTGTGCAGCTCAAGAGCAAGGTAAGGCTGAGCGAATGCTGCTGAGGCCAGGGGCTGGGGGCCAGCAGGCTTGCAGCACCAGGAAAGATGTGGGGCAGACAAGGTCTGCAGCGTGAGTTTGTCCTAGTTTGGTGTTTTGTGCCCCTCCGTGGGCAGAGGTCTTGTGCCGAAGGCTTCCTCTGCGCTCTCGCACGCAGTCTGTCCTCACACCCCAGAGGAGGGCGTGCTTTGGGCTGCAGCAGGGCAGGGCTGCGCCGCCTCGTACTGAGAGCTGTCACCACGTCAGTCCATCACCTTCAGGGTGCCGGGCTGAAGCTCCGAGGCCGGGGCTCTGCCTCTGCTGGGTGGCAGGAGGGAGCTGGCTGGGGAAGCCGTCCTTGCTACAGGTGCTCTCTGGCGCTCCTCGCCTCCTCCCCTCTGACTGGATGAGCTGCGTGCGCTAGCAGAGACCTGCCGTAGCGCCCAGCCCTGCAAGGAGGCCTCCACGTGGTCAGGCCGCTTGGGAAACACAGCCTGCCCCAGCTCTCCCTGCCACCACAGCCCCGTGTCCCCTCCGGGAGGGCAGGGGGAGCCCCGCTGGGCCTTCGTGTGGCAGGACTAACTACAGGGGGGTCACGCAGGCTGCCCAGCCCCTGCTCAGCACCTCTGTGGTTCCAGGGACCCGAGCACATCTACTGCAGCTGCGTTTCCCCCTGCGGCAGCTGGATCGCCTACTCCACAGCCTCCCGCTTCCACCTCTACCGAGTGCAATATGAGGGCGACAGCATCAGCATCAAGAAGGTGAGGAGAGTAGCAGGCCGTCCCGCTGCCAGGGCGAGGGTGGGTGGCTGTGGGGTCCTGGGGAGCCAGCGCTGCCCGGGGAGCTGGGTTGTCCCGTGTGGGACCACGTGCTGATGCACTGGGAGCGAGGGTTGCTCCTGGCGCTGCTGAGATAGTGCCAGCAGCCTGAGCAGGCTCAAGGCTTGTCAGCAGTGGTAGGTGGCTGCCAGGTCTGCTTTCTCCCTTCTCCGTAAGGTCACCAACGTACCCAAGCTGCTGCTCCCGGCCTACCAGCTCCAGTGCTCTGCTGACTCCAGCAGTCTCTTTGTCGCCTCCGATCGAGGCTCTGTCCACATGCTCCAGCTCCTAGAACCAGGGGGCTGCAAACACTTGCACACGCTTCGACCGCCATCAGGTTCGGGCTGCTGGGTTTGTGCTGAGTGGGGGCATAGGGAGGAGAGCAGGTCTTGGGGTCCCGGGCTCTATCCCCCCAGCCCCTCTCTGAGCACCTTCCTGTGGGTACAGAGGGGTGTGCAGGGCTGAGCGTGTCTGCTCTTTCCTCTGCTGGTGGTTGTGGGTCCTTTCCCCACCCCTGGCAGCCTCTCTGCTCTCTGTTCATGTCGCTATCCTAGTGCTGTCACGGATGGGTAAGCAGAGCACCCAGGGCAAGCTGTGCGGCTGCCACGTAGCCCAGCGTCCTGGCCGGATCGGCGGGAGGGACGCAGATCTGGGACCTCTCCTGTGGGTGGGTTTGCAGTCCTCAACGGGCTCTGGAGCACCCGTTACAGCTGGTGGGTGCTGTTCTCGCAGGGACCCTGGAGGCTGTCTACCTGCTGGCGTCGAGTGCAGATGGGAACTGGCTGGCTGCAGCCAGTGGGGACTGGGAAATCCACATCTACAACTTGAAACGTTTCAAGGTGAGAGTCCGCACCAGAGAGAGCAGCAGGAAAGGTGCTTGCCATCTTTCTGCCTTGGGATGCCTCCAGCCCCACTGGGAGGAGACCACGGGCTCAGCATAAACCTCCATCTCTGGGAGCAATCCTGGCGTCTCTGGGTTAGGCCTGGGATTGAGTGCACAGGAAGGGAAGGAGAGATCGCAGGAGGGATGGGGAAGATGCTGTGGGCGTGTGCGGGGCAGAGACAGTCCCTCTTCGCTCCCATCAGGGTCTTGTTCTCCTGTCCCTTTCAGCATCACTGCACGGTGCCCACGTACAGCTGTGCAGTGACTGCCCTCGCCATCCACCCTGTGACCAACAACCTTGTTATCGCCTACTCGGACCAGCAGGTAGGAGCTCTCCCTGCTCACAGGCCCCGTGCTCGTTCCTCCTGCCCCATTTAGCCGTGGACTCTCTTCCCAATGGATCCATTCCTGGCTTGGGGCTTTCCGGCCATGCCGCTGTGCAGCAGAGCTGCGTCTCGGGAACAGACTCGGGAGCTCGGCGCAGGGGCCCTGCTGGCCTTCACTGGCTGCGTCCCGAGCGCAAAGCAGCCAGGTAGCGTCTGCTGTCCCTAGTAGGAGCCTGTCCCCCCGGAGCACTCATGGCCTGGCTGGCTCGAGGGCTGCCTCTGTGTGTGTGTGTGCACGCGCATGCGCGCTTGTGTGTTTGCGTTGGTGCAGGGTTATGCCAGGGGGAGGAGTGAACCTGGCACAGGCTGGGGTAGGGGACCTCTGTTCCCTCCTGTCGCATCCCCAGCCAGCAGTGTTAGAACGGAGCTGCAGGGCTGGCGATCGCTGGGCCGCTCCATCTCCCCTCTCCTGCCTCTGCAGCTGTTTGAGTTCGGCATCCCCGAGAAGCAGTACACGGCCTGGAGCCGCACGGTGCAGAACTGCGGGCTGCACAAGGCCTGGCTGGAGAGGGACTCGCCCATCACCCACATCGCCTTCAACCCCAAGAAGCCCTCGCACATCCTGCTCCACGACGTCTACATGTTCTGCGTCCTCGACAAGTCCCTGGTGAGTCCAGCCTAAGGCTCGCCCAGGGAAGAGAGGAGAAGGGGATGCCGCTGCAGCCCTCTCCAGCTCCGCTGTCCTTACAGTGCAGAGCACTGGGCCAGCCGTGCCCACCGTGTGCCACTCGCCAGGCGCTGTTCTGCCGGCCAACGTGGTGTAGTGCTTGGCTGGTACTGCTCAGGGAAGGGAGGGCATGGGGTGTGCCAGGCTGTTGGTGGGGAATGAAGGGGACATCGTGTGTCTGTGCCGTGAAGAGATCTGGGCTTGTTCCCAGGATATCTCCCTGATGAAGCCTGGGACCCATTAGAGTGGCTGTTCTTGCTCCTGCCATGAGCAGGAGCAGGAACCTGTGCGTGGCTCTGAGAACAGGGGCAGCAGGAGGCGGTGGTGACTCCCGGGCAGCGTTGACATGTGCTGTGTGCTGTCCTTGCAGCCCCTGCCTGACGACAGTGCCTCTCTGATGAATCAGAGCACCCTGAAGCAGCTCCCAGAGACAGCTAGGAAGAGACAACTCCACGCTTTCAAGATCTGCAAGAAGTTCCAGGTGGGTGTTGCTGTGCATGTGCTGTCTCTGAGGAGGGGTGGTGTTGAGGAAGGGGGTGCCCTGGACCTGTGGTCTGCCCAGGGGAGCAAGGAGGCTGCTGCGATGCTGTCAGGATGCCCCGCTAGCTGGAAGGAGCCACAGGTGCAGAGGTGATCCTGCCACAGGCTCCCTCCTTTGCTGTTTCTGGAGCAAGATGCCTGCTGTCCTGGCATGGTCTGAGCGCAGCCTTCCTGAGCTGTTCCTCAACTCTGCTGGTGTCGTATGTGCTCTCAGTGCCCCAGCAGCTCTGAGTCTCTATGTCCCCATCACGGTGCAGCCGCTTGCTGTCCATCTCGCGGGCTCTGATTTTTCCCCAGCAGCTCTCTGCAGAGCACGTCCCTTAAGCGATGTCCCTGGTTAAGGTTAAGCCAGAGCTGCCTTGCAGCCAGCTCCACGTACGTGGTCGAACCCAGCAAGCTGAGGCAGGGCAAGGAGAGACATTGCCCTGTCCCTGGCAGGGCTGTCATCTCCTGTCCCCTCCCTGCCCTGCAGCCCCTGCTCTTTGCGGATCTGCTGGATGAGAACTGCCTTGTGATGGTGGAGCGGCCCCTCATGGACATCAAGACCCAGCTGCCACCACCCATCCAACAGAAGAAATTTGGCACCTAAGAGCAGAACAAGTTGCTCCAGCCACAAAAACTGTGTATGTTACTTTCCTAGGATGTTGTAGTAATAAACCCCGTTGTTCTGTAGGGCTGCGTGCTCAGGCATCATCCTTGCCCTGTGGGGCTCCCTGCTGTCTGAGCAGCAGCAGGTCAGATTGGCTCTGGCCTGAGTCTGAATCAGGAGCCAAGGACACCTTTGTCTCGTAGGACTCCCCTGGTCATGCCTGTCCTGCTGTCTGGGTTGCTCATTGGCAGCGACTGGTGACTGCGAGGGCTAGGCATCGTCCCAGATCTTCTACCTTCTCTGTGGCTGCTCTTCTGGGAAACGTCAGGCCCCGGCGCTGGTTTCTCTCTCCTGGTGCTGTCCCGGGCAGCTGCAAGATGGGTTTCGTGACTGCTGGTGGCTCTGCGTGGGACAGAGGGGGCTCCCATCCCCTCAAACAGCAGTCACGTTCACGTGTCCCGCCAGGCGGGAAGCCTAGTGAGCTGGGCTCCGGATGGACAGAGGGGTGCCGAGTGCCTGCTCAGCAGGGCAGGGACGGGCAGTCCCCATGTGCCCTGTCCTGACGCCTGTGCAGTGCGCTCCTGCTCTGCCTCGAGAGAGGGTCGGACGGGAGAGGCAGGGCCGAGCGGCTTGTTAGCGTTGTAGTCGTGCATGGCCACAGCCGTTTTTGCAGTGCTGGTGGGCGCAGGCTGACGGTGGGTGAGCTGCCACGTGCCGGTGCGTGGAGCAGCTCTCCTGCCCCTGGCCTTGGGAGGGGACACCAGGACCGGGGTGTGAATGCACACGCTCTTGCTTTGCAAACTTTTCCTCGCTGCTGTCGCTACCTCCCCTCATCGCTTGGCCCTCCTGCTTCCCAGCCCCTGCTGCGGAGAGGAGAGGAGAGCGCCCCATCTGGGTGGCTCGATCGGGAGGAGGGTGCTGGAAAGCTTTTGGCATGGGGAGCTGGCAACGCGCAGCCGCGGGAGGAGAGCTGGCTCTCCGGGGCTGCGGCGGTGTCGGGCGGCTGTCCCCGCGCTCGGGGCTTGGCGGTGCCTCCGGAGGAGGACGGGAGCGCAGTGAGGGCTGCTGCTGACGTTCTCCACGCCGAGCTCCTGCTGCAGGGAGGCAAAGCCCGGCCTGGAAGCAGCCAAGGGTATTTAGCCGTATGTGTTTGGGTGCACCGTCCTGCCCAGTTGCCCTCTCTGTGACAAGGCTGATGCTCGCCCTACCGTTTCAGGAACGGGTACCAGCCCCGTGCTGCTGCGCTGTCGTTTCCCTTCCCTCCTTCAAAGTCTCCTATTCCGGCCAGCTAGATTCCCCTCCAGCTGACAGGCCTCCCACGAAGCACCGTTGCAGTCCGTCTCGCCCCCGAGGCTTGCGCTGACCGGGCTGCCCCCGCTGCCTGCGTGTGGCCGAGGCCAGTCCTTGGACAGCAAGCAGCCTGGGGGCCGGACTGCCGACGGATCGGGGAGGAGGATCTGGTCACTGCAGCCTTGCGAAACTACAGGCTCCGAAAAACGGGGGCAATAAACAGCTGCCGGTTCAGTATCGTAGAAAAAAAAAGAAACGCGAGCAAAGCTCTTCTGTGGGGAGAGAAGATTTATGAAACGGTGACTCAGGATGATGTTTATTCTCTTGCAGAAGCTACTCTGCAGCGACCACTGTCCCTCGCGCGTGCATCTTCCCCCCGCACGCTGCCAAGCGGCCTCCCCTGGTCTCCTATCAGCAAGGCAGGGCCCTGGGGCGGCGGGCGCCCGGGAGCCGAGCGCAGCAGCGGCCGGGGTCCCCGAGCGGGCAGGCTGGCCGCGCTGCTGTCCAAGCGCTTGACGAACCCTGGGCGTAAATGAAGGTGACGGGATAGGGGTGTTGTGTAACGGGAGCGTTGCCCCCGTGCTGGTAACCTGCCGAGCTCGCCGGCGCCGGTGCGTTGCGGCAGCCACTCAACGTCTGACTGCGAAATCTTTGCTCCCCGCGCGAGTAATTCCTTGATCGGCCGTTGCGCGAGCAGGATGCAGGGACGCTGGCCCGCAGAAGGAAGTTGCTTTCCTGGGGGAGAGGATTTCTTTGGCGGAGTTCCCCCTAATGCTCTGGCTTCGCTCGCTAAAGCAGGAAGAGCTGTAGGGCTGGCGCGCTCCGTCCGCCCTCTCCTCGGCGTCTCGGCGGCCGAGCCGCTGCCTCCTGCGGGGACAGGCCAGCAGCTCGCCCCGGCCTCGGGGCCTGCGAGGTGGCGCCGGGGTGGCCGCGGGGCTCCAGCCCTGGGCGGCTGGTGGTGTCCCCGTGCCGCTGTCCTGCCGCCGGAAAGGCAGGCTGCGCCCGGGGCAGCGTGGCCCTGGGGACAGCAGTCCTGGCCCTTTGGGCACGGTGTGAGCTGAGGACAGCGTGGCCCTTTGGGGACAGTGGTGCTGGCCCTGGGGACAGTGTGGTTGTGGGGACAGTGGTGCTGGCCTTGGGGATGGTGTGGCCTTTTGGGGACAGTGTGGGCCTTGAGGGACAGCGGTGCTGGCCCTTTGGGGATGATGTGGCCCTGTGGGGACAGTGGTGCTGGCCCTTCGGGGGTGGTGTGGCCCTTTGGGGACAGCAGTGCTGGCCCTTTGGGGGTGGTGTGGCCCTTCGGGGACAGTGTGGCCCTTCGGGGACAGCAGCGCTGGCCCTTTGGGGATGGTGTGGCCCTTCAGAAACAGCATGGCCCCTTGGGGACAGTAGTGCTGGCCCTTGAGGGATGGTGTGGCCCTTTGGGGACAATGTGACCCTTTGGGGACAGTGGCACTGGCCCTTTGGGGATGGCGTGGCCCTTCAGGGGCAGTAGTGCTGGCCCTTTGGGGACAGTGTGGCTCTTCAGGGATGGCATGGCCCTTCGGGGACAGCGGCGCTGGCCCTTTGGGGATGATGTGGCCCTTCGGGGACAGTGTGGCCCTTCGGGGACAGCAGCGCTGGCCCTTTGGGGATGGTGTGGCCCTTCAGAAACAGCATGGCCCCTTGGGGACAGTAGTGCTGGCCCTTGAGGGATGGTGTGGCCCTTTGGGGACAATGTGACCCTTTGGGGACAGTGGCACTGGCCCTTTGGGGATGGCGTGGCCCTTTGGGGATGGCGTGGCCCTTCGGGGACGGTAGTGCTGGCCCTTTGGGGATGGTGTGACCCTTTGGGGACAGTGTGGCTCTTCAGGGATGGCATGGCCCTTCGGGGACAGCGGCGCTGGCCCTTTGGGGATGGTGTGACCCTTCAGAAACGGCGTGGCCCCTTTGGGGACAGTAGTGCTGGCCCTTGGGGGACAATGTGGCCCTTTGGGGACAGTGACTCTTCGGGGATGGCGTAGCCCTTCAGGGACAGTAGTGCTGGCCCTTTGGGGATGGCATGGCCCTTCGGGGACAGTAGTGCCGGCCCTTTGGGGGACAGTGTGGCTCTTCAAGGATGGTGTGGCCCTTTGGGGACAGTAGTGCCGGCCCTTTGGGGGACAGTGTGGCCCTTTGGGGACAGTGTGACCCTTTGGGGACAGTAGTGCTGGCCCTTTGGGGACAGTGTGGCCCTTTGGGGACAGTAGTGCCGGCCCTTTGGGGGACAGTGTGGCTCTTCGAGGACAGTGTGGCCCTTTGGGGACAGTAGTGCTGGCCCTTCGGGGATGGTGTGACCCTTCGGGGACAGTGTGGCCCTTCAGGGACAGTAGTGCTGGCCCTTTGGGGACAGTGTGACCCTTTGGGGACAGTAGTGCCGGCCTTTTGGGGGACAGTGTGGCCCTTTGGGGACAGTGTGGCCCTTTGGGGACAGTAGCCCTTTGGGGACAGTGTGGCCCTTCGGGGACGGCGGCGCCGGCTCGGGCGCGGCCCGCCCGCGGGCTCCCGCCCTGAGGAGCGCGGCGGCGGCGGCGGCGGCCTGAGGCGAGCGCGGGGGCGGGGCCCCACCGCCCCTCCCCGCCCCGTCCCTCCGCCTTACCCAATCAGAGCGGGGGGGGGGCTGAGCCGAACCCCGCCCCTCCGAGCCGGCGGGCGACCTATCAGAGCCCGCCATGCGGGCGACGGGAGGAGGGGGCGTGGCCTCGGGGCCGCCGAGCGCCGCCCCGGGGTGTGGGGGGGGAGGGGAGCGCGCGGGGCGGCGGCGGCGGCGGCGGCGGCGGGATGGCCGTGTGGACCCGCGCCTCCAAAGCGGGGCTGCTGGAGCTGCTGCTGCGGGAGCGCTGGGTGCGGGTGGCGGCGGAGCTGAGCGGCGAGGCGCTGAGCCTCACGGCGGAGCCGGGCGGCGGCGGCGAGGCGGCGGCGGCGGCGCTGAACGGCGTGGCCAACGGCGCCGAGTGGGGCGGCGCGGAGGCGGCGGCGGCGGCGGTGCCGGCGGGCGTGCGGCGGGTGCGGGTGGTGAAGGCGGAGGCGGGCGGGCTGGGCATCAGCATCAAGGGCGGCCGCGAGAACCGCATGCCGGTGCTCATCTCCCGCATCTTCCCGGGGCTGGCGGCGGAGCGGTGCGGCGCCCTGCGCCTCGGCGACGCCATCCTCGCCGTCAACGGCGTCGACCTCCGCGACGCCACCCACGACCAGGCCGTGCAGGCGCTGAAGCGCGCCGGGAGGGAGGTCGTCCTCGAAGGTACCGCCGCGTCGCGGCCCCCGCTGCCGCTTACCGGGTGTCCTGCCCCTCCGGCCCGGCCCGGCCCGGCCCCGTTACCGGGTGTCCTGCCCCTCCGGCCTGGCCCGGCCCGGCCCCGTTACCGGGTGTCCTGCCCCCTTGTCCCGTTACCGGGATCCTGCCCCTTCCCCCAGCCCGGTTACCGGGTGCCCCCTCCCCCTTGTCCCGTTACCGGGTGTCCTGTCCCCTTGTCCCGGCCCGGTTACCGGGTGTCCTGCCCCCTTGTCCCGTTACCGGGATCCTGCCCCTTCCTCTGGCCCGGTTACCGGGTGTCCTGCCCCTTCCCCCGGCCCGGTTACCGGGTGTCCTGCCCCCTTGTCCCGTTACCGGGTGTCCTGCCCCCTTGTCCCGTTACCGGGATCCTGCCCCTTCCCCCGTCCCGGTTACGGGTGTCCTGCCCCCTTGTCCCGTTACCGGGTGTCCTGCCCCCTTGTCCCGTTACCGGGTGTCCTGCCCCCTTGTCCCGTTACCGGGATCCTGCCCCTCCCCCTTGTCCCGTTACCGGCTGTCCTGCCCCGTTGTCCCGTTACTGGGATCCTGCCCCTTCCCCCAGCCCGGTTACTGGGTGCCCCCTCCCCCTTGTCCTGTTACTAGGATCCTGCCCCCTCCCCCGTTGTCCCGTTACCGGGTGTCCTGCCGCCTTGTCCCGTTACTGGGATCCTACCCCTTCCCCCGGCCCGGTTACCGGGTGTCCTGCCCCCTTGTCCCGTTACTGGGATCCTACCCTTTCCCCCGGCCCGGTTACTGGGTGTCCTGCCCCCTTGTCCCGTTACTGGGATCCTGCCCCCTCCCCCTTGTCCCGTTACCGGGTGTCCTGCCTCTTGGTCCCATTATTGGGATTCTGCCCCCTCCCCCTGCCCGGTTACCGGGTGTCCTGCCCCATCCCCGGATCCCCCCCCTCCTGCCCTCTTTCCCGTTACTGGGATCCTCCCTCTCTACCGGCCGGCTTACCGGGTGTCCCACAAGCCCCCCAGGCCACGTCCCGTTACTGGGGTCCTGCACTGCTTCCCTGTCCCCTCACCCCGGTCCTGCACTTCCCCTGTCCCGGTTATCGGGTGTCCTGCACGTCCCGGGCTTCCCTTCCCGTTACCGGGGTCCTGCCCCCTTCCCGGATCCCCCCTCCTGCCCCCTTCCCGTTACTGGGGTCCTGCCCCCTTCCTGGATCCCCCCCTCCTGTCCCCTTCCCGGATCCCCCCCTCCTGCCCCCTTCCCGTTACCGGGGTCCTGCCCCCTTCCTGGATCCCCCCTCCTACCCCCTTCCTGTTACTGGGGTCCTGCCCCCTTCCCAGATCCCCCCCTCCTGCCCCCTTCCTATTACTGGGGTCCTGCCCCCTTCCTGGATCCCCCCTCCTACCCCCTTCCCGTTACTGGGGTCCTGCCCCCTTCCTGGATCCCCTCCTCCTACCCCCTTCCCGTTACCGGGGTCCTGCCCCCTTCCTGGATCCCCCCTCCTACCCCTTTCCCGTTACCGGGATCCTGCCCCCTCCCCTGTCCCAGCTACCAGACTCCCGGCCCCCTCGCTGTTACCAGCTTCCCGGATACCCCTTGTGTCCTCGTCCCATTACCGGGGTCCCTGACACCGCCCGGGATCCGCTCTCCCGTTACGGGGTGCTGCACGCCCCCCATCCCGGTGACCGGGCACACGGGCAGCCCACGGGTCGTCCCCGGTGCCGGGACCCAGCCGGCTCCCAGTGGTGTCCCTGCCCGCCGTGGGGACGGGGACACGGACATCCCACCCCGGTGGCGGTGTCCTCGCCCAGAGCAGGGGACGGGGACGCCCTCTCCCGCCCCGGCATCCCTGCCCCAGCCGGGGACAGGGGCAGGACACCCCCCCGGGTGGGCTCCCCATGGCGAGGGGAATCACGTCACCCCGGGTGGGGGGTCTTGGGCTGCCCGCCGCCAAGCGGGACAACCCCACGGGCTTTAAAACGGAGGCCCGCAGCCGCGGGGAAGCCAGCAAGGCGGGGTGGAAGGAGCGTGCCGGCCGGCTGCCCCGTGCGGCTGCGCCCGCTGCTGCGGAGCACCCGGCTCCTGCTGGAGGTGAAGCACGGCCCGGGCTCCTCGGGGGAACGCTTTCCTTGCAGTTAGTTGTTCCCATGCCCGCACCACGGCTATTCTTGGAGTCTTCTGTTTTTATTAATTGTGCAATTTTGTGGCTAAGAGTTGCTGACAGCGTGAATTATCTGCTAGCGGAGGGGGTGACCCTTTCCTTTGCAACGGGCTTGGCTCCTGCCGCCCCTCTTTGCTGTTGCATCTCCTCTCGAGAGGAGGCCTAAGAAGCGAAACTAGCTGCCTGGCGTCTGGGGGAAGCTGGGCCAGAGAAGCTGCGGCCGGCGCAGAGGTGAACGCGGCGCCTTCGCGTCGGGTTTCCGTGTGCAGCGATGCCGCTCTGTGCGGCGGGGCCGTGCTCCGCGCGCGCTGAAACGGGAGTCTCCGGAGAGCGCCCGCCGGGCTGCCCGTGAGAGGAAGGGTTTGCGCGGGGGGGTCGGCTGCTGCGTGCCCGTGCCGTAGCCACCGCGTCCGGATCCGCGCCCGAGGCTGCGACGCTGTGCGAAGTCGGAGTCTGGCCCTGTGCGGGGCCGTGCGGGGCGAGCGCGCCCTCCTGTACCAGAGGGGCATAAAGCTCTGGCTTGCGCTCGGGGCTGGGAACCGCCCCAGCTCCGTGAGCTCGGTGAGACCCGACAGGCCCCTCGCCCACCCTGCACGGGGCGGGGGGGGAACTGCATCCCCGGTCCCGCCGTGCCAAGGCGGAGGGTGTTTGGGTGGGTTTCACGCCCGGGAAGAAGCCTGCTCGCGGCTGGCCCTGGGAAGCGACGGGCTCCTGCCCGACCCGTTTCCCACGCGGCTTGACAAGCTGGGGCAAGACCTGCCCGGCTCCGGGATCGCGCGCGGCTGCCTGGCGCAGGGCTCACGCTGCGGGCCGCCCTGGGGCTCCGCTCCCCGCGCGGAAATGCACTTATCGCTTAAGTTCGGCTTGGGCTGGTGGGATCGCATGCCGCTGTCGAGCTGCTGGCGGAGAGGCGGTGAGAGTCCCCGTGTGGATCCCAGATTGGCTGTTTCTCCTCCTCCATCCTCCCCTTTCGCTCCTGGCTCGTGCAGCGAGGCTCCTCTTAATGCTCTCCCGCAGCAGCGCCAGGGACGGCGGCGTGCTTGTGCCCCTCGCGTCCGCCGCGGAGCTCGCCGCTCCTTCCTCTCCTGCCGGGAACGCGTGGCAGGATGCTTCTTGCTGCCCGGAGGAGCCCCTACGTCTGCTGGCGGCTCAGCTGCGGGCTGCCTCGGGGCTCCGCGGAGAGCGTCTGGGGGCTTCCCAGCAACGCCGCTGGGGTGGCCCCAGCGCAGAGGAGGCCTCGAGCGCTCTGCCCGCCAGCCGGCAGGGCTCCTGGGGCCGTTCCTGCCCGAAGCCCGAGCCGGGGAGGGGAGCGCGCCTGTGCTCAGCCCTTCCTCGCGCCCCGCTCGGCCGCCTCCGCGGTGCTTTCATCCTCCGCTCCCGGCTCCGTTGCCGGGCGTAAGCTCTTTAGAGCAGTCGGGCTTCGGCCGCAGGGACCCCGCGGCGAGCACCTCCCTCCCGGACTGCGCGCGCCCTTCCTCGCCGCGCTCCTGGGCCGCTCGCCAGCGCGCGGAGCAGCGCTCCCAGCCGCCGGGGCGGCCGGGGAGGCTTGCAAAGGGGAAGGAGAGTTGCAAGATCGCCCTTACGTGTGATTCAGCGTTTTCCCCAACTTTTTTCAGCCCGTGCAGGAGGGAGGAGGGGGCTCGGCAGCCCCCAGGGGCCTCCGCGGTGGAGGACGGAGCGAGGCTGGAGCCGGCGCGGGCGGCTCGGCCCCAGCCAGGCGGGAGCTCGCTCGAGCCGGGCTCGGCCGCGAGAGCGGCCGCCTTCCTGCGGCAGGTCGCGAGGGAGGAGTGCCAGCAGCGCCGGCCGGCCGGGGTTTCCTTTGCGGTGAGCGCTGTCGGGGAGGCTGCGTAGGCGGCGCGGCACCAGGCTGCGCTGAGCCGGCTGTGCCCTGTCCGGCTGGTTCGCACCAGCTCCTGCCAGAAACGGAAGGGCTGGCTCGAAAACGCCTGTGGCCGGCGTCCCGAAGCGCGGCGCGGTGGGCCGCTGCGCTCCCGCCTGTGCGGGGTCCCAGCCCGAAACGTTGGCTTGCGAGGAGCTGACCCCGCGCGGGCGTCCCCACGAGCTCTTAGTCGCCTCCCGCGCGCTCCCAGAGCGTTTCCAGGCCTGGCTCCCTCTCCTGCGTCCGCGTCCCTCCTTCCTCCGTCCCCAAAGCCCTCCAAGAGCTGGAGGCTGCCGCACGGGCGCAGCGTCTCGTTGCTGCCGGCTGAAGAGCCGGACGAGGCGGGATCCCGCGCGAGCGTGCCGCGGCCAGCGGAGGCGGCAGCGTCCGCGGGGAAAGCTGGCCGGGCCAGGCGAGGTCCAGGGCTCCTTCGCGGGCGCGCGGGGGAACCGGAGTGCAGCGGGGAGCCGCTCTCCCTGCCTGCGCCTTGCCTCGCTAACCTGCTGCCCGCTGGCGCGGCTGGCCAGCGGCCGCCTGCTCAGTCCCAGCCGGGCTGAGGACGCGGCAGTGACCGTGGGCTTCGGCGGGCCGTCTGCGGGCGAGCCGCTGCGGCGGTTTTGCTGCGGCGGCGATGGCTGGGTGCTGGCCGGAGCAGGCGGCGAGGCGCGTGATGGGCCAGCCCCGGGAGCAGCTCGAGGTTTCCTGCCAGACCTATTTGGGGAAGCGATGATGAAGGGTTTTTGCGGACGCTCGCCTCTACGAGCTGTGCCCAGCGCGGGGCTGGGCGCCGGCACCGCGTGCTGGGTCTCGCCAGCTCCCAGCCGGCGGGGGCTCAGCAGGTTTGTTAGAGCGGGTTTAACGCCTCTGCCTGCGCGCCAGGGCTGGGCAGAGCAGGGGCTGCCGCCCCGGCAGAGGACACGAGCCGCCTGGCCCTTTTCAGTCCTGCTGCCCTTCTCGACCCTCCGCTCCGGGGAGCGAAGGAACGGAGAGCGTAAGCCTGCGGGAAAGCCCGTGCGTTAAGGGGAGGTTTGTGATCTTCCCCCTCCTGCGCGTTTCAGCGATGTGCGCCCGCCAACGCTCTTGCGGGCAGCTCCTCGGTCCTCGCTGGCTTTAGAAATCATCCCTGAGCCCAGCTGGCATCCTGGCAGGAGGCGGCTCAGCGGCCTGGCCCACGCAACCCCAGGGCCGTACCGGTGAATGCCAGCCGGGCCGGGGGCGTTCAGATGGCTGCTCCGGGGTGGGCATCGCTCCGGGGCGGGCATCGCTCCGCGCCTTGGGCCTTTCTTAACATGCCTCTTCCACCTTTCTTGGAAACGACAGCCACAGGCCCCGGCTCTTCCCCTCTCCCTTCCCAGAGCACTCGTCGCGTTTCGCTGCCTTTTATCGACGCCCGTGCGGTTCATTTTTAGCCGTAGCAACGCAGCGGTGGGTTTCGAGTCGCAAAGGCCCTGCCTCTGCCGAGCCCCCGGCGCGCTGCACCTCTGCAGCGAGGGCTGCGGTAGCCCCGAGGCAGGCACCTCCCCTAGCCGCGCGCTGCAGCGCTGCTTCGGCTCTCGTCCAGCCCCGCGCCGCTGCTTCCCGGCGCTGGGCCGGCGTCGGGCCCCTCCTCCCCGGACGGCGAGATGCCTCGGGGCAGAAACCCGGCGGCTGCGGCCACCCGCTCCCTGCCGCCTCGGACCCGCGTGGCGAGAGGTTGGCGTTAGCTGCGCGGGTTGTTTTCGCGCCCGTGTAAAAGCCCGGGAGGTTCAGGACAGAGCGGGGTGCGGACGCTTGCCAGGGCGGCTCCGCCAAGGGCGCCCGCCCAGCCTGCGTTTCGCTGCAGACGCTTGTGCTTTGCTGTCCGCGTTTAACTTTCTGACCTCTGCCGGGGGCGGCGCGGGCCGGGGGCCGCCACATCTGGCAGCCAGCTGCTGCGCAGCCCCCCGCTGCGGGAGCCCTCTCCCCCCCGGCCCGGCCTGCCCCGGCGCCTCCGGCCGCCTGCTCCCTTCCACCTTGCAGTGCTCCCTGCCCCGCCAGGCGGGGGGATTAAAGGTGCATGGAGGGGGCAGTAATCCTGGGATAAGCGCGGCAGGAGGCTAATATTAACTCATTTGCTGCTCACAGCAAGGAGAAGCATCTCGGGGCAGCACATCTCCATCCAGCTGTGCCGCTCAACTCGGCAAATCCCAGGGACACGGGGAGGCGGGGGCCGTGCTTGGATTAACCTGTTGAGATCTCTCCGGCTGCGCCGCCTTCGCTCGCTGCAGTCCGGACGCTAATGCCTGTTCCTCTCCTGTCTCCTCGTGCCCAGAGCAAGGGTCCCTGGGGCTGCCGCCCACCCGTCGCTGAAGGAAGGCGGAGGATTTGCAGCTGGGTGAGCCCATTCCCAGGGCGGGCCGAGACGTCTGGTAGCAGAGCCCCGTGCTGGGGGGCCGGTGCTCTGCCCCCGCCGCCGTGCCTGGGCACGGCCGGAGAGACCGCGGGCGTCACGCCGTCGCGGCCGTGCCCGCCTGCCCCAGCCGACGCCGTGGCGGGAGCAGCCCGGGGGTCTGCGGGAGCAGCCGCGGCGCCCCGGGGGTTTGCAGGGTGCGTTGCGGCAGGCGTGGGCAGGAGAGGCCGGTTCAGCCGAGGCGCTGAGCGTGCCTTGCCGGTTCTCGCCGCTCAGTCGTTCGAAGCGAGGCAAACGTGCCAAGGGGGCCCAGCTCCAAAGCGGGGGAACGGTTGTCTCCTATGGCTGCTGCAGGCGTGGGATCGCCTCCTGGGTGGAGAGGGAGAAAACTTGGCAGCGTGCAGGGGGAAGAGCGCTCCGCTCCCAGGCTGATGCGCGCGGGGCTGGACGGCTCTGCAGCTGCCGGGCTGCGCCCTGCTTCCCGGGACGCGCTGACTCTCTGCGCAGCCCCCGGGACCAGCGCGGTCCTCCGTCACGAGACCCCGGATAACCTCTTGCAAGGACGCGTCTCTCCGTGTTGTCTAAGGGTTGCGCCTATCCCTGTGCCCAAGTCAGCCCAGCTTTCTGTGCAAAAAAAAGACACGTATGCAGCACGAGCAGGGCTTGTGGCCCGTGCGGTGACACCAGGTCACGAGGTCGTGCCCTGGCCTCGTGCAGGCAGCCCCCCCATTAGCGGGCGAAGACCCCTTGCCATGGGGACGGCTGATCGGCGGATGCAGCCCCGGGCTCCCGCGCAGGGCGGGCGGCTGGCCGCGTCCACGCTGGCTCAGCGGCACTTCCCGAAGCCGCGTCGGTAACGCTTCCCGGGGAGCGGCCGCTCGGGGCTGACCTCCCCTCTGTTTCCCCCAAGCAGCAGAGAGCTTCATTTCATGGTGGATTAGAGCTTATTCGCTTTTTTTAATTATTATTTTTCTCTGTTGCCTTGTGGCATGTTAAAGTTGCTGCTTCCAGCTTTGTTCTTTCCTGGGAGCCGGGGTGCTGAGGCTCGGCAGCGGCGGCTGCGCTCTCGGGATGCACGTGCCTCCTTCCCCGCGCCCGCTGCCTGCCAGCGCGGATGCTTCAGTGTCAGCGCGGAGATCATGTCACGACTTCCTCGCCTTTTAGGGATGGTGTGTCTCGCAGCCGGCGTGGGAGCGTTCCCCTCCTGCGCGCGGGCTGCGGCTCGCCGAAGCCCCCGGGGCTGCTGGCACGCGCGGGGAGAGCTGGGCACGGCGGTCCCCTCCCGCGCGGGCCGCGGTGCGGGCGGTCAGGTCCCGAACAGGACGTTTGGCGGCACAGTGCTAAACCCAACCCTCCCGAACAGGACGTTTGGCAGCGCAGTGCTAAACCCAACCCCTGAGCGCTTCCCCTTTCGTCGCCAGAGCTAGCCCAGGCCGAGCGGTGTACCGTGACGGATGGGCCGAGCTTGGCAACGGGAGGAGGAAGCAGGGGGAGAAGCGGCCCTACCCTGGCAACCTCCAGCGCCGGCACCTGCGTGCGTGTTGGGTTTCCCAGCGGAGAGGGGCTCCTCCTTCCAGCGGCGGGGATCCCCTGGCCGCACAGCACCTCCGCTGATCAGCAGGTCCTCGGCTGCGTGCCTGGCAGCGATCCGTGCTCGTGCACCAGGCGTGCTGCGCCGTGTGCTCCTCCGGCCGCGGAGCGTGGCCGCTGCACGACGACGAGGGCCAGCCGTGGCCTGGCAGCGGTCCTGCCTGCCCACGCTCCGGCCGCTCTGCTTTGCTGCCCTGAGTTCGTTACTAGGGAGCCTGGGGGCTCTGATGCCCAGGTTTCCTGCAGGAAATCAAGAAGGAGTCGAAGGACGCGGCGTGGCAGAGACACCCCGGCCCAGGGCACGTGGCTGCTGGGCTGGAGGAAGCGCGGAGACTCTGAGACAGGGCTCTTGCCGCAGATGCGCAGTGGTTTCTGGGCGCGCAAGGTCCTAGGAAGACCCCTTGCGCCGCCTTTGGTCCGCACGCCGTCTCACACCGCGTACGCGTGGGCAGCGTGCCGCTCGGGGAGCACGGCAGCTGGGCCGGAGCGGGGTCTGGGGCGGGGGGGTTGCAGCAGGGAGCGGGGAGGAAGAGCTCACCCCGAGCCGAGTCCTGCTTCGCGGAGGGAATCGCTGAGCTCGCTCGAGCGCCCGCTCGCTGGCTGCGGCGAGAGCGAGCGCGGGCAGCCCTGCCGGGATGGGACCAGGATCACATGCGGTCCTGCAGATCCCAAACTGCTTTTACTCCATTTGCCCCTTCCCTTGTTGGCCAAACATGCTTTCTTGCTAGCTGTCCTCCCTTGCTCTGACAAGCTGCTTTGCGGAGCGCTTTTTCACTGGCATCTGACGTCTTGAATGAATCAATTATCCCGTAACGTGACGGCTGGGGGAGAAGGGCTCTTCGGGGCGCTTTGGGCTAACGAGTCCAAGGCAGCGCGGCGGGCTCGGTGATGGGCTGGAAAGGCTCCTGCCTGCAAGTCCGCACCGCTGCAGCTGGGGCGATGGGGAAGCCAGTTTGTGGGCACCAAGCACCGGCTCTCCCTGGCCGGGTGCGCGGTCGGTGGCTGGAGGGGGAAGCACAGGGCAGCTGTGGTTCGGAGCCAAGGAATAACTCTTGCACTGGGGAGCTCGGATGGAAAAGTGGGCCTGGAGCAAGGCACCCTTCGAAGAGCTGGCGCGGAGTGCTGCGAGAGAGCTGCCCCCCGGTTTTAGCCAGGTGGAAGCGGAGTGGGGAGAGGAGAAGCTGGAGGAGCTCAGGCCATTTGTGCTTCTCCCGGAAGAGCTGTTTCTAGACCTAAGTTATAGACGTCCCCAGGCATTCACCACCAAGTCAGAGTCAGGCTCTTAGACGATCGTTTAGGTCAGCTTGAGCTGGGCACCTCTGAAGAGGGACCCTGAGCAAAGAAACTCTGGGGTAATTATACCCTTTACAGTTCTATTTCCCCACCTGCCAGTGAAGGTCTCCTCCAGTCTTTTTTACTGAGTCGGTGGTCTCTCTCCTTCTGCCTGGGGTCTATCTCCTTCTGACAGCTCCTGGCCTACATCCCAGGCTGGTTGCCATGTCCTTGTGTCTCACAGTCCCTTATCTTCTTGAAGGTCAACCACAACCCAGGTGCATCGCATCTTGTCTCCTGCATTCGACTTCGTATCCTACTTTGTAGCTAGTTTTGTATCTTTGTAAGCTAGTTTTAATGGGTTTTGCAGTGACATCATCGGCAATGTCACATCCTCAGCAATGCGTCTGGAGTTCATCGACAGCTCGGCCTTGAGGTCTGCAGGCTTCATCTACTTCAGGCGCTGATGCTAAGTTAATCAAGGTTATGCCAATGAAATTAACAGTAGTTTTCTTACAACCTATACGCAGCCCGTCAGCACAAGGGGAGCAGCTCTTTGTAAGCGCAGGACCTTTCCAAAGGAGCTTCGTCCTCGGCGCGCCTTGTGCGCGTGCTGGCGCGCTGCTCCGTCGCCGCAGGTCCGCTTTGGCTGGACCGTGAAGTTGTGTCTTTGAAGAGAGGCGGTCTAGGGGGAATAGGAGCAGATGCCTCCTTCCTTCCTCCCGTTTCTGGAGAGGCGCTTGGAGCCGCGACATCCTGCCTGGAAGCCCTGCTGCTCTTGCAGAGAGGAGCCAGGCTCCTGGCAGCCGTGCTGGGGCCGGCGCGGCGTGAGCGCTCGCCGCTCTGGAAACTTGGACAGTGCTGTCTTTCCAGCGCGGCAGCGAGGGCGGGTCAGGATGGGCTGGTGCCTGACCTCCTGCCCGTCCCCATTGTGCTGCGCCGCGTTCCCTTTCCTCCCGCCGCTCCTCCCGCCGCCTGCCCGTAACTGGGGATGAGGCACCAGCGCCGGCCGCCCGGCCGCCCGCTCGGAGCACCTCCGTCCTCCCGGCCGGCTGCCCTGGGCAGGGAGGGCTCCTCGGCCGCGCTGCCGCCGCGCTCTGCACTCTGCAGCCGCCCCGTCCCGGCGGAGCGGGCCAGGCTGCTCGCGTCGCCCTCGCCGGCGGAGAGCGACCGCTCGCGGCGGCTGCGAGCTCTGGCTGCGCTGCGGAGAGGAGCCGGCGGCCCCCAGCACCCGCTGGCAGGAGCGCCGCCGCGGCTGGGTCCCGGGACGGAGGCCGCGTGCGTTCACCCCGGGGCAGGCGCAGCCTGGCTCCGCCGTGAGCCCATCGCCGCGAGTTCGCGGCCGGGGAGAGGCAGAGACCTGGGGCTGGCAGCCCGGCGGCTCCCTCCTCGGCCCCGGCTCAGGCGCTGAGCCGCGCTCCCGCTCTGGCACGGCACGGCAGGCTGCAAAGCTGCCCGCGACGCCCGGCTCCCGGTACCTTCCCAGCCTGGCTCGTCAGCCCACAACAGCCGTGTTCGCCTGCCCTAACCGCACCTCGGCTCCCTCCCGGCACGACGCCAGGCCGCGCGTGCGGCTTCCTTTCGGGGGCACGTGCTGCGCCACGTCCCACTTTGGGAGGCATCGCAGCCCTGCGGGGATCTGCCGGAGTCCCTGGCCGCCCTGCAGCCTCACGGCCCACGTTTGCTGCGGGGAAAAGGCATCCCTGTGGTCAGACCGGCCCCTGCTTCGTTGCCGTCCCTGCTCTGCCCGGGGCCGACTGCCCTCGGTGGCATCTCGCCCATCTCTGCATGGGACGCGCCGGGTGCCCAGCTCCCTGCTGCTCCTGTGTCCCGGAGGCTTTGGCGGGTTGCAGGGTCTCCCCTGCTCAAGCTTCTGGCACCGGCTCCCCGCCGGGCTGCAAGACGAGGCCTCCTCCTACGTGGGCTCTGCCGTCCTGGTCCTTCCCCGGGTCCCCCCACTGTGCCCAGGCCACCTGCGTGAGGATCGTCCCCTCCCGTCCCCTCCGTGGTCCTGTCCCCGCAGATGCTGGCGCGAGGCTCCGACGCGAGGGGCGAGACGGCCGCCTCTCGGCAGCGGAGGGTGCCTGAGCTCGGAGGAGCCCTGGCATTGACGCTGTCCCCACTCTGCTCTGTCCCCAGTGAAGTTCATGCGGGAAGTGACCCCCTACATTAAGAAGCCGTCGCTGGTGTCGGACCTGCCCTGGGACGGGGCTGCCCCGCAGTCGCCCAGCCTCAGCGGCAGCGAGGACTCCGGCTCGCCCAAGCACCACGGCAGCGCCAAGGACCGCAAGGTGATCCCGCTGAAGATGTGCTTCGCGGCCAGGAACCTGAGCATGCCCGACCTGGAGAACAGGTGAGGGACGGCCGCCCCCCGGGAGCAGCCCCGCGGGCCCCTGCGCCCCGAGGCGGCCGGGCGCAGCGGCGGCGCTCGCTCCCGCCTCGCCGCGGGGACGTGATCTCAGCGCCCCGGATCGGAGCCCGGCGTCAGCACTCGGGTGTCCCCGCTCGCGGCAGAGCTCGCAGGGTGAGGCTCCGGGGAGGGGAAAGCTGCCTCTCGCCGCGACCTCCTGATTCACCCATCGAGCTGCGAATGCAGCTCTGCGGAAATTCCCGGTGGTTTGGCAGGGGGCCAGAGCTCTGCGCCGTGCCCCTTCCCCAGGCCCCAGCCAGGGTGGCTGGCAGCCCGCCCACCCACCCGCCCGCTCGCCGCGAGCGATGCGCCCCGCTGCGCTGAGCTCCCCCCGCAGAAACGGGGCCGGGGGCTGCGAGCACCCCCCGGCTCTGCACAGCCGGCCCCGGAGACCTGCGCTGAAACGCAGCGGGGCTGGCGCCAGGCGGCGAACGGCCGGTGCAGAGCCGGGGACGCTGCGCCTGAAGCCGGCTCCCGTAGCCGTGGCAGGACTGGCCCAAGGTGGCGAGGTGGAGACAGCCCAGGCGCTTGATCCGGCCCAGCCAGTTCGGGCTCCGCAGCTTTCCCCGGCGGAGGCGGTGATGGGGAGGTGACTCCATCTCTGCTCTGGCCTTGAATCTCCCCGCTGCGCGCTCTGGAGCCTGGCATGCCTCCAAGCGGGAGATTAAATATGTAAAAGGCCAGTGATGGCTGAGATGCTGGCACGGCCGCGGCCAGGAAAACAAACAACGGCCCATACAGCTCGGAGGGCGCTTGGCCCCGAATCGCTGGCAAACGGATGTGTACGGCAAGGAAAGACACCGCCGTGCGTCAGAGGCATCAGCTGCAGAGCCCTCGGCTCCCGCGGGCCGGCCGAAGGCACGCTCGCCCCGGCCTGGCAGGGCGCGGAGGCCCGAGGCAGACGGCCAGGACCGCTCATGCGGTGGGTGTTAGGGAAGAGCGGCCGAGCGCCTGGGAGCTGCCCGGGAGCCCCGGGGCAGCAACGGGGACCCGGCACCCCTGGGCTCCCGCGCTGGCCAGCACGGCTTCCCGCAGCCAAGGGGAGCCAGCAGATCCTGCCACGGAGGACGGGGAACGCGGCAAACGCGGCCTCCTTGGCTGGCGATGGGGTCCGGGAAGTGCAGCCGGTCGTCTCCGGCTCTCCCAGCAGCCTGAGGAAGCTGTGACCTGTGTTTAGCCCCTGTTTGGAAATGTTAATCCAATTACGCACCCCGCTCACCCAGGTGGAAATACGCTGCCTCTGCAAAGGGCCTTTGCTGGGCTGCAGCGGCTGCGGGAGGGTCTCGCGCTGCTCCCGCCCGGCGCAGGGCACTTTGCTCTCCCTGGGGAGCTGGGGTGGCTCCTTCCTGGGAGCGCCAGGCCCCCAACCCGGGGCGGTGAGCTGGGAGATGTCCCCGCTGCTGGCTGCTCCCCTTGGCTGCGGCCGGGGAGGCAGGTGCCGCCTGGTGCTGCCAAAGCTGGGCCAGCGCGAGACCCAAGCGCCCGCTCCGACCCCTTGCTGAAGGCGTCAGCCCTGTCCTGGCAGGGACGGCCAGGCCCCAGGCGCCCGCACGCGGAGGAGCCGGGGGAAGCGAGGGTGTGCAGGTCCGGATGTGCCCCAGCAAGCCTGGTGCGCCCGGCAGTGCCGCGCTGCCGCAGCGGGGAGAGGCTGGGAGCTCGCCCGCCCTCCGGCACCCCTGCACCGTGGTGCTGGGTCCAGGGCGCACAGCTGGCTCAGCCGTTATCCCTGGAGATGCCACGTGGCCCCAGGGCGGGTCCGGCAGGTCCTGGGCTGTCCCAGAGCTCTGCCAGCCACCCAGGCGGTCCGCTTGGCCCTGCAAGGGTGGTGTTTCCCCCGTGTCCTTGCTCCAGCGCTGTTTCCCGTTGCAGGTTGATTGAGCTGCACTCTCCGGACAGCAGGAACACCCTGATCTTGCGCTGCAAGGACACGGCGACAGCTCACTCCTGGTTTACGGCCCTGCACACCAACATCATGGCCCTGCTGCCGCAGGTCCTGGCCGAGCTCAACGCCATGCTGGGGACCACCAACACCACAGGCAGCAGCAAGGAGGTCAAGCACATTGCGTGGCTGGCGGAGCAGGTACCCGCCTCCGGGGCTGTCCCGGTTCCCAGCGCCGTGCTGCAGCTGCCGCTCCGGGGGAGCCTTTTCCTAGGACAGCTGGTGCTCAGCGGTGGCCCCACCTGTCCCCATGCTGTCCCTCCTGTCCGGCACCTCCTGGAGACGCAGGCAAGAGGGCAGCCCCCGCAGCCACGGGGCTCTTGGAGAGCTCGCGTTTCCACGCTCCGCTGCTGAGCCACCCTGTCCGCGCGGGGAGACACCTTCTCCCCCGACAGGCACCTCCAGGGCCTGAGGTTTTGCGGATGAATCCAGGGAGACGAGAAAAGTTTTTAGTCTAGTAGTGGCAAAACCTGCTCCCTGCAGCTTTCAAAAGCCTCAGGACTGTGGCTGCTGGAGCCGGGATGGTGGCAGCACGACGGAGGCGTTGTGCTGGGCCAGCTGGGCTGCAACACCCTGTACTGCTGTGAATTTGGCAGTACTCAGCTCCCTTCCCAACCCAGGTGTTCATCTCCAGGCTGATGCTGTTCAGCTGTCCAGGGCCCCTGTGCAGCAGCCCCGGCCATCTCTGAGCATGGCAGCGGGGTGCAGTAGCCCTGTCCTGGGCTGTGTTGCAGGGTGGTGACAGGCCACGCAGCCGGGGGTTGGGCTGGGGCTTGTTCTAGCCTCTCCTGCCCCTTCTCTCCCCGTTCTCCTGCTCCCACCCGTCCCTCTGGGCAGGCTGGCTCGGCACTGCCATACTGAGAGCAGCGCGGTCCCCGCAGAGTGCGGGTTGGCGCGGCGCCCGGCTGTCCCCCAGCGGCTGCAACCCAAGGTGAAGGCAGCGCTTCCGAGAACTGCGTATGTGCACCGTCAGCCTCCTGCCCCTGCTGGGATTTCCTAGTTAGAGATATTAATAACCCCCCTGCTCTTCCGTGAGTTTGCTGCTCTTAAGAGCTGGAGCTTCCCCAGGCATCGCGATGTCCTTAGTCTGGTGAGAGGAGCTCTGCCGGGCCCTGCTCTTGAAGCAGGCTTTCTGGGATGGCCACCCTTGACAGCACCTTGCATGGCTTTTCCCGAACAATGCACTAACACGGTCCCAGAGCCCGGTGACACGGGGCCCCCTTGACTCGGGGTCAGCCCGGCGGCAGAGTCGTTCCCACGGCAGCTGTTCCTGTGTTGCTGCCTGTTACAGCGCGGCAAGGTGCCAGCCCGGGGGACCAGCCAGCATCACCACAGCTGGCTGAGCTCCGCGGTTCCCGACCTCCCGCTGAGCACCCCCCCCGTGGCTCTGTGGGGTCCCGACTGCCCCGAGCGCCCCTGAGACTGCAGAAGGGGCAGGGACTGGCGGCTGAAATGCAGCCTGCGCTCCCCCGTGCCAGCTCCCTGTGCCTGCCGCCCTTGGCCCCCGTAACCGAGCCCCTGCTTGTCTCTCCCAGGCCCGCCTGGACGGAGGGAGGCAGCAGTGGCGCCCCATCCTCATGGCCGTGACGGAGAAGGACTTGCTGCTCTACGACTGCATGCCCTGGACCAGGGACGCCTGGGCCTCACCCTGCCACAGCTACCCGCTCGTCGCTACCAGGTGGGTGAGTGCGTGGCACGGAGGGCCGCGGGGGCCAAGGTGCCTCCGTCCGCCTGGGTCGGTCAGGTACCGGCTTTTCTTGGGAAACTGAGGCCCCATCCAGGGTGACCGGCCCCTGCGCCCGTGCTGCCAGCACTGCAGCCTCGCCCAGCGGAGCAGCCCAGCCCGAAGGGCGAAGGCTGGCTGTGCCCGCGCTGCCCTGGGGCACGGCAGAGCCCGTGGCACCTGCAGATGCAGCCGAGACTCTGAACGGAGAGCGCCTTCGGTCATGTCTTGGCTCTCTCGGCAGCCCCAGCACCCAGTGGCCTTTAACAACCCGCCACGTGCCTGCGGGGCTCCTCCTGTGCGAGGACAGAGCCAGAAACAGGCGCCAGGCACAAACGTGTGGCGCCCGGCTCGCATGCAGCAGAGCCCTCCTGCAAACCCAGGCGAGAGTCAAGGCCTGCGCGTGCCAGCACTGGGCATCAGCTCCGCTCCCACGCTCCCGGCTGGGAGCCTGCCGTGTGCCCAGGGGCTTTCGGCTTTGCCGGACGGGAGCCGGCGGGGCAGCATCAGATGCGGAGCCGGAGCCCCTCTGGCTGGCAGCCCGCGAGGAGCCCGCGCCTGCCCCGGGCCATCTCCCTAGCTCACGCTCCTGGCTTGGGGGCTCCCCGTCCTCTGCCCAAACCCACAGCAGCCGGCCCTCGGGCGGCCCCGGCCCTGCCTCCCGCCGGGCTGCGCCGCGGGGGCCTGGCGGGGTCTTCGCTGGGGCTGTCCCAAGGCCTGTCCCCTGCCTCCCCAAGCCGCTTCGCTGTCTGGCCCTGCGTCATAACCCGGCCCTTGCAGAGGGACCTCCTCCTCTGGCGGGGGCCTCGTCCCCCCGCTTGGGAGCTCTCTGGCTCCAGTCGCGATGCGTTCCCGGCCAGCCGGGACCTGCTGGCTTCGCGCTGTGCTGCAGCTGCAATGGCTGTGCTGCACCTCCCCGGGGCCGCTCGCCCCGCGCCGCGGGGGTGCTGCCTCGCCGCACTGGTGCCACTTCACTGGCGGCACGAGCCGAGCGCTCCCAGCGGCGGGGAGCAGCGGCCGGCTTTGGCTGGTGCAGAGCTGGAGCTGCCCTTTTCCGTGTGTCTGGTCGGGTCTTTTCTGACATGAGCTGCGGGTGTGGGGGCCCAGGGACCGCCGCCAGGCTCCTGTCCCCCAGGGGCACAGAGCGGGCTGCAGGCGAGGGGTCCAGGTTGTGGCTGGCCAGCGATGGCCTGTGGGTCCCGTCAGTGGCTCTCTGGGCACCTCCTGACGCAGACCACCGTTTCTGAACCCTTCTCTCTTCGCTGCCCGAGTTGCTGCCCAAATGCAGACACCCCAGAGGCACCTGGAGCCAGAGGCAGGGGGAGAGGAGTCGGTGCGTGCTGGGGCAAAGTGGGGTCCAGGATTATTTTTCTCCCCACCAAGGCGCGCTGGAGCTGCTGCTGGGCACGCGAAAAGAGAGGGGGGTGAAGGGCAGCGTGGGGGTAATCCCAGGCCGAGCTGTGCCCAACGCGGCGTCTGTCCCCCTGACGTCCCTCTCCCCGTCTGCCCCGCAGGCTGGTTCACTCGGGCTCGGGACGCCGCTCTCCCTCCCTCGGCTCCGAGCTGACGTTCGCAACCCGGACGGGCTCTCGCCAGGGCATCGAGATGCACGTCTTCCGGGTGGAGACGCACCGGGACCTCTCCTCCTGGACGCGGATCCTCGTCCAGGGCTGCCACGCCGCGGCCGAGCTCATAAAGGAGGTGTCCGTGGGTAAGTGCGGGCAGCGGATGTGCCGGGGGCTGCCGGGGTTGGTCCCTGGCTGGGACCGGGAGCGCTGCGGGGTGGCTGTGCCCGGAGGGCAGCGCTGAACGGGAGCGGGCTCCGCGGCGAGAGCAGGGCTGGGGGCTTCGCTGGGGAACGGCCTCCCCTTGGGGCTCAGCTCTGCTCTGGGGGCTGCCGGCTGAGCGACCGCCAGCGGGGCGGCGGGCGCTGCCTGGAGCGCGTGGACGCGGCGTGCTGCGCCGCGGCACGTCCCGTGGCCTGGTGCCTCTCTCTGCGCGTGTGTTGCTCCAGGGGTGGACCCGGGCAAGCAGGTCCCCGGTTGTGCAGCTCTCCAGGGTCCCCGGGGCTGGGTGACGGCCTCCACCGCAGCCGGGAGGGTTTCGGGATGGAGACAGGAGCCTTGCGGGCCCTGGGAGGACTCGCAGCCCCATGTGTGCCCGGCTGCCTTCGGCTCTGACGAATCGTGTCGACTCTTGCCGCCAGGCTCCGGCGGCCAGCCCGGGCGTGCAGCGACCCACGCCAGGGACGCGGCCGCCCCGCTGCGTCCCCCACGGTCGCCGGCGAGGGCTGGGCGCAGACGGCTGCGGGGACAGTGTCGAAGCTCCCTCTAGCGCCTGCAGGGACGTGTCCCCCGCGTGGCGGCCGCGGCGTGCCAGGGTGCCCCCGGCCCAAAGCCCTCGGACGCTCGCGTGAAGCCTCAGACAAATCCTTTGAACGGCTCAGGTTCAGCCTTGGGGGCCGCGGGGCGGGCGAGCGGGTGCTGAGGCCGCGCCGTGTGTCCCCGCAGGCTGCACGCTCAACGGGCAGGAGGTGAAACTCTCCATCCACTATGAGAGCGGCTTCACCATCTCCCAGGAGGAGACGGGCGGCAGCGTCCTGTTCCGCTACCCCTACGAGAAGCTGAAGATGTCGGCGGACGACGGCATCAGGAACCTCTACCTGGACTTCGGCGGCCCCGAGGGGGAGCTGGTGAGGAGGGCGGGCAGCCGGGCGCGCGGCTGGGCATCTCCCGGCGTCTCCCGCTCTGCCCCAGGGCGCGCGCTGGCTGTTGGCGGCTGTTTTCCCAGGGATGAGGTCCGTCATACCCGCCGCCGTCCCCGCTGGCATCCGCTGGGCCGAAGAGCCTCCCCAGCCCCGGGCACGGCTGCCGGGCCGCGTCCCCCCACGGGTCTCGCTGGCCCCGGCGCGGGGACCGACGGGGGCTCTCGCCTTCTCTCCCCAGGCGCTGGACCTGCACTCCTGCCCCAAGCCCGTCGTCTTCGTGCTGCACACTTTCCTGTCGGCCAAAGTCACCCGCATGGGGCTGCTGGTGTAGGCGGTGGGTCCTGGCCGGGACCATCCCAGCTGCGTCCCCCCTCTCGCCGCCTCCTCCGCACCAGTGCCTGGCCGAGGGCTGGGACCCGCAGCTCCGCCGCCGCCGCGGCCGGGGGACGCTCCCGCCGCCCCGAGAGCCGCCGCCGGGCCGGGGAGCCCCTGCGGCAGGACGGCCGCCCCGAGCCGGGCCGGAGGCTGGGCCCGGCGTTGGCTCCGCTCGGACGCTTCCGGGCGCGGGCAGCTCCGCGCCGGCCTTGGCCCGGCGCAAGGCAAGGGCCGCCGGCGCAGACACCAGCTTTACTTCCTCGGGGTATGAAGCCATTTCTGATCTCACCGAACGTGCCTTGGCGCGGGGCGAGCCGGGGGAGAGCCGGGCGCCCTCGCCCCCCCCCGCCAGAGCCCGGTCACCTCCCGCGGCCGCCGGGGCTGCCTCGGCCGCGGCCCCTCGCTCCCGTGCCCGCGGCCGCCGGCGCCAGCTCCCTCTCCCGCCTTGGGGCTTCCCGCGGCCGTCGGCCGGGGCGCAGCAGCGAGTTTCCGAGAGCTCGGCAAGCCGGACCCCAAGTAACCGCGTTCCTTGCGGCAGCGCAGCCGCGGGAGGTAGCGGTGGGGGGGCCGCCTCGGCGAGCGGGCCTGGGGCTGGAGCGCGGCCCTCGCCCGCTCCCCGGCCCTCGGCGGGCCGCGGCGCTGTCCTGCGCCGGTCGGTGTCCCGAGCGGGCTGTTCTCAGCTCTGTTAGTCTCTGTTTTGCAAACTACCTAATAAGCTGCTATGCAAACTCTGTGCCGCCCTCGCTGACCTCGAGGGGGGCGAGAGCCTTCCCAGGGCTCGGGGAAGGGGGTGGACACTTATGCACTTTCGCTTTTTGTACTTTACCTCTGACACTTAAGCTTGAACGGCCGGGGGAGGGGGGGCCGGCGCGGCGCGGGGGCGCGCGAAGCGGCGGCGTGCCCGTGTCCCCGGGGCCGGCGCAGCCCGCGGCGCCCCTGCAGCCGCGCCGCCGGCCCCCGCGCTGCCGTGCAGCCCTTTCTATTTTTGTATTCTTTGTAAATCGCTATTTATGTAAGATTTCCTTTTTTGGGGTTTTTTTTTTTTTTGGTTGAATCTCAACCTTTTGGATGGGCCAGGGGTGACCAACGGCGACGCCCCGCGCGGGGCGGCCGGCGGGTGCCGCGGCTGCGCGGCGCCCTGACCCCCGCGCTGCGCGTAATAAAGGCGTTTGCTGTGAGCCGCGGCCCGGGCCGTCTCTGCGCCGGGCGTCGCGGGGGGACGGGGACGGGGACGGCACAGTGCCAGCATGCAAGGGGGCTGCAGCTTGGGGGGGGGTGCGCAGTGGTTGTGGGGGGGTGCTGGGCGCAGGGGGGGGGGTCCCGGCTGCGCGCTGACACTACAGACAGCGTATACAGCGTGCGTGTGTGCGGCTGCGACTGCACGTGTGCGCCGTGTGTGTGGGACGTGTGCGGAGTGCAGGGCATGGACCGGGTGCGCCTGTACCCACTGAGTGTGGGTGCGGGTGTGGGTGCAGCGCCTGGTGGCTGCGTGGTGGGAGGGTGTAGGCGGTGTGTGCACATATGTGGTGCGTGCACACGTGCGGAGGGGCATGGTGCGCACACATGTCTTCTGTCTGTGCGCGCGCGCGCGTGTGAGTACACGTGTGCACCGCGTGTGTAGGACGCACACTGTGCCTCTGGCATGCACAGCGTGCGCCTGTACCCTGTGTGTGTGTGTGTGTGTGTGTGTGTGCACATATGTGCTGTGTGCACACGGCCGGCGGGGGCATCGCGCGCACACGTGGCGTGGGGGCGATGTGCGCGCGCACGCGAGTGGGGCCGGCGAGCGGGCGGAGGGACCCGGGGGTGCCCAGCGAAGCCCCGCCCCTGGCCGGCGGCCCCGCCCCTCGCCGGCGGCCCCGCCCCGCGCGCCGCCGCCAGGGGGCGCCGCCGCCGCCGCCGCCGCGCAGCCGCGGTCGCTCCGGGTGGGCCCAGCCGCCGCCGCCGCCGCCGCCGCCGCCGGTCCGGGCCGGCCGGGCCGCAGGAGCGCCGCGGGCTCGCGGCCGCCACCGGGAGATGCGATGACAACGTCAACCCTGCAGGTAGCGCCGGGGCCGCGCCGGGCCGGCCGGGGGGAGGCGGCGGCGGCGGCCGGGCCGGGCCGGGCCGGGCCGGGAGGAGGCGGCGGCCCAGCGGGGCCCGTTGCGGCCCTGCCGTCGCGGGAGCCGCCGGGCTCCGGCCCCGGGCGGCCCCGGGGGGCGGCGGGGGCCGGGGCGGCGCTGACGGCGGCGGCCCCGCTGTGCCCGGCAGAAGGCCATCGACCTGGTGACCAAGGCCACCGAGGAGGACAAGGCCAAGAACTACGAGGAGGCGCTGCGGCTCTACCAGCACGCCGTGGAGTACTTCCTGCACGCCATCAAATGTGAGCCCGGGCGGAGCGGCACGGGGGTGGGACGGGACAGGGGCGGGGACGGGGGCGAGACAGGACAGAGGTGGTGATGTGACAGGATGGGGACAGAGATGGGACAGGATGGAGATGGGGTGGGACAGGGACAGGAGAGGACAGGGATGGGAATGTGACAGGACAGAGACAGAGATGGGACAGGTTGGAGATGGGGTGGGACAGGGACAGGAGAGGACAGGGATGGGAATGTGACAGGACAGAGACAGAGATGGGACAGGATGGAGATGGGGTGGGACAGGGACAGGAGAGGACAGGGATGGGAATGTGACAGGACAGAGACAGAGATGGGACAGGATGGAGGTGGGATGGGGATGGAGATGGGACAGGAGAGGGGCGGGGACAGGACAAGGCTTCCACCCCGCCACAGCAGGGCGGGGGACCAGGGCCCCGGGCTCCCCGGTGCCAGCTCGGGGACCCGCCGGTGACAGCTCGTGGGCTCTCCCGCAGATGAGGCTCACAGCGACAAGGCGAAGGAGAGCATCCGGGCGAAGTGCGTGCAGTACCTGGACCGGGCGGAGAAGCTGAAGGATTACCTGCGCAGCAAGGACAAGCAGGGCAAGAAGCCTGTCAAAGAGTCCCAGAATGACAACAAAGGGTGCGTGGGGACGAGGGCGCCCGGCCTGGCGCCAGGGGAAGGGCCGCGGCCGAGCTCTCGGGCTGCTCCCCTCCGTGGTGCCAGCCATGGGGGCACTTCTCTTCCTGCCCTTCTCCCACCCCCTGCCCAGACTCCGGAGCGGAGGCCGGACCCTGCCGGCTGTGCCAAGGCTTCTCCTCCCCTAACCCCGTCCCGTCTCCGCAGGAGCGACAGCGACAGTGACAGCGAGGGTGAGAACCCCGAGAAGAAGAAGCTGCAGGAGCAGCTGATGGGTAAGAGGTGGCAGAGGTGGAGGCAGGGCCCTGCTGGGTGGCGAGCGCTGCTGCGCCAGTGGCCTACGAAGGGTTTCCCAAAAGGCCTTTGCAGGGGCGGCTGCGGAGTGGGTGGCCGGGCCGTGGGGCTGTGGCGGGACAGGCCAAGGGGCATTGCCAGGGCTCGGCAGCCCCTGAGCTGCGCTCCACGCCGAGGGGCAGCCCCGCGGCGTGGCCGGGTCGGGGGTCTGGGGGGCTCCGGCTCTCGGGAGCTCTGCGGCTTCAGCAGGGCAGCGCCCGTCTGGTGGGGCTGCGCGAGCACAGCTGCCCTCTGCCCACAGGTGCCATCATGATGGAGAAGCCCAACGTGCGGTGGAGCGACGTGGCCGGCCTGGAGGGGGCCAAGGAGGCCCTGAAGGAAGCTGTGATCCTGCCCATCAAGTTCCCGCACTTGTTCACTGGTGAGAGTCGCTCCGGCCGTGCCACAGCTGCCACTCTCCCGCGGGGAAGGGTCTCACAGCTTGTGGCCCTGGGCAGCGGCCAGGGCCCCCAGGCCGGCAGCGCTGGCAGAGCCTGCGCGGGGAGCTGGGCCCTGAGCAGCACGGGGATGCCTTCTTCCCCCGGGTGCTGAGTGGCTGGAGAAGCCTGGGAGCCGGCAGCCCCGCGGCCTCTTGCTGAGCTGCCTGGAAGCCCCGCGGTCGCGGTGCAGATCCGGCTGGCGCAGCAAAGGCAGAGCCTTGACGCAGGCCTTCTTGCAGGTAAGCGCACGCCCTGGCGAGGGATTCTGCTCTTTGGGCCCCCCGGTACTGGGAAGTCCTACTTGGCCAAGGCTGTGGCCACTGAGGCCAACAACTCCACCTTCTTCTCCGTGTCGTCCTCTGACCTGATGTCGAAGTGGCTGGGAGAGAGCGAGAAGTAAGCTGAGGACTGGTGGCAGCGAGGGATGCGCGCGTGCTGTAGGCCGGCTCCCGGCCACCCCGATTTCTGGCGCTGGCAGTGCCAAAGCTCTGGCCAGCGTGGATGAGCCAGCAGCGTTGCTGAAGCTGCTTTAACGTAGACACCTTGGGTGCCAGGCGTGAGGCCGCGGGCCCTCTCGAGGCGCTGTCGGACCTCCCGCAGTGCTGCGTGGCGAGTCTGCGCCTGGAGCCCCTGGGCTAGTGGCCCTCGGCCCTGTCACAGGCTCGAGTGTCCAGGTCGAGTCTGGCTTGGCGTGGGGTGACCCGGACGCTGTGGGTCCGGCGGCAGCAGCGGGGGGCAGGTGCACTCTTCCCCCTATCCGCCCTGCGAGGGCCGTTCGGGGTGCAGGGAGCTCCTGGAGTTGGAGCCCATCATCTGTCATCTTTGTGGCCAGGCTGGTGAAGAACCTCTTTGAGCTGGCGAGGCAGCACAAGCCCTCCATCATCTTCATCGACGAGGTGGACTCGCTGTGCGGCTCCCGCAACGAGAACGAGAGCGAGGCGGCGCGGCGCATCAAGACGGAGTTCCTGGTGCAGATGCAGGGTGCGTGGGGCTGCCCCGTGCCGGCGGCGTGGGCTGCGACCGCCCGGGGCAGGGGGCAGCAGGACAGGGCAGGCGCCTTTGGGAGAAGCTGCGGGGCGTCTTTGGCTCACGCCCCCTTAGGGGATCTGCTCTGAGCCGTCCACCGTCAGCCGTCCCAGAGCTCGCCCTGCCACCGAGCCCCCCTCACTGCTCCCCCCTTCTCCCCGTAGGCGTGGGCAACAGCAGCGACGGCATCTTGGTGCTCGGCGCCACGAACATCCCCTGGGTGCTGGACTCGGCCATCAGGAGAAGGTGAGCGCGACGCGGTTCCTCTGCCAGCCCCCAAACCGTGGGGTCGGGGCCAGGCAGCGGGGCTGTCGGGGCTCGTGCGAGCCGGGGCTGAGCCCTGGCAGGGCTGTGGGGCAGCGCCGTGGGGCAGCCCCGGCGGGGTTGGGGCACGGCCGCTAATCTCTGCCTGCCCGGGCCGTGCCCAGGTTTGAGAAGCGCATTTACATCCCGCTGCCCGAGGAGGCGGCCCGAGCCCAGATGTTCAAGCTGCACCTGGGCAACACCCCGCACTGCCTGACAGAGGCCAACATCCACGAGCTGGCCCGGAAGACGGACGGCTACTCGGGGGCCGACATCAGCATTATCGTGCGGGACGCCCTCATGCAGCCCGTCCGCAAGGTGCAGTCGGCCACGCACTTCAAGAAGGTGAGCGCGGGGCGGCTGCCGGCCCCGAGGGGCTCCAGCCGTGCCCTGCCGCGGCGGCCCCTCGCCCGCCTGCGCGCGCAGCTCTGCCTGCCTTTACCCCAGGTCCGAGGTCCCTCGCGCACAAACCCCAACGTGATTGTAGACGACCTGCTGACACCCTGCTCGCCTGGAGACCCTGGTGCTACCGAGATGACCTGGATGGAGGTGCCCAGCGACAAGCTGATGGAGCCGATCGTCTGCATGGTGAGTGGGGGGGCGAGGCTTGGCCCCGGCACAGCAGCGCTGCGCTCCCTGCCCCAGAGCCTCTTTCAATGGTCACACTGCTCCGATGCATCAGTACGGCATCCCCGTTCCCGGGAAAGGGCAGAAAAAATTTCTGAAGGCGTGCTCGTCCCTTCTGCCCGCAGGACCCCTGGGCGAGGGGCCCAGTCCTGCCCTCTCTGGGGGTGCTGAGCCCCCCCCCGGGGCCAGGTGTGACGTGCTGGGGGAGGGTGGGCAACCACAGCCTGCCCTTAGGTTCCCCTGGGGAGCTGCCAGCCCAGCGCCCACCTCCTGCCCCGGGGTGGCTGCTGGCTCCAGGCTTGGGGCGGCCGGGCTGTGCCAGCTCGCCAGGGCCCCGGCGACGGCCCCGCACCGGGCCGGCGCTGCCCCCTGCCTCAGCCGCCCTCCCTGTGTTGCAGTCGGACATGCTGCGCTCCCTGGCCACCACCCGGCCCACCGTCAACGCCGAGGACCTCCTGAAGGTGAAGAAATTCACAGAGGACTTTGGACAGGAAGGTTAAGGACTGTGGCCGTGGGCCGGGCGGCCGCGCCGCAGCAGCACCCTCGCAGCGCCCGTGTCCGGCCCGCCGTGCCAAACAGGTTCATGTTCAGCTCACTACTAAACCCATCTCACTTCCAGCACGTGGGGGGGCAGCGGGGGTGGGGAGGGGGCACTGTCCTGGCTGGGCTGATGCTACTGGGGCCCCAAGCGCAGCCTGGGCTGCTGGGTGCTTCCCCGCCCCCCCCCAGCTGCTCCCCACTCTTCTTCCTGCTCTTTTTTTTATTTTTTAAATTAATGCTGCTTTGGGTTCTGTCTTGTTTATATGAAAATAAAAACAATCCAAAAGCTTCAGCCGGTGCCCGGCCCCTCCCTGAGGCTCGGCCTGGGGCCGCGGGGGGGGTGATGCTCGGCCTCCCCAGGCGCCAGCGCTGGAGGAGCCCTGGCTGCTGTGGGCGGCAGGGCTGGCGCGCACCTGAGTGTTGCTGGGGCAGGAGGGAGGGTCCCGCTAGGCACTGTCGGGGGGGCCTGGCTGCCCGGGGACACCCCCGTGGCCGGGAAGAGCAGCGGGGTGACACGAGCTGCAGCCTGGCCGGCCTCATTCACACGTGTGCCGGCAGGTCCCCCCTCCCCGACCCCAGCGCTGGGGTGAGGGCTGAGGTCAGGCAGGGCAGGGTGCGTCCCGCTGCCCCCACCCCTGGAGCCCAGTGCGGCCCCCCCTGTGCTGGGGCCGGCCCCACAGTGCTGGCAGCCCCGAACAGCAGCCGGGAGGGGAGGATTACCCCCCCCCCCCCCGCAATGCCTGTGCCCCCTCGCAGCAGGGCTCACTCACTCCTGGACTCGCACCATAACCTCAAGTTGCAAGGCAGTGCCAGTGCCCCCCCCCTGCCCCCCCCCCCCGCAGGGCTTAATTGGCTCAAGTTTCTTTGTAGTTAAAAATAGTTGTGTTCCCCCCCCCCCCCAACCCCGGGCACGCAGGAGCAGAGCAGCTGCCTTCAGCTGCGGGAGACACCAGGGTGGTACCTGCCCCCCCCCCCGCTGGGCTGGCAGCAGCACCAGGGCCAGGAGCCCCGCTGCCCTGCTGCTGCCCCCTCCCCTGCAGCCCCCCCGGCACCCCAGGCCAGGGCCCTTCCCTGGCTGCGGCTTTTGCTCCAGGGAAGGAGCAGCCCTGGCCGGTGGCACCGTGCCGGGGGGGGGTGTCCCTGGGCACATGGGTGATGCTCTGCAGAGCACAGAGGTGCCCTTGGGCACAGGGGTGATTCGGGGTTGTTTTGGCGGGGGAGGGAGGTTGCAGAGCCCCCTCCACCCGGCAACAGGCACTAAGCCACAGCTGTGGCCAGGGTTGGCTTGGGGGGGGGGGCAGGAAGGGCTGGGAGCCGAAGCGGTGTCTGGAAACACTTTGTATTGACTGCAATAAAGCCGAGTTCAGGTCTCCTGGGCTGGGGCTCAGCTGCTGCTCGTCCTCCCCACCAAGCGCTTGTGTCAGGTGCAGCGCCACATCCCGGGGGGGCCCTTAGCACCGCTCCCCCGCGCCGCGGTCCTGCTGCTCCCTGCCTGGCAGCCTGGGCTCTTCCCGTCCGGGTGTGCGGGGAAACCCTCTTCGGCTGCACCGCCGTGCGCGCGCCCAGGGCAGGCGGGCTGCCCCCGGCTCCGCTCCCCGGCGCGAGGCGCAGCGGGGTCACTCGAGGAGCTCCATCCAGTGGACGTTGGTGAAGGTCCGGCTGTCCATCCTGTCGATGTAGAGGATGCCGTCCAGGTGGTCCATCTCGTGCTGGATCACGCGGGCAGCCCAGCCCGTCGCCTCCCAGCTCACCGGCGCCCCGGTCTCGTCCACGCCTAGGACAGGAGCGAGCGCTGGCAAGGCCGGGGGCCCGGGGGGGGGGGGGGGGTTCCAGGCAATGGCCAGGCTGGGGCAGGTGAGGGCAGCCGAGGGGCAGCTGGGGTGTTTTTTGGCCGGGGGGGGGGGGGGGGGGCACTGGCCGTGGTAGGACCAGGCTGGGGTTGGGGGAATCAGGGCTGCTCAGGGCCCTGCGGGAGGAAGGGTGCTGTCTGGGCTGGGGGGGGGGGGGGGGGAACCTTGCAGCAGGTAGATGGGGGAGGGCTGGTTTTGGGGGGGGGGGCAGGACAGGGCAGGGTCCCAGTCTGGTCCCAGTTAGGCAGGACAGGGCAGGGTCTCAGCCCGGGTTTATGGTAGTGGGGGAGCAGGAGCGGGCAGGGTCCCGGTCCGGTCCCGGTTGGGGTGGGGGGAGCAGGGCCCCGGGGGGGGGGGGGGGGCGGCTGGGGCTGGCCCGTACCGGAGACGTGGACGGCCCAGTGGCGCGGGACGCAGGCGGAGAAGCCGCGGATGCTGGCGCAGCCCTCGGGGGCGGTGACGAGACGCGCGTCGAGGACGCGGAGCTGCGGGTTGACGAGGACGCGCAGCGGGAAGGGCTCGAGGCGGCGGGCGCGGCGCAGCGCCGGCGGGCAGCGGCGGCAGCGGGCGGCCGGCAGCTCGGCGGCGAAGACGCGCAGCGGGACGCCCAGCTGCGGGGCGCTGAGGCCCAGGCAGGGCCCGCGGCGCAGCCCGGCCGCCAGCGCCGCCGCCAGCGCCCGCAGCTCGGCGCCGCCCAGGCGCTCGGGGGCCACGGCGGCGGCGGCGGCGCGCAGCACCGGGGCCCCCACCTGGCACACGGCGGCGAACGGCGGCGCCGGCGGGCCCAGCACCCGCCGCTTCAGCGCCTGCCAGTACGTGCGCTCCCGCGCGCCCCACTCCGCCGCGCCGCCGCAGCCCCGCGCCGCCGCCGGGGCCGGGACCGGCAGCCGCAGCCGCCGCCCCGCCGCCGCCGCCAGCGCCATGGCCGCTGCGCGCGCACCGCTGCGCTACGGCGGCCGCGAGGCGCCCGCGCGCGGCCCCACGGGAAGGCGCCGCGGCGACCCCTGGCGGCCCGGCAGGCGCGACCGCCGCCAGCGCCAGCACCCGGGGGGGGGGGGGGGGGGGGCGCGGTGCGCGCGTGCGCGTGGGGCGCTCCGAGCGTGCGCTGCATTCCGCGCGCTGCACCGCCTGTGCACCTGTGCGCTGCACTGCGTGCGTGGGTGCGTGGGTGCACTGTGCGTGCGTGTGCGTGTGCTGTGCGCTGCACTGCGTGGGTGCGTGTGTCGTGTGCACCTGTGCGCTGCACTGCGTGCGTGGGTGCGTGGGTGCACTGTGCGTGCGTGTGCGTGTGCTGTGCGCTGCACTGCGTGGGTGCGTGTGTCGTGTGCACCTGTGCGCTGCACTGCGTGCGTGGGTGCACTGTGCGTGCGTGTGCGTGTGCTGTGCGCTGCACTGCGTGCGTGGGTGCACTGTGCGTGCGTGTGCGTGTGCTGTGCGCTGCACTGCGTGCGTGGGTGCACTGTGCGTGCGTGTGCGTGTGCTGTGCGCTGCACTGCGTGCGTGCATGCATGTCATGTGTGTGCCTGTGCACTGCACTACATGCATGTGCGTGTCATGTGTGTACTGTGCGCTGCACTGCATGCGTGGGTGCACTGTGCGTGCGCGTGCGTGTACTGTGCGCTGCACTGCGTGGGTGCGTGTGCGTGTGGGTGCGTGTGTCGTGTGCACCTGTGCGCTGAACTGCGTGCGTGGGTGCGTGGGTGTACTGTGCGTGCGTGTGCGTGTGCTGTGCACTGCGTGTGTGGGTGTGGGTGCGTGTGTGTGTCATGTGTACTGTGCGCTGCACTGCGTGCGTGTCATGTGTGTACTGTGCGCTGCACTGCGTGCGTGCATACTGAGTACTGCACTGTGTGTGTGTGTGTGTGTGTGTGTGTGTGTGTGTGTGTGTGTGTGTGTGTGTGTGCGCGTGCATGTCGTGTGTACTGTGCGCTGCACTGCGTGCGTGCGTGTGGGTGCGTGTGTGTCATGTGCACCTGTGCGCTGCACTGCGTGCGTGGGTGCGTGAGTGCACTGTGCGTGCGTGTGCATGTACTGTGCGCTGCACTGCGTGGGTGCGTGTGCACTGCGTGTGCGTGTGGGTGCGTGTGTGTCATGTGTACCGTGCGCTGCACTGCATGCGTGGGTGCGTGGGTGTACTGTGCGTGCGTGTGCGTGTACTGTGCGCTGCACTGTGTGGGTGTCATGTGTACTGTGCGCTGCACTGCGTGCGTGCGTGTCATGTGTGCACCTATGCGCTGCACTGCATGCATGTGTGTCATGTGTGTACTGTGCGCTGCACTGCGTGCGTGCATGCGTGTCATGTGTGTACCTGTGCACTGCACTGCATGCATGTGCGTGTCATGTGTGTACTGTGCGCTGCACTGTGTGCGTGCATGTGTACTGAGTACTGCACTGCGTGTGTGTGTGTGTGCATGTGTGTACTGCGTGCGTGCGTGTGTGTGCGTGCATGTCGTGTGTACTGTGCGCTGCACTGCGTGCGTGCGTGTGCGTGTGGGTGCGTGCGTGTGCATGTACTGTGCGCTGCACTGCGTGGGTGCGTGTGCACTGCGTGTGCGTGTGGGTGCGTGTGTGTCATGTGTACCGTGCGCTGCACTGCATGCGTGGGTGCGTGGGTGTACTGTGCGTGCGTGTGCGTGTACTGTGCGCTGCACTGCGTGCGTGCATGCGTGTCATGTGTGCACCTGTGCACTGCACTGCATGCATGTGCGTGTCATGTGTGTACTGTGCGCTGCACTGCGTGCATGTGTACTGAGTACTGCACTGCGTGTGTGTGTGTGTGTGTGTGTGCGTGCGTGCATACGTCATGTGTGCACCTGTGCGCTGCACTGCGTGTGTGTGCATGTGTGTACTGCGTGCGTGCGTGTGTGCGCGTCGTGTGTGTGTGCCTGTGCGCTGCACTGCGTGCGTGCATGCGTGTGCGTCACGTGTGCCTGTGCGCTGCACTGCGTGCATGCGTGATGTGTGTACTGTGCGCATGTCATGTGTGCACCTGTGCACTGCACTGCATGCATGTGCGTTATGTGTGTACTGTGCGCTGCACTGCGTGTGCATGCATGTGCGTGTCGTGTACTGTGCGCTGCACTGCGTGCGTGCATGCGTGTGCGTGTCATGTGTGTGCCTGTGCGCTGCACTGTGTGCGTCGTGTGTGTGCCTGTGCGCTGCACTGCGTGCGTGGGTGCACTGTGCGTGCGTGTGCGTGTACTGTGCGCTGCACTGCGTGTGTGTGGGTGCGTGTGGGTGCATGTGTGTGTCGTGTACTGTGCGCTGCACTGCGTGCGTGCGTGTCATGTGTGCACCTGTGCACTTCACTGCATGCGTGTCATGTGTGTACTGTGCGCTGCACTGCGTGCGTGCGTACTGAGTACTGCACTGCGTGTGTGTGTGCGTGTGTGTGTGTGCGTGCATGTCGTGTGTACTGTGCGCTGCACTGCGTGCATGTGTGTGCGTGTCATGTGTGTACTGTGTGCTGCACTGCGTGTGTGCATGTGTGGGTGCGCGTCATGTGTGTACCTGTGCGCTGCACTGCGTGTGTGTGCGTGTACTGTGTGCTGCACTGCGTGTGTGCATCATGCGTGCACCTGTGTGCTGCACTGCGTGTGTGTGCGTGTACTGTGTGCTGCACTGCGTGTGTGCGTCATGTGTGCACCTGTGTGCTGCACTGCGTATGTCATGTGTGTACTGCGTGTGTGTGTGTCTGTGCGTGTCATGTGTGTACTGTGCGCTGCACTGCGTGTGTGCATGCGTCATGTGTGCACCTGTGCGCTGCACTGCATGTGTGTGTGTCCTGTGTGTACTATGCGCTGCACTGCGTGCGTGCATGCATGTCATGTGTGCACCTGTGCGCTGCACTGCGTGTGTGTGTGCATGTCATGTGTGTACTGCGTGCATGCGTGTGTGCGTCGTGTGTGTGCCTGTGCGCTGCACTGCGTGCGTGCATGCGTGTGCGTCACGTGTGCCTGTGCGCTGCACTGCGTGAGTGCATGCGTGTGCATCATGTGTGTACCTGTGTGCTGCACTGCGTGCGTGTCATGTGTGTACCTGTGTTGCACTGCGCGCATCACACATGTGTACCTGTGTGTTGCATTGCATGTGTGTCACACGTATGTACCTGTGTGTTGCACTGCGTGTCACACGTGTGTGTGTGTGTGTGTGTGTTGCATTGTGGGTACATGCATGTATTATATTGCGTGTGTGTCACACGTGCGTACCTGTGTGTTGCACTGCATGTGTGTGTGTATTGCATTGTGGGTACATGCACGTGTATTGCATTGCATGTGTGCATATGTGTGTATTGCATTGTGTTTGCACGAGTTTGTGTATCACACACGTGTACCTGTGTGCATATCACACTGCATATGTGCATGCGTGTATGGCATTGCATGTGTGCATATTGCATTGCATGTGTGTGCAGCACGTGTACGTGTGTGCACGTATGGCACTGTATGTGCACTACACGTGTACATGTGTGCATGTATGGCACTGCATGTGTGCGTATGTCTCTACTGCACTGCATGTGCATGTATGTGTGTGCGTGTGTGCATTACACCGCATGCGTACATGCGTGTTTCCTAGCGCACGCCGTCCCCGACAGCAGCAGCACAGGGCAGCAGGGCGCACACGTACATGCACCACAGCCGCGAGGCAGCACGCAGGGGACCCCACCTGACCCCCGCAGAGAGCGCGGACAAGGCGGGCACAGCGGCAGCAGGGGGACGGGGCGCGGCGAGGACGTTACCTGCGCGGAGCCGCGGCCCCTCGCCCTGCGCACGGGACGCTGCGGGAAGGCCCGCGAGGCCGAGGCAGCACGCTCTGCCGGGCAGGCGGCGGCGGGGGCAGCACCAGCGGCCGAGCCTCTCCCGGCCCCGGGGGGAAGAACTCCAGCTCCGAGCAGGAGCCGGGGCAGCACAGCAGCCAGGGCAGACGCGGAGGAGCTTTATTATGTAGTGCTCAGCCCTTCCCAACAGAAGGGACACAACAAGCCGCCGGCATGGAGGGCAGGGGTCCTGTTCCCAGAGGGCTCCAGGGCCCGCGGCCGGGCTAGGTCGCTCCCCTCACCCAGCAAGACCAGCTCCTCTCCCCCGACGGCCTCAGACTCCAGCGTGCTGCGGCCTGCCCAGCCCCGCACTCAGCCCCGCCGGCATCCCGGCCTCGCGTGTCCCCAGCCACCAGGGCTGCCCGGAGCCAGGAGAGCGCGTGGCACACTGCCGCTGCGGCTAGCTCGCGGCCGTGGGCTCCGCAGGGCTCGCCTCCCCCAGCACGGTGGGGGGCAGACCGGGCACATCCTCCTCCCGCGCGTACTGCGGGGGTCCCGGGGCTGCTGCCGGCGGGGGGCTCTCCGGGGCTGGCTGCTCACCCGGCACCAGATCCGCCTCTCGCGCCGGCAGGATGAAGGCCAGGGGCTCCTTGACGGTTCCGACATCGACGCAGCCCAGCCTGCAGAAGCGCTGCAGCTGGGTGGCGGGGACCCCTGCGGGAGAGCGGAGGGGACTCTCAGGTCTGCCACCAGCAGGACTCGCCAGCGAGAAACCAGAGCAGGGAGCACAAGACCGCGAAGGGACCAAGCGCAGGGTCCCCAGCGTGTCTCCCAGCAACGCTGGCTCCAGCTCCTCCCATCAGCTCCCCCCAGAGGAGCGCCGAGACCAGGAACCTTACCCAGCGCCTGCGCTATCTGGGCCGGAGGAAAGAGGACCTGGAGGCAGCGGTTAAGGTAGGGGAGCAGATCTTCCAGGAACACGGTGCAGAACTGGACAAAGAGCTCCTGCTCACGGCTGCTGAAGGCTGCCTCCTCTGCCCGATGAAAGGCCAGGATTATTTTGGTCACCTGGGGTGAAAAGACAAAGTAATTAATTCCTTGATCACATCCCCAGCCCAGACAAGACAGAATTGAGGGCCCGGAGAGCCCCGCGCGTCTCGGAGAAAACAGCCGCTTCTGCTCCTCGGCGCCAGGCTCCCAGGCTCAGCTATGCAGACTAGCAGACGGGCCGTGAGGAAACCACCCTTGTTTCCTTCTGCTCTGTTCTGCCACGGCGAAGCCAAAAGCTCCGCAGAGCGAGGCACAGCTCCGGCCCCGGGAGCCTCACCTGGCCGAGAGCGTCCTCCAGGCAGGTGGTGACATCCTGGGCCAGGGCCACGGGGCAGCAGAGCCGCAGGTCGTTGAAGGCGACGAGGAGGTTGTTCAGGAAGCAGGCGAGGGGCGGGAAGTCCAGCAGCACCATGGGCGGCTGCAGGGTCCCCGGCTGGGCCGTCGGCACTGCCACCGCGACGGTGCTGCCCAGCACGGCTGGGGCGGAGATGAGCGTGTAGGAATTCATCTCTTCCTGGAATTTCTCCACGGCCTCTTCGACCGCTTTCCTGAAAGCACTGATGGTGACGCGCTGGAAGATGGGGGCCAGCTGCCCGCGGAAGTCAGCACCCACCCTGCTGAAGGAGAGGCCGAAGTACATGCACTGGCCCAGCAGTGAATCCAGACGGCCGCCCACCCCGCGCTGGAGGTCGCCCTCCAGCACCTGCAGGAACTCGGAGACCTTCTGCAGCACCCAGCCGTGGAATATGGCCCCCTCGTTGAGGACCTGTTCGTCAGGGGGCAGGAGCGGCTCCTCGTCGGAGAAGATGGCGCGATACTGCGTGATGATGTCGAAGAGGTGGACGCGGCAGGCCTCGATGGTCTTGGTGATGTGGAAATAGGGATCGTCGTCTGGAATGGAGGCCTGGATGGAGCGCAGCCAGGCGTCCCGCGCCTGCAGGAACTTGATGCGCAGCTCGGCCTCCGTGAAGACGTCCATGCGCCGCAGGTAGCCGATGACCCGCAGGCAGGCTGGCAGCTGGATGTTGGTGCGTAGCTGCTGGATGAGCTGGTTCAGCATCAGCTGGGTGGACTGGCGGACTTCATCCACGATACCCTGGGGACAGGGAGACAGCCTCAGCCACGGGCGCCACGAAGCAGCTGCGGGGCCGGGGCGGAGCAGGGCGCACCTGGATCACGGGGATGGCGCTGTGCTTCCTCTCCAGCCGGCGCACATAGGCGGCGAGCTCCAGCGCCTCCTCGTAGTAGCCATTGCGGACGCAGGTGTCCATGAGCTGCGGGATCTCCAGGATCTCCAGGATCTCCGTGTGCCGGTTCAGCGTCAGGCTGTTCATGCGCCGGCTGCAGGCGATCTCCTCGGCATCTCGCACGAAGTTCCTGTGCGATCGGGACGGGATCAGCGCGAGGGCCCGCTCCCCGCGCCAGCCCCAGGCCGCGGGCAGGCAGCTCCCTCACCGGGGCCCCCAGGGACCCTCCCACCCCCGCCGGCCTCTCCCCGTCCCTGGCTCCAGCGTTGCCCAGGGCCTCTTCCCAGCCCCAGTCCCTGCTCCCCCCCCCGCCCTCATTGGAGCCGCTGCCCCAGGGAGCCCCCCACCCCCGTTCCTGGGTCTTCAGCCCCCCCGCTCCCAGGGCCGCTCCCCACCTCTGCCCCGGGCTCCCGCCGTGGCCGGGGCATCTGCCGGGACGCTGCCCGCCCCCAGCCTCAGCCTGTCCCCCGGCCCCCGCGCACCCTTCGGGGGCCCGGCCGCCCCCCGCCCCCCGGGCTCCCCCGGCCCGGCCCGCACCGGCAGGCCTCCTGGAGGGCGGGCAGGCGGGCCAGCAGGCTGCCGAGGCGGCGCTCGATGCCGCCGAAGCCGCGGCCGGCGCGGCCGGTGCACTCGGCGGAGCGGATGAAGGCCCGGTAGTGCTCGAAGGCCAGGCGCCGCGTCTGCGCCCCGACCCGCGCCCGCTCCGCCGCCAGCCGCGCCGGCTCCCGGCCCAGCGCCGCCAGCCCCAGCGCCGCCAGCTCCGCCAGGTAGGCGGACAGCTCGGCGCCGCCGGGCCCGGCCGCCGCCGCGCCGCCCAGCAGCCAGGCCAGCAGGCTGGCCTCCTCCGCCGCCGCCGCCGCCGCCGCCATGCCGCCGCTCTGCCCGCCGCGCCGCGCCTCGCTGGCCCGCGCCGACGCCGCTCTGCCCGCCGCGCCGCCCCTCGCTGACGCCGCTCTGCCCGCCGCGCCGCCCCTCGCTGGCCCGCGCCGACGCCGCTCTGCCCGCCGCGCCGCCCCTCGCTGGCCCGCGCCGACGCCGCTCTGCCCGCCGCGCCGCCCCCTCGCTGGCCCGCACTTCCGCTTCCGCAGCCTGCGTTTCCGCTTCCGGGCGCGGCCCCGCGTGCGCACGGGGCGATGCGGCCGCTGACGGAGGCGGAGACGCGCGCGGTCTTCGAGAAGCTCGGGAGATAGTGAGGGAGCGACAGAGGGACCGGGAGACAGTGAGGGAGCGGGGGGACGGGAGGGGGACCGGGAGATAGGGCGGGACGGGGAGAGGGACTGGAACCGGGAGACAGCGAGGGAGCGGGGGGACAGGGGAATGGGAGATAATGAGGGAGCAGGAGCGGACGCAGGGGCGGGTTGAGTGGAGATAGCGGCGACTGCGGGATAGGGGGGAACTGAGGGATGGGGAGGGGTCCAGGACCTGGGGACACCGGGACCAGCAGGGGCCTGGGACGGGGTCAGCAGTGCTGAGGAGACAAGGAGATCCTGAGGGCACGGGGGGAGTGGGGACTGAGGATGCACTCGGCGGCGGAGGGGGGGACCGAGGGGCAGCAGAGGGGTTGGGGGGGCGCGTGTGTCCGAGGGCCTCGGGTGGGACGGGGGCCGCTGTGGGGCAGGGCCGGCTGGGCAGCAGGCGGCCGGGCACTCACAGCCTCTCCCCGCAGCATTGGCGAGAACATCCAGCTGCTGGTGGACCGGCCCGATGGCACCTACTGCTTCCGCCTGCACCGGGACCGCGTCTACTACGTGAGGTGAGCGGGGCCATGGCGCTGGGGGAGCGCTGGGCCAGGCTGGAAAGCGGTTGCAGGCACGTGTGGCCCTCCCGGCTCGGGAGCTGCTGCAGCCCTGCCCCCTCTCTCCTCAGTGAGAAGCTGCTGAAGGTGGCCACAAGCATCCCCCGGGAGAGCCTGGTCGCGCTGGGCACCTGCTTCGGCAAGTTCACCAAAACGCAGAAGTTCCGGCTCAACGTCACGGCCCTGGACTTCCTCGCACCCTACGCCAAGGTGGGACGTGGCCCCCGCAGCCCAGCCCCATGCGCCCCGGCCCCCGCAGCCCCTCACCTCTCTGTGCCTCTCTCACAGTACAAGGTCTGGGTGAAGCCTGGCTCGGAGCAGTCCTTTCTCTATGGCAACCACGTGCTGAAGTCCGGCCTGGGCCGCATCACGGAGAACACGGCCCAGTACCAGGGCGTGGTGGTGTACTCCATGGCCGATGTCCCGCTGGTGAGTGGCTGGGCCTGGCTCCAGCAGGCTCCGGTGGGGGGGGACACAGCTGCTGGGGTGAGAAACTCCCCGTCCTTCTCACCTCTCCTTCATCCGCAGGGATTTGGGGTAGCTGCAAAGTCCACCCAGGACTGCCGGAAGGTGGACCCCATGGCGATCGTGGTGTTTCACCAGGCTGACGTTGGAGAGTACGTGCGGAGCGAGGACACGCTGACTTAAGGGAGTTGTGCGCTCCGAAGATGTGAGTGATTCTGGGCAGAACGGACCTTGTCCCGTGCCATCTGCGTGCTGCCGGCACACGGGGCAGCAGGGAGCCTGCCCCACGCGGGGCGGTAGGAGGCAGCAGCGCTGCCCCACACCTGCTGGGCCCCGGGGGGTCCTGCCGCTGTGAACAGGAGATGGCGCTCCCCAGAGTGGCAGGTTTGGCGTTGCAATTACATAAAGCCGTTTCCCCCTCTCGTTAACTGTCTTTTGTCTTGTGCAGCGCTTCAGGGTGTCCGTCCTCATCCCCCATGCTGAGGGTTGATTTATGTTTTGAGTTTTCCTTGCTCAGGTTGGTGTCAGATGGTAACACACGCAGAGTGTGAATCCACAGGGATCTGCGTCAAATCAAGCAGCCAGGGCTCGTGGGGAGGCAGCCTGGCAAAGCTGACAGCTGTGCTTCCCTGGGAGGGAGGAAGCAGGCAGGCAGCTACCTGCAGGGCAGGTCTTGCTTCGCTTCGGCTTGCAGGGGATGGACTGCAGCCAGCGCTCTCTGATTGTGCCAGGGGTTTGTTTATTGTGTTTCTAAGAGGAAAGGCATGTTAATACTCTGTCTTTAAAGATTGGTAGAGATATAACATTGTTCCCAACAAACACAAAGTTAAGGCAATTACTTCAAGCTTTTTTCCTTCAAAGTGATATCAGTAGAGGCAGGGCTAGAGCTGAGTAGGAAGGAGCCCAGGGAATTCTGTGCATCCAGCTGCACTGCCTCCTCCCTGAGACAGAACCGGGTCCTCCCCTCCCCGTCCTGCGGCAGCAGGGGGACTGGTGTGAAGATGCAGAGGAGCAATTCAGTTCCTGTTGGCTGCAGGCAGAGGCAGGCTGGGTGCTGGTGCTGCCAGCTGTGTGGGATGTTGGTGGTGCTCAGAGCCCCTAGCACCTTGGCCTGGTAGTGGGCTGCACAGCAAAGAGCCGCTTCAAGAAGTAGAGCTGTAGCACCCCAGAGAAGACAATAACGCAGCTCTGAGCCAGTGACCACCAGTTGACATAGTTGTAGTTGGACTCGAGGAGGAAGGAGTCAGCCCCTTTCCTCATCCGGGCGAAGTTGTAAAACCTCCACATGTGGAAGATGTGGACCTGCAGCTTCCGCATGCTGACCTGCGGCCAGAGCGAGGGGCGAGAGGAGGAACCTCAGCAGCTGCAGGACGCACTGCTGCAGCAGCTGCACTGGGTAGAGACTGTGGTAGGAACACCCTGACAGTTAGCTATGGGGTTCCCAGCCTCAGACAGACCATGGGCTGCGTCGCCCAGCACCAGCCCTGCTGGGAGCCGGTGGTGGGAACAAGGCCCTGGGCACTACAGGCTGGTAGTTGCAGCGTGCTTTTAAGTGCTAGCAGTGATAGACTCTTCAATTCCCAGCGGAAGGACTTGCCCTTCCCCTGTGCAGCCTCAGCAGGCTAGAGGCCAGCAGGGGAGCGGTGAACCGCTGGTAGCTCCTGGCATGCCAGTGCAGGTTCCCGTAACCGACTGCCACTTTTTCATCCTGCCTAGCTCCTGGCTGTCAAAGCCAAACACCTTGAGGTCCCCATCCATTTCCAGAATGAAGCTGCTCCATTAAATTTTGCTGTTGTCTTCCTGTCAAGCCAGGTTTTGTCTTTGTGACCCATGTGCTATTTCAAAACACTCTGTGGTAGAAGTGGCACTTACCCCGATGGCATCCAGGGTGTCATTCAACTGTTTCCTCTCTTCCTGTTGCTCATTCTCCACATCAAAGCCTTGGTAGTACACACCAAAGTTGAGATAAACCTGCATGAAGCCAAAGTGGTTGTGCTGGTTGTCCAGGCACAGCTGGTAGAAACCTGCAGAGAGAAGTGGGGATTTTGGTTCCCTGAGTCAAACAGCTGCTGACAGACAGAACCATGCCCCTCGCTCGACTCTAATCCCATCTGTGAGGGAGTGAGACCTATCTTATGGATGAATCAATACTCTAGGAGATTTTGCTGTCTAGGCCAGCTCAGAGATGCATGCTAGCTGGGGAGCTCACAGCCTTCAGACTCCAGTCAGCATCAGTCTCTTAATTGCCTGCAGCTCTCAGAAGGGCCCAGGAAGGGACTAGGGTAGCTGAGACCTGTCTCCTTGGTTGGAAAGTTGATCTGTCCTCGCACGTGCTGGGAAGAACCAAGCCGGAAGCCATTGGGGTCATTCACCGTGGCCAAGATGTGCCTGTTGCTCGCCATCCCTGATGCCCACTGCACCTAGAGGCAGGAAACAGATGGAAGTGCAGGAGCTCCGCTCTCACCTAGCGGAGACCTGTGAGCACTGCTGCCCAGTAGCTGTAAGAGTCCATCAGGATCGCACTGCTAGAAATCCTGTGGCTGCTCTAAGGGGGAGTCCACCCTCCGAGGGCAGCCCAGGCTGTGTTTGAGCCAGACACACTGAGGACCAGTCCCAGAGCCAGCCTGGTTGGAGTTACAGCATGACCGGTGGCCGGACCATGCTGGCAATCCAATCCCTCAGCAGAGGGGATGCCATTTCCCAAGTGCCTCCCGCAGGGCATTGCCAAATCAGTCTGGAGGAAGGCGTGCAGGAAGGGGAAGGCAGATGGAGCCAGCGCTGTGCACGTTTAACAGCGTTACATGGTGGAAGAGAACAGTTTCCCATGGAAAGGAGACTCAGCCACGTCTGTTTCTGCTTCCAGTGCAAGAGTCCAGTGCCAGAGACCACCCTGCGGGAGATGTGGAGCACAGGGACCCTGCTGGCTCTCTCTGACACCATCCTTTCCAGTCGCACAGAGATGCACATGCTCCACTTTCCCTAGCAAATACAGTTCCTTCTTCCACCTCTCTGCCCTTCCTGGGAGCCCAGGCTGGCAGCGGTGAGGTGCTGACCTGGGAACTATCTACTCCTTCCAGACCTCTGCGATTATCTGAGGAGCTCCCTCTCCTTTGCCAGGGTGTTCACCTCCACCATTCCCCAGGGACCTTCGTGTGCCTGACTCAGCACCCCAGGAAAGAGAGAAACCTCTTTCCTGGTTTCCTGGAAAAGAGAGCATATTGGCTCTGCCCTGCAGCCAGGGATGAAAACGTCTTTTCCAGTGAGCTGCCAGTTCCACATAAAGAGACAAAAAAATTCACAGGCCCGAGTAACTTAACCCCTTAGTTCCCCATCCTCATTCCTGCAGCGCTGCTGGTGGCAGCGCAGACCCGAGCGGGGCCTTGGCCATTGCCCTGCCCAGCTGCAGGCAGGGGACGAGGGTCTGCGCTGCGGCAGCTCCCGGGCCAGGACTGCAGACCGCGTGCGTGCAGTCAGCCTCGCAGAGGGTCTCCCCGCCCGGCGGTTCAACCTGGCTCCTTGCCGTTAGGATTCAGCACAGCCAGGACTGCCACTGAGACGCTGCTGCTCGGCGCTGGAGCTTTGGGGCCGGCAGGCAGGAGACCACAGCTGGAGATGGGGCTGGGCTGGCGCTCGGTCGCTAGGGCTGTTCCCACACGCGAGTTCCTGCACACACCGCTCTGCCCAGCGCTCCCTCCTGCTGAAGCAAGTGCGTCTCAAACGCTGGACACTGTTGTGCCCACGCTCTCCTTCAATCAGCCTAGTGTAAACAGCAGATAAAGGGGCTGGAGTTTCCCTCATGGAAAGGGGACAAGCAGATATGGCTGTGCCCAGGAGACCTTCAACACTCCTGCTCGCAGCTCAGAGGAGAGCGGAGATCTTGTGTAACAGCCTCCAACCCGCTCGGCCCAGAGCGGAGCTCCCCGCAGCACTGAGGCCTCACACGCGCTCATAGCTCCTTGTGAGCTCCCGCAGGTGCCCTGGGCCAATGCCTGGAGCTCTCAGCGCCCGCAGCTCCTTCTGCTCGCGCACACACTCGAGCGTGCGGCAGCCCCGAGAGCCAGGCTCGCTGGCATCAGCTATTTACAGTTTTACAACAGGTATTTTTAACAATGAATAGGATCAACAGTGAGAGAGGAAACTGCCTAAAGACCACGGCCCCTGAAACCCGCCATCTGTGTCACTGCTAAAATTCCCTGTTGCCACTGATGACCTTCCCCATGCAAGGCAAGCCACTGCCACCCCCGGACAGCCAGTCTGGGATTCAGCTGGCACATACATTTCACCCCAACAAGGTCTTTTTCCATGCCTAAGCCCAGTGCTGACCGCACGATCACACAGACTGAGGACTGTCCACCAAAGGGCTTGTCGCACCCTCCGAGGGGACAGCTGGCATCGGATCAGTCCTTGGGGGCAGCATCCCCCAATACTCACCTCATAGCTGAAGAAGAAGTTGCCGCTCTGGTGTGCGAACTGCCAGAAGCACTCCATGGTGCCCGCAGGGACGACGACGGCGAAGTCGTAGCGATCGGCCCCGCGGAACAGAGGCTCATCGCTGGACCCACGCAGGGGCTCCGTCTTGGGGCACCCCGCAGGGCCCAGCAGCCCCAGCGCCAGCAGACCCAACAGGAACATGCTGCTTTCAAGCCTTCGGTGCTCCAGCTGGGGCGGGCAGGAGCAGGGATCCAAGGTGGCAGCGGTAATCATTAACTGTGCTCCTGCTCTCCCATTTGCTCTGCAGTTTCAGTCAGCAGCACTTGGGCTTGGAACAGGCTCCGCTCCTCAAGGTGATGCCAGCAGGATCTGATCCACTTTGTCCACATTAGAGCTTAGCAAATTGAACCCTTTTGCAGAAAGGCTGCTGCCTAAGTATCACAGTCACCAGCAGCACCTTCTGGCTGCACAAAGCCGGTCCTTTGTTCTCAGACAGCTTTGCAGCCTAACAATCTGCCACTCTGCGACTTGCAAACAAGCAAATTAAGCATGAAAAGACAAGAGTTTAAGTACAGGACACATGCACAGCCCCACACAGGCCAGCTGAGCAGGGTGCGTGCTGTCCCCTCACTGCCACGCTCTCAGACATAGCGAGCTTCCGGTCATGGGCTGCCATACCCTCCCCGTGGAGCCTAGGGCAGAAGCAGAACATGCTCTGCCCCTTGCAGGATGAGGGGTTTTCCTTCCACCTGGGCATGGTACAGGGCAGGAAAGACAGGCGCTTTCTCATATTGGCAGTTACTGATCCAGCTTTTGGTCCACAAGAAGCAACTCGGCCCCAGAAAAGGATTCTGCAAGCTCAAGGTAATCCTTACTAGCCAAAACTACTGCAGCCCAAGGGAAATACCTGTAGCAGAGGGGGAGGGAAATGAGCGGCCACAAACAGGTGACAGGGAAGCTCGTTCCAGCAGCTGCTGCTCCTGAAGGACAGAGAGGAAGCAGGTGTTTCAGAAGGGACTTCTACCCAACCCTTGCTCTAAGGGAAGCCAGCAGGAACATGGCCAAAGGAGGCATTTCTTCAGCTGGACCAGAACGTTGATTTTTAAAAAATTAAACTCACTGGTGAGGGCAGAAGGAGATAATGTCACATTAAATCTCTCCAGAACCTGCCCTTTCTGTGTTGCACCACTGCAGGTCTGCTCTCACAGTACCTGCCCGTCCACCATTCAGGCTTTTGCTAGTCTGTTAACTTATCCGACTGCTCCCTGTGGCTGACCGAGAAGGAAGGTACAGCACATCACCTACCCCAGGGCCTAGCATCGGGCATTGGCTGTGACCCATGCTTCTCTGGACTGAACTGAAAGGTTACATCTGCCAAACTGGCACTTGGCCAGCAGGGCTCTTTCACCTTTGCACAACTGCTCCTTTGCAACTGCTCGGTTGGCTTTCAGACAGCAGAGTTGCCCACACATTAGCTCTCAGCTCAAGCACACCCCCCTCTCCACCAACCTTAAGTGCAACAGCTACAGAATAATGGGAAAGTAATGAGCCTGGCTGGGCTTCTCCTACCATTTCTGGCATTGCCTCATTCACTGCAACTCACCTAGAAACTGAGGCTGCTTTTAGAAGATGCCTCCATACACACCCTGCCCTTTGCCTTCTACAGGGCTACAATCCAGAAGCTACCATTTCATCTCTGTGCCTATGAGGCAGCATCTCCTCCCTTCAGGGGATCATTGTTCCACCCCTACACAGTTCCTGACACAGCTGGCTCAGGAAGCAAATAGGGAGTCCCATGCCTCTAGGGTGCTGCATTCCCCAGAGGCATCTGAGCAGTCAGTGTCCCGAATGCTCATTTCCATCTGGGAGATACAAGTTTGCATACTACAACTGCAGTACCTAACGTAAGAGCTTTATTTCACAGAAGACCATTCAGACATGGACTCCAACTTTGACACTACAAGAAACAGTGCCCTCAGTTCATACACTTACAGCAAGTGCACAGGAGGAGGGTGTTACCAGGAAGCTGAAATTCCTTTAAGACAGGATCAAAATCATTAAACATTGGAACTTTTAATGTGGGAACAACCAATACCTAAGTACCGAAACAAAAAAAATATACATGTTGTTAAAGCCTCAAGAATCTTGGGGGGAGAAATTCCCACCTGCAACTAGACATTTACAAAGCAGAGAGAAATGTAAAAACCAAAGCAGATCACGTTGCCTAAATTTCTTCTCCTCCACAGAAGCTCTAGGACTATGTGCTGCCTCTCTCCCCAGAGGGACTTAGAGAAAGCCTACTGGACAAAAGATTCACAAACAGTTTAAGACAAATTAAAAAAATATAAAAATAGCCACTGATTTGACAGCATCCGAGCAGAGAAAACTGTCATTTTAGCAGCCCATGAGGTTGAAATTCATTCTGCAAAGGCTGGAGGTGTCAGGTGGAAAAGGAAGTCTCATTCCAGGCCACTTCTGAGGAAGTGCAAGTCAGGCTGCGTAGCTTCTGCCAGCTGCAGAAGATCTCAACTTTACAGATATAACTAGAAAAACAAGGCGCCTTAATTCTTGTCAAATGTGGTTTCTGTCTGCTGCAGCCCTCTCCAGTACCAAGTAGCCACGCTGCCCCCATCACCCATCAGGGAAGAGCGCTGGAACCTCACTGCTGCTATTGCTCTGGTCCATCTTTCAAAGGAAAAGAAAATATTTTTGCATTGAAGGTCCCTTGGCTTCCACTTTTAGAGGATTCCCAGCTTTTTCATGGTCCGCCAGCGATCCTTGATCATCACTGCTGTGCGGTTCCGGAAGGGGTATTTTTGGCAAATGGACTTCCATCTCCCTTCTCCAAACTTCTTCACACCTTCTTTGATCCACTCACTTTCCTGCATTGTCCATTTCTACAAAAGAGCAGGTAAGCAATGTTCTGTGATCGACATAGCACAGTTTCAGGAAGGAGCTGCATTTGGCCCAGAAACTGCACTATACCCTCCTCTTCTCCCTAGCATATTATCTTTCTTTTACTCTATGATCTGTTCTAGAGACATAGGGAAAAGGCAGAGATTCAATAGCACACATGGCTTTCAGTGTTACAAATAAGGAAAATGCTAAGCTCCAACACAAGTTCAGGAGTAGTGCTGCTTCCCAAAGCACGACGCTGGTTACATGAGAGGAATGACCCCTTGATGCAAGGGCAATCAGAGGTACAAAGCACTTGCTGCCTATGCCCTGCATAACAGCACAGAAGTAGAGTGATAAAGAATCTGCAAGTTCAGCTCTGCAGTCCCCCTGAATTTTTGTACAGAGACTAAACAACAAGAACTGAAAAAAATGAGTCACAATGAACAAAGTGCTACACTGTGTACAGCAGCACAAAAGCAAGCAGCTATTTACCTAAAACCAAGGCAGAGTTACTAGAAGCACATGACTTTGGAGCTCTTAGGAGCTGCCATAAGTGCGCACCTCACCCAAACAAGTTGCTGAACCTCCCCAGTGCTTGGGGAACACAGCAGACCTAGCTCCAAACCACATGCACCCAGGAAAAGGGACTTTTCTCAACTACCCAATGCCAGGCATGCGGGGGGCACACAGCTTTGGCCAACTATCAAACTGTTCTGGTTCTAGCAGAGAAACTCAAGCCTGCTCTGTGAATATAAAGACCTGCACAACTCAGATCAAGCCTGGATGTCACAAGCACTTGCTCAGCAAATATCGCTCTTTAACACAACGGCTCCATTTAAAGCGCAGCAGCAGCTTGCACTGCTCTAGTGAACTGCATGCTGCTCAGGAAGGAGCCTGAGCTTCAAGAGAGTATCCTCAACAGCCTATCTCAAATTAGCTGACAGTCTGCTCTGCTATAGACTATGTTCTAAAATCCTCTCTGTAGGTCTGAAATAAAGGCTCCACATTACCTGCTTCTTGGAACCGAAGACTGTAGAGTTGTGGCTGTTCATCTCAAGCGATGCTGAAAAACAAACCAAGCAGGTTACGTTTCACTGTAACTTAGGAGGTAAACAGACCTCCTTGAGAGACTGCCTTTGGCCTAACTGCAGGATTCAGCAGTTAGCTGCAACAACAACATCCTGGGAGAGGCAATAAAACCAAATTACTTTATTCCCTGCTTTCCTGCAATTACAGCATACACAGCCTTTCTGTTTCAAGGCATTAATTGCCTTGCCATTAATTGATCCAAAAATAATCAGTTTTGTTTTAAAGTAGCTAGTATGCTGAGGAGAACAGGGGCATCCATCTAGAAAGCAGCTATGCTGCATTTTGAGGCTGGAATTAGATGTTCAGGAGCCTCGTCCACTCCTTTTCACCAGCAGTGCCAGCTAAACTGCATATATAGCTGCAAAGGGAACTGCACTAGAAAACCGGTCTCGCTGAAAAGGTAAACTTAAACCCTTATTTCATGGCACTAAAAGTGGGTAATGGGAGAGCTGAAGTTCTGATAATTATTCTGAGATTTGAACAGGAGTTCTTGGCACGCATTTCAGATTAGAGGTAAAACCATTTTCTTGGGCTTTTAAGATTTCTAGTTTCAAAATCCAGTCACACAGGAGGTAGCAAGACACCTAAGAACAAGCCACAAAGCCAGGGTTATCAGTTACCACCTGCAACAGGGATTCTGTTCTTACCTGCATCTGAGAATAAGTCATCCTCCTCACTCCAAACATCTTTTTCTTCTTCACCAAATGAGCTGTTCCACCTTGCTTTGCGGGGTCTGAAAGAAAGCAAGCATTTCAGCTGCTGGCTAGGGAGAATTTTGTTCTAGAGAGCTAAACAATAACCTCACGGGTTGACAGAAGAACTTGCTACTATCTACCGAGTAGGTGGAAGGTACAGGGCCACCTGGATCACAGCAGACAGGCCTATGATGAGCATGCAGCACAGAGAAACGTGGCAGCTTGTCCAACCCTAAAGTGATATATACACGTCACGCCCTTGCATTCCCCTCAGGCAGAGCACCAATCCTTAAGAGCCCCTAACTGAAGGAACTGTGTGCATCACATACTCAAATGGCACATTGCATTTTGTGATCAGTATTTACAAAAACTAATATCTGGGATTAACTACACAATTGAACAATTATACCAAACACATACAATTAGCTAGACTTCTCTGGCCTTTGTCTATGGCACAAACTCGACAACAGTTCAGGGCAGAAGCCCTTAGTATTCTCAAGAAGCATTTAATTCTTACCATTTCACTACTAACACTACTGTGGTCAACTGAGCTACAGAGGCATCTCACTGAGCACCTTAATCAAGCACCCTAATGCCATCGCTTGCTTCCAGCACTCAAGCACAATCCAGGGAGATGAAATTAGGTGCGTTTAACATACCTTAAAAGATTTGCCTGTGCCTACCATATACGCTATACCTGAAACCACTTATGATTGCAGGCAAATAACTGCTCTCTATTCTTACTTAGGAAGCTGCACTTTTTAGCTCCTCTTTCTTGCATATAAACATTCAAGAACAAGTCATCAGCAGAGAAGCACATGATCAGTCAAAGCTTTCCAGAAAGATGTCTATCACCAGCAACCATCACTATCGAGAGGGCTTACGTTTCTCGTTGTAGCCTTTAAAATAACCACACAAGAAGCCCTGATAATAAATCAGTTTCCAGGTGAACTGGAAAGCATTCCATACAGCTGCCAAGCCTGACACTTGAAAACTGCTCAAGCCAGTGTAAGACTTGTCACTTCAGCCCCATTCCAGGTTCCCTCCTGACCTGGCACTAACCCTTGTTTTATGCATGCAGCATAGGATAGGAAGGCATCACCTGAGCTACTGAGTCTATTCCCTTCCTAGTACAGACAACCATACAATGCTCTAGTCCAGAAGAGTTCACAGAACATCTGTCGATACTCAAAATGTTCCCCAGCACCTTCAAAATAAACTGAAGAGACATCCTAAGAACAGCATCACCACTCTTAAGTCCTTGACATCATAGGATAGCTATAAATTAAAATTCCCAGATGGCCCAAGGAAGCAGACTATACAGGAAAAACATCCTTTCTCAGTTTAATATCTGACAATTAGCTTACCCCTGAACAAGACGCACCAGTGAGGTATCCAAGCAATTTCACCAATACACGCCAACGCACTCCACACTGCATCCCATCTGCACTTGCAGCCGCTGTCCTGTGCTTCAGAGATACAACCCATCTTCAAAGAAGCCAAGCTACACACAGCATACCGAGATCTTTAACAACCTCCCTTCAAACCCCAAGCTTTACGTAGCTCAATGATAAGGCAGAAACCCAAGGGAACTTGGGTTTTATTTACATTTTCCAAACACATCGAGCTGTCCTCAGCAAACAACGCTCCTAGTTTTGCTCCTGTGGATCCAAAGCATCATTATTGCTTGCTGCTATGCATCTTGACTAAGCAAATGAAGAATAACTCAAAGATACTTCAGGAAGGAAGCTTCGCTACACTCTTAAGACCTGCAGAAGGGAACACTCATGATTTAAGTCTCATATCCGTGTTAGTTTTAGGCTTCTGTCAATAAGCTTACTTTGTTGTTTTGGCAGGGAGGCAGGAGGGAAGAGGCGCTTTTTTTTTTTTTTAAATAAAAAATAAAAAAAGGGATTTCCTGCATACATAATCCTACCTCCTTTACCTTGCAGCTGAAATGACCATACTAAGTGATAAAACTCATATGCAAGAAACACAGCCAGAAAGCCACAAGTAAAAGTTTCTTAACCAAGATAGGTTTTAGGGAGGAAGAGGAAAAAAAGAGCTTAGGAAAGTTAAAAGTTATATTGAGTATTTTTACATGGAAGTTACTCTAAGCTGTTCCACAAGACGTGCCTACAAACTCTCTCCAACTGCAGCATTACTAACTGTAACCTGTACAGAAACATGCATTACCTGTGATACGCATGTTGGAATCACCTACCAACACTAATCACAATAACTCCGACTCAGAGCAAGTTGAAGCAGGATCATTTTCTCATCTCCATTACTATTTACCAAACAGTTAACTACACAGACAGAGCATTTACTTCATCCAGTTCCACATACGCTAGAAGACTAGGATGGTCAATATTCTCATCTTGAATTAAAGATAAAAGGTTTTTGTTGTTCGCTCTACTGACGTCAGCTCTAAGTCAAAATACTGGGCACAGATTAGAATATACCACAAGAGATGGGCTTCATACTTGGGATTTTTAGTAGATACAGGCTGGTCATGTGATTTCTGAACAGAAGGTCTGGAAGCAGAAGATACAACTGGCTCCTGGGAAGAGTCTGGGCTCTCACTCAACTCGCTGCACTGGCTGTCCTGCTCCATGACCAGTTTGCTTATGGTCAACAAGCGTTTGCCCTTATGGGGTATTTCAGGAGGCTCTGAGATCTCACAATCTTGATTCTCCACTTCTTTCCGTCTCTTGGTTCTGTGGGATACAGAAGGAGATAGTTGCTTGGGGAAAGAAATGTCTGTTTCATCCAGTTTGGTGAAGAGCGCATCAGAATCCTGGGAGTCCGACAGGATCTTGAAAGCTTCTCTCAGAACAGAAATCCCATACGTGGTTACAGTTCCAGAGGGCTGCCTACAAAATAAACAAAACTAAGGAGGTTGTAAAGACTTTACCAAGGTAGCTCCGCTTCACTGAAGTCAGGGGTTTCCCCTATGCTGTGACCCTCAACAATTCACTATGACCCCAGGGTGCAAGATCTATCAAAGAGGACCTTCCCAACCCTTCAGCCTGCCCTCCTTCTAAAACAGTGCAAAGGCACCACTTGGCCAGCACTACTGGCAACCTGCTCTCTGCCCGAGATGCCAATGCTACCTGCTAGAGACAGCATCCAGGCATCCTTCTCCTATTCTTGACTAATGGGCTGATAAGCCACAGACCCTGGCATAAACCTGAGTCTTCTCAACCACACAGACACCAAACACTGTTCCATAAAAGCAGATCTGTCATCAACTGCCTTTGCTTCCTGGGTTCTAAAAGCACCTTGTATCTTCAGGAAAAACAAAACAAACAAACAAAAAAAAACCAAAACACAACTTAACATTTTAACTCTGACCTAGACAGAAATCTTAAAATAGCCTTTAGCAGCTTGCTTGGGAAGACCTGCTTGGGCTAGCATTCAGGAAAGTTGAGTTGCCTGGACAGAGCAAACTACCCTTCAAAAGAGAACCACTGCCAAATTTCCTCTGTAACACAGGGCCAGATTTCTCTGCCCACCTTTCCAAGTTCTTGGAAGACACTTCCGTAGGTCCTGGAGCTGCTGCTGCTGGTTGTTTAGATATTTCCATAGGCTCTTGAGATTCTTCTGAGATATTAGCTGCTGCTTCTATAAGCTTAGAAGCTCCTGCTCGCTCCTCTGTCCTTTCTACAGGCTCGGGAGCTCCCACCACATCCTTTGCTCTTTCTTCAGGCTTGGGAGCTCCTGCTGGGTCCTTTCCGCTTTTTGAAGGCTCAAGAGCTGCTGCCGGATCCCTTGCCCCATTTGCAGACTCAGGAGCTGCTGGGCATTTTGGTTCTTCAGCACGCTCTGAATTCAAAGTCTTTTTCATCATCTCGGACAGGGAAAAAGCATGTAACCGTTATAAAAATGATTCCATGTAGTGCCATTTAATTTTATCCCATTCTAAAGGCACTTTAAGCAGTTACTTGAAATTCAGTTGATTTTAGCTACAGAGTTAACATCTATCAATCAAAGCTTATAACACAGGTTGAAGAAATGCATTCAACTGTATAAACCTTTTAAGGATTGACTGAATTCAAAAGACTGTGGATTTAACACCTTGTTAAGTAGGTGCCCAAACTCTGCACCTGTGCAGAGTTAATCTGAGCAGGCACACAGAAGCCAAAATACTGTATTTCACTGTCTTCTGACAAAGTAAGTGGTAGCTTTCCCCAGACCTGTATCTCATGCCATTTTCCTCCTGCCCCTGGAGAGGGTAGAAGCAGGTGCAGGACTAGAAGCTAGGTTATCAGGGCTGACACATACTGTTACCAGCAATGGTTCTGAATCATCCACATAGGCCTCCACAAACTGGAACACGCTGCGCTGAAAACTCTTGTAAGAGAAGTTTGTGATCACTGGATGAGCCAAATTCTTCTCCCGGATAATGCTGAGCAACTCTGTCCTCATTTTCTAGGCAAGAGATAAGAATGTTCTGAATAAGTACAAGAGAGAGAAATGACAAATTCAGGAACTGGGATATGGATAAAGATTGGGCTTTTCTTATTTGACACTCTCCAAGCCCAACTAAGTCACACTGACATAAGCATGGGAAAAGGACAGAGGAGCAGGAGATCCATCTTATTCCAATAGTTCTGACATTGTTTCCAGTGCCCAAGACACTGCACCACCTACAGAAATAAAAAGAAAAAAAAAAAAAAAGAGACTTTCTGCTCTACAGAACCAGCCCTTCTTACCAACTCATGCTCTACACTAGTAAACTTGAATTTGCCTCAAGCCACATGGATGAATGTTCCTGCCTGAACGAGCCATGAAGATACGTGAAGTAACAGGAGTAAGAGAAAAAAAGAGTTCTCAATCGACTATCAACATGCAATTTAAACGCTAAATGGCCAAGGGTTCTCCTTTCAAGGAGGATTCATTCTATTTTCATCACCCTGACTCTTTCCCTCTTCTTCAGATTTCTGAGAGGCACATGCATCAAGTGGAACCGTTTAATCGTCCATTTAGAACAATTCACAGATGTGTCCCCAACGAGCCCATAAAAACATACCAGTTCATTCCTCAGACAACTGTCTCTCATCCATTCACAGACTCACCTGGCTGCTGTGATCCTTCCCCATGTGCCTCCTTACAATTTTTGAAGCTTTATCAAACTCTCTGTTTTTGATGCAAATTATAACAGCCTACAGAAGAAAAAGAATACCAATTTCTCTTGACATTAACCATAATCCCTAAATCATTTTTGCAAAAGTACAAGTAATAATCAAGTACAGCACATGAGTAACAGCTTAGTACTACCCTACACAGAGAAACAAGTTCTGCATTAACTGATCAAGCAGCAAATAAACTGAAAACATGCATCTGTAATCAACCCACTACTATGATTTTTCGTGGGATATTATTCCTTTTATCATTTATACAAGACCATTCTAAGACAAGAGATAAGGGAAAAACACCCACAGAAACACACATAAAATACATTTAAAACTGGAAAACACAAATTTAAATTCTCCTCTGCCGGGGCCAAGCTCAGACAGATCTATATTTTCAGAGCAGCATATTTACTAAATAGTAGGAATGATAACAAAAGACATGGAAAAGAGAAAATTGCCCCAGTGTAAGGGGTCTACGGGCATACGTAATCCTATGTATAAAATTAAGAATAACATCAACAATACCATTTGTTTCACTAAGCATCTCTAAAACGCAACTTGTAAATAATTTTCCAGAAGCTCCATCGCAGAGACCAATTTTAACTACCCTGCGCATATGCCTATGCGCAGCTTGGGTTAAAATTCCTAATGTTTTAACATGTTAATGATAAAGAAAAAAAAAGTCTTACAGCTTCTTTCACCATTTTTTGAACAGATTCTATCTTCCTTTCCGCCACAGAGAACTCTTTCTGAATGAGCTCCAGGATACCAATTGCTGATTCAAGAGGGGTAAGTTCCGACTCTTTATCAAAAGTGCAATCTACAAAAGGAATTCACGCACGCTGTATGTTAAATCACTCATAGAAATACCCTACAGAAAACTTACTGAAAGCAAGTTACTTGATTTGCTCAGTTTGACAGCAAATTCTACAGACCATGAAAAACGAGAAGGAATGCTGGACTGACTGCCAAGAAAACCATCCAAGGTATGCAAGATCTCTCTCACAGGCATGGAAACCTACAGAACCACCACAAATGGCAGCCTGAAAAGTTATGAAAAGTAACTGACCCAGCAGCAACGTTCCAGAAGCTACGAGGCTGAGCAGAAGTCATAGGGCTGGTACGTATGGACAGCAGGACAGCTCTGGAGTTTGGGTTCTGGTAATAGTACCGGGGACCCTGCTCTCAGCTCAGAGCAATGATTTTTCACTCGTTACTGCAGTGCAATGTAGGTGTGAACAGCTACCCTCTGACCCCTCAGCCTCTGAGGGGAGCTCCTCCAGATCAACAGCTTCTGCCCAGACCTCTGCTCTGTACAGAAATGCAGCTCTGGGGAGCTGCGGGGACAGCCACAAAGCAGGGCTCACTCTGGCTGGGGGAACGGGCTGGGAGCCGCAGCTGGGGCCTCTCCAGGAGGACTGGGCACCCACCTAGGTTCTCGCCCTCCTCAATGCGCGAGAGAAACTGCATGATGCGCAGCAGCTGGGCCACCACAGGCTCCTTCTCCAGGGGCCGCACAAGCAGCGCTGCGGGACAGAAGCAGGTTAGGTTGACACAGCACTGCCCCACTTCGCTTCCCCCAGTGGGCCACCCCATCTCCCCCCAGAGCTCAGCCCCAAGCTCTCTTCCCCCCCCAAAGCTCAGCCCCAAGCTCTCTTCCCCCCCGCCAAGAGCTCAGCCCCTGTCTCTCTTCCCTCTCCCCACCCCCCCCAAGAGCTCAGCCCCAAGCTCTCTCCTCCCCCCAAGAGCCCAGCCCCGGTCTCTCTTCCCTCTCCCCCTCCTCCCCCCAAGAGCCCAGCCCCGGTCTCTCTTCCCTCTCCCCCTCCTCCCCCCAAGAGCCCAGCCCCGGTCTCTCTTCCCTCTCCCCCTCCTCCCCCCAAGAGCCCAGCCCCGGTCTCTCTTCCCTCTCCCCCTCCTCCCCCCAAGAGCCCAGCCCCGGTCTCTCTTCCCTCTCCCCCTCCTCTCCCCAAGAGCTCAGCCCCGGTCTCTCTTCCCTCTCCCCCCCCCAGCTCGGCCCCCGCCTCTCCCCGAGCTCGGCCCCCGTCTCTCTCCTCCTCCCCCCCCCCCCCGAGCTCGGCCCCGGTCTCCCCCCCCGCCCCCCGAGCTCGGCCCCGGCCCCCGGCGCGGCCCACCCTGCATGACATCGCGGAGCTGGCGGAAGTCGCGGTTGCGCCCGGCGCGGTAGGCCGCCACGGCCTGGTGGAAGTAGAACTGCAGCACGCAGCGGTTCACCGTCTCCTCGCGGGCGTCACCCGCCGCCGCCGCCGAGGCCTCCCGCCGCATCGCCGCCGCCCGAGCCCGCCGGCCCGTCATGACGCCCGCCCGCGCCGGAAAGTGACGCTATCCGCCTGCGCCGCTTCCCGCCGCGACCCTTCTGCGCACGGGCGCCTGCGGCGACCGGCATGCACCGCGCGCCCGTCCCGGCGCTGACTACAACTCCCAGCATGCCGCGCTCCCGGCGTGCACCGCGGCTCCCTCCTCCCCCTCCCTCCCTCCCCCCGCGGGCCTGGGCGCTGCCCCCTGGCGGCCGGGCGGGGCGCTGCGCGCGCTGGCGCAGGGGGAGCGGCGCGTGCTGCGGGGCGCGGCGGGCGCGCGCGTGGGTGCAGCAGACACGCACGAGCCCCGTGGGAGCGAGACGGGCCGCGGGGCCCCGTGCACGCGCGTGGGCGCGGCGGGCACGCACGAGCCCCATGGGAGCGGGACGTGCCGCGGGGCCCCGTGCACGCGCGTGGGCGCGGCAGACACGCACGAGCCCCGTGGGAGCGGGAGGTGCCGTGGGACCCCGTGCTCTCACTTGGGTGCAGTGGGCGCGCACGAGCCCCGTGGGAGAGGGAGGTGCCGCGGGACCCCGTGCATGCGCATGGGCGCAGCGGGCTGGGCGTGTGGGCGCCCGTGGGAGCTGTCTCGTGACCCGCCCCACGCCTGCCAGCTCCGGGGAAATCAGTCATCGGTTAATTGCGGCAGAGCCTGGGAGCAGAGCGTTCCACCTTGGGCACCTGGCAAGTCCGGCACTGCCCGTAAAACTTGTTTTATTGCTTAAAACACAGAGCCAGCGTCCCCTGGGGCCGCTCAAAGTCCAGGGGCGGGGCGGGACTCCTGCCCTCAGCAGGACTCAGGCCTGCCCTTGGGAGCCGTTTCGTTCCCACCCGACCGGAGGGAAACGCCCGCAGAAATCCAGCCTCTTTCCCGCAGAAATCCAGCCTCTCGCCGCACTGCTTTACCCTCTGCTGCTCGCTGTAGTTTCCTCATGCTAAAACGGGGCATCGCAGCAGTAAGAGCTGACTCGGGGGCAAGGTGCTAGCGCTTCTGCAAAACCCCCCGTTGCACACGTGATTGAACAGCTCAGACCTTACGCGCTGGTAAGGCAGTAAGACCTCCTTACTTTCTGCTAGTCTTTGAACAGCCAGAAGACTTTTATACGCACTCTACCCCTTCCTTACGCTCTAGCCATCCGCAAATCCCAGGCCGCTCGCCTCTATTAACAAAAAATGGGCCCTTTTTTGGCATCTAGGGGCAGAGATTTTCCTGTAGTTATTCAGAACGCATATACCGAATCAGAAGCCTGGGCACATACATCTTTGGGAGCAGCAGTGATCGCGGCGAGCGCGGACCAGGAAGGACGCGCATCCCGGAGAGGCTGGTTTCGCTCCGGCCGAGCGCTGTGGCGGCCAGCAGAGCCACCCGGGCTACGTTACACCTCTCTCGGGCTGCCGAGAAGCGATGCCTCGTCGGGCTGACTAGGAACGTCACTGACACCTTTCGGGGAGACTATTTTTGTGGTGGAAAAGCACATGAAAATTCCTCTTGCATTAGGTTTTTCAGGATACTCCCTTCCCTCTGCCGCTCGGCAGAGGAGAAGGAAACACACATGAGAAAAATCAACGTGTCAAATGGAAAACAGTAAAACTGGGAGGGGTTTTTTATTGGCAAACGAAAGGAGATTAAAATAATCTGTTCAAGAAGGAGCGGTGCCTGTTCACCTCCGGGCAGTGTGACTGCCCTGCAGGGTGCACTCGCGAAGGCAGCTGTCCGAGGGGTGTCATATGACTAACGAGCTGGAGGAGCATTAAATGTTAGGAAGGATGCAGAGAGAGATACCGACCGGCTCCATTTCCTGGGCTGAGGCACGAGGACAGAATGACACTTTGACCGGAATACTTTGGCATGTGAATGCTCATGAGCCGGGGCAGCAGCAAAACGATTTTGCTCTTTTCCTGTCGCAATGTGCAAGAGCAGGTGACAAGGCTGGAACTGCTGGACTTCACTGCCCTCCCCTGATTCCAGACAAATCTTATTAGCGGTAGGAATAGCGTGTGAGATGTGCTGCCCTTGCAGCCTTCCGAACACTCTTTGCTTTGCGGACTAGGCTACCGAAAGCTTTTGGAAAGTTCAGTAGCTGCTGCACCTCCCCGAGATCCATCCTGCTCCAGCCAGATGTGTCAGGCGCTTTGGCACATTCCATCAGTCAGTACAGGCTTCGGGATTTTGAGCCTGCGCCGCCGGTCCTAGCACTGCCATCCCCCCTCCCCTGTCCCCCACATCTCCCCGGCGAGCAGTGCCATCGCTTTGGAGCTCCTCAGGTTGCTTTGCTGTAAATCACTGCCTGCCCCGTTAGATGATCCAACTGCTCCAGGCTGGAAAAGAGCGACGAGGGGCTGCAGGTCATGGTTAGCTCTGCCCGACGTGTGGTTGTGCCGTCGGATGTCGGGAAGCCGTGACGTCCGTGTGGAGCAGCAAAGGCAGCTGCGGAGGTGCTAATGTCACCAGGCTCTGCTGCGCCAGAACGGACTGTGTGACAGGGCCGCAGTCGTAGCACTTCCATCGAGTCTTCGTTCACATCAGGTTTCGTTGCTTGCCTGGGCCAACCCTGTGTTAACAGCACCCAACACCAGAAAACTCTTGCGCAATCTGTAAAGATGCTGGAATTTCGATTTCCAGAGAAACTACAGATACACAAATCATTGTTTTGCTCTTCTGAATCTCCTAAGAGGCATGAAAAGGAAGCAGGGATTATGGAAGCGGGCAGTGGGCCAGGAATGCGAGTGGCCTCACTGTCCAGTCTCACTGAATCCTTGCCCAGTGTCATCATCGGTTCCCTTTCAGGAAAAGGTTTGGTGTTTTGTGTGCCAAAAGAAACACTGGGCAGGAAGGCATGAATTACAGTCATGTTTGTGCTTTTTAGTCTGAACTAGTTGATTTATGGATTTTGATGAAGTGATTACAGATGAAAGAAAACATTCCAGGGAGCAAGATCCGCATGTTGCTGGGGTCTCGTGTCTTTCTGTATGGGTTACAATGGAAAACAAAACAGGAAAATTACCAGGGACATTCTGGTCGCTGCGCACTCCTTTCTCGTCTGCATCTGTGGAGCACCAGCTATGCGCTCAGTGCCGCACAAACCAGCAGACAACAGCACCTGCCCTAAGGGGCTTGCTCTCCAGATGGACATGCGATGGATTTCTGACTTCTGCTGGTGCTTGACAGTGGTAATGAATAGCAGCAATTGAATTTTGTTGCTCAATAAATATGGAACTCATTTGTTTACATGATCATTATTTATACTGCTAGTGTGCCTAGAAAGCCCAGACCTGGACTAGGATGCCACTGTGTTGTATACAAGCGCAAAATAGATCCTGCTCCAAGTAGACTACAAGCTTAGAAAGACAGCGGACAGCTATAGAAAAATAGACAGCAACAAAACCGTTGCCAAATTTTTGTAACCACTATGGAAAAGGGAAATGTTAAGGAGGACTGTGAGGTTGCTTTGCAAAGTTTATGGAGAAATCTTCCAAGTATGGAAGCTGCAGAGAAGAAAGCACAAGGGCACTTGTTTGGAAGTTTATTAACTAGATTATAGAAACTGATACTCTGAACCAGAGGCAAAAGACAAGTACTTGACATTGAAGGAGACAGAACAGAGGGGCAGTAATGTGCTGGGAAGGCTCTAGAAAAAGACATATTTTTGTTTGATGCAGCCGAGAGGATGGGGCCAGCAGAGAAGTGCAAAGAGATGAGTAGCCTGGTCCAAGCAAGAGGGGAGGAAAGTAATCTTTATAACAGCATTTGTGTGAACTAATGCATGACTGCATTTGTCAAGGCCAGACAGAAGGATATTGTGGCAACAGTGGCACAAGACGATGAAATCCCGAGTTAGAGTTTACAATACATAGCCTGACAAAGGAAAAAAAAAGCTAAAAAAGCTTCCCCTTAGACATGTTATACAGTAGGGAAACAGCAAGGTTAGATGTCACATTGGTGCTAGGAAAACTTTCATGTCAGAGACGATGCTCGGGTTACATGGAGAGTCAGGGAAACATGCCTAGTGACTGACAAAGACACATACAGAAAGGATTGAGAGAGGAAGAATAAGCACAACATTTAAGCTATGTTGAGACTCAAGCTATCGATTAGGTAACTGTGAAGTGTTAGAACAACAGACTAAGACTTTAACAGTGTAAGAAAATCCGGTTAAGTATATGGATGACTCACCCTAATAGAGAAGATACCTGAATTTGCAATTACAGATGAAGTATGTCTATTACTCCAAAATAACCAGAGAGGAACGTGTGAGATCAGCACCCCCCGGACTGTGACAAAGCCAGAGAGGAAGGAGGCCAAGGGTTGTAAGAACAGCATGACTCGATCAACTGCTTTGAACACAGCCAGAGCATGTAAGGACAAAGTACTCGTTCTGAGACTTGGCTCGGAAGAAGTCACTGCAGACGTTATTGGGCAACCGCAGGGAATGAGTATATATTTAAAGGCTAATTAAAAAAGGCTAACATAGATGAAAGCACTAAGAGAGAGTCAGAGAAATATACTAGCTTTATGGTTGCCTGAATAAATATCATAATGTAACACATAATTTAATTTAGAGGGTGGCCACATAGAAGCCTGTAATTCAATAAAGCAATATAGTGTATGTAACCACATGCTGCACTACCAGGTTTCAACAGGAGCAGAAATCCCAGTTTTCTGTGTCAGCAGAGCATGAGTAAGAATTCTGATGAAAGACTACATGCTCCTAGTGAAGCACGGGGCAACGCGTGCACCAGTGGAGACAAGTAGATGTGCGTCCCACAGATAGGAGAACTGAGCCTCTTAGGGCTACCAGGGAGCAACAGTCTTTATGAGGAAGTCACCACCTCACCAGCTATCAAAGGACGGGAAACATTCACTAAGGTTCAAGTATTGCTGAACTATAACCAGATTTATTACTTATTTCTTGAGACAGAGAGTACACTGAGCGCAGGAGGTGGATTTGAAGTCTGCACAAATTAGACTGACTTGAGTTGCATGCTTTCCTTCCCCCCACTTTATTATCCACCTTGTACAGTGGCTTTATTTCCTTACTATTTCCTTGCATCTTGATCCTCATTTCTTTGTACCAAACCAGTAGGATAAGGCAAGGATAAGCTAGTGTATTAAAAATACATGCCAGGCCTCAACTTGGAATTTCAACCATTTATAGAGGTCGTGCATGACAGCAGCAATTGGATTGGAGATTAGGGTTGGCAGACACCAGTGCAGCAGTTTCCTTCTCTTTAGTAACAAAAGATACTCTTATTTCTTACCAGAAAATGACCTCTTAAATGTTAGAAATAAGACTGAGATCTTCAAGGAGCTAACCTGTTTGTACTAAAACGGATGAGAGAAGACAGCATGGCTAGTTAGCATGTCTCAGCAGTAATAAACAGCTTGGAGGTGATAAATTGTTCAAAGTGCATGAGACTTGGCCAGCTGGCTATGCCACTGAGCTGGGATCGCCAAGGGCATGAGGCATACTTAACAGTAACAGTATGGCTACTTAGTTCACTTGAGCGCCCTTTAAAATCCCAACTGCAGAAAACGGCATGGACGTTAGGGTGCTCCAACTCTTTTCGTACGCATCTTTTATCTTTAGCCAACGCTGGTAACAGCATTAGCACTTCTTATGACATTCAGGCATTATTGCCTCCTCAGCAGTTATGCGAAAGCTCACAGCCCACTGTCCAACGTTGCACATACAGCACGAGGGTCAGAAAATAAATTCCACAGCCGTGAATGCGTGGTCATGAATGAATGCATTAGCTTCACAAATTACTAGGTCCCTGAGCTTCCAAGCAATCTTTCTGTCCCTCAGCCCGTTCACTGTGGCTCAGAGGGGACAGGGAACCTACCAAGTCACCCTGCAGATTTACACATGAACGTTTTCTTCTAAAACCAGATAAAACTCCAGCACTCACAAAGAGAAGCCATTAGCGCAAAGAGAGCACCGGCAGGATTTAAAGATCTGTGAGATAGCCATCTATTTTATATATATGCAAAAAGGATCAAAAGCAGCAGTGAAAAAGCTGTTCCTGTTGGCTCCGGAATCAAACGCCTGCCGCAGGAGCTCTACAGCCCTGCTAAAGCGGGCTGACAAATAAACCTAGCCAGCGTAAAACCGGCACGCTTTCCTGACAGAAAGGGCCACAAGCCGAGACTCCCTGTGCCAGGACCGCTGCACGTTACCGGAGCGCTGGAACCACACGTTTGACACAGGTGTAGCTTTTCAATATATATTCGCTGCAGCGGGTTACAGAGAGGCGCAGACGCGCTGCACTGGGGGGCCGGGAGGCTGCCCCAGCCCCACCGCCGCCTGGCTGGGGGAGGCCGGTAGCTGAGAGGGGCGGGCAACGGTTGGTTTGTTCTCTCAGGAGCGTTTCCCTTCGCCCACCCAGCGGGGCCGCGGCGCCGGGGCCGGGGGGGCCTCACAGCCGCCGCACGCGCCGCCTCAGACGACGAGAGGCGCTTCCCGCTCAGTCGCTCTGGCGACTCCCCATTGGCCAGCGCCCGGCGCGCCGCCCTCCCATTGGCTGCAGCCGCCGCCTGTGATTAGCCGCCAGGTGTCGCACCACCGCTGGGGTTGCTGTCGCCGCCGGCGCTTCGCCGCTCATTGGCTGCGAGCCGGCGGACCCCTCCGCAGGGGGTGGGCGTTGACGAGTGCTACGGCGGCTGCCGTAGGCCAAGCCTGTGGTTCCGCGAAGGTGCAGGCGGCCGGCATGGAGCTCGAGGGGGGCAAGGAGGCCGGGGGCTGCGCGGAGCCGGCGAGCGGGCCCGTCTTCACCCTGGAGGAGGTGGCGACGCGGAAATCCAGCCGCGAGGCCTGGCTGGTCATCCACGGGCGGGTCTACGATGTCACCCGCTTCTTGGAGGAGGTGAGGCGGGGCGGGGTCGGGGTCCCGGCCCATCCCGGCCCTCAGGGGCCGGCGGGTGGGGCGATTCGGGGGGCGAAGGGGGGCCGAAAGGGGAGGGGAGGGCTTGGGGGGGCCGAGGAGAGGGAGGGCCCGAGAGGGAAGGAGGCTGAGGGGGGAGAGGGCCTGGAGGGGGGGGGGCTGGGGGGGAGGGGAAGGCCCTGGAGGGGGGGTTGGAGGGAGAGGAAGGGCCTGGGGGAGGCCGAGGGGGAGGGGAAGGGCCTGGGGGGGGTTGGGGGGAAGGGGAAGAGCCTGGGGGGGCTGGAGGGGAGAGATGGGTGGGAGGGGGCTGGGGGGAGAGAGGGCCGGGGGTGTGAAGGAGGGAGAGGAGAGGCAGAGAGGAGGGGAGGCCCCCGGGAGGGGTTCCACAGGACAGAATCTCTTGGCTATAGGGACAAAATTTGCTTTTAGACCCAATGCTTGTGACTTCTGCTCTTAAGACAGCTGAGAGTGGTATCACTAGTGTTTGGAGCCACAAAAGGAGCGGGGAGAAACGGTAATAAAATTTCAAAGGGGTTTTTGTCCCAGCTCTGAATGACACCAAACCCTCTGAATGATAACATGGCAGTTTTTTTACAATGGCTTGACACCTGGAAGTAGTGGCTTTCTGTTTAGCTTTCCAGTATTTGTAAAGTTGGGTGCAATCTGTTTTGTTGCTTGGATTCAGCATCATAATATTTCATTCAGAATCTGAATTACGCTTTGAGTCTTCTCCCCAACTTTTTTTTTAAGAGAACTTCTAAGATGTTTCAGTGTGCAAATTGCAGCGTGTCTTTTGTACATTTATTCGCTTGAATTGGTCTTTGCTGTAGTCTGTTTTGCACTGTTTGCAACCTTTATAGTAAAAAGTCCTGCTTTTCTTTATAGGACCATAAATTGATCCCACCTTCTAGGTCCTTTGCTCACCTGTGTCTACTGTTGATACTCCAGCATTGTTTACAGATGCATCTTTGACAGGTGCAGGATCTGAAAAGCAGCCTGCTGAGCAAATGTCATTCTTGGGTATTTGTAAGACACTACTTGACAGAGGCTCTAGGCAGCCAATACGCTGAAAAGCTTGAAACAAATGTCTGTGGGACAGTGGGACAGTGCCTTGTGGAAGCATGACTTTGGTGCTGTACAGCAGTAGTGGAACAAAAAACATCAGCTGATATTCAGCTGTTTGTTTCAGAGGAGAGCCCACAGATGCGGCTGAGGTGAGGGACCAGTTGTTCATTTAGTTGGATACGTCTACAATGGGATGCAAACTGCTCTGTAAAGGGGCTTATAAGCAGGGTGGGAAAGAGAAGGCAATCTTATTGAGTGTGACACTAACTCAAGAAGCTGTTAAATGGTAGAGCTACAAGCTGAATTAAGGTGGTCAGATTCCTAGCCCAGAGTCTGTTCACAAAGGCAGGCGTTTTCAAGCTGGCACGTGAGGATTATTTGAGCAGCCGATTGCCTCCTTTTGCATGCACGCCCCCTCTAATTTTGGGTTCCCCTGCATTAGGCCAAACCTGTAATCTGGGCACCTGTCACATTCCTGAAAGAGTGCGGTGGAATACAAAGCTGTGGGCTGAGTTAGCTTTGCTGACCAAGAAACAGATAGGATGGCAGGTATATTTTAAAGAACTTCTCTTACTCCACAGTTTTCTGAAATCCTTCAGGTTTGCCTACATCTAAACATCTGGCTTAGCCGGTTAGAGCCAGGTTCAAAACAAACAAATGGTGTTCCTTCGCACAATAAGGAGTAGAATTGTGGAACTCCTTGCCGAAGGATATAGTGGGTGCAGGAAACTTACAGGGATTCAGGGGAAGAAAGGACAAGAACCTGGAAAAGCAATTCAGTGTAGGTTACTAAGTGGCAAAACATCTGGGGCTTAGGAAGAGCCAAAACTGCCGGAGGCTGGGAAGTACTTGGAGAAAGTACATGCCTCGTCTTACACTTGCCTCAGTGGTCAATTATGGTTGCTGCTTATCACTTTTCAGACTTAGTGTTAGAAAAATGTTTTCAAGGTACTTACCCCCAGACCCATAGAGTGGATGGCCCTGTGTTTCAGAGCACGGACTAGGTCTGTAGTAGTCGGTTGTCATCTTGGCATTCTCAGCGTGAGGAATGGCATCTGGGACGTGCTCCCCGAGCCACCTTCAGCATTTCCCAGATCTCTTTATAAATGAGCCCAGAAAAGCATTTCACTCCACCATGGCAAGTGAGGTGATGCACAGCAGGTTTAGTAGTGACCTGAATGTTATCTTGCAGTGGTATTTGGCGTTACCCTTTCCAAGCGCTTGGTCTCATTTGTCTTGTTCTAACATGAAAAAGATCTACTTGAATTAGGGAAGGAATGAGCAGCGTGGCTACTGTTTTAACTGTGGCAGCATGGCTGCCACACACAATATCTCTCTGCTATATACATCCCTCGCTGACATAATGATACTTGAACATGTAGATTAGGCTCTAATTTATTGGCAAAAGTACACTTTATATCTATTACCCACTGTAATCAGCCCAGTGACGGGGAAACAATGTGTAGATGCTGAGAACCAGAAATAGTTGTCTTGTTTAGAAGTTACTGTTGTGTCTGAAACTGTTTTGCATTAGAACTCTGGGCTGCTCTCACTGCAGATGGCAGGGTTTCGGTTTAATATTTCCTCTTGATCCTGTGTAGTTACTGAAGCAGTGTCTAATTGTTGCCCTTTCTGGCCCTTGCCCACAGATTATTTGTACAGGATTGCTGAATTCCACTGAAGTGTTATCTCAGAGTGATTGCATAATCTCTAAGAAGCCTCACTGCTAAAGATTGCTGATTTTTGCTTTGTGATTCTGGCAAACTAAGTACAGCAGGTCAGCCATTAGTTAGCCAACTCAAAATCTGTTTGTTCATTGCAATGTAGATCAATTTAAGCTTCTAATTTATTTGTTCTGTAATGGAAGCAACAACTAAGACGCTTATCACCTAGCAGAAGTCTACTGAATTCTAAGAATATGAACAAAATGCAGGAGATGTACAAAGACAGCATCTGAAATTTCATAGATGTTTCCAAGAGCTTTGGAATCTCTCTTGTGCTTTAGAAAGCCTGAAAGTGCTTCATATGAGGTGTGGTTATTGCCATAGAGCTATCTCAGATTTCAAATTGTCTAATTTCCTCCCAAGTCTAGGTAACTGGAACACCAATGTACGTGATACAAAATACACCTTGAACTGCAATCGTCTAGAAAAGCAAATGTAGACTATGGCTAGAGCAGAAAGGGCTAACTCCTCAGGTAGGCGTGAATGATTAGTGAGGAAGTCGAGGAAAGGCAGTTGTACCTTGCTGACAGGCTCTTTGAGGTGTGCAGCTGTCCACCGCTCACACTTACGTCCCCACCACACTGATATTATAATATATGGCTTTTAACTTGCGCACAATCTGTAATGTGCTTATTCTCACAGGCATTCCTGCGATCGAGGGGTGTGTTTTGTCTCCATTTTACATAAGACTGGAAGAGTTCGGAGATGCGCGTTTCTTCAGCATACCCTTTCGTAGGTTATCTGAGTCCTGCAGCCACCAGGGCTTTGTGTCTTGGCATGCGCTGGTACTGATACCTGTGACGAGTGTGACTAGAAATCTGTTTGAACGAATTTCCAAGTGGAATGAGTCTAAGTTGCAGCCCAAATTTGTCTGTCAGTTACAAGTATAATGTTCTTCAAAGTACATTTCAAAAGAAAAGGAAATATATTTTTAATGATAGCTTCTCTTTTAAAATTATATAGTGCTAACAGAAAGTTACACACCTTCCAGGTAAGTATAAGGCTAAGGTAGGGTCTATGCTCCGAAGACCTGGTAGTTAGGAACACTATCATTGAGATGAAAGTAGAGAGGGAAAAGTTACGGAAAGTATCAGATGGTTACCTCCTTACTGTACAAGCAGTAGCAGATCTGCACTTAATTCTTACATGCTCTGATGTATCTGAAAGATGAACTCTCTGAGGGAGAAGGGGGAATGTTGAAGATCTGTTCTTGCTCATGCTGGCTTGCTCCAGCTCTGCTGAGATGTTCTTGGATAAACCCATTCCATGTCTTACAGCAAGCTTTGAAGGATGTGTAGCTGATGAGCAGCGTTTGTCTAGGTAGTTCCTTGTCCATTTTTTTCTGACCTTGTGTAGTACTGGCACATTATTGCCACACAGTAATACTCTTTTCTGTCATGGCTTACTTCTCTAATACTGGAGGCTAGGAATAAAAGCTTCTACATCTCTCCTCAACCTGATGATCTTAGGTCTTATCTGATCCAGCAAGCTAATCGGTCTTAGAGCTTACGGTCACTTCTGACCTTATTTGTAGTTTACAGTGAGTCTCTAACAGCAGTTGTCAGCCACACGTATGCAGACTGGCACTTGGAGTTTGTGAAACCGTGACTCTAGGCTCTCAGCTTCCATGGTGGTGAGTTTCCAAGTTGCACTATTGGTGCTTTCCTTTCAGCAGTACATTTGGACCTGTTGTTGCCTCTTGCTTACTCCTAGTTCCTTCTAAAGGCTACGCAGAGTAGAGCATCTTCTGAGGTCTCATGAATAAAGAAAACTTTTGCTGCCTGAACACACAGCATGAACTATAAGAGCTGCTCCTAAAGGCTAGTTATGGGAAGAGTCATGAAGGGCAAACTTTTTTTTTTTTTACTTGCTATCTTATAGCACCAATGGCATGTGTAAAGTGAGTTTGGAGTGAATTTGGGGTTATACAACTCCCTGCTTCTGCTCTTCTTTGCTGCCTTGTGGGACCTAGTTTGGAAAAAATAATTTAGAGAACTTGATTCAAGCAACTCACTGAAATGATCCTTTCAAGAGCATCTGCCGTAGCTCTTAAGTATTGCAGAGCATGAGCAAGTCTTGGGTTTTATTCCCCCTTAGATCCCCTGACTGTGCAAAGGACAGGCTAATGCTCTTCCTGCACTATCTGGGTTAGGGTCTCTGCAGAGTACCTTATACTAGTGATGGCTGTTGTAGACTTCGTTTCCAAATGAGTGTTCTCCCTGTAAAACTCCTTATTTTCTCCACTCAGTGGCGTTGGTTGTATCCTTCCAGAACTAGTGGCTATTAATATTGCTGTCAATGTGTACTTTGTTTGTTGTGTATGTTTCAGATACCAGTGACAAGGAGATTCCAGTTATTGCACTGTTGTTGTGGAAAACTCCTGAGGAAGGGCTCTTGGGCCCAACCCAAGAACCAAACTGGTTCTTGTTTGTTTTTTTCTCTTTCTTTGTAGAATGAACAAACCTTCATTTCAGCCATTATTTCCTCTGGAAATGCATTTTTTTCTGTGTCTGTAATGCTTCTTGCAGTTTTTGTGTTTTACTGCAGGAACTATAGTTTTGGGAAGTTCTGTGGTGGAGTAAATGACCTTGTATAAATAGTCTGGTTTTACGTTTGCTCAGGTATGACGAGGTAAGAACTGTCTGGCTGCAGGTGTAGGTTTCTAGACTAGACGGTCCATTCAGAAATATGATATGCCAAAAATGTTGAAAGTTTGTTTTTTTAATTTTTGACTTGGAGATATTATAGTGAAGGACAGATGTGCATGAATTTTTTTTTTCTTACTTGAGGCTTTAGCGAGTGCATAGAAAGGCTTCAGACCCAAACATGTAAGGAGGAGTAAACTTTACCATTCTTCTCTCTTGTATTTACTTTACCATTCTTCTTCTCGTGTGCATGCAAAGAGAGGTTGTTACTGAAAGCCAATATACACTCCATTTTCCCTGTTTTTGAGGGATTTTGCCTGCTTTTTTAGGGTTGTTGATGAGGAAAGTAAGGTTGATTCTTTAAAATCTCAGTTCTGGTATTTTTCTGTTTGAAATGAGATTTCTGGTGGGACATCCCTAAGGAGTCCTTCTTGAAGGCTTAAAGTAAATAGTGCTACAAAGAGATGGTCTAAAGGGTGGTCTTGCTCTAGCCTGTGTGTTCTTATCCACTCCTTTGTGTGAGCAGAGATATGCACCTGACTGCAGTGAGCTGGTTCACAGAGTTACCCTCTGGCTACCCTGGCAGACAATCAATTCCTTTTCTTTTTTTGTAGGGTTGGGTGTCTGATCCCCTGATCTAACTTCCTTTGAGATCAAATGAGCACAAGTGTTGATGCATAAGAAACGGCAGCAAGACACAAAAGGAGCAGAGCGGAGCCTTGCTTGGTAGCAGCTCGTCATTAGATTGCCTTAGCTGTAAAACCAAACTGTGTCCTAGGACTGCAGACTTTGCCCTTCCTGGCTGCTGAGAAAGTTCCACATTGATGGTTTTGTTACATACCTGGACAACAAAGGGATTTATTCAGCATAAAGAGCTCTGGTATGAGGACTGCAGAATTAGCCGCAACTCGCTGGAATAAACAACCAGACTGTTTTTGTGTCCATAACCGAGTATGTTTGGTATGAGGTGTGATATCCAAGGGGGAATATCTAGACTTTTGGCAGCAAAAACAGACACTCTGAAGGAAGAGAGGCATTAACAACTGTTCTATGCGTGTGTGAAGAAAAAGTGTATTGCAGAGGGAAACAGGTGTTTCGGTCCTTTGATCGGAAATTTAGTCTAACGTGTCTTCTCCTGTTCCAGACTTGTAGGTTGTAGGGGTATTTTCAGGCAGCTGTGAACAAGTCTCATCTCAATTAGTGCGTTCAGTTGCTGGATGCTCTAGAAAACTGGGTTAGTCCCTGTGTGTGTACTCAGATTCCCCATTGCTTTATTGGTTTAACTGGAGCAGCTGATAGTTTAAACTGAACTGTTTGTTCACACACACACACACGCACACACATGCATGTGCGTATGCGCGTGCGCACGCGCGCACACACACACACACACACACACACACACACACACACACACACACACACACACTCAGTAAGGAAATTGTACTTTGCTGGCCTTGTGGTTAGTGCTTTCCATTGCCAGGTCTGTTCCTGGAATTATGGTATTGACAGTGCTAGAGAGGAGCCCAACCCATCAAGGAAAACAGAATCGCATTAGAGTTCTTCATCAGTTCATACCACTCAGGCCGTTTCTAACACATCAGACACCTCTGTTTAACAGTAGGGTTGTGGTCTGACAGTTGTCTGTGACTGTGCGGAGAGGTTGGGCACTTGAATCTTTGGTACAGTTTATTGTACGATGTTGTCTTGAAGCATCTGTGGTGATCTGAAAGGGTTAGAAGAGAGGTTGTTGAGACTCTTCGTGCCCTTTTTTGCATCTAACTCCTTGCTCACCTGAAGTCTTCTTTTCCAGCATCCAGGTGGAGAAGAGGTTTTGCTCGAACAGGCTGGTAGAGATGCCACAGAGAGCTTTGAAGATGTTGGGCATTCCACAGATGCCAGGGAAATGCTCAAGCAGTACTACATAGGGGAGATCCACCCGGTAAGGACCAGCTGGGCATGACGGACTTCTTTCAAACACTGTGTAAAAGTGTGACTCTCCTTCATGTAACCCAGCAAACAAATACACCAAGATATGTCTTGCAAAATAAGTAGGTAGTTAGGTTTTTATACAGTCTGTGTGTCATCCAGGATCTCTGTTGAGGAAACAAAACTGAATGAGTCTTTTCTTTCCACCATTCGGAACTGATTTCTTACTGCAGTTAAATTAAGTGGCGCTTAGAGAAGCTAATCTAATCAGTTCCCTCCTTAGCTGGTGGTACCATAACTTCCCCTTGCCTTGGAGTTTAGAGTTCAGGAGGGTGAGAGTTCGCAGGGGCACAGCACGAACACCAGCTTCCTGCCTGCTACAAAGCCAGTGCCTTTGGGTGCTGGAGGTATAATTAGTTTGAAAACTGGAGTCCAGACAATTGCACATATGATGAGGACTGTGTACAGAACAATTCCTTCATGATGACTGCAGGCTTCTCTTAAAGTCAGTGCTTATTTTTTTTTCTTCTTTTCTTTTCCCTTGACAGCATGACCGTAAAAATCAAGGTTCTAAGGTAAGCTATTAGTGTTTTACTTTTCCATTTTAATTTAATGCTGAGGAAATTATATTATGTTAAAATATTATATATTCTATATTTTTTCCCCATAGTATTTTTTTGAATGGCTTTGGGGTTTGGCCTAGATGGAAAATATTGTGCACAAGCATTAATTAAACAGTTTGAAGACACCTAGAAAGAGTTTTACTTACACCGGAGAATTACTTTAATCTCATAGACCGATGCTTTTGGGACAGGGGTGCTCCATTCAGTGCCGGTCATAGCAGGGCTCTCAAAATGGGGGTGAAGAGAGAGAAAGAGCCGCATAAGCATTCTCTCGTATTGCCTGTACGCTTGGTCCTCTGCTCCTGGGCTTTCAGAGCATTCTTGCCTGGCATTGGAATTCTTTGTCAAGCCACCTACAAAAAATCCCCGTTGTAATTGTAATAGATGAAGTATTATACTTAATTTTTCTGCTACAAGCTGTAATGTAATATTGCTATGGGTAGCCAAACAGCTCCTCTTTTTCATGTGGAGTTAGCTGCCCTGAATTGGTGGGAAGAGATGATTACATTTAAAGTACTGTAAATTTAGCCACTAAGCAGAAATTTCATATTTTAAAATAGATAAAGTTGCCAGAAGCTACAGATTGCCTTTGCTGACAATAATTGAAACTTATCTGGATTTTCTTTCCATATTCAGTATATGAAGCACGCATACTAAGTTTGTGAGACTTAGACATGCTGAATGTTGCGTGTGAGAGGAATTATCTTTCTTAAACTACAAAATTTTTTCCCATGTGGCAGGCCATGGCCTCACTAATCTTATGTTTATTGGAGGAAAGCTGGAGCTCTCTTTGCTAGGTGCATGTTAAGACATACAACTTCTCTATGGATGGCTGTTTTCCCTGCTTAGTACTGAGTTATACTGTTTTTTGGGTGGCCAAGTTTACGCAGCCCTTGTGTGGATCTAGGGCAAGCTAAGGGAGGTAGTGCAAAGAGAAATGTTGTGTTGTTACACCCTGACTTTGAACCAGACGTTTTGCAGTCACTAGGCTTCCGAGTTTAACTTTTCTGCTCTAACAAATTCTATGAGCCTCAACTGATAATAGTTGTTCTAGCCCAGGAGGAATAGACATTGCTTCCTCTAGAACAGTGTTGCCCGGTGTGGGCTGTGACTCCACATGAAGTTAGAAGAAATACAAGTGATGCTGGAAGCAAGATATAAATTGCCTAGGCTGATTTGATTTTCATGATGACTGCAGGCTTCTCTTAAAGTCAGTGCTTAGACTGTAGATCTGACAGAAGAGATGCTGAACTGCTGCTATAATTTCTTGTCAAAGCAGTAGGAGAAGCTGGGTTAATTACATGAAAATCCATTCTGTACTCTCTGCAAGGCATTGCGCACTGTGCCTCGCTGCCCATGGCTCAGAAAATGAAGGAAGAAGTTGAGTCACGCTTTTTTTTTTTTTCTCCTCCTGTGGAGCTTGTGGCTTTATGTTTACACAAACTTCAGTAATGGATAAATCTGTCAAGCAAATTATTCCTTTGTTTTTGCTCAGGAGCTCAGCTGGCACTTCAGTGTGGAATTGGAAGTGTTTTCTGTGCCTTCTCTCCCCTGCCATCAGTGATGTTATTTCCACACCTTGAGCCACAGACTTTTTTTTTTTTTAATAACTCACTGTGTCCTGATCACCGGGCTGTTAGTGTTGTTACGTTCAAGCCAGGAGACACGCGCAGCCACCGTAGGGTTGGCTGTAAAACAAGAATTCTCTGTTAACTGCCCTAGAAATCGTTGGTGTTGCTTAAAACTCAGATACTCCTGGATCAGAATGGGAGACAGTGTTGCAAAAGTGCCTTTGAAATGGATGGGGATGGGGAAATGGTAATAAATAGAATCCAGTTTGAGAGGTAAACATGTGTCTTGCAGCTGGCTTCTCTTCTTGGTTGGCTTGAAGGCTTGGACCAGAGACAGCTCTGCCTTCAACAACGCTTTCATTAAATGTTGTTCAAAGCAGGGCCACTTGCAGAGTACCAGGAATTAGTAAGGAAACTGTCAACAGAGAGAGCAGCAACTGAAGCCCTTGGGAATGTTTGTTTGTTATAGTTAGCCATAGAAAGAGTAGCTCAGGCTAGGTAAAACCTACTCTTAGTTATAAAGTGGAGCTGCATGATTATGCATATATTCATCTTTCAATGTATTGTTTGATTCAACTCTATTTCACAAATGGAATCACAGGCCTAAGTGTGTGTAGAAATAAGTATTAATCTGAATAGCTCTCTTGGATATAAGAGTTAAATATTTTTGCAAATTGCTTTTTTTTAAAATAGATCTAAACAAAAAAAAAGTATGAATTACAGAACTGGCTAAGGAATACAGGGGAGCACCAGGATAAGTGGGAAATTAACCTTGTTAAATCTCTGATAGTGCTTAGTGGTGAACAGGAAGATTGATTTCACTTCTATTGTTATCAGAATTTGCAAAATCCTCTAAAGAGAAAGTCCAGAGACTTCTTAACAGCTAAGATCTATTTTTTTTTCCATATTAACAGCTAAGATCTGCTTTTTTTTTCAGTGTGCAAAATCAGTTTTAAATTCTACTTGGGCCTATTTTTAAAAATGATAGCAAGAGATAGAAGTCAGTTGGAGGATGTCAAAAAAATGCTGTACATATGCACTCTTGTGATTCAGCTCAAAGGTAACTCCCCCCAGATAAGTGTCAGTGTTTAGCATCCACTGAATGTATTTTGGCAGATAAGAAAGTGGTGAGACCCTCAGGAAGCAGCAATAATACTGTTTACGACGGGCAAGAAAGGTGATTTTTGGCAGGTAGATGTTGATTAGACTGGAGAGCAGTAACGTTGCATCAGCCAGGCCATAGAGGAAGAGGATGTGCAGTAGCCAACATAGAGTTGAAAAGCCTCAATGAGAATTTCAGCTGACTGGACAAAAGTGGTTAAATGCTCAAAATTTTATGAAAGAAGAAATATTAAAGTTTGGCAACAGTTTGTACACAAGGGAAGAGTTGAAGAGAACTTTGAGGTTATACACTTGAGCGGTCAGGCAGGAGCACAGAAAATGGGGAAGCGGACACAGCTTTAGAGAAGAGATCACAGTGAAAGGATTGTCCATAACGAGCAGAGGGAGTCTGCAAGTTCTCATCCATAGCATATAAAATGAAGAGACTAGTTTGAGAGGAGATGAGCAAGGCCCGCTTCTAGTTGAAAGAGGTGTAGCTTCCAGTGTGAAGTTGAGGACTGGGTGGGAGGAATTGGATTGATGGAAAGAATGCAGAGGTGAGGAAGAGGGCAAGCATCCCCATGAAACATCCAGTTTGGTGACAGACAGGAAAGATAGGGTGTTTGGGAAAAAAGGGGAGGGTTATTTTTCCTCTTTCTGTAATCACATGTTCAGTCTTCTAATTTTATTAGCATATGTGTGATGTTTCTTTTTTTTCCCCTGCTCACTCCCTTCCCTTTCCTCCTTCAGGACCCAAACATGACATCCTCAGGCCAAACAAGGTATAGTATCTTCTTGAAATAAGAGATTGAGAGGTTGGGACTCGCCATTTGTAGAACAACATATTAACTCTAATGGGCAGGAAACAAAACCCAAAAAAACAAAAAAGCTCTGGGGTATTACTGCACTGGCCTTCCAGCAAGCAGATAGTCCAAAATAAGTTGCCAAACTGAGCACGCCGAGTTATCTGCTAGAGCCTACACCTCCCCTGTTGGATATGGAGGCACAGCCGGGGGTGAGAAGTCCCCTGCTCCATGCCGGGCAGAACAGGCACCCCGGGAACCCTGCTATTTTGCAGCTTGCAATTTCTGGCCCATGTGTTCACGTTACATGACCGTGGCTGCCGTCCCTTCGTGCTACAACACTTATTTGGGTGGTCATTGCAGACCACTGCAAGCCAGGGGCTGGTGCAACACAGTGACATGCATTTTTTGGAGAGTCTTTATAGCAACCACCCTAGTTTAGCTGACGTTTCGGCAGTGCTTACAACCAGAACAGGGCTCTAGTCTTTCACAGCTGATGCAGAACTTTTTTGCTAAGGAGGCTGGCTGAAGGTGAGTTCCTACCACTGTCTGTGGCTTCTGGTTTATGAGCAGAGAAGATTTATTATGGGATAGCTGTAGCAATTTCCATCCTTGAGTCAACTCAACTGTTTGTATGGCACAAATTACAGCCTGGCTTATTTAAGAAAAGAAAAACCACCAAAAACAAAAAAACAGATTGGTTTCTGTCTGTGCCAGGCTGGAAACTTCAGCAGTTCAGCTGCTGTTTTATAAGCAACTAAGCTGTCCTTGCAGTGATAGAGGCCTTGCTCAGGGGCCAGGCAGAGCAGCGAGTGTGGGGACCGCTAGAGCTATCCTGCCTTGTGAATCTGAGGCCTACAGGGCTGGTCTGTTAGCTGATGAGGCAGGTCCTGAGTTCCCTAGACCAAAGCAGACATATAATAAGCGTTGGAACATCTTGAATAAATGATTAACTTGATACTTTCTTCTGTTTTATGTTGTGTGTGGGTTTTTTTGTTTTTTGTTTTTCTCCCTGTAGTTTCTGGTCAACATGGCTAATCCCCATCTTCGGAGCGCTGGTCATAGGTTTAATGTATCGGTATTACATGTTGGATGGCAGATCCTCTTGAACTGACCTTGCTGGAACCTTGGAAAGCCTGAAAGAGAGGGTGTGAGAGAGAGCGTGTGCATGTGCCACGTGGAATTCTGGTTTCCTTAACCTTTTATGCTTTGCTTTTAGCTTTGAGTCTGTAAAGTGATGTTGATATCCATGGGACCAAGCTAATACCAAACTCTGTCTATCCTAACTCTGGGACAAACAGACTCTGTCTTACTTTCCCCTCACTCTGTGGCAGGGCAAGTGCAACTTCCTGCTACTCCTTTATGCTTGTGTGCAGTCTCCCTCATGTGTGCGTGCCCACCTGCGCGTGCTCTCTCTCTCTCTCGCTCTAGTAAAAACACAGATAACCTTTTTCTTTCGATGCCTTTTTGTTAAGCCAGACAGACAACGTGAAACAGCTGCTAGTGAGCCTGTGGATTGCCTCAATCCTTCACATAGCATTGTCAGAAATAAACTGCAAGTTGTCTACAGTCCTTTCCAGAAAAGATAGCGAGAGATTCAGAACCACAGTAGCTTCCCCAGTGCATGCAGGCATCGCTAACCGGAGCAGCAGGAAATTGTTAGCTTTGCTACCTCTTTCTGTATGTGTCTGTTTTTAACGGTTAAACAAATATAAGTATTTTAAAAGCGATCCGCTTCATTTTGTAATATTTGCCCTTGTCCCTTTAACATGTATACTCTCTGAAACAATGTATACCTTGGATCTTGGTTTGTTTGGGTGCTTTTGTGTTGCATGTGGTGATACCAGAAACAGGAACTGACATGCAGCTTCTTGAAATGGAGATTTTCTTTCTCCCTGAAGTCTTGATCTGACACACGTATTGGAAACAAAACTCATTGTTACTTACTGTGAATCCAGACTAGATGGGGGAAAAAACCCTACACTGCCTCTTCTCGTGAAATGAAAAAGGAAAAAAATCCATTTGGGATTTATGCATAATGATAGTTTTGTCCTGGAACTACAGTAAGATATTCTTCCTTTCCTCTCTCTTCGCTTATTGCACAGTCAGCCTCCAACAGTGCGGAGACAATGTAAGGTATGCTTCGTGCATTGTAAGATGTGAATCTTTCCAGCTCTTCCAGCGTCGTGTTGGTCTGTGGCTTCAGGAACTGGAGTAACAACACTGGAAAAGGGGAACTCATGTTCTGGTGTCTGATGTCCTTCAGTGGTACTGTGTGACATTGGTTCCTCATTGGTTCCTCATTCAAATATTGTAGCCAAGCTGGTCACCTTTTTTGAATTGCAGCAAAAAAGGAAGCAGCATAGCCCTATTTGTGAAAACCTCCTGTTGAATATGGGTTTTTTCTCCCTTCTCTCTTCCATGAAATTACTGTGCTCCCCAGAATGTTACACAGAACAATTTCTTGACGTTGTGGCATTGCACTCTACCTTTTTAAAAATGAAGGCCAATGAAGTGCATAGTCATCAGGAAAGGAGAGCGCTGCTCAGGCTGGGTTGTTCTCTTTACTTTCCATATGTCACAACTCATCGTTCACTGCTTTAGTAGAGGTGCAACAGAGTCCCCTTAAAGGCCTTTCTTCCTGCAGGACGACTTCTCTGCCATAGATTGTGCAGATCAGCCAGACAATTCACCATAAGAGACAAAACAATCTAGGGAAATCCACAGTCACCCATTGGCAAAATGGCTCTTGAATATCCTATTGCAAGCTACGTTTGTCCTCCGTTCTGTCCTGAATGGTTTAGTGGTCTACTTTCTTAAGACAGAATAAACAGAAGAGTATAACAGAAGAGCATAAACTTGAGCCAAGGAAAATGCAGTGGGAAAGGTCTGGAAAGTTCCATTTAGCTACATTTTTTTTAAAGGATAAAGGTGATAGGCCACTTAGTCATACATTAATACAGGTCTTAAAGTAAGCAGTATGTCCGTCAACATAAGTTTATGGAAAATAGATCCTATCAGACTTGCATGATATTTTTGTATTCCAGATTAGTTGATAATACATGGATGTGCTGCTTGGGCTTCTGTAAGGCATTTGACTTGATACTGCAAGATATTTTGTCTGATTTAACAAGAGCAATACAAAAATCCACAAGGACAAATGGAAGACTTAAAGTCTTGATGTAGCTGTGAAAGGGGAACAGGCACTCAGCGAACATGTTTCTAATGAACCCCAAGAGCAATCTGTGCTGTTTAAAACTTACTAGCGACCTGAAAGAAGACAGATCCTCCCTGGTAAAATGTGCAGACTAGGTGATGGCTGCATAGCGCAGAGGATGAGTTACTGACAGAGTGGTCTGAATTGTTGATAAGTTAGATGCAAAGTTGCGAATGTAAAAGTAAACAGTGCAGGCTGAGCTCGCAGGGTGTTGGGCTGCATCCTGGGGAGCAGTAACTCTGCATATGATTTCAGCATCACATCAGATAAGTAGCACAACATGACTCTACGGGGTAGAGGTCTGATGTGTTCCTCTTGTGCGTTAATGGGAATGATAAATAGGGATAGTGTGATGCTAGTCTGTTTGGCACTGTTGCTGCAGTGAATGGATACTATGACTGCTTTTTTTTTTTTTTTTTTGGTAATCCATAGAAAAGCCATGTAAATGATTAAAAGCTTGGAAAACGTTATTTACAGCTCAGTGTAGCTTATCATAGGGAAGGCTGCAGAATTGCAGCTTGGAAGTACTTGCACAGGGAATTGAAACTTTATAAAAGGGCTTTTTGAGCTAGGGGATGGGAGTTTAAAAAAAGGCAGTAGTTCCAAGTTAGAGCTAGACCAGCTCAAACTGGAAATGGGTACTTTTATTCGCATATATCATTAAGCGATTTCCCATGAGAACAGTTTAGTGAGGTTTATAGTGGATTCTCCATCAATGGAAAGTTTTAAAGCTGAAAGGCATGTATTTTCTAAAAACGTTATCTTACTCAGTCAGGGTTAACTCTAGGAAGTCTGGGGTCCGCTACACAGAAGTCAGATGATCTGATTGTAGGAACCTCAGATTAGCTTGAGGAAAGGGACTTGCAGAAAAGCCTGGTATGATGATGGAAAAGTGTCTGCTTTCTCCATAAGCATCACTTTTACCTGGATTCTAACATTTCTTCTTTTTCATACAGTTTTTCTGCAGCTCTCTACAGTCAGTCTCATTCTGGCTACTCTGAGTAACTTTTTGCCATCATCAAATTTTGTCGCTTTGCTATTTGCCATTGGAAAAACTGGTCATTTATTCCCATTTGTTATGATGCTGGGTTTTTGTTCTTGTTCCTTTGTTTGGTTTTGTTGCTGTTGTTTCCTGTTAACCAGTTAACTGCCTGGGGAAGTTCTTATCTCAGTTCTTCTGTCTTACCACATACTTCCTTGGTGCTTTTAAGAGCCCAGGGACAAGAGCCTTGTTCAATGCCTTATGGAAACCCAAGTAGCCTCTGCCAAGCAGCCATCCCTTGTCTGCGTGCTTGCTAACTCCCTCAGAGAACTCCAAGGTGTTTGAGATGTATTACAGAAGCCGCACGGAGGCCTTCCCACTTCTCCTTTAGTCCCACGCTTACAGTAGTTTCTGTCGGTTTGCCCAGTGCAGATGTCAGTTTTACGGGGCCGTCGCTCCTCCCTGGCACCCTCTGTCAGCGGGAAAGGCGTTTGGTTGAGGGCAGGCGTGTGCGTGATGGACACGGGGGCTAGCGTGCGCCTGGCAAAGCCGTCGGGCCATTACTTTTCGCGAGCACTGAACTAACTTGCCTGCGTGCTTCCTCCGGTGAGAGTTGGTGGGCGTCATCCAGTTCTTTTCATTCCTTTTTTTCTTGTGGTTCACTTAATGATGGGTCCAATAGGCCAAAAATTTCGACTAAACAAAAGAGGCATTAACAAAGCTTGTTTACCTATTTTATTTGAGGATTAAAAAAAGAAAATTCCAAATCTTTGTCCTTATTCTGAACTTCTCGCCCAGCAAATGTTTGTTACCAGATCTGCCGTACAATACAGGCACTGTCTCAGCTTTCATCCAGGCAAGACAAGTATTTCAGTGAAATTAAAGCTGGGTGTGGATGGCTTGCTTCCTTCAGGTGCTTTGGGAAAGGAATCGAGTGAAAAACTGTAAACGTGAGCACAGAGGCAAAGACTTGTGTAACCCTACTAACGCTGCCTGGGAACAGCCAGCCTAGCTGGAGGGCTGCTGTCGTACGCCTCTTGGTGAACCCAGATTCCTTGACAAAATTGAATGTAACTGTTAATGGGTTTGACGGGTAGCGAAGGATGACTAGAAGGTTTGGGTATGTTCCCATTTTTGTTCAAATTAGCTGATAAGGAATAGCAAGGGAACAAGGTCCCAAACGCCCTGAAGTCAAGGTTCAAATCTGGTAGTCTTGGAAGCTGCCCCAGGAGAGCGCAGGTTGTGCTAGAAGTAATGTTTCAGCAGTTGTCCGGTTCTGGAACAGTGCTAACTGTCCGGTGCAGTTCTGGTGTGTGGATGCCCTCTGTCCCCCTCAACCACACTGCATCCTGTATTTGCCACTTCCAATAAACACGTACAACAAGCGCGTGCACAGTTCTCTCCTGTAACAGACTCCAAACGTTTTCAGTTAGTCCGTCAGTGTTTGAAACCAGTATTTTACTGCAGTCGCGAACGTCCCCCTATTTTTCTGCTTTCTGAATATCAAGTGTTCCTCATACATAGTTTTACAAACTTGACAAGTTCACATCAGCTGTACTTGAGGCACAGGTTTTAACTAGACCTCAGTGGCAATTACCGTCAGACAAAAGGCTTAGGGGGAACAAAGGTGTTCAGCAGCTGCTTGCTGCTCCCTGGACCAGCCCTGCTGCTCTACTAAAAGTCCATGAAGAACAATAGCATTGCATCCATTGCATGGCAACGGAAGCTGTGACTTGGATTCTTGCAAATTGCACATACATGCAGTGCAGTTTGAGCAGGAAAACTTTGGTAGTGACAGTAGTTTTGGTTAAAGCTACTTATTGGTTAAAGCTAAGACAATGCTGAGCTATTGCAGATGTGATATTTGTTTTGCTTTTGACAGAGGAAAAATCTTTTAGGTGGCATCAGTTGAAACTGAGCCTGTGCCAAGGACTTTGTTCAGAGTATCAGCACCGAGTCATATGGTTGTTCCTGCCGCGTGTTAGGAAAGCAACGCTCTGTGCGAGCAACGCAGCCCACGTCTGGGGGGGGGGGGGGGGCAGGGGCCTGTTTACATAATTCATTCCACAGTGACCTGAATTTGGATCATTATTAAACTTGCAAGTATTAAACGTTATGAAATCATTGTCCTTTCTGTTCTTTTACCGTTGCTTAGTTGTCGTTAAGATCTTTCTGAACAGCTGCCATATGTACACTGCTGAGTGCTGTCTTACTTGTCCAGTTCTGCAATCTGCTTTCTGCAATTGCTGATTCTGTACAATACTTTAATACTGTAATAATGAGACTTTTGCAATGCTGGCAGGGGAGCTGTGAAAGCTCAGTACGTCATTTGGATAAATTTCAGCCGAGCTGCTCAGGCAGTACCATGGCCAAGCAGCAAAGGAGTTAGGGAAACAAATTTTGTCAGATAAGAAGCCATAAAGTCTAATATTGTGAAATAGGTACCTCCTCTAGTTTTCTGGGATGAGTTTTACTTTGAAGGATGTCGAAGTGTGCTGCCCTGGAGCTCGGTTGTGCCAGGTAGTGCCCGGGAAGGCCGGCTGCCTTCGCCGCAGGAGTGAGTGTGCGCGTGGTGGGGGGATTGCTTTCCGTGGAAAGGTGAAATGGGGACCATGAAAGACATTTTTATTAGTATACATGTAAATAAATGCAGTTTAACACCTCTGTCCCACAGCTGCCAGCAGAGTCTAGCTCTCGGCAGTTAGCCTCCTCCTTTGTAGCGTTTATGGTAGTCGCAGTCGGCAAGTTCAGGGAAGCAGCACCCAGCAAAATCATCCTCGGAGAAAGCAGAGAGATCAGAAGGGTAACGGATGGGCCGACCCTGACCTGATCGAAGAGGCAAGGAAAAGTCAGTGAGAATTGTCTGATTTGGTCCTGCGTTTTAGCTGAAATAATTTAGGGAACAAATACATTTCTGTATGTAAGTATAAGCTAAGGGAAAAGTCAGAGGTTTGCTGTGACAGGTCTGTGACAAGTGTCAAACTCGTGGACAGACTGGAAATATTCTGCAGTAACCAAAATGAAGAAGAGTACGGCCCCAAAAATAAACAGGATCGGTGCCTGCAAAATAGAGTGCCGTTAGATTTATAATAACGGACATGGAAAAATAGTAGCATAATCCTACTTAGAGGATTTGATGACACTAGTCACCTGCTGGATGAAGCTGCTGCAAAGCTCTGTAACTCTTCGTGAAGGGACCGTGCACAACGGAAGCAAGACATTAAGACAGGAAGCTGGATGAAATGCCTGGGGGAAAAAAGGACCATTAATTGAGATGATGAAAGTGGAGGTTTCTGCAGTGGTGGCGGTGTTTGAAACCGGTGCTGGATAACTCATGGAACCAACCGCGCCTCCTTTGAGAGGTTCCTGCATATTAACGCTATTCTGCGGTCCAGAAGCGAGTACTGTGGTCACGGGACAGGACATCCTGAATGTGCTTTTTAGTAGAGGAAAAACTGATTCGGAATACGAAGGAAGGCTGTGAACTGTTTTCTTGGCAAACGCTATTTTGCTGAAAAGTTTATCTCTGGTGATCACGAGGAATTGGATCCAAAATCTACAGAAATCAGGAAGAAACTTCTGAACCGCATTTAAGTCCTTGCGAGGCCTGGAGGGTTAACGCGTCCGGCAGTCTCGTTTCTTCAAGCGTTGCGGAGAATTTAGACCGTGTCCGAGATGGAGAGGGTAAAAACTAGGAGAGCCCAAACGCTCGGGCCCCGCTGTCTAGTCGCTGTCTCAGCTTAGGCGCTGCGCTCCGAGCGTCTCGAGCGGCTGAAATTATTTGGGTAAAGAGAGAAAACTCAGGGTAGCCGCTGTGCTGAAAAAGACAGTGACACAGTCATTGCAGTCGCCACTGGAGGTGTTTGGTAACACAGCAGCTCTCGCTGTGCTGTCCCCGGCTCACCTTCTCGTTAATGAAGCTAGTTATTTTCTAAATTTTAATTACTCTCGATCAGTAAATTTCCAAATTAATGATGTATTTGTTTTCCTCTCCAAAAACTATTTTTACGTGGAAGGTTATTTTTAAACGCTTCCTTGAAAGAAGCGTCGGCTGGAGAAGGAATCTGCTTGGGAGGGCGTCAAAGGCCGTGCCTGGCCCGTCCGCCTGGCCCAGCCCCTGCACCGAGCCGCCTGCTGCCAGCGCCAGAGTCACCTTCGCCGTTACACCACAACGGTTTCACACGCACCGTTCATGCGTATTTTTTCGCACTTACTGGCAATACCTTATTTCTTCTCTGGGGTGACTCAAGGCGTATTTGGTATAAATACCTTTCCCCAGTGGCTTGCGCACTGTCGCCCCAGGTGGGTTTGGTCAGGGCTCTGGAGAGCCAAGCAGCCCACGCGCCACCCTTCCGCGCTTGCAGCTGCAGCAGGACGCTGGGGACGGGAGGAAGGTAAGAGACATTCGCGTAGCGCCACAGGTGAGGGGAACAGAGCGGGGGGCAACGGCGGTGGGACCCTTGCGGGCCGAGCCCTGGCAGAGGCAAGAGCAGCCCGCGGCGCCTGGGGATGCTCCAATATGGCAGGCGCAGCAGCCGAGAGCGGTGGTGTGATGTCTCGCTGTGCCCCGGCAGCTGAGCCCACAGCAGGCGGCCGGGACGGGGCTGCTCGCCGCCGGAAGTGCAGCCCTTCGGCAGCCACGGCAGCGCTAGGGGCATCTCCAGGACCAGCGGCCGCGGGTGCCGGCCCCGCTCTGCTGCCCGCGGGGGGGACAGCGCTCAGCTCGCGGCCTCCTCTGTGGCGCTCCTGGGCTTTTCTCCAGCGGCTGGATGGCGATGCTGAGGTTTTCCTGGCAGTGACCTCGTTCTGCAAGGAGTTAATTTTTAGTGAGGACAACGGAGAGAAGGGCCAAAATGTTTAACTGGGATAAGCCGTGCCTACAAGTTGCCGATCAGGTTCAGGCAGCTGAATCCAAAGGAAATCTCTCTGCTCCGGAGCGGGGCTTCACGGGGCTGCTCGGCCGGGTGGGAGACGCTGCCCTGCGTGAGCCGCTCCGGGGGAGCGCAGCGCAGCGCGGTGGCCCAGCCGGGGCACTGTCACCGCCGCGCGTGGTCGCCTTTGGCTAGAGCGGGACCTGTGCGCCGGCGGTGCGTCCCCCGCGGCAGCTGGCGGGAGCCAGGCGCTGGCACTGGATGTTCCAGAACGCAGAAGGTGGTTGCAAGCTCGTTGCAGGATTTTATTCTGTAGCGGCTCGGCGGCTGGGAGTCCAGCCCGCCTGTCGCAGCTCTGCCTGTTGCAGCTGCGTCCCTTCCGCGGCCAACGAGGCGGAGGTGCAGCGGGGAGGCGCGGTGGGCACTGCTCCTCTGCAGCGAAGATCCGTCTCACTCCTTGTTCCTGGAAAGAAAAGGGAGGTAAAAAATCTTTCTGATAAACATTGTAAGCTCCTCTGAAATAGGAAGTATCCTTAATACCTTGATTCAGTTATTAAAACTTTCAACTGAAACGAAATAAATTTGTTTTTGCTGGGACAGCAAAACTTATTCTCGCCTCCTCGGTGCAGGACAGTTAGCACTGCCTTGCCCGCGGTGGGACGCATCCGGCTGGAAACGAGCGCAAGCAACGCTTTCTTTTGCTTGATTAATGAGGGTGAGCTGAAACTCTGTGCTGGGAGTTTCCAAGCGCGTCCCACGTTTGTGACGCGCGGGCTGCGGGGGACCGGGCCGTGCTGGTGGCTGCGAGGACCGCCGGTTCCCTCCCGCCGGGGCTCCCGGGCTCCCGTTTCCGGTCAGCAGCGGCCACGCCGTGTCCCGGCAGCCCAGGGCGGGATGCTGCTCCGCCTTTAGGCCTAAGGACCGCGATGTAAGCTGGTAAGCAATCAAACCTGCTTTTGACATGCGTAGTTTACTAAAACCGTACAGTTTGCTAAAAGTGTGGACCTGAATTTAATTCCTAATTATTTTTCACAGAGGTTGCCGAGGCCGACTATGACAAAGTAGGCCTTTTCACCTGTGCAGGTTACTAGCTTAATTATACAGTTCTCTATTGACCTAAATACCTGTAAATTGTCCCTATGAGCTGCTGTTAGTCGGCGTTTCCATGAAACAGTTCTGCATTTTACAGAAGGCTTTGCCTGGTTCGTGTTACTCCCCACAGAAGACCCATTTCCGTGGTTTTAAATGGTCCCTCTTTCCTCCTTTTTCAATCCTTATGAACCAGCCAAATATTCAGAACATCAGTAAATTACACAGTCCGTAAAAAATAACACGGACTAACCAGCAGCCAAGTAAGTTGGGATCACCAGCGGTTCCTGGCCCCCATGTCACACAGAGGCAGGAATTGCTCGCGCCTGTTGGCGCGGCGTGTGCGGGTGGCAGTGCTGATGGCTCGCGGGAGCTGGCGCCGCGGTCACGAGGACGACGTTGGCGCCACGGTCACGTGCTCACTGTTGTCGCTTCTCCAGGGACACTGCTAACAGAAATTACTGTAAAACAAGTTTCCTGCCAACCTCAGCAGCTCTAATGAGTCAGGAAGCAGTAACCTGGGAAGAGGGGAACTGTTGGCAGAGCCTAATTATTTTCTGACAGTCTTCCTAACGCAGTTAGAAAATAAAACACCTACATGGATTCAGAAATTGCAAATGGAGTTAGCAATATTACGCATGCACCTGCCAATTTAGCCACATGATCCTGGTTTAGAAACCTTCCCACTCGCACCTGCTGTTAGGCAGCTGCTTATGTAGGGAGAAGAACTTAATCGTAACGGGAGAAAATACCTTAATTACATGCAATACAGGATTTTTAGCGGGAAGTCTCCTGTTTCAGGCCATTTATCCCTGTTTCAGTGTCTGGCAGTTCATTGGTTAGGGTTTTTAAAATGTTATTTCCATTTTTCCCATACATCGTAATCCCCAAAGGAAGGGGCGCGCGTCCAGGCAGGAGCGTGAGACGGGCTCCCGAATGCCTCCTGGCCTGGCCCGGGCTCGGGCTCTGCGCTCCCTGCGCTTTAACTACCCGTCCGCTTTCCGTACGGGGCGGCCCACGGCCACCCCCGCTGGGAGAGCGGAGGGGTCATTCCTGACTTTCCCTTTTGTCTTGCCTTCCAACTGGGAGGGCTGGGCTGGGGAGGATCGCCGCCGCCAACGGCACGGGCATCTCCAGGCCTCGGCCAGGGCTCTTGCAGGCGTGTGCGTGGAGGGGAGGGACGGGAAGGACTCACCCGCCCCGGGCTCTCGGGATGATCCCCAAAGTGAGGCTATTTTTGAAGCCTCTGCTACAATGAAGACTGGGAAAAAAAAAACCAGTAACTGGGTATCGCCCCCAGTTGTGACCCTTCTGCTCCCAAAGGGAACATATATTTCCTTTACCTTGTTATTCAGGCCCCCACGGCTGCCGTTGTTTACACAGTTATGATCGTACTCCCTGTTTCCACTGGAGTCATCATTCGTAGTTTGCCCTTCTGCGACACTAAAAATTTATTTTGCCCATCAGCCAAAACTGACATTTGAAAAGGCCCCTGCGAGGAATGCCACAGCGAACCTGCCTAGACCTGCACTCCTGGCCAGTCACGCTGGATGTTTATCCAAAGCCAAACGCACAGTATGTTCAAAACTCAGCAAAACACAGAAAAACGCAGAACAAACGTCAGTGGTCATTAGTATACACTGACCATGAGGCCTGAGACCTCGGTCCCAAATTTGGCAATGCACAGACCAAAGCGCAGGTCTGAGAGGTCAGATGGGACCAGAAAGTCTCCCCCCACCGTTGCAGTGACGGAGGAACCTGTCAGTACTCTCGCATCAAATCTACGTGCTGATGTGCCAGGTCCTTTATAGCCATTCTTGTTGTTCATTGACTTGTGACATAACACAAGCGTCAAAGTCGGGCTAGTCTGTGAAAAAAACGCACTGATTTGTCGGTTTTGTTGCCAGCACAGGCGGGCTGCGCCGGCCACTCCTCGAGAGCAAAGTGGTGTGAATCCCTCCTCTGCTTCCCCTTGCTGTCCTGGACAGGGAGCGCAACCGGAGCTTCACGTGGGGCCCGCGCAGCGCGGCAGCACTGCGTCACGCTGAGACGCCGAGAGCACCCGGGGAAAGGCTGCATTACACATGCTATTGACACCTGCAGTTTAAACCTGAGCCAGATCTCAGGCAAGTCATGGGAGGCTGGAGTCGAGGGTCCTGACTCACGTTGCGGTTGGTGAAGGTAATCGGTGAAACCACTCTCTTTTGCCATGCTTCACCAGGCTCATCCCATTTATGGGTAAATTTTCTCCGTCCTGGGACGTGAATACAGTCTACAGGGTCATCGCTGCACACTGCTGCCAAGGGGCCACCAGTCTGGGCTCAGGACTGGGCGAGAGCGTCTGGCTGGGGCTCCCAGGCAGGTCTCTGGGTCGAAATGCCGTGGCTCAGTTTGCTGCGCCTGCTTTCCTCCCTTGGAACGACGCTCCCAAAGCTGCGTGATGGACTTGGCGATGCTAGGAAGTTTAAGCTCCATACAGCCTGAAAAAGTCGACCGTGACTCAGCGCGAGGGCACGTCCATCACGGGGAACCCCACGAGCAGGTTTCCGTAAGCCCTCCCGGCTGCTGCTAGCCGGCGGCCGGAGTGCGGCACACTGGCCGCGCCGCTGCACGGTGCCTCCTGCCGGCGCTGTCGGAGCGACCTGGCGCCGGGGCCTCTGCCGTGCTCTCTAGCATTGCCTGCTGGCGCGGCACGGCCTCTTCTTGGTGCGCTTGGGGCATGAACAGCTGGAATTTTGTTTTTCGGATATCCTCATTATGCACCACCCCGAAACAACTGTTTGTCTGAAGGCTTGCCAAGGGCAGGGAAGCGCCGTGATTTGCTTGTTTGCAGAGATGGTTGCTCAGAAGCACTGCTTCCTGTGGCATCTTTTATTGTTTTCACGTAAAGGCTGTATCCTCGGTCGGCCTGTCAACGCTGGATATGCGTAATCTCCTCAGCAGCCTCCTGCGCTGTCTCGTAAAGTCTTTCTGCTCACCTGCCTGTGCCGTGTCTTTCTGCTGCTCTGCCCATTTCAACATATCCTGTAACTCAAAACTTGTATTCCAAAATTGTAAGAGAAGGCAGGTACGATCCCAGCGTCCCCTGCAATAACTCTTCTGCATGCTCCGCATTGCTTTTTTACATGCTAGGGAGCCGCCAGAGGAGCAGTTTTTGCTTGTGCTTGCCCACAGCTCTTGATTAGCTAGCCATGCTTCAATTTATGGCTCCAATGGACTCGTATGGACTCCAGTAAACCTTGTACCTGTGTTTTGTTGACCTCTGTCAGTGCAGTTATTGCACCAAGTCCCACTGCTAGGCACTGCTCCATGCTCTCTGTACCATATTCAGTCATTAAAAAGTCTAATTATATGTGGCTGCCTCGCCTTCACAAAGAGCAGATTATCTATTCTTTCCTCAAATTTGGCCTTTGCCCACCACCTCCCCCACACGAGAGATAATGAGCTGCTCTCTGTGCACTCGGGCACCGAGGGGCCTATCTCCGAGCATGTCATTCCTGGCCTTTTTTCCCATCTGTTATCACGACTTCCCTTTGGAACTTCATCTCAGGTTGGGAAAGCCATAGGAAGGGATTAAAACAATCAGGCTGTTACTGCCTCATCCCATAAGGGATTCTAACTCCATTTTTCTCCACTTTTCTCCTCATTCTGTGTTGTCTGCCATGCTCTTCCAGCTCTGCCCTCCCCAGGACTTTACGAGGCTCTCCACAAACCAACTGCTCTCAGACGTGGCCACGTGGGACGTGCAAGCTTTTGTGGGGAACAGCTGCAAGAATTGGTCTAGCCTTCCTGCGGGTCTTGTGACTTCAGCCATTTCCAAAAATAGACTTCTTTTAATCTCCCTGAGTTGCAGGTGTGCCGCCAGCCCCCCATCCAGACGCACGGGCTGGCAGCGCTTTCCCACGCTCCGTGTCCAGCTAGGGCAGGCCTGTCCCGGGAAGCCCGAAATGCTGGTAGACTGGCTGCAAGACCACTGGGCTGCAGCGGCGGCCACAGGACACAGACGGAGCTTATCTCCATCAGGCAGGGATATCTAAGAAGTTTGGGTCACAACCGTAAGGACAACGTTATCGTGCCACCTGCAGCGGTATTTGCAGCTGAAGCAGTCCGTCGCAGTGGGGTAACTTGTCTCTGCTGCTTTTCCTGTACTCCCGTCGCAGTCATGGTGTGCCTGTTGCTGCTGAGCCGGAGGTTTCTTCGGGATTTCTGTGCTGTACAATCTTTCCAGCCATTAATGAATTGCTTTGCCTCCCAAAGGCTGTTAAACTGTCTGCTCTATCTAAAATTGCTCTATCTATAATCGCTCCCCTTTCAGGAGCCAGGTCTGCTTTTGCTCTCTCTCCCAGACCAGCTGTTAGTGGTACCTTCTCAGAAAGCCTGTGTTTCTCCTCTTTCCTTGCATAGGAGGTGATTATATCCCAGTTTTTTACATTTTTGTCTGACCAATTACCCAACAGTTTAATTTTCTTCATGTCAGTACAAAGTAGCCCTCTTTCTTCACAGGGGAAGCTTATTCGCCCCCTCCCCGGCAGGGCAGAGCATTTGCTTCTTGCGCCTCCTTTTCACCCCGCAAACGCAGACGCATTCAGACCTCTCTCCAGGAACGTGGTTGCCCAAGTGTTTCCTGCCGGGGTGAGGAATCTTCTCCTTCTGCCCTTCTTAACATGACTACTGCACATCTTTTCCTCTCTAAACTTCCCATGACTTTATAAAAATAATTGCCAGTTGTTCAGTAAATTTATCAGCTAATCCTTTTAAATCCACAGTCATATAATCTGAGCCTGCTAATTTGTACAGTACTATGTACATTCAGTTTTCCTTTTTTCTCCTGCATGTTTTTTGACAGCTATACAAGACCCTAATGCAGTTCAGCACAATAATACATTGGGACTCACTCTTTAAAATTCTTTCTTTATAGGATTTATAGCTGATATTTTACCTTATTTCAATCACTTAGATAGCATTAGCACGTTTAGCAAATTGTTTTGCTGGTTTTCACATTCTCAGGTGGCCTAAAGGTTCAGACATTTCGGCTGCAGTTCCCCAGTCACTCTAAGCTGAGCTGAGCGTGGGTGGCTGCCCTGAGACCGACGGGCCCCCTCGGCCGGCGCTGCTGGCTGTGCAGCCCCACGACCTACCCAGGCCGGTGCTGGCGCAGAGCAGGACGGGGCCAACTGGGAAACGGTCCTCATCGCAAGACAACCTCACATAAAATTACTGGCTCTTTAGGCAGACTACTTTATTAATACCATTCACCAAGGCACTGCAGGAGCTCTGGTGCCAGACATGGAGAGGAGGTGAAAATATGTGGTTCAGAGCAGGGCACAACTACCTCCTTCCGTAACATCAGGTTACAGTGATGATGGGACAACAACAGTAGTTTCATCTTTTACTGGCCAGCTACAGAAAAGGCCCCAGCTTCCGGAAACCAAGGCTAGAGTGCCATTTTAAAACCATTCAGAGAAGCAGTGCTGGTATCTCCCAGTAGAGCTCATTAACACCCTGCCAATACAACAGGTAGCGCTTATCCTTACAGCCTTGCTGCCTGGACCTCACAGCCACTTCCTACTTGTGCACAGAAACAAACTGGTGGCTTTTCAGGACAACAAACCAGTTGGCAGCAACCAACAACAGTTAAATGCAACACTTGCGCGCCTTGTGCAGCATCCAAAGCTTATGGGTCCATTAAGGACCCCGAAGTTAGCAATATAAGCCTCCAGCCCTCCTTTCCAAAGAGCGTGTTTTCCAGCCTTTCTCCAGCAGTAGTTTTCAGCCCCCCGCCCTTAACCCGCATCCCATTGCCTCTCTCTTTGCTCTGGCGCTGTGATTAGCACACGCGTGGCTCGTGGTCACCCCGACCAAGCAGCTCACACATGCATCTCCCACAGAAGCTGCCCGGATCGCTGGCAGCTTGTTCTAGGGGCATCAGCCCATTACAGGGAAGACACAGTCTCTCTCTTTTACTCCACGGACAGGCCAAATAGCATACAATTTTTCAGCTGCTAATGGGCCAAAGAAATTGTGCATGCAACACCTTCAGCTCTAATTCCAGTTCTGCCTCATGTTGTTTCCCTTTGCTCCATTAACAAAAGGATTTTTTTACTCGGGTAACATGTCCAGAATTAATACTTTGAAGGACTGCTATCTGGATGCTCCCAATCTCCTCTGAGCGAAGGATTTTTTTGTCCAAGTCTGCTGCACAGAACCCCGTAGCAGCACACCACCTTCTGTTACTTTACAGGGAAATCCTTCGGGAGATTTTTAACTCAAGAGGATATTCATGTCTGGCTTGAAGCAAACGAACAATGCCCTCACATGATGCTGTCTGCCTGCTCCATTTGGCACCAGAGCAATGAGAGCAGAGGAAAAGGCCTGTGCAAGCACTGGGCACAGGCAGTGGAGAAACTTGCTTGGCATTTCTAATAGCCAGAATCACAGCTTCTATTGGCAACAAAAAACAGCTAGGGTGATTTGTCCAGGAGGCCTTAACAACCTATTCTGAACAAAATGCATGAGCGCCTTTGTTGTTTTGTATGGAAACATGCAAACACCTAGAACTGTCCCCAGGGATTTCACTTATTTATTTTGAAGGAAGGAAAAACACCTTACTTTATTTGTGGGTTTAGCCTGAGAAATTTTCTTTTAGGCATGATGAAGTAATACATTTGAAAACAAATACATTGTGCTGTTGAACACCACTGACCACACTGAAGCGGCATCCGAATCGTGGAATGCTACAACGCATGGTCTCCTGGGGAAACGAAGCAGCCACAGCCAGGCTGCAACGACCGAGGAAAAGGTCCTGCAGACCTCTGCTCTAGCGTGATGCACGCACAGCACCACCTCCAAGCCCCACGCTTGGTTTTAGTCTGGTGCAGTGAGCTGGTTACCAGGCATTACACTAGTCTGACGGCATCCGCAGGGCAGGGTTTGTAGGCGCTACTGTAGCACTACCCTGTCATGTACATGCTGGCTGCCTTGACAGGCAACAAGGTGACTTTTAAAGAAAAATATGGAGATCTTTACTGAACAAATCCTTACGTATGCAGAACAAGAACTGCAAAACTGTAAACAGTAACTATGTAACTGGGGCATAAATAGGAGATACAGTAGAAAAAGAGGGTAGAGTCTGGTTACAAATTAGCCTTTAATCAGTACCGAAATCTGTAGACTATTCTACTACTTCAGCACCATGCCCTGGCTAAACGCCACAAATGACAACCAAGTCATGCAGGGGATAGAGAAAGCCAGCACAGCTCTTGGGAGATTATATCAGTATGTCTGGAATGAAGGAGATATCCAACTTCAAATAAAACTAAATGTGTACCGCACAGCGGTCATCGTTCTTCCGCAAGGCCGTGAAACTTGGATAACGTGCATTTGTCATGCCAAATGGGAATGCCACATGGAGCGTCTTTGTGCCCTCCTTGGTCTAAAATGGCAGAACAAAATCCCAATGCTTGAAGCATTGAAACACTACTCCTGAGAGCTCACCTTTGAAGATTCAGACATCTGGTGAATATGCTAGGCAAAAGACTGCCCGAAGCCACTTTCTGTGGCCAGTTAGAGAGTGGCGAGCAGCTGAAAGGTGGAAACGCTATTCCACACACCTCAAACACACCATCGTTTGGCCAGCACTGGTTTTGTAATATGAGAAACCACAAGTAAAATCACCTGATTTGGTGAAAGCTCAGCGGTAAAACTGGACTGATGTTGTACCACAAAAGGTGCTGGAGGACAGAAGAAGAGGGAAAGTGGCGTTGGTAACACCTGCACTGCGGACTCAAGACCGGTTTCATACTTGAGGACGGTTCTCACCAGCCAAACCCTCAGTGACTCAAGAGATGACTCCATCAGAAGCAGGTTTTTGTGAGAGACAGAAGTCTCTGCAGGGTTTACACGGGTAGCAGCGGCTATGCAGGAACTGTTCTCACTGCAGCAAAGCTGAAGGCACAAGGGCACGCGTGCCGAGAGCGCCGCCCGGCACGGGGCTGCCTTTCTGTATGTGGAAGGAGGCGATGCCGAGGGGGAGCCTGACGAAGCTCTGCGGATACGAGCGCGGGGAGGTTTGAGAGAGTTGCAGTGCTCTTGGAGAGCAACGTACGGATCTGAGAGCGGCTGTGCCCACAAGCAGGCTTGCAGAAAGGACACGAGCAAGTCTTTCGGCGACACAGTTCCCCAACGGAAAAGAGGCTGGAGGTACGCATCAGCTCTTCACAACCTTGCCTTTCCTCATTTTTCACAGCTTAAGTTTATTTGTCTAACACCTGCATTCACTCAAACAGTGTAATCCTTTTTGGTTTCCTAAGCTTCCTCTGTTACAAAAGCAAGTTTTTATCGCCCTGGAACAGTAATTTTAGATCTGCCTCGGTGACCTTTCCTTATGTCCTCCCCCTTCCCACGCTTTCTTACTCAGGGAAACAGGGCTTGACTGAGGGGCTCCAAGTTCCCTCACCTTTCACGTATATGGACTTTAGCACTTCTCAAGTTCTCCGGATTACCTAGCGCCGGAGCACTTCTTTCTTCGGACGCATACCACCTCCGTTTCATTTAATTAAAAGCGCCCCGCTGACGCTACTTCCCGCGTTTGTGATTCGCCTGGAAATAACTCCTCCTTCCTGGGGACAATGCGAACAGGGGTCAACGCGAACCATCAGCTTCCCAGGCGGGCGTCGTGTCGCATCGCGTCACGTTGTGGCGGGCCGGGCCGCGACAACCGCCCCCGGCCAGAGCTGCCAGCGGGCCGCGGCCGAGCCGGGGCCTGGCTCGGTCTGGGCGCCGGCGACGCCGCGCTCACTCAGGACAGCGCGGGGCCCCCTCAGGCGGCCCGCCGGGCCCCTCCGCTCCCGCTATGCCCGCCCCACACCTGGCCTGCGGCCTCGACCCCGCTCGTGGCCTCCCCGTGGCGGCGGCGGCGGCGGCCGCCCCCGGCCGCACCTCTCCCCGCCCTTCCCCTCCCCCCCCGCCCTTCTAGACGCTTCCGCGCCCCCCGCCACCGCGGCGGCTCTTCCAGCCGGCGGCCCGCCCACCCCCCGCGCGTAGGCACCAGAGCTCGAGCGCGCCGCCCGCGCCGCGCTCCTCCCCTTCCCGCGCGGCCCCGCGCCACGCCGCATGCGCAGTGCGCCGCTGGCGGAGGCGGCCGGCGGAGCGCGCCCGCGCGGCCTCCCCCTCCCGCGCATGCGCGCCGGGCCGGGCCGGCGGGCTGTTCCGTTGGCGCGTCTGCCCGCCCGCCGGCGGCGCATGCGCGGGCCGGCGGCGCTGGGGCGGCCGGTGCGCGCCCCCTCCGCGGAGCGCGCGCGCGGCGTGCGCAGGCGCGGAGCGGCGGCGGCGGCGGCGGAGGGGGCGGTCGGGCGCGTTCGGTTGGCAGCAGCCGGGTTCCTGTCAGCGGCGGCGGCGGGTGGCGGTGCCCGGTGCCCACGGCGCGCGCGCAGCCCCCGGTCTGGCCCGGCCCGGTTCGATCGGCGGCCCGAAGGTGCGGAGCGGCGCCCTCTCGCCTCCCGGCGTCTCCCCTGCCCACCGCGGGGCGGCGGAGGCAGCAGCGCCCCCCTCGCGGCCCGGCCCCCTCCTCCCGCCGCCCCCCTCGCCCCTGCCGGGCCGCGGAGCTGCGATGCCCTCGGACTTCATCTCTCTGCTCAGCGCCGACCTCGACCTCGAGTCCCCCAAGTCGCTCTACTCCAAGGGTGAGTGTGGCCGCCGCCGCGCTGCCTGCGCCGTTAAACGGCCGCTAACGGCCTCCCGCCTCCGCCCGAGCCGGCGGGGGGCTCGGCCCGCGCCTCCGCCGCCGCCGCCCGGGGCTCCCCGCCGCCGGCCCGGCCCGCCGCGATGCTCGGGAGGAGCCGGGCGATGCGCGGGCCGCGCCAGCCCCGCGGCTGAGGTTTCGGCCGGGCTCCCCCGGCCGCATTCCTGGCCGGGCCGCGGCCGCCTCAAGAATGTGTCCCGACAGGTTCCTGGGAGCGGGGCCGGCGGCGGCCGCCCCCCCCCTCACCCCCCCCCCCCCGGCAGCGGCGCTGCGCCCTGCCGGCGCCGGGCCCGGCCTGCGGCGGGGGCTGCGGGCCGCGGACAAGCCTCGCCGCCGCCGCCCCCCGCCGGCCCCGGGACACGCTGCGGCCCGCGGGCGCCCGGAAGCTGCGAATTAAGTTTTCTCGGAAAAGGGGTTTCGGTGGAACAAGTGACCTGGGAGAAAACGTGGAGGGGAAAAAAAAAAAAATCTAGGTTTGGGTTGGAAATTGGCAAAGAGCCCCCCCCCCCCCCCCAAAAAAAAAAAAAAAACCCACAACAAAACAAAACTACGCTGTTAGTTTTCAGAGTGGCGAGGGGTTACGGTGCCGGAGAGCTGAAAGCAGATGCAGCCGCTGCTCTGAACACTAATGAGCAGGAGGAGGGAGCGGGTCGTAAAATGGCATCAGTTTTACGTGGAAAGCCAAGACCACAAGGGAATGTCGGGAATGTTAAAAGTAAACTAGCTGGATGCCGCCTGTTTTCATGATTTGTGAATTTTAGTTTTGACAAGTGCATGGAAATAAGGATAGGTGTGCAATAGAGGAAGTGCCGACTGCTGCACAAACTCGTAACTATTGCTCTTAGTTAACATATGAAAAGTCACTGCTAATAGTTTAATGAAAATGTCTGTCCAGAATACAACCGGCAGGAGCAGTTTTGGGGTATATGACAAGAGAAATGTAATGTTTGTTGTTGTTACTACACTGAAATTAAGGCAGCTAAGCAAAGTTTAATTTCACCTAGGAAATATTAAAATATTCATAAGTTTGGGAGGCTAATCAGAATGTGTTTATTAATTTAGAGTTATGTGTCATTAATGCTGAAGTTAAAAGAAACCAATTTTTTTTAAAGACTAGAAGTACGCTTCTCAAAGTGCTCTGAGTCTGTGTTGTGCTGTGCAGAGATCTTGATCGACGTGTAATAGTTTCTAAATTGTTTTTAAATACACTAAAGACTTTTTAATTTCTTTTCTTCTCGTGTTACTGCAAGGGATTTAAGGCTATCCTGTTATTTAGAATATATGTATTCCAATAGGTCTCAGGCCTAGCGAGAAAGGAAGGGAAAGATGGTTCTGAAAAAAGGCTGTTCTGATTTAAAAAAAAAAAAAAAAAAAGATTGTTCTCATGAGTTTTTAATATATAGGAAATTTGAAAAATGTGCATTGTTAAAATATCTTGTAGAACTTTTAAAATAAAAAGGTTCCATGTAAGGTGCTACATTTCTTGAAGGACTCATGCTTAAGTAAGCAGAACTTGTAAACTCACCGATCCTACTGTGAATTCTCTAGATTTTTTACCATTTTACATTTAATGAAATGTCTGAATGAGATCCTCTACCTACCTAAAACAGACAGACTTTTTAGCAGCGTGAGTGTGTTTCCCTTTGTTTTTTTTCTGGTAATGCCAGTGGCATTGATGTGGCATCAGAGCTTTAAAAGGTCTTGAGGAAGATGTATGGTGCTTCAGAGTGGCAAAAATGAATTTCTTGATGTAAAGAGACAAATAAAATCATATATAACAGAGGGGTATAAACAGTGAATGGTTCTGAAGAGGTTAAAGCAGAGCTTTCTTTTCGTATTTTGACAAAATAAAAGATTGAGGAGATGTTAAATTGAAATGCAATTCAATTTAAATTAACATTTGAAACAAATGAAATACACTTTTTACAGAGTGAATAATTAAGCTACCCTTCTCTTTGCTGCAAGATATATTAGTATAAGATTCTAGCTAGATTTAGGGAAAGTTATTAATGGTTATCTAATAATCAGAACACCTTGCTTTACATAAAATATGAATGTATGTTTTACAATTTATCCTGTGAAAAAATGCTCTGATTTAACTTATAAATACAATTAATGAGATTAAGAGAAAGCTCTGAATGCGGTGAGGAGGCTACAAGTATGCATTCGTGAACTGGGTGTGTTAGGAGCATGTCATTTTTTGTAATTGCTGTCCTTTTAGAAATATAGTTATCCTGCAGTTCAGAATCCTGTTTGCAGTCAGACTGAATTATGGGCAATAATTTCTACGTCCTCAGTTATGAAACTAACTCTGTGAACAGAATCGCATTCTTGCATTCACATTGGGATGATTGCAGATTAATGAATACCTGTCTAGAAAGTTTGTCGGCTATGATCGTTGTGTTTTTTGGAAATAAAAAAAATTATGGCAGTGAGAGAAGCTGTAAGATTAAGGATCTTTTTGTTTTTAATATAATTTTCATTGAAGTTTTCTAATGCTTGGACCTCAGTTTATTGAAATTAAAGTAAAAGAGTTTTAGTGTACTTATTAAAATGTTCTTGCCTCCTCTTAAAAGTCAAGCTATACTTGAAAACCCAGTGAATCAAGATGTAGCTTATGCTAGTGCAATTCTTCTTGTGGTATGTGTTGGCCAGTTCCCTGGACGGACGGAGTTATGTCTTTAGAAGGACGTACCATCAGCACGCATTAAAGTTCTGGCTTCTGTAGCCTTTTCAGTTGATGTTCTTTTTTTTCGTATTCCTTTAAAAATGTTAGGCAAAACTTTTAAAAGCGCACAAGACCTAAGGTGAATGGTCTTTGAAACAGACAAAACAAGTATCATTAATTCAAAATTTGATCTGATAGATGGGAAGGACCTGTAAAAATGTTTCTGTTTTGGTAGTATGCTTGTATTGTCTAGTCCCTGTCCCCCTTTGGGTTATCCCTTTTCACTCGTACATAGGGAAAGAGAATATTTTCCTTTAAGTATTTAAATACTTTATCTTCCAGATTTTTACTCATTTGCTGTAACTTCATGAGCACTTCAAGCCCACATGTATCCACACTAGTTGCGTTGAAGCAGTTTTGCATCCTATCTTTTCCTTGCTGTTTTGCTGCTGCCAACCTTTATGTAGCCGTGTGGTGAACTGGAGTGGGGAACTGTCATGTTAAAATTAACTCCGCTTTCCCCTTCTTCCTTTTCACCTTGTCCTGTAAGAACAACAACAAAAAGAACAACAAAAAAAAGAGGAAAAAGGGAAGAAAAATGTTAGTTTTGACTAGATCAGTATCCTGATCATGTTTACTCTGTGATTTCATGAAGGCTTGTTTTAGCACAAGGAAGGGACGTGTGAAAACTAGCAATGGGGAAGGGTGGGACTATTTCTTTCAGCAGCAGTGCCAGTTTATATTGGCTTAAAATGATAGTGAAACTGAACTTAAATTGCAGGCCTCTGGAATAGGACTGGTTAGAGCTCTTAAAGATAAGAAGAAATGCTAAGTGTTGCTTCTTAGGCCTATTGTTGAAGCTTATCCCTGCAGCATGTGAGGAACTGGCTGGAGCTAAGGGCTAAAAATCCATATAATCGATATATATGTATTTAAAAAAAAAAAAAAGTGTATGTTCAGTAACTATTTGCAAAAGATGGTATCTCCTAAGACGAAAATAATGGAGATAATTTTTTTCCTTCCTGTATTGGTATTTATAGTTATAATTCTGAATGCTGAAAATGTTTAGAATGCAATGGGCTTGATTCACATCTTTACGTAACATACTGTCCTTTTTGAGATAAAACAACCAAAATGCGCATACTAATTAGTAATGTAGTAGAAAAACTACTAGAGCATGAAACCTAAAACCTTGAGGCTAGTTGTTTTGTGGCTGAATATCATATACAACATTCAAATATAACAAAGTTAGGTATTCATTATAAACAGGCAGAGGTAAAAAAAAAAATCATAATTAAAGCAGTTGAGCAAATGTCAGGCACTGAATCTGAACTGATTAAATGTGCCAATTTAGCTAATACAGTCATTAAAAAAAAAAAAAGTAACATATTGCCTGTACTAATAAAGTCACATTTTCACTGGTGCAAGTAAGAGCAGAACTCTCTATTCTTTTTTCTTTTTTCCTCTTTCTCAGCTACTTCACATGGCTGAATTATTGTAAAACTGTGAGTTTTTCTGGAACTTGGAAGCAACAAGAAAAATGTTAGTAGTCCACTAAATAGATCTGTAGCCCTGAAAATGTCATAGAGTCAAAATTCATTTTCCTTTCCTTGCTTAAGTGTTAAATTACTGTAATCTGCTTGTGCTCACTGAGAATTGTTGATACAAGATATGTTTTTTAAGTAAAATTTTTTTATTGACCTTTTTTTTCCCCATCATCCAAGAGACTCTAGTCTAATCTCCAGTAGGACAGTGACTGAATTATCAAAGAGAGGAATGAAGCAGATGCTTTATAAAGATAGTAAGAGCCTACTCTTAGTTTTGAGCTTCAGAACTTGTCTAGTACTAGAATTTTTTAGGAGTAGAAATAATATATGCGTTTTAGCTTCTCCTTTTAGACCATAGGAGATGTTGTGCTAGACAAACAGCACAGATCATCACTGTCAGTGACTGGGCTGTATACTGTGGGAAAGAATGTTTTGTGTCTCTGCCTGTTGCTGTATTCTTACAGCTTCCTTCTGGATGTTTGGACTCAAGTCAATTAGAAATTGATTCTACCATAATCCCTTAAATTACGTTAGCCTTGTAAATGGCTGATTGTACTTTGAATCTTCCTAGCCTATTGGCTTTAAAAACAGACTGTGGAATATTCTGCTGGAAGACGATTGTGTATGATATGGAGGAAACCCATCCTTCCCAGGATTTTGAATTTTGCAGGTTTTCTCAGAGTAGTTTGACTATTCCTTCCAGTGACAGTGCTATTTAAACAGAGCTCTTTTCCTGCTGTCTAGTCTCACGTACTGTTCCCTGAGTTGTGCCAGCACAATTGTTTTTTGTGGGCTGTAAGGTGAATGAAATTGGGAGAACGTTCTAGAATGAGTGTATTAAATTTTTGGTAGAATATTTACTGCAGATCTGTTCTCTGAGGTAGATCTGCTACATTGGCTCTGCCACAGAAAGAGATACTCCTCAAAACGTGCCTTCCATTGCGTTCACTGCGTCTGTGTCCTTACACTGAGGCAAGGAAGGCCTGACTTCCTAACTGGGCTGGTTTCTTGAGGATCTGGAAGGGAATTCCTTTTTTGAGCTCTGGTAATCGGGTTGGGATATTATGGAATCTTCTCCGCTGGATGTGTTGAAGAGCGTGATACGATTCCTGTCTTACGGTCTCCTTTTCTTGCACGTTTGTGTTTGAGTATAAGTGCGTGATGTGGGTCAAGGAGTAGGGAAAGTTAAGATGAATTAAGTAAGCTTTTTTCTTTAGTTCTAAAACTAGCTAGGCTTTTTGTGGTCAATTTTACTTTTTATTTACTTTAAGATAATTTTAGTTCTGTGAAGATTGTGGGTTTTTCCATCACAGAATCTCAATTCTATTGTCCCATTGTCATTTAGATATTCAGAGAAACTGTAATTGGAGAGAATATAGTTCAGTCCTGTGGAAGGATTTGAATAGTGACATGGAAGAGCTTGAAGTAGGCTTAATTTAGTGAGACCTAAGCATGAATACAGCAAGTGCCATAGTAACATGCGCAGTGATCTGTTTTGCAAGGAAATGGGGTATGGTGCTTTGTGTTGGTTCATACTTTTCCTAAATAAGTGATGATGTTGAAGCCTGGAGGTCATAAGTGCATGGTTCCCTGCGATCAAACGTGTTGGGTTCAGACTTCTTCCAGGTGCAAATTCAAATGAGTTAATTTTATTGCAATGGCTGTTTATCCAGTAATGTTGAAAGGTCCTCGGGGACCCAGATGTTGGAAAGCTGTTTTAAGCTATTGTGCAGATATTTCTGGTTATTGACATGCTGTAAAGGAAGAAAGTCCTTCTCAGTACTTTCTTTCCTCCCACCTTCATCTTTCTTTCTTCAGGTAATCGTATTCTCATTGATGCAAGGTTATGCTGCTCTGCATCACTTATACTTTGTTTCTTTTTGGAAAGTTCTCTGTGAAGTTTTGAAGCTTACTGTATAATAGAGATCTGAGCATTTGTAGATTTTGAAAACATTAGGAGTCAAAAGTACTTCTGCTTGAATTCTTTTGGGAGCCGTGTATTTGAAATCCATTGTAGCTGCTTGTAAGGGAAATCTATAGAATATTGCTTTTTAGGTTAGGCAAGAAGTAATTTTTTTTCCCTGTGTTTCCCACATGGCGGATTAAATATTTTCAAATTTCATAAAGCATCTGGTCTTCCTTGGTGTATTTGTAATTTTTCAGCAAAGTGTTTACTTTCTCTGGTCTGCTGATTAAAATGATTGTCCGACTTCACATGAAAAATTCGGTGGAGCCTTTATCTGATTGTTATGCCAGTACACAAATTACTTAATTTTAGGTCAAAATGTACTTTTTTGAGTTAGAGAAAATGAAGGAGTTGTGTCGTTGCCTTCTTATATAAAAAGAAAGTGGCCTGAACTCATTTTGAAGTTTAGATGTGCCAGTAAACCTAGCAGAAATTGATGAGTGGCCAAAGTGCAGGTGAAGTAAAGGTATGTAGTCGTATATGTGCAACTTTTCACATGTGTTATCTTCTCTATGTTTATGTAAAGAATAAACTGTTGAGGTTGAACCTTCAGACAAGTTTTGGCTTTCTCATCAATAAGTACAGCAATTATTTCAGGAACTGACTGAAATGAACTTTCATGTCTCACTCTTAACTCTGTGGTAACATGTGATTCTGCTGGGCGCACAGTAAAATCTTAAGTAACCGCTGTTTCCAAAAGCATGGGGTGTTTTAAGTGTTTGAAATGTTCAGTATTAGTTACATTGTGTTATGAATCCTTGTAGTTCTTGATGATTTGTGTGGTATCCCTACAACCAGGCAAAGAAGAATGTTTTCACTATTTATGTAAAGAGTCTGTGAAGAATCTCTTTCCTGTTCCCATTGATCAGTTGTTCTACAGCAGTTGGAAAGGTTTTGCAGTTGCTTTGTAAATAGCTAGAAGGGATTTCAGGGCACCTTACAAAGTCTACAGGACAATGCGTTATGCAGAATAATACAAAGTTTTGATATCAAAAGCAAACTTGAGTTGTGGTGGAGTTCAGGCTATTTTTTCTGTTTGGCAAACAAAAGGGAGATAAATAACAATTCACGTTAATACACAGACAAGATGAAGCATGTAGAAAAGAAAGAGGTTTAAAGACAGTCATAAAAAGTGTTCAGAGGCTGGAGTTTCAGTCCAGTTAAGAAAAGCTGACACTTATAAGCCTGTTGTTTCAGTCTCATTGTCAGGAGATCTGATTTTTGTGTGGATTTGCTGAGCAGAAGAATCTGTAAGTTTTGATAGTAGCACTACGGAGTAATTGGAAAGTAATAAACTGCAGAGTTCAGTAGTTTCTATTAACTGATGAAATTTTCTGTTTTCTTGTGCAAAGGGGAGCATAATCTACTACTTCAAGTATTAACTGGTAGCTGTTGTGCAAGCTGCTTCCAAAGATGGAGCAGGAAGATGTAAGTTGTATAAGTGTGTGACGGTCTGCCTCCATTAAAATCCTATTTCACTCCTCAGTGCTTTTGCTCAGATGGCACTGTTGGCAGCAGTAGCCCCTCCTGAGCTCCCTGTCGTAGCAGAACTCATGCCAAGCAACACAGCATACATACGTACATGTATATATGTAACACAGGTACTGCTAATAACGTGCGTGATATATTTTTTGTCTTTTAGAGAAAAATGTTGCTTAGTTTGTGTTCCTACTAAAACAAATGTGCTAAGAAGTTGTAATTAATTACAGTACCTAATGGTCTTGGTTATATCTCCTAACTAAGCATTACAAGTTCGAGGAATCTTAGATTAAAATTCTGAACCCAACTAAATGTGCTAGTTGTGCATGGGGTGGGAGAGGAGCAGAGTGAGGAGGCAGCGTCAGCTTTAAGTGCATGTCAGATTATGAGTTCTGATGAAAGCTTTTAGTGTTGCTGGGGCATTTGTGATTTCTTACATCAGAAATCCTCATGTCTAGTGTTATGCTGCAGTCACTTTCTTATTGGGGCATTACGTTGATTTTTTTTGTCGTGGATATGGACGTTTATTTTCATGATATCTGTAGGAATTTTACACTGAGATTTGTATCCTATTGTCGGTTTGGCTGAAGTTATCTAACAGGTTCGCAAGGTACTGGATGATGTGACTGACATACTGTTTCCTTAAGAAAGTGGATTACAGTGGTTTATTAAGAGCATGTTCCTTTGAAATTGGCTTTCTGGGGATTTCTGGAGTTTTGCGCTGCAGATGCACTCACCACGTTCAGGAGTTCTAAAATCTCTTCTGCCTGTATTATTGAAAGAGAATGTCAATCATCTTTTTGTCTGTAGGCGCATTTATGTGAATGTGATCAGTGCCCTTCCTTCGCCTATGTACAGGTTTCATTTGGGAATAAAACTTATTTGTTTTTCTTCTGGGGCATCTAAATTCTAGACAAGGCCATCTGTCTCACCTTGAAACCTGAACTGTACCTGGAATGGAGCTGTTCCGTAATCAGATGGGGAAATCATTTGGTTTCTCGACTTGTGGTCTGAAAGGATTCAATTTAAGCTTCTGTACTTCATTTATGTGCTACCACTTAAATAAAAAAGGTGCTCTTAGAGGTGTGGTAGCAAGGAAGGGATTATATTGTTTAGAGTAAATTTAAGGACTGCTTGCCCTGCAGGTGTGTCAATACATTAATACAATAGCAAAAGAATCCATTCAGGAAGATTACTACCTTTCTGCCCCCGAGGCAGGGAATCTACAGAGCTTTATTTTTACTGAATTAAGGTTTTGGAGGAAAGAAAACTGAATTGCTCTGGGAATTTAAAACAGACATTTTATATGGTGAGATACTAATTACCTGTTGAAGAAACTGAGTACAGTTTTTTTTTTTTACTCATTTTTTTACTAGGAGCTTTTTTAAATTAATTAATTAAATTATTCCCCCCCAAGTCCTGAAGGAAAGGCAAGTTATTGAGGTGAAGAGAGATCTTAAGTATAACAGCATATGGTTTTTTTGAAAGGCTGGTCATTATAAACCATTACAAACAAATGTTTTTGTTTTTTGTTTTTTGTTTTTTTTAAAACAGTCTTAGGTGAGGAATATTGGAATCCCGAACAGCTTTCGACAGGTATACAGTTTCCATCCAAATATCTCCTTTATCTGCATGCTTACTGATTCTCCCCATGAACTCTAACCTTCAGTGAATTTATCTTCCATTAAATTGTCTCTCCTTGAATCCACTTAAACCTTTAGCATATATAGGATCCTATATGAAAATGCTGTATGGTTTACATATACAAAACTGGAGAAGATTAGAATGAAGGGGATACTATGGGACTATGAAAACCGTGAATGCATTGCACAGATAAATAGACCATATTTATTTACTTTTTTCTTTTTTTGTATTTTTAACTTCAGAGATATAAGACTCACAATGCAATGACCAGGCAGCAATCTAAAACAAAAGACAGTGTTTTTCTTTTCTGTACACCGTCTAATTGTGGAAACAATTTGCAGATGTTTTGGATAGTAAAAGGATAAATGGTTTAAAAAGCTGTTAAATCTGTAGTGGATATATCTGTTTAGAGAAGTCCATAAACTAAGGAGTCCCTAGCTGATTATCAGAATCTGGAATGTATTATAGTAGAAATAGTATTCTAAACTTACTGGTTCGTATAAATTTTTCCTTAGAGTTTGCTACTATCGGAGAAAAGATACAGGCTAATAAATATATAGTTTGAGGTAGTATGACCATCCTTATGTTTTTATAGACATTGGCTTTTCCAGACACTCAAATGTTTGTCTTTTTTTCCGGCTACTTTTCCTATTATAACGTTATCAGGATTTATCACTTCTCTACGTGTAGATGGCTTCTAAGAGGTAGGAATAGTTTGTTTCTGTAGGACATTGAATACTCAGCTATATTAAATGGACTCTGCCTTTCAGTGCTGCTCTTTACTAGAGTTTTGTAGCAGCTAGATAAGCGGTTTAGCTCTGTGCAGCCAATCTTGATTCATAGATCAGTCCAAAAAGTAATGCTTTTTGTTGCTGATTACTAGAGCTGTTTGCTCACTGCATGGAACTGTGTTCTCTTGCTATATTCTACAGCATAAACAATGCAAACTGCTCAGCTCTTTCCTGTATGAAATGAAAACTCTGCTTTTTTTTACTTTTCTACTTTATTGATCTTCAGGGCCTGTTCAAAAAGCTTGTAAGATAGAGAACTGTCATCTTAAGCTCTTTGTTTAGTGTTCATCCTGGACTTTATTTGAAAGGGGATGAAAAAATGTGAACATAATGAAAGAATTAATGGGGGTCTTTCTTTAATCTCGTCTTAATATAATCATGTCTGAAAATATGCTTTTGACATCTTTTATTAGTTTTCCATTACTTCCTCAAGGTATTCTAGGAGGAGGAATATAAAATTCAAGAGCAATGTCAAAAGCTTCAAGAGATAGTTATTTAAAATATATCCTGACTAAAATGTTATAGGCTATCTTTGGTGTCATTGCAATGAAAAACTGCAGGAATTCCATGCAAGAAATTGCCTTTAAGGAAGTCCGTACAGGTTCTTTAATTGTTGCTCTCCTGATTCCATTGGAATTTTAGCATATATAGGATCCTATATGAAAATGCTGTATGGTTTGCATATACAAAACTGGAGAAGATTAGAATGAAGGGGATACTATGGGACTATGAAAACCGTGAATGCATTGCACAGATAAATAGACCATATTTATTTACTTTACAGTAAATGTACAGAAAGGAATCTTTTATCAACGTTTTACTGTTAAATGTTTGGCTTAGGTTCCCACTTTGGCTTGTGAGAATCATGTGCGAGCATATTTGGAGAAAAACTTGAAAAATAGTTTCAAAACGTGTTTTTACAAACCACTTATATCTTTGTTTCCTTGAGTAATTCCTTCCAGGTGCAGTATTTGTCACATAGGTTTACCTTTGGACTAGCGTGCATCTTGTTAGTTGCATCTATCTTTATCTGTAGTCTAACGGACATTTGGGATACATCAGAAGCACTCTTTGTTAGAGAATTAAGAAAGAGTTTTGCAAATGTAGAGCCTGAGATGGAACTGTAGAATTGTAGAACCTTGCGCTTTATGAATGCTTACTTTGGACAAATACTGTTCATAAAACATGCTTCAGCTAAAATCCTTTCTAGTAAGCCTGAATTTTATATATATTTTTTAAAAATACATATGTGTATATATGTGTGTGTGTGTATGTAATCTTCATTTTCCCTTTCCTATTTTCACATTCACCATGAATGTGTTCAGAGTAGCTAGTTGCAGTGTGCTGCTGTTAAACATGGTAGAAAGTTGAGCACACAATCTGAGACATTCATGCCGTATTCTGAGACCCTGCGATTGTATGAACTGTGCCTGAAGTGAATGTCTATGCTGTCTGTCATTTTAAAAAAATATTTTAAGTCATGCAGTTTTACCTCCTAGTATAGAATCTTGTAACATTAGAGAGAGAGGTTGGTTAGAGTCTATTAGGCTTCATTGAGTTCTATGCAACATTTTCTCTTTCATGTACCTGATACTTGAATTTATTAGGAGTAGTACCTCAGATATCAAGCTTTCAGCAGAGCTTGCCTTATATGCCTTATATGCTTATAGCTTAAAGCTATATGAAAGTACACTTTAATGTCAGTTATCTTATTAGGATGAGCAAAGAGGGCATAAAGAGGACTTGTAGGCTCAAGATGCTAGATAACGTGCTAGCAGTTCCTAGAACACGTCACATCTCATGAACATAAAAAACCCCATGTTTATTTTAAAATAGTGAATCAGAGAGGTGGCTGGAATATATTGAAAGTCTCTGTGAATCCTTGCACATTTTTATTCTTCAAGGTCAAATATCCTAGCCTTAAAAGAAAAAAATATTTCATTTCTGGTGTTGCACTTTTTGTTCTGCAACCAACATAAGAGATGTCAAAAATCACCCCATTGCAACCTGCAAACCTGAAAATGTTTAAAAAAAACCATTGTACTAAAACAAGAGTAAATTGAGTGTTGGGGGCTATTATACTCCTGTGTGTCCTTTAATTCAGATAAAAAATGCCTGTGGATCTAACAGAACTGGCTGGAGCACCTGGTTGCTTCTATGTTTCTGGTGGATTTTGATTTTTGAAATAACTTAAATGGATAATAAATAGATATTTGTTATTAATATTTATTCTTTGGACCTACTGTATGTGGCTTTCTTGCTTGTTTATGAAAAGTTTTTGGATTAAAATTATCATCTTCATAATTGAAGGTCTATATCAGTGATTTAAAGGTAAAAAATATGTATGTGCTGTTTTTTTCAAATTGTTTTAAATCCAGGGAATTCAAAATTAAGGATACACAGAAATACTCCTGAGTATATTAAAATATAACTGTTCAAACACTTCAGGTCTTTGTAGTGGCAGAATGTGAAAGAGGGTGGGGAGAAAAACAAGCACTTTTAAATTTCCGTTTAGTATGTAGTCACAAATAATGAAATGCCATTGTTATAACATTGTTATATACAATTGTTACATTGCAAAATGGGGTTATATGAATGCCTTAATTGAATTTGCATGCCTATCATATTTGGACTCTTTTCAAACATAAGCTTAGTTCAGTTTCCTGCGTGCTGGATAATTAAGGCATAGTACTGATTTTTTATTTTTTTTAAAGGTATTATTAATAGATTTTTTTTATTTTGGAGGGGGTGTTTGTGAGAGAAAGGTACATTTTGTTTTAAGTATTACTTCTCATACCTAGTAGTGAAGCCTTTTAAATATGCCACTGAAGGGTTTGACTGGTTTGAGGAACAAAACCCCATTATGTTCATGTACTTGCAATCCTGTCATTCCTTAGTTGCTTTACTCTGTACGTTGTGATAGTTTATTAGTATCTTTTGAGTTTAGTATGGAGTTCACATTGCATAGGATGGACTTTTAAGTCATTAATGGTCCATTTCTTGAAGTGATGCTTACGAAGTAGTATTATTCTCTGTTTCTAGGATGTGTAGAATTGGATGCAAACAAGACACAGGATTTATACTGTCTGTCCGAATTTGTAAAAGTACTATTTGAGCTGTGAATGAGGATGACTGAAGCACAGCCAGGAAAGATTTATTTGATATTTGGATGCGAGCCATAAATAGAATTCAGCTAACACATGCCTTTGTCAATTGTTGAAATTCAACTTTAAAAGGATTAATTTCTCAACTTACCCTGCTGTGCAGAGTCCTGAATATTGGGATTAATAGCTTCTCTGAAGGGTATTAGAGTAGCACAGTAACTGATTTTTTGTTTAATTATAAAATTGTTTGCAAAATTATGCTTTTAATACTAGCATTTTCAGTATTAATACTTACTATCTTTAAAGAAGCAACGAGAAACACCTCTGACTTTATTTTTAAGTATAAGAGAGAATGCTATTTCAGCCATGATTAAATGTAAATAACTTTGATTATTAAATATATTACTGATGATCTTTGTTTAAAATAGGAGTGGCTGTCTTTCAGCAAGCTCTTCTCTTCTTCATTAACGTACTGTAGTGTGCGTTTTGTATTTTGCAATATTTAGTGCTGTATCATCAATGCAGAATGCTCAGATCCTGTAAGCAATACAGCTTCTACTCTTTCTTTGGAGAGTGGGGTTGCAGCAACAGTAAACTATTTTAAACGTGAAGTGTTCTAGAGTAGGCAAAACCGTGGCATCTGCCTTTCCCTATGTGCTCATAGATCATGTTTATTTAGGGTTTGCTACTTTTGCCTGAAGCCAGAGGGAACTGGAAGGAAGATTTTATGTCTGAGTGTGTAAAACATCCTTGTATACACTGCAGCTCCTTCGAAAACCTGCCACTGTTGCCGTAGCAGCGATACAGTTCTGCCAGTACTGATAGTTGCAGGAGTGCTGGGGAAGACTAGCTTTCAGTATTTTACTACGGTACCAGCTAAAGATGCTCTTGAACATGCCATGGAAGAAAGAGCGGGGGAACTTTTCCTCCCCTAGTTTTTTCGCTGCTGTCGCTTTGCAGGTGCCACTGAAATGAAGGCACCAGTACAATGTCCATGAGTTTACCAAGTAACATGTTGAGTAACATCTGACATACCTTCATTTTTGAGCTACATGAAAAATAATGACCCGGGTGGCATTGGGGAATTTATTCAGAATACATTAATGGATACAGGAACAGAAGGAAGTAGTCCTTACATAGTTTAAGCTGTTTTTCCATTTGAACTGGGTCCTATGTTTAATTACATCATAAGTGAAACATACTAGAAGATATGAAATAGACGTTATTAAAATAAGTGTCATCTAGTGGATTGAGCACTGGACTGTGGCTCGAGTAAGACAAAGTTGATTCTCTGTCCTGCTGCTAACTGGCTGGGTAGCCTTTTGAGTTGTGCTCTTTCCTCCTCCTATGAGGCAGTTTCTACCTCTGCAAAAATAGCAATAATCAGACTGACAGCTTTGTGAACTGTTTTAAGATGTATGCATCAAGACTATTAAGTGGTACATCATTATCCTTTTGCTCAGCTTCGCAAAGTATAAGCCTTTTCTTTGCTCTTTGACTTTTATGATACGGTTATGTGGGAAGTGTGTTTCTTTCCTTGAACGGTAGTTACATTTTAGCTATTCTTATATATGTCCATGTAGGGTCTTCCCTTCTTGCTCTATGGGTGACTTATATCTATTTTCAGGGCTGCTTGCCTCAATTTAACTACTTCTAAACAAACCTGTGTTACATCCGTTAAAGTTACAAAGATAATAGGAAGTACAGAAGTTAAGGTGTAGTCAGTAATATATCGTAAATCCTCTTTTTATACAGAACACGAGTTAGGTGAAGCGTGTCCACTGGTTTTGGGTATCCAATCTGTGACGTCTCTAAGTTGATTTACTTTTTATATTTTCTATTCTCTCCTTCTTCCATATTTTTCCTAAATCTGTAGCTTTATCTCTGCTGTCTTAAATGGCACTCTGCTGTGCCTTAAATGGAGCTGCCATTGTCTTCAGTTGTTGTGGGTGATTTTTCCTTCTGCAAGTGAGAATTTAGGTCTGCTATGGAGTGCCCAAAAGCTAGGGATGCACTGGAGTGAAAATACTGTCATGGTTACAGGTTCATCTGGCCTGTCCCTGTCTGACTGTTTCTTTTCTGTTTTTATGAACCAGACTCTGAGTCTGAGAGAGACAAGCAGAAGAAAGACAGTCAGTGCTTCCTCTGACATTTTTACTGAGCTCTAGTTTTCCTCCTTTAGTTTCCTGTCTGTCCAGTCTCTGTTGTACAAATTTTGTTCGATTTATGCACAGAGGTATAGGTGTGTGTTCTCAATGTAGCTATAGTGATATTTCTTGTTGCTAACGTATAGTCAAAAAAGCCATATCTGACTTTAGTTTTTACTCAAATCAAATTGGTCCTTAGTTACTACTCCCAGTTTAGCTTAAATCAAGTGAGAGCAGTCGCTGCACTATTTAACAGTGGAGTTCCTGTATTTAGTCTAATACCTGTTAAACTCATGGGTGGCTTAAAATTTCTGGAGCGTATCCTAAAACTCTCTGCACTTTAATAAAAGTTTTGTTCCATAAATTCTTCTCTTGGGATCTGCAGCAGAACCTGCTTGTCTTTTTTTTGATATATGGAGGGAATTGTGAGGAGGGCTAAGATTTGGAGGGCTGGTGACATGTCAGCAGAGTTAGCTTGCGTGTCTGCTAGGACATAAGAATAGTGCTAGCTCTGGCTCTTATGGGTTTTTCCTACAGGCTAAATAGTTTGCTTCAGAGTATTCCCACATCCAAGCTCTTGTGTGCAGAAAATCAAAAAGGGCCACGTGGCCCTTACACTTTGCAGCATAGCCAAGCCCTTTGATTCCATGTTGAATGTCTAAGACTGCTGTTAACACATTTGCTTAAACCAACCCCCCCCCCCCCCCCCCAATCATTCCTCAAAAGCCCTTTGTGTACTAACCTTTTTTGGTTGAGTCATTGGCATACAGGAAACAACACAACTATATGAATTAGCACAGCCATCTGGACTTTGGGTAGAACTGAACTTCAGTTAAAAACAACCAACCAAATAAACAAACAAACAAAAAAAAAAACCCCAAGGTCTTCTGGCAGATTCAGAGGCCTTGATTGTCAGGAGTAGAACAAATTTTGTTTTTAGCATCTTCTACTCCCAAAAGTTTCTGAAAGACTCTCAACTGCCTATATAGTTTTACTAAATACAGCTACCTTTTGGGACGAGGAGTTCAGTCAGGCCCTTAGTTCACATTTGATGGTACAGGTTTAGCCCAGAAAACTGTGTTTTAACATGAACTGATTAACATCATAGAATCTCTATACATTACACGTATGTACTTTGAACCTGAGTTTGTATGCTTAACTGGGAACGCAATGGAATATGGTCACCATTTTTTTTCTTCACAGACTTCCTTTCATTTGCTGTGTGTGTGCTCCACTTTACTTATTTGTCACCTATGTGAGCTTGCTTGCAGGCTCACATACTTGTAATTTGTTATTTAATCTTAGTTCCATATAGACAACTCTTTGCTTGCTTATTTTGTGATCAGCTCAGAGTACGTCTTTAGAAGAGGTTCTGCTAGTATGCTGCCAGCTGATTAGAGGAGCACGCCAAGGTTTTGTCTAATCGTGCTGTGACTGTCATGTGCTGTAGTAAGGAAATGGCTTTGGAAGCAGCAGCCAAAATCTTTTACAGATATTAAAACATATTGAGGAGACTAGTATCAGTGGGGATAAAGCAGGCAGCCATTCAGTGCAGGAGGCTTATTAAAACACAAAGGTTGTTATCTTTGCTGCTGTTTGAGAGAATGTAGACGTGGTAAGGGATTTCCAGGCTGTGCCCTTAAAGGCAAAAAATGTCAGCTGCTTATATTTGCCTCTACTACAGAAATTTGTTTGGGTTCTCACCACCACTAATGTATTGAGCCCACTCTACTGCATGACTGCCTCTGGAGCAGGATGACCCTCATTTATTTTCTAGATTGGAGGCAAGGGCAACAGGGATGTCACTGAAGAAGACCTCAGCGTTAGAGGGGTGAAGTCATAGGAACAGATCATGCTGGTAGAACAGGCGCTAAAGTGGGCCATGCAGCCAGATGGGTTAAGGCACAGCCTGGGGCCGTATTCCAAGCAACTCTTAGAGGCTGAGCCTGGGGAGCAATCTGGAGAAGAAGTGGCATCGAAGCAGTGCTGGAACTGCAGGCAGGTAAGTCATGGCTGCCATCTTTGTTGTTCAGAAGAAAACTGTAGCAAAAGTACTGAGAATTTTCCAGATCATGATGAGAAATTGATTTAGAGAATATTATGTGCAGTAGGAAGGTGACTTCAGCTAAAGGCAGAAGCCATACACTTTTTCCGGATTACTTTTTTGTGTTACTAACCATGTATTGTCAAAAATAAACTTGAAATAGTGGGGAAATGTTAGCGGGTTAACTAGTAATTCTACTGAATTTACTTAAAAAAAAAAAAAAAAGTTGGAATAGGTGGACATCTGTTCTTATTGATTCAAATTAATTTTCCTGCATTCATTTTCACACATACAGGTATTCAAATCCTAATCAAACATGGATAATAATTGTGTAGCATCAAAATATATATTTTTTTCCCCTGCAGGTTTTAGTTATGTGGTTAAACTATTAAATCAGTTGTCTGAAGTCCATGCGACTGGCATTTGACTTGTTCCCACCAAAATTGCCAGATGGGGGGCTGTAGCAGTCTAAGGTAAATGACTTCCAGATGGTAGTATCAGTCTCAGTATTAATATGGTCTCGTATGCTAGTAGGTCAGGGCAAAGTTCTCCCTCAGATTCATAACTTTGCTTCCATGTGTGAAAGTTCTGGATTGCATGACTTTGCTGCTGGTGCAGAATAGCAAAGTGTAAGGAAATCACTGGATTATCTAAAGAGGACTCCATAACAATTAACGGATTTGGTGTTATTGGCAAAATGAGGATTCTCTGCTATTTTTCATATCTTCTATGCTCCCTGCTTCATGAAGTGTTGAGTTACAAGAAGAAACTGTTTGACCAACAGACTGGATTCAAAACTTTGTATCAGCTGCAGTAGAAGCACAAAGCCTGCAGATACAGAATCATCTCAGTTAAATATATTGGTAGGCTACGAATGCCTTGCAAAGTTTTGGGAAGGACAAGTTCTTTTGCAACACCATGAACCAGCCCTAGCATAGCTCAAGCTCATGAGGCACTAAATTACTAGAAGTCCCAGTTCTTAAGCTATATGGCTGAAATTCCTCTGTAGATGCAATTGCAAAATCATTCGAGACTCATTAAGTGTGGGTAACTACAGAAGAGTTTTGCAAGGGCTGCATGTGGTTGAGTACTGGATCGGTGCATGTTTGATTTGCTGCGTAACTGCTGAACTGATTATTTGCAACTCCTTCCATTAGCTATTTTGGTGAAACTAATTCTCTTCCCTCTTCCCACCTTCCATCTGCTTGAAGTGATAGCATAACTGTGTTTGCATTTCAGTATTGGGCTTATATATTTAACAAGAGAGCTTTTACTTGAAAGTGGCATCTCTTCTGACCATAGAAGGTTACCTGAACTTCTGAAATGAGGATTCTACTTTTTAGTAACAATACAGAGCACGCTCCATGATGAGAATACAAATGTCTTGGAAAAAACAGTGCTTTCTTTGGGTCACATCCAAAGTTACAGTGAATTCTCACAGAATCTTACATTTGTCTTAACATAACTGCTTCCTGTTTGTAAGTGGTATGTTTTGTTCACTTTGCTTCCATTAATAAAAATGAATAGCTTAGCAAGTATGTTATTAAAAATAAAGTTTAAATAGAATCACAGTTTCCTAGCTGGTAAGAAGGAGGAACCTAATGTCATAATTTAACAAAGCATTATATGTTTCTTGAACAGTCCTTTGATACTGTGATGATGAGCGTGATGTAAAAATTTAAATATAATAGGTGCTTTTTGTTGAGGGTTGGGAGGAGGGCTGGAGATTAGATTTTACTGTTAGCCCAGATGTCTACAATTTAGTCCATTTAGTCTATTTGCACATAGGAATCTAAAAACATTCCTACAAAAGGGGTAAATGTTGTGTGTTTGCATGAAGGTGAAGCTAGTAAAATATAGGGAGAAAGAACACACAGAAATTTCGGTTTGCATGTTTACATTTACAACATAAACTACCACCCTTTCGCACTTCTCGTGTAATGTCATCAGATCAGTTACGTCTGTAGTTTTCTGCAGGAGTTCTTAGCCCTGTTTTGCCTAAATCTCTCCTAATCCTCTCCTTTCTTCACCTCTAAGACAGTACTCCTGCCGTCAGCAAGGCTGCTGAGGCCGCTCCAGAGATGCGCTGACCACCTGACCAGGTGGATGCCCGTTCTGGGTGGGTGGGAGTTACACTTCCAGCTGACTAGCAGGCTGCTGCCTCTTAGCATCTGGATGAGTTTCTTGCAGGTGCATATTGTCCCAACATTTTATACAGACTGGTAGTAATGCATTATCTATCACTTTTGCAGGGCGATTTTTGTTACCGTTTTTAATTTAAAATGAGCTGATGTCAGTTGTGCATAGCAGTTTACACTAGGTGAGCATCTCTTCTGTGATACTTTTTGAAGTGTTGTGTATCCTTTTGTGTATCCTCTAGGATTTGTTGCTCCTCTTGCAGCTCTTTTGAAGAAAGTACTGGGGAGTACCTTCACCTCTGAGACTAAGGGTTGGCCAGATTCATGCTGGTAGTGTAGTTGTGCTGGAGCGCTTATTCTTTTGGCTCTGGTACATGGTTCTTGCTACAAGTGAGTCCTGTACCATATCGTTTTAATTGATTATTTTTCAATAATATTTCAATTATAAATGACTTATGCATTTTCAAGTAGTATACTAAGAAAAACTTGTCTACCCCAGATACAGAATTTTACTGTCTTAGATATTGACCTAGCATTTAGTGCTTTTTGGGTCAATATAGCCATGTGAAATAAATTTTCTGAACTTTTGGTACAACTGGCAGAAAGGTCAAAGTTACAAGCACCTGATATCAGATGAGAGATTACAGTGGTAGGATAATCGGATAAAAGGGAATCGAAGAACTTTGACATTTAAATACCTTTTATAAATCTGCCTGTCCCCATGTATCCTTAATATCACTAGTAAAATTTGTGAAGCCTGGGATCGTCTAATTAGTCTAGTGAGGTGTTTTGAGGGGCGATGCGAGATTTAGTTTATTGTAAATAGGATGTCTGATAACTGATTAGATACATGCATGGGACGAGGCACGCGTGGGCTTGTATGTAGAAGTGAGAGTAATCTTGGCTGCTCCTCAGTATTTTATTTATTTATTTATTATTATATTTTTTTACCTTGCTCATGTGTTGATCTTGTTTCCATTTCATAACACTAAAAATAATCCTGAACTAGAGGTTCCTTGTTTCCTACATGATGAAAGAAAACATATTTAAGGAAAATACTGGATATAAATGGAGCTGCTGCTAGGGAAAAACAGAAACTTGAGATCAACTAATATATTCTTCAAGGGGATTTGAAATAAGAAGTAAGTTGTGAGGCACCTTATGCTGTCAGCTGACTGAAACATGACTCACTTGTTAACACAGTAGCTGCTGGAAACAGGAATTCTGTTTACCTAATTTTTTTGCTACAAATAGGTAAAACTACATAATGAAGCTGAATTTTTATTTTTATCTTTAAATATAATACTGCATTTATATAACAACTTGTGGATCTATTTTCTACTTGAATAAATGCAGAACTCTAGGAGGAAAACTTTATATAATATGTACGTATGTGTGTATATATGTATGTAAAAAAAAAAAAAAAAAAAACAGTGATGGAGGCAAGCTGATCTGTAGGGGAGGGAGTCTTAGTTACTTAAGTATGGTATCCGGAATAGAGAAAAGCCATATCCTTTGGAGAAGAATCGGTTTCCTTGCAACAACTCTAATCTTTCTGGAATTTGTCAGTTTTTGCTTTAATGCTATTTATAGTGCAGCATATATAAACATTGGCCTGTGTTTAGATGAAAACACAAGGTTTTATTTGAAGTATGATTTGCTAAGATCGGATTTATTGTGGTGAGCTTTCTTAAAGGTACCTAAACAATTTTGGATTCCTCAGAAAAGTTTGGAAATGGTAATTCCTGATAATCTAGTTCAGTAAAGAAGTGTTTTAGACTACGACACTTTATTTGTTCTGAAGAAAAGTCGGAAGCTTTTTTCTTTAAAGCTCAGGTTTGACACTGAATTTGTCTTGTGCTGATCTCCCCTTTCCCTCTTCTCTTCTCCTGTGGTATCCAGCATACATCCCATGCCTTCTCCCTGCTCCCCCATCCCTATCTGAGACTTCCTTATGCAGCATTTGTCACGCTATGAGGACTGGCAGAAGGAGGAGGGGAGGGAAGTTATGCCGGAGCTAGTGAGAGCAGAGAGGGAAAGAAGGCTGAAAGAATCTGATGCGGGCAGAGATGGTGTTGATGGTGGGTCAAAGCTGTGCTATCTGGTTTGAACCTTTGTGGTGCTATTTCTGCTCTTATTTCACCATATTTGTGTTCTCTTGGCTGCACCTCACAGTGACTTCCTAATAGTATTGCGTTCCTTTCCCTCCTAATGCATTTTGCACCATCCTGTCATATGGACAGCTGTCGACACTAATGTTAGCTTCTTGGCAGAGCACAGGCTGCATCTTCAGTTTTAGGTGTGGCATCCAAGTATATCGATACAAAAATTTGACAGTGTATTTTAGACTCAGTTTCAAGTCGTTTGCTCTTTTACCGTTGAAGCATGACAGTAAAGATTTGTTCTTAATGCTCTTGTGATCTTTGGGAATGCGTTTCAGTTCTAATGCTGGCTTTTCTTTCCTTCCCTCTCTTTATCGTACCGTTGGAATTATTATTCACAAAGATGCTAGTTGTGCTTGCTATGGATTGCTGCTAAAATTACCTGTTCCCTGAGAAAAATATGCTTTGGCAGCTTAAGAGCTGAACATGCCTTTGAAACGGTGAACTTGAAAGAGCCTTCATCACTTTTGAGAGTTAAATATATTTCTTAACAGTAACAGGAAAAAAAAGGAAAAAAAAGACAAAAAAAAATCACTTACCTAATTACTTAGCTTTTGGAATGAGGCTTTGTGATCAACACCGAATATCTTATGACTCATGATAGGTTTATAATAACAAACAGCTCTCTCCTTGAAGAATTCTTGAGAGACAATAGCAAGGAATGAAAATATGTATGTGTACGTATATTTAATATAGCTATAAATACATATATTTACGTATGCTTGAGCATATGTGTACACACATGTGCACACACACACATTGTATTATGGTCTCTAATTTTTGGGGCTAGCTGCTAACATTTTATACAGTGAGAAGCATAATAGAAATACTTACTGAGTTGTTCCCAATGCCTTAAATGTAAAAGCAAAGTTGCCTGCTGAAATGACTGCAGCACCTTTAAATGCTGCTACTCTTCCTCCAGAAGCCTTCCTAGCTCTCCCACAACAAGTGTGTGAGTTTCTTAAATGGTTTAGTAGAAAGAGTTTGTTGCAGGACATGTTTTCAGCTAAGATCACCTTCTGTCAGCAAAGCTGAATGGCAGTAGCTTTTCATAAGACAGGTTGTGATGATCGCCTTGGGTGGTAATTAAACAGCAGCAGCTGCTCCAGTATTGAACATCTGCCCGTGCCTGTTTTTTAGCAGAAGTGAGCTTGGACTTTAACCCCTTCTAGGTAATACTGGCCAGAATAAATGCTGGTGCTCACCTGCAAGGGATTTCTGTCTTCAGCTAGTGGGACAGCATTGCTCAGAGGCATAGAGGAATGTCAAATAGGGAAGTACCCACTCGCATCGGAACTACGTTTTTCTGTAGCTGGTATCTGAGGGGATGAAAAGATTATAGTTTTTTCACTGTTGGGGACAAAAATGCAAACCTTTCATTCTTTAATCTCCTGAATTAAGATGCTCATTTTGAAGAAAGTCTGTAGTTCAGTAGAAAACATACCCACAAATACCTTGTAGGTTCCAAATGCCACGTTTTATTTGGATAATTCTTTTAACATATTGACAGCTCTGCCAGTGGCCAAGCTTACAGGAACCATTCAACACAGAAATAAGTAAACATTTTCTCTGAAAGCTGCTTGGGATTTTGTGGTTCACAGAAGCTTTCTCAGAACGCAGCATACCAACTAAACTTTTACAAAATAGGCAGTGCTGGCTATATTTTTGTGCTTGTACAGTGTGAGGTAGCCTGGGAGCTGTAGGTACAGTTATACTGCCTTGTTTAAGAAAGGGTGAAAACACACGTGTATTTCATTCTTTCACAATAATTTCATTAGTGTTTGCACATGAGGATTATCTTCACAGTTTATGAATGAGAGAAGAGAATTGTAATTAAAAGTTCCTGACATCAGCCAATGCTGGTATGCTAATAATTGCGTTATTTCGCTAATTTTTTTTGTATTAAAAAAGAGATTTAAAATTCATAATGAAGCCTGCGGATAAGTTATATTGTCCCTATATTGCCAGTTTAGAAACTGAGGGACAGCAATTATTTGAAGTAGGAACCATTTTTTCTTGGTTTCCAGTTCTGGAGCGTACACTAGCCTTCCTGTTGTTATGAGCTGTGAATATAACTACATAGAGCCTTAAATATGCTAATAATATTAGATCATATGTGCTGCTTTTGCAAGCCAGATCATGCAAGACTTCTCTGCTTTTTTGTTTTTTCACCCCTTCAATGGATTACGCAGTCAGAAGTTGACTGGCAGGTGTTTTTTTTTTTTTTTTTTAAACAGAAGGCAGAATACATAACAATTGCTTTTCTAGTACTGTGTTTGTTCTTGCTGTTCTAAGAGTGAATACCTGTTGCATTTCTTTCCCATGAATTTATCACATCTATTTCACTGGCAGAAGTATGTTCAATATAATATAGAATCAAAATACTTTTTTCTTTGTTTCCTTTCATCAGACTTTCTTGTTATTATACTAGTATAATTTTTTTTTGCCTATTTATTCAACACATTTTTTTTTCCTCCTCTTAACCTTTCTATACTCTCTTCCTATCTTAAAGCACCACTGTGTTTTGACAACCTTTTTTTTTCTTGGCCCCGTGAGCACAATGAGCATAAGGAGATAGTATATGGCTAGTACCAGATTTAAATACAGGTTGGTTTGTTTGCTTTTTGATTGAATACAGGTCTCTACCTCCACGCAATGCAACTTAAAATTCTTAGTTTCTTAATTTTATTTGTTCTCAATTCTTTTTTAAAATGAAAAATAAAATTTAGAGTAGGTTTAAACTATATAAATGCTTACACATGTTGAGGATTCATGATACTTCTACTTAATAAAATAATATACCAGGTCATATCTCTAAAAGAGAACTAAACTTTTTGTGGAAAAGTAAATGAAGTATAAAATAAAAAGCACCATTATAATCCTATCTTTATATAATGAATTTTAAACTAATCTAATCTGTTTCACTTTGAAAGCTTTATGATGTTGAAAATCAGTAGTCCAGAGGATTGAGAAATCAGGCCTTGATAGCTGAGAAAACTAATTTTAGAAGGGAACTCATCTTTAAGCAAAATGCTAATGCAGCTGTTCTTTATTGTAGAACAGCAGCAAAAGCATGAATGTCTGTCTTTTCTTCTTTTCCTTTCTTATCTTTTAAGATCTTCAGTAAGCACAAGTAAATAATTTTTTCCAGATGTTCTAAGAATAAAGTCTTGAATTCATGGTCAGCTAATTAGAGCTGTATTTTTTTTTCCTCTTTGTTATCTCACTATTAAGGGTAATTTTTATTAAAAAAAAAAAAAACAAAACTGCTGAGGTTTCTACTTGGGGTTTGGATGGCAACCTGTGGTTGTCAATCTTCTGGTTATCAGCCTAAATTAAAAAATATTCTGTTCTGTTTGTCATGTTACTGAAAGACGATTTCTCTGAAAAGGGGGTATAAGTTTTAAAGAAAAAAAAAAAAAAGAAGTACAACCAATGAGAAGAGGTTTGGCAGGCTGTGGAACAAACTCTGGTTACGTTTCACGGCCAGTTTGCAACCACTATTTGTAGTTGCTTATGATTTTGCACATAACAGATAAAGTAGTGTTTCCTGTAAAGAACATTGGCGTTTTCCTGGGCTCCTTTTATGCCAGTTAGCAGAGTATTTTTACTCTTACCCAGTAAGATAACTGTTCGGGTTTACAGCATGATGAGCATTTGGTATATGTTATATTTTTAATACAATCATATATTTTTAGAAGTGTAGATAGCTCTACATCTGTATTGAGTATGTTTCATTTTTAACAGGTCCTAATGTGTATTAAACCTTTTAGTTAAGCACGCTTTGTGGATCTTCAGTTAAATTACTTTTACAGAAGAAATGCTGCATGAATATGTATTACATTAGGATCAATTGAGTATTATTGTTGCTTCATAGGAAAAAAAAAATTAAAAATGCATATGGAGTTTTCCATAGCTTTCCTGGACATGCAAATAATGTATATAAAGGTTTTTCATAAAGTTTTTGGCATAGAGTTGTTGATTTCATTTATATCTGTCCATCCGGGTTATTTTATTTGCTCAGCCAAACTGGGTATTTGAAATAATGATGTATCTTTAGCGTATCATCTTGAAGAGGTGGATTTGGTGTAAGGTTAGCTTGCTTAATTTTCTGTATCTTGGCTGTTTTAGCTTTGTGTCAGGTGAGCTATGTGTAGCAGCCATAACTATTTCACAATAGATAGTCCCAAAAATTCTTTTCTTAGAAATTGTACTACCACCCAGGATCTGCCGCAGTTTTATCAGAGCTTTCTGTGTAGGATGTATTGGCAATAGTGGTTTCCTTAGTGGAGACTGCTTTCTTTGGAGTATCTGCTTCAGTTCAGGGAAAAGTCCCAGACAACACAGTTTTTGCAGAGAAATGGAAAAAAGGAATCCTATAGAACAAGAAATGACACTTATTGAATGGGAAGACTTTATAAAATATTCTGTAGATGATACTAAATTAGTCTTTTTTTCTTTGGAAGCCAATCCCACGGTCTGGATTCTGAGAACAGGTTTGTCTTCAGTTCTCATGTGCTTTCTCATATGTGCTGTCAGCCCTTTTGTTCTAAATGAGTATAGCTCCCATGGAAGTTTATGAATGACTTCTTTGTTTGAACAAATTTCTGTCTTTTTGTTTCAGTCCTGAGAATGTGTATCTTAGTTTTTTGGTGGTTTGTTTGGTTTTGAAATGACTTTATTCTGTGGTGTTAAGGTCTTCAAGTACTTAATGTAACTTTTTAGAAAGGTTCTGAAAATGTTGTATCATAGTTAGTATTTCTAGACTAAAACATTATTTATTCTCTATCTTACAGAACATAGAGATTTATTTAAGTCCTTTTCTTTTTCCTCTCCTCTCTGCTCAACAGAATCTGTCTATGACCTTCTCCCAAAGGAGCTGCAGTTACCACCTTCTAGAGAAACATCTGTAGCATCCATGAGCCAAACAAGTGGTGGTGAGGCAGGTTCGCCTCCTCCGGCTGTAGTTGCTGCTGGTAAGCATTCTCATTTTTTCAGTTGCTTTGTTGAGGTCCGTAACGTTCTGGCCAACATGAACAGTGCTGGCAAAGTTTTGATTGTTAGAAAGGCTTGTGGAGAAGTAACAGAGTTCATTCTAGGAAACTTTAATTAATACACATTAAAATAAAGTAGGTGATCTAAATCATCAGATATCCTACGACAATGGTTGCTGTATTTCATATATGATATATTTAAAATAAATTTTCTATTTTGCTTTTGCATTATTATGCAACATAGGCCTGTTAACTCCTAGAATGCACTCTGTCTTCAGCTGTAACACATACCAATTTGGAACTGAGTCAGAACACTGACTGAGAAATAGTGAATTCTAGCTAGGATAAAAAGTGGAATGGGAGATTACATTTTAGGCTATGAAGCTTTTACCAAACTTTAGGGAAGAAAAAAGGCCATGTTTTCCTCTGTGGGGCCTGAGGAAGATTAGTATTTAGACTGCATTCCAACATAGCTGTCTTTTGTAATGTGTTATAAAATTCTTAAGCATGTGAGAACATAACATATTAGTCAAGGTGGTATAATTATAAAACTGTCTGATACATTTAAATTGGTTATATTTTTTAATTGTTAGCATATAAAAGTGTGAGGCATGACCTTTTTATCTTAGTGTTTTGTACTCTAGTTTACTCCCAGTGATATTTTAGGCTTCAGTTTAAAGACTCTGTCATTGATCTTCCTTAAGAATAAATAAGAGAGAGTTTAAAAGCAAAGTTTTGATTTATGAGGTTAGCCTCAGTACTTTTTTGCGTCTGGAATTTTTGTCAGTCCCCTGTATCGATTAATAAACATCTGTACAATGAGGAAAAAGGGAAAATGATCATTATGCTTACAGCTGATTGTGTAAGATGAGATTGTATAAGATAAGATCTTATCATTGGATAAGATTTCTTGCATAATCTGATCCCCATATTTCTTACAAGGTAATGTTCCACTTTCTTAGTTGGCCTTAAGTTGTTGCTTGAGGAAATATATATATATGTGTGTGTGTGTGTGTATATATATATATATATGTATGTATATATGTATATATATATGTTTGAGGTGAAGATTCTGATAGTTGCAGTATTCTTTTTTTCCTGTGAGTTCATATGCATTAAATATTTCTTTGAGAACATTTCCCAGGTTTGCATGGTACAGTAATCCTGATCAGAAATTAAACTGATTGTAGACTTGTCAGAGAAACTTTACAGCACTGCTCACCATTCATGTTTTGCCAGACTTTTTCTGAGAGAACCTGTGGATTTAATTGTGCACAGTGGAACTTTGTTCATTATATTGAGAGAATTGGATATTTTTATTCATTATATGGAAAGGACTTGATATTTTTGTATCATTTATTCAGAAAATGATTTGGGCATATGTTTCTAAAATTGAAGATTTTTAATAGTCAGTCTGCTTCAAAGTTCTAGCAGCAACAGAACCCTGGCAGATCTAAACAAACAAATGAACAACCCCCTTCCCACCACCACCCTGTTACACTCTAAATCCACAGATAGAAATGAACTGCTAATTAATTCTGTATCTAACAGAGAAAACTTGAACACTTGAGATGAATGGAACTAAATGTCTGTTACCTCCAGGTGTTTAGTGTCTGTTAACAGCCGATCTGGTTCCTTTCAAAAAGCTAAGAATGCCTTAGCTGTATTTGGGTTAAACTGCAGCACAAACAATTTTCTTTAATGAAAAACTGCAAAAAATGGTGTAGAGATTTATTTGTAGACACTGGAAGAAAGTGACCTATTCTTGCAATTAAGAACGCTTTTTAACGTCAGAGATACTGTAACTTCACAAACACTTCAAGCAGGTGTAGCCTGGCACTGAGGCTGACGGTCTTCATCGGTGTGCTGCACAGTGAATTGGACTGAGGAACTGATCCAGGTTGCAGTTATCTTGGATTAGTTCCCTGGGTCGGTTTGCTGTGGATCTCCACAACGGCTTTTGATGGCACAAGGAACAGGAGTAGGCAGGAGCAGTAACAAAAGATTGAGCTCTAGCTTCTTTCAATGGCTATCAGTTTGGGCTGGTTTAAAATGCTTACTGAACTGTGGTTTTGGATGATTTAATATTGTCGTGAGGAGATGGTTAAGTTTCTGCGTGCTATTAAAATCTGGATCAGAATTATTAAGTAAAAGAAACTATAGTGCTCTAAATTGTGTTTAAAAAAAAAAAAAAGTGGGCGGGAGCATAGATTAGTTTTGTTTCCGTTGCTCATGTCACCCTCCGCTACAGTGAGGGCATGAACAATTGAGTCACGATCTTTTAGTAAATAAATATATTTTTCTGACTGGGATAATTAATCAGCAGTCAGTTGTACTGTGTACACAGGTAAGAAAGATATAGTCCCCAACCCAAAGCGCTGTAGCTGGTGTTTTTAAAGAGAGGTGGTTGCCTAACTCTCTTAGGCCTGTATGAATACTCAACCTCATAATTTGGCCAGTGAATGATACTAGACTTTTTTTTTGCGTGTGTGTAACATGTTAGTTTTTACTGCATTCCTCCACTGCATCCTTAAAAGAAAGTAAGTGCATCTTAGACAACTGTTTGCTTGGGAAACGAGTCAGTAAGCTGACTGCGTTTCAAAACTATAAACACAGAACAGGAGACTGACAATCCCTGCTCACTCTCCCAGTGTTAGGAGAAAAGAGGCAGAAGCTTTTTATAACTCACGGATTGAGAGGATGGTTGGGTATTTCTGGTAAGAGTGAGGCCAGGCTTCTTTTCTTAACTAGAAAAAAATCTAGGAACAGATGGAAAAACATCAGTAGTCTACAAAAGTTGTAGGTGGGGGAGCAAGGAGAAGTGCATCCAGTCTTTGCAGTGGATCCCAGTGGATCAGGGTGTAGTCATAGTCCCCACTCCCACAAATTCGTGATTTAAGAGTTGCCCGTTACTGTTCTTTTTCTAACAGACTACTGATTTGCTGTTGGAAAGCATGACGACTTGTGCTTTGTTTTCCCCATACTATTCCATTTCTGCCACACAGGGAGGATTCACTTTTACCAAAAGAAGGGGGCTTGTGGGTCGACAATGCTCCAAAACTTTTCCATTCTTCCTTCCTGTTGATCACAGGGCCATAGGAGAAACACCGAAAGCTTATTACTATGGTAGTTCAGCTGTGCTGGGGTAATCTTGAACTCAATATTTCTGTACAGGTGTTAGTTAAACACTGTATAGAACTTCTCTGGAGCAGTAACGTTCTTAAATATTCTAAGCTGACTTTCAGATTCCTAGGAACACCTCTGCTTTTCATCAAGTTTAGCTCTGTGGGTTTCTTCTATAGCCAAGCATCTCCACTTTCTCGAGAGAAAGGATGCAAGCGTGTTAGCGGTACACCTTCCATAGTTGTACCATGTTTTGAGATATATAGGTGTATCACTTTATATTATTTTCTGTAGTTGTTTTAGGATTGCTTCGGTATCTTTGAAATGTTGCTACCACAGTTTCAAGCCCTGGCTCTTACAGTAACATGAAACCTGGGTGGATTGGACTTGAAAATAACAGGAAGATGAGTCTAGGTTTTGTGCATGTCTATATGTTTGTATAGGAATATTATAAATACATATCTTAAAAGACCAAGATTGGCTATTCATTCACTTATCTCAAGTCTGGAATAACAGAGCCTAGGCATACTTTTAAGTAGCTGAGAGAGTAAGGAGGAAAGATGACTTTGGTAACCTGGAACTCCAGTATCACAAGCCAGATTGTTTTGAAATCTCTTGCTCTTTTTATGTAAGTGTCTTTTGTCAGCTCTTACTTCGGAACGTCCCTGTTCTTTTGAAATGATAGAGAAATGATAGAAGTTCAGTGTCCATAGCATTGTAGGTAATATTTGCTCTTTGCTTTTTAAAACAATGACTACTTGAAAATGCTACTAGCACATTGTCTAAGTCAATTACAGATATGCTTACTCTTGATAATGAGAAGATTGTATCATCGGGAACAATCCTCAGTGATGAGAGCTTTCTACTACTCGTGTAAGAGCTTAACGTAGTTTGTTCTCTGCTTTCCAGAACACAGGGTAGCATAGTATCTGGCTGAAGTTCAAATTACTTAAGGCTTTTCTATCAGGTCAGGTGCTTTGCTGTGAGAGTTTTGTTCCTTATAAATAGCATTATAGTTGAGAGATATGTATTGCTGCAGTTAACTTCTCTGGTTTTTTGGAGGAGCAGGATGGGCTGTTTTCAGCTGTGAAGACCTTCCAGGGACAGACTTCTAGTTCTTCCATTTAAAATCTATTTTGCAATTTACAGAGCAGTTTAAAAAGTATTAAAATGGCATGTTACTAATTAGATTTTCATTCATTTGTTAATAAACGTGTATCATATTCATCAATCCAGACAAAAGGGATGTTACCCACTCTCTGAATATCAATCAGGCAAGTATAAATAACAGAACTCTAGGATTTTGAGCTGCAACGTTCGTAACCTAAGCTGCTATCTCAAGCTCTTGATTCTGTTACACTTTAGAAAGCAGAAGGGAGTTATAGGACATGCTTTTAGCTCTACAAACTGCTCTCTGTGTTTGCTATTTGAATTACTAGTGCCTTTGTTCAGGGGGCAGGAAAAAAAGCTGTTTCCCTGATGAGGTACCACGAACGCAGTAATTATGAATCATTTGATAGCATCTTCAAATGCATGAAGAGGTCTTGCTGAGAAACGTCCCTAAGTGGTGCCTGGAGATGTCTCATATAAGTGTGGCTGAAGCTGTAATAATGCCTTCTTCCCAATAGCCATATTAAATATTTTTAAGCTGTGTCAAGGAAGGATGCTTGATTCTTCAGTGGTTTCTTAAATGTTAACCAGGTTTTTCACATGGATGAAGATATGTTAAACAAGTGCTTCAAATGCTTAAAATTCAAAGTGCTAATTTAAGTCCTTTCCACAAGGTATCTTTCTTGTAAGTAGGTCAGCACTTTGTTCCTGTGTTTTGGGGGTGATTCAGACATGTTTTCAGACATGTTTTCAGCCATTCACTGCAAAGAGTGTTGCTTTTTCTTTTGTTATCTCTAGTAAAAGGAAAGCTCTCACCCTCTGAACCCCAATGAAGACAATTGTTAGAGAATCTTGATTCTCTGCTTGTAATCTGTTCCTTTTTTCTATAGTAGTATCTTCTCTGAGTTTGTAGGATTTTGGAATGAGCTTCAGCTTGTTGATTTTTTTATGCAGCTTTCCACTTTCCACACAGTCAAATATCTCTATCTTCCGTATTTTTCTTATTGCTCCTCAGGATAGTATTTCCTGCATCATTTCCATTTTGACAGTTTCCAGTTCTTATCTCAAATTGAATCCTCCACAAAAAGACCAGTGTTCTTACTGTAACAAAAGGGGAACACATTTTGTGCTATTGAAATGTATTGACTGAACTCTTTTCACGTTCTTCATATTTAGATACAATTAATGTCTGATATATTGAATTTTGCTGGCCCCAAAACATCCACATTTGTATCCTGAGGAAGTATTTGCTAAATGATGAAATCTTTAACTTTTGACAAGTCATTTTATATTCCTTTTTAAATAAAAGGACAAACTATTTGTCCCAAATAGGAATAATTAGATATTTTTGACCAAAGAACTGTTACTGAAATACTTGCTATAAGCATTTTCTTGCTTTAATTATGAAAATAAGTCTTTGCTTCTCAGATGCTACTGTGGAGAAATGAATAAATGTTTGGATCATCTGTGGGTTAGAGACCAGGTGCTTATATGGGTCATACATTTTTTCACTACAAAGATGAGGCTTTTTGCATCATTCTCAAGCTAAAAAATCTAATGAAACTTCAAAATGGAAGTATATGGGGTTTTTTTGAATAGTTAGAATCTGAATTCTCAGTTTTTGTTAGTTTATCATCCTTCCTGCTGTCATTAGTCAGTTCTTCCTGTTGATAGAGAAATAATTACTGTAAATTTCAAAGGGGATATCAATGCCAATTTTAATTCTGCTGTCCTGGGTTTATAATTTCATACTGTGAGCTTTTTTTTTTTTTTTTTTTGGTAGGGTTTTCTCTTCCCTTCCCCCCATTTTTGGGAGGATGCCTTTCAAGGCTGTCTGTCTGCATTGTGCTTGTTTCAGGCATGTGTCAAATACTTCTTTCTTACAGAATTAATTTAAACCAGCTCATAATGCTCTTTAGAACTGCATCTCCTTGTTGTTGTGTATTAGTACAGTGCCAGGCCACTCTGGCTTCTTAGCAGTAACATATACCTGAACAAGTTTAATATTTTAAATGCTACTCCTGAAAATAAGGCACATCTGGCTCTGGAAGAGCTATCATGAAGATAGTTGTATTGGTTTAGGATTGGCCAGTCCTTGATTAAGTATGGGACAGTGAAGACAGGAAGATTCCTTCATCATCCTCACCTGTCTCCTGGTGAGAATTCATGTCTGGGAAATGCTAAAGAATAAGACTTCTCTGATAATTTACGTTTTGTGGAAACTTTTGACAATATTTGTTCTCTGTAAACACAATTAAGACATTGTAGCTCGATGGGATTTTATGTGCATTGAGTATTTTTGCTGTGGGTTTTTTTTTTTTTTTTTGTGAGAGCAGATCCAGTCTTGCTCAGTTCAGTCAGCCAGCTAGTTAAGAGTAAGCTCTGATCAAGAAATTATGTAGCTACTGTTAGTGAGGTATTGAGCCTGAGGAGCTAGTAACCCCTTCTCAGAGCCAAGGTGGATCAGCTCAAACTTTGTGTTGCACTCTCATTCAACTTCAGATCTGCATGGAGCAGGCTTTTCTTATATTTGCCTATAAATGATCATGTAGATGTACCCTAGTTCCTCTCTTTTTTCCAAATTCAGTTTATTTTCAGTCTTTGTGATTCTTACCTAGCCAGTAAACCCCAAGTTTCCAGAACTACTCAGTCAGACACAAGCTGTTCTGTTGTTCTGAGAGATTCTTGGTGGCAAATTCTTACATTAAGAGGCTCCTGTTCTTGCATGAAAGAGGCTTGAGTATTACTTTGTGACAAGAGAATTCCTTGTTCTTTATTTAATAATGAAAAACCAAGTAAGTGAAGGGAAAAAGAACAACCTTAACATGCTATTTGGGCACCTGCTTGCAGTGGCAGCTTTAAAGACTTCTTGAAGGCCAAGATAATTTCATAGTTTCTTAGAAGAAAACGTGGATCTAGAAAACAAAAGAGGTTATTTCTTAAATGGGATGTTCTTTGTTAGATCCTTCAATCAAGACACCATCACACAATCACTCTTTTAGGATAGTTGGTTATGGAGGGAAGCTGAAGAGATGACAGATGAGAGCTTGAAGAGAGCAGCTGAGGTGGCCTAGAGTTCTGACTTGCTTGCGTGCATCAGATTATCACTCTGAGTGGGAAAAATCTAATAAATGGAATTGGTGGGTGTGAGCCACTAACAAAAGTTCCACTTAGATATCTAAACTGAACTGTTAATTGATTGATGTCATTTATAATAAAGATTGATTGATGTATTTACCCAAATAATGCACTGCTTGGTTCAGCATGTGAATGTAAAGGGAATTTACACTGTTGGGCTTAATGTAAATTAAATTAACCTATCTATTTTGAATCTGAGTGTTTTTAATAACTGGTGAATTGGATTGCTTTATTATATTTGCTGGGATGCTAGTTTTTTTTCTCTATTAATACACTTAACTTGCATTCTAGCTCCGCCATTCAGAGGCAGGCATCGTGTGGTGGGTTGTGTGACAGTGTCTGTCAATAGTGAAGACAAATAGTGCCAGAGACACTTAACCCATCCAATCTCACCCAGGGTATAGGTCGGTCTTGTTTTCAGACTTCTTCATAAGTCTCTTTTCTTTCTTTCTTTTTTTCTTTTTTGTTTTGTTTCTAAATAGTGGATTGATACTGATTTGAAACTAAACTCTTTTTTTTTTTTTGGAAAAGTTTTTGACTTTACATGAGTAATACAAGAAGAAGAAAAGTAGAAACCCAAGTTTGGCATGTGAGGTGTTGAAAGCAGGTTTGCAGCCACTTTGTAAGTTCTGGTTTTTACCTTTAAAACCTTTGGCAACATAAGGGTTGATGCTGGAAATCTTATAAATAGAATCTTTGTTATTTTGTTCTGAAATTGTTCTTCCATGTCCAGTGGGTCTGCGAATAAACAATTTAACATACGGAACTTTTATCAAGAACATAAAATGTTAACTAAATTAACAATTCAATAAAGGGATATACTTTCTGTATTAAGCTTATACAAGACCTAAAACTCACCTTGGGTGGTAAGTTTCCATTTTTGACAATATCTTCTGAACCTACCTTAGTGGATTGCATGGGATGCAGGCTAAATTATGAGAAATACGGCAAGTTCTTTAATAGCTTTTTGTTTGTAGTGGCTGTTCATGCACAGGTGGCTGGAAGACTTATAAAAATAAAAAGGCCTTCAATTTATTTGCATTTGCAGTCTTGAGCTTTCCAGTCTGGGAAATGACTTGCCTTATTCTCTAGCTGCAATTAAGAAAAGATGTCAATAGAATGATGTTTATTTCTTTTGGAGGATTTGGTAATCCTTGTTATATTGAAGGATCTCTTTGGAAAGAATGAGCAAGGATTCCAGGATTGTATCCATATGAATTTTATCTAAGGACAGGGCTCCCTCAATGTCAAGTTGTGAGAGAGAGAGAGAGAGAGAGAGAGAGAGATATGTGTATGTGTTTTTTTTTCTTCCTTTCAGACTTTTTAAAAAAGGCTGAATGCCTTGTTTGACTTCACAAGATAATAGGATATAGAAATATGTCATTGCCTTAGTTGATAATCAGGAGGTAATAAATTTTCTTTGTACAATGGTTTGTTATTGAAAAGAGAAAGACTGCACTGATTTGCTCATGGGGGTGCTCTTTGCTCTGTGTTCCCTTGTTCTCTGATTTTTAGCAGTATGCGTTTGTGCCACGTGTGTTGCATCACTTCTTCCACTGCCTGCTTTTTGGCTGCTTTTTGTTTTCAGAAGGAACCTGAATTATTCAATCTCTTGGTTGTGAATATAATTTTGTTCACTGCCTGAAAATAAGGTAAATGTTTGGGAGCAGTAGACACCCTTCTCAACTTTTTGGGAAGCAAATGTACAAATGACTGATATCATGAATAACTAGAATTTCTATGAAGTTCAGTCTTCCCACAAACAGTGCAGATTTATTTTTGTTTGCATTCTGAACTCTGGCACAAACCACGTAGTTTGTTAGTTCTTGATTGCTTTTAGTCTTTCATTTGTGCATTACAGAGTTGGTAATAATTAATATGTAAATTATAATGTCTAATACAGAAGAAGAAATTCTCTCTATTGAACTGACTATGTACCATTCTGCCTGTCTTAGCGAAGAAAAGTTTGTAGGACAGACAAAAAAAATCTGAATTACTTATGTTAACTACCTTATTTGGTGTAGAGACAATAGCCAAAATAGGTTCAGTAGGCTTACTTTCAACAGTGATCAAAGTTGCTCTAACATGGAAGTACTATGCTACCTGACAAAAAAATCAACTTGTAATGCTGGTGCATGTTTCAGTTATGGTACTGTGGCTGTATACTTGCCATAACATGCACTTGGCTTTTATTACATGTTGTTATTCTGAAGCAATTTTTAATTCTGAGATTGTATTAACAACTTACGTTCCATCTTCGATTTCAAGATGTACATACTCACTTAAACTATATTTATACTTGTGGCTGCAAAGCTCTGGTTACTGTGCAAGTGAAAGAGCTACGTGTAACAATTCCCTGATATGTGTCTAAAGAAAGTAAACCACAAATGAAAGAACTGCGTAAACAGGGAAAGGCATGTGTATGTTTTTATTATAACTTAGTAGACTATCAACCAGATGTACCCTTCTGATTATATTTTCCCTAGTATATTTTGTTTCTTTTGCATGTTGGAGAAAATTCCCTTGTTAGGTTCTGAAAAAAGGGAAACACAAAATGCTTTCAGCTTTTAAAGCAAGATCAATCAAGATTCAATTACCAAAAACAAAGTGGGAACCATGTAAAATATGTAGTGTTTTATTCATTATAGTAACTTTGTGAAGTTACTCATTTGGTTGATCCCACTTATTTATTTACCTTTTAGTTTAAAAGAAGATAAGTTGGCCAAAGGCCTGCTGACTCTGAGAAAACATAAGGTTACTGCAATTTTAGTATTTGCACAATTTGAAATGTTTATAACAGTTGCTAATTTATCCGTAGAAATATATTTGTGTATTTGGTATTCTAATATAGCCAGTTTATTTCATTGGCTTTAGTATTTGTCATACTTTCTTATATATTTTTAATTATTATAATAGAAAAGACACTGACCTGTACCTACTTTATAACACTTGGATATTTATGGATGGTTTTGACATTCCTTTTTAGTGTATTTGGCTAAAGAGAAAGGAAAGCCATGATTGTTTAGCCTGATATTACTGTTTCCATAAATTGATTTTATTCATGCACAGGGATGTCTTTTGCTAAGTGGAGGAGAGTATGCCATTTTGTAAAGGACAGTATTTGTTTCCTTATATGTGTGTATATATGTATATGTACACACACACATACACATGCTGTCTAGAAAAAAAAAGTGGGCAAGATCTTATCTTGGAAAATTGGTAGCAATAATGATTATAATTTAAAGTATTGCTAAATGCTGCACACTAAAAAAAGATACTATTAGCAGCTGTTTTAGCTTTATGCTGAGAAGTATTTTGTTTAGTGACTTTTTTTTTTTCCAGGAAAGTGAAGGAAAAATGCAACTGTTGGATTTTTGGACAGGATATACTTTGAACCATTTGATATGCAGGGTATGATCAGTGTTTGGCAAACCTGTTCCAGTGCAGACCTGTGTATGAATTGCAACTTTCAGTTTTTCTTATAGGTATTTTAAAAGACCTTTCTAAAACGTTTTCAGTTTTTGCTGCAAAAAGACAATCTTTGGTATTAAACTCTATAGGAGGATCAGTCTTGCAATTCTAAAGTGTCGCTACCTGGTTCAATGTACATGATTATTTCTTCATCAAAGTCTTTGTTATGGACAGGAAACCATGAGATGTTCATACACTGTATTGTACTGTGCATGATACTTAGTTGCATCTATTTAAAAATCCACTATTTTAGAAAGGGGAAATATTGATCAGTATTCAGTAATCCGGTTCTGCAGCATTACTGCTGTGTGCTTCATGTATTCCATTTGCAAACATTTGCATGCAGCATATATGCTGTATGCATGCTGCATATTTGCATTTGCAGTTGAGTGTATAAATGCTGAATGCAAACTAATGCTATTTTAACAAATGAAGGTAAACATCTCAAATAGCAACAGTCTCAACTCAAAGTGGCTGCAAATCAGCTCCTAAATATTGTTACTGAAATTAATATCTAGATTTAATAGTTTCTTGCCAATCCTATATGTTTTTGAAAAAAGCATTGCATTAATGCATGATGTAGAAAGGATAAATTTGCCTTTAAATTGGAATGCAGTTCGAAGTGACTGAATTGTCCAATTTCAGCCACTATATTTGCCAAGAACAGACTGGAAAATGGAACTGGTATCATTCAGCTATCCTGCTTCCCTGGGAGATTTTGGGAAGGGACTTCTACATAGATAAAAGCAGAGTAATTTACTTATAACCTGTAATGATAACTAATTTTCTCTTGACTCTGATCTGAAATGGTTACCTTTAATTTCATTTAGTGCAGAAAAGCTTTCAGAAACATTATCTATCTAAAAATTCTTTATAATGAATCACTGGTTGCTCCTGTAAATCACAAATAGGCTGATTTATAGGAAGATTTTCTGAGGTTTACTGCTAGTTAAGTATCTGCATCATAGCTGAACATATTTTATTCTGTTACTTTTAAATTACTTGAACTGGATAAAATAGTTCAAACGTCTCTAAACTATTTAGATTTGACAGATTTATATAACAATTTGGATTACTTTCTTTTAAAGCCTCAAACAACAAAAATGAAATCTCATGTTTCTCTTAACAAAATTACTAGTATACTAGTATTTAGTTGAACAGACATATTGTATAATATTTCAAGGCAAATTTGTTTGCAAAATTAAATTGTTGCTGTAGTTTTTGTTTATTCCCTAAGGAGTGGACAGCAAAGCAGAAATTAGCCTCTCCCCTTTAGAAAGCTTAAATCTGAATATAAACTTGTTATTTATTCCTCAGTGAACTACAGTTAAATAAATTAAATAAAAAGGCCCATGTTTGTCCTTCTTACTACTTACTCTGAAACATTTTAGCCTAGATTTTTAATTGATTTGTCCATAAAAAGTCTTCAGTGGAAATGATAATGCTGCTCTCTAGAAATCTTCTGGGTTTTGTTTTCCTCAGTTACCTGTCCTTCCACATGTCTAAAACAGATTGATCTGTAGGACTCCCAGAGAAGTCAATTACATTATTTAAAATACCCTGTTTAATATGAATTTTTTAGAGCTCTGTCCCAAACTCTCTAATGCTGTGACTGTATGTTTAAGGGACCCAGCTAACAAATTCTGATAACTCTAATGTAGAATCCCAGAGACTGAAAATGTCAAGTTTCATGTCATCTTGTATCAGCATGTGACCAGTACAGATATTTCATCCCTGTTTTGAACCTACAAAATAAACAGCTATGTCATTGTGACTGATACCAGTTCCATTTTGCCTACCAACTCAGTTGATTTTATATTTTATTTCTCATTTATGATGGAATAATCAGCAGCTCTTTTCTCATTTATTTTCTCATATTTTTATTCCAGGATTTGCCTCTGAAGCAGGGAGTGTCTGCATTAAAAATGACCTGTAGTTCTCTGCTTCATAGGTTAGAAACTTATTTTAATATTTCATGGCTAAGCACAGTCCCGTCTTTTTCCAAAAAAAAAAAAAAAAAAACCAACCTAATAATAAATGGTTTAATTGGCATTGAATGTGGACCATAAGCATTTTGCATTGGGGCTTCCATTATTTTAGATGAAATGGCTTCTTCAGAAATAATTAGTCCAGCTGACACAATGAAAGCTCTGTTTACTTGCAGCCATTTTTATGAATTTACTATAATTTTAAAAACATTGATTATAACACAACGCATTAAGTCTTATTTGGACATTTCCAAAGTACTATGTTTGTTAGACTGTATTGCTTTAAGCATTTACATTCTAAAACTTACCAAATTCCAAATATTCATTGGGGGAAAGAAATCGGTTAGTAAATCACTTTATTTCAATGGGACTGCTATAGCCAGCACACACAGAACCATGTGTCTTGTATTTACTTCTGAATTGTACACCGCAGATGCTTCTTCAGCTCCTTCCTCTTCCTCCATGGGCGGTGCTTGCAGCTCCTTTACCACCTCTTCCAGTCCTACCATTTACTCTACCTCAGTCACCGACAGCAAGGCTATGCAAGTGGAGAGCTGCTCCTCAGCCGTGGGGGTAAGTAACAGAGGGGTAAGTGAAAAGCAGTTAACCAGTAACACAGTCCAGCAGCAGCAGTCAACACCGAAGAGACATACAGTCCTGTACATCTCACCACCACCTGAGGACTTGCTGGATAACAGTCGGATGTCCTGCCAGGATGAGGGGTGTGGATTGGAGTCAGAACAGAGCTGCAGTATGTGGATGGAGGATTCACCCTCCAACTTCAGTAACATGAGTACCAGTTCCTACAATGATAACACTGAGGTGCCACGTAAATCACGCAAACGAAACCCAAAGCAGAGGCCAGGGATCAAACGTCGAGATTGTGAAGAATCCAACATGGATATATTTGATGCCGACAGTGCCAAAGCGCCTCACTATGTCCTTTCTCAACTCAGCACGGACAGCAAAGGCAACTCAAAAGCAGGAAATGGGTTGGTATCTACATTTTTTTTTTAAGTTCTATCACCACGTGTAAAAACAAACTAATGCAACTTTTTTCCCTCCCATCAAGTGTTCTACTCAGGTTCTCACATAAATCCTTCCCTGCCCTTCCCTTTTGTGTCCTAGCCCGTGATAAGTTCTCATCAGATTTGCTAATCTGTGTTAGAAGATGGAACTAAACTTCCCTGCAGCAATTGGCTGCAATACTGATAAGATCATCTCTGTTTTTGTTTACATTCCATTTATAAAATGGCAATGAACAAATTTACTATATTTATAAAGGAAGGCAGATGTGGACTGGACGCATCCTAAACCTTTTAGTGTTTGAAAAAAATATCTTGTACAGGATTTTATGTGAGGATTTCAGTCTGCACTTTATCTTGCTTCTATTTGTCTCTTTCTCTATTTATCAAATAGAGAGAGCGATAGTAATAGAAGCTAATGGCTTGTTAAGACTTCTCATCATTTAAATCAACATATCCTTTACTTTTTTAATGAAATGTTAAGACTATATGGTGAACCAAATTTTGTTTTTTTTTTCTTGTGAATTCGCTTCTGTATTTGATTTTCAGAAATAAATCTCTGATCCTGTTTCTCTTTGTGCTTCTGGGTTGTGTGCATGAGTGTGTCTGTATGTAGGCACACCTGGGTGGTGGTCTCTCATCTCTCCCACTTCACACCGCTCACTAAATGCATTTCAGTAGTTACTTGAAAAAAATGTTCATCAGTTTACAGTAATGTATGGAAATATATATATGTGTGTGTGTATATATATATATATATATAAATTTGTGGCTTCTTTAGTACTTACACAATGGTCAAGTGAATAGATTGGACTTTTCCTTTCATTTTTTGAGGGGTTTTGCTTGGTTTTTATGTATGTGTTTGTAGTATGTTCTAATGTTCATCATAGTAGTGGTGAATATTAAAACTTGACTGATGAGAAATATTATGAACTTTTCATATTCCAAAGGGAAAGAGCCTGGAGTCTGTGTTCCCAGGGTCATTGCAGTTCCATACTTAAAATTTCACTGTGAGAAACTGATTCTGAGAAACTCTCCAGAGTGTGCTGCTGCTTCCTGATATAGTAGATACATCACTTGGAAAAACAGAATTAGCTGGTAACTGCAGAATAGTTGGTACAATCACCCGCTCTTTTCCCCTTCGACCTTCAATGACAGCAAATGCAACTCCAATAGGGGTTTTTTGGTGCCTCTTTACAGCAACTGCTCTAAGCCTGACTGAAGCTGTCCAGCATCTTCCACTTTCACCAGTTGAAAACAGTAATAGAGTAAAACATTAGTACTTGATAGAACCTAAGAAGCAAATTAGCATGCGTGTATACATGAAGTTGCTTGGAACTAGAAAACTGGTTCCACCAAGCACAAAGGCGGTCGGTCAGTCAGTTACAAAGGCAAAAGACTTAATTGGAAGGCAAGAACTGTGTGATCGTAAATGTAATCTCTAGACAAAAAGGAGAGTAAAGTCTGGAATGACAGATGTGATCTCTAATTTAAAAGGTTGCGAGATTATTTTACTCCCTAAAATATAAGGGGCTAACCAAGACACATTTTTAAAAAAGAGATTTTAGGCCTATCTAACCTTGCATTCTTAGAATATCAATGACAATATTGATTACTACGTCAAGAACAGCTTAGATTGAAATGTAGCAAAAATCTTACGTAGTAGAACTATCTTTTCAAATAAAAACTCTGGGATAAGAAATGGCTACTGTATTAAAGTAGAAAAGTTAACTTTTGCAGTTAGAATAGGGAGATTTAGCGTTACAAATCTAGGTCACAGTAGTGACTAGATTTTTTTTTTTTTTTTTTAAACTTTCCAGTCTGATGGAGTACAGCCAAGTGAGTTAGTTTATTTTTGGCTTTAAGAAAAAAGCAGGGAAAGAACACTTGCTAATTTGTCAAGTAGAAATAGTGTTTGCCTCAAAAGAGACTTTTAGTTGTCTTTCAGAGCTCGAAAAAAATATACATCTGTTGAAACTATTAGATTTTATGAAAGCTTTCTTTAAAAGATTTGAATTGATGGAGATTTAGAGGAAAGATTCTCAGATTTCAGTCGTGCTTGGTCTCGCTTTCACTTTCAGGTCTTCATTTGGAACAGCCATGAAGCAAGTGCAGGACCAGACAAACATTAACTCCTTAAATCTAATGTAATAGAAGCCTATCGATTTTGATTTTTTTTTTTTTTTTTAAGAAAAGAAGTGGTAGCTTTGAGGAGACATTGTCTGGTAACCGTTTAGCTAATAAATAATTATTTGTGTGTGAAATACTGCTTTTGCTATTTGTATGTACTTGGATGTTAGTAGAATAAATTGACTAAATTAAAAGGATGTGTAAATGATACAGCCTCATAATTTGAGGAGAAATACCAATGAGAAATTCTACCAATGAGAAGACTTTATAATTACTTTCACATGTTTATAATTTTATTTAAAGTAGCCATAATTTCAAGGTTCTAGAAGGAAAAGTTGCCAATAACTAATAGGCAACATCTCTTCACACAAATATAATGTATAAAGTGTTAGTATCTTGGCAATTAAGGTAACTTATGTTTTAAGAGTAAAGGAATTTCAGGAAAACATTGAGAGGCCAAAGTATTAGTGTTACACTATTTAAAGTCTTGCATTTTAAGCGTTAAAAGTTAATTTAATTTTGGCTGTCTTTCTGACTCTTCCCTTCAAAATTCAGTGGTATCTTATTCTTCTGTATTGATTTGTTTAGCTGGAATTTCAGGTGTGGCAAGGTCAGAATAAGCAATCCATATGATGTATTTATGCTGTACATTCTCATTGAAATTACAGTGCATAACCTGCCTAATTAAGGCAAAGAAAACATGAATTCCAGACTCAGAGTTTTGAATAATGCGATTGTGTTCACAGTAGCTGAAGTTGCTCAGCATTCCTCTTCAAATTCTCTGTGGGAAGCTAATAGATTTTTTTAGTTGTGTAATTTAAAATTCTAAATAAGAAAAAGAGAAGGCATTGATTGAAAGTTAGTAAATGTATTTCTTTTAATTGCTGGAGTAATGGAGTAAACTGGAGTAATGTCCTGACAGGAAATATGGTGAAAGTGATGATCTAACAAGCTTGAATTCAGTTAGTATTTTTGCTTAAATTGCACTAAGAAAGAGCATGATGCTGTTAATTACAGTTTATTTAGTATATCACAAGTTTTGTATATGCTGCAAAAGAGGAGAATTTTGTCTATTTTCTTAAAAAAAGGTGTTTTATGTAGCTTTTTTTTTAATAACGGTCTGTTTGACTAGGCCATGGCCAAGTGATGTGTTTTATGTTTTGTTTTTAATGTTTTTTATACTCTCTGGCCTCCACATCTTTTTTATTACTATTGAGAGCAAGCATACACGACAGTCCAGATTTGGTCAGGGAAGCACACTGAGGTCCTGTGCTGTGCTCAGACCGAATAAGCAAAGGCTCACTGGGCAGTTTCAGTCCAAAATGGTTAACCTTCATAAACGGGGGCGGGGGGGGAAGGAATTCATGCAACCCATAAAGCCTCGTAACAGCTCACCAGCCTACGTTTTAACCCTTTTTGTTACTATTATTCAAAGCTCTTGCAAAGTTTGCTAAAAGTAAGAGCATGACAATGGGGTATGAATTGTAGTACAGTCAAGGGACGAGATCTCCATCATTCCCTAGAGTAACAGAAGGCCCTTTTGTAGGAAAAGCACTGTTAAATGGTGTGCAAGATAGGAAATGACTTGGGAATATTTGCATACTATGAGACCTTGTCCTATTCCGTTGTGCAGTGGGAGTTTTAGGAAAAGCGTTGAGATATGTTTACATCAGTATAAATCAGCTGGTAATTGGGAAAAGAACACTGTAGGTTACTCCAACTTTTAGATCAATAAAAGAGCCATGTAGTGGCAAAACTCAGTAAATGATTTTTGAAGAAAAATGCATCTCTCTCACCATTCTCCCTTGGAAAAAATCCTGGATAAATTACTTTTGTATGTTGCACATTGAAAGAGGATTTGGTCTTTAGGCAGTTCACGCTTGTTTAAAACGTTTTCTTCAGAGTCATTAAGCCTTAGAAACTCCTTTTTGGCAGTAAAAATAAGTACTGCGTTCTACATGAACTCATTGAGTCTCTTCCTGTCATGTTTGCCATGGCAAGTTTATATTTGCTAATGGTAAATGGCTTTACTAGACTTCAGTTTAGGCTAATTCTACAAAACAGTTATGTATAAGGTCAGGAGTTATTCTCCTTTTTGCTTCAAAGTGGACACAAAATTGATTGATTATGGAAAGTTATACTTTGGAGGGTTTCTTCATTCAGGTTTTAATTATGGAACTGATCACAAGATATAGTACACTACAAGTTACACACCTAGGAAGAAACTGTCTTTTTGCATATACTGCAGCTTTAAAATTCATGCAATTATGTCAGATCTTTTTGCAAGAAACAGTTTATTTTAAGATAAATTTATCAATCTGTTTTGATAGAAATTAGTATTTGAGTTTTCATCGATATGCAAGTTCAGGAGGAGACAGGCATGAGGCTGTTTTCCTATTTGAAGTAGTATCATTTAACCTTAAATCCATTCTGTGTGTGTGTGTGTGTGTGTGTACATGTATTTGTAACAGAAGTGAAACAATTTATTCAAGTAGTATCAGGCTGTATCATGTACTATGAAAACAGCAGGTTACAAGTGTGCTTTGGTTTGTTAACATATTTTAATGCTAATTCATTTTCCCTTCCTTTATGTTCACTCTCTGAAAAGCAGTTCCTATTTGCAGTGGATGGAAGAGGCAGGGAAGCACCATTCCTCTTCATCCTGCAGGTTTTCTTCTCTGTCAGAAAGAGAATTCTAAAGTTTGCTCTTAACTATGACTCCTCTATTTGCTAATATACGCTCTTGTCTTTTTAGCCTTTCTGTGATTTAGTGTGCTTTCATTGGGGAGCTGCTTATAACATCTTTTCAATGGCCTGCTTTGACTTCTCAGAACATCAGAGAGCCAGAAAGGAGCTGGAGGGAAGAAGACCCCAATGTTGTGTGGTCAGTATCCTACTAAAAGTGAGGGGAAGGAGCTGAAGATAGTGGTACAGCCGGAAACCCAGCACAGGGCTCGTTATCTGACTGAAGGCAGCCGAGGCTCAGTGAAAGACCGGACACAGCAAGGTTTTCCAACTGTAAAGGTAAGCTGTTTAGTAATAACTGATGCGGAGATCCCTTTCCAAGGGATACTTTACTGTGAATGGGAACTGAGTCAGTTGAAATAAGGCCTATAATTTCCATTTCTAGAAGGAGGGGGGGAGACTTTCCTGTTTCTTCTCTGTACTGTAGTACCTGTACTATATCTTGTGCAGGTACAAAGAAGTCTATTTTCATCATGAAGTAGCAGAAGGCAGGAAATTTTATGTCAAGACAGTGATTGTATCATCTGTGATGCATGTCTTGACTACAATTACATGAACTGTGTGTAATTAGATAGGCTCTTCAAACATGCATAACTGGTACAGCAATTTGACAGTTCTAGTATTTTACTGCTGACCGTGTCGTCATAGTTATGCCTTACTGGTAAGGACATAAAGCTAGGTTTCACTCCAAAAGACATTTATATGTCTTTTCTCTGAGAAGTGTCTAAATTCATATATTCAGTATCTGTTCTTCAAGCAGAGTCATAAAGATCTGTTTACTGAGGTGTACGTGTGGATCTTACTGCTCAGTATGGTTAGCAACAGAGTGAAGTACATGTGGATTAGAACAGCTGGGCATTGGGGGAAAGAGAAGAGGAAGCAGTTCTATGCATGCTTAACAGATGCAGTCTGTTTCCTATATGGGTTTGTTGCCCTCACTTGCTCTGAGGCTAGGGTAAGCAGGACAGAGGCCTGAGTGGAGTCTTCAATGCTTCTGGCCAAGGGGAAAGGTCTGGGTAGGAGCAGATGCAATCAACAGTTTAGTGCCTGGCTGTGCATCTGGTGTCTTCAGCAAGCATTTTAGCATCTTTGATCACGGTACCTCTTTTAAAGGGGAAAAAAAAGAACTGATGTAATTCACCTGACTCGGGGGCGGGGAAGTTTGTGATCAGGATTGCTAGCCTGATAAGGAGGATTTTAAGTTAAGTTCCTGAAGGGACAGGACCAAAGCCCACAAGTAGGAGAGGAAGAACTGCAAGTTGAGGAGATTCATGAGGAAGAAGGCTACCGAGAGTTTTTTCGCGTTCCTGCTCCAAGGGAAAACTTTCAGAGGCTCTCTTCTGGTGTCTGCACACTAATGCAAAGAGTATGAATTTGAAGTTCTTGTTTTTTCCCATGTGTAGTCACAGGGCTATGACTTTCCTGGAATCACAGAGACTTTGGGTAGGGCACGTGGCTAGAATGCAGTCATGGATGTGCTCCGACTGTTCAGGAAGTACAGGAGGGGAAATCATGCTGTATGGTAAGGAGCTTCTTGCTCCAGCATGAGCCTAAAGGCAGACCTGTTGAGATCAGAGGGGGCAGGAAGTGTGGGGATATTGTGTAGGGAAGTGTTAGAAACTGCCTGACTAAGAGGAGTATTTCTACGAATAACCAGCAGGAGCCTCCTGCTCACAGACCCTTCTCCTCATGAAGGATTTTAGCCAACTGGATGTCTGCAAGGAGGACTCCACAGCCTTGTGTAGGCAATCCAGGAACTCTGGGACTGTGTTGGTGACAGTTTCTTAAAGCAAATGGTCGAGGGGCTGAGCAGGGTAGTGCTATGCTTGACCTACAGGGAGACAGACAGGGAAGAACTGATGGCAAATGTCATTACAGAAGTTGCAGTGGACCACAGTATGTTTGTTATAATTTTAAAACCACTTCAGCATTGTATTCTAGTCTGGAACAATTTTTCTGTGGGTAAGAGAGTTCCTAAGAAGAATAGACACTTAGCATCTCTCTCCTTGTCTCAGAGTGCCATCTAGGTTTTTTAATTCCTGTATTCATCTTAGAAAAGGAATTTTCCATTTTCAGCAGAGTTAAGACTCCAAGTGAGAATTAAGAGAAGTGTTTAATATATTACTATTGAAAATCAAACATAACATTTATTCATAGAAGGGAAAAACTGCGTGTAACATTAGACTTTCAGGCAAGAATATATTCAGTGTTGTAAGCTATCTACAAAGTTATCTTTTGCTGTAGGAAAGCTTAAAGTGTAAAGCCTGCCTCTGACAGCTTAGAAAGATGAAAACTAGTTCCAAGCTCTACAGTTGTGTTTCCTGTTCTTCTTTCATACATAGTTTCTTAGGGCTGCCACTTGGTCAAAAAGGTTTTTTAAAAAAGTTGTGGAAGCAAGTCAGTTACAGAATGACCAAACTAAGAGATTTCTGTTGTTTACAGCAAAAATCTTTTTCTACCTAGCTTTTCACTCTCTCAACATTTGCTTTATCGAGCTAGAAAATTCCCTCTTATTCAACAGTTGGATTTTTTTTTTTTTTTTTTTAGTCCTCCAAATGGGTTTCACAACATAAAGGTTCTTCGCAGATAACTAAGATTAGTCAGCTATTGTCTTAGTACTCTTTTCTGTGCATGAAGATTGGTGGTGGGAATGTGGCCAAAATATTAAAGGAGGAAAAAAAAGGTATGAAACCTTAAGTATACCTAAGGAATTTATGATCAGTTCTGCAGTGGCCAGAGGTAATTGTGAGTTTGAACTCTCTTTAATTTTATACTTTTTATTTATGTTAATATCTTGTTACCAGCAAAACAGCCTCAACTCAGGGAATTTTTACTTCATTTAACTTACTGTCAGTTGACACAAACTTCTGATCACGGATTTGGATATTGAGAAAAAAGAAAACATAAACTCATAAGAGAATACCTTTCTTCTTCCTTTACCAGGCTCAACTTAAGCAAAATACCTATCCATCCTTCTTCCTAGTCTCAACTTTCCATGTTTTTGCCACTGGTCACGCTCAGTCTATCCTCATTCCTTCATTGAGGGTCACGCGCGCAATGATTTGTCTGTCCCTCCTCCAGGCATCCTACTGATTTTCCTCTGGATCTTCATGCTTCTTAATGTTTCTGCTTCAGCATGGTTCCTTCACAGGCAGCAGTCTGTCAAGGCTGTCCCTGCCCCAGCGTGGGTTACTCTGTGGGCTGCAGTTCGCCAAGGATGTGCTTGTTTGTCATGGAGCATGTCCTTCCAATATCCGAATCAGTTCCAAGAATACGTCTTCAGCTCCATGTCTCTTCAGCAATCTCTCCCTCAGCATGTCTCCTCCAGCATCTCCCTGCGTGTCTTTTTGCATGTCTCCTTATGCGTCTTCTCTCCCAAGAGCTGCCGCCCTTTCTTAAAGATCTCTGAGCAGGCAGGGACGTTATGTGCTCCTCTGACTGGCTGAAGTTTTGCCATGCGATGGGGCGTTTACATTGGTTTTGGAGCTGGCTGGAATCACTGTGACTGGCACACAGCAGTTCACGGTCTTCTCCCACGAAGGTCACCCTTGCTGCCCCTGGCTACCGAAACTTGAATATTTATGCCCAACAGAGCACTTATGCGTGAGCTATATTAGAGTGCTCGTGTGTGAACACAATAAACCCTGCAATTTATACTCCATAAATCTCTGAGAAGTCTAATGAAGAAACTGGACTTGCAGACAACTATCTTGGCTATCATACGGATAGGAAAGATGAAAGACCTTTCCTCTCATATGTTTTCTTAGTTATGCCACTTTGAGAAAGCAGCAAAGGAATTCTTGACAACTAGTATACCGGGTCCACAAAGAAATGTTTATTTATGATACAGGCCTTCACATCTGTGCTGACTACAGCTGACAAAGTGGGTGTGCAAGTGTATTGGTCTTTAAAGTCCAGTTTGGCTGTGTTGCAAGCATCTCTAACACTTTATCCAGTCTTCATGAGCAATGTGGAAAACCAGTAAAGTTTTGTAAGAAAAGAATCTATTCATATGCCCCTGTTGCTATGGTGGTTCAGTGCTCATTTATGTGAATTTTCTTAATGGGCCTTTGTTCATCTGAACTTCCTTTTAATTCCTCTCCCAGTTACCCTTCAGCATCCATCAGTGAAAATTCTGTCTTCAGAAGAGTCTCATGTTACTGAATTTCTGGAAGCTCAAGCTTGCTTTACCAGTAGGCAAGCTGGTTCATACCCTGCATACATAAGCCTGACAGGGTTGGACAGTCATCATGAGTCAAGGGCTATTTGGTGAATCTGAACTAGGGGGGAAAAAATATATATATAAAGAACAAGTTTTATGTGTGTGTATGGCAGGGGTTTAAACGTGAAGTAGAACAGTGTAAAATTGCTGCTAGTTCAGTAGAGATTTGGTGCCTAGTCTTCTCCAGTAGCACGTATGACAGGCAGCCATTCAGATGTATCACTCTTAAGCAGATCGAGGAGGAGAAGCAGGTTCTGTGGTCCTAAAACATGTTACTTGATGACTTCTGAGCTACGGAGTGTGCCGTCAGTTTGTAAAATTAAAACTGTTTAAGCCAACCTTAGACTTGTCTGACAAAAGATAGATTATCCAGAACGGAAACTGTAAGCAGCGGTATTCCAGCCGTCAGTAAAAGGTGTTCTCTTGCTGGCAATATCACAAAGCTAGAACAGTTACCATCCAGCCAAGATGATGAGAGAAGCTCTTGCATGCCTTTCATATCCTCTTCAAGCAAGAACAGCAGCACTGGTTAGCTGTTGTAACGCTGTCTTTGCCAAGGAGACCTTGTTGACTCGGCTCTAATACCATTCATTCAGCTATCTACCTAAAAGAGGTTCAGTGTTAAAATACCAGAGTAGATTTCCCCCTTGACCCCTCCTCTCCCGCCCTCAGTCTTTCTCCTCAACAGAGCCTGTTGAGTACATTGATATTGACACTTCTAGCTTCCAAGAAGATATCTACTACATGAGTATATCCAGAAGTCTGGCTGAGTTTTGTCCATTAGTCAGTGGTCTTATCCCTCCATCTTTGTCTGTGTATTGGAATCTGGAATGTTCTCAAGAGGAGATCAGTGGGGTCTAGACACCTAAAAAACCAAATGACTGCTTTCTCTAGACACTTTTCTGTAGGAGAACAGTGGCTTTCATCACAATCAGGTATCCATGGCTTGCTTGGTTTTAGAATTCTCTTCTGTTTTTTTCCAAAATACACAGAAATTTTCTATGAGATCCTAAATTGCTTTTGAATGCTTCTTCAAGCCTTTCATTCTAGCTGCTCATTAAGCTGCCTCCTTGCATGCTAAGGAGTAAAGTGAAGATTTAGTGAGAAGTCATATTAAGAAAAAGTTCTCAGGACTTAAGGAACTTTAGGGACCTAATGCTGTTTGGAGGGAGAATGATGATCGGAACTATCCCTCCAATAATTCCAGAGTTCAGATATAGGCTTTGGATTGCTAATAGTACCCTTGTTCATTTGCCTAGGTGTATTGAATCCTTAAGAGAAGTTATGGTATAATACTATGTCCCTGAACACTCAAATAAACTGCAGAGTTGTTGAAAAAACCCAAGCGCTTAGTTTTTGTTTTATTATTCAGTATTTTGTGTCCAGTGTGTATTGTTTTATTGAAAAACTAGTAGTGCAGCATAGGAGGACTTTTAACTCTTAGAAATACTTCAATGTATTACAGAAAGGTAGTGGGAATGGATGGATCAGTTCCATTAGCTTTTACTATCTAAATTAATTTGCAAAATATTGTTTATTAAGTTATTTGCAAGGAAATAAGATTCTTGCTTCTATTGAAAGGTATTGCCTTCTAATAAAGTAAGCAATATTATTAGTTTAATGTCAGATAAAAATATTAAACTGTTGATACGAATTGATGGTGATGCTTTCCTGAACTATGTAGCACTGTGCTTTAGCACTTAAAGAAGCATCTCCAACTAAGTGGAGATTACTGTGTACTTGTTAAAAGAACAGTAGACTAACTCTTTGAATCTGCTCTGTGAACATAAAGGTATGTGAATGAAGTGTACAAACGTATACTGTATGAATATAAACATGAATGATTGCAAGAGACCAGAGACCTTTTATATTTGCAGTATCTGTAGCAGGTGGGTGCGCTCATGGCTTACCCTTTGTTGAACTCGATGTATGGATATAGGTAGGCATTGTATCAGTCCCTTTTGACCACCTAGTGAAGTGAAGCTCATTCGTTTGGCGTTTTCTAAATTAGATGGTCTCTTACTTGTTTGCTCTCTCTTGGCTTTTGAGATCTTTGGTGTGACCTATACTTGTCAGTCTGCGGTTCATGCTTGGGAGCCTGTAGTAGGCCACCTCCAGAAACCTTTTGGCCTTGCTCATCTCTAACAGTCAGAATGCACCTACCTACTATAGAAACTACTTGCTCCTTTTGAAGGTGAGGGGCATATATATGATCTTATTACTATCTGCTGATTTTTAGAACTAGCTAAGCACTCCAGAACTAATTTTCTAAAATATGCCAGGGACTAATCCCCCAGAGATCCTTTCGAGGATTCTGCTCTCATTCGCTATCACCTTACTAATGAAGATTGAGCCTTCTTCTCTTCCATGAGTATTAGCTAGCCTTTCAGATCTAGGATGAAAGACAACATTGTCCCCCAGAAATCCACTAGCAACAATTATGGTTTAGTGAAAACATAAAAATGGATTTTGGATTTTCTAGGATGCTTTGGCAAATAATTTCCATCTCTGGCCTGGGAATTTGTAGTTAATCTGGCCTAAAAATAAGACTAGAGGTTACTTTGTAATACTGTCCGAGTATACTTCGTGACCTCTTTCCCTTCTGCATCAGAGTCTTTTCAATATGTAGCACTACAGTGGGATTTTGCTAATGAAAAAAAAAAAGCGCTAAAATGATCCTAACCTTTTTATAGCATCAACATAATGGTATAGGAATGAATGTATTTTTTCACTAATGTGTTCCGGAACAAGTCTGGCTTGCTCTATGGGTTACAGAAAGCCCGCTAAAACTTTATAGGAAATGTATGTCTAATCTGCTTTTATTTATTAAGTATTTGAGTGAATCCTAACACTGTTCATAAAGCTTAACTAGGAGACATTGAGTTGCCATTTTATTTTTACATTGATGTCCAAGGGAAAATTAGGTTTAAATGATTAGAGCATGCATTTATCCTGTTCTCCCCTCCACTCTTTCCCCCTCCCTCACCTGTCACTCATCCAATGTTTAAGTGTTAGTCAATTTTAATCTGGTTTTACAGAGATGACAAGGTGTAGCTGTCATGACGATAAGGTCCTAGAAGCTTGACTGGCTAGTCACTTGGCCAATGTGCATGTATTGACCAACAAATTCTCACCTGCTTTGGAACCAGCCACAGCAAATGTTCTCTCTTTCTCAGCTAATTGGTGGATATAGGTGGTGGTGATGGGGAGAGGATCCTGGAAAGAAAGATGAGGAGGTAATCAAGGTCTGGCTGAGAGTGAGGTGTCACGAGGAGACCTAAAAGTAGGAGCTGGGCTAATTCTGCACGAAGGCAAGATATATAGTGTTCAAGCTGCGTGTGTGTTCGTTCCTTATTTCAGCTGCATATTAAATGAGTTGTTTGTTTTTTAATGGAAGAGCAAATGACAAAAGATTAAAAATATTAGTCACCGTTATGTTTATAAACTAGATAAAATGCTGCTTCCCTTAGGATTGCTTCTAACAACACTGGGAATCGATTCACTTGAAATAAGTTCAGCTGCATAAAATGTTTCCTTGCTTAATTAAAATACATTGCTGATCAGTTGAAATATCTAGTTTTTACTGCTTTGTTTCAGCTGGAGGGTCACAATGAACCAGTAGTGCTGCAGGTATTTGTGGGTAATGACTCTGGTCGTGTGAAACCGCATGGATTCTACCAGGCCTGCAGAGTAACTGGGAGAAACACAACTCCCTGTAAAGAAGTAGATATAGAGGGAACTACAGTTATTGAGGTTGGACTTGACCCTAGCAACAATATGACACTTGCGTAAGTAACTTATTTATTTATTTATATGTTTTAGTGTTTTCATTTATCAGCCTGTTCTCAGAAACTGATTTTCCTTTTAGATTAGTGGAGAAGATGGTACGTTAACAGTTGAAAGGATGAAAATCTTGGCATGCACCAAGCACTTAGTGAAGCTACATGTATAAGGAAAAACTCTTAAACCCCATTCTCAGTTCTTGTTTATTATACTTAATGCTTAAACTCTTTCTCTTTTCTGAAACTTTTTCTCTTAGCTTAGTTACATGTGCATATTCAAGCGTTGTATGAACAGTATAGAGTTGTCACTGGTTTTACAGGTTGTCTTTTCTTTTAACAACTATAGAATTGCTAACCAGAAGACAGAAGAACGAGAGTGCTTTATTGGGATCTTCAGATCCTGCATGGAGGAGCTAGGCCCAAAAGGGTTGGGAACTATGGATAGCGAGGCTAAACTCTTTCTGGATTTTCTCTTCTCTCTCTTCATTTGTTCCATTTCTGTTGCTTTCATCAGATAGTCCTTTGTCATCGATGCCTGCCTATGGCTTTGCTAACTTTACAGAACTTATCTGATCAGAGTACAGGCTTCGTATTGTGGAAAATAATGAATGATTTTCAGATGTGTTTAAACAGTACTTAACTGCTGTTCAGAACAGATGAAGTCTGTCTGAAGACAGACAAATAGAAGATTTTTGAGCAGCCTTGTCTGCCTGCCTGTTTTATATCACAAGAAACTTCTTTTTTTCTGTCGATATGTACATGAAAGCCACACATCTTCATTTAAAAGCTGGTTGTGTGCCAAGAGAAGAAACATTTCTTTGGTTTGCAATGTCTGCTTCTTAAGCAGGATAATAATACAGTTTGCTAACAGACTGAATACTTTTTTTTCTTTGTATGAAATCTTTTCCCATTATGAATTTGGAAACTGCCTCTTAAACAGTAGTTTTGTAATTGTCCTCAAGTGCTAATGCTATAAGTATAGAGATACTAGAGAGATGAAATAGCAATATCCGGGGGAGAAAAAAAAGCTTTAACCTTAGCTATTTTCTCAAAAAAAAAAAAAATCTTCCTATCAGGTAGAACTTTTTTTTTTTCCATGGCATTTTCAATGATCCTACAGCACTTCTCCATTGATGGTAATGCCAGGGCCACCTTTTGAATTGCCCTCTCCTCCCCTTCACTCTGCAGCTGTTTTTCTTTGGTCCTCATTTTGCAGCACAAAAATCTGTTCTCCACAACTTAAGTATCAAATAGTCCCTGTACTTTTTGATTGTCGTGCCTAAGATCCTGTTAAAACTACAATATTCTTTTCCTAACATTTCAAAGGGAAAAAAAAAAACAACCTGATGTTAGTTTGCATCTAGCAGGTCTTTTTCTAAAAGTTGACATTGCACCGTTCTCTGACCCTGGCCCTAAGTGGAGTATGCACTTCCACTGGGACCATAGATACGGTATGATATATCTGTTACTTGCTTTCACCAAGTTCCACTGGAAATAAATTAATGATATGACTACAGTAAGTTTTCTTCTATTACAACTTTAATTGAATGCAGAATATTTTGTAATAGTAATCCTACAGGCCCAGAAATAGTCCCAGGAATGGGAGAATGAAGATCTGTGATGATAAACTGAATGGAGAATTACTTTGTTATGTTGAGTTTTCTGTTTTGTTCGTAGTGCTTATGTATTCCTTCCTCCCATGATTCAGCATCCTGTTAAGCAGTGATGTGTTGAAAATAGGGCTGCATAGTGAAAAAGGTTATGTGGAGATTTCATTTAAATCAAAAATCTAATAATATTTTAGTAATTACTTTGTTATGAGTTTTGATTTTGTGGCTTGTTTAACAGGTGACAAGATTTTTAAAGATGCTAAACTTATAAAACCCCATGTATTAGCAAACTCTAACGTTTATTGGTTTTGAAGTCATGTTAGGCAACTGACGCTAATGTTATGTGTTGTTAGGGTTGATTGCGTGGGAATACTGAAGCTGAGAAATGCTGATGTTGAAGCTAGGATAGGGATTGCTGGTTCCAAGAAAAAAAGCACACGTGCCAGATTGGTATTTCGTGTTAACATCACTCGCAAAGATGGTTCAACTTTGACTCTTCAGACACCTTCCTCCCCAATTTTGTGCAGTAAGTAAAAAAAACAAAAACAAAACAAAACAAACAAAAAGTCGGAATTAGAGGAATCTGGATTTTAATATGACTGAAATGAAATACCCTGAGAAACAAGCAATATTAATCTATGATTACTTCAAAATAGCCATGCCTGAGGTCTTATGGATTTTTTTAAAATGGAGTTTAAAAATTGTTTTTAAAAATACTGATCAGTCATAAATTGCTCTCTTTTTTATTAAACTAAATGTTACCTTTTGGAAACTCAGATTTTGTCATGATTGCTTTGAACTTGACTTTTTTGATACAGGTTTTAATCTCTTGTATTGTCACTTTCACCAGTCAGCTTTCAGTGGAAGAAATGACTTACTAGAAGCTGGTAACCATGGCTTTTTACAGTTGTGGCAGTTCTTTGGGCCAGAGAATGAATCTGTTCTTGTTCAATGCAAAAATAAAACTTTTTGTAGCTATTTATTAAAATGCTTTGTTTAACACCAAGCACAGGTGGCTGCACTGACTTTAACTTGTACTGAAAACTATGAAAAATGATATCAGAGAGGCCACTATATCCGAGACTATCCTCTGCGTAGAGTCCAGAGATGGTAGCATGCTAATAGGGCAGGACCTGGGTGCTGATCTGCCCTTCACTTAGGGAAGCCCCAAGTGGGGAAATGTTTTCCCTGTTTTCTGGCAAAGGAGCCTTATCCATCCTGATTACCTTTCTGTCTGTCTTTTATGATTTTCAAAATAAGGAGGAAATTCAATATAGCTCACTACTGGCTTCTAGTTGTGGGGATTTCTGTTCACCTGTCCAAGAGAAAAGATAAGAAAATATAAGAAAATATGTTTAATACAGCTGTTGATGGGATTATTACTGTTTGTCAATGAACATGAAGATAGAGCTTTTCCTCACTGAGTGCAACACAGTATGAATAAGCAAGCTTGTGTGTGTTTGTGTTGTACAAAAAGAGGTGGCTGTTTTTTTCGAAACGCAGTCAGTACCTATTGTGTCAGGGCTCCTGTTCAACTCATAAGAAACTGCAGCTTTGTTGCCAGCGAGAAAACAGACCGGAAGAGGAGATAATTAAAAACATGCTGGCTTCCACGTTAGATACTAGCACACTGTTCCTGTGCTGCAGGCATATTGGGCAGATGTGGCATATAGTCTGTCTCTCATTCCCAGTATTTGAGTGTCTCAGAGAATCCCTTATGCAAGACTTGCAAGAGCAGTTGTGGAAACCCTGTAAAGGCTGAGAAGGGCTCTGCTGCTCTCTTCAGCTGTATTTCATGCTTCAGGCAATAGTTTGATGTTTGGGGTGCTTTTCCAGCAAGATTAGCTTGAGGCATATTCCTATCCTTTTTTTCCCTCCCCCCCTTCCACTTTTTCCCAAATCTTTCCCAGGGTTTTTAAAACTGGAGGAATTATCTGATTTATGCATTTATGTTGTTGGAAAATACATAGGTACGTTTACTAGAAATGTGGTAGTTTATGTAGTTCCATCCCAGTCTATAGCACTTTAGTATATGATATTAGTCAGTTTTTCAGATACAAAAAACCATTTTCTATAAAAGTGCCAAAGGCATTTTTTATTTAGGATGTTTTTTTCATTTTTTAATTAGTAATTTAAATTACTAATTAAAATTAAAATGACTGAAACCATAGTGGGAGTGGGGATGGTATTCATCTGATATTTTCCTAGACGCATTACAGTCCAAAACTTTCTATTATAAATAGAAGGTGAGAGTTTGAGATCTTTAAAGACTGTTTTTTAAAAATAGGCTGCTTAGCTAAAAAGCCGTATTTGTTGCACATCCTGCTTAGCTGGTCAGTGAAACCATTTCAGTGCTGGTTTATGAGTGTTCCTTGTAGTCATCTTCTCTGTTCATTGGATGCTTTGCTTCCACTTACTAGGAAACCATATCTTGATTACTTATCATTTCAGTGGAATACAATTTAGAGAAGAATATACCTTTGTGTTAGAAAAGTGTATTTATCAAGATACACTGTGGGGTAGAAGTGGGAAAAAATAGGCAAAATACTTAGGTAGATGTGTTTTTTCTTATGTTTGGACAAAGAAAACCCCTATACCTGCACAATACTTTTTTGAGTATTAGGACAAGATTCTGAGATGCAAATTGCCTAGTGTGTCTTAAATGGCGTGTAAGGTCAAGTATGGATCAAAACAGAGTTTTGCCTTAGTTGTTAACATAGGTATAGCGATATATAAATCATTTAAGTCTAAAGATTAGCACTTTGGTTGCATGTAGGTGACTACATGACGCTTAATGAATTTTTACTGTTATATGTAATATATAAAATGTATAGTAAGATAAATCTTTACATTTGTTAAATATCTCATGGTAAAAACAAAAAAGATACTTCATTTTCTAGCAAGAAAGATGATGAAGTGTTTCCACCTGAAGAAAAAAAGCTATCTATGTGGAAAGGATCCTTTCATTTGCCAGTGACATTGTTTCCTGAGCAGTTTGCCTTGTGCTTCCTTCTGAAGTGGACTCTGACAAAACTGCTTCTTCCCCTGTTAGTGCTTCACTGAAATCACTGTGACATTATCGGTTTGAGGAGCTACCTTGTACCTGGCTCTGAGCTGCTTCTCTACACAGAGGCATCTGTGAACAGAAGGGAGAAGCACCCAGAGTTTAGGAAATGGTAACATTGATATTTTGTTTATCTGAAAACAGCATAGACCCCTAAAATATCAGTCACATCAAACTAAGTATTTTGAAACAGAATTTTCTTCACACAGACCTGGGATTTCTGAACGATTCTACATATATACTTGGTGAATATGATTTTTTTGGAAAGTAGCATGCTAATAACCATAAAGAAAATGCATTTTCATTTCAAAGAATAGATGTTGTATGCATTTTAATATGGCAAGAAACACCCTAAAATTGAAATGTGTCCTATTAGTCCTCTCTGTTTCTGGTTCTCTCCTTGTCACCTTTCCAAGGGAGTCCTTACGAATGGTTAAAGATGCTAAGAAACATAACCAGTGAGAAGAGATTTGGAGTTGAGAGAAAATTAAGGGGATAGGCATGTTTTCCAAACTCTGAAAGTTTTCACATTTTTCAAAAAAAAAAAAAAAAAAGAAGGAAGTAAAGCTGTCCTTCCATAAATAAAGTTTTTAAAAATATAGTACAAAATGAACAGGCTTAACTTTTAGCAAGCTAGATTTAGGTTAAATGATTTACGTTTTCACTTACCACCAGCTGTTTATCTTGTGCTTTAAAACTAATATTGCTGTCAAAGTGACAGTATGTTCCTGGAACTAAAGGAGAGACGTCAGTGGATGCAGGTCCTTTATTTAAGGTTTATGTTTTTAAATAAACTTTGTTAATTTGTTAGCAAACTTAAAGCAAATTACTCTTCCCAGAAGTTCCTGCCTGTTCAGTGTATTTAGTAGCTGCATAGTGATTGCCAAGCAACCCAGTTCAGCAGTTGTAGAAAAATCCTTTCTGAAAGGTTGTTAAATAATTTGGAACGTTACAGTTCAATTTCTTGTATGAAGTGAGCCCAGAGAATACTATCATTAAGCAAAGCGGGCCACATGAGTCCAAAACTTAAGTACAAGCTTATCCCTCTAGGATTTTAAGGTGAACAGAAAAGGTGGTTGAAAAACCTTTTTTAGAAACTGGAATTACTTTATTCCTTATTAAATGTGATGAAGTAAAAATGTATTATTTTAAAAATCTGTAGCTTATGCTTAGGAGCTCAGAGGGAAATTCAGATTTCTTCAGGGGTTCCAGAAATAAGTGCTTATATAGTAAAGTAGATGTCTGTATTTAAATTATTTTTTTTCTCAGTTGGCACTTGTTTTCATTTAACAAAGATGGTCATATTTGATTTGTTCTTTGAGAATCGTGGAAGTAGTTGTCAGCAAAGACAATTTGCAATATATGTAATAGCCAGTGATTCAAATAATGACTTCTGCGAGGCAGAGCTTTCCAGGGTTGTGTATTTGTAGGCCACATCTTCTTTCCTAGCTCACAGAGGATAAAAATTGTTATAATCTTCAACTACAGAGATGTGGCTCTAGTAAAGATTTGTATCAGCTGAGGTATTTAGCTCTGGAAAGTCCTACGGTCATTCTTCTTGCATCAGCCAGAAAGCTCTGTCATGTAAAACTGTACAGACAATATGGGATTTACTGTTTTTACATATATGGCTTTGGAAAAGCAGAGCAAATAAGCTTCATCAGGAATGTTTTCATCAGCTTAAGCATGCAATTTGAAGGCATGCTTCACCTATAACAGATGAAGAGAACATGTTTGGATCTATGGATTTGCTTATCGTACTATATGCTAGAAAATTGCAGAAGCAAATTTTCTTCTCTTCTGGGCATTTCCTGAGTTTTAGCTCAAACACTGTAAAAGCATTGTTTCTTTTAAGATGTAATAAATGCAGTAGAAAAGAGAAAAGATTATTAGCAGAAAATATATCTAAGTGTGTGTTTTTGTTTTTTTTTTTTTTTTGAAAGAGGTCATTGTGTCTAGCAAGGAAATGTTAGAAATGGTTATTTCTTGAAAACCTTTGTGATGAATCCTGTAATAAAGAAAGAAGTTTAGGAATTATTTTGTTCTTTCCTTTTAATCCTGTAGGTGAAAGTTCTTCTGTTCTGGGGTATTAATATTCCTTTGATTTCAAACTATGTTGTTTTTGTTTTGTTTTTCCTATTGCAGCTCAACCAGCAGGAGTTCCAGAGATCCTAAAGAAAAGTCTGCACAGCTGTTCAGTGAAGGGTGAAGAGGAAGTTTTTCTAATTGGCAAAAACTTTCTAAAGGGAACAAAAGTGATTTTCCAAGAGAACGTTTCTGGTTAGTGTGAAAGCACCTTTGGCTTGGGGTGATGAAAATAACATGTTTAGGTTTAAAATTGCATTGTTTGGTATAGTTTAGTTCTAGAGAATTGAACTGAGAAGCTGAATCCAAGGCACTAAAATAAAATGCTTTATATGAACATGCAATAAATTATGCTTTTTAACTTCATTTAGATGAAAATTCTTGGAAAGCAGAAGCTGAAATAGACATGGAATTATTTCATCAGGTATTTCTGTTTTTTTTCTTTTCATTATTAATAATTTGTTCTTTATAAACACCTGAAAAGATTGCCCCTTAACATCGTCAAGACCAATTTTGATTGATAGGTTTGACAAGTGTGGGCCAGGAACAATGGCATATTACACATAAAATACAAAGTGTATACTTAGGGAATCTGACTTCAGAGAGATTTCACTTCCACTGCTGTAAATACTGTGTGTGGCTTATGTTGATTAAAGCTAAAAAAAGATACCCAATAGTTGTATTTTCCATCAGTAATAGGAGTAAAGAAAAATATCTTCCTATTTTTGAAGAAAAAAATAGATTTTTTTTAAACAAAATAACATAGTAGCTGTATTTGTGTTGTATCATTTTTTATACTACTTTGGCTGCTTGAATTTTGCCCAAATTTAACTTTCCTTATTTTCTGTACTTAACTGAAGAATAACTTCTAAACAATTGAATTATTTGTGTTAGTCTTCTCTGTCTATAATCTTTGCTAGTTGACAAGAAGACAGACGACAGACTCTTCTGAAAAAAATGAAGTGTTATAGAGGCTTAATAAGATTCTTATTTTCATCCCTTAGAAAGGGAATTGTATTGTACTGAGCGCAAGAAACAGAGAGAGACCTCTGGGGTAAAAAGTTGGTAGTGTACATTCCTTCTCTAGAAGGACTGCCTCTGCATTCTTGTAGCAAGCTTCTGTTTTGTGATTGCCATTTTGCATTCCATATCTCTTTCTAATAATGAGAATTTCATTCTGTTGGATCTGTACTTCAGTTTGCTTTATACCATGCTCAAGTTATTTTCAAAAATTTCCTATTTGATAAGTGCCCAAACTGAATAGAACTACTGTGATACCATGGAAGAAAGGAGATAGGAGGTAATTGGCGACCAGACTGACTGCAAACTTTTTGGATGGATGACATTTTGTGTGTATGACAAATCAATGTATAAAATAGAAGCTGACATGCACAAGTTCTAATTAAAGTCTGCCTGAAGCAAATCAATAAGGTGGCTTTGCAAAAGGCCTTCCTTTGTGTAAATTGATATAAGGTAACATCCTATTCTGACTTGGTTACAGCACTTGATATACATCATACCTTAAAATCTAATGTTCAGAAAATGTTGTCTTTGAAACAGTAGATACACTAAAGCCATTTACAGAATACAACTTACAGTTCTTTTGTGAAAATCAACAGTAAAAGCAACACTGTGAGCTTCCTGATTTATCCTATGCCTGGCTGTAGTTGAGATTCTGTTTCCAAACAAAAATGCAATAAGCCTTTCCCTCTTAACTGACAGTATGGAAAGTTTCACTTAGGACCTAGGAATCAGGTTAATGATCTTCTCTTCTTGTGCATTTTTATACACAATATCCCTTTTCTTCAAATGAGATCTTCCGTGGGTCTGGTGGAATATCATTATTATCAGTTGGGTTTACACAAGTGTAATTGTTAAATTCCTAATCGGGAACTTAGATAACACAGTAGGAGTGTGGTATTTGAACTTGGAGAGCAAGTATTTGCCTTTCATGCGGTTTAATTAAAAGGCCTAATATAATTTTTTGTTCCAATAGCTTTCCTATGGACTCATTAGATTACTGCTGAGTAGACATATATTGTATGTACTCCATAGTCTTCATACCTGACTGAATTTCTGTTGATATTTGATGTTTCTTCCAAAGTATGTGTGTATTCTGTTTGACACAACAAAGTGTCTTTATGGACTCTTGGACTGAAATTGGAGAAATTATTAGATATAAATGACATCTAACAAATGTATTCTTGCTCCTACTTCTTTAAATACTCTCAAAGCAGTACTTTACGCATGATTTCTTATTTCAGTGGGTAGGTAGTTGAGGAGTAGACATTAGCCTATAGCTCGTTTGTGACTATTACTGTTGATGAATGATTGGAGGCATATCTTTTTTTAATGTCCGCTTAGCGTTAAATCAGCTTAAATGTAACATGAAACCTCCATCTTTTCTCACTGAATATGACGATCTGATTCCGCAGAACAGTGAAACCTGCGTGATTCCGGGAGAATCTTACTTCAAACTCTGGTTGCAGTTCAGTAAAGTTCTTAGGCATAAGTTTAGGTTTAAAGTACTATACTTTGTATGATTTTCCTATCTACACCTTCCAGTGAAGCTGTAAGTTGCAAATAAGCATCATATAGGCAGAACATGTTAATGTCTCTTCTAGCTCAACTTAGTTAAAAGCTTGCTTCACTGAAAATATAACTTATCGCGTTCCCCCAATATTTCTTTATTCTTTCTAGCACTTTATCAGTCTGGTGTTTTTTTGTTTTGATGGATGTAGATATAAGTAAAGCTTAACACTAATGAAATAAAGTTTCCAGTATGAATTCTTTTGTTCTTGCAATGCAGAATCACCTTATTGTGAAGGTGCCACCATATCATGACCAGCAAATAACCTCGGCTGTTTCTGTGGGAATATATGTGGTGACCAATGCTGGAAGATCACATGATGTGCAACCATTTACATACACTCCAGATACATGTACGTGAAATAAAGAAAGATGGGGGAAGGAATGGACAGTTTTACCTGATATGCATCTCATTTCCAATGCGTAGTATTCATATAACAGAAATGTTAAGTGATGAGGGTCTTTTCAAACTTCTCTTGTGGGTGAGATTTGCTCTGTTAAATAATGAAATCTAAAGGCTTGGCTTTCCTCCTTCATGTGGCAAGTAGCTCAAATTGCGGCTGCGTGCAGGCAGCTGATTTCATATAGTAGCATCCATTTCTAGCGTAAGGTTCAAACTGGAGCTGAGAAGAAGTAAAAGTAGGCATACTACATGCAGTGCACCAAATGAGCAGCAACAACAACAAAAAAAACTAAACCAAGCATTATCCTAAGGAATGATGAAGTTTAACTATTTCACCTTTTTATACATAACTATTACAGTCCACAGTGCAGTTGCTGACTGGCTTTTCCATTTTTGGAAGTGGAAATGAAATTAACTGCAGCAAACTGGAAGAGTGGATAGTAAAAACAGCATAGACAATGTAAAATGAAAAGATACATCTGTGCAACTTTGCACTAGACCTCTGTACTAAAATTATGCTGGAACAGTTAACTCCAGTCTTCTATGTACAGGATCTTGCTTTCAACAGTGCTTCAACTTAACCTATCCAAAGCTGCATTTGCCATTAATATGTGCACGTACTAGCCAATATCCACTGACCAGATTTTGCAGTGGTCAGGAAATTGTCATTTAAGTTAATTATTTAAACCATTAAAAAACCTTTCATTCCATATAGCAGTCCCTGTTACCCAGAGGAAGTGAGCTGAGCTTTTTGATAGACCTTAGGATGTTTATGGAATGTGTAACAGTAGTGTCCTCTTCCCTCATGAAATAGAAAATCCGTGTTCATCCATGCTTAGGCAACTGGATTATTTATGGAAGCTATAGCAAAAGCCTATGCGTGTATCTCTGTCTCTCTGGAAGTAAACTGGAAAAAAAGAGATTTTTTTTTTTTGAAGATAGTTTTGGACTTTATGGTAATACACACTGTGTATGCTTCTTCTAAAAGAGCAGAACTATTTGTGTAGCTTGCATGAAGAATACTCTGCGTGCAGACTTTTGAAGAGAAAAAGCAATTATTTTTGTTACATAATTGTGATTCCTTGAGATACTTATATTTTATTATGCAACAAGTAGTCTTCATCCAGCCAGGAACAGATGGGACACAGGAGAAGGAGCTGAGGTATGGCTAGATTCAGTTACTCCTTTACTTACAGCAAAAGATGCAATAGGAGGTGCCTCCACATTTGGTACGCTACACTGGGGCAGCAGATGATTTGGACCAGAAAGAATTGAACTTAAGTATTTTGGTGTGTGCACAGCCACAAAGAGAATGTTTATGAACACCGCAGGATGTTTCCGTGGATTTCAAAGAACCTCAATTACCTTAGAGTAGCTAATAGTTTTGGTTTGCTCCGCTTGCTTGCTATTTTAATATAAGGAAGCTTTCAATGTGTTTTGCCTTAACAGCTGGTACTCTGAACGTTAATGTGAAGAAGGAGATCTCTAGCCCAGCCCAACACTGCTGTTTTGAAGAGGCTATAAAAGGTACTAAATTGATTCTTATCAATGTAGTTAATAATTTAACTATAAATTCCTGACCAAATTTTGCAGGAACGAATCAGAGGTCCTGTGCAGATAAGTATGTGATTATATAATCTGACAACATTCTTACAATGAGGCTTGTTTTCTGAATATTTCACTTTATAACTATATTCTTTTAAGTATATTTTCACATGGGATAGTATAGAACAAAAACTTTGCCAAAACAATTAAACAAAAAATCAAGTACATTTTCCTGTCTCAGGTCCTGCGTTCTATCTTCATTTAATATGCTTGCAAGGGAAGACGAAGAAGAGAGAAACTTAAGATGCGAATTACTACAGGCAATTTAGAAACTGTGCAGTGTTGATCTAAACAAAAAACTTGTACAGAAAAAAGCCAAATTGAGCACTGAAAAACACTCATGTATTAGCTTGGAATCTTCTCTTTAAGAAGTTACAGTGATGTAGTAGTACTAGAGACAGAGTGGAAGTTGTCCTGTGGTTATATAAGACTGCTTTCAGTGCAGCTAGTGAGAATGCGAATTCTGGCATTTTCAGCTTTCTCCCTTCAGTGTGTGTCCCCCCCCCCCCATCAACTGTTTTGCCCATGCTCCAAGTTTGTCATTTTGTTCCAAGGGAGCAAATTTTAGGTTTGCCTAGTTTTGAAGTGTGAGGTGAATTGAGCCTTCCTATATTGGAATAAAGTGTAGGAAGGAAGAGTTTCTTAGTTGATTGTTAAAACTATGGTAGAGGGCAAAGGTTAAGGGAAATTTCCATAGCCTGTTCTGGTGAAAGCAGTTTGAAAGGTAAGCAGGTTAACAATGTGATCACAAGTTTGATAGGAATCCATAGCTTCAGGTTAAAATCATGAAGCTCATGTTTAAAGTTAATAGCTGTACACTGAGCCTTGGGAGTGGATATGTTTACAACTTGACTGTACCTTAACTAGTCAGGGAAGATGATACAAGATATGATGAGTTCAAATCTGCAGCGAATACTTGGGGAGAAATTTAGAAAAAGATGTAGGGCAATGAAACAAGCTGATAAAAGGACTGGAAAGATTTCTTAGACAAGATTAAAAAGATACGAATAATAACAACAGATCTATCAGAGCAAGCCTGACATCTGTCTAATCTAGTATGCAGCCTTCACTGAGGGAAGATACCAAATGCTTCAGAAGAACATACACTGGAATGCTACATTAGGCAGATATGAGATAACGTGCTATTCTTATTGATTCATGTCCTCAAATTTACATTTGTGGGAGAAATGTTAGGTTTACTTTCTTGTATGGGTTTTTCTGCTAGCCAGCCCTTTTTTTTTGACTGTTCATTTCTGTAGCTGTTCTACTATAGGTTGAACAAGAACCTGAGGTCAGACAATTTTGTCAGTAGCGTACTTTGTTTCTGTGTGTCCTAGCCCCTATCCTTCCTCACTGTTCTGGAATGATAAAGAGCAGCTGACGATCCAGTGAGATGCTAGTTCCTTCCTGTTCCCTTTCACTGGGAACAAAATCCTAGAATTTGTAATTTTATAAATGGCATTGTTTACAGCAAACCTGGCCAAATAGAATAAGCTAGAGCTGCCAGGCACATGAAGAATTATATAATGAACTGAAGGCCTTTCTATTCCCATCATAAGCAAATTTAATCTTTGTCTTGAATATCTGTGAATATTCCTTGTTAAATCTCTTCTATTATAACATCTGCCTATGTAAAAAAACCAAAACACTGCTTCCCAAAGCCATTTAAATTCATTACTCTAACTTACTTTGAAAGAGTGTTGCAGATTTGACATATTTCAATGACGAATTACATTTCAAGACAACAGGCTTAGAATTTGAAGCTGTTTTCTAAAACCTGAGAAAGATGAGTGTATATGGGTAACTATGGTTCAGCTCTTTGCCTGAGGAAATGTCCTACCTTCTAACATTCAAGTAATGCTATAGAATTATTTTTAAATGATTGATGATGATTTTGGTTTCCACCTTCTTTAGGAGAAATGGGAAAGAGGGTCTATATGGCTTAATTTGGAATTTCTGAATAGCTGTTATCCTACGAAGTGAAGTACAGAAACAAACATAGTAAATGACCCAAACCAACAGTGTTTCTTTGCTTTTGAGATTTCTCTCATTTCTTTTTATTATTCTTCATTCTTCCAACCAAACATGTCACTGTGAAACGACATACATGTGGCCAGCATCTAATCTGTATACTTTTGGAATTCTTTAAATTATTTATGTATTAAATTTTCATTTTTTCTGATGAACACAAAATGATTAAGCATATGAGAAGCTTGTAAATTGTGACTTTACAGTATAGAAAAATCCTGAGAGCAAATAGTTCTATTTAAGTCAAGTGTATGAATAGCTGTTTTGAAGTAGACTTATTTTAGATTATTGTTTCATTCTAATTGCATTTCCTGCCAGCAAAATATAGTCCAACGAATCAGGTCACGTGACTTTTATTTCTGGAGCCATTCTAAACCTGTGAGGTTTGGAAGGAGGAGGGAAAGAGTTTATTTGGCTGTGGGTATACTGACAGCCGTGAATATATTACTAAAGACAAAGTAACGTTTCAATAGAGAATCTTTGGTTTTACATAGAATAAACATACAAGAAGTGTGACTGAGGACGTGGCATACTCTTGATGCAAATTTGCTCTACCATTGCTTTACTTTAGGCGCAAACTATTTCAGGAGTATTTGAAATCAAGAAAGTTCATTTTATTTATGACCAAAACCTCAGTTAGGTTAAAGAATGTTTTGAACCTGGACCAGGAAAAAATAATACTAAAAAGATTTAATTCATTTCAAGAAGCTACATTTCTACTTAACAACAACAACAAAGAAATAAGACACTGAAGGCAAAACAAGATCTTGCTCACCTAGCATACTAGAGGGCTGTCATGTAGATTTAGTCAAGGATTTTTTTGATCAGTCCTTTAACAGAATGAAAACGTAGTTTTGAATGCTCTATGAGCCCTCTGTTGTTTGTAGGCTTGTCTGAAAAAACAGACTTTTTTCCAAAATGAAATACTATAATTGCACTGAGTTTGAAATTTGCTAATTCCGAGAATAACATATTAAGCCTTTATGTTTATAGTTCAGGCTGTCTATGGATGGCTGTCCTGGTCTAGAAAGATGTGAAATAAATGAAAGGTAAAGTATGGCGTTACTGTTACTCTTAAAAAACCTTTGAAGGCTTCACTTGTTCTCCAGAATGATTTGAAGTTTTCAAATGTTTATAACGATCTTGTATGGATCTTGTATGAGGATGAGAGCCCTTATGGAAGGGCTGAAAATTTACAGTGAAAGCTGGCCACCATTAGAAACTCATTTTTTTGTATAACGATTGCTAATGATTTCATTGACTTTTTTTTTTCTTTCTTTCTTGTATTTGTATTTGTAACTGCAGCAGTGAAAGCCACTGGTTGTAACCTGGAAAAGGTAAATATTCTTCCCAGTGCCTTGATAACTCCACTCATGCCAAGCAGTATGATTAAGAATGAAGATGTGGCTCCCATGGAAGTTAGTGCAGAAAAAAGATCTCCCCCTGTCTTCAAGGTAAGTTTGACCTGAAGATACTGGCTGTAATAGTTACATCTACCCGTCCGTTTGTGTTCTAATCATGCACAGTGGAGAAGAGTAACGCGTGGGGAAAATGTCATCGCCAAGATCAGTCTATGCCAAAAATATGCACACAGAGCATAAGTAATAAATAAGGTCCTTTGAAAGTAACTTACCTTGTTCCTGCATTGAAACAGGTCGCAGAATAATACTGTGGTGATTTTTTTTGCCCTGTGACACAGAACCAGTCAGTCACTGTAAGAATATTAATAATTTAATCATTTCCTTGTGTTGCTTTTATGAAATAAATTGTGTCTTGGACTTATCTGAACTAGTACTTCCACTGTTTTCCCAGTCATTTGGTTACTTCTCTGTAGTTATGCGTGGAAACATACGTAGACATCACATCTTCTAGCAGATCTTTCCTGCATGTAGCAGGATGGTAGAAATTTCCACACGTGACCCGAGTAAGCATATGATTTGGAATGTATTGCTTTTTTCAGGCTTCAAAGGTGGTTGGACCAGCTCAGCAAACATTAGAAAACAGTATGTCCAGCATATCAACTTCTGCTTCTCATTTACCTTCTGATAGTGAAAAACAGCAACAAATACAACCGAAAGTGTATAATCCAGAGACTCTAACTACCATTCAAACGCAGGACATTTCCCAGCCTGGTAGTTTTTCAGCAGTCTCTACTCCAGGTCAGCTGCAGAACAGTGATGCCTTACTGCAGCAAGCTGCCCAGTTTCAAACAAGAGAACCCCAAACCAGGGAAGTCTTGCAATCGGATGGCACAGTCGTAACTTTGTCACAGTTAACTGACGCATCTCAACAGCAGCAACAGTCTACGCTATCAGAACCAGCACAGGCGTTACAGCAACAGATTTCATCAAGTATTTTCTCATCGGCAAGCAGCGTGAGTCAGTTACAGAACACTATACAGCAATTGCAAGCTGGAAACTTTCCAACTAACACTGCCACTGGCAGCAGTAGAGATGTTGACTTGGTGCAGCAGGTCTTGGAAGCTCAACAGCAACTATCTTCAGTTTTGTTTTCTGGGTCAGAGAGCAGTGAGGATGTTCAAGATCAGCTAAATGCAGATCTTTTTCAGCAAGTTAGTCAGATACAAAACAGTGTAAATCCTGGGAAATTTTTCTCATCAGAGACAGCTGTCCATTCCAGACCAGAGAGCCTTTTGCCTGCGAGAGCTGAAAATGTTCACTCCCAGCCTGAAAATGCATTGTCCAATCAGCAGCAACAGCAGCAGCAACAGCAGCAGGTGATGGAGACTTCTGCGGCAATGGTGATAGGAATGCAACAAAACATTTGCCAAGCTGCAACACAGATGCAGTCTGATTTGTTCTCTTCAACAACGTCAGGGAATGGCGCCCTGCAGCAGTCACCTGTTTACCAGCAGGCTTCCCACATAATGAGTGGGTTATCGACAAGTGAAGACATGCAAATGCAGTGTGAATTGTTCTCTTCATCTCCTGGTGTTTCTGGAAGTGACACCACTCCTGCTGCTCAGCAGCAAGTCTCCAACAATGGACCTGCTATGTTTCAGACATCAAATTCTGCAGATGGAGAGGAAAATTCAGGACAGAATAAACAGATGCAAAGTACTGTATTTCAGACCATGGTTCAGATGCAGCACAGTGGAGAAAGCCAGTCCCAAGTTAATCTTTTTTCATCTCCAAAAAACATGATGACTGTTCAGGCAAGTGGAACTCAACAACAAGGAGGTGGTCTGTTCCAGCAAGGTGGAGAAATCATGTCTATTCAGTCAGGAAGCTTTATGCAACAGTCTCCACATTCACAAGCTCAACTTTTTCACTCTCAGAATCCTATTGGTGATACTCAAAATATGTCACAGGAAACACAAGGTTCTATTTTTCACAGTGCAAATTCCATCGTCCACAATCAGACCACTGCTAATTCCTCGGACCAGTTGCAGCCTCCAATGTTCCATTCACAGAGCACCATGGGCGTATTGCAGAGTTCCTCAGTTCCTCAAGACCAGCAGTCTGCCAACATGTTCCTTTCCCAGAGTTCAATGAGCAACCCTGCAACTCAGGAAGAGCAAATGTCATTCTTTACGACCCAGAATTCCATTTCTCCTCTTCAGACGGCTACAAACACTGAGCAACAAGCTTCTTTCCAACAGCAAACGCAGATATCTCATATCCAGAGTTCCATGCTTCCCCAGGAACAGTCCCAGAGTCAGCCTACTCAGCAAGGTTTGTTTCAGTCTCAAGTTTCATTAGGCTCCATCCAGTCTAATCCAATTCCCCAGAGCCAACAAGGCGCTATCTTCCAGCCTCAGCACTCAATAGTTACTATTCAGAGTAGTCCTCCATCTCAAGAGCAGCAGCAGCAGCAGCAGAACATGATGTTCAGTAATCAGAATGCAATGAACACAATTGCTTCTCAGAAACAAAACATGATTTTCAACCCAAATCAAAATCCAATTAATAATCAGGAGCAACAAAGCCAATCCATTTTTCACCCTCAAACTAACATGGCATCAATGAATCAGGAACAGCAGCCCATGCAATTCCAGAGTCAAACTACAGTGTCTTCGATTCAGAATCCTGGATCCAACCAGGCTGAATCACAGCAGCCAGCCATCTTCCATAACTCACCCCAGATTCAGTTGGTCCAAGGGTCGCCAAGTTCTCAAGAGCAACAAGTCACCCTCTTCATCTCTTCAGCTTCCATGTCTGCATTGCAGAATAGTATGAGCCAGCAAGAGCTGCAGCAGTCTCCTATATACTCTCCTCAGAACAGCATGGCAGGAATGCAAGGAACTGCTTCTCCTCCACAGCAACAAGCTGCTTTATTTCACAACACAGCAGGAGGTGCTATCAGCCAACTGCAGAATTCCCCTGCTTCATCTCAACCAACTTCAGGGATATTCCTGTTTGGCATTCAGAACAGTAAGTGTTAGATCCCTGATTCTGAGTTTACAGTTTAGAAGAGCTAGTAATTGGAGTTCCTGAGACCATGATTATTCAAATCTAAGATATTTACTGTTATTTTTAAGGCTAAATGAAATGATTACAGGCCTCTATTGAGAAGTGCTAATCATTCAAGATAGGTAGCGATAAATTTCACCCAAATCTGTGGGAACCATCTGTTATATTCAGTGGAATACTAAAAACCATACCTATCTTTGTGATGGTACAGTTCCCATGCACTACCAGTAAACTCTCTTCTCCCCTGCCACCATCCTCCTCTTAAATTGTGGTGACTAGAAAGGAAAACGGAACATGTTATTAATTAGACTCTTGTAACATACAGATTTTTTTTTTGGTGGCTAATTTGCATAATACTTAGAGATGTCCCTAATATATCTTTTTGTGTATATATTTTTTAATATAAAAGAGATTAATAAGAGAAAATAAATGTTTATAACTTGAACTAATAAAGCAAATAGTTAATCCGTACAGTCTGAGTTTGGAAACCTTTCCCATTCTTCTACCCTCCTTTGAGATCACCATTGCTAATTTTGTTGACTGTGTTAGCTATAGGAACCATTTTATTATAAACTGGAATACAAATATATTCTGTTGTTTAAATTTAAAAGTGAGCTGGAGGAGATGTAGAATTAGAATTGAAGGCCAAAAAACCTAAAGGCTATATGCAGTAGGAAAAATAACTGTGATCAAGAACAAGTACAAGCTGCCCAGGAAGTTCAATACTGAATAGTGTAGGAGGCAAGCCACACTTCCAGACTGGAGTTCTGCCACCCCCTTTAAAAAATGATGTTATTTCGATTGGAGCAGGGGGAGGTTAGATAGCTCTTTCTGAAAGATCTGCCTCTCAGACATTTCTGTGAAGGAAAACCTGCACTGTTTTGAAATGTAAATCTTTTAGGATAAATCTGAAATTTGTGCAACAACCTAATTAGTGTTTGGCCTGTGTGATTGTTTAGTCCCTTCCATTCTTCGAAATGCTGAAAATTTAGAGAGTAATTCTGTTTTTTAAAAAATGGCTACAGATAAAATGTTGTTTTAGAAGTTCCATGAACTTTTGCACGACCTGTATTTTCCTAGCTTTGCTGCTGTGATCTAGATGATTGACTAAGCTATATTTCAAAAAGGTAGCCTTTTATTTATTTATTTATTTTTTTTAACCCTGAGGTATGTCTCAGGGGAAATGTATTTTTGTTCCACATTTTGCTTAGCTGCCTGAGTTCTTGGAAGATGGGAATAGGCCACAAAGAAATGTGTGGAGAACTAAGAGGATGATATGATTTATCCATCCATGTAAGAGTAGGTATTACTATGATATAAATTTTAAGTTATTCTTACGACTAAATCTTTCCAACTTCAAATACCACTTCAGTGCCTTAATTGCAAAGCCATCTTTATCATCTAGAAAACTACCAAATTATTCTAGTTAATTTGGCTAGCTCAATACTGTGTTCACATTTGAAAGATTTGACTGTAACATAGATACTACACCCGTTTTATGTGCAGGTGTTGGCAGAGGGCAGGACATGTGGTCAGTATTTTTTTTCTCCCTAATACACCATTTGTATGTATTCTTTCATTTGTTTTTCCCTTTTTCTTTTCTTTATCAAAAAAATGCTGAAATATGTAATACACCTCTTCCGTTGAGAATTTACATAGCCTTCATCGTATGCTCTGCATATACGCTTATATTGCTGATTTTACATGAGAACTCTTAGCTTAACTCTCTGTCGGTCTTCCTACACTTACGATTAACATGTGACCAAAAGCGCCTTTGAATTGTGTGAGTGTATATATATTTATATGTACTCACACATTTATATTAAAAAAGTCTATGCTCTCTTAAGATAGTTACACTATCCTTTTTGATGCTGCATTTGGTTCCCACAATGTCTCTAATGAATTCTTAATGCCTTGTAAAAGAAAAGGATTTTTGGAGCATGCAGTGCAGAAGTGTCTATTGTGGTGGGTTTGAAACCCCTTTAACTTTATAAGCCTGTTGTTTTTTTTTTTTTTTTTTTTTTTTCCCCTGTATCCCATCTCTAAGTCTAGCCTCTGTTCCAAGCTCTTTTGGACACACATGCCTTTAAAAGGCTGTACATACCTTGAAGCTCCAGAAGTAACAGATGCAAGTGATGATTTAGCCCTTATATAACGTCTGGACAGAAAGCCATAGCTACGTACTTGTTCCTATTGTTACACCTAAGTGTGTGCTTTGTTGTTATGAACTCCGTGGCTGTACATGGCCTAATTGTCCAACCTTTTCATGAAACTGGAGATAATGCTAGAAATGGTAGAAGATGTGACAGCATTTTCAGATTTATAGAAGGAGCTAGTGAATAGTGTGACAACTGAGAGAGACGTCCACAATGAACGAAGACAAAGGATGGGCACGCTCAGTAACTTTTCTCTTGCGCTGTAGGTTTTGTTTTACTTCCAGCTACATACTGTCCTCTGGGATATTAATAGTGTTTGGTCATAATACAGAATTCATATGTTCAAAACGCATACCCTGAGCCTGTGCTTATCCACTGAGGGAGCAGCGAGCAAAGGTTTTCATGTGAACAAAAATGCATATAACTTTATATATAGTCTATAGTAAATTTGGATAGATGTAAAGAACCTTGCTAATTCAGTGTGTGTATTAGCCTAATTTAAATGGCGCTTTGTTTGTTTTTCACTTATTACTTAACAGATTGTGGCCAGCTCTTAACTTCTGGACCAGCTACGTTGCCGGATGAGCTGATGGCTATCAGTCAGCCAGGTCAGCCACAGAATGAGGGGCAAGCAACAGTACCAGCGCTTCTCTCCCAGCAGATACCCGAGACTTCTCCACTGTCTTCATCTATGGCAGCCAATCAGAATATTGAGAAAATAGATGATCTGCTTGTGTCATTGCAAAACCAGGGGAACAATATGGCTGGCTCATTTTAATTAGATAAGTAAGTAGTGCGTTTGGGTTTGTAGGTTCTCTCCTGTCATGCAATTTGTTCAGTAAGTTTGTGTGTGTATACGTACTAAATTTATAATAGAGGTCAGAATTTTTATGAAACAGTTGACTGAAGTTGGATTTTGTTCTTTAACTGCTATATATTTTGTCACCTGATATTACAGCCTAGTACTGTATTAGGAAGGAGGAGTGAGTAGATAACTGACAGCTTGGCAGATAAAAGCATTATAAAGTGTGACTGTATTTAAAAACTTAAGGCTTATTGGTTATATATCACACCTCAAATCTGTACTTTTCTGAAGCTGTCCTCCTGGTTACAATAATGTAATGTGAATACAAGGTGCTGTAGGATATGGTGGGCAGTAAGTGTGCCACATGCTGAGTCTGTTAAGAATGAGTTAACACAATCAGCTGTTCCTTAAAAAACATTCTGCTCTTAGAAGGTACCTTTTTCAGAGGGGTGAAAAACGCTTTGACTGCAGATAAGTACCAAGTGCAGAAGGACTCTAGAATCTAGTATTGTCCACCAGGTATAACTTGGCTTTAGAAACTATTTTGCTGTCCTGAATCCCCCTAATGTTTCACTTAAGTTTTAACTTAAGCGATAGACTTCGTTTTCTAATCTAAATTGTTAAATGATGTTGTGAATTACAAAAAAAAAGAAAAGGAGTGGAGGGAAAGCAAAGAGAAAGTAAACGCAAGAGTGCTGCGTTCTGGTACTTGCTCAGAGTTTGTTTCTGCTGGTGAATGGCATTTTCAAGAGGAAGAAATTGCCTAAACATAAGAGGATGCTTTTTGTTAGTTATACCTAACTGTCTGTCTTGCTTGTTTTTTCCTGCAGAAATTCTATGAAGAAAAAGGTGGTGATTTCCCTGATCCTCTCAGACCTTGTCACTCTGGATTAGGCTGTGTGGAACTGATTGCTTCTGTCAAAAAGTGACCCTCTTCTCTAAAGAGCACATATGCAGCCTATTGCAGTGTATAGCACCTAAGGCTATAACCATAGTATTTGAGATTCCTGGTGCCAATAATGGTTGAAAAGCTATGCTTTGTTTTACTAGGGCATGGAATTGTACTATTACCAGATTCCTAGACCTCATTAACAGCGGGGCTCTCTTTGAATTTAAAGCATATCTGGTCAGTTATTATTGTTGTTAGAAGATACTACATGTTACCATGTTTACTTTTTTTTCCTCTTCTTCCTTCTTCGCATCCCCTTTCTTGACTAGAAAAGCTTATGAAGCAAAAACATCAGATACTTGTGACATGAGCTGTGACGCATAGCATAGCTGTCAATCACTGAAGGGATTGCACATTTTAGAGTAGAGTGGGAGAGCTAATACTGTGGTTTGTAATTGCAGTAGGTGATAAAGAAAATACTGATACATATAATAGCCAAGCAGAGAATTGCTTGTTACTGTAGATAGCCAGACAGAGGTGGGTGCTTCCCATCTGAGAATGTGATTAATGGTTTTCTATGTCTCTTCTATGTAACTGTACATAGAGTAAGTTTGGTGGCTCTAACATAATGAAGAAATGAAGGGGAACTTTCAAAATAAATTATGCTGTTTAAATTTTATCTTCTATGATACCTTGAGATTGAAAGGAACAATCTGCCTGGCTGAGGAAACTCCTTCATGTCTCTCACTCTGACAGCTTAGGTCAGAACTCGCTACAGCTGCATTACCCATTCTCAAACCAGTCTTCTCCCTTTCATTTTTTTTCATATTTTTCCTTCTCCCTCCCTCAGTTTTGTATTGTGTTTTAAAAAAAAAAAAAAAAAAAGACATAAATATCCTACTGGCTTAAAGATCAGAAGCAGCTTTTAGGACTCCATGGCACCTGCCTTTGTGGTATTGAATTGCTTAGTCAGTAGAGGCTTTGACAACTAATCAAGGACTAAGGAGAGAAGTGATTTTTCCACCACCCTTCAAATGCCAGAATCCTCCTTAACCAGTCATTTTTCAGCTGTTACTGATGGAAATCTTCAGCTTAACTTTACTCCAAATAGGGGAGAAATTACATAATTTCTAGGCGTTCTTGAACATTTCACTTCATTCTGAGCTGTTGTGTCTTTGCAGCATATCGAGCTCATGCAGATTTGAAGTGCTGTTTTCTACTGACGGTCCCCTACCCAGAGCTTCTAGATTACCGTGTTTCAATTTAAAAAATTGACACGTGTTACAGAATGTAAAAATAACCCACTCCAGACCACGCGGTTGTGTTGTGAGGCATGTGAATTTCTTGGGTGCTCCAACTATCCTAAAAGTTTTGTGATATCTCACTACAGCCTCATTCAGATATTTTTCTTCTCCTTCTCCTGCACGTAGGAAGCTGTTAATGCAGTTAGAGCCAAACAGCTGTCATGTATGGCTATTATGCCTTGGTATAGTGTAGTTGGTATCATGTCATTTTTCTTTTTCTTTTTCTTTTTCTTTTTCTTTTTTTTTTTTTTAGTTTTACATAACAACGAATAGTCTGTAAATGGTTTTTCAGTTACTCTAGTCTGTTTCCTGTGTGTTTTTTCCCCTAATTCGTGTGCTTAGTTGAGCCGTGTAGAGTTCTTGTTTGTTTTAATGGTTTTTCCTGTTTGTCAGTCTGTCATAATGTTCATTTTCTCTTTCTGTCTCTCTCTTTCTCTCTCTCATTGAGAGGCATTGAATTACGTTTTCAGTAGTAAGGCTTCTTGCCGATATGAAGGGAACTTTTCAGAAAGAGACCTGCTCTGGGTCATTTAATTTTGAATACAGTTTTCAATCGTTCAAGTTTTGGATGGTTTATATCTAATGTGTGTTTCATTTTTTTGGAAAGCTATATTTTGTATTTAGGAAATGGTATACTATTTTGCTATTTGTACTGAGTGAGTACATTGGCATAAATATAAAAATTTATATATATACATATATATAAAATATTCTTTTTGCCACACATTTTTGTGGTAAATTTGTGAGTTTGTCTGATGTTCTACCACAACGTGGCGTCTGATAACAGTGGGGGTGGGGTGGGGTTTGTTATGTCTTTATTGAGTATTTAAGTACTTTTTGCAACATAAATAACTTGTTCATCTCTCGCCATTCCATCAGGCAATTTATTGTTCCAACTGGCTATGGGAAGCTTCACTGTGTGTTTTGATGTGTCTGTCACTCAGCAATATGATCTAGTAAGGAAACCCGTAGGCATTTAGGCATATATAAAGTGATGGGTTTCATTCAGAATGAGCCATTCAGCTTTTATCCACTATCATTGTCTATTTAATATTTTATTATTAGCGCCTTTATGTTTTAACTCTTAATTTATAATTATGCTAAAATGTTTGAAATTTTAATCATGATTTAAAAAAAAAAAAAAAAAGAAAGAATTCCCTGCTTCATGATGTCCAGAGTTGCTTTATAACTCTGAACCATACTTTTTCTTCCTGTGATTTTTTTTTTTGTTTCCTGCTCAGAAAAAAAATAACAAGATCCTGTTATGGTTCATGACCTGAAAAGAGCAATCTTGCAGCATTGGCTAAATGCTGTATGAGGATCTGTAGAAGACTGGGAATTTTGAATTGAAACAACTTCCGGATGGCTGTGGAAGTCAATAGCCAGTTATTCCAAAAGGAACTGGTGACTCTTGCAAGTTCACGGTCCCAGGACAAGCCATTGGGTTTTAGCTTGGGCCTTCATACACAGAAGTAATAGGAATGATAAATTCACTTGTATGCTGCTTCACGTTGTTCTTTTGTTCTGAAGGGATGTATCCTTATTTTGAAATGCTATTGGTCAGTGCCAAGTCACCAGGGACCAATTCTCCATTCAATAAGATGGGTGTCCAACAGAGAACTTTTTGCCAAGACTGCTACAGCTCCAGGGTGAGGGTATGTTTGAATTATGTGCATATTCTAGGTTGCTTATAACAAGGGCTGTGCTATCACATTTTCACTTTTGGATAACACCTTTCTTTCTTGTGTTAAATTTATCTTGTCCATTTTAGGTCAATGTCTAAATGTACGACACTTTGAACATGTGATTTGGTTACAAAAAGTATTTGTCTTATGAATGAAGAGATTGCTCAGTGGTTGATTAGTGCTTGAACTGCTGCTTGCAAACAGCTGTTACAGGGGCTAACGAGAGAGGTTTGAGAGCCAGTGAAGAGCTTAAAGACAACTTGCAGGATTTCATGGCAGAAAGACCCAAGAACAGCACGAGCCACGTCTGTATTTTATCAGTCTTGTGTGTTTACTTGTGTGATTTAAGCAGTTGATAGCTGGAGCTTATCCTGCATTTTGTTTTGTATCCCCTTATTTGCTCCACTGCATGTGCTCTCTGGCACACCTATTAGACTGTGACCAGACAGACTGCTTGCCTGCAGGTTTGAGAGGTAGTGGTATCATGTGTAGTCCGTTTTGGTTGTGAAGGTTAGAAAATATTGAGGGGTGAGTCTCTCTAAAGTTCCTGCTACTGTTATAAAGGAGAGCCGAGTAAATCCACAAAGCAACAATTAACTGTAGACAATATTACTAGATGAAAAATTAAAAACTGTAAAACTGCACTGCTAGGATGGATTTTTTTGTATATTGTCTTTCTCTGCTGCATGAGCTCTTTGTTAAAAGAATCGTTAATCTAAACATCCATGTTTATTGTAGGTTGTAGTCTCCAGCTGTACATGCCTCCAAAGCCCCTCCTATCCACTGCCTGGAGAGCATCTGTGGTACATGGTGGAGTACAGTACAGCAATTTGCTAGCACAGATTAAAATCTCGGGAGACTTACCTGCTAACCAGCAGTCATGTCTTCTGCATACACTCCCTTGTCTGCTTATATATTTTTTAAAGAAATAATGGTTCATATGAATAATATATAATATTCAAAATTATTAGCTAACCATCTCCCCTGGCAAGAAGTTGTTACTGCTGCTTTAACTAGCAAGTTCACTTTCTGTCATTCATTGCTTCCTCGCTGTCTGCTCTTTCAGCAGTTACTCAAGCCAAATGCTTTGCTGTTACTTTAGCAGAAAAACAGTTCTGTAATAGTTTCAGCCTTGCCGTTTCGAAGTAGAAGTTTAATCACTAAGCATTTTATTGTAATTATTTTTAATTACTGACAGGGCGGTTACTTTATTTTTAAATTGAAATAAAACAGGAACTGTTAAGTATTTGTAACTTTGGCAGTGTTTTCAATGATAGTACGGAGAGCCTGGGCAGCTCTATCAATGGACATTCCCCTAACTTAGAAAAGTTGAGCGTTTTAAAGCTTCTGTTGTGATTCTGATTTGGGATATAATTACCAAAAAGAAATTGCAATTTTCTTGTTCTGACAAGACCTTCCACTCGCATACGGTCTTTCCAGAGTCTTCAGAAAGAATACCAAACGGGTCAGGAGCTTGCATTCCTTTTAGAACGTGATTTAAAGCACTATTTGAGTAGCAGCAAAGGTTTATTTTAAAAGAAAATGAAACAAGTTTTTATTGGAATAAAAAGCTACAAATAATTGCCTCCACGTGTGTATATGTATGTGTGTGCATGAATGCACATGCACATTCATTAATAGTAAAGAAATGTACTATCCAATTTTGGATCTCACGTATCTGTATGACAAATTATTGAGCTACCTATTCAGGGTAATTACAGGAGAGGAGTATGAAGAGTTATTGACATTTATCTGAGTGGTAGAAGCAAGAACTAAAGGGGATGAATTGCTTAGAGTGCTCTGACCTATGAGTTGTAGGTGGGAAGTGAGAAGAGGGGAACTATTAATTGATCACTGGTGACTTCTCCTTTAGTGCAAAATTTATTTTCAAGGAATTAGGTGCTTTCTTGTTTTCTGGAGGGAACGGTGGCAGCTCCATTATTTGAAAAGCTAAAGGGAAACTAGTACAGAGATGCTTTGTATGTTTGGTTTTTGTCTTTTTAATTTGGAGTAGTCTTTTGGGATAGATTGTGAGAGCTTCATGTTCAGACCAACTATGCCAGTTGTATATGCAAATAGTCACCTGGGTGTACAAGTAAAGGTATATTTCTCTGTGCACGCTTGCCAGTTAAGAAGCACGCATAGAGGATCTCTATTTGAAATGCGATATGCACTATTTGGATACAAGGAAAAATGCAGCAGCGGATAAACTTGTGTAAAAATGTACACATAAAGTTCTCCAGTTCAGTACTGGGTTCTGAGGGGTTATGTAGGAGAGGCTTTCCCTTTCGTATACTCTGTATAGGTATGTAAATATGCAATGCCTGTATATTCCAGGCTTGTATGTATGTATATAGGAGAATCATATATGTATTACATATATAAATAATTAGAATAAACACGCATAGAATACTGCTATATTTACATTTTTATAAACCTAAAATAATAAATTTCCTTAGTTGGAGGTTATTTACCAAGGTTTTTGTAGTAGCTGATTAATAGCTATAGCAACACCTGTAAGTACTGTACATGTGGCGCTATTGGTAGTGTTGTTCCAGAAACTCGCTCTGCTTGTTAGCTCTTCACTAAAATCCAAGAGGTTAAAGTGAAGTGACTTTTTGAAACAGCTGTATACATTTTTGTATTTTTATATATTTTTATTAATCATTGCATATACGATGTTAACAAAACAGTAGAACAACCTCGGATAAGAGTCTGATGTTGCCCACTGGATGGGCTCAGGAAATACAACAGCAGCACCTGCTTTCTCCATCCATGCACTTCTCTGCCCCTTTTCCTCAGCTGACTTGCCCAGACTCTGTTTTCAGGACCTTTTCTGTTCTTAGTCCCTTAGCAGCTAGTACAGACTACGCAATAGTGGTGCTTTGTGTTGCTCGGTAGGAGCTGAACTGATGCAAGCAGTTCTCTCCCGGTGGGGTTGTTAATCATCCTTGCAGAGCAAAGGATACTGGCTGCTGCTCAGCTGAGCTGCATTTGAACCAAGAAGATGAAGCTCCTGAGGTCATTCCTTTTCCGTTTGTTCCGATTCTTGCATATAAAGTGATACATCTTTAAAACATCATTAAAATTTTTTTTACTGACTTTTTATTGAAGCAATCAATAGCTAGGAAGCTTTCTCCTTGGACCTTTTCCAGGTATGAGGACCATTGCCCTGACTTGTACCAATTTCATATAGAAAGAAATTAAAAGTGTAAGAAATTAAACTTTTTAAAAGAAATCCAGATCTTAAAAGCAATAGCTTGTATTTTGCCCAGCAAGGCTTTTCTTGCCAAACCAGATGTATTCCACTGCAATTTCAAAATAGGTTAATCAACAGGCATTGTTATCTTGGTGCAGGCTTTATCGATGCATCTCTCCCAAACCAAAAGCAAATGTCCTTATTTCTTCCTTTTCAGCCATCAGTTTGTAGGCCTGATCTCCGTCACTTCCAGAGATAGAAATCGTCCGTAGTTTTTGCTATTACAGTTTTATAAAATTGCCTCCTAACATTCAAGTGCAATTGGACAAGGGTGAGGAATCTGCTGATCTCCCTGTTTGCTGTGCAGTTCTTGCTGATCTTCTCTTTGCGAGTACTTGGTTCAGACGCAAACTCTGATACCCAGCCACAACTCATTGTAAAGTATCCCCATTGTACACATTTGGTATTGTTTTCAGTTTAGCAAAAGATCCCGTGTTTGGGCAATGTAAATTGCCTTAACTTCATTTTTTTACTCCCTGGAACTACCCCTTTGTAAATCAGATGAAGATCTGGCCCAGCCTGTCCACGGCCCATGGGTCCCCATGCAGGAGTAAGCTGGTATTCTGAAGTACAGCGTGGCTATCAGGCGGAAGTCTCGGTTGTTCAGACTGTAGCATTTCTAGATATTTTGGGACTGGAAACTAGCCCCAATATCCTACTTAAAAGACCACAGTATAACTGAAGCTTTTTTATTCTGGATGCTATTTGAAACGAGGTGGCTTGAAAGTTTTACGGTTGAGCTTGCTGTTATTAATGGGTAAGCTCCAAAACAACTTCAGATCAGAGCTTTCTACCTCTGTTAATATCTGCATCTTTCTTGAGTGGTTTACCTGCCTTTCTGCCATGTTTTTCTAGAGTGCACTGATCAACCACTGAGCTGCCTTTTCCATCGTCCAGCAATGTGAAAGTAGCACCAGATATTCCTTTGTGCATTTCTGTGTATATGGCTTTCGTAGTTGGGATTTTCAAAGCACTGATAGCCGGTGTTTTCAGTTTGTTCTACGAGGGGATATTTCATTTGCATCTATGTTTTTAGCTATCCTGTGATAACTTGTTGAATATTAAAAAAATTAAAATAAAATATTTTGCTTCTATTGGAACATTTGTATACTCGCAACTATATTTCTGTAAACAGCTGCAGTCAATAAAACAATGAAAGTTTTCATTTTGCAGTGTAAACTCTTGTTATGTTTCTTCAAGGGCATCTCCTCTCTCTGACTAAACTGAAGTGTTGGATAAATCCATCTGGCAAACAGATGGCTCTAAGGTCAGGAAATACTGGGAAGCCAGAAACCCACACTGATCTGTGGCTTTGGTACATCCCGTTGCAGTTCTTACATAAGAAAAGGCACTGTCATGCATGCATTTTTTCAAAGCTGTAACGTTTCTTTTTGACTTTGTGGCCTTCTCTTCGCTCCAAAGTAACCTACCGAGTTTACTTTCCAGACCCTGGCTTTCAAATTACAAAGCACGGAAGGAAATTGTTTTCACAGTCTGCTTGAACCAGGATTCTGCCTCTGAGGAATCTGTACTAGGGGAGGAGACGAACGTCGTCTCCCCGCAGGGCAGTCGGGGGATTATTCTGCCTGGCAGATGTGACCCCAGAATATTAAGCTCGGACGACTGGCGTGACTGTTTCTGTAGCAGAGGAAAAGACAAGACTGTGCCCAAGGCTGCAGTGCTGTGCATTTTGGCACAATCCCACTTGTGTTTGCATCTTCGGCATGTTTATGCGAACCTGCAAAAATGAACTGCAGTTGCTGAGGCTCAGGCCCGTGTTCCCCTTGGCTGACCTTGCACAGGGATGGTAACCTGGAAATGGCAATGCCAGGTTTTGTAAGGTCCTTCACTATTTTCACCAGTGATCTACAAATCTAGAAAAATAATGGCTGGATAAAATTTGGCAGAGGTCTCAGCACGTGCACAGCGTAGTCTGGGCCATACAGCGAAATCAGTAAAAAACACTCAAGGGCAGATTTTCAGTTGCAACAAGGAATGCATGCTGCCCGAGGCAGTAAGCACCTAAAAACAAACTGGACATGAGTTCCTATTCGCGGGGCTTGATGAAATGGGCCTTTGCACTTGGACGTGCAACAACAAGTTTCACTGCTTTATGGTAAAGCATTGATGTGGTAAATTTTGGGACACCGTGTCCAGTTGTGCTGTCGCATTTTTCTAAGGGGCTGTTTTGAAAAATTACATTTGGGGGAGAAAACACTGAAATTATCCCAAGAGCCGGACAAAATGCTTGATTATGAAAGATCTGAGGAGATTTAAGGAGATTAGTCTGTTTAGCTTATCAACTGCTACTTATCTGTTTAACTGCAGCATATAAGTACTTTCACAGGGAGAAAATAGCAGTTACTGAAGGACTCTAAGCTGGTAGAGAACATACAAGGAATCCAGCAGATGAGAGCTGAAGGCAGACGAATTCAGGCTGAAGACAGACAGAAGTCTGTTTTGAGAGCCTGGTTTGTGCGTGTTGTCCAGGGAGGAGGAGGTGGGTGGTTTGGGTTTTGCGTGTTTTTTTTGCTGTTTTTTAATGATACATACAGATAAAGTAAGGTTCACGGTGTTTAACCATTGCCATGGACCTGCTGAACTTCTGAAAGCCCTTGCCTTCAGCCTGCCTCCTGGCATTAAAAAAGTGCCCGTGTGCAGGCAGGCTGAGCGCGCGGCCCTCAGCCGCGGGGCGCTGCCGGGGGGCGCAGGCAGGGCTGCTTCGCTTGGCCACCTTCTGCCGTCACCTGGGACAATCGGGCTTCTTGGGTCATTTCACACAATTTTGGAACCAACTTTATTTATTTATCTATTTTTGTGGCTGCTGCCCAGCTCCTTACCACACTAACTCCTTTGGCTCTTGGTAACGTCCGTTTAGCTGTGAAAGCTCCCAGTCGAGTCCTCCAGCTGATGGAACTGTTTTTGTTCAAGTTGCTGCTGTGGTGTGTGGTTTTTTTTTTGTTTTGTTTGTTTTTTTTTGGTCTGTGCCTTTGCATATGCTTTTGCCATGAAGGTACAATTTGATTTCTGATCTAATCAGGAGTTGTCCAAAAGGAGTAAAAAGACTTACTCCCTTACCTTCCTGAAGGAAAAAGGAAAGTCTCTATATTGCCTACAGTGATACTGCCCATCCCTCTTCCCCGCAGTCTGGGGCTTCCAGGCATCTGTAGCAACCCAGGTTTTTATTATGCACCCAGCAGTATGGGCACTTCCATTCGCTAAAGAAACGCGCTCTCACACTGTAATTATCAAGCTGGTGCTGCACCGTGTCCTTGTGGTGGTGTGTGTACGCTCACCTGCAACGCGGGAGAAGCACGGTGCTTCGAGCGCGCAGCGTTTCGCCTTCAGCCGCGTGGGTTCCCTCCTGCTGCAGAGCAGAGGCGCAGCTGCCCGTGCGCAGCCTCCTGCAAGCTGTAGCCAGACCAAAAACCGGAAGGAGAGCACTAGAGGGAGCCTGTTCTGCTGTGAGGGGGGCAAAGAAACTGCCCCAAGACCTCCTCGCCAAGGAATCCGATGTGGCCTGTAAATTCCAGATAATGCAAACTTTTACTCAAGCCACGGTACGGTAGCTGGTCGAGTACTGCGGGGGGGGGCACACAGGCAGATACGATTTTATCCGGCAGTCCTGTCAAGAGGTAGCAGGACCAGGTGCAAAGACCAGCTTTCCAGGAAACCACATCCATCAGAAAGCAGTTCCATTTTTAGCATCTCACTCTGACTGCAACCAAAATTAGCTGTTTCATTATTTTGCCTCAGATGAACAACACATTACTACCACGCTGCCCTTGGGCCTGTGTCACCCCTGTTTCAGCTCTTTCCTAACGTTTTTCGAGCTTTGTTTATGCGGTGTTACCTTCTTGGTGAACTCGTCGTTTTTTGCGCCCAGATCCCACAGCCTGAGGGTGTCGACAGGCTCCGGCCGGGCTGCTGCAGCCCCACGGCAAAGGCCAGCAAACACACTGCCTGCTCTAGGGCACTGTGGAGTTCCTCCCTCTGCAGCTCACTGTTGCAAACCCTGACGTAGGGTCCTGTTAATACTATTTTTTTTTTAAACATCTTACTGTCTTTGAAAAGCTGCTGCTCTTGCTGCATGTTTGGTGGATAACCAAGTGCAGGCCAGCTTATTAAACTGGTACATATGTCATTGCATGACCTGTTCAGCGGTTGGACAGCTGCTCACAGGGGAGCAAAATAGGTTTTCCTGGCAAGCACTAAGCTTTCAGCATGTCACTTGAAAAAAAAAAAAACAGAATTTACTGGAGCTCAAGATGCAGCTCTAGTTCCCAGCTTCTAATCTGCAGGTACAAAAACCAGCAGGTGAGGCTTATTGTCCACAATACGCAGCTGTCAGATGGTGCAGCATCAGGAGGAGCCGGTGCGGGAGCAGGGCCTGAAACGTTCGCTCTTGGACATGGAGTGTTAATGGCACAGCAGCCCGAGCCGGCTGAGGCCAGGTGCTTTCTGTCCCTTTGGGAAGCATGCTGTTCCCCGAAGGTCTCCCTAGCCCTCATGAGCATTTAGCTAATGACAAAGTGTTTAGCTGACGACCATGCAAGGCAGCTGGCCCCAGCGCAATCGCTGGCTTCTGCTTGTTGCGCAGAGCAAGGCAGCGGTGTCTCCAGGAGTTTGGGAAAGCAGCTTTAGCAAACCTGCCTTCGTCCAGCACAGCACCACCACCACATCCTCCGCTCTTGTGGCTTATTAGTTGTGTTCGCTGCTTCCCCTCAGCTGGGTGTAGACACTGTTGCTGGAGGGCAGCAGTCTCTGGGAAACAGGGAAATCTTTCAGGCCTGGCAACAGCCCTCCAGGCACCAGTGGGGCTGAGCACTGCTCCTCCCTCACCGGGGCCGTGGCACCTGCTTCGCTCCCACCCGCCCCGCAACCAACCACGACAGACCTGTCCCCTTCAGCGTGCAGCAGGACTGAGCCACGACGACTCTGCTGTTTGTTTTTATTAGAGGCAGGCGACGCTGCCCTTTGCTGCAGTGTCTTGGGAGACAAGCCGGAACGCTAAGGCCGTGCCCTGCAGGCTAACACCCCCGTCGCAGCACGCTGGGTCTGGCGGACAGCTCAGGTGCGAGGCCTTGTGAAACGCGACTATTGTTGTCCCCAGTCACTGGCTGCTCTTCACACATCCACAGAAACTTAAAAGGAAAGGCCCAGCCCCTTGTCCTGGGCAGCTGCCTTTAGAACAGTTCGAGGAAATGTCTCATCCTCCCAGAGCTTCAGGCACGGGACAGTAATGTGCGTAACAACCTGGGCGACGGCCCTTCCCTCACAGTGCAGGTGGGAGAAGGCCTTGGCCTGCCATTCATCTCCTTTTTACAAACTTCTTTGTCACAGCATTGGGGTTCAGGCGCCTCCTGCCAGCACCGAGGGCAGCGTCTCGGATTTGCAGATTGGCTGCACGGCTGTAGATGTCGTTTTCTGCAAAGGGAGACACCCCTGCAATGTAGTCGGGGTCAAAGACGTTGGTCTTTTGCCTAGCTTTCCGGGACAGCCGCTGCTGTGGGAAGGGCTGGTCTTCTACCAAGTGAGGGTTGTTCGCGTGCTTCCCACCCTGCGGAGCCGGCAGCGGATACTGCGAAGAGAGCAGAAGTTGTTACACTCACTTCAGGGACAACTCTCCCTCAGAGGGGCTTCAACATTCGACAAGTGGCCTAGCCTCAAGCAAAGAACTTGGTGAAAGAAGCCTGAAAGCCTCTGGGTTATGCGGAAGGTCTAGAGGACGACTGCAGCTCTGCCTTGACTCTCGCCCATCAGTGGGTCCCACCCGCTCACCGGCAGCGGCAAGGAAAGCCCTTGTTCCAGCAGCAGCCGGCTGGCGCGTCGCGCACGGCTACTCACCCTGAGCCCTCGTGGGTTCAGCACCTTGGGGTTGCGGGAGAAATGCATGTGGAGGCTCCCGTCGTCACTCACGCTCACTGCGACCTTCTTCAGAGTCTTGTTACCACAGTGAGGACAGAAAACCTTGGTCATGTCGGAAGTTGTCCTGCAGGACAGTGACAGAGGTATTCCACAGCCCAGGGAGCAGTAAACCCAGGCTTAGCCCACACGAGCAGGTTCATCCAGCCACGTGAGCCAGGTCAAAGCCCTGAGCCACTTTAAAAGGCCAGAGGAGCCCTGAAGGGCTCCTGCTAGGGAGGAGCAGCACTTCTCTGCGCACACAGCACTTACTTGAAGCAGCCGTGGCAGCGGAGGATGTGGCTCCTGGCCTGGCGGATCAGCATGCCATTCACTGCCAGCACGTGGAGCCCCATCTGCAGCAGCACGTTCTGCAATGAGGAGGGAGAAACAGGGCACCATGAGGTGGGACTGCCAAACTGTTTAGCCCAGGGCTGACTGTCCAGGTGGCAAGAGGCCACCAGAAGCAAAGCAAACAGGCTCTGCAGAGGCTTCTGCTGTAGACAAAACCAGCTGTTTTTAACAAAAAGAGAGCTGTCACGAAGCTGCTCTCATCCTGTTCCAGGGATTCAGCAGTGCACTCCTCTGTGGCAAGTGTCAGCGTGCTGCTTTAGCCAGCCCAGGGGTGTGAGCAATCCAGGAATCTGCTCCTCAGGCCACCGGTGCCAGCCCCCTTCAACCACCCATCTCAGCAGGGGAGGTGCAGCACCAACAGGGCATCGGCCGAGCTCGAGGCTGCAGCCTGCCCCTGCACGGCAGCCACCAGCACCCACCTGCATGGCGAAGTCAGTGGTGACGCAGCCGACCTGCACGCCAGCGGGAGTGGTGTCACAGTGCCCCGTGTCCTGCTGAACCTGCTTAATGTTGCTGGGCGTTATCCAGCCTTCGTCGTCGCTCTCTTCCTCGTCTTCCTCTTCCTCAGCGCTGTCCCCGTTCTCTGGACTCTGGTGCTCCTCAGCCGCCTCTGGGCTAACGGAGACGGCGTGAGCGTTCTGGGGGGGCAGAGACAACTCAGCCAAGGCCCACAGCGCGCCCCCAGCACCAGCCTGCTTGAGGAGAGCTGTCTGGCAGAGGATTTGGGAAAAGCCAGCTGGAAAAGGGGAGAGAAAGCACAGAGAGGGGCACGGACGCTCCGAGTCTCACCAGCAGCTCCTGCAAGTCCTCCTCGATGCTGGGCAGGGGGTTTCTCCAGAAGAGGAAGGAGCTGAACTCGGGGCTCTCAGCCGTGCTCCTTTCGGGGCTGGGCAGACGCTGGCCTTTTCTCAGGTGCTTGTGCTGCAGCGCAACACAGGACAGGGTGTCCCTCGCCTGCAGCCTGCCCAGGGACTCTGCAGGGCTTCGTCCCTGTCCCCTGGAGGGTCCCGGCCCCTGCCCGCACCTCGGAGGGCTGCATCCCTCTCCCCAGCCCTCACCCCAGAGGAACGTGTCCCCTGCCCGTACCTCGAAGGACTACATCCCTGTCCCCAGCCCTCACCCCAGAGGGTCGTGTCGCCATCCCTTACCTTGGAGGGCAGGTGGAAGCCAGCGAGGTGCAGGGGGGCCTCGGGGTGCTGCGGGGTCGAGCTGAGCTGCACCTGGGGAGGGAGCGTGGCGGGTTGGCAGGGCTAGAGCTTGCCACGGCAGCGGGGCCCAGCCCCACAGGCAGCCCTGTGTCTGTCCCTACCTTGTCCTCGGGCTCCCGCCGGAGCCGGTCAGAGCCGACGATCTCCGCCTCCAGCTGGTAGGTGAGGGCGAGCACTTGGAGGTCAGTGGCCGAGAGGCTTGGGTAGTCGCCGGTCTTCTTGGCGAAGTCGGTCACTGCGGAGAGACGGCCGGGGTGGCGGCGGGGGCCGGGCCGGGCCAGGGGGGGACCGGGTCAGGTCAGAACCAGGCTGGGGCAGTGGGAGGAGGTAGGGACTGGGACCAGGTTGGGAGACTGGTCAGGGAGGGGTGGGAGACACTGGGATCCAGGCTGGGGGTGGGGGGGAGGCAAATCAGGGCTGAGACACTGGGGCCAGGGCTGGGGGGTGGTGGGGGGGAACGAGAAACAAAGGGACCGCAGACGGGGAAGGGGGGGGCGACACCAGGGCCGGGGCTCACCGAGCCGCACGTAGTCGGGCCGCGGGCGGCGGAAGTGCAGCTCGTAGGGCAGCGCGGCCAGGCGCCGCCGCGTCGGCTTGTCGCGGATCTCAGCCACCACCTCGGGCACGGTGTACACGCTCTGCGCCATCTCCTGCCGGCGCAGCGCCGTCAGTCCCGCTCCGCCCCGCTCCCCCCGGCCCGGCCCGGCCCCGCCGCCCGCCCCGCTCCCCCCGGCCCGGCCCGGCCCCGCCCGGCCCCGCCGCCCGCCCCGCTCCCCCCGGCCCGGCCCGGCCCGGCCCCGCCGCCCGCCCCGCTCCCCCCGGCCCGGCCCGGCCCGGCCCCGCCGCCCGCCCCGCTCCCCCCGGCCCGGCCCGGCCCCGCCGCCCGCCCCGCTCCCCCCGGCCCGGCCCGGCCCCGCCGCCCGCCCCGCTCCCCCCGGCCCGGCCCGGCCCGGCCCGGCCCCGCCGCCCGCCCCGCTCCCCCCGGCCCGGCCCGGCCCCGCCCGGCCCCGCCGCCCGCCCCGCTCCCCCCGGCCCGGCCCGGCCCCGCCGCCCGCTCCCCGCGGCCCGACCCCGCCGCCCGCCCGGCCCCGCCGCCCCGCTCCCCCCGGCCCGGCCCGGCCCCGCCGCCCGCCCCGCTCCCCCCGGCCCGGCCCGGCCCCGCCGCCCGCCCCGCTCCCCCCGGCCCGGCCCGGCCCGGCCCCGCCGCCCCGCTCCCCCCGGCCCGGCCCGGCCCCGCCGCCCGCCCCGCTCCCCCCAGCCCGGCCCGGCCCCGCCGCCCGCCCCGCTCCCCCCGGCCCGGCCCGGCCCGGCCCCGCCGCCCCGCTCCCCCCGGCCCGGCCCGGCCCCGCCGCCCGCCCCGCTCCCCCCGGCCCGGCCCCGCCGCCCGCCCGGTACCTGCAGCGGCGCCGCGCGCAGAAAGGCGCCGGCGTCGGCCACGACGTGCGCCACGCGCGCCATGACAGCCGCCGCCGCCGCTACTGACCCCTACGGCGCCCCGTACCGCGCCGCGTCGCGCCGCCCCCTGGGAGCTGTAGTCCGCGCGGGGCACGCCGGGAGCCGCCGGCCCGCGTGACCCTCTTCCGGGCCGCGCGGGTCAGGTGACGAGCGCGGGTCACATGACGGCGGTGCCTAGAGCCGGAAGTGGGAGCGCAGCGGCCGCCGGTAACGGGGGTGGCGGGACGGCACCGCGGGCGGAGGGGGGGGGGAAAGACGCGTCCGCCCGGCGCTGCCGCCGCGCAGCTCGGCCCGGCGCTGCCCGCGGCGCTCCGCCGAGCGTGGCTCGGCTCGGGGCGGCCCGCTCCGGTGCTCTCCCGGCCCGGTGCCCCGGTGCCGCGGCCGCTGGCGGGCAGGGCCGCGCGCTGCGCTGCGCCCCGGGCCGCGGGGAGGGGCCCGGCCGCGCGTCCGGCCTCCCCGGGGGGCCGGTCGGGGCTCACCGGCGGGGCCCCGGTGCCCGCGGAGGCGGCTGAGGGTGCCGGTACCGGTACCGGAGCCGGTGCCGCCCCGCGGTGCAGCGGGGCCAGCGGTGTCCGGGGGAAGCGCGCGGGGAAAAGCTCCCGACGTGCTTCAGGGAGGGCGCGAGAGGAGACGGGGGGCGCCGGGGCCGAGCGGAGGGGAGCTGGACGCGGAAGGGAGACGGGAGCGAGGGGCGGTGCACGAGCCGGGAAGGAGAAAGTGGGGGAAAGAGTCGAGATTAAAACAAAAAAAAAAAAAAAAGGGGGGGGGAGAGAAAGGGAAAAAGAAGAAGGAGGCATAGCCCAAACGGGCGGCGGGTTTGTCGTCGCCATATGTGGGCGATGGCCTGGGGGCTCCGGCCGTCGGCCCTGCGCGCTCCGGCGTGGCGACAGCACCGGCTGGCGAGGGGCGATCCCTGCGCGGGAGGTGAAACTGCAAGCGGTTAACGCTGCCAGATTGCCCTCCTGAACTCTGGCGGAGTTCAGCTCGGGGCGAGCTGGCGCCGGGACGGGCTGGCGTGGGGTGGGGGGGGGGGGAGAGCAGAAACAGGGCCTGTGTTTATGGGGGGAGGAATGGGGATCCAGATTCCTGCTAGAGGGGAATGAGCCCTGGGTAATAGTAACTTTGAGGGCCAGACCGCTAATATTAATGTAAGAAATGCCCTACAGGGCAGGCTCGCAGGTCCCTCTAGCCCCGTATCTGGTTGCAGGCGGTGGCTGTTTGGGAAGGGCACATGAGTCTGGCTGGTTTTTGTGGTCCTTGCGAACGGCACTAATGAAATAAGCTGGTAATGCAGAGGTGGGGACTCGCAGCAAACACGAGGAATAACGATATCCTAAGGGAAGGACAGGGTGATCTGTGGGCAGAGTAATTGGAGTAGGAATAACTGTAATAATAGCAAATGCAATTAGCTTCATAAAAAGACCTCCTTCCACAAGTAAATTCTTATCCGTTGGGAGTGAGGGGGAAGGGACAGGCATGCATTAGCAAGCCTTGACCCACCAATCTGACAGAGCCAAGAAAGCGGCAAGTCTGATATCAGAGCTTTCCCAGGCAGAAACGGGGACTGTGCAAGGCCCTGGCGAGGCCTCAGCTGGCGTACGGTGTGCCGTTCTGGTTTGCCGTGCTCAGGAAGGCGATTTCCTGCTGGGGTGGCACACAGAAGGGGATGGAGAGTGACGACTCGGTTCTACTACAAAAGGAGGTTTAAAAGGGACTGGTCAGGCTTTGAGGTGGAGCCTGCTAAGGTAGAGCAAGGGCCTGGGTTTGGTGGCCTGGCCGACTCCGCTAGCCCCAAGGGGTTGTGGGTTGTGCTGTGGTGGTTTCTCCAGCAGGAAGGCAACGCTTGGAGAGCCTTTGCAACGTGGAGGGGGCGATGGCTGGGCGCGGAGTGGACGGGGAAGGAAAGACTCCTGTGCAGCAGAGAAGCTGGCAGAGAGCTGGAAGTGGAAATGTGCTGTCTTTCCCCTTTTTGTACTTTTTCCTGAGGGCTCGTGATCATCAGGGTGGAGGTAGGATGGAGAGGCTGGCGGGGACTCGAATCCAGAGCTGGTCAGGAGGCGTGCTTTCGGCTTCGCAGGGTTGGGAGGGCGATCGGGTTTGACTCAGTCTGAGCTCTCACTGCTGCCCCAGGCAACAGAATTGAGACTCTTGTGTTCACATCTGCCCGGGGAATAACCAGCGAGCGCCTCCATCCGTCCTGTTGTGTCGGGTGTTTATGTGGGCAGGCCCCTGTGGTCTGTGACCTTGGAATTTACTGCAGGCGCCGCTTCTCTGCCACAGGATTGTGTTAGTCTGGATTCAGCAGGTCCCCTCTAGCTCTTCTGCCTGTGAAGTGCGTAAAGGATGACTGCTGTCTGCAGGCTCAGGAAGATGGTGGGAATCAATAGCCTACTCTCTTGGGCCCAAACCAAACAACTCGTGCTTGTGCATGCTGCATGACTGTACTTCTGCTTTGTTGTCGGTTGTTTCGGCAGAGGCGCAGCCACGTGTTCTGCTGCGTCCCTGGCCATCCCAAGTCCCCTTCCTGCCCAGCCACGCGCTGCCCGCTCCCAGCCCCGGGCAGGCGTCTCAGAGGCGAGGTGCGCAGGTGGTGCAGGGGCAGGGTGAAGCGCTGCGGCTGCAGTGACAGTCATTGTGCCCGAGAAAGTGAGGAAGTGGTGAGTGCTTGAGAAGCTGGAGGCCCCAGTTTCCTGTGCTGCAGCGTGATCCTTTGCAGCAGTTGAGAGCAGCTGTGGTTCCCATCGCTTAGCTGCTGCGCTGCAGGGTTTTAGGTTTTTTTTTTCTGTGAAATTTTGCCACCAGGAAATGACCTGGCCTGTCCTCAAGGGATGTGGCTACTTTCCCATAGTGTGACCGGAGCTTCCTCTCTTCTACCGCAGTGTTCCTGACTTGTTCCTTCCAAAGGATGCATTGGCTGAGGCCGCGCAGACTGCTTGTGGACCCGTATTGTTACTCAGCAGCACGGGGTGGACGTCATATCTTCCTAGTGCTTTGGAGACTGCTCTGTCTTCGTGCTGGTCGTGATCAGCAATGACCTTTGGATCGTGGGGAGCTAGAGCTGCTCCAATGCAGTGCCCAGAGAGCACCTGTGGGGTGCTGTCCCCAAGGGCTCCCCCTGGCTGGCCCGGCTCTCTTGAGGCCTCGTGGGTGCTGTTGAGAGAGGGGTTTCTCTCTGCAGGGCACAGCTTTACTTCCATCTGTGGTACACAGTTAACGTTTAACAGGAGCGAGAGGCAACGTGTGTTTATTAGCTATTTGCATGTGTGCCAAGGGTGTCCCAGGCGGTCTGCGAGGCCTTCTGAGCTGGAGTCGGTGTGGCGCTGACGTGGCAGCAAAGCCTTTGGATGCGCCCGGGAGGAACTGGCCCCCTCCCGCTGCCCTGTGAGCAACAGGCAGCACCGAGGGCATCTGCAAACCTTCTCAGTGCGGCACCTCCCAGCATGGGCCGCCGCTGTTCATCGCTGAACCCCGTGCCGTCTGTGTCGCTCATCCTAATACGTGGGCCACAGCGAGGCCCGGAGCAGCCCTGACCCTGGGGCCCCACGCAGCCTCGACTTCCTCCCTTCGATGGCGGAGGTGCTGAGGTGTCTCATGTCTCTCTGCTTTCCAGCCCGTCGGTGATGCCATGGCCTCTGCGAGTTCCAGCAGGGCCAGGGCAGGGCTGCCCTGCGAGAAGTCCCAGCTCTCCGTGAAAGGTGGGTCCTGCTGCATCGCTGGAGGTGGGGCCGGGAGCCCAGCGTCCGGGAATGTGGATTTTCGAGTGCATCTGGTCCTGGATTCCTCCGTGCTGGCCTCGGCAGCCAGCAGCTCCTGAAGGGAGGAGATGTTCCCGGGCCTGTGCTCTCCCTGGGTGTGGGAGACCTTCCTGGGGAGGGACTGGGTGCTGGGGAAAGCCAGCACCACCTCTGCAGTCGGATGCTCCATCCTGATGGAGAAATAGTGAGCTTCCTGGGGTCCGAGGAACCGGCAGCCCTTATCAGCACGTGGATCACAGCCCTGGGCACGTGGCAGCTGGGGCAGGGTCTCCGACCTTGGAAGAGGTTTATCTAGGGAAATGGCATTCCAGCTGCCCATCCTGGCCTCATGCTGAGGGTAGTGCCGGAGCCACCGAGGGTGACAGAGGAAGGACACCGTGATCTTGGCCTTCTTCCACGTGGAAGCTCCAGAGCCCTCTCTGGGTGTCCCTGGCGCTGGAAGCCGTTGAGAAGCAGAGTGGCTGTCTGCTGAGCAACACCTCCTCCTCTTTACTTTGCTGGCTGTTGGGCTGTTGCTCTGTAGCTCTGCTGGGGCCATGTTTGTGCTCCCATGGCCACGAGATGGCTCCAGAAGGCCAGAGCTGCGTCCCCAGCTCTGCCTTGCACAGTCCTTCTCTGCTGGAGTGTTGCCTTGCCCTTCGGGAGCACATTGCGTCCCTCCTGGGAGACTTGGAGGCTCACCTGAGTGGGCGCCTCTCTCCTAGTTGCTGTGGAGAACCCCCGTTCTCCCCGGCGCGTTCGTGGGAGGCGTGGGGCCAGAGGAAGGCAGCGTGCAGGAGTCGGTGCCTGGGAGCACCTGGATCCAGCCACTGCTGCCATCGGGAGAATTGCTTCCTGCTCCCCCTTTTCCAAAAGCAGGTTGACTCCTTGCTGCTGTGGTGCCCCGTGGCCCCCCACGCTGGCAGGCGTGGGGCAGGGGTGTGTGGCCCTGCCCTGGGACAGGGACAGAGGCTCCCCTGCCGCCGCCTGACCCCGTGCCTGTCCCCTCTGCCCAGTTGTGTCTGTGAAGCCCAAGGCACACAGCCGCCAGCCGCGGATGAACTGCTATGTGGAGGTGGTGGGTGATGGACTTCCCAGTGAGACCAAGAAGACAGGGAAGCAGATCGGGAGCTCTGAGGTGCTGTGGAACGAGATCCTCGTCTTGTAAGTGCCCGTGACCCCCAGACGCGGGGCTGGCAGCAGCGTGCCTGAGCTGGCCCTGGTGCGGCTCGTTGGGGGGGACCAGACAGCGGCCGTTGGGTGGGGATGCTCAGATGTGAGAGAGATTTGCCTCCAGACAGACACCGTGAGGGACAGGCAGGCTAGCGAGGTGGTGGGAGGGCACTCTCCCTTCACCCTGTGGCGTTGCCCTGGTCCCTCTGCTCCCTGCTCCTTGCAGGCCTGGTGCTGCCCGTTCCCCGAGAGTGGAGAACGGCCGAGGCCGCGCTGACCGCCCCCTTTGCGCTCTCTCTGCAGGAATGTCACGGCTCAGAGTCACCTGGACCTGAAGGTGTGGAGCTGCCATACCCTGAGGAACGAGCTGCTGGGCAGGGCCTCCGTCAGCCTCTGGAACCTGCTGAAGAACGGCGGGAAACGTATGTACGAGCCCTCGCCGTGGCTCCCTCTTGGCCTCTGCCCCGTGTCCCGTCCCCTGCGCAGAGGGCAGAGAGGCGGCTCTCCGGGCTAGGGTCACCGCTGCTCACGGGGGCTGGCAGAACGCTTGGGTGAGGTGCCAGCTTGGTGGGGCGCTGCTGGCCCGTGGTGGGCTGCCCTGGGCACGCTGCACCCCTGTCCTCCGCGGTGGTCCTGCAGGATTTCCTTCCCCAAAAGGTGTGTGGCGGAGAAAGGAGTAACTGGCTGGAGCAGTTCCCTGCTCAGTCCCTGGCCCCGGGAGAGAACAAGGCAACATTGTGCGAGCTGGGCCAGCCTGTCAGGCGTGGGGGGCTGCAGCGTGACGGAAGCCATACCTTAATTAGCCAGGGTGCCACAGCCTGCACGGAAACACAAACCCCTCAGCTATTTGCTGCCATTTGTGGTCATCAGAGTGTGGCCCGTGGCGGCAGCTACTACATAAAGGCCTCCATTCAGGGCTCGGGCCGCGCACGTGGCTGCGCAGGGCAGGAAAAAGCTTGTTCTCTCTTTTCCAAGCAAAGCTCAGCCACTCGCAAAAGACAGACCTGGTATTGAGAGGGGAGAGGGGCCTCCTGTGCACCGGAGGGATACGGGGCTGGTTCAGACTCTCCCCTGTGCCAGGGGATGGGGTGAGTTGCTTCCCCTGGCACTGCCAGCTACAGGCTGTGAAACCGCGGTGGTGTCCCCGGTGTGCCCCTGGGATGGGCAGGTTGCCTTCCCTGGGGCCCTGCGCGTCCTTGGGGCAGACGGCAAGCTATCCTCGATGCCGCGGGCTTCTTGGGACCAGCGTGGTTACGGGCTCCTCGCCTAAGAGCTGCCCCTCAGCAGACTGGCTTGTGCGGGGAGCTCTCGCTGCTCTCGCATCGCAGAGTCCACGAGGACGCGGACGTCCGCCTCTGGGTAGGTAGGGGGTGGGCTGCCTGCCACTTGGGCTCTCTCTGAGGAAGGCGGCTTGCAGCGTTATCCCCCGAGCGTGCGGAGCTGAGGCCGCCTGTCCTGGCAGGTCCTGCTCCGGTCAGCCTCGGGGCGCTCTGCCCCTTCTCCCCGAGCCATGCACAAGTGCCGTGCTCGCGTTGCCGGTGCTGCCGCCTGCTCCCGCCCTACCTGCCCGCTCCCGGCAGCAAGGGCACAATTGGCTCTTTCATTAGCAGGCGTCCCGGGGGGCCATGTGGAAAATGAATGGAAAAGGCAACTGGCTGTTCTAGCTTGTCCGTTAACATGCACCAGAAAAAACGTGTCAGATTTTTCCTTGACACTGTGGGCTGGGAGGGGAGGATTCTTAAAGCTGCAGAGCCCTGCGCAGCTGGGAAGGTGCTGCTGCGAGGCGGGAGCAGCTCGTGCTCCTGAGCTGTCGTGTCTTTGGCGAGCCGCGCGCTCTTACTCGCCGTCTCGTCTCGCCTGGGATCCTCTCCCTCCTCTTCTCTGAGATGCTGACTTGCTGCTCTTGGCCTTCGTGGCTTTGTTCCAGCCTCAGCTCTGTGTTCGTCCCCTGGGGCAGGGATTGTTGCAGTTCCTCCGAAGCTCTGTGGGAGCTGAGAGCCTGCATCTCCAAGGGGGCTTGGAGACCTCTCCCTGGAAGGGGTCCTCCATGCATCCTGCCTGCTGTGCCTCTGGCTCCAGCGTCCTGTCACGCCTGTTGAGAGATGGCGAGCTCAGAGGCCGTTCCTTCGGCACACCACCTCTACCCCATGCCCATTCCCCTGGGCTTGCTGGAAGTGGCCAGGTCACACAAATCCGCGAAGCAGATTTGGGATTTCAAGCTGCCTCTCGAGGGAGGGTGGGGATACCTGCCAGTGGGTCTGAGACTCCCACAGACCACAGTTACTCTAGTTCCTAGGCTGAGATGAAGGAGGCTGTTCTGGAACCTTGTGGGGGAAGTGGCCAGCTGTGTGTCCCCCTCTTTTCCCCCCGTGACTCCCTGCAGGAGGACCCGTGTGCGCTCAGCCCCCCTGGGCTTTTCAGCCGTTCCAGAGCTGGACAGGTAGTGTTGTAATCCAGCCCAGTGACCCTCTGCCTGGGAGAAGGTGCTCAAAGGAGCGTGCTCTCCGCCACTTGTGGAGACCCTGGCAGTGAGCATCTCCCTCCTGGGAAGTGCTTAGCAGGAGCACTTCTCCCCCAAGGACTGTTCTTAGCTGGCAGCAGACCCACTTTCTAGATTAGTTGGTTTTACTAAGGTTTTCTCTAAGTTACTGATAAGTGAGTATAGCTGTGACCTTTTGTTTGGATTTCTGTAGTTGTTTTACTTGGTATGGTAGAATTGTTCTGGCCCTTCTGTGTTTGTGCAGATGGGTGTTTTCCGGCAGGGCTGGTGTTCTCTTTCCTTCTCCAGTGATGCCCGTGGCGATGTATGTAGGGCTCCTGCTTGCCAGAGTGAAGCTATAGCTCCCTCTGCTCCTTCTCCTGGTCCTTCTGCCAAACATGCTTTGCTTCAGGTGGAAGAGTCTTGGCTCCGGAGCCCAGAAAAAGGGCTCAGCAGCTCAGGACCCAGTCAGGCCTGAGCTCTCAGGAGGACAGAGAGCTTATAGCCCCAGCTGTCAGAAATGAGCTCCCGCTCCAAAAGGGTCAAGCCTTGCTTTCAGACTTGCTGCCTTTCCCATTGCCTTGGCAGCCATCTCCAAGGCCCTCTACGCAGCCTCTTTTCTGGCAAGGTAGCACCCTCCCAGTTTCAGACAGGGGGATTGGACAGGGAGACAGAGAGGTGGGTAAGAATGGGCTTAATCATAGAAGGCTCTAACTCATTTTCTATGGAGCTGCTCCCAGGGCTCCTTTAAAACAGCTAATTTACAATGGCACAGCCCCCTGCCCTGGGCCTCTGCCGCTGTGCGCTGCAGAAGAAACTCTTTGTTCTGAGGCTCCCGGAGCTCCTCGGTGCAGGCGTCGTGCGAGGCAGGAGGAGCGTCCCTGGGCGGCCTCACAGTACAGTCTGCGTGGAAGCTGATACTGGGCCATGCTGGTTTTTGCTAGTCCCCCTGTCTGCTGAGCAATGGATGTCAGCGCAGGCTTTGGAGTGATAGGAATGAGCCAGGCTGCAGCTTGCAAATGAAAGCGCTGGCTTTTATTACTTGCTGCTCGGGTTGCAAGTTACATCAACAGGCTCCTGTTTCTTGAGTGGCACCATATGCCAAGATTTTACAGATCCTGCAAAGCCTTTTCTTTCCATTCTGCTGCACCTCAGGCAGAGCTGCTGGAGCCGCGGCCTTGAGGAATCCTTTCAGGAAGCCAGCAACAAACCCCCAAACCTCTGGAAAGCTGCAGCTGACCCCGCTTCATGAATGTGCTGTCAAAGGAGCTCTGCTGCACGGTACAAAAGCAAGAGTCTTCTAGCAAGGAATCATGAAAGCAAATACACAGACTAGCTGAAACGAGCGTTGAATAAGCTGGCTCTGTCGGTGGCTGTGCGATAGTCCTGTGAAAGGGGTTGTTGCAAGCTGGTATGTCGTGGTGTGGGGCTGGACTGTGCCCGCTCCGGGTCACCTTCCGGGTGTTGTGTTCTGAGTGTCCAGCACTGCTGATGGGACTGTGACCACCAACGCTGTCCCCTTGTCTCCTGCGTTGTGCCCTGGCTGGCACCAGACTCTCTTTGGATGGGAGGCTGTCCTCTGCTCCCAAGCCAGCGAGTACATAGGGTCCTTTGGCTGCAGTCCCTGCCGGCGCCCTGTTCTGCAGACAGCTAGCTGCCCCCAGTCAGAGAGAGCGGGCTCTTTGGCTTTCTCTTTTCATCTTGTCTTTGCTCACAAGGCTGTGATGGTTCAGAGGAAAGAAGCAGAAGTCTGAGGTCCTCCTGGTTGTGCTACCTAGCAGTTACGATAAGTGGATTGGGACACAGCTATTTTTAAGCCGCCTGCGGTCCCTCGGTTCAGAGCAGCCTCTCCAGCGTGACACACTGCCCTTTCACTTCTCCCCAACTCAGCTACTCTGGCTGCAGGATGGAGCACCCAGCTGAAGCGTGGCCCTGCTGCTTGCGCCATCCCGTGGTGCTGGCGTCGAAGACTGGCTCAGTGGCAGGGCAAATCTTCCTGCTGCCTGGGAGAGTAAGGATCAACCCTTTCCCTAAACTCTGGATTGCTCCTTGGCTTATGGATAGCTATGGAAGGTCTTATTCTACCCCCTCTTCTCAGAGGGATCATGGGCACAGTGTGGAGTCATCCTTTGGCCGCGGGTGTGCCCAAAACTTCAGCCAGTCTTCACCTGCCAAGCACCAGGGAGGTGAGTTCTGTGCGTTCTGCTGCCTGCTGGGCTGCCACGTGTTGTGGGGTGGCACAGGGACACCTGTGACTGGTGGGGAAGCCAGCATGTCTGGGTGCTCCCACCATGCCTGAGAGCAGCCGCCACGGAAGTTATTTGTTGCCCTGCCTTTCTGTCTCGTGCCAGGGCGCTTTCAAGGGAGGGCTTTGGCTTTGGGATTTGATTCTTCTGCTGGATCAATCAGGGCAAATAGGTTGCTGAGTGGAGCCTGTGGTTGTGGTGTCCAGAGGATCTGCTCATCTTCTGTGGGAATAAATGGCAGTCCTGGCTGCTCCGCGGAGGGCTTTCCTTGAGGAGTGATGGTGGATACAGCTTTGGTTGCATGGAGCCATTTGAGTTGCAACTGGTCTATACATCCAGTGGAACTGTGCAAAGAGGGTCTTAAAAATTGAAAGGGTGGGAAGCTCAGGCCATCTGTCTGGAAATCTTTCCATCCACGTGTGAGAAGACGGAGCCACCACACCCAGGGAAGAGGCAGAGGGCCTGCCCCCCTCCCCACGCTGCAGTTTTGTGATGCTTGTGCCAATGAGCCATGTCAGACGTGTGCGGTTACGGGAGGTCCCGGGGGGTTTGAGCTCAGCCTGGAGCCTTTATTGCGCTTGCTGCTACCAGCCTTACTTCGTGGAACTGTAAATCCGCTTAATGGGCTGTGTGGGAATTCCAGCTCGCCTCCGCTAAATGGGAGCTCTGATGCTGTGTGCAGGGCACTGGAAGTAGCTGAACTGAGACCTTATTCAGGACCAAATCACCCCCCGACCCCCTCCCAAAATAATAATAATCCCTCTGACATTCTGGCTGCTTGTGAGACACAGGCAGCCTTTGTGCGCAGCCGTTCAGGGGACCCTCTGTTGGTGCAATAGCAATGTCCCTTTGTGCGTCCTGCGAGCTGGATGGGGACAGTGAATGGAAGGTTCTGCTAGTGTTTATTTTCTTTATAAAAGCTGAAGGGGGTGGAGAGGGGGAGAAGGAAGCCGGCTGGGAGGTTCATGTTCACATCCTCCACTTGGAGACACCTTGTCTTTGCTACCGCGCTGCCTTCCCCCTTAGGCTGGGAGCCTTCACAATGAGGGTCTGTGCCGCTCCGGCAGGGCGAGCGGCGCGCGCTCGGCTGCCGGCCGCTCGCCGAGGGGGGATGGAGAGGACCCCCGGAGCGTGCGGGCACGACTTCCGCGTGGCTCAGAGGAAACACAAATTATTATGGCTCAGAGCAGCCAGGGGAAAACAGGGTCTGGATTTGCTCTGGTGCTTGGCCACGTTCAGTAGCATCTTCTCTCTCAGGCTCTCAAAACAGTCTGTGAGACCAGCTCCCTTTGGGAGCGCATTGACAATAATACCTTTAAGCAGATGCACCTTTAAGTGAGATTCCTTGCGTGATGATGGGCAGGTAACGAGCAGCAGAGGGGTCTGGGCTGCTGCCCCTGCCTGGCCGGCGTGAGCGTGTCCTCCTGCCGTGCCCCCGCTGGGAGGGCAGGACCCCGGGCACTGAGGGCATCTAGCTGCAGGGGACCGAAAACTTGGGGCACCTTTGCAGGATCCAGGAGCGCAGCTTGTTCTGCAGCCCTGTCTTCACTGCAAGCCCCGGAAAGCTGGGCTTCGGGGGACCTGTTGAACACCGCGTGTGGCCAGGCCTACGGCCGGCAGCCCCGGCGAGGTCGGGACAGGCGATAGCCACCAGCTGCGGGCAGGTCTGTGCTCAGCTCTTGGCCCCGCTGCAGGGTACTGGGTTGGAAGCGGCTTGGCGTTGTCCTTGTGCCTGGGGCCAGTCGTTCGCAGACAGCGCTGTGCAGCCGGTTGACTGCAGGCAGGCGTTTGGAAAGCATGGAGATGGCCCTTGCTCGCAGGGCGCAGCCTGGGGCGTGCTGGGGACCTCTCCGTGCGATGCCAGTGCGCGCTCCCGGCGGGAGTGCTGGGACCGACTGCGCGCTCCATCCTGTTCTCTGTCCCGTTTGTTTCCCTTCCCAGTGGCCGGTCTGGGTTTGCGCTGTCCTTCTCTTGGCCAGTGCCCCCTCCCCTGCCACCTCCTCGCGGGGGCTCCCCTCCTGACCAGGGGCTGCCTCTGGCTAAGCCCTGTGAAGCCCTGGCTCTCGGCCCTCCGGTTGAATGTGGCCAGGTGAAACAGCTCTGCCCTTCTGCCTCGGTTGTCCCCGAGCTGGCGCTGGTGTCAGCCCTTGCAGAGCAGCGCTGGGAGCATCCTCCTGCGTGTGCCGAGCTGGTGGGGACCGCGGGCCGATGGCTGGCGGCTGTTCCTGCTGGGGAAGGAGCAGCTGCTGCCAGGAAGGAAGGAGCTGCTCTCTGGGCCTGGGCGAAGGGTGCAAGGCTGCTTCTGGCAACGGCCAGGCCAGTGGCAGCTTCCTCCCAGTCCCTCAATGGCACCGTGGTCTCTGCAGCTTAACCCCAGCCCCAGTTGTGTGCAACGGGCTACGCTGGCGGCTCTCCGGCGCGTTGGGCGGTGTGTGTGCCCAGCGGACGCGGCTGGCCCGGGAGCCCCAGCCTGGGGCAGGGCAGGAGCGTGGAGCGGCGAGGGGAGCGCTCCCTGCCCGGAGCTGCGGCACGAGCTGCCAGCGCAGCACGCTGGGCTGCGCTGAGCTGGTAGCCAGGAGCCGTAGGCACCGTTTGGATTGCAGTTGCAAAGCTTTTGCCGTGCTTTTGAGCCTCACCCACGAGCTGGAGATGGGTTGAGGGGGTCTGCGGGGAGCATGTTCCCCTCATCCTGCCAGGCTGCTCCCACTGGCAGGTCCTGCGCTCCATCCCCATGGTTGCTTGGGACAAAACAGGTTACTAGAAAATGGTGCCGTTGTGTCATGAGCAATCTGTGTATAATAAAAATATTATTTGAGCAAATGAGTCAGGAAGCGTCTGGGCTGGTGTCCCAGGCTGGGGAAGCCAAATTCTTCTGGCCTTTGGTGGTGGAGCTGGGTGTTTCAGTCCTGCTGGCTCCAGCAGGGCATTGCTGCAGCTGCGTTAGAGCCCAGCCTGGCCACGGGCACCTAGGGCCTGGTGCTTCTCCCATTGCTCCTGGGGATGCGGGGCCGCTTCCCAGAGCAGCTCTGCAGGAGGAGGGTTTGCGGGGGAGAGGCTGCAGGCCACGGCAGGGCTGGAGGGCGCCACTGGAGAGGGCTGGTGGGCAGCCCCTTTGGCTGTGCTGGGAGCCCCTCGCTTCCCGCCGGCGCCGGGGATGCGTCTTGCCGCCGCCCGTGTAAAGCAGGAAGCTGGCGGGGGGCCCTGGAGGGGCTGGAAGCGTGGCAGGTGTCCGTCGCGGGAGGCAGAGCCGCGGCTGCCGCACGCTCGCGTCCGTGAAACGGGGCAGGCTCTGCTTCCCGGAGGTGCCGGTGAGCGCTCGGCGGCTGCCGGCCCCTGCTCCCTGCCTCAGCTCGCGGTGCCGTTTAGCTGACGGGCTTCCTTTCCCCCGCCGCTGTAGGCTGCCGCTCTGTCTGCGAGGGAAGAATGGCGAATTGTGTTCCCGGGGTGGTTACCGCTGGGCAAAGCCGCGGTGCCCGTCTGCATGCAGAGCTGTGGCTGGCAAAGTCTCGTTAAGCTGCCGGGAGCCAAACTGGCTCACGAGGGAGCAGAAGCGAAGCTGGTGTTTTTTTGCTGTCTCCAGGGGACAGCTGGGCTTCACAGCCCCTTCCAGCCCATGCCACCCGCTGAAGCTTCTGCGCAGGCAGCGCGGTGCTTCACTGGAGCATGCCGTGTGCGTGTCTGGGGCAGCTCGTGTGCCTATTGCGCTCAGGGAGCAGATACACGAGGAATGTGGATGGAGGGAAGTCAACGGGGTTTCCTTGTGTTGCTTGTCTGGGTTTTCTGGGTGGGGAAAAGGTATTCCCTGATTCTGAAAGATGCTATCTGCTCTTGCACTGCAGCAAGCCAGGGCTTCAGTTGCCCTCTGGCATGGAGCTGTCTGCTTCGTGTCCCAGGTGTCTGCTGGAGTTTGTCCTCAGTGCAGGACCCTTCCTGCCCTGCTTCTTATATCAAACCAGCTGAGTATCTCACCTTTCTTTCTGCGATCTCCTTACGGCCCCAGCATCTGGACCTGGTCTGCTGTGAGTGACTGTGGTCTTGGCTGTGTCGCTGCCCAGGCCCGCAGGGTAGTTACACCCCTGTGATGGGAGGGGGTGGCCACTCATCTCGGTGAGCGGTGGGTAGCGAAGGAAGGTCCTTGGCAGTCGGTGTAGCTCACCAGGCTGCTCCCTGACAGTGCTGCTTACGTGTGTGTAGGTGCTGGGCCAATGTCTACAGCGCCTCACTGAGGTGCGTGATCCTAGAGGAAGTGGACATGTTGTCCTTTGTGGGAGAGGGCCTCAGTCCGCTGGTGAGAGCCAGGAGACTGAGGTCCCATGGGGGAGCTGGGGATCGTGAAGCCTTCCTCCATAGCAGTTGCCTTCACTCGTGGTGACTGCTTGGTCTCTTTCTCCATGTCCCCTCATCTCCCACAGTGGAGAACAGGCAGCTGACCCTGAACCTGCAAACTGAGAACAAAGGCAGTGTTGTCTCCGGCGGAGAGCTGACGATTTTCCTGGACGGGCCTGCTGTTGATCTGGGAAGTCTGCCTAATGGCAGTGCCGTGACAGAGGGTGAGTGCCGCCCATCTCCGCATGCATGCAGCAACTCTGAGCACGAGGCGGTGAGCACCGGCAGGGAGAGGAGTGGGGCTGAGATCACAGCCCTAAGGACCTCTGAGCAAACATCCGAGTGCCAGCAGCCACCTCCTCTCCCAGGTAAGGCTCCGGCCCCTGCCTATCCCAACTGCAGGCTTGCTCACGGACTTCCGTGGCAGCGAATGCGTGGTGGGACAGGAGTGGTGGCAGGAGTGTGATCCTGTCAGTGCCCCCCTGCTGATATGAAAGGAGTGGCCGTTTTCCAGGCCCTCCGCAAGCTGCCTGAGTGACTTTGCTCCTTCCCTAGCTTCCCTGTGTTGGGCCTGGGACGTGTCTTCTGTATTTAAGCTGCTCAGATCGGGAGCTCCCTGTGGCGAAATGCATGCAGGGAGGCAGACTGATGTCTGACTGGTCGAGGCCTCCCGAGGAGTGAGCAATGAAAGATTCAGCTCATGTTGGGTAGTGACTGGTGTATTGGTTTCCCTCAGCTCCTTCCCTTCCTAGGTGGGAGTTCAGGCCTGTGAAATCTGGGAGCCTTCAACGAGGCTGCTCTCCTGATACTGCTAGTTCTCTGAAGGGCTGTTTTTGCCTTTCCCTAGTGTTCAGAGCCACATGAGGCACTGTGGAATGGGCTACACCATCGCATGTCAGTGCGAGATGAGAGCACCCCTACCTGGGGGAAGGGGGTTCAACGCGGAGCATGTTGCTCTAACGGGGCTGAGTGTGCAGAGAGCCCAGGCTGGGAGCTCTGCTGGACGTTGGTGTTTGTGGTTCTGACTCTGGCTACGCTAGCAGAGCCACATGGTAGCAACCAGCACAGCTCCCGCTCTCCCCTCTCTGCTGCTTGCTCATGACTTTGGAAAATGGGACACTCAAGGGGCTTTGCCAGATGCAAAGGTGCTGTGCAAACTCTTGCAAGCAGATGCTTCCCCTGGATTTGAGCGTAGAGGGCTGGCAGATCTGTCCTGAACATTGGGCTTTTGTGCCTTTGTGTCTCTTTCCTGGAAGGAAGGAGGCTGGAACTAGTAGGTGCCTTAGTCTCTTTCCTCACCCTCTTCTTCTTCAACCATTCAGGGCCTCAGGTGACTGGACAGGAACCCATCAGCATGGCTGCAGCCACAGAGAGCAGACACCAGCCTTCCAGTACGAACTGCTTTGGAAGCAGATCAAGGTAAGGGTCCCTTGCTTGGCAGCACCTCTCAGTCCCTTAGTGGGTGATTATTGAGCGCGTGAGGTAGCTAAGTAGCGTCTCAGTGGTCCTTTTACAGTGGATACCACTCTGGATCTCTCAGTGAGCTCACGACAAAGCAGCCTGTAGAAGACTTGGAGAAGGGGTGTGGTAGCAGACAGCAGAGCTGAAAGGTGCACCATGGTCATTCAGCTGTGGTGCAGCTTGTCTGAGCCTCTTGGAGTGTTTCATTTCTCAGAGAGTGTCAGGTCTGTGATAGCTGGGACAGTTTCCACCAGGTGCTCTACTGGCAGCTGAAGGAATGGTGTCAGGGATGCATGCAGAAGGCTGTGACTAGTCAGGTCAACAAGCAAAGGGCCTTGTCTGCATAGACTCCCTTCAGCTGGCTCCTCAGGATTATATGGACCACACCTCTCTTGCCTTGAGCACAGCCCTAGCCAGGTGCTGGGCCAGGTCGGGAAGCAGAGTGCCCATCCTGGCAGTGGTCACAGTGGGAGCGCTTCAGAAGGCCTAAGGAGGGTAGGAGAAGCAACGCAAGCAGAGCTACAGGGAAATGACAGCTAATTCCAAAGAAAATGAGATGCTTGGGCACCAAGCCATCCTGTGCTTGGCACAGTGCCCTTCCTTGCCTTCTTGCTGGGCTGGAGTGGCTCAGAGCTGCTCCTTTTGGAGCTGTGGTTATTGAGAGACGTGTCACGCTGTCAACATGGAGTTGAATTTAACACCTATTTATATTTCCAGAGCATGGCAGTGGCCCAGCAGCCTATCCAGATGTTCTGGTTAGAATTGTGTCTGTAGAGAGGGAGCCTGCAGCCTTGGCTGATAAGAGAGATTCTGCACAGCCTGCAGGCTCGACGTTTAGGGGCATTCTCGGCAGTGAGCCCTATGCTTTGAGCTCTTCTGCTCCTTCTTGATCTGCCAGGCACATACAAGAGAAGAGTGAAGGGAAGAAATGTTTTCCTCTCTAAAAAGTGACCTCATTCCTATCGTGTTTGTGCCTCACCTGAGGAAGGAGTGGGGCAAGAAATTAGATACAGATTGCTGAAGGTAGTTTGTGCCCTTTTACTGTGGCTGCTCCTCTTGATTCCTACTGTCCGAGCATAGAAGCCTTTTCACAGATGAGATGCATGCTCAGTGTCTTGATGGGAGTTGGCAGCTATCAGTATGTGCTAGAAAGCCTGTAAGGGAAGTTCTAGCTTAGGAGGCTAAGCCTGCTGCCTAGGTGTGACTACTTACTTCTGAATTCCTGATTGCTTTTCAACTGCCTGTAAGTAGTTTCTCCTCTTACTATCTTCTTGAGCTATGAGCCTGTCAAAGTGTGGTGAGTTCTGGACAGCACTTCTGTAGGTGACCTTCAAAGACCTTCCAGGTGTGGAAATTGCGTAAGCTCCTTAGCTAGTAGAATCTCTTCTGCTGGCAGGTTGCTGAGCTGTTGACATCGTCAGTGGGCTCTCGTTGCTTGCAGTCATTAAAAATCCCGTGGCTTTTCTGCTGTGGGAAACTTTCTAGCTACTTGTAAATTCATCCTAGACTCACCTGAATTTAAGGTTGTTCTGGACATAATACCACAGTTTGTAGTACTGTTACATGGGTCAAAGCACTGCTGTATGTACCCACCACAGAGGCAGCTGCCTTCTCCAGAGTGGAGTAGGAGGCCTGTGCACATGGGAAAGCTGTTTGATATTTGCTCTGTTTATATGCAGAGTGCTGTTTATTTTCATGGGCTTGGTGATGGATGCTGGCAAACTCCTTCATAGGCAGGATGGAAAGAAAAAGGTCATTCTTTGCTCCTCAGCTATTTCTACTCTCTCCCCTCAAGGGAAACTGCTTGGTCAGGGCTTCTCTTTCTTCTCCTGAACAAATGTCATCTTGGGATTTGCTGCTAATCTTGGTGACGGGGTGTGAAATTCCACAGCCTTCTGTGTGAAGAGAAAATAGAGAGCCCAGAGGTCTCCGGCTGAGAGCAGGGGCCTTGGGTGCAGAGAGAGTTGCTACAATCCCTATTTGTTTTGTTGTGGCCAAAGGGGCCTCTTTTGACGCTAGGGAATAAAGTAGTCTGGTTTGCTGCTCAGCCTCTGGGGAGACTCAAGCTGTCAAGCCATGGGTCTTATTATGTTCTGACCACGGGCATGAGAAACTTTGCTGTCACCTGTCACAAACTCATGCAAACTCGCATGGTTTCTCTAGTGTAGTATGCTTCGCTTTTTCTACTTTTTGATGTCCAAAATTCACAGCTCAGCTAGTGATGGGCATGGGCATCCCTAAGGGCAGGTGGAAGACACCCCTCTGGGTCACTCAGTCCAGAGTTTTCTCTGGTCCCCTTGTGGGAACCCCTTGCTCTAGGTTGCTCCACAAAGTCCTGCGTATGGCCACAGGACTTCCTTGAACACGTGGCTTCTGGTGTGATGCTGCAGTAGTAAAAGGCCAGGTGAGCTGTGATCTACCGTTTGCAGCTCCGGGCCCGCAGAGAGGAGAGGTAGGCTGTGCAGGGCAGCGAGTGTGCAGCCTGCTGCTGGAGAGGTTCTAGGGCCGGAAAGGGCCAGGATGTTTTGCTCAAGACCTCAGAGAACAAGTCATGAAATGGATCTCCGGGATCAGCAGCGAGGAGTCTGGAAAGTGGTGGGTAACTGGAATAAACTGGGTGGAGCTGAAGCACGTTTTCAGGTGACTTTGAGCTCTATTTTCAAAGGATGAGTTATACAAGACAAAAATACAGTCTCTCAAGGGGTAGCCTCAGGGGAACAGGAGCAGATGGATGCTGTGTTACTGCTGGAAGGCTGGTATACCCAGAAACCCAGGGTCTCTCACATCTGTCATGGTGCTTCTAGGCTGGGGATCTGCAAAGAGACCATGCATAGGACTAGGCTGTGAGGCCAGCCTGATGAGAATTGCCCTCTGGCCATGGATGTCCTCTCCTAGGGCCATGCTAGGTCAATATTCATGCTGCACATGAGAACAGCTGAGCCCCAGCAGTGAGACAGCAATAAGGATATTCTGCACTGGAAGGCCTGAGGGCAAAGGCCCTAGCGTGCTGGGAGTCCTAGCTCCAAGGTGTTGGTAAACGCGTGTGACCTCTGCTCCCTGCCTTGCAAACAAGATAGCTGGGTGCAGGGGACCTTGGCTGCCTCCTCCCCCTTTTTCACAGAGGCAGAAGGAATTTCTCAGCTCTGTGTTTCTGGTGGTGACTCATGGCAGTGGGAGCTGAACCTCCCCGAGCCCCCCAGCTGCCCTTGAGGCAGTGGACATCTCCCTTCAACTGCAGTTGAGTGAGGCTGAGACTGGCATTGCCACCTCTCCTGACACCCCTGCGCTGGGTCACAGGGATGGGACCGCTGCTTTGGGAGGAGAAAGCTGTTTCTGGGTTTCACGTCCAAGCCAGAGACGAGCCCAGGCAATGTACCCTACGTCCTTTTGGCCCGCACCAGCCTTTGCAAAGCAGGGGCTCAGCCTTGGGAGAAGAGGGGAAACCGGAAGGTTTATGTCACCCTGGCTGACGACGCTTTCCTTTTTGGTGCAGTCTGGTCCTTCTGCCTCTGGCCCAGGAGTTGTGATGGGGGCAGAGCGCGAGATCGTCAGTCTAAAGGGAGTAACGAGGGCTTGTGCCCGCTGCCTCCTGCACTGTGCTGCTCTGCTCCTTCCCCTGGCGTGCTGCTAGAGTCTGTTCCCATCGATACTCTGCCTTATTTTTTCCCTGCTCCTATTTTAAGAGTTTGTTCCCAGTCCGGTCGCTGTCACGTGGCCCTGCTCGGTTTGGTTCCATGCGTCTATTAAAAGACAATACCCAGATGGGAGCGCTCGTAGGAGGGCTGGGCTGGGCTGGGCGGCAGGCTGGCTAATTCAGGCCTAGTAACCCTATGTGGCTGACTGGCAGCCTGGAAACATCCTGTTTTGGTTTCTAAAAACTCCCTGAGCAGCTTTTAGCTCATCTGTGCTGAGAAGGGCAGGGACAAGAACCGTCCTATGCCTTGGCCGCTCGCTCTCGGCGGGGCCGGCTCTGGCTGGCAGCGCTGCCTGCCCGCTCCCTCCCAGCCTGGGCTCCGGCGGCCGCGCGGCCTCCCACGCCCGGCCCTTCGCTCGCGGCAGAAGCTGCCTCTGGCCTGGTGGCTGGTTGACCTCAGCGTGGGGCTGTGGGGAGGTGTCCCAGCCCGCCGGAGCTTGCCTGGGGCAGGGATCTGCCTCAGCAGGGTGAGCCCGGGGAGGCTGGTCCCTGCTGCGGGCTCCAGTGCCCTCGGTCCAGCCTCGGTGCAGCGGTCCAGACCCTGAGCCGGATGCTGAACGCTGCAGGGCATGTTGGTCTGCTGCCATGGGGCCGTCAACACCGAGCTGGGCTTGTTGCACAGCAAGCGGAGCTGCTTTGGTGAGGCAGGTGACGTCGGGGTGCCTCTGCGCCCTGATGAGACAGCTCCAGGGCAGTGAGGGGCACGTCTCCCCATCAGTGGGGAGAGGAACCAGCGCTGTGCCTGTAACTCCTCTGAGTCCCAACGTTGCTTGGCGGCCAAATCAAACCCTCGGCACGTAGCTGTTTTCTGGGGGTAGGCAGGGTTTCTGGGGCTGGAGGAAGGGTTGGTGTTTACTGTCTGAGCGAGGAATGCGTTGAAGACCCCGTGTCTGGGGCTGCCTTCTGGGGAAGAGCTGTGCTGGAGGGAAGCGGTCTCCGCAGCTCCTGCTCGCAGACTCTGCTGTTGGGCTGCCTGCCCTTATCCGTGGCTCATATCTGGTCTATTTTCAACAATCGTCTTCTGCTTTCCCATGTCTCCTCCCGGTCCCAGCCCTTCCTCTGCTTAGTGTCATTGTGAGCTGCTCCCCAAGGAGAGCAACGGGGAGGGATCACGGGCTCGCTGGAGCTGGTGAATGTGGCATGACTGATGCTGTGCCCTGTTGTTGCTGCGCTGCCTTCCCCTCCCAGCTGCAGCTCAGCAGGGCCCTGAGACATAGGGACAGTTGGAGGGTTTTGCCCTTTTAAGGGGAGAACTTGGCTGGAACAAGCCGATGTTTAAATCGCTGTGTTTTTCACCCCCTCTGCCATCGTTGCTTCATCTGGGAGCGCTGTGCATTGCCCCAGGAGCTGTGACCCCGGTCGAGGTGCCTCCAGGCTGCTGCTCCCTGGCCCGTGAGATTTGGGAAGGAAACTTGCCACTGGTGGCGTGAGACTCTCACTGCCCCAAATTATGGAGCAAGTGTCAATAGATTCCCATAGCAAATCCAACTAGAAGATTACCCGCAATCAGTTGTGTTCCTGCCCTGATGTGTGACATGATGCCCCACTGCTGAACGTGCCCTTTCCACTTCGGAGTAGCACCTCTCCGTTCCCTGCCTCGGGGAGCGAGCGCTTTGCTGTGCGGGCAGCGCTCTGCTCCCTCCCTCCGGCCCTGTGCACATTGCCCTGCCCCACTTACAGTAATTACCAGGTTTCTTAATAAGCATGAAAACCAAGCCTTTCCTGGAATGTCTTCTGGCCTTTGCAGGGGCCCGGGGATGTGGAGGCTTAGCTGTGTTTGACCAGGGTGGTTCGTGCTGTGCTGGGGTTGTGTGCTGCAGGCGTTTTGCCTGTGGAAGTCGGGCTGTCCTGGCCACAGCCGCCTGCGTGATTAGTGTCATCGCACAGTGACGGGGACATGGTGGCAGGGAGGCTCTGTCTGGGCTAGATGTGGTGAGTTCCCTTTCCTCTCTTATCCCTGGAGAGAGCCGAGTATCCCTGTGTGGAGAGCTGGGGCTCTTGTGGGTGAGATCCAGGCTCGTGCTGTGATGATTTCAGTTGCCGTCCGTTCCGGCTGTTTGTCCCACCCTTGGCCAGAGACCAAGGCTGTCCCAGCGGGATCAGCAGCAGAGAATAGTTGCACCTTTCTCACCTGCCCCTGTGCTAGGCTTGCAGCTGAACTCAAGCTGCTGAAGTGGGTTTCCCTAGGTATGCGATGTGGCACCAAAGCGCAGAAAGCGTTTGCACACCATCTCTTCTGGGAGCTTTCTTGCAGGAGTGGAGGGAGCAAACGGCGGGGGGCCACAACAAGCAGGTTTTCATCTGTCAGTGCCCAGGGCTGTTCCTTAGCACACGGGGCCGCTAAGGGGAGCAGCAGCAAACAGAAGCGAGACCTTCTGCACCACGGTTTCTCCTCCGTAGGACTCTGATGCCATAGGTGGGATGCTGACACCCACGCATGGGCTGGGAGAGCGGAAGAAGAAGCGTTGGGAGTTCAGGGCATCGGCTAAGGAGCAGGACCAGCGTCCCGGCAGTTCTTGGGGATCACTGACAACTGTGCTCGGAGACGACAAGTACTGAGACAAAAAAAGACAGGAGCAGGTTTCCTCTGTGAGGCCAGTTGCCTGTCTCACCTCTTGTGTTTCTTTCCCTCACAGGACACACCGGCATTCAGCTGGAGCAGCCAGACAAAACACGGGGAGCGGAGAGCAAAGTCCTAGTGCCAGGAACCGGCACCGGCTGCAGGCCAAGAGTCAGAACCACGCTGGCATGACAAACGGCACAGCGAATGGCACAGGTGAAACATGGTACTAGTGGGAGCTGTGTTCTGGCCTTTCGGTTAGAGTTGTGTGGTGGACAGAGCATGGGGCTGCATTTAGTGGGAGAAAATGAATTTCTGCTGAAATAAAGAATCTTTTAGTATGCAGGAATTTCCTTCCTGTGAAGAAGCTATTGATATTACTTTTGATAAGCTGGGCAGCCTGAGCTCCATAGACCTCACCAGTAGGACCTGTTCTCCATTTCTTGAACAATTTCTTTGGCTCCTCTCTGGAGTCTCCATGACATAAGTGCTGCATCTGGTTCCAGGTTTTTAAAAGGGAGACTGGAAAAGCAGTGTCACTGATGCCACAGAGAGGAGAACAGTCATCACAGCTGAATGGACTTTTTTCAGAGTTGTGATCATTCAGCTGAATTTGCCCATCAGTTTCAGTGAAAATGTTTTTGAGGTCTTTACCCACCAAAATGGGGAGGAGCCGCTGTCTGTATCCAGTACCAGAGAAGATACAAACCCACCTCTAAAAAGGATGATGATTTTTATGCCAGAAGGTATTTCTGGAAGGGTTTCTCTTGTTTTTTCTTGGATTTGCCCACAAAGCCATAAATACTTTATGGAGAAGGGACTGGGATCTGGCAAGCGCCTAACTATAAAGCCATGAGCAATCTATCTGTCTCTTGCTTACCTGGCTCTCACGTGGAACTGGTAAGCTGGAACATGGAGTTCCAGCTAGAGATCGAGGGAAGCCCCTCTAGAAGCTGTGAGACGTGATGGTTGAGACAGTGTCCTGGCATGTAGTTGATGTGGGTTCAGAGGAGGTCCAGGTATCCCACATCCTGGGTGAGTCCTTCAGTCACTGTGTTATTGGGTAAGAGGTAGGCAGCAAAGTGACACCACTACCACAGGCATTTCCTACTCCTCTGCACTGGATTTGCAAACAGCACCGTCCTTTCTTTTGCTTTTGTCAGAGACCTGGAAGGAAAAAGCCAAGTACTTTGTTTCGGGTAGAAGGAAATGTTTTATTCAACCCAAAATGAAGACTTTTTTTCTTTTTTTTTTTTTCTTTTTTGTTCCGTTTCACTGGAAAAACCTGGAGCAACGTAATTTCAATTTTGCCAGAATTCATTTTGGGAGGGAGATGGGGGAGTGGGAGGGTGAAGTGAAATGTTACTGTTCAGCTGTCAAGTGTTGTCTTGCTCGCTCCTGGTCTCTGCTCCCCTCCCTGGAGCTGAGGCTCGTGTCTGCCTTGGTCAGTACAGTGCTGTATTTGGGGGGAATGCTGAATTTTGTCCGCTCTCACCACCCAGCGCTTCTCAATGTCCTTGCTGTGCAGAGGACAGTCCCTCAGGCTGTGGACAGAGTTTTTGTTCCTGCAAGTATAACTTGGCGTTTTGGCTTTGGTTTGTTGAAACACATTTTATTGGACGAGCCCCAGCTTTCCCAGTGGGTTTATGACTGTGCTGTCCTCATTGCTGTTTACTGCTCACCAGCCCCTGTGTCTTCCAAAAGTCCTGTCAGCAATGATTTTATATTCCAGGATGGGGAGATGTGTGTTGAGTGGTTGGGGTTAGTACTGGTACTTTGTGTTACGCTCTCTAGAATGCCTCTAGAAACCTTTCTCTTCTTCCATTTTAATATGTTTTGTTGACATTATTACATTCAGTTTTTGAACAGACTGTTGCAAGACTGAGGTCAAGGACTTCCCAGTTACCTTTGTCACTTAAAGCTGTAATTTCATCTGAGAATAAAAGGAGGTTATTTCATGGCATGTTTCCTGCAAAGCCATGTTGCTTAGCACTGACTATTCCCGCTGAATTCTTTCCTTATCAATTGAACTTTGGATCAGCTTTTCCACTGTTTTGCGCGGGACTGAGAATAAGCTAATTACACTGCAGTTACCTGGGTCATTCTGCAGGTTTCCTTTGAAGATTGACACAATATACCTGAAGCTTCTAAAGCTTCCCTTTCCAAGGCTAGCTAAAAAGGAACACCAGCCAGAGATCTCCTCAGCCAAGTGTTGCAGGACTCCTGATGGAAGTTACTGTGAGCCTCCTGACTCAGGAATCTGCATCCCTGTTAGATGCTGCCTAAGAGGCCTTTAATCTGTGTACCAGATTCCCTCCAGTGATGGAGGGTATTGTCCTGCTTCCCTCCAGCTGCAAAGCAAAAGTGTACTCTACAGCAGTTTGCCTCTTCTAGAAAAGTGTCTGTAGTTCTTCAGTCTCTGTCTGTGAGTGATTATACTATTATGAGATTTTTTTCCTAGACTGCTTCTAGATACTTTGGCTTTTAGGTGCAGCTATTTCCCCTATGTCTTTACCTTCCCTTAGAGTTTTCTACATTTCTTAACTCTAACTCATGGTGCTCTACCTGCTTCCCTTTTTATGCTATGTTTTGCTTTTAATGCTTTTAATGCTTTTGTTTTGCCACTGAAACCAGGATGCCTTTTAGCTGAAGTTATCCTGTGCTTGACTGTCAAGTCATGGTTTTTGGCTATCTAATAAGTATTCCCAAACAAGTTTCCTTCTGTTTTTTGGTCTGCATTTTCCTCCTGATCAGTTTTCATCATAATTTTCCTTTGCTCTGTGTCTTCCCCTTCCTTCCCTTTTCCAAAAGTGCAGTGGAATCCAGCAAAAATTAGCTCTTACCAGTGCAACTGACTTATCCAATCTGTGCTTCCCTTAGCCTGGAGGGGACCTCGTGCCAGCAGTTTTCTGAGCTTGTGCTTGTTACCTGAATTAACTTCAGGCCTGCAGCACATTTGTGAGCAGCACAAGAGATACCGAGCATGAATGCAAAAGTGCCTCTGCTTTTGTCTGGAGACAGAAAAGGTGCAGGCAGTGGTGGCAGTTCACAGAGGATCTGACACCTACTCCTGGGTGAACAGAGACGCTGCCTTTGCTGCAGCGAAGGGCACCCTGTGGGTCCCATGCCTGGGTGGTAACTGCTGCCACCCACCGTTTGCTCTGGTACTAGGGCTGGGAGCGGTGGTAGATCACCAGGCTCCCCTGCTATCCTTCCTTAGCACTAACGGCTCTGCCTTTCCAGTGAACGGAGACTCAGCGGGTGCTGCAGACGTTGAAGAGGAAAGACTGGCAGCAGGAGTGAGCTCCCTGACGATAGCAGCAAGTGTGGCTGATGGCTCCGTCACTCCTGCCCTTCCTGCCTCGTCGGCCTCCGGAGAGGCAGAGGAGACAGCTTCTGGCTCAGGCGCCCCCCAGTCCCGAGCCGCGGTGCTAGCCCTGGACGCTCTGCCCCCTGGGTAAGCAGCTCTGCCTTCTGCTGTAGACTCTCTCATTGCCCCAACAGAGCCAGCATGGCTGAACGTGTGCAAGCTGGCTGGGAAGATGTGAGCAGATCGGGGCACTGCTCTACCTCGGCAGCTTGGAGCAGCCCAGGCGGTCCTGCTCTGCCGTGCGTGCCGTTCCAAGGACAGTGCTGGACCGTGAGAACAGCAAGGGGATATGAGGGTCCAGGCTGGGTGGAAGCAGTAGGTACTGGTAGGGGTGGCTGTAGCATCCGGATTGCTTGTACAGAAAGACCTACTGTCTTAGTCCAGATCGTGTGCCCACTCCATGGAGACAAGCTGTCCTTTTTAGTCTGAACCAGATGGCTGGGGTTTGACTGTGCTGCAGGACTCCTCTCTCCTCCTTTAGGTCAGGATTCTTATCTGTACCCGTTACAGTTCTCTGGGATAGTAAAGAGTGAATAGCATCTCTGTAAAGACCAGTTTCTCAGTGTCAGTGCCCAGAAGGGGAGCAGTAAAGTCCTCTACTCTTCTGAAGCACAGTAGAAGCTGTTAAAGGGTTCAGTCAGTGAGAAGAAAATATATGAGAGAATGAATATGAATTTCCAGGGAGCTCTCTTTGAACAGGAGGGCGTGATCATTAAAAAAGAAACCTGCAGAAACACCATAAAGGCGTTCACTGCTGTTGGGGGAGGTGGACAGGATCCTTACATAGCTCATTTCTCATGTGCCACCTTGAAACCATGAACAAATAACAGCAAGCAGTAATCAAATGCATCAGCAGGTGGGGGACAGGTAGGACGTCTTCTGGGTCCTGGGCCTCTCTGGAGTTACCAGTAAAGAAGAGGGAAAAAAGATCTTTGTTAGCAGTGGCACTGAGTTGGTCTTGGACAACGTTTGTGAGAAATATGGAGACCTTGTAGTCCTCTGCGTGGAGGAAGGTAACATCAAGCATTGTACTGTGCTTACGGTGTGGCACTGTGTGTTGAAGGTGGCAGCAGAGGAGGCCCCAGGGAAGAGGATGCTGTTCTGGGCCAGTTAGTTTCCCTCGTGCAGTTGCTCTGCGCCCTCCTTCACCAGCAGCACGTGGCAGGAGGAGCTGGGAGGAGAGCTGGGGACTGAGCAGAGCAATGCCGGTGAGCGTACTGATCCTTGCTGAAAGCTGTAAGACAGTCTCCGAGCTCAGCCAAGCTCCCGCCTGCTGCCCTGTTACTTTCTGCAGGAAGGCTAGGCTGAGTTGTTCGCCCCTTCGTTCAGACACCTTTAATTTTGGACTGAAAGTGCAAAGTAGCAAGAGGGGGGTTGAAAATGGCTTGTGTTTCCTATGAAGGGAGCTGTTTATTTTCCTTTGGCTAAGCCAATGCCTGGAAGGTCAGGGCCTCACTCGTGTGTCAGTCACAGGTAATTAGGGTTAACAGCTCAGTGTGCCTTTATGTGGGGTGTGTGAGGGTTACTGTTCTCAGGCCTGGGCGCTTCCTGTTTCCAGGCAGCTGGAAAAGTCCAGTGCTCTGAAAAAGGTCTTTATTCCAGCCAGAGCTTATGCCGGTTGCTGCTCCTGCTAGATAGACTGAAGGTCTCCTTTTCCCTACCTCTGCATTGCCCAGGGTGAAACACGGTGTTGTTTCTTTCCCGGGGTGTGGGGGCGGTGAGGAGCCTGCAGGTACCTTGTGAACAGAGTTTACGGAGGCTGCAGGAGGCGCTGGGATGCTGCAAGCGCTGCTTTCTAAGACACGTAAGTCTTCCGTTTACCTGGTCGGAGGCACTGTAGAGCCAAGTGGAAGGGTGGCCTGTTACCTCTCTGTGCCCGTAGCCCTTGCTGTGTTCACAAACCAGAAAATCTTGCATGTCAGAAGGGGAGGAGGATGAAACTGTTGAGCTTTGCTCTTTGGGAGATGGCGGAGAAGAGCAGTGGAAGGGGGAGCAAACTCTCCTCCAGGCTGAGCTTGCAGTATCTGGGGACTGTGGAGACGCCTTTGATTTTCACCTTGGATCTTTTTTCATCCCCGCCCTGACCATAGGCTCTGTACGGGGTGAAATAGAGCAGCAACCCTCTTGCATGTGTTATCTGAATTATATGCTTATGCTGGGTTGGCCTGGATAGCCCTTAATCTGCTCAGTCAGGTGCAGTCCAAGTATCAAGTTCTTTCCAGGTGGGGGACAGCAGAGAATTGAGTTCATCCAGGTCCACGTGAGCTGTCAGGAGCCAGGTTTCCACAGCACGAGCCCTGCCCTGGAAGAGGCCGGACTAGCTTCTGCACGGGCTGCTGCAAGAGTCTGCATTGCCTTTGGTAAATAGGGATTGCACAAAAGGCTGTGGCACTAAGATGGTATAAATGAGCTGCTGGGGATCCCTTGAGACTTCATCTGGGGAAGCTCATTTTTGGCTGGCTTACCACACCAGGGTATTGCTTCGGCTAGCGGTTTGAGGCCCAGCTTGGGAGATGGGGATGCAGCTGGTTGGGTGAGTGGAGGCAGTCGTGTCTCAGGCAGAAGGGATGCGAGCAAAACCAAGCCACTGCAGATTTGGCAGCAAAATGCTCTCCAGAGCGTCATGCAGGATAGCCCCTTGCTGGCCTGGCTCCTGCTGTGATGACTGTGTAGGGAGTGTCGCAGAGTGCATGAGTAATAGTTCTTGCTTTGCTGCTTGCAGAAGCTGAGCCCCCCTGCAGTGCCGTCACTCTGTTGCTGAAGAGCCTGAAAGCTGCAGCGTCCCTGTCCTGTCTTAGAAACCTCCAGAACTTGCCTTTTCTGTGGGAACCCTGGCTCATTTTCTAAGTGTCTCCTTTGATCTGTGGGAGCATTGACAGCATTCAGGCTTTCGTTCCCTTCAGCAGTTGGAGGAGTCTTAACTTCTTGCAGCTCTTTCTGCTGGTGGATGCTCTGAGGCTGTTGGTCCCGTGCTCGCTGCCGGGCTGCGTGCGGATGGGGCCTGCAGAGGGTTCATGTGAGGATGCCAGGCTATTTATTCTGCTCGGATAGCTGTCTCAACAGCTGCACCAGATGTGGCAGGCACAAAGGCATCTCACATACAACTGGGAGTCTGTTTTAGGGGTTGGAGGATACTGGAAGGTGATCTGAATCATTCCAGACCCAACAGTGCCCAGAACCCTCCTCTTATGTCCTCCTGGCTTATGCAGAGCTTGTTTTCTTGTGAAGCCAGGGAATGTGTGTGGGACAAGAGCAACTGGTTGCAGCACTCAAAGCCTTTGACGTGGGGTCCTGATCCTCACCTGTGGGTTTCCAAGTGGACTGATAGTGAAAGCGGGGGAGGGCAGCCAGAGCCGCTGGCTCTTGCATCTGGTTCCTATCAGTGATGGTCCTGTGCTGGGGACAGACGGTCATTAATGCGGTGTGTGTACACAGCTCTGTCTCGCGCGTACAAAGAGGTACATTATACTGCCTGGCAGAAGGCATGGTGCTGTGGTTTCTTACATAAGGAGGGCGTTTTGCTTGGCCTGCAGGGTTACCTCAGCACTGCCACTTTGCACCATCCAGTGCTCCCTGTATGCACTGCCCGTTGCAGCCGTTTCCTGCAGTCAGATGGGAGTTACGTAGGTGCGCCGCAGGTCCAACGCGTCGCGTGTTTCAGGCTTGCACCAGTGCTGCACATGGATGAGAGCTGTAGTGTCTCTGTGAGTACCATCCTGGACTTGCATACCAGCGTGCAGAGACCTGGGGATAACTGTTGCTAAGACGTTGTGACTGCAGACGAGACGCACGTTGAAGCATTGACAGAGAGGGGAGGCGCTTTGCTGATAGATTGTGCTTATGGCCTGAATTTGCCTGAAAGCAGAATCCCTGGCCTTGGCAACGGGCATGAGACAAGATGATATCTAAACCAAACTCAACCATTTGTGTTTTTACAGTTGAGACCATAATCCTGCCACTGCGTTCAGTGATTGCGACTTTGCACCTTCTTCTACAAAGTTCTTAATCACGGTTCCTGTTGAATACCGTGGGTGATTGACTCTGTCCTCCTCTCTTATGGGATAATAAAGCAACAGCATATTCTAGACAGCTTTTGAAGGACTGTCTTCTGACTTGTCCAGAAATCAGGTTCCAACCTATGTTCTTAGTGCCTTTAAACAAAATGTTCGTGTTTTAAAAATCAAGTGCATCTTAAAAGATTTCGAACAAGCTGTTTTCTCTTTAGTGGTGTCTCAGTTCTTCCCTCATATGGACTGGATATCACTGTTCCCGCTGTCTATTGTTTGTTAAACTGCTGATCTGTCTTGCCAGTGGTGGTGTGGCAGCGCTCATCTGGGAGGAACATTGACTGGAAATAGGTTCCCAAGAGGAAGAGCTTGTTGTCTTGTGCGTTCCCTGACCTATCCCTTGAGCGATGGCAAACGATGTGCAGGGAAGAACTGGGCAAGGTAGTCTAAGCAATGTTGGATTTTATCAGCTCCAAGTGCCCCTGTCTCTCAGAGTTGCAGGATGACATAGCTGCTTGCTGTTTAACAGCATGATTCACTGTTCGTAGCAACAAAACATCAGATCGTGGGTGAAGCAGCCCTCAGCAAATTTACTTTTCAGATCACCAAGGAGCTGCTGAACTGAGGAGCATGCGAGCTTGGCACCTGTTTCTAGGGAGCCCGTGAGACAGGGACGCTCTGCAGTGGACGTCAGTAACAGCCACTGCTTTGCAGCACCGCCAGCAGCTCTCCTCAGTCCTCTGTGGTTCTTTGCAGTCATAGGGGCACCCAAATGAATATCCTACCGGGGATCCAGAAACTCTTTGCTCTAGAGGAGTCTTTCCCATAGTGTTTCTGGTCTCTGCAGCCACAGAATTAGTACTTGAGGACTTGAGAGCCTCTTGTCATAAGGGAATTCCAAGTCCTCAAAGCCCTATCGATCAGAAGAATCAAACTGTGAACAGATTGTCAGTGAGTTTGGAAGAGCTCTCCCTTCCAGTCATGGACATTGGCACCATTGATTCTGTGTGAGCGAGACTGAAGTTGTGTTCATCTCTGAAGCACTGCTTGTCCGTGTGGACAAAATGGATAGGACATCTGGCTGTGGTTGCCTTGTGCTCTGTAAATGAACTGCACTGCAGTCTCTAGATCCATCCAAAAGAGTCAATTATAGCCTCCTCACAAAGATGATCCTTAAGGGGATTTCCTGTTAGGATGATCATGGAGATCTACCCTGGCATTTCTCCAGACTCTGACTCATTCAAAGTCTTATGAGTGGAATTGTACCTTGGAATTTTATTTGCAAATTATATTAGTCTACCAGAGCCTTATTCTGGATGTGTATCCGATTCCTGGTGAGGATTGGAATTGCCTGCCTTGTGAATCTAGAAAGGGGGCTTTCCAAAGCTCCAGTGGCTCAAAAGCTGTGCTTGAAGTGAGGCGCTCTCCAGCCAGTAGCACTTCCAAAGGCCCGTCGTCTTCCTAGAGATACCCAGAAATACTGCTCCTTTTCCATTCATCTTGTGGGGTAGGTGTGCTTTGTGTTTTCAAGAAATCTCAGTCAAGCCAGCTCTGATTTTCTTTTTATAAGTGTCAATCTATTTTAGCTTTCCTGATATTTTTATGTTCATGGAACATGAGTTCATCACTAGTGAATAGGGAACAGGCTTTCTTCCTCTGACAATACCCAATGCTGTCCAAGGATAACTCAGGGAAAGGACTGACCACTGACTTTAGAGACGGCAACTTTCTGATCTGAGAGCAGCACTGGATAGTGCCAGGTCTCCCTTGACAGAGACTTGGTCAGTTCTCTGCTTAGCAGCCCATCGCTGTCAATGCTGTATGAAAGTGGTAGGTCCTGTCTTGGACTGTTTCCGTCCAAGACAACCACTGGTTGGTCCTTTGGATGAGGAAGATCCAGTATTGCTGAATGCAATTTTACGTGCAAATTTTACCTGTTTGCTGCAAATGCATTAAGTTGAGAGAGCTTTTCGCATGCCACAGGAGCAAAGCTAACAGCTCTGATTAGAGTTAGGCAAATTTCTTGACATTATCTTGAGTCTGGTGTTCAACACATCCTGTTTCGGGGGACTGAATCTCTTGTCTCAGAGTGTAAGATTGCCTTCTGTCTAGGTCAGAAATTTTTCAGGCTGCCAGCTTGACTTCTGGACAGTTCAGGTCTTCAGCTGAAGGCATGCTGTTGAGGGTTGGAAAGTCCCGTTGAACCTGTCCCCGTGTTCTATTTTCCCACCTCTGTAGAAAACAGTGTTGGGGCTGAGGCATAGTCTGTGGACCTGTGGTCGCAGTTGGTGTGCGGTTGTGGCCGCTCTTGGGGCAGAGGCCACAGTTTGGTAAGCTTAAATCTTATGCTGTAGAGGTTTGAGGGTAAGAAGGAATTGTGCAAACCAGACAATGGGGAATTGGCACTTAGACCATCTCCTTCACGAAGCGCTACTTGCTTTCTGCAAGCCTGGATTTGTTCAGTTGCCATCACAGTGTCACAACAGAGGCTAGTATATTAATTTCCTAGGGTGTTTTTTTGATGATTAATTGAGGTTGAACATTGAATTGGAAGGGAGACCTGTGGGAGTAGAAGCGTGGCAGGAGAACATTGTATCTGTCAGCAGCTTATGCTAGCCTTTCTCTGTTGTAGAATAAAAGCTGACAGAAAGCATGGTACTTCATGGAGGTTTTATGTTTGCCAGGGCATAAACTTTCATGAATGAATTAAGGCAAAGAATGGTTTTCAGTGTAGCTGTGTAAAACCAGCCCTCCCTATCGCACCAGCTCCCCTTAGGGGCCACCTCCAAACTGAGTGCCTTGTGGACGCACAATGTTTTTAAGAGGTATCTGTCAGCAATGATCAGGAGGGCTGCCAAGAAAAATTTCAGCCCAAGCCCAAATTCAAAGGCTCCCCTTTAAAGATGTATTAAGAGAAACCAAACAAAAACTACATCAAAAACTCACAGGGCATAAAACTGACCCTGTGTGAAATCTTACACCGACCCTCCTACTTTCTGGAGGAAATTAGGAATTTATGCTCTAAATTTTGCCTGTTTTCAGAATGCAAACTGCTGCAGCACCTCTGTAATAGTCTTTATTTAGCAAGCTAGATAAATGCTGTGCAGACCTGCTATCATTCTTTATTTTAAATGAAGGTTAAAATGCTGCAGCTAAGCAATGCTAAGAGGTAGGTTTACTAATCCACTAGATGCAGCCCTCTGGTCGTTCTTAGTAATAAGGTGATCATTAATTATTCACAGCTCGCTGATCCATGGGGGAGGCTTGACTGCACAGCTGCAGTCCGAGCGTATGGGAACACATGCAAACAAACAGAGTTTTCATTAGAAAGCTGTTTGGACGTGATTTAAAGTAGATGGAAGTGCCTGTGAAGTCTCTTGGTCCTACTTGGAGCAAGCCTCCTGTCCAGGAAACGGGGTCCCCTGCGCTGCAGCCATCCTTATGGGAAGGGTGAGGCCCCCAAGCTTGCGGGGCCTCCCAGGGATGAGGGAACCCTAAAAGGCAGAGGCCTGTCCTGTGAGCGGGAGCCACGCAGGGTGCCACCGACGTGCCAGCTGCCGCTGCAGCATTGGTTGCATCTCTCCTTTTTCTGCATCAGCATTGCCAGCTAAGAAACAAGGAGAGGATCAGAAATCCCTTTCTCGCTGCGTGTAGTCGCAGTTTGAGAGTCCATGGCGGAGGTGAAGGTGGTGTGTGCTTGTTTCTAAAAGCGCTGGCCTCTTCTGTGCGAGGCTGAGTGCGCGGGAACAGGGCCGTGGCTGCTCTCACTGCCCCTGAAACGTGGGCTGAGGCTGCGGACATCGTCTGGGTATTGCTGGATCCACATTGCTCATTCCAGCTGAGCCACTTTGCTTCAACTCTGTGTTTCAGTAGAGTACAGGAGCTGTCTCGTCTGCCTTGGTTTTCCCCGTGCTCTCTCCTAAAGGGTGCTGCTCTGAATGCACACGGGTTTTGGTGGCATCCCCAACTGCAGGTGTCAGAGCAATGCGCTTTGGTGGAGAGACACCTGCGAGATCCTGCAGTGGTAAGCGGGCCACTCTGGCTGGCATCGCAGAGGGCAGTTTTGCTTTGTTAGCTGTGCCTGGACATCACCAAAAAGCAGATGTGAAGTTTCTATCGATTTCTGCTGGGTTATGTAGTGTGCAGGCTGCCTACTGTTGCTTCACATCAGGACGCGCCAGAGCTGGGGAAGGGATCTGAGGAGATTCGTGTTTTCTGTCACGTGTAAGGTGTCCTTAGTAGGAGCTCTGCACCACCAGTGCCCCTGAGAAGCACTTTGCTCTCTCTTGCTCTGCTGATGCTTGTGTCATGCCTGGTGAGTACCTTGAAGAGCGAGTTAGCAGAGAGGCTGGATGGGAAGCGTCCGGCTGGCTGGGGCTCTGCAGGGCTTGCGGGCCTGCCTCTGCCCACGTCGCTGTCGGTGAGCAAGGACTGTCCCACGGCTGCCTGGCCTGTGTTACCCAGCTGATCCGTTTGATCAGAGTGCCTGCGTCTCGCTCCAGTTTCCTCTGTTCATCTACTACTTCCCTTGCTCTGCTAGTGGTGGTTAGTATCAGGAAGTGGTCTCAGTACAGGGCATTTCAGCCTGCCCTGGGTCCTGAGCTTCCCCATCCTAGAGCAAGGCTGGGAGTGCTGGGGGGTGCAGAGCGGGCATCCCCATCTGCTGCGCGTAAAGAGGGCTTTCACTGCAGGGCTGCAAATCTTGTTTCTCTATGACTTTCACTTCTAAGCTCCTGTGATGATGATGTGGTTGACTCCCCTCCTCCTCTGCCAGGGCTTGATCTCTGTCTCAGCAAGTATCAGCTGTCTCATGATTTTTTTCTTTCAGGTGGGAACAGCGAGAGCTGCCTAACGGTAGAGTCTACTATGTAGACCATAACAACAAGACTACCACCTGGGAGAGACCTCTTCCTCCAGGGTAAGGTGCTCCCTTACTCAATCTATTGTGAATTCTCTGCAGGTGGTGTCTCGAATACTGAGCTAACTTGTTGTAGTGGCCACACAGGAGTCTACAGAGAAGGGGGGAAGTCGGTGGTGGGAAGGGGTGGAGGAAGGTCTTTTCATTCCTAAAAAGAAATGAGGTGAGATGACCAAGTTGTTTACTGGCTTGAAAAGACACTTTTTACGTCCTCTAGAAGGCCTTTTTTTTTTTTTAATAGAAATGATGAAAAGACCTTTCTATCTGTTGTACTTTGGCCTTTATTAAAAGATTATTATTTGTTTGAACAGTCGGTAGAAATCACTGGCAACTTGAGCAACAGTAATTGCTTGTGGGCAGAACAGAGTGGGGTGATTTTTTGGGACAGGAGCCTGCAAAGTCTTCCTGAGGAACAGGAGGAGGGGATAGAGCCCATGTTGCCTAGAAAAACAGACACTTTAGATGAGGGATGACTTGGGAGGACTGAGTTCCTAGGGAGCGTGTAGAGGCATAGAGAAGTTAGACCTTGTCCTCCCTCAGAGAGGCCTCTTAAGTTCTTAGCATGCTGGGTGGCTGCCTGCTCTCGGGAAGACAACGCTGCTGAGCTCCATGAGACATGCTAGAACTCTGAAAACTTGTGTCCAGGAGGGTCATGCTTTCATTTGCAGCAGTAAACAGTCTTTAGGTCATGAAGACGGTATGTAGCTCTCTGGGCCCCTGTGTTTTCCAGAGGCTTGTTGAATTCTCACCTTTTCTTTGTGCTCCTAAAAGCAGAAAAGTCGGTGAAGCCAAACCAATATTGTTCTCTAGATGGCATTTATCTGAAGTTGGAATGACTGGCTTGAGCTTTAAAAGCCAGTGTTCTGGGTGAATGTGAAATGAAAGCCTCTGGTCACACATTACCTTCCATTAAACTGTGACCTCTGCAGCCCTCCCTGCCACCTTCTGATCCTCTAACAGCTTAAAATCTATCTAGTATTAAAAGAGGGAGGCTGTTTCCTGAAAGTTAGGTTTGGGAATACCTGAAGTGTGTTCTTCCCCTCCAAAGCAGGCCTCTATTCCAGTGCCTTGGCTCTGTTGGAGGTCAGGTCTCTTGGAGGAATGCTTATTAAATCATGGCATTAACTCATTAAATCATTAACTGTTAGCGCCTAGGCATCTCCTGTCTCGGAGCTCAGCAACGCTGCTTCGTGTGATGTTGCAGGAAGATGCTTCAAGTCTTATTAGTCTCTTGTGTTTCCTAGTGGTAGATCTCATTTTATCCCAAGAAACTTCTTCAACTATAAAATTGAGGGTTATACTGTAACTAGGAATGGAGACCTCATGTTAAAGGGTAGTGCCCAATCTTGGGACAGGAGCCACATCTAAGTATCTGAAATCAACCTGTAGTGTCAGAGTGAAATGAAAAGTCTGGCTAAACTCATAGGCCCAACAGCTCTTGTTGTCTTCCTCCCTTGAAGGACGATGAGCTGTTTTCCTTACCTGTGTTTCTGGAGGCTGATGAGCCCGTGAAGTGTTTCTGGGAGCCAGAACTCAATCTATTGTGAATTCTCTGCTGAGCCACTGCATGGAGAACACGACTGGAGCTTGGCAGCTGGTTAAATTCACAGTGCAGTGCTCCTCTAAATTGCGTTTTCAACACGTTCTTGGGCAGCAGCTGAATATTCTCAAGCTGCTGCTTCTTGTCCAGGGCCCCCGGAGCCAACTCTCAGCAAGGGAAATTGGAGTTTCCTCCATGTTAGACCATGTTCTGTGCCTTCTGCCATGCCTCTTTAGCTCTCCAAGGTTTCTTTCTTCTGGCCCCCATACTTTCACACTAGCGTTAGTATTAAGAGTTGCCACGTAACGGCTGGAGACACCTGCCACCAGATCTGTCTGTGCTGCTCCTTTCATTAGCTGGAGGGGGTTTGTTCCAGGGCAGCTCCAGGCCTCCTTGTTCCCATGCTGCATGTTGTCGTCTTCCTGGGCTGCTGGCTGTAGGGAGGAGATCTGAAGTGATTCTCTTCTTGGGAGGTGGGTTTACCTATAGGTGCCTAGCCCAATCCTGTCCTTCCAGCAGCACTGATGCGTGTGCTGGTCTTGGGGAGGACTTGTATTTGGGCAGGTTGTCACAAGAGGGAGCATCAGTTGTCATGCCTTTCCTGTGTAGTGATTGCTGTGGTGCTTGAGGAGGGATTCTCTGCTGGGACGTGTCCCAGGGGCTCAGCTCTGGGGCTACAGCTGATCTCCTGAAGGTTGATTGAGGGATGTTGGCTCAGCAGTCCTGTGTCATGTGCTCAGGCTCCATGCAGTATAAGAGATATTGGAGGAAGCAGGGTGGTGGTGTGCGTGTGAGTCTGGTGCCACCTCCCCTGGAGTGGAAGATGATCAAGCCCTGACACGCTGAAACAAGGGCTGGAAGGGGCCTCAGGAAGAGCCCCTTTCCTGAGGGAGAACAGGTGGTGACATCTCCTTCCTGGGATCTTTCCAGGTGGGAGAAGCGCGTGGATCCTCGAGGAAGGTATTACTATGTGGACCACAACACCAGGACCACCACGTGGCAGCGCCCTACAGCCGAGTACGTGAGGAACTATGAGCAATGGCAGTCCCAGCGAAACCAGCTCCAAGGAGCCATGCAGCAGTTTAGCCAAAGATTCTTGTACCAGGTGAGGGCCAGCGGCCGCGGTGGCTCGGGTAGTCCTCGTCTGGTGGGTCTCACCCAAGCAAGCCTGGGAGATGTGGAGCGTGGGGATGGTGCTCGCTGGGCTGTGAGCAGCCCCCTTCTACCTGCACAGGGCCATGACTTGCAGCTGGCCTGTGCAGAGACAGGTCTGAAGGCTCGGTGAGCTCAGCCGAACAGTGAGCTTGGACGAAAGATCCCAGAAGTTCCTTTGCTGAGTGCGGAGAACCTTGTGGGAATAGCTTTCTTATAAAAACAGCTTGTGCAGCCATGGAATGCGGTGGGAGGTGTCCTCAGCAGCCTGTCCCTGATGTATCCCTTCAGTGCCAGCATGGCTAGGCACGGGCTTTCTCCCTTGGCTCCCATCAGCCAAGGCACGCTGGTCCCGGCCAGTGTGTTGGCATTTCTTAAGGCCTTGCTCCTGGCCTGGGGGAGAGGGAAGGGGCCAGCCTGTGCGAGGCCTGCAGGACTTGCTGCGTGCTGTCAGAGCTTGGGCCTGTGCGGGGAATACCGCAGGAGCCTCACCTGTTATGAGCGAGGAGGTTCTCGGGGCTGAGCCATTCCTTCCCCAAGTCTCCGTTCAGCTGAGGGTGATGTGGTTGGATGCTGCGCGACCTCAAGAGACAATGCCAGTAAATGTGGGCCCAGGGTACAAGTGCTGGCATGGTGAGCGCTGCAGCAAGAGCCAGGGAACCAGAGTGCCCAGGGAGCGAGCGCTGCTGGGCTCTGTGAGCTCCCTCCTGCCTTCTCTGCTTTTTTCCCTTGTTCTTGATTTGGGCTGAATAACCACATTTCCTTGCTGGGGGAGTGATCTCTCACTAGCCCCACAGAGCGGCAGCTCCTGAGCGGAGCGTGGGCTCAGACCCCTCTTGTCCTGGTCTTGCCACTGCTGCCTGAGCCAGGACCTGCCTTCCAGAGGTGGTGAGCATCCTCTGATAACCAAGTCTGCGCTGGCAACCCTTATGTTGCAGGCTGAGCAGTCGTTAGGAGTGAGCAGTCTGGAGCATTTCTGCTTCCCAGACGGGTGATGTTTCCATGCTCCCCTCCCATCAGCCAGCCCCCGGGCTTTGGAGGAGGTTGTAATGCTGTATAAAGCATGGCCCTTGCCAGGAGAAGGAGTGCTCCAGTGGAGCAGGTGCAAAGTGAACATGTGAGGAGCAGGGTGACGAACTCCTCATTAGCATACGGCTGCTCTCTGAGGAAGCCAGAAGGTTGACGTGTCCCAGAAGGATGCAGAAATGCTCCTGCTGCTCATGCAGTCTCCCCCAACAAGGAGCTCAGATGTGCCCTCCCTGGAAGGGGGGTGCGCAGAGCTGGTGTGCAGAGCTGGGCCGCTAACGCTGCTGGACACGAGGCAAAGCTAGGGCTGCTCCGCAGGACGTGCAGGGCGCCGCTCTGTGCCCCTGTCCCGCCCCTGCCCCTCTCTCCCTGGACAGCTTGCCAGGCCGGTGCATCTGGAGGGGGTCCAGGCCACAGAGCGGGGTGGGCTGTTGCGGCTTTGCCCGCCGCGTGCCCGTGCTCCTGCAGCACGCTGCTAGCGGGACCTGCGAGGGCAGCGCTGGCTGCGGAGCGGTGTTCGGGAGGGGGCTTCCACCAGCGGCTGAACCGGATCCTGAGCTTGTAGCTCGCTAAGGTCTCCGTGAGCGCCGGCCCTGGAGCCGCTCCAGCGCTGCGCGACTCGCCCTGGCAGAGCGCAGAGGGAGGGACTCGCACTCCAAATTTAGCCTGATGAAACGATTGTACTTTTATTTCAAGCTTTTTGCTGCCAGCAGCGCTGGCTCCTGCTCTGCCTCCTTCCCTGCAGGGGCTTTCTGCTTGGCTTTGCCCTCCTCTGCCCACCTGGCAGGAGAGGAGAGCAGAGAGGCAGCAGGCAGCGCTGCGGCCCATGCTCCCGCGGGCAGCGTGGGCCTCTCCGTGCTCTTCCAACGCGGCTCGCAGAGCTGGGATGCGGCCAGGGACCCCTCTGCCTGGGAGCCGCGGGGCTCCCAGCCCGGGCGCCTGTGCAGCGGGCTCGGCGGCCAGTTCCCTCGTGGCGAGGGGTCTCGCTGGCACGAGGAGCCAGGCTGTTTCCAGCAGGGTCCCGTGCGTGTGGGGCCGGCTGAGAGCAGCAGGAGGGCTGGCTCCCCGTAGCGCTACCCTGTGCTCTTGTCTCCCTGCTGTGTTTGTTTTAATTAGTTATTTTTAGGTCGCAGTGAGGCGATACCTCTGGACGTGACTCGACTGTCTCTGGCCAGTCTGTCTGGGCAGGGAAGGGAGCGGAGGCTGCTCAAAGCCTGAGGCACGCTGCGTCGGGCTGGCGGCTGCCGGAGGCAGCGCCTCCTTCACCCGGCTCGGGCTCGCTGGGCCGGGTGCGAGGGAAGAAGCTCGGAGGAGCATGGGCTGCCCTGGCCCCATCCCAGACCGTTCCCTGGGACGTCCCGCCGGGGCGCTGGGCTGGCCCGTGGGGTGCCCTGGGGCTCGGCGGCCGCTGGGTGCTCAGGCCGCCCCTGGGTGCTGCTTGGGGGCTCTGCGAGGCGTCGGGCCTGGGGGTGCTGCACCCGTCCCCTCGCCGTCCGGGGCGGCAGCGGGGAGGGCCCGGCCGTGGGCGGCGTTTCACCGGCTCCGGGCACGCTCCCGTCCCTAGAGCGGCGGCGGGACGGGACGCCGGGGAGCGCGGCCCCTCTCCTGCGGCTCGGTTTGAGGAGGTGCAATGAAAAGACCTTTCTGGTAACAGTACGTTTCTTATTTAACCATTAAAAGCCCTTGCAGCGCCCCCCCCTCCTCCCCCGAATCCCCAAGCGTTGGGGCTGCGCGTGCATCCCCGGGGGACCTGCCGCGGAGCCGGAGCTGGGGGGCAGCGCAGCCGCCGGCCGCCCTCCTTCCCTTCCCGCGGCCCGGGGCATCCCCCGGTTCAGGCTGGGTGACGGGCGGCCGGGGAGGAATAAAGGTGCTTTGTGCAGCGGCCCCCAACCTGCTGGGGGTGGGAGGCGGCGGGGCCGGCAGACGCCCGTCTGCGCCGGCATGAATGTGCCCTCAGTGCGAGCGCATCCCGCAGCCCGCGCTGCCCCGCGCGCGAGGAGGGGGGCCGCGGGCCCCGCCAGGAAGCGCTGGGCGTGGACAGGGCTTGTGGGAATGATTTCATTGGAAAGGCCTGCGATATTTTTTCCCTCTTGTGTGTGGTTCTTGGAGAAGGTTGGAGGTGTAACCGGTGGGGATAGTCGCCTTGGCCAGCGGGCGCTGAGCAGCCGCGCACATCTGGACTTTGCAGCTTGGTCCTGCTCCTCGCCGCGCGCCGTGGCACGGCCCCTGCCCTGCCGCCCCCTTGGCTGCCCCAGCCTCTGTTTAGTTTGTGCTTTTTTTTTTTTTTTTTCCCCTCCCCCCCCCCCTTTTTTTTTTTTAACACCCCTTGAGTGTGCAAGTTGTTTTTTGTTTTTTTTTTTTTTTTTTAGTTCTTTGGGAGCAGATCGCCTCTGCTGCGAGCTGTGGGCCAACAGGAGGCGAGTGGAAAGCAGGGGGCCGCGAGACTCCCCTTCGCCCCACGCTCCTGCTGCGCTCTGCTTTTTCCAGCCGTCTTTTGCGTTGTTTTTTATTTTGTATTTTTGCCCTCTCTGTTGTCTCTAGTCGTCTGGCGCCCCGTCCGACAATGATCCTCTTGGTCCCCTTCCTCCCGGCTGGGGTAAGTACAGAGCCTCCTCACCTGCCGCCGCTGCCCCTCTCCGCCAGGCTCCGCGCGCCGCCGGCACTCCGGGGAGGCTCGCTCGCTCCGGCCGGCGCCTCCCGCGGCTGGGGACACGCGTCCCCCGAGGCTGCGCTGCCTGATCTGCCCATGCTTAGCGCGAGCGCTGATTTTCAAATCCAGCTTTTTCCCACTTCTTTCCCCCCCCCCCCCTTCTTTTTTCCCTTTGCCTGGAGGAGTTCCCAGTTCCCTCGGCTACCGAGCGCAGAAGTGTTTGTGGTTGTTCTTTGGACTTGAGGAAAGGCTAGGGATCCAGCTCCCCGCTCTCCCCCAGAGCCCGGCTCCGCAGAGCGATGGTTTCCCCTCCCGACCGTGCCTCCGGGGGCGTCCCGCTCGCTGGCAGCCCGGCTTCGCCGCCGGCCGGGGGGCTGGCAGGAGCGGGGACGGTTTGCTGCCCCGTCTCCTTAGCGCTGCTTTCGGCTGGGCTCTGCCATGCCTCCCCCTCCGTCGCGTCACGTCCGAGCCGGGCGGCGGGGCCTCGGCCTCGGGCGGCAGCCGGCGGCGCCCAGGGGAGCTCGCTGGGCGCCGGGTGAGCGCGGGCGGCCTGCGGGCCGGGCCGAGGGGCCCCTTTCTCCGCGCGGAGCATCCCTGCGGAGGGAGAAGCCGGTTCGAGGCGACGCTCGTGGCCGGCCCGTCCCCCTTTCCCGGGAGGGTGGGAGCAGCAAGCCCAGCGCCCCGTCCTGGTCCGGGAGGAGGCTGCGGAGCAGCCTGGGGGCGACGGCGCTCGCGCGGGTTCGCTGATGGACCAGCGGGGAGAGAGCAGGGAGGGGTGCGGGACCCGGGCAGCGCCGGCGCCCTCGAGGCTCCCGCGCTTGGGGGGCTGATGGAGAGCGGCGGCGGGCGCTCCTGCCCCGAGCGGGGAGCTGGCAGCAGGGCCGGGCGCCGCGGCTCGCGGACGGTGGGCAGGGGGTCCGCGGCGCCCGCAGGCGGTGGGTACGGGGGCTGCAGAGAGGCGCGCCGGGCTGCCGGAGCGTCCCCCGCGGGCAGGGGACGGCGCTGGAGCCCCTGACGCTGTCCCGGGTGAGCCGCCTCTGTACGAGCGAGCCGCGGCCCGGCGCGGAGGGTCCACCGGCTGGGGAGGAAGGCACGGCTCGGGGGACGGCAGCTCCCTACGGCTCAGAGGAGGAAGCGGGTCCTGCCCTGGGAAGCCCCGAGAAGATTCGGGAAGGTCCTAGGGACGGAGGGAGCCCCAGGCGGCGTGCGCATCCCCGGCAGAGCGGAGGCGCTGCAGCCCCCGGCCCGGCGGGGGGACGGGGCCGCAGCGAGTGCCCGGAGCTGGCCCCGGCTCGGCTGCTCGCGGCGGCCCGGCTCCGGGAAGGAGCTGGCAGGAGGGCCGGCGTGGGCGAGGCGGGAGGGAGGCGGCGCGGGGCGCGCGTGCAGGGCCTCCCTGCCGGCATGGAGCAGGGCTGCGCGCGCGGGCAGTGACGCAGGCACGTGGAGGGAGGAGGCGCGCGGGGGGCACACGCGTGTGCCTGCACGCGCGCACGCCGGGCAGCGGCGTTAGCAGAGGTGCAAAGAGCAGGAGCGGGGCGCGCGGGCTGGGAGCGGGTGCCGCGAGCGGGAGCACGCGAGGCCCGGCGGAGCGGCGCCGCCGCTGCGAGCGTCGTGCTCCTTTGGTGCCAGCCTGCGGCAAAGGGGCGTCCGCGCGGGCCGCCCGCCGGCGGCAGGCCGCGGAGGGAGCCCGGCCGCCCTGCAGAAAGCCTCCGCGGAGCTGCGTGGAGGAGCGCGGGCGCGCTGCTCGCCGGGCTGGCGGCGCGGCCGCGGAGGCGTCCTCCCCGCGGAGGAGGAGCGGGGCCGGCCGCCCTGCAGCGCCGCGGCTCGGGCGCGTGGGGACGCGTGCTCTTGTCTCGCCCCCTCGCAGCGAGCCGGGCTGGGGCAGGCGGCGAGGCGCGACGGAGGGAGCTGGCGCGCTGCGTGAGCGGGGAAGGGGTGGCGCCTTCCCCTTGGGACCCGGGCGGTGGAGTCCGCTCCCCTGCGGTGGCCGGGCTGGCCCGAGCGCACGAGCTAACGCTTTCTCTCCCTTTTCCTCTTAGAGAAGAGACAGGACAATGGGCGAGTGTATTACGTGAACCACAACACGCGGACCACCCAGTGGGAAGACCCTCGCACGCAGGGGTAGGGAGCTCTTGGGAGGAGCAGGGAGGATGCTCGTGCCTTCTGAAGACGTGTCTAACGGGTCACCAAACGCAGAAAGCTGGGTGCCTGGCTCGGCCGTGGGCCGGAGCCCTGAACAGTGCTGCAGGCCCCAGCGCTGGCGAGCCAGAAGCACGCGGCTGGGGTGTGGAAGCGCTGAGAGCAACGCGCAGAGACCAGGCGGGCTCGGAGCGTGGGGCAGCTGGAAACCGCAAGGCTTGGCGTTGCGGGGGAGCCGCCGGGCTGGCGGGAGCAGAGCAGAGCGGTCAGGAGATCACTAGAAGGCCCCGGGGCTGAGCAATCGGCGATGGGGAAGACCGCAGGGCTGTTTGGGCAGGAGGAGATGCCTTCCCACAGGGCTTCACTTAGGCTCCTCCAGAGAGCTTGGGTTTGCAGCTCTCCGGAGACCTGCTGCGGCTGAGGGTCTGGCCCAGGTCTCCGCTCGGGCGCCTCTCGCGCAGGTAGAGAGCAAAGCCAGGGCTGCGGCCTGGCCTGTCCCTGGGCTGGGAGCGCAGGCAGGTGCTCGCTAGCTCTGCACCGTGGAAGGGCTCGTCTGCCCTGGCGCAGAGCTGCCAGTTCAAGGTAGTCCCACAGGGCAGCGACAGGAGGGCCCCGGTTCAGGGTGAGCGCGCGAGGAACCAGGCCCTGCAGGGAGCAGAGATCCCCCGAGCTGCCTGTTCAGGAACGTCTTGCTTGTGCCGGGCAGGATGATCCAGGAGCCGCCCTTGCCGCCTGGCTGGGAGATGAAGTACACAAACGAGGGCGTGCGCTACTTCGTGGACCACAACACTCGCACCACCACCTTCAAAGACCCACGTCCCGGATTCGAGTCCGGGTGAGTGCTTTGGTGCCAGCCCCTGGTGCTGGAGCCGGGGGGCTCGCAGTCGGAGCGCGGCACGAGGAGCTAGGGCTCGCCTTGCTTGTTCGCAGCCCTTCCACGCGTGTGCTCACAGCACAGGCTGGAGAAACGGGTCTGTTTGTCGCAAGGACCTCGAGGTGTGGGCTGAGGAGCTTACGTGTGGCTCTGACAGAGGAGAGCTCCCTACGTGCAGCTCAGGTGGCCAGTCCTAGAGACAGCCTCTTCCTCCCGCCTGGCCGGCGGTGAGCTTGCTGGCTGCTGAGGCAGGGCAGCTCGAGTCGGAGCCCGGGGAGGTGTGGGGCTGCGAACTGAGCCAAGGCCCGCGTTGCTTTTGCAGGAGCAAGCAAGGTGGTTCCCCTGGGGCGTACGACCGGAGCTTTCGCTGGAAATACCACCAGTTCCGCTTTCTCTGCCACGTGAGTACCGAGCACCGGGGCCCTGTGCAGCGCGAGGGCGAGGAGGGCTGCTGAGCCAGCTGCGCTGGGACAGGTTCGTGGATGGCCTGACCCTGTGGGCAGGCTCGGGAGAGGAAAGCTGCTGTGCTGACCTGCACAAAGCCTCGTGTCTGTGCCTTGCTTGCAGTCAAACGCGCTGCCCAGCCACGTGAAGATCAGCGTTTCCCGGCAGACGCTCTTCGAGGACTCCTTCCAGCAGGTGAGGAGGTCTGGGGCAGGAGCGTGCCGAGCCAGCCCCTCGCAGACGCGCCCCCGGCGCAGCAGCCCGGGGCTGACGGTTCCCTTTGCTTCTCTTCAGATCATGAACATGAAGCCGTACGACCTGCGGCGCCGCCTGTACATCATCATGCGAGGAGAGGAGGGCCTGGACTACGGCGGCATTGCCAGGTGAGCGCCGGCACGGTGGGACCGCGTGCCCCGGCTGCGCAGGGCCGTGTCCTGGCTGCACGGGTGACCCGCTCAGGGGCCATGCAGGCAGAGAGGTCTGCGAGGCGGCTGAGCTCGGGGTCCCCAGTCTTCCCCCCAGCGCCGGCTTGAACAGAGGAGCCCAAGGGGTGTTTAAGTGGAAAACTGTGAGTTCTGGGAATGGTGAAACATCCCCAGAGCGTTGTGCCAGCTTGTCCCCCCTCTAGGGAGGGCCGGGGAGCCGGGATGCGGCTTCCCTACAGCAGCCAGCGCTCTCCCTGCAGCCCGCGCTCGAGCTGGGGGCCAGTGTTTCTCGGGAGAGGCGGCGGGTGCCGGGGCGCAGGCCGGGCGGGACCGCAGCTGCCCGCCGTGGCTGTGCGTCCGCCGGCGGCTCCGGGGAAGGCGTCGCTGCGCCGTGCCGGGCTGCGTCTCTGCCGCGTCCCGGCCGCTCGTTCTGGGTGTCTGCCTTGGTGCTGGGCTAACGCTTCCCCGCGCCCTCCCGCCGCCCCCCGGCGTCGGTGGCCTTGGTGCTGGCATGCTCTCGCCTGCTCCTTCCTCGGGGTGACGCTGCTCCTGGCTCTGGTGTAGGGGCTCCTGCTCTGTGTCTCTCTCTGTGTCCTGCCAGTGGTTTTACCCTATGGTAGGTTACGTCATGCTGTTCTACCACAGGGTAGAACCACGGACAGGATACCGGGGCTGCCTCTGCGCCGAAGGACTCGTCTCCCCGAGCTGCCGGGGGGAGCAAAGCCAGGACAGACGCCCCTCCCGGCCGCTCCGAACTCGCGGAGCAGGAGGGGTCGGGAGCCCCGGGCGGCCAGGCGTGTGGAGCAGATGGGCAAAAGGAGGGAGCGGGGTGCACGCTGGCGCTGCACGCGTGAACAAGTGGGGCCCTGTGTGACGGGGTGCGCACAGCGGGGCGCCCGTCGGTGCATGACACCGCGCATGGGGCTGAGCCACGTGGTGCCTGCTGCGATCCCCACTCCTCTGAGCAGGGTCTCCTGCTAGCTGGGGCATTTCTTGCTGGTGCCTCTAAAAGCGCTTATGAACCTTGCTCAGCGCCTCCGTAGTGGTGGATGGACTCTGGGGTGGAGGATGGCGTGAGGCAGCGAATGCCCTCGCCCGCTCCCACCGGGGCCCAAAGCTTAAACCAGCAGCTAGAAGATAGGAGCTTGGCTTGTACGGGGCTGCTGCCGAGGGACGTGGCCTGTCCCCGCTTCGCGTGGGTGAAGTCCTCGTCGGGTGTAGCCTGGCAGACCCCGGCAGCGCAGGCTCCTTGCCCCGGTGGCTGCTGGAGCTGCTCGTCACCGCTGTCCCCGTTCCTCCTGTCCCCAGGGAGTGGTTCTTCCTCTTGTCCCATGAGGTGCTCAACCCCATGTACTGCCTCTTCGAATACGCCGGCAAGAACAACTACTGCCTGCAGATCAACCCCGCCTCCTCCATCAACCCCGACCACCTCACCTACTTCCGCTTCATCGGCCGCTTCATCGCCATGGTAAGAGCCCGGTGCCAGCCGGCTCCTGCGGCGGGTGGCAGCAGGAGCCTTCCCTTGGCAGAAAGCAGCGGTGACGGGCCCTGAGAGACACGAGGGGCCGGGGAGGCGATAGGGGACGAGACGCTTCAGTTGCTCTCTGATCAGCCGGGCCGCGTTCCTGGCTTTCGTCCCAGCCTCCCGTGCCCGCTCTCGCGGGGGCTGAGCGCCTGGGAAGCCGCAACGGGGAGGCGCTGCGAGCGCAGGGGACCGCAGGGGGGCTGCGGAGGACGCCTGCGTGCCGCGGATGTGCTCGGCTCCGCAGAGCCACCCGCGTCTCCTCGAGCCCCTTCTCGCCCCGGTTTCGCTGGGAGCGGGTTGGGAGGGGCGGGCGTTGCTGGGGGGTGAGGAGGTCCACGCAGGCTCGTCGAGGGGGGCTGTCTGAGGGGCTCAGGGAAGGGCACAGGACGATGGCTCGTAAAGCTGGGATGGCTGAGGGGCCGGAGGGGACCTGCTTTCCCAGGGGCTGCGCGGCAGCGATGGCTCCAGGTCTTTGGCTGCCACCCCAGGTGCTGTCGGGTCTGCAGCTTTGGGGACTATATTTAGCCCCAGCAGTGTGAGATTTTCCAGCTGCCCGAGCCCCAGAGCGACTCCTCCCGTTGGTCTCGCGTTCCCCACGGCCAGCCCGCTTGCAGACCGCCCCAGGCCTGCGGGCCGGGGGGGACTGTGAGGAGCTCCCGGGCTCGGGAAGGGTCCCTGGCCCGCGGCCCCTCGAGGTGTTGCGGGAAGCTGGTGCGCTCTGCTCAGGTCTCCCGGCTGTCCTGCCCTGCCCCGTGCTTTGCAGGATACCAATAAAACCCCAGACTATTACTCACCACTGGGCCGTTCTAGACAAGCGTCTGCATTATTTTTGGCTGCCTTTGCCTTGGGGCTCCTGGAAGCCAGGGATTCAGGGAAGCCACAGCAGAGCTCTGTTTAAACAAGTGCTCTTAATAGAGCTGCGCGGGGAGCAGGCGACGCCGTGGAATTCGCGGTGGGGAGGGGAGAGGGGCTGCGCGCCCCGTGCTGAGCGAGCCGCCGGCGACTCCGCGAGCCGCCCGCCCGCCCCGGGCCAAGCCAGCCGCTCCTCCTTGCGCCTTTTGGCAGCCAGGAAGGAGCTCGGCACAGCCTGCGGGGCCCTCGCTCCCCTGCTCTCGGACGGGTTTCGGGGCCCAGCAGAGCGGTTCCCTGTGGGCTATGCACAGCAATGAAGCATCATCTCTCCCTGCTCCATGGGGGAGCACGTGGGTCTGCCCCGGGATCCCAACCCTCGGTGACCAGGTGTCCCCTCTTCGCAGGCTCTGTATCATGGGAAGTTCATCGACACGGGCTTCACGCTGCCCTTCTACAAGCGGATGCTGAACAAGCGCCCCACGCTGAAGGACCTGGAGTCCATCGACCCCGAGTTCTACAACTCCATCGTCTGGACCAAGTCAGTGCCCTGTGCTCCTCCCACCACGGGCCCTGCTGCTCCTGCGGCGAGGCAGCGTTGGCTCCAGGTGGTCCCTCGTTGATGGGCTGTGCTGAAGCCTTGCGCCTCCATGAGAAGTAACATCTTGGTGTCTTCCTGCAGGGAGAACAGCCTGGAGGAGTGCGGCCTGGAGCTGTACTTCATCCAGGACATGGAGATCCTGGGCAAGGTGACCACCCACGAGCTGAAGGAGGGTGGGGAAAGCATCCGGGTGACAGAGGAGAACAAGGAGGAGTATATCATGTGAGTCTGGGTCCTGATGCCCCAATCGGGCGCTTAGCCCCGCTGGCTGTAGGGCAGTCCTGGTATGAAAACGTGGGGCTGGGGACGTGGCCGCTTTCTTGGGCTACGTGGCCTGTGACAAGTATGGGCTGGCGCGGTCAGCCTAGCTGCGCGCTCCACTGCGGTCTGGCTTGCTGCTGGCTGGGCCGTCGCCAGCGCTCTCAGGAAAGAGGAGAGGGGAGAGAGGGTGAGACTCCTTCCCCTGTCCTGTGGCTACTCAGGGCTGTCTGGCCTGGGTAGGGGCTACTAGGCCCTCTCTGTCCTGCTCCCAGTAGGCTCTGGCCAGGGGATGTAGTTTGCCCTCCTCATCGCCCAGACAGCTGCCTATCTGTCCCCAGTGTCGTCCACTGCCTTGTCCTCGTGCTGCTCCTGGGTTTGGAGGTGGAGAGAGAAACCCGCTGGTGGGAATCGAGGGCGACCCTTGCAATTTGCAGGACACCCTCTCTCCTGGTCCCCACGTGCCCTGTGGCTCCCAGTGCCCGCTGCAAGGCCACCTGCCTCCTGGCTAGCCCGTGGTGGTGGTGGGCAGGTGAGGCCCTGAGCGGGTGGTGGTGGCGGTGGTGGCTCCCACTCGCACTGGAGCTGGGGCGCCCCGGCTGCCTGCCGACCGCTCTCTGCCTCGCCAGGCTGCTGACGGACTGGAGGTTCACGCGGGGCGTGGAGGAGCAGACCAAGGCTTTCCTGGACGGCTTCAACGAGGTGGTGCCGCTGGAGTGGCTGCGCTACTTCGACGAGAAGGAGCTGGAGGTGAGCTGGTGCTGCGGGAGTAGGGGGAGCGCCTGCAGCGGGACGGGTGGTGTGGATGTCAGTGCTTCCTGCCCTGCTGCGGGATGCCCCGGGTGGGCGTGAGGAACGGCACGAGGAGACGGAGAGCACCTGCCTCGGCCCCGCTCGCAGGGGTACCCCTGCCCGAGGTGGCAGCACCTGTGTGGTGCCCCCTCGTTGGGTCCGCTGCAAAGATCCCGTCCAGAGATGGGGGAGTCCTCCTGGACACCTCCGAACACTTGGTGCGCCAGCCTCTGCGCCTGTCGCAGCCCTACGCCGAAGGACTCGGTGCCCCCGCACGCCTAGATGTAGCCCAAAGCGTGGGTGCGAGGTCGTGTTTGTCTCACCTGCTGGCTGTCTGCTGTCCCCTAGCTGATGCTCTGCGGCATGCAGGAGATCGACATGAACGACTGGCAGAAGAACACCATCTACCGGCATTACACCAAGCACAGCAAGCAGATCCAGTGGTTCTGGCAGGTGAGCCCAGGCCGGCGGCGCCGCCGCCACCTCCGTGTCCCACGCTCCGGTGCGGAGGAGCGTCCCCTCTCCCAAGGCTTGCGGCAGGCAGGGGCGGCCTGGCTAAGCCGCCTCGGGGGCTGTCAGGAAGACTGAAACGTAACTGGGAACACGTGTTCAGCAAGAAACACTTGGCTGTAGCTGCCGAGGACAGCAGGCAGCACTTAGCGGTCAGCGTGTTTCTAGCAATAGCCGCTGCTCTTGGGCGGGCAGGACACGAGAGGGTGACAAGTAATAAAGCTGTGTCAGTTCAGGTGATTCTGCTCCGTGGCCAGCCGAGAGAGAGGGGTCAGAAAATAGCCCTTGATAGCCTCGACGCAGGGCAGAGCCTGGGTTGCAGCATCCTCCCGCCGGGCACTGAGGCCTGCCGGGATGCGCTCCTCTCCCTGAGGATCCCGGGGCTGGAGCCCCGGCTGGTTTAACAGACCGAGAGCGAGTCAGGCTCAGGTCTTCGGGAGCGCGGGGGCTGCAGGGGATCCTGCTTTACTGCGGCACTGTCACCGCAGGTGGTTAAAGAGATGGACAACGAGAAGCGGATCCGGCTGTTGCAGTTCGTGACGGGGACCTGCCGCCTGCCTGTCGGAGGGTTTGCGGAGCTCATCGGTGTGTATTCCCGGCTCCCGGCACGCCGGTCGGGGAAGCGAGCTGGGGAGAGCTGAAGCGCTCTGGGGTTGGTACGTGGGAGCTGATGTTCCGTGTTCCCGCCGCAGATCTCGCGGCAGTTCACAGTAAGTGAAGCAGCTGGGACGTTAGAGCACAGAGCAGGGGCATGCAGCGATTCAGACACGTTCCCTAGACATGAACTACGTCACCACAGTTCTCTTTGAGTCCGGTTTGTGATCTCATTTTGAATGAGATATGATTTTGATTTAATTTTGGTATGTGTGTGACGAAACCCACTTTCCAGAGAACCACACTGCGTGGCATTATTCAAGCGCCTGCCCTTTAATTTGCTGCTTTTTGGGTTCTCTGTACCAGCCTTTCCGTTATTTTCCTGGAATCAATGTGAAGCTGAGCAACTAACTTAGCCCGTTAGTTTCTTCTTATTGGCACATTAGCTTTTTTCCAGTCCTCTGGAACTTCTCTAAGCGTTCACAATTTGTTAAAAAGCAGCGTCTGTGACTCAGAGTTCCTGAGCCAGTTCTTTTAAAACTCTTGCGTGGACTTGCTTGGTGTGGCAGATCTACGGATAATACGTTTTAGCACTTGCCATTTAACATCCTGCTCAGAAGATACGCTGTTAGCACGGTGTGCTGTGAACATACTTTTTCAGCTTTAAAAAAAATTTTTTTGTACATCCTCTCTGCAAAAGGGGTCAGAACAGGCGGTGTGTAAGAGTATTGGTAATGGTTTGTGCCCTAGTGCCTCTGTAGGGGATCGGAGGGGCGCGTGACAGTGAGATCTGCTGGCTAACTGCGTCAGATAACCAGGAGGGGAGAAAGACCACTTTGTGTAATGAGATTTGCTGTGCTCATAATTAACAGGCAGCAACGGGCCCCAGAAGTTCTGCATTGATAAAGTCGGCAAAGAGACTTGGCTGCCCCGGAGCCATACGTGGTAAGTCTGGTTCTCCTTGGCCCGTTCGGAGCGCACGGGGACAGAAACGAAGGGTCTCCGCCGGGCTGCGGGGGCCCGGGGCGGCCCTCCGTCCCCTCCGCCAGGGCTTGGCAGGGGATGCAGCCGCGCTCCTGGGAGCAGAGTCCGGCGGAGCATCTTAGCGCAGCCGCTGCGCGCGGCCAGACCGGGTGGGCGGGTGGCAGCGGAGCAGCCTGGTTTCGCCGTTGCCTTCACGGCCCTCGTTGTCTCGCCAGCTTTAACCGCCTGGATCTCCCTCCCTACAAGAGCTACGAACAGCTGAAGGAGAAGCTGCTTTACGCGGTCGAGGAGACGGAAGGCTTCGGACAGGAGTGACGGAGCGTGGTGCTTTCCCGGCAGCTCCAGACGTGCCCGAGTCTCGCTCGGTGGCCGCGCAGCCGGAGCCCAGCACCGAGCCCTCCCGCTGCTCTCGCTCCCGCGCTGACGCCGCCCCGGGGAACCCGCCTCCCCGTTTCCCTCCCCAGGCAAAGCCAGGGCGCGATGGGGAGAGGGCTGCAAGCGCCTGGCTCCCCCGCGCAGCTCGCGAGGGCCGGCGGACGGCGCGGAGGAAGGGGCAGAGCCTCGACAAACGCCCTGAAGCTCCCGGTCCCCCCTCGCCGAGGTGGGGAAGGGGGAGGCGCGCGGGGGGGGCTTGGGGTGCCTCCGACCTGGCTGCCGGCGGGGGCCCTGGGGCCTTGCCCTCCCCTCCCCTGTCCCCGAGGCTGGTCAGCGGTAGAGCAGCTTCGTCCCTTGTGGGCGGAGAAGGGTCGTCGCCTCTGCCGGCTGCAAGCGGGCACAAACGCGTTCGGGCTAGTGAAGGGCGAGCGGGAAGGTGGAGGCAAAGCCAGGTGTTTTCCTGCAGCCCCTTTTCCCCGTGAGCATCCCGCAGCCCTGTGCTGGGAGAGGCCGGGGCCCGGCGGCTGCAGCCTCGCAGCGGCGTTTCTGCCGGAGCAGTAGCTTTGCCGGGAGCACCGAGGGGGCTTGACCATGGGATCCATTCCCCTTATTTTTGCCTAGATTTTTTCTGCCTTCCCATGGCATCTTAATGGATGCGAGTGAGGAGGGGAAATGGCTTTCAGCTGCCTCCCAGCTGGTCCGGAAAGCAAGCGTGCGCGTTCAGGCTCCCTCCCGGGAAGGGGTCCCGCGTCCACCCAGGGGCGGCGCGGCGGCAGGGCCGGCTCCTTCCCGCGCGGGCCCCTTCCCGTTTGGGAGCCTGGCTGCGAGCGGCTCCGGCCTCGCGCCTCCTGCCCTTCCCGGCCCGGCGGCGGGTCCCCGGGTGCGAGCAGCGCCCTGCCCGCCCCAGCTGCCTGCGGCGCCGCTCCCCGGGGCCGCCGCGGGCGCCCGCTGCTCTGCGTACCTGTACATAAATGAAGTCGACGGATACGAAATACCGCGATAGCTTTTGACGGGTAACCGGGATAGTTTTGTACTGCGCCATCCGGCCTCACTGATGCCAAGTTCTCGTGCAATAAAGGACAAGCGGCTGCTGTGCCTCGGCGTCCCCGTGGCGGCGGTGCCCCACCGTCCCCAGCCGGGGCGGGCGCGCGGAGGGGGCCTGGCTGCAGGCGCGGGGGGCTCCTGCACCCCGCTCCCCCGGCAGCGGGCGGTGGAGGCGTCTCGGCCCCGGGACGGAGATGCAGGGAACTATTCTGGCACTGGCCGGGGGGTCGGACAGCTGGTCCCAGGGGTGTCGCGGGGCCGGGGTGGGCGGGCGAGGGCTGAGCTGGGGCAGGGGGGCACTGGAGCACGAAACGCAGCCGGGACAGCAGCTGCCTGGGTCACCGCAGCCCCTCGCGCCGGCTGGGCTGCTCGCGGCCGTGAAGCCGCTGGGGCCAGCGGGTGTCTGCCCGGAGCGATGCCGCAGCCCCGCGGAGGAGCGCGCACGGCCCAGGCCGGTGCGCTTGCAGGGGTGCAAACAGCACTGCATAAAGGCCGCGCTGCAACGCCGGCCGGGGGGGGGGGGGCTGGGGGGGGGGCTCCCCAGCACCAGCACCTCCTGGGAACGCAGCCCTGCTGGAAACCACAGAAAGCAGCATCTCTTTGGCCTCGGCGGGGTGAAGCCGGGCTGGGCTGGGGGAGGCAGCGCGGCTCTGCAGCTGGGGCGGGGGGGCAGCTTGGTGAGGGGATGCTCAGCCCGGCTGCCACACGTGGTGCCCTGGACCCAGGGCTGGTTGGGGGGCCGGGGGGGGGGGGGGTGGTCCAGGATGCAGCCCGAGGAGGGGCCAAGGAGGAGCTGGCGCAGGGTGCTGGCGCGTGATGGGCCATGGGCCAAGGCCAGACATGGCTTGGGGGGTGCTGGGGTGGGGAATGGCACTTGGGGTGCTGGGGAGAGGACAGGGTGCTGGGCACCCTGCGTGGGGCTGGAGGCTGCACAGGAGGCTCGGCCTGATGAAGTTGCGGGGGGATATGGCCTAGGAGATGGGGGGGAGTGGGTTGGGGGGGGCGGGGGGCACATGGGTGCTGCTCTGTGAAGCTGGTGCCTGGGCTTAATTGCTGCAAACCTGCAGGGATTGATTTATTTATTTATTCCCTGTGTTTGAGCTGAAGCTCCTCACCCTGCTGCCCATTATTTTGGGGGGGGGGGGGGAATGGGTTCCATGCCTTTACCCGGCCTGCCTTCACCCACCCCATGTTCATGCCAGGCTAAAACCACTGCCAGGAGGCCTTAGCAAGTCTGTGCAGAGCCGGCAGTGCCCCACTGGGTGCAGGATCTCACACGGCCCAGCTCTACCCCCCCCCCCCCCATATCAGCCAGACCCAGCAGGTTAACCAGGCTCGGGGGGGGGGGTGGTGGTGTATCACAGCTGCCTTCAGCCCCCCCCCCCCCCCCAAAAAAAAAAAAAAAAGCAGCAATCACCTGGGGGCAGCACTTGCCTCATGGTTTTGCTTTTCAGCAGCTGCCTCAGCTGGTAGACTTGTTTTTTGTTTTTGTTTTTTTTAATTGTCTGTTTTAGCTCAGCTTGGCACCTGTACTTAGGCTCTGGACCCCACCCCCCCCCCACCCCCAAATGCACAGTTTGCACCCGAGGATCTGAATGCTCCTAACAGCAGTTACATGCCAGCTGCATGTGCACTGCAACATGGGAGGCACCCAGGGACTGTGCCAATAAGAACTAAATATAGAGACTCTGTAGCACATAAAATGAACTTACTCCTGAACGTGGAAACACTCATGCTGTAACCCTAATGCAGTTATGAACTAATGTCTTACAGGAGGAAGAGACAATGCTCTTCCTAGCCCCATAGCACCATGCAAAACCTTCCCTTAGTGGAGCAGGATTCAATCCCCCTTCCCCCAGCACTACCATCCTCACAGAGCATTATAACAAGCCAATTATACCTGCATTTCCAGCTTCTTCAAGTGTCAGGTAACAAAACAGCCAACGCCATTCTCATCACCGATGGTATAGAAAGGACAGCAAAAAAAAAAAACGTATGAGCCCATGCTAAGGCACAGCTGGAAGAAAGTGGTCAACAGCAGCAACATCCTTTTTCTCATGAGCGCCTTGGTGCTTCTAGAACTCCCCTTCTTGGCTCAAAAATGAAGAGAGACCAATAAAATCAGAGCTCATACAGTAGTGAAAATGCAGTAGCACCCTCATTCAGGTATGGGCCTAAGTTATTAAGGAGACAAGAACAATGGGGATTAGGGAGGAAGAACACCCCACCACCAAAAACAACAGAAGAACGCCCCCCAACCACCTTTGCTTTTACCCCTTCCCTGTCCGGTGCAAGAACCAAACTGCCAGAGTAAGGCTGTATGCTGTGATAGCACCATTTTTTTTTAGATCTATCCAACTAGTTATGACGAGCACAGAAAGCAAGTATCAAGTAGGGGAAAGCAGAGCACTTTGATAATTTTAACATGAGGAAAGAATCCAGCAGCAAACCGATTTAGTTTACAAGATTTTTAATTTACAAATAAAAAACCTACACATTTTACTTTTTCTCCTTTTTCTCCTCTTTCTTGACATCACTCTTCTCCTTGTCTTTTTCCTTCTCATCTTTCCTCTCTTTTTTGCTGTCTTCTTTTTCCTGTCCTTCTTTCTTCTCTGCATCCCTATTAGCAATCTTGTTGTTAATGAGGTTGTGCAGAGCAACCACAGAACGGATAAGAGAAGCCAGATAAACTACCACCATCTGGTCATTGGTCTTCAGATAAAAGGCCTTGACAAACTCTTGCAGGTTGACATCTGGTAGCAGGTTGAAGACGTCCTGCAGATGGTAAATGATCTGGTGATTGATGGGTAGCTTGCCCATGGCTACCTTCTCTAAGTAGCTCCTGATGTCCAGAAGCTTGGAGTTCAGTCCCTTCAAACCATGGACCTGATTTGTGATCCGCTGGGACAGAGTGCCCACTGTTGTATCCTTGATGTCTCTGAAACACCCACAACAGAAAGAATCAGCATTAGAATGTTACTTTGCACACTCATTAATAGGTTTTTCCAGCTTAAAAATAGAAGTACCATTTTAAGCACAGATGAAGTGCAATTAAACTGAATGCTTCAAGTCAAAGACTGAGAACAAACTGATTCCCATTTGCGCACTCAGAAATTAGCTCTAATAGCTCATTGTTCTTTGTTTTGTCCTGTGGTGTGCATGTTCTCTTTGGAAGGATATTAGTAACACCAGTCCGATGGAGAGAAAGAAAACAACAGGATTTCTGATAGGTGAACAGCCAGGCAGTTTGTATTTGGTGACTACTCTTTTTTGGACAAGAGATCTCTGCTAATATGTCAGCTACAGATATATCAGCAATACTTCATTTAATACTGCTCTTTGAGAGATGTACAGTGAGTGGCTTGGAACTGGTCCAAACAACCCAATCCTCTGAAGCTTTGATACAGTGAAATTGTAGTTTTCGTCATCTGATGATATTTCAGTAAGTAACCACACATTTCACTAGCAATGATTGAATACGCTAAGCAAGACTGCCAAATTAATGCTCTCTTAAAATTTAAGTAGCATGTTTAACAAGAACTGTTTTTCCTCCAGGAAGCTGGCACTGGATGATGCCAGATGGATCCTGTTCAGTGCTATGCTAGTTTCATGAGAAAGCTTTTGTTTTAAAAATGTTTACCGTAACAAGTGTTCAACACCAACTTCCTCTGCTTCCTCCGCCCCAATTTCACTGGTCACATGTTCAAACGTCTTGGAGGTTGGAGTGCCATCCTTTAAGGTGGAGGAACACGAAGGGATAAGGTTAGATACAAGCAAATAGCTTACTACAGGTACTCAGATACATATGAGCTAGCCAATATCAGGTGTCTCACACGTATAGAATGGGCACTGCTCAAACAATGGGAAGGCTAAGATTGCTGAAACCTGGATTTGCACGACAGGATCTGGAAGAGGCACTAGAAAAAACATGGCAAAGCAGAATATCAGGAGACTGAAGTACACAGGTAAGGCGAGAAGTTTATAAGTGAATCACAATGCCTTTTAAAAACATGGCGTTTTAGATAGGAAACTGAAGGAATTGTGTTAGTCAATCTAGCAAACCAGTTATGTACAGTCCACAAGAAATCAGAGAAGACTCTAGTTTGAGTTTTCTTGGTTTAACTAGCAATCCTAACTGTCAAATGTCCAGAGCTGCTAGTGATTGCTTCTTCCCTGGGCTCTGCATAATTTTCAATTAATATATTTTTTGCAGGTTTAAATGCTGGTAGGTAGAATATGGAAAGTCTTCCTAAATGTCCTAACAACTACTTTCTTTCCTGATACAGCCTTTTTGTATTTGGGGATACCTTCTGTCATCCTGCTACTCACAAGCACACATGCCATTCCAGAAAGAATACAAATATGGAGCAATTCTAACTACAATTTATACAGTATTATAATTATTAAGGAAGAAATTTAAGAGATTTAAAGGCTGAATTACTGAGTTTTACCTATGTGTTTTCAAAATCAGTACTTGGACTAGTACACAGTCATAAACAGAAAGCACCACTGGGTCTACTGTGGATTCACCTGACTGTGGATTCATCCCACATATGTAAGACCTATAATACCAGGAACAGCTGCTTCTCTCTAGCAAGGGCCTCAGGCAGGCAAGAGAACCAAACTCTTTTATAGATGTCCAGAATGCATAAAATCAGACAATTATGAAAGGAAAGCTAAAGCTGACTTACTACTATATGTTGTCCGTGTGCACAGCGGTTGCAAGTGATTAACAAGTGTTGCTCATGTCTGACCTACTTATTCAGCACTAGCTGGTAAACAAATGAATAATCGTGCAGCTGCCTGGAATACTTCTACAAACAGGCTGACATGTAAAAGTGACATCTTAGGAGCGTTCCAATTTGACTTTTTGCACGGCTGCAGACATGACAGATACAGGTAAGAAGCATCTGAATCATACCAACAGCGGAAGCTGTGGAGTTTTTTAGGTCAAACCGTAAAATACGGCTTTTCTTTCAAGAGCATTGATGGATGAAAGCTTTAAATACACAGGCTTACGCTCGTATTGGAATTTAAACTTTGTTTTTAGAGAATTTGGCTCGATAGTCACTGGCCCTCATTAGTGAATGCAACATCCCCTATAATTGTAAAAGACAGCTAGATGCCTCGGGACGTGTATCTCTCAGAAAACACAGCAATCCTAACACTCACCTTTTAACTTAAATCCTTTTCCTAGAAAGTGAGTGAGAGGTATATTAAATACTCACATCGTGTACTTCTTCAACTGAAATATAAGCTTCCGTGGGCAGCCCCAGATCCTTTGGTTTCACATCAATAATCACCAATACCTTATGGAAAAAATAAATATTTCAGAAAACCAGGCATCTTTCAAGGACTGGAACAAAAGTACTGACGCCAACTCTTCATTCTACAGCAATGGCACGCTGGATGCTCAGAAACACTAAATTCAAGCATGGAAAAAAAAGTTATCTACCTATTAGCTATTTCAGAAGATTTTGGTCCAAATTCCTCAATCACTTTACAGCTACCAGTTTTTAATGTTCAGTATCCCGGATAACAATGGGAGGGGTTAAGGGTTCCTAGGCCTCCCACCCAGAAGAAAAAGAAAAGTTACAAGTTTAGCACTTACAGAGTTAGGACAGTATCTCTTCATCAGTTCATTGATAGCAATGTCGTTCTTGTGTAGTTTAGGGCCTGTGTGGTACCATCCAACTATTCTTTCTCTAGCTGAGCAAAATCAGAAAGGATTCAAATCGGAATCATACAGTAAAACAGCTGAAAGATTTACACACAGAGATTGAATTAGCAAATCAAGGGGGAAAATATGTCGTCTGCAGAAGATGAGTGTAAAGTAGGGGAAAAGGAATGAGCATAGGCAGGACAACGCCACAGCTAGTGACAAAGGGGTGTTACCACTCTTACTTTGCACATGTAACTTCACTTCTAGTATCTTTAGTAAATTACAGCATTTCATGTCATTTATATAGTTTTGCAGATAACATGATTTGTTAGCTTGAAACTTCAATATGTATGGATGCAACAGTTCTAGTTGCTCCCAGGGCTGAGGAAATTCATAGGAATTGCAGTTGTGACTAAACATTCAGCTTCAAAGTCTTGAACTAAACAGTGAAAACACTTTTAAAACCAGTATCAAAGAGTAAATGGAATTATTATTTCAAGTGGGAATTTATAATGTCTACATTGGTGCAAAAGCAATTTCAGGGGACATCTGTCTAGAAAGGCATAGGTAGGGGAAAGCTTTGAAATTCTTCAGAAATGATCACGTTTTTGAAATCCAAATAATTCTAAAGATATTTGGGAAAGTTAATGAGGTATAAATGAATGCATTAAGAAGAAAAACTATTTAAGCAAACTAGCTCATGAAAAAATACCAGTAATACAGACAAAGTGAGTCCACGCAAGGAGTTAGCATGGAGTAGCTCCATGCATCCAGGAGCTATTAATTTCCCATCTTACTATGAATTCTCTTTCTCACACATACAAACCCTTAAAAATTTCTCAGAATATCACTCCAAGAAACCCCACACTTACCATTGACTTTCTTAAACATTCCATACATGTTCTCCAGATAGTCATGGTCTAGAAACCACACAGTATCATCCTTATCGTCCTCATCAAAAGGTACTGGAAATAAAACAAGATATCAGTATTTAAAAATCCAAATTCCAGCCTGGAAACGTCCATAGAAAGATGATGTTTTAGGATATCTTTGGCTGCTAAATGAGACTAGATTTGAATCAGCTTAAACTGTCCTGCAGCATTAGGCTGCGTAAACTAAACTGAAATGCTAGTCAATTCTCTTCGACAGAGGCTCTCTCATAATTATTAAATTAGTAAGACTGGTGAGCATAAACGCTTGATATGATAATTTGAGTATTTTGACAGACTTTATAGCTTGCTGACAACAGAAGTTTACTTGGAGAAAAATCAGTTTTCAGTATAGAATGCATGCCATTAGTGCTCTTGTGTACAACTAGAGCATAACGATGTATTTTAAAAAAGGACTTATTTACTCTTTAGGAAAGAACTAGCTATTTTATCAGTTAACAAGTATAAAGGAGCACAGCTTCAGTTCTGAGAGCAAGCATTTAAGAGACACCAATTGCAACACAATGAACAATATGCTTAGAGGAACAATCACTACTTTTACTGCACAAAACCTGAAGAAAAGAGATAAAACCTAAAACATACGTTAGATCTGTACACAAGTAGCTAATAGCTACGCCACCACTATACACTACGGCTTCTGTCCTGCCGCCTTACGACACGGACCGCTCATCAGAGACCTGCGGTAAGTTCTCCGCAGCAGAATATTCACCAGGTTTTCAGAAGAGGTTTACACCTACTCCCGAAACGTTGCACGTTGTACACCATCACGGGGAAGATGCACAACAAGACTGGCTGGAACAGGCGTGGGTCTGCGAGCAAGTAGTTGGCATTTTTGTTTGATACGGGCTGCTTTGTAAGCGTCAGGAAGAACGGGTGGTCTGGCCAGGTGGCTTAAGAAAGAAATTATGTAATTCACCCATCAAATAATTCGGTCGGTTTTAAGCCAGGCGAAGCACCCAAACTCACCTGCAAAACTGTTGGATACATCCAGTATTTTTTTCTGCCAGGAGCCCAGCAGCACGCCCACAACTCGCTTCTGGTTCCCAACCTTCCCTATCCTAAAGGGGAAAAGCCGGTCAGCGCGCAGAAGCGGAACACGCCGACGACGGGGAGGAGGAGGAGGAGGAGGCGGCAGCAGCGGGCCGGCTCCTCCGCCTCGCTCGGCGGGCGTCGAGGCGTCGAGGGCGTCCGCCGGCGGGGCCAGGGCGGACCCGCGCCGCGGCCAGGCGTCGAGCAGCCCCCGGCGCCCGCCAGCCGCTCGCTGCCACCTGCGCGACAGCCGCCAGCTTCTGGACCGCAGCGCGCGGCCTCGAAGTACATATATATACACACACACATATATATATATATATATATATTTAAACCAGCGAAAGCTGCTCGTTGGTTAAGTTAGGCCCAAGCTACGCCCGGGACGGAGGGCAGGAGCTGCGCAGCTCCGGGGACAGGCCGCGGCGCTCCCGGCCCGTTTTAACGGGCGCGGCCGGTGCGTGTGGAGCCCCCCCGGGCTCGCCCCCGCCGCAGGCCGCGCCGCCCGGCCCGTGACTCAGCGCGGCGGCCGGGCCTCACCGGTTGAAGTGATCGACGACGCTGAGCAGCACCAGCGGGTGCACCACCACGCGCTCCACCGCCAGCTCCGGCATGGCGCCTGCCCGCGCCCGCGCCCGCTCCGCCCGGCTCGGCTCGGCCCGGCCCGCTCCCCTCTACCTCTACCTCTACCGCCGCCGCCCGCGCTCCCAGCCTGCCCCGCTCGGGGGCGGCGCCAGCCTGACGCCATCTTGGCGAGGTCGCGGGCGGAAGCGGGGAGAGCGGCAGCGGCGCCCGGGCACCATCTTGGCGAGGTCGCGGCGAGCGCCGCCGCCATCTTGGGAAGGGGCATCCCCCGCTGTCGGCGGCGCGGCACCATCTTGGGGAAGTGAGGTCGCGGCGCCCGGAGGTGAGGGGCCGGCCGGCCGGCCGGCGGCGCAGGGAGGCGGGGAGGCCCTTTCCCGGGGGGCCCGGGGGTGCTGCTGCTGCTGCCGCCGCCGCCGCTGCCGCCGCCGCCGCCGCCTTCCTCGCAGCCGGGCTCCGCCGAGGCGCTGAGGGCGGAGGAAGGTGCTCGCCCCCTCCCCGCCCAGGCCGCGCGGCCGGGCCTCGCCCCGCACGAAGCCCCTCGCCGAGGCGGCGCGGCGCCGCCCGCCCTGATTTTAGGCCCCCGCCGCGGCTCCTCCGCTCTCCTCGCCCCGCTACGCGCCCCCCCCCCCCGGAGCCCCCTCGTGGGCCGGGCGCGGCTGTGCTGAGGCCGGGCGCAACTCAGCACACGCGCTGGGGCAGGTGCGGTTGCAAGCGCAGGGCCTGAGGGGCCCTGCTCAGACCAGGGTAAAAGGTGCCTGCTCCCCTCCTTGCCCACAAAGCCAGCCTTGCTCCCCCCCCCCCCCCCCCAAGCGCGGGGTGCCCTCAGTAAGGCTTCGCTGGCTGCTCCCCGCCGCTTCGGCCTTCTCCGCGCACCTGGAAGCGGCCTGCGGGAGAGACGTCCCCGAAAGCACCCGGGGACGGAGGCTGGCCTGGCCAGCCCGAGCCCCTCTCGTGCTCCTCTTGAAGGCGAGTGAGCGTGACATCTGCCTCTCTCCAGTTGTCAGCAGCTTCCCCTCATCACCTCGACCTCTGCGAGGCCATAGCGAGCGGCCGCACAGTGATGTTACCGTCTTACATGCGCTAGGCTTAAAATGCGGGGGTGCCGTCGTCTTGGCTGGGTAGAGAGTCAAAGAGCCAAGGGGACATACAGAGACTTACTGCGGCCTCAGCTGCGCTGCCGGTGACTTCCCCTCTGCGTCTGCCTGTGCAGCCTGGGAGTTGTCCCAGCCGGGACTGAAAACTCAGTTATCTTGTTTCAGGGCTTTAGGTAACTTCAGGATTCTCAGTACTGCAGCGCTAAATGTCTCTGTGAACGCGGATATACCGCTCTTACTGCTAGGAGCGTTAGCTTTCTTCAGAGGGGATCGAGTTAGGCTAATTCGTTTGGTTTTATAGGCGACAACCGCCGTCGACGTGGTGGGTGGGTGGGTTGACTGCCCTTGGTGTCATGGAGTAACTTCTCAAGAGCCTGAACTAAGACTAATACTTAGCAAATCTTTGTCCTGGGGTTTTCCTGCCTCCGGAGTAGGAATTAGTAGACACAGAGTTTGTTTTTTGTACTTTACTTTAGCAAGAAAATAGAATCTGAGGCTGTTAGTCCTGAATCTACTGTGGAGGTGATGTTAAAGGGGAAAATACCAGCAAAATTCTTGAGGATATTATCACTATTTTAAAGCGTTATATTGTCTAGTATTTTCCACGCTCTTCCTGTATAACGTTACGTATTTTTATGGATTTTTCAGCTCTGACCAAATGACAGTATTCTGGGTGAAATCTAAAGGTTCGTGTTGCTACTTCTGCTGAAATCTGCTACAACTTACAGTCGCTATTAAAAATTAGAGACCTCTCGTGGAGTTTTTGGAGGTTACATCTTTTAATGTTGGTTTTATTTATTGTTCATTTTCTTTTAATTTCTGGTAGATGGCCTCGAGGTGTTTTTACCAGCAGAGGGAGACATCTGACCATGAAATTCAAACACAGCTGGTATTCCCTAGCTTGTTTTATCAATATACATATAAAACTCAATGTTCAAATTAACTAGTTCAATAAGTAATTTAGCTCATTGATTTTTGGGCATATCCTAAGTGCCATTACAAGCTACGGATATTTTAAATGCCATTACCTAATAGAAGGAATGTTTTAAGCACCTTTTATTGATTTTATTACTGCTTTATTTTGCTGTCTTGGTTTAAAATCATTTTAACCACTCTGTAATCAAGAAGAAATATATCGTTGGTGAAATACAGTCAATTTCCTAAAAACCTTTGACATCGTTAAATAAGGAATTACAGTTGTTAAATCATGTCAGGCAATAACCAAGGGACAGAAAAGATATAAAATTTGGAGCGGTGGGCTAGCGTACCAGTAAGCTGTTTTGACCTTTGGCATTCAGACTCTGTATGTGACAATCACACTTCAGTTCTGTTCTTGGTTCTTATATCAGTCAGGAGAGATTTAAAATCTCAGCATGCCAGGAAGGTTGTTGAAGGATAACGGAGTATGATCTAGAGACAATTAAGGGGTATTTTAATGACCTGCTGTGACTTTTTGTTAAAATTACTCTCTAACTTAGCACATTTGAAATTTCATTTGCCAGACTGTCTTGCTAGTAGTGTAGTATATCGATGTTATACACAAAAGGAGTAAATTGAGTCTGCTCGTAGGGATTTCAGTTACTCCCCTTCCCGGCTCTTTTGACTTGAGAAGATTATCAGTAATATTGAGCTAATCAGTTGGTAGATGCAGACTGGGAATACAGGCAGTATGTTGCTTAATCAAAGAATTGAAAAGTAAGTAATGAATGTTTGTGCTCAATAAAAAACAGCTAATGAGTTGATTGCATTGATGCTTGATGTAATTTAACTGTAGAGTGGCAAACATCAATACTAATATGTGATTTGGCTCATGACTGCTGAGCTGAGATTCAAAGTTTGGAGAGCTTCTGCAGTAAGAGAGCACCTGGTCACTGAGCTGAAGTGGGGAGCTGTATTTTGTTCTTTAAATGAAACAAATCAAGTGATTCTGTCATTAATTGTTTTTTTTTTCCTTTTTGTCCAAAAAAAACTTCCCAACCCCAACGTAGAAGGGACTTACAGATGACTGTTTTCAGAGGTTTAATAAAAGCAATTTCTGGGTTGAAAAATGGAAGAATAAGTTGACATGAAATATTTTAAAATTCAAATTCATGATTTTAAATGTAAAACCAATCTCTAGTCTTCCTCCAGTAATGACCTTGACCTCAAGGGGGAAATCAATCACAAAGAAACGTTATGCCTCCTGCGTGGAGGTGGGCATCTGCTGTGTTTAAGCTAGATAACGGAAATGACATAAATGAATAGGGTATGACTATCCATTAGAAAAGAAGAAAAGTCTTCAAAGTAGTTTATTAGCAGAAAATCAAACATTGTCTTGAATGGTGCAGCCTGTAGCTTTTTTCAGAATTCCTTTCCCCCCCCCCCCTTATTCCCTCCCTTTGATTTGTTAAGTACTGTCAACTGTTGTTTCTTTGTGTACAGGTAATACTGGTAACACAGAAGGACACCTTTGTAGGCTTTTCTAACCCACTCTCTGCTACTGTCAACTGTTGTGTCATTAGCAGGAAGAAAACTTGGTACCCAGATTCTGGGTAGTTCCTGTGTCCGCTGCGTCGTGTTCTGTCCTCTTCCCCCGAGCCTGGGATCAGGCTCATACTTCAGGCATGTGGTGCTTCAGTCAGGAGTTTGTATTTGTCTTCATACTGTGAAGAATGTAGATACTTCAGAATTTTGATTTTTTTTTTTTTATCTCTGTAAACCATCCAGTGTCATTTTTGGGCCTAAATCCTCATTAGACTGGTGACATATTTTCTGAGCAGCCATCAAGCAGAGCTCTCTGGAGTCTCTGCTTGTCAGCTGTTTTCTAATTTAACAAATGCTAGCCTACACAAATTATGATAAAATGGCTTGGGAACGCTTGGTGTCTTGCCTTCTTTCCATCTGTCAATATTAGAGGGGGAAAAAGTAAATTTCTAATAGGTTAAAAAAACAAATGCGGATAACTTTATTGTTAAAACTCTCATAAAAGTCTGGTTATCTAAAGACTTGGCAAAGTGTAGATTTACTGGATACATTCACTGTCTATTTCTAGGTGGTTTTTCCAACCATAAGAGTTAGAAACGTACTAGTGTTTTAAATGAAAATACTAGCATCCTACAAAAACAATTTAAAGGCTCATAAAGACTTGGATGACTGTGTTATGCTACTCTCTCCTAACCTACTGCCTGCCCGTGAACTGCTCTTGAAGTCTGTCTTTTAATCTTGTGTGAGAAGGAGCTGCAACTGGTCGATCACTAGCCTCTCCTTTGGACGAGGGTTTGATTATCCATATCGCTGAGTCTCTCCCAGATATAGAGGTTCTCCACCTACCTAAAGAGCAGAGCGTGGGAGGTAAAGACTGTGTAAGCAGGGCGATGGTGGGCTGTAGGCAGGGCAGGCTGGGAGGTGTAGGGAGGAGGCTGAATCATGAAAAAGGCAGTAACACTTAGTCTGATTTGCTTTTTCTATGTAACTTTCCAGTGCCTGCTATTGATAAATGACATCCTTGGGACTGTGGCTACCAAAGATCCCATGCAGCTGTGAAATATGGATGCCTGATGTTTTGGATCCTAATCCTAAGTGATACATTTTGATGCTCCTTTAACACTGGTTTTGTTTTTAACAAAAATCTCTACTTTATTTTTCCTAGATTTGGTGGGGGGGGGGGGGGAATGGAAGATTAGAGACAATGTTCACTAACACTTATTTTCATTGAAATACCTTCTAAAATGTGTTTAAAATCCTCTCAAAGAAGCCAGGCTTTCTTTTGAACTGCTGATAGTTTGTCACCTAATACCTTTGTGCTATCAGTTTGAATAGGAAATACATTTATTTCTTTATAAATAAGTTTAGCTTTGTCCAAATAGCTATAGTTTCCTGTTAGATCTTCTCAGCTAGGCTGTGCTGTAAACTGTGTTAGGAGGGATGATACTGCCTGGAATTGAACAGGGATAATGCAAGCCATGGAAGGAAAGCAGAAAGCTACCACAACATTAGTTCTAATTTGTTTTAGTTGAACTGTAATTCACTGAAATGCTAATGCTGTATGCTGAAGGCATAATACCCTGAAGAGTGCACTTAGTACTACCTGCAAAACCCCAAACCTCAAAGTATGTATCAGTTTGCTTCTGAAGACTTGCAAAATTGAGTAATAATAATTTTCTCCAACTGTCTGTTCTAGAATGTCATCTCAAAAAGTAAAGTTTAATCTATTGGTAATTATAAATTGATCTGTTTCTTCTTTACAGTCTGATCTTCAAATATTTGTGTTGTAGTCATTTGTTTCGCTGTTGTGTACTGTCACTGTACCAAAAGGTATGCATATAAGTAAAACTTGTGCCCCTTACCAGGATTTGGCCATCTGTGAATATTGCAGTAGTTCCTGTCATCAGACTGTAAAACTTTTGTCTGGACATGTGGGCTGGTAACTCAAACAATCCTATCCTTCATATTATAGTATCACAGTGGAATTTTGACTGATAATTTCTGGATATGGAATCAGCATTTTCTCTAATTAAAAATTCCTCATAGAAGTGTGGTCAGCATTTAATGTAAAATTATGGAAAAATCCTGCCTGTTTTATATTGTACACTTCTGAATCTGCTGTTCTGTTCAAAATCATAAGGCATAGGAATGCCAGGAAGATGTTAATTTTTTTAAATTTAGAGTCAATGGCTTAGTTATTAATTTTTATGTTTCAGTACAATATGATATACTTCTTTTATTCTGGTACTCGTTATAAAATTTTTTTTTTGAAAGTAGAGAAGACAAGCAGTTAAAAAATAAACCACAACAGGTTCCAGTCATACTCATTTTTCCACACCTTGAGGACTAGCAAATTCTTTAATATGAGATTTTATTTGTACAAAGCAAAACTTCAAAACCACTCAAAAGCTTTCTTATTAACTGCTGTCAGTCCTTTGATTTACAAGGGCAATAAAGATCTAGAGGGGGCACATTTATCATGGAGTTCAGCACACCAGGAGCCATTTTCTCGAGCGGTAAAGCCAAGTGATAAAATGAGTTCTTTTGTTCTATAACCAAGACACATTCCCTATTTTTAAAAATGTGTGTGTTGGACTTCTTGGCTTGTAGTTTGGCTGTGTTCCTGTAATACTCCATTTATAAATAATGAAAAATTGCTAGCATGCAGATGCTGATGATGCATCTGGAAAAACAGATTGTCTGAAAGAAAGAAACTTGCTTTCAACTTTAGTTTAGTTGCTAACTTTTTCTCCAGTGCTAATTCTTCTTTGAATTTTTTCATAGTGCTTTTTTTTTTTTTTTTTAAGTGGACTAAAAAGTGATCATATACCTCTTTGCAAAGCTGAAGGATTCTGGTTAAGAAGTAATAATGTTTAAAATAGAGCCATGCTGCTAAGGTATAGTGCTATTTTGCAAACCTGAGTTGCTTCATCTGTTTCTAAACTTGTATTTGAGTGATTTTTGAATGTTCTTCTTTAATGTTGGCAGATAGAAAAATTTATCTTCTTGTCTAGACTGAAATATTGATGGCTTGCGTGGGCACTTCATTAACAGACATAGTTGTGTGGGAGGAACTGCTTGCAAGAGTAAATATCCATGTATGTGAGCAAGAGGCTCAGAATCTGACTATAAACGAACTTTATCCAAACATGAATATTAATAAAAAAAAAAAAAAAAGAAAATTCTATATAGAAGTGCTGCCACCTACAGTCTCTTCCTGGAAAAGAGACGCATCTGTCCTCATCAGTGATCTGTAAAGTCCAGTTATACTCAACTGGCTGATGTTACTGCACAAGTAGAAGAACAGACTTAAGAAAATACTTTATAATTTTGAATGTAATAATCTTTAATTCTTTATCTAAAATTTTGCATGAAACTGCTTTTGATGTTTTGACTTCAACTGAGTTTTGATCCTAATGTACAGAAGAGTGAATCTGAAAAAGGACAGAGGCATTAAAAGTTGTCCATACTTAGATCAGCACCATGCTAGGGTGCCCATGTAACTACAGTGGTAAGTATTTATTGCAGTAGTACCCGTTTGTCCCCCAATTATGCAAAGTATATGATGGATGTGCTTGGCAAATGTTTTGGAAAATAGCTGCTTATTTGATTTTACTCTGGTTTCTTTTGTAGATAGGAGTTTTAAGAAAAGCAATGCTGTAAGCAGGTTGCCCTCACAGTGCAGTTATTGCACCGCTTTTAAATGTGCTATTATATGAACAAAATGAAAGACCGTAGGTATACCTGGCCTGTTACACTTTCTTTGACTGCGGTCAGTAGCAGAGTCATAGATAGCAGCGTTAGAACAGGGCAAACATGCAATAGCATTGTCAGAATAAAAAATGCATAGCAGTGTTTACAAGTCTGGCCCAACCTGTTTATCAGTCCTAAGTAAATGATTTTCAACTGTATAAGGTGCATAGGGGACAGATTCTTCACTGTATTCTACATTAAATCGTTTGGAGGTGGAAGTCATGCTATAATCACTGTAATTCATATGCACATGAAAGCATATCGCTAAGAAATTAAAGATGCTGTTTCTTGTTGCCTGACTCATAGTAGTTACTTATCCAGAAGGAAGCAGCTGTTAGGACAGCCGAAAGACCCCACCGTAACTGCTTTACTAGTTTATGGAAAACTATCATGGCCATCATCTGTAGCAAAGTGTTTTTTCAGATCTCTTTGCCGTAATTTTATGTTGGCATTTGAAACGAAGCAAAGAAAAGATTTAGTCCAGGAGGCCCACCTTTTCATATAGCTGTGTATGTTGCTTCTGATACTTATCATATTGTAAAACCTTAGTCTCTGGTGTTTAAAGTTGGGAATTATAAGGTTTTTTTTTTTTCCCCCCCCTTTTACTCTGGGGCCTCTTACACTGTAGTCTCTTGAAAGATCCTAAAGCTTTGAAAAAAAACTGAAATACTTTATTTTATGAAGCAGTTTTGGGGTCAGTTTTTCTAAAATGTATGCTTTTATGTTGGATAGTTTAAAGACCATCTGTTAACTGAAACCAACCATAAGTGAAGTTGCAGTTGTTTCCTATTAGTCTTGTATCTTTCCTATTAGTCATGTATGAAAGAATACAGAGACATCCAAAAGAACTCAAAACAAAAATTGAAAAAGCAGATGTTGAAAGTGGCTTGTTGCTTTCCTTTTACAGGAGCAAGTAATTGTTAATGGATTACAAAAAATACTGTAAGACTAGTTGTGTAAACTATTATCTAGAATCACAGCTAAGATGTATTTCTGATTATTGTATATTGCAGTTGAAAATTGGAGTATTTTACTTGGAAACACTGAAGAGGATTTAAAAAAATAAATCATGAATGTTATGTCTGGAAGCATACAGTGAGAGATAAAATACAAAATTTTAAATAGTTATGCACTTCTAGTCTCTCAGGGCTCATTTATTATGTTGTCATGGTGAGCAACGAATAAAAATAAAATAAAAAAGCTGTTCCTTCAGTAGTTGTGACTTATTGGTAGTTATCTTTTACAAGAGTTCCATGCTGACTTAAGTAAAGATTTCTGAGGAAAAAAACCAAACTTTATTTTTCAAATAAATTCAGCTAAGCGCTCACAGCCTTCCATGACACCACACTGAATTATTATTAGTGTGCACTGCTGTGAGAATAATACTCACTGCTGTTTAACAATAATATCTTTCCATGGAATTTCAGAAAGTCGGTAGGAGAATGAAAAGCAGAATTGAGTGCTGAAGCAGAATTAAACCAGTCCATTCTCAAGCCAGGGCACTCTTATCCTTGCTTCTGTAAGGAGCAAAATTAACATGTACTGTGTATTCAAGTCCATTCAACTTGGTTAAAATTTTTTTTAATAGTTGTGTATGTTGAGCAGAAAGCTGCCTCTTGTCTGAATAAAATCTCTTTAAGCGTATTTCTTTAAGACTTTCTCTTTCTTCCGTCTTTAGCCTGCAATCATCTATCAAGAATGTATGCAATTTTGTCTCTATAAAGTTTCATTTGTCATGGAGAGTAGAGGTTAATTAATTTTGCTTACTTCTATCATAATAGAAGATAATGTGTTGCACTTAGCAGATTAAAATAGTATTCAGGCCATACCTAGGCTGTTCTGCAAGGCCGTTCAAAAAGACTGTCCCAACAACATTCCCTAACTGTGAAATGCACAGGCTCTTAGGCACTGCTGAGTTTCCCTCTTGTGTCCTGGGTATCTGATCTCTGGGGTACTAAGCCTGTCCCACGGATTCTATCTACTTCTGGAGCCAGCTAGCACAATTGGCCTGTGGTAACACAGCAAAACAGTACAGGTTATCAGGATTTGTAAAGAGATGCTCCTGTGACTTGTGTGTCTGGTTTGGGAGCTGAGGCTTTTCCTCAGGACGCTGAATTAGGAGACGGGACAAAGGTCATTCGAGTGTCGCAAACTCTATTCATTGCAAGAGTGCAGAATTACCATTGTTGTCAAGAGTAAATCATTTTATTGCCCTCGTGAGCACAAGCTACGGACAAAAAGCCAAGTGCTTACTGCCAGTTCTTGAAGAAAATCTTTCCCAAGACCTCAGTAATCCTTAGCCCTGTGGAAGTTGCACAGGTTGCTGCATAGGTCAAGCTTCAGCTCCTGATCCTGCTTAGAGCACTCTCAAGCTACGTAATACAGAGTACTAGGCTTAGTAGTGCTAGGGCAATGAAAGGATACTTGATAGGAAATGGACATCAGTGGGAAGACTTTCCAGCTGGAATACCTAAAGAATTTGCCAAATTTAACATGCTTGTGTGTCAACAGCTTTTCGCCTTAAGTATTGAATCGCACCAAAGAATTTCCTCCTTACTCTGTTTCAGAGTATCCTTCAAATCCTGTTTAAGGCCTGCCTGCCAAGGCATTCGGGCAGTTGATCTCAGTGGAAGAATCTCCTACAGAGAAAATTTTAAAGAAGCACTGTGATAGCCAAACCATCCCTTTGGCTCTTTAAGCCTCTTGGAGCCCTCTTCCATTGCCCTGCTGGTGTGTTCAGCAGCCAAGCACCTTGCCTGCCCTTAAACTGAATGTGCGGAGAAGTTGACTTTGAAGGCTTGTCCTAGCTCATCTGCAAAGGTCTTTCTGCAAGCAAAGGTCTGTGCTAAGTATAGTGAACAAATTGGTTCAGTCCTCCTGCAGCTGTTTGAATGCAAATTATTACAGGTGAAAGGAACGTAAACCTTCTGGATTCCTCTGAACTCTTGTGACACCAAGGCCGAGATGATATGAATGATGAAGTCAATTAGCCTTGAAGGGGCTTTGAAAGGGCAATATTAATGTAACTAATATTTCTCTCTTGTTTTGCTACTGTTTCCCTGTGTGGTTTAGACAAAATCACTTTCATTCTGTGACAGCTGTTTCATTTAAAAATGGAAAATTAGTTGTACTGGTATGTTTTGAAATTCATGTATTGGACATATTTTAGAAATGTTGGTAGTATTCATATAGTTTATTTTTTGTATTTAAAGAGGTGAAGCTATTATTGGCATGAGGAAAAGCAAATTTACTTAAAATTGTTCCCTTTTGTGGGAGCAACGGTCATTGCAGAAGGTGCTGGGCCTGGCAGAGGGAGAAAAGGTCTGTTTCACTACTTTGCTAGTGATGTGGTTACTCCCTATTTTACATATACTAGTGCTTTCTTAATTGGATATTTTACCAGTTCTACTGGTCCTAATACCCCATTAGTCATAATGTGAGGATAAAAAGGTATAATACTTCAGAAGACAAAGTTGTTCCCCCTTCCCATTTCTCTGTAAGCCTGATATGGAAAAATAATGGAAAAATTAAAAGAAGCCTATGGCAATTTTTTTTTTTCCAGAATGAACATTCATATATATTTTAGAATAGTGTTTAAAAAGGCTTTATTGGTACTGCATTTCAAACATGTTTTGAAGCCTTTCAACATTTTTTCTATAACTAACAAGAATTTAAAACGTATTGACTTTATTTCAAGACTTTAATATTAGGCAGTTATAAGTCCTCCATACCATAGGTCTGCATTCTGCAGACCAAATTTACTCTTCTTAACGTTGTGCTGTGTTAATTACTGTGTAATGAAACATCTATAATAGGGATGTTGCAATTTTCTATGCTTTCTCTAGAAAAATTAATTTCTCCTATAGCTAAAACCTACGCTGTGGTGCTAGGCTTCTGTTGAAATACTGTGTCTGAGTCCCTGCTAAATGCTGCAGAGAGGCTTTGTGACAAGCACAGCAAGTATAATACCTCCCCTTTACACCCTGTTCAGCCTGGTGTCTGGTATCCACTTCTCTTGGATATTCCTCTTGCATATTCCCTCATCAGTGCTTTTTTCCCCTCCCATCCCAAATTTGATTGCCTACATCCAGCTTAATCAGTAGGGAAACCAACCTAAGTTTGGTTGGTTTCTCCCTACCCAAGTGTTTGGGAGAAATGGGTGTGTGTGTGTGGGGGGGGAATCGTCTTTCTCCCTTTCTGCTTGCTCAGCCCTTTTCTTTCCAAGCCATCATCACTTCTGGAAAGTTTGCGTTCCTGGGTAGAGGTCACGGAATGACTGAGTCAGTCTTGTTCAAAGTTGTATTGAAATGTGCCAAAACTGACAGAAGAATTACCATTATCTTACAGTGTATATGTATGCAGTGGCTGCAAATCCTAGTTGGTGTGCTGTTGTGGAAGGTGCAGCAGACATCTGAACGGGGAAGGACGGTGCCTACTCAAAGAAAGTGCAACTTAGGAGAGGCAGGCAGCAGAGAGAAAAAATAGATGGCAGAGTATTTAGGCAGTAACGATGACCATTGCTTCCTGACCACTGCGTTCCTCGTGTATCTAAAATACTCTGATTTACTGATAACATCTGTCCCCAGGGGATGGGATTCGCATGGGATACAGTATCTTTGTTGATGTGAAAATGCATACAGGTTCTACTGAAGATTGGTGTCTCAATTTATGGAAAAGTGTCATTCTAGCTCATCCATTTTCAGACTCTAGTGATAGTCCTTTTAATTTCATTTGGCTCTTACTGAATTCTGAAAAAGGTTAATTAGTTATCCACTGAGCTTGATAGAAGAAGATTTTTTTAGAATATAGCATTAAGAAATGTTCTATTGGGGTATGAAGGTAACACCACAAGGGGGTACTATGATTTTATCAAATTTGTCTTGGTAAGTTTCTTTATTAAGGTAAAGTGATTACAGCCTGCAGAGTTAATTTTAATATGCTAATTCACCACAGTAAGTTGGGAACTTAAATAAAATGATACAATTAATTTAAATTTATAGAAGGTAGGGAAGCTTAGTAAGGTCATCTGTATGTTATATTAAGATTGCATATAGGCTTACCAGATTTAAAAGTCAGTTTTCCTAGCAGCAAGCTTTAGATGGTTGCTGTATGCACTTTACTGACCTTTGCATGAGTTAGTTAATGTTGTTCTGTGAAACTTAGTTCAATTTCACGTGAGAAAAATAACCTTTTACTCTCCGAGTACAAAAAGCTCAAGTTGGATACATATATGTTTTAATAGTTTTAACAACTGTGTGAAGGTGAACATCTAGTAGGACTTGAAGATTTTTTTCATTTGCAATGCAAAAATACATCCGCTGTAATTTAGCGAAATAATTACTCTTGATTAAACCTTTTGATAAAATTTTTTTATGACTTGCTGTTGGGCAGATGGGTGCAGGAATTGCGGTTTTGGGGAGGAGTTGGTATTGCTTTTGTTTTGTTTTTGAAGGAAGAAATGCCAGCACTGTAAAATATCTGGGCTTTTGAGTTCTTATGTCACTGTGCCTCACTGAGCTCTAGAAGAATAGGATAAAAATGAATTTAACAGAAATAGACTCTTTGAAAATTTTGCTATTGTATTAGGCCAGGAGAAACTAGAAGAACAAAAAGTAAAAAGAAATAGAGAGTGAGGGAACCAAAGAAGAATATAGCGAAGCAAAAGTTATGGAAGACAATAGTTTAACATCTTGCTTGTATGTAGCTTATTGGTATTTGGCTGTTCTGTGTATCTGGAGCACAATTTATTTGGGGCAGCATAAATGCTTTTAGTGCAGAGAAGCTGTGATTTCTAACTAGGGTCTCTAGGTGCTAGCTTTGTGCAAAGATAAAGCACCACAAACAGTAATAATAAATAACTGGTGGAAGGTAGACAGATGTTTAAACCTCTGTAGGGCTGCGGGGGGGAGGGGATAAGAGAGGATGTATAACTGCTAGCAGTGGTCTTTCTGTTGTCACTGTGGTTTTGATAAGGTTCACAGAGAACCAGGTTAGAAAACAGGAAGGAAATATTGTGTGTATGAAACACATCAGAAAAATATATTCTCATAATTTCTGCAGAAGACAATTTTTCGTTCTAGTCATCCTGTTGAGTGAATTTTACTTTCATTAGGAGGTTCCTAAGTTCAGTTTCCGTGCAGGATATGGAAAACTAGATTACATATCAACAAACCAGTTGAGAGGCTAGTTTGCCAGAGACAGTAGTTGGCAATGATGTAACAAAATGGGATTTTCCAAAATTCTTAAAGAAGTTTTCAGTGTCCATTTACAGTCTGTTATTAAAATCTACACCATAACACGTGGTGTATGTTGAAGGGTATACTGAACTGACAGGGTCAGTGTTGCCAGCCTTCTATTGATGCAGGTAGGTGAGTATATGAAATCTACAGCCATACAGGGATGATTGACCTAGGTTATTAGTAAGAACCTGCCAGATGACTTTTTTCTGACACCCGCGTGTTCTACAAGCCTTGGAGAAGTGAAAATTCCTGTGACAGTGTCCTTACCAGTAGGACTTTGTCCTTATCTATTTTGTAAACAGCAAACAATTAACCATCGAATGTATCAAGCTCTTCCCATTGCTGAATTTTTGTCCTTGTGTGATGAAATACACAGATAATGTTGAGCATGTCTTTTTGGCAGAGAGGAATCTGACATTTTAGTAGGTCACAATGAGTCAGCTTTTGCAGAAAATGGGCCCTGTTTTACTGTGATTGCTGTTTATAATGATTTCCAGAGATTTGGCTTTCTCCTGGAAACTGCACACCAACAGAAAAGGGGTAGAGAAGAGTTTTGCCTCCAGTGGCAACAGAATGGTATTCTTGTCGTGGCTTTCCACAGTCATTTCTTGTCTTTGTATTGAAGATGTGCCCAAGCAGTACCATCAGAACTTCATGAATGAAGCTAGATAGCCTGTCTTAGTGTTCTGCGTCTTCCACAACAAGAGCAGGAAACTGGATTTAAGGACCCTTGAGTAACAATGAAAAAGGGTATGATTTCACTTGGTATGAATTATATCCTGTCTAGGAAGAGTGCAGACAAAATATTGCAAAATTAAGAATTCTAATGATCAAAATCCTTATTCACAGAAACCTTGAACAATGTTAACTTTTTGCAAAGGGAGAAAAAATGAATGCAATCTTGATTTGTATAACAAATCACTGGTATTAAATTATCAAATTATATGCACAATTAAATGTTTATTAAATAAGAGGTAATGTTTGTGATGATATGATAATCTTATAAAGTATAGCAAGTTTTTAACAGCACCATGTGCAGTGCCTCTGTTCTCAGGGGACTAGTTTTAAAAGTAAGGCATTCAGCAATTGAAAAGGAAATTATAAAATTAGTCACTTGAGTAATGTAAACATGCAAATAAGTATCCCAACCGTGTTGATACCAGATTTAGCTGAATTTACTGGGGCTGCTTAGAGTTTATCACTCTAATTATTCCTGCTTAGTATCAGACTTCAGAAAGCAGAAATGTAGAATTATCTGTAACAGAATTTCTGTGCAGTATTATATTACTGTGCTGTATGTTTGCTAATGTGCTCACTTGCAAAAACTTCTTCCAGGCTTTTTTCCTCCTATTTAGCTAAACACAGGTAATCAAGAATGTTCTATCACTGCATTCTCATAAGAATATTAAAGATTTGAAAACGCTTTGGTTTTACTTGCTGGGCTAAATAAAGTATGATATGTACCTCTATTCTAATATGAGTTAGTACAGCTAAGTGACTGAATTCTGTATGTGGTAGCCTCTTCTGAATCCAGGAAAAATTACGTGCAAGAGTGATATAGCAGATTAGATCTTGAGTATGTTACGGATTGAATATAAGCGCCGTAAGAACTACGGACTAGAAGCATGTCTCGTAAAAGTTCAGTACGTGGTTCATAATTGTTGCTCTTTATTATTTGTATCACATGAGTATACAGACACCCCAGTGAGGGATCAGAATCCCACTGCTCTGTTCGAGCATAGCACAAAGACAGTCATTGCCCTGAAGAGCTTACACTCTGCAACAGGTGGGGTACAAGAGACAGAAAGGAGAGTGCAAGACCCTCGTGAGATGGTGCTATCAGCAAAATAAGCAGTGGCTGCACACTTCCCCGAATCACTATGGATTTATTAAAAGCATAACAGAGAAGAGTTCTATTTTGAAGAAGAATGATGAGGTATGTATGTCTGCTGTTATTTGTGATGTTCCTGTGCAACAACTGTATTATAGAAGAAATATCCTACTTTGAAAATCCGCTGGCCAACATCTTTGGTGGAGTCAAAATAATAGCGAACAGAAAATAAAGGTAAGGCCCTTACAAATTCATAGCTTCGTAAGAATGAAGTACCTTAAAAATAAAGATGGGTAGTTTTGTTTTTTTGAATAGGCAATAGGTAGAACTGCAAAGATGGATTTCTCATACTAAAAAATTGTTCAAGAAAATGATCCTTGGAGCAACTTTATAAATGGTTAGATTTTGAGCAAGGTTGCATTTATCAAGGCCTCAGAGGAAAAGGTTGTAAGAGTTATGATGTTATATAAGGAAGACTTGATCAAGGCATGTAGTTGTTTGGATGGATAAGAAATGTTGCATCTAACGGTGTTAGGCAGGAAGAACGTTAGGTTAGATCTGATGGAAGAAATAAAGAGAAAAATGAGACTTGGGTAAGGCCAAGTTTTAAGTCTAAGTAACAGAAGGTGGTGATCACTGTGAACATGAGTCAGAAGAAACAAGGCACTCCTGAGGGCAGAAATTGAAAGGTATGCTTTGGTAAGACTGTTTCATCTTGCAGTTGGACATACACATGAAAGAAACAGACCATGATTTTAGTTTGGACAGGGGAGACAAGCAGGAGTAGAGGTAGAACGGAGGTGTTTGCTTAAGGACGAGGTCTGTGGTTGGAACATTACAACTTTCTTGAATATATGCAGATACTCAACTGTGTCCAAGACCTGTATGCCCAATGCAGCAAGAAATATGTCGCAAACACAGTTGCAGCTCTCTGATTCTCTGTATAGGCCCATCCTGATGCAGTTTAGAAGTGGTTGAGATCTGTGTTGCCTTTGGCAGATATAATTGATTTTTCTGTCATGCGTTTCTTAAGAAAACCTTCATGGTGGAGAAAATCAAATGGAGTTTACCTCCTTTTTGTTGCCTGAGTGGCACAAATTAAATGGAATAGTGAATCAGCCTTGTAGACTGGTCTATTTTTCAATCATCTGCTTTAGCTTTACTTTGATAGAAAGATAATTGTGAGTTTGGCAGTACTCTGCCTTTCTTCGTGATGTTCAGACAACGGTTCTTTTTTTCAGAACCATCTCCTTTTCCGAGGTTTACTTTGACATTAAAAATATATCTGGCTACAACAAAATATATTTATAGTTTAGAATTCTTATCTACAAGGAACTAGTTAAACTTTGCAAGAGGAATGATAATGAAAATAAATGCATGACCCAATTGCATGTGCAGGACTTTCTAGACCAGTACTAATCTTAAAAGAATGTCTGCTGATAGAAATACTAAGAAATAAGAGACCAACCTCCACCTACATAAAGTCTAGGAGCTCTTTTCTGAGCTTTGCTGGACCAGCAGGTGTAGAAGTTATGTTATTAAATTGAGTGATTTAGTCCTTATTATAGGCATTAGGATGAGTGTTCAGAGGGTGTAAGCGGTGTGTGTGTGTGTGTGTGTTTTTTTTAAACAGTAAAAGGCTGAGAGGGAAACAGATATGTCTTTTTTTTTTTCTTTATCTTTTTAGATTTTCCCCCCAGGATCTGTATAAAAGAACCACATTTTCCACATGTGGGTATAAATGGAAATAATCTTTGTAGCTATGGCTACTTCTTAATATTAGTTGAAAGTAAAGATGAACATAGGGCTTCTGCTCTATGAAAAAAGGTGAGAAAACAAATAAGAACAAGTGTTAATTCATGTACACAGAATTTGTATCTGCACAGCAGGTGTAAATGCTACATTAATGCTGGAAATATGTGTCCTGCTGTGCAGTTTTCCTTCCTTTTTATTACTTCAATGTTTGGTCTCGTATGAATGCACCATACTTATTTACATGTTATCACAATGGATTCCTCTTTGTTTCCAGTTATCCATATAAAGAAATAGATGCTCCACATAGACCTCAAAAAAATATTTAAATGAAATAATATGGTAAAAAATCTTGGTTTTCATATTGCAATGTATGTATACATAAATACTACTTTTTAGTCTTGGTTATTAACTGCATATGTAAAAACTGCTAAAATAAAAAGAATGTTATTAAATATTTAATTTCAGACACTTCTAATTATGGAAATGCCAGAAGTAGGTTTCAGTTGCAATCTGCAAGAGATTAAATTGAAAGTTATCCAGATTTTTGAATCAGTCTGAGATACTTTAGAAAATCAAATCCAAATTATCTAGCATTATTGAGCACTCTTATCTATTAAAAAAAATCCTTTCATCTTAGTTTCTGAAAACACACAGTACCTTGCAAATGAGAACCCTTGTTAGTAAACTGGTGGTTAGAATGTATGAAACGTGCAATTAGTAACTGCCTGTGGCAAGTTTGATTTGACTGAGCAGCTTAAAATTGTAAGAGACCTCTCTCCAGAGGAAGGATGAAATTCAGTTATCTAGGGAAGCATTTGGTTGTCTTGAACCATCAGAATTTCCTCCCTGTTGCCCCCAGACTAGCCTGACTTGTGTTTCAGAAGCCATTAGCTTTTGGCTGTGTTAACACTACAACCCAATAATGTGTCTCTGATTAAAGCCTGTCTCTTAGGAAGGTGGTCAAATCTTGATTTCTAAACATACAGATATGGAAAATCCACACATTTTGAGGTAACTTCTTAGTGATTAGTTCTGTCATTGCTGAACATTTGAGATTAATGTCCAATTTGAATTAGTCTTTTTTTTTTTTTCAATAAAAGCATGTTGCAGAAAGTCTCCCTTTCCGGAAACTTCCCTTCCTCTCGTGGGAGTGAAACAACCATGTTATAGCTGGGATAGGATAAGAGGAACTTTTGCTTCAGTGCAGACTTCTTTGCTTAACTCAAACTCACTTTGTTGTTAGGATTTTTAGATGTGTGATGTTGCATGCTTTAAATGTCTTTCTCCAGTAGTTTTCAACTTTTAAGTGATAGAATGCTGGATTAGAATAATTTATTTTAAAAAGAAGTGAGATTAGTTTTGTGATAGGGTAGAGGCTCAGAAGGCTTGAATGTTTCCAGGGTCTGGCACAGACTTGCTGTGTGCCTCTTTTTTTGCTGACTTATACTTGTAGTTTGTATCCCTCTCCCGCGAGTTATCAGTCTGTATTAAAATTGTAGGCAGCTATGTCAGGATCTCACAGTGTGTTTCTAAAGGACCTAACAAATAGAGCTGATTTTAAATCCTTCATTTATTATAAAATACAACTAATACTATATATTTTATATGCTAAATTTGCTCAAGAATTGAATCAAAAAAATCTATGTGGACAATCCTTCAAAAATTTTTTTGGTGCAAATTATTAGTTATTTTGAGCACTTGTGTATGAATAATAGTGAAATCTTAGAAACTTGTGTTATCACAGATTTACCCTATTTTGGTTCTCCTTTGTATCTGCAGCCTCTTTATCTTAACATATATATTGGAATAATTTATCTTTCTACATAAGAATTACCTGGAAAAGAAGAACATACAGAATTCTGATTAATTTTATATTTTGGTCTTGCCATCCACACACATTCCCAGTCAGTGCTCTTCATTCATGAGGAATTCAATGTGATATGTCATGTCCTGTTTTGATCATTATGCAGAATTGACAGAATATTTGCCTATCTATTTTATTAATGCTATATGAGGCTTTGAAAGGGTCAAAAAAAAAAAAAAGACAGTGTGTATAAAGGAGAATATCTTTTTTTTTTTTTTAAAAGGAAATGAGTGCAGTAAACGGAAGAAGACCAAAAGCACATAAAAAAGACAAGCATCACATCAGTCATTTTAAGTTACTCTTTCAGACTGCTTTATGTGGCACTCACATTTTTCCAGTATATTTTTCTGATAATGCTTTATGTATTTTACTTGACATAGCGGGTACTTGGGATTTGTACTTTCATGTACGTGAATCACAAAATAGGCTTTTTATTTAAAACGGGTATTTTTACACTGTTTCATGCAGTGAAGTGGTGAATCGGTGTACTAGTACTTCAAACTGGCAGGTCAGTAAAGTGTACTTATAGTCAGAACAGTGACTGTAAAAAATTGCATCATGGAATCCTAGTTTTATTCATTTTCAATGATTACAGTAAAATTGCATTTTACAAGCTAAAATCTGATTTTTTTTTTCCTAACTGCAGACTCTGTTTGGCATCTGAAAACAGATCTGTTTTCTTTCTGTCTCATACATTAACATCAGTAATAAGGGCTCCACAGTTAGAGCTTAGTGAATGCTTCCGTTTATGGTGTGTGAGGCAAACCAGGCTACAATTTATACTTCTCTATATGTATTGCCTCTGCAGGGGTAAAAAGAATAGAAACTTCTTTTAATTAGTGTAAGCAAAAAATGATGTGCAGAGAACAAGAAAGGGCTATTTTACACTGGTACTTTCCTGTTCATAGCTGGAACTTAAAGAATACTTTAAGGGCCAAGTTTTCTAAACAAAGGGCAAGGCAAAACCTCCCCAAGAAAAAAAGATCGCATACTCGTTACATTGCAAAGAGTAGCAATAAGGTAATTAGCAGTCAGCTGAAACCCTTTGTATGAGATGCTGGCTGCTGGTCTGGCTTCTTTTCCCTGCTTTCCTGATGTGAAGCAGCTAATGTGATCTGGTACTTGAAAATTTCCTCAGCTCTGTACAAATTTTATTAGTGCCTTAGATATTGGTAAGTTAAAATGGCGTTGAACTGCTCTAAGTTATATTTGGATTAAACTCACAAATTTATTCCAAGGTTCAAGAGCCACATACCTTCCTCATATGTGTGGCTTACCGGGCAAAAGTGAAAATGTATGCTAGCATTTCTAGTGAGGAACTTCTAGAACCTTTGATTTTCTTCCTTTTATCTCCCTGTTTCAAAAGACCCAGCATCATTTATCTTTGCTTCCAGCTGAGGTAGTAGTCACAGGCCTATTCCAGAACTATTATAAGCTACCCTGAGCATTATTCTAGAAAATCATCAAAGCAACATGTCCTTTTCCTTTAGTAGCAGAGCATACAACTTCTTAACTTGAGAAGAAATGCCGAAATGATGCACAGCAGCATTAGTATCCTCAGCTCGATCCTTAAAGTTCTTGAAGTGCTTGACAAAGTAATCAGTTTAATAGGAGTGGAGATAATTTAAGCAACATATGTGCGCTCAGTTATAGCTCAAATGCAAAGAAAAATTACATTTTGAATTAAAAGATGAAGACACAGCTATAACTTCTATGAGAGAATCCTGCTGTGTGATTTTTACCTTGAAAAAAAAGAACCATTTTAAACTTAAGTGAAAGAAGCAGTAAAAAGCAAACTGTGTACACTCATACTCATCTTTCATCTCATACTCATCCTTCATCTTACTGTATGTTGCGAAGTTGGTCACAAACCTCTTCTCTGCCCATCAGGCAGAGATGGAAATACATTAATGTTCTGTGCTTTCTTCTGAAGAAGGCTTTGGGAATCAGTGTACAGATAGCTTTCTGCAGTGAAGTGAAACCAAATAATTTCAGTCTTCAGGTTGTCTTTGTCCGATTCGCAGATACATTTTACTTCTACAACTTCATTGTCTTACTCTGATGTTCTTTAGTATTTCCTGTTACTGAACTGCTCAGAAGAACAGAGCAGTTTTGATAGATACTAGCATCTGTAGTTTCCTTCATGGTGTTTCCCTGAGAATATTTATATTGAAATATTCATCTTAAGAATGTGGGATATTAATGCCTTACCTGAGGTTTGCATCTTCTGCTTCCCAAGCGATGCCCAAAAAAAAAAAAAAAAAATCTATCTCCCATCAGGTGCATGATTTTGGGCTGATATGATGGATGCTGGAATAAACCTTGGGTGTCTTCTTGCTAACTCTCTTCCTGTCATATGACCAAAAAAATTGGAGCTATTGTACTTCATGGGCTACAGGTATGCTACAAGTTTCTGTTAAAGTAGTTGGACTTGAGCACTATCTAATGGTGACCATACCTCTCAAATTTTGAAGAGCATGTAGTTCATATTACATAATGAAAAGCAACTTTTTTAAGTGAACTAAGTGGTTAGAAAAATCTCTGGCATGAGTTGATATGCAATATACTGATTCAGTAAGTGAAACCTTTGAAATGGCTTTGTAAGCGTAGAACTTCATGAACTGAGGTATTCGTATTGGCTAGAATAGACTGGGAACAGTGCATTGCATCTCATGTTGAAGTTTTATGTGCATGCTTCTTGACCTGTCAGGAGACAGGACTATGCTAAAGTAACACTGAAATGAGCTGACTTGTATTGGATCAGATGATTGCTAGTCTTCAGATCCATAACATTTTGATTTTGTTTAATGTGGTTTCGTCATTTTAGAAAAGTTCTTCTCTCAGGTCTTCAAGACACAAAGCAATATTTAGTTGCAAGTACAAATTAGGTTGAGGATTTCTAGAAATGAAAGTGGTCTGGATCCTCAACAGAAAACTCAGTTTCTCCAGACAATACCAATGTGAGCTCTTAAAGAGATGAGCTGACTCTGCAGTACAGAGGTAACCTTTGGATATTTGGACTGCAATTGTGAGTGAGCAAGGAGACTTTAGATTTTCCTCCAGTTGGTAATTGGAACTTCATTGGGCAGCAAAAGTATCACTCAAAAATTAGTAGTTTAAAGAAGCTGTTGCCGTGCGAAATATGAGCTAGATGAGGTAGTTTTCAAAATATATTTTTGTTCCTCTCCTGACCTAAAAAGTCTATTTTTTGTTTCTTAATGTCATTGGGCCAAAGTTATTTTTCACTGACTTTAGAAAGAAAATTATGATTATGATACCATGTTAGATGCATTTAGGACTGTATAATTAACATCTAAAAGGATTGCTTAATAGCTTGTCTTCATAAATTTACTTTCCCTTCTTCCAGAAAGGAAGTGTTGATATTTTAAGCGTTTTAACTGTTCCTGCTTATTTTTTGCTTCCTTTTATGACATAAAAATTCAGTTTGCTGGTTCATTTTGAGCCTAACTGGAAGGCTAAGTTTGTTTATTTTGGCAGCTTAGTTGTAGATCGGCCAAGAGGAAAATGAAAAACTGTAGCCTGTAGGCATTCTGTGTGTATATGCTTATCTAAATACTGCTGGGAGCAGGGATAACTGTTGTTTTCATAGTGGAGAATCCAGGCTATGCAGAATAAACTGTTGGGGAGAAGGCACACTTATTTATCTTTTCTCTTTTTGCTTATTTTTATTGCATCAGTTATGCACAGGATTTTCAATGTGACAGGTCTGTTGTCAAGACAGGTCGTGGTACAGACACAAACATTAAGTTGCGAACGATCTGCAGCACTTTTTCTCCAACAGCAGTTTAAATCAATATATTAAATATTTGCTTTTTCTTCCTCGATGTTGTTTTTAAAATGTTTCTGAGACTATATACCTTCTGTTGTTAAGCATTAATCTAGCAGCAAACCAATGAACAGTACTAATTGATTTAGGTTCCTTTTTTGGTGTTATAATGCAAAGAAAGGAATACACTCCAAAAGATTAGGCACATCTGACTTTTACTCCGACAACCATATTCACACAAAATTCAAGAACCTTGCTCTGTTCTTAAAAGTTAAAGACAGCCTTTATAGGGTTTTTATCGCTGTGATACCAAACATCTTACAAATTTTTATCTATCCTGTCAATACCCATATGGGACATGTAAAAGATGCACAGGGAATTTTGTTACCACCTCTTACTACATAAAGTGTCTAAGCTGAAGTGTTTTCTGCATCCTGTTATTCTGTGGGTTACTTAAATGCCATCAGTGGTTGCAAAAGTATAGAACTTAAGAGTTGGCAGGTAAGTTAGGGATGACTCGTTTTTTTTAATAGGGTTTGTAACACCTGCAGTGGGCAATGTACTTCTATACTGATGTGAGCTACTTTATATAGTTTATATTTTACAAATCCTATGATACTCACTTTTTATTTCCTTGTGCTGCGTAGCGACGAAATTAAGCATTATATATTTCATATTGAAACATTTTAAAGATCTACATACATATGTTTTCTAGCAAATGTTATCATTTTCCATTGTGCTTACCGTCATCTAGTGGATTTACGTGCTACTTATCACTGAGGTGTGCAAGAATAATTTATAAGAGATGATAAACATACACAAAGTCTAAATTCATTAAAAGATGCTATCAGTTAAAATACTTTTGCTATGCTGTTAAAAAAAAAAAAAGCTCATAAAATAGGGAAAAGACACTAGATTCAGAAAGCGAGGGATCTATGTGTTTTATTCTAAGTTTAAAAAAACCAAAAACTTCTTGCTAAAAGACATCTATCCTGTCCTTTGAGGACTTGGGTATTGTGTTTTATATGTCAATTCTTTCACAAATAAATTATTCCATCTGCTATTCTCATCATACATATACACTAAAGCCTAATAAAATTCTTCTTTATGTATCTGGGAGAAAAAAAAACGATTTCTTTTGTTTCAAGAAGTCTAACGGTTGCAGGCTCTGGTGGATTGGCCTATTCCAGGCAGAGATCTTTCATGAAAATTACTTTGACAGAAAACTCTAATTCACGTGACCAAAGTTTACATGCTTTAAAAGTAATTAGGGTAACTGGCTTTGATTGAAATAAATACATAAACCAAAGCTAACTAACATTGTATTTAGCTTTTGCTTGACAGCCTGCCTCAGACCTTTGAGTTTGTCGTGCTGCTGCCTTGAAAGGGAATTAAATAAATGCAGAGAGAATATGGATTTCTGCTGTGGCATAAATTACTGACAAATGGTGAGAAGTCTTTATTTCTAGCCTCTTTAGGAAAACAAAATAATCTCTTTCTTTTAAGTTAGAGTTCTGTCTTTTAAGAATTTGAAGCCTTACTACTGGAGAGACTCGGGGTGGAAGGGCCACAGCGTTCGTCCCGTGACCGCGGTTTGTGAGGGCTGCGAGCCCGTGGCCTCTTATAGCACCTGGTAGATATATAAACATCAGTCTAAAATTACAGTTTTATAAATATCTTCTCATAATGAACCATAAAAGTGGACGTTAAAGAAATTGAGAATTCCAGTAAATATTAAACGTGCGCTGTCGCCTCAGACAGGCGTTACTGGAAGTAGGTGTAGGCTCCCTGGCCTCCCGACCGTCAGCGCGCTCTGTAATTTCACCCTTAACGCAGCCCTATAATTGGCGCTCAGTGTTTTCCCCCACCAGAGGGCAGAAAAGTCTGGGCTGTAAAAGCAGTTCAAAAAATTCCTTTATTGGAAGAAAGCTTAGCTTCCTTATTTTCTGGATGTGTCTTTTTAAATTGTTAAAAAGTGATTTGAGGGGAGGGGGAAGAAAAGCTCTAACAGAGTAATGTTTTTGACAGGCTTTTCTTTATGGTCAGTACACAGCACTGATCATCATTTTTCCCCCTTCTTTTTGTCCTAATAATAAATTCAAATTGTGGGTTTAATATTGCTTTGCTACTGTACGATCTGTGCCTGAGGCAGCTCATTCGCACGGACTCATGTGTTTCACCTCTTGGTGTGAGCGCAGGGCAAGCAAAGGCGGTGCCCGTTCCCCTCGGTTTCTGTGCCAGCTGAAAACGCTGCGGGAAAGAACAACTGATTTGACGTATCTTATTTGAGATTAATCTTAAATTATATTTTATTAGTTTCATTGCTTAAGTGCATTTCTCTCCCTTCTGTGTCTGATCCTATAGGAACGTAAATCACAGGTTATGATTAAAAAAAAAAAAAATCTGTGTTCTCATGTTTGATCCAAATATGCTGTAGTGACAACCAGAAGTGGGTGAGAGGAAATAATTTGATGATTTCAGTTTCGTAATGGAAGTATTTTCAGGTTTTGGGGTTTTTAAGGCTTTTCTTCTGCTTATTGACGTTCAGGACAAACCAAGTGGTAACTACAGTTGCAGATTTTTTAAAAGAAGCAGATAAATTTAATTTTTGTTAAAAGCTGTTAGTGATTCTTTCCACCTTCCCCCACTTCCTTTAGGACATGAAATCCAAATGAGTGTATAGGACCCAGCACTTGCTGCAGCAGTGTAGTTTAATAGCAGTTGTCCTTTTTTCATAGGCGGCAATGATAAGCTAGAGTGAAGTGGAGCAGTGCGGGTGGCACGTTTTGGATAGAAAGAGGATGTGTGTATTGTCACAGGCGCAGCTGATCAGCCTAGACCCGAAGCTCGGCGCAGTAAAGGCCTGTGGGGAAGGTGCTACTGCAGGAACACGGCACTTTCTGAACCTGGGAAATGTGGGCTGTGTTACTGTGCAACTGTGCTAGACAAATACATCACTGCACAGCAGGGCTGTGCTCAGTGTGGGTACTGGAGCGTGTTGGGCCACCCACACCCGCCGACGATGAGGGCATCTACCCAGGAACAAACAAGTCATTCAGAGTGTTTGCATTTAAGCACCATAAGAATTTGCAGCGTCAGGAAAGATTTGTCTTAAATCCAGATTGTTTTACTCATAATTGCAGATACAGATGGCCTCATTGGTGTGGAGAGAAATCTCAACCGTGGAAATCTTAGATTATGCCCAAGTTCAGTTTGTATTCTGTAAATTTCTTGTGTTAAATACTACATTTTATTTTTTCCCCTCAAAGTATTTGCAGGCGCAGTTACCCAAATGAGGACTTTCTAATGCATACGGGAAATTAAGAAGTTTTCTGCACAAACTCTCTATATTTACTTGTTACTCGTTTTTGCCCTGTGCTTACTATACTTAGTTTTGGTTCACTGAGTGATATCACAGTAAACCTGGCAGTTTCCCAGCAGCCAGCCCTTTGCAGATGGAAGAACGACAAACCTGGCTTATAATGCCAGAGCCTCGCATCAGGAGGAATGCACTAAACAGATTTCCCCCCAAAGGAAACATGAGGAAAACATCTTGTTTTAAGAGAGATATTTAATATGTTTTTCATATTTGGAAAGCAGTTAATGTCTGGGAATGTCCTTTTGCTCCCTGGCCAGCACGATTAATATCACTTTTGATCTTTTTTTTTTTCTTTTTTAAATTCAGATTAGAAGTGATTTATCTGCAATGAAAGCAAGAGCAATTACTTACTCTGTATTAACATTTAAGATTGCTTTCTTTTGAACATTATTTTTGGGAAGGTAAAAGTTTTTAATATAAACATGTTTCAAATTATTTTTAGATTAGATATTTTATGGAAAAAGAGTTGAATTTTAGCATATGGGCAGTAAAACAGGAAGTCAAGAATTCAGGAAAAAAACACAGATGTAGGAAGACCAGGTAAAAATGTATTTTAAACTGATTCAAGCTAACTACATAGAATGCCTAATTAGGATGCTTCATTTATTGTGTCCTCGGTGGGTACATTTTTCTTTTTGCCTCAAAAGCCTGGGGCATACTGCCTACCGTACAACTAAGATTTGGATGCTAGGCTAAATCTGCACTGAAGGGACAGCTGATTGCTCTTGTCTGTGCTGATAGCAGTATATATGTGCTTATAGATATAAAATATGGGTTATGTGCAAGGCATTGTGCTGTTACGGCTTATCAAAATGAATTGAGATAAGCTCAGTAGTCATAAATGGCAAAACCTTAACCGTTCAGCTTGTTTTATAAAGTGTCAATAAAAACTTCATTCGGCAGCATATCATTGTATGTTTTATATAATGCTTATAAATTATATCTCAGATGTTTCAGAATGTGCTTGAAGAAGTTTGTTAGAATTTTTCTTGTAGCATTTTTGCCTGTAAAGATGAATGCCTCAGTTACCTGAGCATAACTGCTGCAGTCTTACTGGGAGCCACATAACCCTTTGACTAGATCTCAAGATAACAATGCAAATCATGACATTTTAATATATACACATGTATAAATATATATAAAACGCACACACACACGCATATATTCGTGTTATCATGGCGTCTTCCAGAGTCAGCAACAGGTGCAAAGTCCTTGAAGTCTGAGGATCTCTTGTTTCTGCTCCTGTGGGAATAGCAAGCTGTGAAGCTGGGATTTTCTCGTATGTAGAAAAATGCAACTGCCTGGGGCTGAACCTTGCTCTTTCAGCATTTTGGCATTTTAGGCTGTGTTTCTTCTGATGTGGAGTTCTGCACTGGAGAGAGGAGAGAAGCCCGTTTTGATTGTTGTTGTTTTGCTTTTTTGTAATTCAAATGTTTAAAGCTGAGGTTTGGGTAAGGTTATCTCAGCTCATGATAATTTTAATATTAAGTGTGATAACTGACAATCCAATTGTCATTGTTATGAGGGATCTGAATACACAGGTCAAAACTGCAAGTGTGGAAGAATGCCAGTTAGTATAAATGGTCACAGTTCTGTTAATATCAATAAGATTATCCTGATTTTACAGGAATTGAGGTGCTGGCCCAAATTTTTGGGCAGAATTTGGACAATGAGCTTTGTATAGACTTAATTTAATATGTGGCAAAAATTATATATCCTCATTTGATTTTTCATAACTTTTTGGAGATATTAGGCTTTTATTGTTTTATCTTTTAAGATTAAAGTCTGGCTTACAGTAATGCTGATGAGTATTTTTATATGATTCATTCTGGGAGACAAAGGAGTTCTTTGTATATAGGAGTAAGTTTTCTACAAATAACATTTCCAGAATGCATTGAGGTTGTTACTCAGATTGATATTTTTCACAAGAACTGAATTAAAAGGCAATAGAAATTTCCACTAACAAACAAGGACATTTTATTTGCACAATTGTTGGCTAGACATGAGAGCCGCCATATTGGCTCAGCTTGCATGGTAGGTTATCATACTTCTGAAAGCTTACATGGAAGTGTTATAAATGGTCTTATTAGGCACATCAGCTATTCGGGATGGGTCTGCCTTCTAGACAATGACCTTCATGAACACTTAGGGTTACATATATAAACTTAAATGTTATAGTAAAGAGGGCTTCATTTAATTCAACTTTAAAATTACAATCATAAGTAAAATCAATTGCAGTAAAAATGTAATTTTTAGAGAAATAAAGCTTTATTTCACTAAAATAATGTTTCAACCTCTTCTGTATCATGTGCAGCTCTCTAAATGTTTGTTTTGTGGAAAATCTTAACAAAATGAGCTCATGATCTGTATGACCCATTGATGAGGAAAAACAGTTACTAAAATTTATTTATGTGAAATAGTCAGATAAAAATCAAACATGCTCCACATATTTGATTTGTAGGAAAAGTGGATAAAAATTGCACAGCCTTGTACTTTAGAATAAATCTGAATTAGCTAAGCAAATGCACAGTCCAGATTAGGCCATAAAATGGAGTACTTAGTTATTTAGTAAATGTAGATGCCTAAAAGATTAGCATATTCCTATTGCTGTCAAGGTGCTTCTGCTTTCTCATTTAGTAGGTGCATGATGTTTTTGTTGCGTCTATATACTCCTTTTTATTATTGGGTGTGTATATAAGTGAAATACACAGTCATTAGACTTGTAAATATTTTATATCTTAAGAATTTGTATTTCATACATACCCATACATGTAACTATAGGCAGGATTTAGGAAGTGATGAGAATATACATAAATAAAAAGAGAAGAGTTTGCTGAGAGTTTGCTACATTTTAATGTTTTTATCAAAATAGCAAATTATTGTAAGGATATCATTACTGGTGCTGCTTACTTTTACATTTTAATTCCCCTTCAGTCACAGTAGCAAGTATTCTCAACTTTTTTAAACCTCAAGTGATAGATATAGATATATAGATATATATTTAGAGAGACTTGCAATAGCGTTTTTGCAACTTCCTTTGTTTCTCACTTAAGACTATAGATTATTATTGTGTACATCTCAAGATGATTGAAATCTATAATCCCATCCTGGGGAGTAAGAGCAAAATCTGATCCCACAGGTCGATATAGGACTCCAGCGCACACAACTTTTATCCTAAGCTTCACAGTGACAAAAGCAGTGAGTCTGTGGTAGCAGGGTTTTGTAGCTAAATGCGGTGATGGCAGGTGAAGCATTGTGCCACGCAAAATGAGGGTGGCCTCAGCAGGGGCCGGAGGACACACTGCGTGCCTGCGGAATGGGGCAAAGCCGAGTCTGCTAATGAATGTGAATGTGAAACCACTGCAAAGTTCTTGTTTCGATCAGGGAAAAATCTGATTCACACATGTGTTTTACTTTGTCTTACTACATTGACTGTCTCTTATGGAGGTACTAGAGCTTTCTTAATTTCACAGTTTAACCACAGGAAGCCTTCTTACTTGGCTGTCAGAGAGAAAAAAAAAAGTATTAATTTATAAAAGAACCCGTATCACTGTCTCGGGCGCCCTTCAGAACAAAAAAGTCCATATCCAACGTTCTTAATTAGCATCAAAACAGATAAATCACGCTCAGCACGCTGATGTATTCTCTCATGGTACAGCTCTTTCAGGTAGACCTGGTATCCCAACTCTATCGCCATGTGACTTCTTAAAAACCTGCTTCTGGATGTTACAAAAGTTTTTAAATGAGTGATGAGATTACTCAAGAAAGAACGAACTCTGATCAGCTTACTGAAGAGTGTTGGAAAAAACAGCTAATTACTGTGTGGCACCTCCAAATCCAGAATAATCTGGGCTTCGAAAGACCCTTCACACTATGGCTGCGTCCATAGGAGGATGGGTAAGTTCCCTGCTGTGTCTCTAAATCAATGACTTCCAGCTTTTCTCGACCAAACTTCATCCAGATGCTAGGGAGAACTTGCGAAGGTAAAGACAGTGTAAAGAGGGAGGTGTTGAAAGGAGATAAAAGCTATATCCGACAGGCATCCTGATGTCAGCACTAGGTGGGTTGTCTGTGCATGTACTGCGATGAGTGCCTCAGGTGGACTGTCCTGCGAAAGATGACGTGATTTCCCACAGTAGCCGGCACTGCCGAGGAGATGAGCAGCGAGCGGCCCAACGCCGAGATTTTTCTCCTGGGTGTCGAGCAGAGCTGCTCCGCAGCCTCATTTACCCTGGCCCAAACGAGGCCACAGCATAGTTGTGGCAGATGGTACGGCACTAGCGTCGCTCCTCCCACCTGCAGCCAGTTCAGTGCTAACTTTTTAGAAAAAGACACAGAAGAGTCCTTGCAGCAAGAAATAATTCCCTCTGAAAGGAGGTGCCCAGATTCACCAAGCTCTTAACCACGTGGAAGAGCTCATCTGGTCAGAAATGCGCAAATGCTGCCCTGCTGAAGGAAAATATTTTTTCTGTCTATGTAACAGTACTGGATTGAGATCGTTTCCTATTGCAACGGGCTGGAAGTGTAGCTTCCAACAGCAGCGTCCTGATGTACAGAGAGTCTCTTAAAGGTGACTTAGATGCGAACCCATTGACAGTTGCAGAGCAAAAGATGATTAGTATTTTCAGGACAGCGATTCAGTGGTTGGCATAGGGCCTCATGTGGAGGGATCCAACCCACTGCTCTCTCCATCTCTGCTTTAAAGGACGTAAATGTATTTCTTTTGTTATTTCCTCTATTGAGGAGTCTAGAGACTAGAAAAGTATTCTGGGCAAATTAAGTGTGGCAAAGACCTATATGGGTAGTGAACAGAATCCGGTGGACTAGAATACATTAAATTTCGATCTTTGCTTTTTCTTCTAATCGTTTTCTGCCCCTGGCCATGCCATGTCTAATTAATAATAATGTCATATTAAGAAACAAGACTAATCTATTGAGTCCATAATGCATGAATGAGCTAAAAGGATAACCCTAAATTACTTCTTTCCTATTTATAGAAAATAGAACTGAATTTTTCATTTTGTATTAAGATTTTTCTTTCTAGTGTGATAGTACATTATATACCACATACATGATTTTCAAAGGGAACATAGTTTATCCTTCTCATTTGCTTAAAGTCTGGAATGAATAAAGAAGAGATTTACTTACACCTTCCGTTATATTATAATCTTACAGAAACTAGTTGGGCAGGAATATTGCATTGAGCTGATCATCATGCAATATCTTCAATGTTATTTTAAGCTTTAAAAGCCCAAAGCAGAGTGTCCACCACAACTGAGACAGAGATATCGAAAAGTGATTCTGAGTGATGAATGAGTTTGTTTAAATCTTACAAAGCAAAGGGGTCTGCTGGAACTCACCTGGGAATTGGTAGTTTTCCAGGATTTATTAAGATAAGAGTGACCTTGCCTTAGCTAAGGCAAAGAACCTGGCTCTGGCAGGAAAAAGTGGGATGAGGTTGCGATCTGTGCGGAGGCAGACCCCGCTTACCCCTCCTGACTCAGTGCTGGCCCTTTTGCTGAAAGCCACCTTTCCCTGTTCGGTCCCCGGATTTACTTCAGTCAGAAGAATATGAAGTGTTCAGATGTAGCTGCATAAAAGGCTTGATATAGCCCAAGCAAAATGAGGATTTAGTTTAAATCAGAAGTATTTGAAATTGGTCTTCAGTGAATGCCTTCTGCAAAAAATGTCTTTTAACTTTTGGAAGTCCATGCATATGTTAAAATAAAAGTAATGTGACTTCCCAATAATGTCCATTATTTGCTGCTTTAATTTATTAATCATCTTTGAAGAGTTGATAAAAACACTAAAACAAAAATGGTTTTGTTAGTGTCTCAGTTACTTACACCTTTCTTTAGTTTTTTAAAGCTGATTTTTCTTGCCTGATATCTGTTCATATATTTCTTTAAATAATTCAAAATCTGGATCTTAGTGTGAAAATAATGTTCCTTTTAAATTCCTTATGTGTGCATAATGGAAAAAAAAGGTTGGAGGTGGAATTTCAAATTTAGTACGTATCACAGTCGTCGTTGAACAAGGAAGGCAATAGAAGTGGCTCTTATAGAAAGCAGGTCTGAGTATTTCAAGCTGGAGTATTTGTGCATAAGTACTGAAATAATTCTAAGTTGGAAGTTTTTTTGTGATATGCATTTAATAATATAGAGCTCAAATTTGCAAGCAGTAATCTAAGTAATTGTAATCCCCCAAAATAGGCTTACTGGGCTATGTTTCCTCTTTGTCTTCCTTTGCCAGCTGGCATTACTCTCTCTCTGGGTACGGATACTGAGATAAAGGTAAGAGGACTCCTTACATGTGTGATCATTAGTATTTCTAGGTCCTGGTTTACTGATGGATGGAGAGAAATGAGGGACTTCCTACTTTCCTTTGCACTGATTTAGGATTACCTGAACTTTGAGTTTGGCTTCTGTGTAGTATCTTATAAAACATGCAGTATTTTCTGCATCCATGCTACTATTTTCCTAGTTATCCTGTGTCCTGTTCCATCACTTACTGTAGAATTTGTAAAGTTGTGCAGGCCTAATGATAGGTGGCCAGTTTGCTCTTTTAATCTTTTAAATCTCTTGTTCTTGGCTTCTAAATTTTACCATTACTTTTAACATTAGATGTGCTCTTTTTCACTGAGCTGAGAAAATGCCCTTGCCAGCCTGCACAGCCTTGGCTCGCTGAGACACGAGTGCAGGTGTCACGGTTGGTCCATGTCCAGTTCAGGCTGGTTTTGAGGTGTAAGCTGGCCAGTGCCTTCGCATCAATTATAGCTTTTATGTCACCTCGCATCTCCCTGCGTATGTATGTGACCTTTCCCCAGATGCTGTTTATAACAGAGCTAGTGATGGGGCATGGATTACTCTCTGTTTTTTTTCCAGGAAACGCATAACTATCAGCAGTTTGTTGGGATACACATTTAGTTTTCTTTTCTCATTATGGATGATGTTGTATAGTGCTCTGCAAACCTGGCCTCTAGATTATGATAGATACATATCTTGGTTAACCGAGTCTGATTTGTTGCCATTCACATGACTTCTATGACGTAACTGATCTTACTGTGTGATCAGTCATTGTTATTGTTTTGGGATTAGCTAGCGGATCACTTTTGATTAATGCAAGCAACTTTTGCCGTGTAACATTTTCTATTTCAGGATGTTGAGGGCCGAAACCATCAGTCTCACCCATTTTGATACAGTTATTTGTTCTTCTCATTTGTAGTGTTCAGAGTGTAACTTCTGTAATGAGTTTATGCAGCTAAAACTATTCCTAATGGAGAAGATTGTCACCCATCTTTGTTGCATCTGTATTTAGTGCATTATAACTAATACTATAACCCGCATTTCACAGATCCTTTGTCTTTAGGCATGCTCATCTTTCCTTATTACAAAAGATGTTCTGCCTCGTGTGTTGCTCATCCACTTTGGGCCTATTTCAGTAACTGCTTAGGAGTTTCTTTCTTGTCACGGTCTTTGCTGCATTGCTCTTTTGATGCAATAGACCTTTTTTTTTTTTGATGAGAACTGCTAGAATATTTTTATTGAACCTGCACAAATACCTGCAGTGTTTTACCCTCATTCCAGTTTTCTATCAGTGTTCATATTTCAGTGGACGGTGGGAGTCTGCCTCCCTCAGTGCTTTGGCACCGCAGATGGTCGCACCTTCACTTATGCTTCAAATCCATAGTGAATTAAAAAATATATTCTAAAAAGTGCTAAGAATTATGAACACTATAAGTAAGAGCAGCAATAGGAGAGAGATATGAATCAGATGTTGTGGCTTCCAGTTTTAATTTCAGTGAACTTTGTGGAAAAATACCTTAGATCTATTAGATATAAAAAGATGCTACTACTAAACCACACAGACCTGGCTGACTCAAGTTTTTGCTACTTCAGATGGTAGTGGTTCCTGCACTGGCTAATGGACTTTAAAAACTTTGAAATAGGTTAGGAAATCCTGTTGCCTTGAATTTGGTAAAACCCTGTTATATGTGAGTGGCAAAACTATTTGGAAAGAATGTCAATGAAATCTATTTATCTTCCTAATAGGAGTATGCTCTATTTCTAGAAAATAAAATGAGGCATTTTTAGAGAGTTTGGAAACAGCTTGTTCTTAGAGTGGTCCATGTAAAAATCCAGACCGCCTTAGTTCACGTGTGTTCACCTCCATAGGCATGGGGTCGAACGCTTGGAGACGCAACACGCCTTCACGTGTGCACTAATGGGCAAAGATGGATAGTCGAAGCTAATAGGGAGTTGGAGAGTGACTAATAATCAGATTTCTTTGACATTGGTAGTGCATGCGTTACGCCTCTTAGGGTGCCCATGCTGGTGTGTCCTCTGCCACGGAGATCAGGGCAGCGCAATGCTTGAAGAACCCCTGCTTTGAGGTAGGAGGAGGAGAAAGCTTTTCTTACCAGATAATGTAATTGTGTGGTACCTTGGTTTGATAAGTTGCAGATAGGTCTTGTGAAGCTGAATTGTAGTCAATGCTTAGGTGAATATAAGTTATGTGGTTCAGTGTTTTAAAAATAGTTATCACCACTATGCTGGCGTGTGAAAGTATACCTTATATATCACACATGCTACCTTTTATAAAGTATATAAACAGGGGTTTTTATCAGCTTTCCATTTACTGCTACATTTTGTTGTCTTTGCCATGGGCATTTAAAACTGAGATGTTCTAAAGAGCCCTGCATGAAATTTTAAAGAGACTGGACCTTTCATCTACGCAACAGCAGGACACCAGATATATGAAAAAGAAAGAAAGAGAAATTGTTTTTGAAGCAATAGCAAAAAAATAACAGTAGAAGCAATTATTTTATCAAAGGTTTATTTTCTTTCTTGTTTTTAAAGACCTTTTCTCAGCTGAAGTTATACCTTCTTATGAATGTTTGATTTGTGGTTTTCACAAGGTCCAAATGAAAAATGTCAGCTGAAAGATGTGTATTGTTAATGAGCAATCACAACGGTATCAGTGATTTCAGTGAATTTTGGTGCTCAGAGTGTTGCAAAACACTAGTCTTCTATCCTCAAAACAGGCACAAATTTCTCTTTCATATTCCAGTATATTCCTTAACTATGGGAAGACCTTTTCAAAGAGTTAGAAAGGAGTTAGACTTCATGCTTGCCTCATTCTTGCTTGTGGTGAAATAAATTGCCTTCCTTATGATAAGGAGTCCCATTATGATCCATCAATGCACTTCTTTCAGGCCACTAAATAGTAGTCTCCACTTATGTTGCTTGGACTTATTTTCATCGCTTGAAAAATGGAAAGTTTTGTATTGCATTGCCAGTCCCAGGTCCTTTCAACTCACTGTCACTTTTGATTAGTTTTCTTTCTCCTGAATTGATTGATCTCTCTTGCCTGTTGCTCTTCACCCCACTGGGAGACAGTCCACAGTAAGGGACAGAAACGCTCCTATCCGAGCATGTCCAGCCAGTCGGGGTGGGCGCTGAGTTGGTACAAACGTCTATACACACACACATGCGTGTGGAATAGCTTCAGTTTTAACTTTGATGCCCTTGCTGTGGGAAGGAAAAAATGTCCTATCTCCATACATGCATTGTGCTACAAGCTGGGAATAAATTGCAAATGCTACTGAATTCTTCCAGAATTGATTTGGTGCAAAAGAAGGGTTTAAAGAGAGAGTAACGCCATGAGCTGTGACAACACGCAGCAGCAGAACAGGAAGTAATAAGTGGGACTGTTATCATACCTGGGACCGACAGCTTGACTGTTCTTTACTCAGATACCAATAAAAACAATATGCTAGAGGAGCTATACTGTCTAGAACATGCAGGACTTTGTATATCATGTTGGATGGCTTATTTAAAGATGAAGACAACTTGGAGAAATCTAAAAATACTGATAAAAGTACCTCATATTCCTCAATTTCAGATATATGTACCTTGTATTGATTAAACAGGGCAAATAGGCAGAGAAGGTTTTTTTCTGCTGTCAGTAAATATTGGAGCTGGAATCTTGTTTGAATTAAAAAGATGTCTGCTAGGTAAAAGAGTTCTGTAGAGATATATAAGGCCAAAGCTTCCAGCAGTCCATACTGTCTTTACTGAAAGGCATATTTATATCTTCCAGACTAGTAATTAATCACTCAGTAGGATTTTTTGGGACGTGCATTCACAGAAGATCTTTTTGTACTGCCAGGAACCACAAAGCATGGGCACAATTAAAACACTGATTTAATTTATTGCATAGATGCATGGAATGGGAATGTTTTAAGCAATGTTGACAGGCTGGGATTTCAGAACCACCTATTTTTTTTAAAATAGAAAACAAATGCTGCTCCTTACAAGAATTAAATTACATTAACAGCAGCTTTCTAATACATTACCAATAAACAAAATAAAGCTTTTGACCTTAATTAAGATGTGAAGAAATAGTATAATTTGTAAGGAGAATATATTTCAAAGCTCTCTATTTATGAAAATAAAAGGTACTACCTTTAGTTCAACTTCAGTTTAACAGTACACTGCTCTTCTGGGAGATTGAAAATAATAACTGAAAAGTTTTTATATTTTGATAGTTTCCTTTTTAGTTAATCTAGGAATCATCAGAGTGTCTTGGAGATTTTCACATACTCCAGATCCAGTGCCAGGGGGGTTTGTAAATGCTGCAGTCCAGCATACTGTATTTTGCATGTGAGGCATTTACTTGGAAAGGGAGAATTTCACTCGAGCTGGATGTGGTTTGGAGCGGGCACCTCTTCCGAATCCCTCTGCAGGAAGAGGTGGCCAGAGCGGCCAGTTACCGCCGTTAACAGCTTTCTAATGAATGTTCCCTTCTCTGCCTGGAGGCCAGATGTTGCCGGTTTCCTGCAGCCTGTAGAGCACTGCGAGATGGTGTGGTGTCTGTCTGTCCTGCTGCACTGCTGCTCCAAGCCAAGGAACCCGTCGGTGCAGCTGGCACCTGATGACACGTCTCTGGCCTCCGAGGGGGAAAAGAGAGGTTTTGTCCCTTAGATTTTTTTTAGCTGAGCTATTGATACAACTGATGGGGACTTCCAGAAACGATACGTTTATCCGTTAATGAAAATGTCTAGTTAGGAGGCAGCCCCTGAGCCAGAACCACATCTTCAAGGCCTCCTCTGAGGACTGGGCTGGGCTCCGGGGCCCTCCGGCACGGTGAAGGCACGTGTGCGTGGGCAGTCCCTTGGGGCAAAAAGCCAGCAATTTTCCAGCTCCTGGAGATGCTTGAGATGTCACCCGTATGTATACATTTACAGCTGTCGACTGCCCCAGGGTCCCGGCGGTGTTTTACTGTGTGTTTGTTTTGGAGAGGGAATCCTTGAAGTGCAGTGGTCCCAGGAGGGCAGGGTGCCCCTCTCCACTGCCCTGCTCATTTGGATGTTCTTGAGGCTATTGAGTCACTCTGCTATGTCCTAACAAATGCACAAAACAGCATTTTGAAGTAAAACTTGTGTCTAGCCCCTGTTATTTTCATGTTATTTAAAGGATGTCCTTATGCTTTAATTTTTAAAAAATGATGAAGTAAGCCTAGTGCAGCAAAATACGTACTTTACAGTAGTAGCAGGCAAAGCCAGCTTTTCTCCAGTGAAGGTTCTTGAGGTGTTCATGAATTTTCTTCTTGCAATTATAGCTTGTGTTTATTTTTGTTTGATTCTTCCTCTGCTTTAAATGAGAGACAGAAACATGGCAGAACGTTATGCAGGAGACGGATTAATTACAGCTTTTGCTTACTTGGATCCAATTAAAACAGCTCAAATACTTTAAATGCAGAATATGACCTGTGGTGCTTTCGTGGTCTTGATGGTTTTAACTTTCTGGAAAATTGCATTGTACTGAAACATGAAATTGTTTGAGGTCATGGCTTAGGGCAGGGCTGCACAGCGAGTGGTCACCAGCTTTGTGTCACTACCATCTATCATAAAAAAACCTATTTGTTATCTGGCCCATTGGTAAACTACTAATATAATCTGAACAACATTTATCCAGGAGGTGGATAGCCTTGGCTTGGAATAAAATTTTTCTTTCAGGAGTTCTTGATGGGTTCCTCCATGTGACCTGAGCAGTAGATGTTGTTTCATGCTTTTTTTGCATGCTGTTTGAAGGGATTTGGGGTTTGTTTATTCCTCTAGTGTCGCAGTATGTGGTCGGCAGCCGGCTGGTCCTGTGCCCAGACTGTGGCTTCCTTGGGCTGCCGATGTGATGCCAGAAAGCAGAAGATGCCCTAAACCGTGCTTGTGCCATTGTGAATTGCTGGGAAGGCTGGAATGGGACCTGGTGTAAAGGAAAGCAGGCTGGCGTGACGTTCCTGCGTCCATGGGTGGACCAGGGAGCTTCCCGTGCTGGCCTTTCCGTGCACGCAGGCGGTGGGAGGCGCTGGCTCCCGCAGCACGACTTACGGATGAAGCAGCCGGAAACGTCGTGCTCGGCCACGGCAAGCAGTTGCCTGCAGCGGTAGATACAGGGTGGCCAAGCTGAGTGGCATTTCCAGGAAAATAGTGTTTTTATTTGGGGGATGTTTGTAGAAGTGTCATAAACTTGAATGTTAGGAATTTCTGCTAGTTATTGAAGTGCCTCGTACCCCTCTGTGTCAGATGGGAGGTGACTCTGTGAATTCAGTGAATGCCATGCTGGGTAAGGAACAGCCACACTTGGGTGCATAAGGGATGGCCAGCATTCCCAGTCAGCAAAATTGCCTGTTTTTCTAAAGCAAGATTGCTGTAATGCCTCCGTATGCAAGAGGGGATGAGAGAAATTCTAGATAAGCTGTTATTTGACTTTTCATTTGACATTGAGTATCCTCCTTTCCAGTTTGAGAAATACCACTCATTTTAAAAGCTATTACAATGTATCATCTTAGTGATCTGTGAATTCTTGCATTTAAGGTCATTCGTCTGACCTTAATAAAGTGTAAAATAATTGTGTGATCGTTGCTTCAAGACGTTATGACATATGCGAGTGTGAGGTAGAGGCTGTTTTGTTGTTGACTTGAGTTATTTGTTGCTTGTAGTATGAATACAGAGAAATGCAAATAGAAATAAAACTTTAGAGGAATCTAGCTGAAAGGTGGCATAGCTTCTAGACTGAATACAGGATATTTAGACTAGCAGAAATGTGTATTATTGTAAGAAAAGGTATATGATTTCTGTCAATAGCATTATAAGAGCAATTCGTCTCGAGCGATCTGCTATTTTGAATTGCAACTAAAGCACCTCCGTCAAGCCCCTTCCTTCCTAGTGTTGCTGCCCTAATTCAGCTCAATGCTGCTCGTTTGGTGGCTCCTGTCCCCTCCGCATGGCTGCCATCACCTCCTCCCGCACCTGAGCCCTTCCCGGCCACCTCTTGGCCCCAGCCTTAATGGTGTTACGGCAGCACGTTTCAGTCCAGGAGCAAAGAGCGTAGGCTGTTTTTGCGGCGTCATGGACTATCCCGAGATGGTATGATTAGAAAAGATTTGAGTATCATGGTAGCTAGTCAAATAAATATGAGTTTCAGTGCAACATCAAGGCTAGAAGGTCTGATACAGTCTTTTCACGTGTGACCTGGAGGATACTGCATAGGATTGGAGGTTGTATGAGCTCTTTATTGCCAATGTGAGTAACTCGGGAGTACTGTCCCATCCCTTGTGCCAACACTTGGAGAAGGGCATGGAAAAGGATGCAGGGAAAATCTGTGAGGATGACTAAGTAGAAAACATATCTTATACTGCCAGATCCCCCCCCCAAAACAAACAACCAAAGACTGAACCCCCCCCGGCTTCTTAGGTTATCAAAAAGGCTCTTAAGAGGTGACTCAAACACAGTCAATAAGTGCCTACAGAGGCAGAAGAAAATTCAGAATAGAGGGCTCTTAAATCTAGCAGAAAAAGGTATAATGAGAGTCACTGAATTGAATTAAAGGTAGACAAAAATTTGACTAGAAATAATGTGCGTATTAACCAGGCAAGGTGATTAATCACCGGAACAGCTTAATAACCATTGTGGTGATTATTTAAAAATCAAGATTGGATGATTTTCTATGAGCTTCAGTTTAAGTGCAACTACTGAGTTTTAAGCTGGAAGTAACACAGAAAATTCCCGTGGCCTGTATTATGTCAAGTGTCAGATCAAATCATCACAATATCTAGTGTCCTGTGAATTAATAAGGCACTTTTGTTTCTGAAAAAACATATCTTCAAATAATTTTCTGATTCTGGAACAGTTCAGCCATCCTGCAGTCCAGTGCTTTTGATATAACGTTTAATTTCATCACCAGGAATTGCCTGAACAAGGAACTCATTCAGTGATGATCCAAAATATAGAAAATAAATGATAATGCAGTGAGCTGTCAGAAAAATGTATTTTAAAAACATCCTTTGTTTCTGCTTTTTGATTGTCTCTACCCATTCTTCTCTTAAATCATCTGTACTTTATGCAAGTGTGGCAGACATGTCAAATGAGGTGCTGTGCAGGGCTGGGGTGACAGTCCCAGCTTTAATTTTGTTGCCTTTGTGAATGTCACAACATCAATGTTGTCTAGTTTATTATTTGGTATTTACCATGTCTGTGTATGTGTGTCATATTAATTTAATGAATGAGAGCAAGGATGGGCTAAACTGCAAGGAACTGAGAGAAGTGACAAAAGAGATAAAGGGTTCTTCATTTTAATAAACTGCATACTAACATATACTGTTAAAAAGACAGTCCTCTCACTGAAACGTGATGCAATACTGAGTGAATACAATGAATTATGATCATAAAAAATATAACACCAAACAGTGGCTGAACTGTCATCCTAAATCAGAGGCATACCTTTTGGAAATGACTTTGAAGGTTATCTTGGAATAGCTTTCCAAATTGACTTTACATTTCAAGTACAGAAAAATTGATGGATGGATGGATAAGGTAGTCAAGGAAATTAATATGTGGGTGACCATCTGCATGAGTAGAGATTTTATACAGGCTATCACCTGACCTATTTATTTTTACCATAAAATGATTGCATAGTGTGCCCAGAGTTCTGTAACGGTGATAGCCACTGTAGAGCTTTGCCTCTTCCAAATAAAATCTCCATCCGCCTGATCTTGTAAACAAGATCCATCTACTGAGAAATTATTACGTTAGCTATATTTTCACAGAAGCTCAGAAAATGGGATGTAAATCTCCACCCAGCTCTCTGAAAGGTTTTCCTTCATCTGTTAAGAAATTCAGTAAGAATTTCAAAAAGTAGAAAGATATTCAGCAATTTACCTGCTCCCCTAGAAGAGGAGCAAACAAATATGCTTAAATATATATGCTTACCCAGGTTTTGGTTAACTCTCTCAAACAGCCTAAATTCACTTACCTTAAATTTCATTTAGTTTCAAAGAGCAAATTGATGTGATCTCTCTTTCACGTGCTGCCCATAAAGGAGTGGAGACATGAGAAGTAAAATCCTAATTTTTAATCTCTGTACAGAGAAAATGGCATAAAGAGCAGCCTAGTGGATTATGACTCCTGAGTTCCCTACACAGATAGAAAAGATTCAAAGTACGTTTCCTTAGTTTCATGCAGTTAAATGGATGGTTCAAAGGAGATGTTAGTAGATGCAGCTGTATAACATCATATAAACTGGAGTTTATAAACTGCAGTTTGCAGAGGTCTTTATATGACTTGTTTGTGTTCTTTGCTGCTTCATTTCCTTTACCCAAGGCAAACAGAAAATGTAAGAAACGCTTTTCAGGTTTGTTGGAAAGGTGAGATATTCTGGCAAGATAAGGTGGTTCACTTTACAATCGAGATTAGCTCTCAAACAGGTCCGTTTGTGAGCTGCAGTATGGATAGCTTGGAGGGAGTGGGATTTCCAAAGCTCCCTTCTCTACAGTTCCCTCTTCTCAGATGAAAATATTGCACGTGGTGAAGATATCAAACGCAGGTACGAGTTCTGGGACGGTATCACACTGTCAATCTGTTGCGAACGAAATTAAGTGCCTTGTGAATACACTTAATGCCTGGCGATCCCTTTTCCTGGGGACTGTGACAGGCTCCATCCCAGGGACTTGTGTCCTCAGAGCCATGGATAACATTGGACGCCCAATTCTGGAGGGACAAATGACTCCCTTGGTTGAGTTTGCTTCTCTGCTGCCCTCAGAGTCTCAAACTCCTACAAGAGCCTTTTTAGCCAAGAAGTGGGTGCCCTGCTTTGGCGGGATTCAATAAAAATAGTTCCCTGTTTCCAGCTTAAAGATGTCAGACTTTTCATATGCAAATCCCAGTTCAGGAATGGTGATACCAGTAAATGTACTTTCTGTTATTCAGGAAGGGAAATGAGTCATATCTTTTGATCTTCAGGTTACTTGCTTTCTCTAAGGTCTTACCATAAATACCTTTGCTTTTTTTTTTTTTTTTGAAGTGCCCTTATCAATATGAGATGCTTTCATTTGAGAGCTGTGTGGCACCAATCATCTTTGCCAACATGCTGATGTGACTGTTCATTTTGGGTGAAACGGGGAACCTGTGCTTCCATGAACGGCTGGTGATGGGGGATCAACAAAGGAGTGTTCAGTCCCTGCAAGGGATCCTATGATTTGTCCAACAGCGCAAATATCACAAGAGCGAAAAGTGGTCATAGTCAGTTGTGCAGTGCACGTGTCTATGGACTTGTTACGACATGCTCTAGCTTTTGCGCCGCCTTGCCCTCTCCTCACACAAACAAATGCCATCATAATAATGTTTTTCCATTAAATTTAAAAGCTAACAAAGATTGCTGGGTTTAATTTTCCTTAATACTTGTAAAAACAATTTGCAGTAGCCATTCATTGCATATATTGATGTTGTCTCTTCTCTGAAGACAATTTCTTCCAGATATTCTCTTTGTTTTGCTCATTTATATTTATTTTTTTCTTTTCTTTCCCCCTTTCTTTTCCTCTTTCCAAATTTCCCTCTAGTACTTTCAAGTTCTTTTCCTTGTGCGTGTGATTATGCTTAAGCATATAAGCAAACTCATGTAACTAAACATATATATGTTTTTCAGGAAAAGGGATTTTACTCTTTATACTTTGTTCAGCTATTTCCCTTCCTATATTCTGTTTCTTTTCCTTTACATGAGTGATGACCCTATGTAGATCAGAGTTTATGTTATGTTCATTCACAGCATGATATATATTTGATATTTAGTCTAGATAGGTCATACAACATTAAAACGTTTACTTAAATAGTTGAATTAAAACCTAACGAGAAGCCTAATTCAGCTAGTTTGCATGTGCTAAATGCAATATTAACTAGTGCTTGCTAGCACTACACTAAACTCATTTTTTTTCTTTCTGTTCTTTTCTTTCCCCCTTTTCAGTCCGTGTCCCCCCGCCGCGCTGTCGCTCTGCTCACTGTTTCAGCCCCGGCCCGGTCCGTGTTGGCACTGATGCTGAGGCCTGGCTTACTGAGGTAGATGAGAAAGCTCCTGTTGGCCTCGGTTACACAAAGATCTCACTGAAAATGCTGAAGTTAGTAGAGAAGAAAATAATCAAAGGGCCATGATCACACTTCCCTTGTGGTAACAGCACAGCAGAATGTGATTTGAAGGAATGAACCAGTGGAGAAGTAATGACATTTTAATTTCTAGATCTATAGAATGTGATGAATATAATGGGGTAAAAAATTTTAAACTATAAAAATAATTGATTTTTCCAAGCAAATTGCCTGTAACTTAAGGCTATTCTAAAATAACATGTATAGAAATTCTTACACTGGAATTTGAAGGACTCTTTCACTTATGAATTGACCAGATACACTTTAAAAAATGTACAAGAAACCGCAAACAGATTTTCAAACCTGTTCCAGGACAAGTTAAATTTCTGCATGATTTACAAGATTCCTGGGGGGAGTACTTCACAGTGTAAGTCTCTGTTTCTTCTGGGATTTAAAGAGGCATTTGTTATACATGTTTCCGTATTTTAAGAATCAGGTATTACTCCGTATACTAGTACCAAATGGTTTTGTCCCTAAATGGCAGGAGTTTTATTGCACTGTTGATGTCACAGGTCAGGAGGCCGAGGGACACCTGTTTGCTTGGCTCTCCCTAGGAACTCCATCTGTTGACATCTTTTTAGATTTATTCACACACTGGAAATTACAGATGACAGTTTCTCTGACTTTCTTTTTAGATTCATGGCTTGCAAAGTTTTTTTTCTTAATGAACTGTTAATTCATAACAGCATTCACTAGTGATGTAAAATACAAGTCTGCTACTTTCCAAACTGGTTTGCATAGTGCTGTAGTTTGCAATTTTTAGAAGAAAAGGATTTATTTCCTTCTAAGATTTCTTTTTTAGATCTCAGAATTTCTTAAGCGGTTTTTTTAAAAAATTTGTTTGTGGTTGGTATTTGCACAAATGTATACAACATCCGAGGGTAAGTAGTTGTGTGTACATTGTTGCATTTTTAAAAAATGTATTATTTCATTAAAAAAAAAAAAAAAAGGTGCACCCTTCCAAAGGCTACACTCACATTCACTGTATTAGTACAGGTATAGTACAATTTTCCTCTCATGTGATCTTGACTTTCTCTAAAAATTGCTGGACGCTTTGATGTATAAACTCACAGTTATGGGAAGCTTGCTCCTAAACTGTCTTTTGGAGTGAGATTATGCAACTACCTACAATTATGCTATCATTTTGTCAGTATGGTTATGTATTTGTATTCTCATGGGTTTTTAACTTGAGTTGTCAGCCAAAATGTGGATGTTATGTCAGAGAGAAGGAGAAACTGATAATGGAAGCACATACCTCTCCATTTTATTGTGTGTAGTCTTGCAAGTTTTCTGGCTCATGGAGTAAGTTCAAGGCAGCATGCGGGATGATGAGTATAATTTTTCATTTCTTGGCAAGTTGAGAGGCTGTATAAAAAGCATGACTCTCCCTCTTTCATTGATGTAATGAAAGCTTTTAGTGCAATCTGGTCTGGACTTTGGAGCATTATGGAAATTTGATGGAGTCACAGAGTAGGTGGGGTTGGCAGGAACCTCTGGAGATCACCTGGTCCAAACCACTGGCTCAAGCAGGGTTGCCTAGAGCACGTTCCCCAGGATCGTGACCAGACGACTTATGAGTATCTCCAAGGATGGAGACTCTGCAACCTCTCTGGGCAACCTCTTCCAGTGCTCTGTTGCCCTCACAGTGAAGAAGTCTTTTTTTATATTCAGATGGAGCTTCCTGTGTTCCAGTTTGTGCCCGTTGCCTCTTGTCCTGATGTTCAGTTGAAGGAAGTTTCTGCTGTCCTTGTGATAGCTCTGCAATGATATGCATGATGGAGTTAAATTTGACAGTGTGTTATCCAGACTACTGGAGATAAATCTTAGTGCCTGGCCCTTTCATGCTGATTTCTATGAGTTTTAGAGATTTAGTTGATTTTAGATAAAAATGACTTTAAAGTGAGCTCCATGGTTTGCTTTAGAACTGTTGGTAATTTAATATCTTCAATTTGCACACAAGCAAGCTTGTGCATGAAGTGAGCAGATTTTGCAGGAACTCATGTATATAGGTAACTGCAGCAGTGTCGTGGCTGGGAGAGTAGTTTTAGGTTTTGTAGACTCATATGTTGCCCTGCGGCAAGTTTTGGACTAAGCTCAGTTTGGAAAAAAACTAAGGTTCCTAAGTTATATAAAAATCAATTGTCAGAAAAGGCTAAGGAGATGACTCAGAGCACTTAAATGAACCTAAATTAGGTGCTATGAATCACCCCTAAAGGAAGCCTCTTTCTTTCTATTGAGAGTAGATTGAACAGCAGTAGAATAAAGTTCACAAGAATAAAGTAAACCTACTTAAGTACTTCCCTTAGCCTTTTCGTCTATAGTCATTTCTGAAGCTAAACTTTGTTTGTTTGGATGTGTTTTGAAAAATTATGCCAGGACTGCCTCTCCCATTCAGAACTCTGTTATGATCTTTGGTAGGCCTACTGAGTGAATTTGGAGGAGGTGTGAGTCAAGTTCTCAGATTAAGCGTTTAATAATTTGCTTGGATATCCATGTATCTTCCATTTAAACCATGTAGCCAGCACACCAGAGCTGGGCCTTCATTAATCCTACCTTGAGGGCCACACGTTAGCCTGCTACAGGACTACGGGTCAGCTTGAGGTGGCTTCTGGTGTGCTGGCTGAAAGGGAATATACATGAATATGCAAGCAAATTCCATATGGTGAGCTGAAATATTGAAATAAATAGAAAAAAGAAGCCCTGAAATAACAAGTATGACTACACATGAAAAACTGCGTGATTAGCTCAGTCTCAATAGTATATAATTAAAAAGTCTGTGATAGCACTTAGAGCCTCACCACTCACTACCTCAGAATACATTAAAACATAGGTCTTGCCTTGGATACCTTAGAAATGTAATTAAAGACCAGATGCACGATATGGGTGTAGTACATGACTAAGAGGGACAGTGAACAGGTAACAGAAACAAGAGCACAGTCTGGTGATTTAAGGTTTGATTATCTATCTATCTATCTATCTGTCTTTAATCTGCGGATGAGAAAGAGACTGTCAATCAAAAATATTACCCAGGCCTTATGTTCAAATGCTTTGATTTCATATAGATTGAACAAATAAGGAGGTAGATGGTATAGGGTTTTCAATGTTGTTGTTTTCTCTCAAGATAGTAGGAACAAACCATGTGGAGCTTTTCCCATTATTATTATGAGCTTTTCCCATTATTATTATTACAGTATGGGCATCGCTCTTTAATCTGATTAGCCACGGACCAGGATCCCATATATTCTAGACATGCAAACATGGAGCTAAGTGTTTTGTAATTCCTGCTCTGCATGTATACGATGGAACAGAGGTTGCGCACAGACAGACAATGGACTGCAACGATCAGTGAAATGATGTCAGTGCAGTCGGTGCTGTTCTCACAATACTAACGTCCCAAATGCTGTTAAGTTGTTCTTTTTTGATAGCTGCCTAGGCAAAAAGGGCTAGTAGTAGAATCTCAGTCTTGAAAGACAAAGTTAAAGAAAGCACAAATGTATCTGAAAATCTAACACAAGGACAAGAGAAGCTGGCACCCTACACTGGTAAGAGGTGGGAGTCGACTTGTGGGTTCTGCTTGGGAGATGTTAAGATGTAAAATGGGGAGAGGTTGTGAAGAATCTTGAAAGTGGAAAAGGTCATGTTTGAAGGAGTGGAGAAGAGGTAGCTAATGGGAAGCTGCAGAGAGGTGTGTGATACCTTCCGGATGATGGATGGGAAAATTATCTTTGTGGTAACTCTCTGGATAGGCTGTGAGCAGAGCAAAAGTGCATTTGTCAAGGACAGCGAAGAGGATGTTGCAGTAATTGAGAAACATCTGTCTTCTGAAGACTAGGAATTTAAGGCAGCAGTCCCCTCGAAATTCACTCCGGCCAGTAATCTGCTCTGTGGAATGTCCCTCACCTACAAAGTGCTCAGTTTTTGTCCAGTAAGAATATGTGAGATTAATTATAAATGGTATTTAAAGTCCGTTGCACACCTTGTGTTTGCTTCTAAGATATCCTTCTGCTCTCTTTGGGCTGTAATACTGTGGTCTTCCAGAGAATCACAGGGCAATTTTTGTTTTTGTATATTTTGTAGCCATAGGAGTAAAGCAGACAAATACTATTTACTGCTGCAAATATTCAATACTTGATACTGCGCTCTGACAAAACATGTAGGCACAATACATCCAATTCATCTTTGTCATTAGGTGTAATGAAGAGCTATCAGGCCTACTCTTTCAGTTATTTCATGCAAAATTTTAAATCAGTTTCAACACTAAACACACAAAAAACTTTCTTAACGCTGTTCTTCAGTAGTGTAGTAATAAGATTGAAATGAGAAATAATCATGCAAAGAAAGCACTGACTGGGCAACAGTGTGTAAGGAGAAGATGTAACTGGTTGGTTGTGGTGGCCTTGGAGATTATATTCTTACTCCTGACACCAGTGGCTGAAACAGAAGTTGTTGGTCACGTCAGGAGGAAATGCCACGATGCCGCCGTCGGGCACGTGCAGCAGGTGCCTGAGCACGCCTGTGCCACCAGCTCGTTTCCTCCGGCTGCTGGGAAGCGAAGCTGCTGGGGTACCTGCAGGGGCACTGCTCCTCGTCACCACCGGCCGATAGATAGAAACAGGAGAGTGCATGTTCAGACATCAAAGATGAATATAAATAGGAAAGAAGCCAGAGATAAAAGGGACCATAAGGCTGAAACAGTCCACAGAGATATTACATGTTTATAGCAGGGTCTGTGGGAATAATGGGTGTTTATAAATGAGTTCAAGGGGATAATGTGTATTGAAATATGAGTCCAGAGGGAGAGTATGTATTCAAAAACTATCTACTGTATATAGCATAATAATCCCAGTATTTCATAAACTCATAGGAAAGTATTAAATAAAAATAAATTACAAATGTCTGTGGCTTGATTGCAAATCATTTCAGAGAAAAGGGGAAAAAAAAAAATCCTTCACAAAATGTGGAAACCATCTTGTGTTAAATAGCACCAGAAAAAAAATTATAATTGTAAAAAGTAAATGTCAGTTATAGTTATTACAGTGGCCATGTTGTTTCCAATAACAATTTGGCATTTTATTTAGTCTGTAACAATCTACAATTTAAATTTAAAATAAAGATTTTTCTTTTATTTCCCTCTGAAGTTGTGTGCCAAGCACAGCAGAGCAGAATGTAACATCTGTTGATGATTAAAACAAGCTTTCCTATGGGCCCTGAATACAAAGTAAACATGGATTTTATCCATAGTCAACAGCATTTACAAATGTAAAGGGAGGAAGCTACTGAGTTTTTGAAGAATGAGCTGTGAGAGAGGAAATATAAGTATGGAACGGCAGATGGCGATAATTAGTTCCATATCGTGAAAGGCTTTCTATTAAAAAATAAAGAGGACAAAGTCCTGTATTATGCTGCCGTTTTATTAAAGCACCCTTTACTTGCCATTATTTTACCTTCCAGTTGGGTACTATCGTTGCTTGCTGATGAGCAGGGTGGCTCGGTTTGGAAACCGGTAGGTGCGCTTGGTGCTCATGAAGGCGAACAGACTAGGGCCGCTCAGAACAGGTCCCACCTCGGCATTGCTGGTGCTAGGTGAAATTGGGGAGGAATTTATTAAGTGGGCCAATTGACTACTAACCTTTCATTTTACTCTGATTTAATTTAGATTTTTGGGGTCCCGGGTATCGCAGGCAAAGGGTTGATGTGCCACGATGGTGCCCCTTGTCTCTTACTTGGACTATTCTTAATTACATGTTGCCCAGTTCTCACCTGTGTGTTAGCTGTCATCCCTAAAAAGCTACTTAATTTCTCTCTTACCAGAGTGAAACGTTTTTTGCATTCTTCTAGTCTATGTGTTTATTGTACCATCTGTATGTGCGTTTATTACATTACCCAGTTTCACCATATTAAAGAGTTAATTATTACTGCTGGAATCTTTTTATTTCATGGGGCTCCGCTTAGCCTGTTTGCCTTGCTTGGTCTTGCTTTGGATTTTTTCAGTTTTACTTAGAGTATCTTAAGTGAAATCTCAAAATGAAATTCTGATCTGCTGAAATTTACCTCCTTCACAACAAGATGACAAATGTCCTCCAGCTCCTAAGGCATAAGCCAGTCCCAAGCTTGCCTAAAAGATTTTTGAGTCTTCTTTTAAACCTGGACTGTTTTTTGTTGCTAACAAAAGCCATGTTATCTATCTTTTGTTTTTTCTGGAAATACTTTGTGGCATTCCAATTAATGTATTATTTTGGAGGGTTTTTTTAATTTTAAATTGTAGATTCTACTTTCCTCACTTCCATCTTCCTTCAATTTTCTTTCCAACTGGAAGCTATTGTAACTGAGCTCCTCACGTAGACAGTGGTGGAACTGCCTTTGTAACGCTGCACAAACATACAGAGTGTTAATCTCGCTCCCTCACTCCTTTTTTTTTTTTTTTTTTTTGCTTCCGTCATTTTATAATTACCTAAGGTGGTAACAGCTCTTAAGAGCCTAGTCTGTCACCCTGGAAGCAAATGCTTTTCATTGAAAATTAAGGAGAGGCTTCAAAAGTTTTAGTTCTTTCAGCAATGAAATATAACAGTCCTCCAGTAGAAAGAGTATTTTGATGATGGATCCCATTACACTGAGTAATGTAGGATGTAAGTATTCTTTTGTGGTTAAGAGGAAACATAAAGACTCAAGACTTGTACTTGCTTTCACTAAATGTGTGAGGCTGGCTGCTAACTGTGCCTAGTCTGGTGAAAAGTGCCGTATGAATAGCACGGCTTTGTCGAGATGTGTAGAGCCTGTACGTACCGTATACGAAAGCTGATCTAACAGCAAAGGAGTTATTAAAACATTCTCCTTCCTTGAGAGCTCCTTAGCCAATGGCTCTGTTATTCTCAAAGGTGTTAATGAAACTATCTCTTTAAACAGTATATCTGGACAACTGTTAACTATTGCAACGACAACTAGAAGGTGCAGAGTAAGGAGGTGGTTGTTACTGAATTAAAAAGGAGAGAATTCATTACTGTAATACAAAAAAATGCATTAAATTTAAATTTTAAATGTGAAAGGAAAAACTGTGTAGAAATCAAAATGACTTTTAAATTGCTGAAAAAAAATGTGAGGAGTTTTAGGCAAAATAAAACTAGATCCAAATAAATATGCAAATCTGCTAAGCCACATATTTTGGGCAGTGTTTCCCAAAACTCATAGCTTTAGCACAGTCTGCAGGTAACAATATTACATTTAAATATCTGACTTCAAAGAGAAATGACTTCAGAAGAAGCTTTGCTTTTCTTTTTAATTAAAACTTTGAAAACATTATTGGGGTGGACCCCAAAAGTTAAAAAGCAGAAGGTAAATAAAATGTTATGTCTTTTTATGTCTTTGCCGTTGGACCTTACAATTGCTCAGTCCCGTTACCTTGGCTCCAAGAGCCAAGGACAAGGGGGAGATGATGTGCATCAGTTTGGAGGCAAAGCAGATAGGCGCAGTGGTGGAGATTACAAAGGTGTCCACGAAGCGAGAGACTTGCCAGGTCCATGGAGAGATGTATTGGTTAATGGGCATTTGTGGGGCCGCTGCTCCTGCTGCTTTAATACCGGCGCTCTCGGGACCGCAGCTCCCAGCCCTTTCCCCTTAGGGCCTGTGTGAAAGCAGTGCCCAGCACCCTCTTCTGCTTTAGCTATTAGTCATTAATCCTGTTCCATGGCTCTATGCAAGGTAGCACGGTAATTGTACTTGGCTGGTTTGCAGCAGTGTTTTGCTGTTAAGAATCAGAGAAAACCCAATCTGAACTGTTTTATATGTCATACTGCATAGCATTTCCCTAAAGCAGTCTGTGTACATGACCAGTAAATAATTTACAAGTAGGCTAGTGACATGTGAACTGATAAAATGAAAGCACAATGTTTTAAATGACTTTATTACCTTGAAGTATCAGCAGATGCTCTTCCTCTTAAAAAAAAAAAAACAAAAAAACCGCAGCCAAACAAAAAAAACTCCTGCAATCTCTTCTGTCCCCTTTGGGACGGGCAGAGAAAGCTATAGTACAGAGCATTTTGTATTTGCAAGGCCCTTGGCCTCATCCCAGCTTTCACCAGTTTCCATGCAATAATGACTCTGGAGGCCCAGACGAGTATTGGAGCCCTTCCAGCAGATGATTATACTTCATCTGTTGGCCCTGTAAGGGAGGCTGTTGGAGAGCCGAGTCCCAGCCCAGGCCTCTCTGTGATGTTATGGAGTGCTACTAGAAGGCCACCAGACTAGCTCTGTCTTTCCTTTTAAATAACTAGCCTAATCATTTGCTGCTTGTAATTAAAATTTTGAGTCAGTCACATGTGTTGTAAATCTGCTCATGGAGAACTTAGTTAACTAATAAAAATTAGCCTAAAGTTGTGTTTACCTGAGCAACTGGAAACTAAATTCTGGATAAATCAGCTCCAGTCCCCTACTACCTAGTGTAAAACCTCTGTTCCTGAGGAAGCTCACGCAGAAGCTGCCCAAAGGCTAGCTTCAATCCCATTTAATAAAAGCCATTGTTTTAGCTTCTGCGCAGTTTGGAATCAGGCCATAACATAGGATGGAAACACCTTGTAACACTTACAGATGATCTCCTACTTTCAGTGGATTGAGCCTAAACTTCCGTTTCGCCTTCTTATTTTGTCTGCAGAGTCGGATGTTGCAAACTGAGAAGTGTTTCTCATCAGAGGGGTGGCAGGAGCAAATGCAATAGCAGTAGCTGCAGAGAACACCTCTGTCATCACACGCTCCGGGCTACAGGGGATGGCTTTCCTTACTGCTCTTAATAAACATCTACCTTGGTCCACTAGGAGAACTGGTAAGATAAAATGGACTTATGTGCCATAAGTATGAGGTGATACTCAGCTTTACTTATGTTTTGCCGTGCAGTTCTATCACTGGCATGGTCCAGTACTTGGCAAGATCAACCCAAGTGAAGGCTGGGGCTCGCTGCCCTCAAACCAGCATGAAGTAGCTTACTGGGGTAGCAAGGGTCTAGCCAGGACTTGACTCTGTCCTGTGTGCTGTTTGGTGGTTGTACAGTGGCCTGTTCCTCTGCCCTGTGTTTGGGATGGCAGTTTCGGTGACCGGCCAGGGCAAGCCCTGCGAGAAGTTTGCTGTATGGTGCAGCCTTGTTTGCCTGAAGGCTCTGGCTCAGAATCGGTCAATTCAAACAGTGCTATGAAACCTGAAAAAATCAATGTTTGTTCAACAAGACTCTGTACAAAGCATTTGTGACTTGAGTTAATTTTATTCCCATCCTCTAATATTTTATTGATCAAACCTTACATTAACTTTCATTACTTTCTGCTGAGGATTGATGTCAGGTTAAGTAACCTGTAGTTACAAGTCATCTTGGTGGCTCTATGTGAGTAAGGATATAATCTTTACACTCTTCCAGTGTTCTGCAATTTCCCTAGTATGTTAACTTTTTTCAGTTCATATTGACAGGTCAGTGATCTCTCCAGCCAACTCCTGCAGGACTTAGTAGCACTAGGCATCCAGGAGCCTGGAGATTTTAGTTTGTTTAATACCTCTCTTGGCTAGAAATAGACTGAAACTAGCTTGTTGCCTGCATCTGATTTGAGTTTTTTTGTGTCTTGCCTTACAAAATATTTATTGACTGGTTCTGCCTTATCTGTATCCTTGTTAGTAATATGATCATCTTCATGTAATAATAAACCGATTTTGTGCTTAGAATTTCTTCTGATATCCTAACACACTCCTCTTCACTGGCCTTATCTGGCTAGTCTGGACTTTGACATCCTCTGCCTTTTTTATCATTGATCTACACTTCAAAATTTCTAAGCGTATATTGGTTCCCATTTCTTTTCCCTCCCCTTAACATAGATAGATAGATAGGTACATTGGTGTTCTGACTTCTCCTCTTGATAAGACCTCTCTCTCCTTTTCCCTCTCCTCATTTTTTGTGGTAGATGATGGTATAACCCATTTTTAATTTCTCTTCATGTTTTTTCTTTAAAGTCTTTTTTGCTTTATTTTCACTTCCATTTTTTTCTTGCATTTCAACTCATTGAGAATATAAATCCTGAATGGATTTTCTCCTTATTTTGCCTGTAAATGAAGCAATGCTGGCTATATGGCAGGACCACTGGTCCCTGAGCAACCGCCGACTTGAAGGCCAGAGACAGCTTGGCTTTCTCTGTCACAGCGAGGTTCAGGACGGGTATCCTGTGTTACCTGAGACCTTTGCAGCTGGAAGGTTTGTAGTTGAGTGTTGGCGGCCTGGGGGAGCCTGGCTGGTGCAGAGGGGCACCTGGCGGGTCTGGGGCAGGCAGCAACCCATGCTCTGTGGTCCAGTCCTTCATCAACACCTTGCTGGACTGCAGCAATGGGATTTCATTGGAAAAGGCAGTTTTGGCGCATATATATGTGTTAATTTGCCCTGGTCTCCGGGGGCTGCTCGTAGGACTTGTCGGTTAAGGGTCTGGTGCTCTCCTTGAGGTGTTCAGTAGCCTGGAAATGGGTATTGCATAAGGTCCTACAGAGAGGACAATAGCTAACAGTTTTGCTCACCTGTTATAAGGCTAAAACTGCTTTCTGAAAGAAAAGATTTCTTGAGGTTGAGCCCAAACTGGGACAAACTGCTAGGAAATAAAGACCATTCGCTTTCCTCTGCTCTGTGTTCACTAATGCAGGTACAGAGCAATTCTCTTTGCTCTTGTATGCATACAGAAACGCATACGTGATGGAGATTAGTCTCATCACTTAATGCACTTCTGAAAGATGCACAGGCACTATGCAGAGGAGACGGGGAAAGTCGATCTTGAATTGAAGCAGCATTTGCCAAATGTAGTTGCCAAATTTGCCAAGCATTAACGCCCAGATGCCACAGGACCTTCCACCTGGCTCAGACAGACCTGGGATCTGCTATTTCCAGTCAGTGTGCTGGAGCCTTCTTCGGTCTCTCCCAAAGCTCTCGCAGCAATATCGTATTAGTGACACTCCCATTTGATTAAAACTGAAAATGTGAGCATCACTCCTTGGAAATACAGAAAGAATAGATTATCAGTGACTTCTTCAAGTTGAGTCAGAATCTCAAGAACAAATAATTATAGAGCTTTATAGCAATTTAAAAATATTCAGATGTCCACAGCTTTTAAGGTTTTGTTATTTATATAGCTCAGATGGTCTGCATGGTACATTAAAACAGGTATGCAGGAAAGATTTCTCCCTTGCATTTTTTAGTTTGATTTTTTGACAGAGTGTCAAGGTGGCAATCTCCTTTTGGATTATTTTGTCTTTTATTACAATGAAATATGTACTTGTAGGTTGCTCTGAAGCGTTCTCTTTGAATTTTTTAAAAAAGAGGTGCTCAGAAGAGTTACAGATAGGATAATAAAGAACTATCACAGGCTGAAATTGGAGGGTTAAATGTGCTTGCTTCATTCTGATACATATAAAACCCACAGGAATGGCTGAGACTAATATATGCGTATCTCTTGAAAAATGGCTCTCATTTCTTGAAGATTGCTGGGCTTAACCATAAATAGAAGACTATTACGTGCGCGTGGTTTTCTACCAGCACTCTCTCTAGGTTTCTTGAGTACTCTTTAGTGGGAGAAAGATGCTGGAATTACAAAACTGCTGTACAGAGAGACAGGTTCAAAGTAACCCTGTAGATGTTACTAGTAAAGAGCTGTAGATGTTACATAGTAAAGAGCTTAGACCTAATCAGAAGTCTATCAGGTATTTGTGATGGATCCAATAAAGAAAATCATTAAATGATTGCAATAGATGTGGCAGGAAGAGAAAAGTGATGTTTCCTGCACTTCTTCCCAGTCTTCCAACAATTCCCGACTTCACCAGACTTAGGAAGAAAGCTTCCTTTGCCTATTATGCACCAAAGAAAACCAGATCATGTCACAGCAACAACTGCAAACTTGCTGACCCTCTTAACCTTCAAAAAGTGAACCCAGGGGCTCACTGTCCACTGAATTGAAACCTCGATAACAGCAGTAAGGGCAAAATGTATAATTCTGAGGTGGTATTTTATTTAGAGCCAAGTTACTGGTCCTGAATTAATACTATGCATTTCCTTTAATAACATGAGAGATGAAGTAAGCACCATCAAACTCACGTTGGAGAACGATGATAAGGGAGGAGTTGTGTACAGGTGATATGAGGTTGTTTGTAGAAGTTAGAAGCAGGAAGGGAAAAATGAAATTCAGCCTTGAGAAGATACAGATGATATAGCTGCCTGTGTGTGAAAGTAGTAATCCATCACAGGTATATCCAACAGGAAAAGCTTGGGGTGTGGTAATGCTACAGACATTTCAGGGTAACAATAGATGGCAAGCTACATATGAGTTTGCAATGTAATATAGGAAAAATTACCAGTACGATTTTGGACAGCATGCACAAAACCAAGAAAGTGACCCCGTCGGTAGCTTTTTTTAACAGCCAAACAAGTTCATAGGAAAGGAGAAGAGATTAAGAGAGTTAAATTTGTGCAGCTTGGCTAAGTGGTGACCAAGCAGGAACATGAGCATACAAAAATGCCAAAGACTGTGAGCAATGACAGAAAAAAATGTTACCTAGTGTGATGTCCACATTGCAAACCAAAGATGAGTGACTGAAAGAAATTTTTATGCAATAGCAAGGAAAAAACAACCAACCCATGAAATCTTTAAGACTATGCCAAAGTCCTTCAAAGAAAGGAGAGAGAACTGAATTACTCGGAGTTTTAAAGCAACATTAAGTAATGGCAGAATATCTAATATGGTAAAACATTGTAGATTGCTGAGATGTCCACAACCATTTGATGTTCTCACCACTCCCAAATGCCAAATACTCAGTGATTCCTCAGTGTATCTGATAGCACATGTATTCCTTGGTATTGCATAGATGCAAATTTTTCATATGAGTGAAAATTAATTTTTTAGTGTCAGAATCCGTAGTTTATACCTTGAATCTTTACTGCAGCACCCACCTTGTTGATTTTTAAGATCTATGTTGTCCATAATTTTGTGTTGTGCAAGGGTTTTTTTTGTTGTTGTTGTCTTGCTTCCTTTAATTTTGCCTGCGCAGTTTGGCAGGACACTCTGTCTCGAATAGCAAAGTTAACAACTTCCCTTCCTGCAATCATACTGAATTCTGATCTTTCCCCTGTGAGGGACCTTTTTGTGCATCCCAGACTCAGATGCTATGCAGCACCACTCCTTCTCTGAAATAACTTCCAGACGTGTCACAAATGTGGTCAACCTGTTTACAGAAAAGTGTCCACAGGAGCGTGCATGCAAGGCAGCTGGGAAAACAGAGGTTGACTCACCAGCATGTTTCTGTTTGACTTGACCTGTCACAAACAATGAGAATGCATAAGTAAATACTCCACATCTGGCGGCCTGATTTGAGGCTGCATTGATTTGTCTGGTGTAACATAAAGCCAAATGCTCATAAGTGTTCAAGCCTGCATTGGTAAAACACTGGGATTTCAAAATGTATTAATTTGTTTTTTATCTTAATGGCTTTTAACGGCATGGCACTGAGTTCTTGAACGTGCATGCCTTGAGACTCATTGCGGGCAAATTGCTTTTTTTACCTTAGCAGAACAGACATACAGGTTGTTTGAAAGGCTTCATTGTAACAGCTCACAGGTGATTATAAAGTTCACGGTGGAGATGCTGGCATGGGACCACAAGGGAGCAATTGATCTTCTGCATTGCACTTGGTCAGTCACTATCACGTTTATTGTTTTAAGATGTCTGTATAATAAACAGCTAGGAAAACTGTCTCCACAGTGGTGTCATCAAACCCAGAAACCTATGAGAAGGAGGCTATGATAAAAGTAGTTTCTGCACGTGCTTGGTTTCAGACTGTTAACTGAACAGCATGTTAATATGGTCTAGTAATACCTAATAAAGCAAAGAGTTATGATTTAATCCAGTAAAGGAAAAGTTGGCAGCTTCTCATTGCAAGAAGCTAATGGCAAGTCCATTTTAAAATACACAAATCCCACGCTCTGCTACGTGGAGTATTTGTGCCGTGGAGATGTGCCATACTCTCCTGTCCTCTTCAGTATTGTGTGCGAATGTAGTCAGTCATTACATTCCTAACCTTGTTTTCAGTGCGTGACAAAATCTTCTATATGGTGTTTAGCTCATGAACCAGACCAAAATGGAATTTAAAGCCTCAGTTGTTCTTTGTGGTGTTGGTCCCTTACCCAGGCTGCAAGAATCGGTTTCATAAGTAACCCAGCAAATACAAGAGCAAATGACTGGGGCTGTTGGGCACTTAGAAAACAAAAGGAAAAGTTTTGCTGAGTGTTTCTTTATTCAGTAGCAGCTAAGCCATCTGCTCCATCAAACCCAGACAGCACGGGCTGACTCAGAAGTGTACATCTGAAAAAGGTCCTAAACACGGCGTTCAAACAGCACTTGGCTTTTTAGCTATTTTATCTGCAACACTTAATGGCTGGCAGACAGGTCTCATCCCTGGGTATTGAATGCATGTGTTCGAGTAACGCTCATAGATAGCTCTCTTTTCTGAGCCCTGGACAGATAAACTTGTTTTGCTTTTATAATGTATGCTTTTGCTGGTTGGTGCTCTTATCTATTCTGGTACATCCTGATGTTCCCTCACACACAGATGCTGCTTTGTTCAAGTATTCATCCATAGCCTGAATTATTTATTCATTCTTTTTTTTCCCCTTAATTTTTCCTTCTGCCTTTCCCCTGCTGGTGTCAAATGAATTCCTGTTTCTCCAGCAGCTCAGCAGGGCATGGATTAATGCAGCTGGAACACGACTGCAGCAGCGTCAGGAAGCTGGAGTGACCTCCTCGATGGAAAAAAAAAAAAATTGAAAAGTATCCAGCAGTTAGAAATAGAGGGGGAAAAACTCTTGGATACCTCTTGTTCATTTTCACAGCAGATATGTTCCCAGCATCTCTGTTCCGCTGGGAGATGAAATATAATGCAAATCTTTAATAGAAGGTAAAATTGAAAGTGCAAATATTGAGTATGAGTTGTATTGAAAGAAATTGCCAACCATGAACCAAAAAACAGGCAAACTTTAAGTGCTTAGTTAAGGCTAACAATTATGAGTTCTTTTCCAACAGTTTTGATTGTTTCAAGCAGCATGATGCAGTAGAAAGTGTCTCCTTTCCTGTTGTCCTTCTGCTAATGGCGTGATGAGTTTTGATTACATTGCAATTGCATCCCTAAAATGTGGACGGCTATGGTAACTATTTGGGACATCAGTTTTCCTTCTGCCAACTTTCAGGAGCATTTTATAGGATTAATATTCAATAAAAAACCCTTAACATTAAAAAAATGCTCAGTCCCACAATTGTTATTAAATTCTTTTCCTGTGCCATAATGCGGATGCTTTGATCTAAAGTCCTGCAGTTTCTGGAAGGAGCTTGCGTGATTACGATAATGTGCAGTGCTCTTTCTGCTATTCCTATAGGGAAAATAAACCCCACATTAGTTCCATATTAGTACCTGACTTGGAGAAGTTAAAAAGTGCCAGAAAAAGGTTAACCAGAGTCAAGTACACATAAGAGAGCTGTGATTATTAGTGTTAAGGGAGCCATTTGAAAAAAACATTTCTGCTTTTACAGAAGAATTTATTGGTGTCTTTGCTTCTGGCTGCTTTATGCATTTTAATAAAGCAGTAGCAGCAATAATAGGATGTGGGAGCTGGTTATGCTTGTGTAAAAAGAAAGAGTTTATCTGTGCGATGTTGCTCCCGTCCCTGCCTTTAGCCTTCCGCACTGGCTTCCCAAGCATACAGCTACGTTGCCAGTCAATTCTATGTTTATTTTCACCTAAGCTGGAAATGGGAGTTACAGGTAAGAGCATGTTGTTCAACACTGCTCTGAAGTTTACATTCCTAAATGTAAATTCAATTCCAGCTCTTTGACTTTCCAGCACATGAACTGGATCCATTTGGAGAGCCATTTAAATGAAGGCAATAATTGTTTTTGTGTGTTAAAAGTTACGTATAGCCTACAAGCAGCTTTTGCAATTTCCCTGCCAAATGTCTGGGATTATTTTGAAAATGCACTCTATTGAAAACAGTTCCAGTCTCAAGATATACTAGCACAATCAAGGCAATATTCAGGTGTCCGTTGTAACCGACTGGGCCTAGAGAAACATTTTTGGGTAGAGTACATGTTAAAATGCTCGCTGTGCAGAGTCCCCAAACTGCTGAGTGTTGTCCGGGTCGAGGGTGCGTCAGGAGGGTTTATGCTCGCACCGAGGTCTCCTGGGGAGCCTGCACCTCCGGGGCCGGCAGAAACAAGCGTGAGGCCAGGGGAGACGAGGGTTGCACCCCACGTGCCTGTTCTCGTGGGCACCACCTCAGTACCTACACACGCTCTTCATCACGAAGATCAGAAAAAAACAGATGGCAATTACAGACTTCCCTCTGCTTTGCTGTATATGGGTAGCTCATATGCAGAGACGGTCAACTGTGGTTTATCCCTGTTTGGCTCTGATCAGCAATTTAATTTTTTTCTAGAGCGTATAGAGCAGTTAACATGGGTAAATTCTTTTTAGTTTGTACAGTGGTTTGCTTAAAAAGGCACGTATGAAATGAAGACACCCAGAACAAATGTAAATGGTCTGTCTTACACAGGATGCATTTTGAGAAACGTGGACGCGTTCAGTACCTTTGGACGCCAAGGGAACGTAAAGATTTTGTATTTAAAATTTTAAATACTCTTACTTCATGTTTAGTTTGAGTTAATTTCCCTTTCACAAGGCATCTTTTTTGCTGGACGTTTGCAGCCATGGATTTCCATTCTATCTGGTCTTTAGCTGGTCTTTTTGTGACTTAATAGTCCCTTTGCTCTGCACAAGATATTTCTTTGTCTATCCAGTCCCTTCTTCTCCCTTCTGTTTTTCCCCTCACTTATAAACACACATCATTTGCAGAGCATCTCGACATGTACCAGTGAAAACCATCTTCTTTTTATAAAGTTTCTATTTAGTAGCAACTGAGTTTTAGCAGTCTGTCATTATTGTTCTTTGCTGTTGTTGATCTGTGGTAGTTTTACAATTTTTTAATTTCAGTTCAGCACAAAGACCTGTCATTTATTTATGAAAGACTATTACATTGTTCATGCTTCACAACTGCGATTTAACATAAAACGGGGGTGCGTCTTGAAGGTCAGATTTTGCTCTGCGATGTATCGTTCCTCTCTTCCAGTATTTACCTTTCTAGACTATTTCTTTTTTCTTTTCACTACCCTGGCTCTGATTTCAGGATCCGGTTTTCTGTTGCCTGTAAAGATGCTTTCTAGGCAGTAATATTTTTTCACGTGTTATGCAATTGTCCCATTCATTCACATGGAGAGATTCAGAAATTATTTTGTTTTGCAGGTCTGTAAGCCTATCTGAATTTCCGCATCTGGAAAGGCTCATGTTGTCTGTCATGTTAGTGCACTGGGACAAGACTTCTGATGGAAATACTTAATTCTCAGAGCGGTGCTGGATAATGGTAAGTCCTTTGTGAAATATTGATTTGAATTTAAGTGTCTTTCCTCTTCCCATTGGCTATGGGACATTCTATTCAACCTCATTTCCACTGTTCTGCGTCTGCTCTAAACTCCTAATCCTCTATCACGACGCTTCAGCTTGATTTGACGCTCTTCTGTTGCTCTTTCATTTCAGGGGTTTTCAGGCTTTGTTTTCCATTTCGGCACTCTTCCCTTTCCTGTCCACATCCTTGCCAGTTTTCTCATGTTCCCTCTTACTGCTTTACTTCAGGATTATCCCATCTCATGAGCGTTTCTCCTAATCCCTGGTTCCCTTCTCTTGACTCAGCTTTGTTAGTCATTAGTTACCGTTATTTATTCAGTGCAATGGATGTTCGTGGCCCGTCCAGATGAAATCGCAATTGATCTTAAATATAGCCCAGGGAGAAAAGACATTTGACAAAAGGACAACATGGATGTGATAACAATATGGATTTGATAAGCAGATCATGTCCAGTCAGTCTAATTTCCCTCTTCAATGGAGTAACTTGTCTGCTGACTAGGAGGAGGCTGTAGATGTGATGTACTTTAAATTCAATAATGCTTTGGCACTGTCCCACGCAGCTCTGCATACAACTGTCTGCACTGAAATACTGTAAGATGGGTACACATTTCCTAGGAAAATATTCAAAGTGCAATTATCAATAGTTTGTTTATAAACTGAGAAGATAGATAAATGAAATGGAGACCCACGAGGATCAGTCTTGGAATAGCAGCTGTTCAGTAAGTTCAGATCTATGACTGATGAAACAGTGAATACATTTTTAAGACCAGTGGAGGAAACATTGGGAGTGGAAACATTGCTATCCCGTTGGAGGCCAAGATAAGAATTCAAAATAATCTTGGCAAGTTTGAAAACCGGACTGAGATTATGGAGTTGAAATTCAATTAAGAAACCCACAAATGGCCATACTTATTTATTTTTCCTTCCTAAATACAACGTGGAGAGAAACTGGCTAGGTAGCAGAACTGCAAAAAATTTACAGAGATAACCGCAAATTGATGGTGACTTGACAGTGTGATGGTGTGTATTAGTGTCTTGGTGTTGATGCATTCTCGGGTGTGTTATCAAGAGCGTTATATATAAAGACATACTTATTGCTTTGCACTGATCAGGGCCTGCAAGGCATCACTTACATTTCAATATGTGGTTAAAGCATTGCACTTTGGAAAAGATACTAAGTAATTGGAGGAAAACCAGAGGAGAGCAGGAAAAAAGACACTATTATTTGCCCAGGGGAAGGAGAAGCACAGGAGAAATTGTATGCATTTCCAGAAGAACAGTGCAGAGTGTGATGACTTGTGGAGGCAGCAGTGTGTGAAGCCATGAACTGGAGGGTAGTGGTGGCCTAAGGAATAGGGTCTGGGAGGTCCGAAGCTACTTGGCATATAAAAAGGGCAGGGAAAGGATATTCAGTAATGTAAGGCGATGTGCTATGCACAAAGTCATGTTATGGTACTTGTTTTGAAAGCATCGTATCGTCCACCAGCTGCAGTTTACATCTTCTAGTTGGTCTTTTGTCATTCTCATTTTTGTACTGTTGTTTCTACTTAGTGACTTCTCTGAGGCATCTTTCTGCTGTCCCTCGTGATGACTCTCACGTTGCAATGTATTCCTTCCAACTTTGCCTGCCACGTGAACAAAATAACCTCTATCTGTTTCTCCCCTTTCCCCAATCAAAGTGGAAAATAAGATGTAGGGTATCTGAAGAGGGCTAGAAGCTGAGCTTTTTGTTCATGGTTTGCCCATGCAATTTCCCCTTTTGCTTTAAAGAGTATGATGTCACCAAAAATAGTTCAAGGAAGAAAAGAACGTTGAAAATTTCTGGCAGTGAGCCAAGTTTTCAATGCTAAGAATCAATTATTTCCTAATATTTTAAAACTAAGATAACCACTCTTATTTTGTGATTAAAACCTCTTATTGCCAGAGGAGTTTTAACTTTCAAAAGAGTGCTGATTGTTATGGTCAATGCTACTGGTAGAGGAAGGGGACTTCATACAGTATTCTGTGTGTTTTTCAGGGTTGCCTTTAGCAAATAAAATTATTACATGAAATAAAATAACTGTGTTTGGAAAGAATTACAAGGTGGCATAATTAGACATTGGGTATTTTTAAGCTTAATTTACCACTTCAGAGCTGCAAAAGATGGAAGTAATTTATTTCATCTTGGTAATGCTCCTTTCTGGTCCAGCAATTTATCAGAAATGGTAATCCAGCAAGCAGTAAGTGTGTATATAGTGGGAGGAGGTAAGGGGAATCGAGGAAGGAGAGGGAGAAGGCATTTAAAATTAGCTTGAAAATATTGTACATTTCATTAAAAATGTAATTATGCATAAAATGAGATCAATGAAAATTTATCTAAAAGTGCAAGGAAAAGGAGTTTTCTGGTATGATACTGGGTACAATAGACTGGATTTTAATTTAGTCAGTTTGCAACGAAAATCCTTCCAGGCTAAATAAAACAGTTTCCCTCCCAGTTATTGTATGGACAGCTAATTTTCTGCACCTTTCCTTCTAATATTCAACCTTATCTCTGGCTGGATAGAGGTTTCAATATACTGCAGAGTTTGTTTGCTTTACGTTTTCTATTACTGCAATTTAATTTGCATGATAAATGATGAGAGGTAAAAAGATGATAAAAGAAGCAGAACACTTCTTTATTAATTTTGTTTAAATTAGTGTAACTTTTTAGTGACTGTGTTTTTTACAAAGAATACCTATGTCGAGATTATTTTAAGACTCTGTATTGCAGTTAGAAAAAAATGTTATACTTAACAAAAAGCTTCCTGCCGCATATGACATTATTATGCTTATTATTATATTATTATCATACGTTTTCTTCCTTTACACCATGTCTAATGATACTTCTTTATTGTTCTTGTGAAATCCACTCTCAACCTTATTGCAGAATCTAAGATACAGAAATGGTATTTTTTTTATATGTGGATTACATAATACTGAATTTATTATTTATTTTCTGCTCTTCAAATCCTTTCCTCAAGTTAGTTTTGCAGCCTTTGTATGAGCACCAGCAGAAAGCACCAGAGTAAGGATTCATTTATAAATATTACAGCTTTCTTTACCTGTGAGCCTGAAAACTCTTTTATAAAATACTTCAGTACTTCTTTGTTTTCCTCCTCACCATGATAACTGGTGAAGCCAGTTCATCATAACTGGCTTCTATTCGGTCATATGTTTTAGAAAAAAAACTGGAAAAGTACTAAATAAGTTTTGCCAACAGCATGCCTTTGGTAGCCGTGCACAGTACATACCCGGGAATACATTTGCCTTTTTACCTCTATTATGTCTACTTGTGTATTAGTTAAAAATCCACTCACAGTAATGTATTTGGTAACACAGAGAACTGTGAAACTTGTTCACATTATCCTGCATCAGTACCAAAAGCTTACCTGGGTCCAAAAGATAATTAGAAAATAACCCCAGAACACTATTGGAAGGAAAATCCATCAGGGCAATTAAACACAGGATATGCCCTGGCTCAAAAAGCCTGTAGGCAGCAGTGTGCTGGATGCCAGCAGGGAGCCAGGGCAACGCTGGCGCGTGCCCCCGAGCTGCTTGTCAGGCGCCGAGCGCGATGCACCCCGGCTGGACCAGCGCCGCTGGTCTTGGCTTCCCCTCCTGGCTGCTAAAGAGCCCTGACTTTTGGGGCTTTGGTTCTCTGCCTCAGGAGAGATTATGCCTCGGCTGTGGCATTGCACCTTCTTGCTCCTTACAAGGGATGAGATAAAACGACATTAGCTCAATTAGATGTCATTATGTCCAATTTATGCATGTCGTCTATGTCTTTGCATCTGCTAGAATGGGCTTGAAGGCAAAATTCATTTGTCCTGTTTTTTCAGATTCTCACACAGCTTTCGGAAACAGTAAGTGCAGATGCTGAAAACAGTACTCATTATCCCAGCAGAAGTCTGAGCTTATTTCTGTGAATAACAATGAAATGTTCAAATACATTAGATAAAACTTGCCTGTTCCTGTCCAGAGTCCTCTGGAGTTCAGTCCTCCAGAGTGATGTTGGAGATTTGGACAGTTATTCGCGTGTGATGAACTCCGGATGCATGTATTGCTTCCCTATTTATTTATCTGCAAGCATACTCAATAAAATATCTAAAAGTGGTGACTTGGGCATCCTTCACCACCTTACTTGCACCTTGCTTACCGCTCCGTGTTTCTTCCAGCAGCACAAAGATTTGATCAACTTTATTCACAGCTGTAAGTTTAAAATACCTGCTCATTGCAATGTTTCCTTTTCTTCATATTTTTACTCCACGTGTCCTCACAGTTTGGAGCAGTGTAGCCTCTACCGACGATCCTTTTGGAAGGTAATAGCGCATAGCAGCTAGAAAAGAAAAACCTTTCAGCATAGACATTATGACATTCTTTGTATTTCAATAGGCACAGAACTTTCCCTTAACTCAGGTCGATTCAGAGTATTAATTTTAAAGTTATGATTTTTGGAGAGTAAATTTATTTAAATTCATTCTAGTGCCTGGTTTGACTTTGCTTAGTGTTACCAAAGCTGAAGAGAATCTCCACTGAAGTCCTGCAATGAAGGAGAAATGTGGGTCCTTTGTGTGATATTTTTTTCCTTTCCTTCTGAGGTTCATGTTAATTAAGCACAAAGCAGTTAAAGTTTTACAGGTGGAAGAATTCAGTAAGTTTCCTTAAATATATTTATAAGTGCTTGCTAGAATACTTCCAAAGTAAATTCCAGTAAAATTTATGATAAATGCATGTTATAGGGTATGGCTATAATGTTACTGTCATGAGTTTGGAATGCCTTGCCTTAGCCCCCCCAGTCATAAAACCATCATAATGCACCATCCTGCTTTTGCAAAGCATAGATTTACATGTTTACAAATGTATTTGGATATTAGCACCTAAAAGGAGAGGCATGCATAGTGTGGGGATTGCTTTACATATTCCACTGTAGCATTTTTGTGAATTTTTCCATAAGCTTTGTTGGTATGTTCTACAGGCGTTTAAAAAGAGGCAAGGAAAAAGTACTGAAGACAGTGATTTGCCATAAATGTCCTTCTTTCCCCACTTTCTTGTCTACTAAATGACATTTCATTGTGATAGAGTTGAGTTATAAACTTCTGAAAATTGCCTTTTCCCTTCTCTGTCTGTGTTGTAAGAAAAATACAGAGAGTGCAACAAAATAATAAATAAAAATTGTAATCCAAGAATGTGCTGCTGCCTCAGCAGCCTGCTGCACTACAGACCGTTAAAAAAAAAAGGCCTGCTGCATTTTTTTAAGAGGTTAAAAGAAGATTATTTAAGTTTCAAAATCCAAAAATTGGAAAATGATAAATTAAGTTTTCTTTGAAAACTTTTTCTTGTCTTCTTGAGTATAGGTATTATAATGCAGTCTCTAGGTGCAGAATCATATACCGTTTTGGTCACGCGCATATACATACACACACACACATACATCATATTTTGCCTATCTGTGCGCCCCACTGCTCGTACAAAATGGATAGTCCTTAGAGAGTGAACGGAGGCGTCTGTGAGCGAAGCTGTTTGTAGGATTTCTGCAACTGATGGCAGTAGTTAAGTAGTATGCCGAGGGGTGGAGGGTGTACTGTTCCCTTAGTGGCGCCTCTTTTCCTAGACCCCAAGGCCAGAAGGGAGAGCTGCTCTCTCCTGGTATACCTATCTCCATAATACAGGGCATGTCTCCTTCCCGAGTCTGTCCTTGGTTGCTCACCTAAAGCTGTGGCTGCACTGAGCACGCACTTAGAAATGCAGCCAAGCTCTTCCCAGGACAAAGGGTGTTTTGCTGGGGCAGAAGGGTCCCGTCTGGCTGTGCCCCGTCCCCGCTGAGCGCTGCGTGGGCAGTCCCACAGCACGGTGCCCAAGTGGCCGGCATCCTAGCCAAAAGGGGTGCGTTGGTGTCAGCAAGCCAGAGCAAGGTCTGCTATCTGACATGCTGGGATTCACCAGGGTGATGTCTAACGTCACGCTCACTGTTATCCCTTTTATGTTCCTGTCTAGTTTCGTAGTCTTCTGTTTTTCTCCTTGCGATATGAGCGTGCTATAGTTTGTCAGTTTAAAAAAAAAAGAAAGAAAAAAAATTCAAAAAGAACTCAGCCCGTGACCCAACATGACTCTAAGTATTGTGCAGCTTTTCTTCTGCATCTTACTCCGTCCTGTGCTCACCGATTTGTCTGCCTGCAGTCTGTCCACAGCTCCTCTTCTCCAGCTCCGTCCTAGGCCCTCCTAAATCAGGTGACTGCGTCCTGCGCTGTGCTGAGGTTTCAGTTTTATGAGAAACTTCTCATGAAATCTTCTGACGACGTCTTCTCAGCTATGTGCAGTACAGGCACGCTAGGCAGTCGCAGAAATTCAGCATAAGCAGTCAGCTGTCTCTTATGTCATTGATCAAGCTCCTCTCACAATGTCTTTTTTTCCCCTGTGTTTTCTGTGATTCTCTCCTTTCTGGGTTATCTTTACTCCTCTGTAGTTTCATGGAGGTCCGACTCCACCAAGATCGATGCTATTAATGCATATACTAAACAGGCATAATGCGGTAAAATGAGACTTAATTTCATCTAGGTTCCTTATCTCCATAGATGATAAAATGCTTTGCAAAAATGATTTATTGATCTACACATGTAATATGACTGTATATGTGTTCAGATATCTACATTAAATAATTTATTTTTATATATGAGGAATTGTCCTCCTCCATGTTTTGTTCCAAAGAATAATCAGATCAATATGTTTCAGCTGAGAAGCAGAAAATATGATCACATTTTATGTATTATGTCCGAGGATGAATTCTACATTAGTTTTTACTTGTTGCTGTCCGCCAGAGGGAAAAAAGGGTGGTGTTTGAACTGAAATGAGAAAACTGTTTTTCTGCAGTGGATCACAAACACACAAAGGGCTGCTAGAGCTCCATGCAGGTCCACTTTCGTGACATAAAATTAAATTGTGCTGTGAACATAAAAATGGGGAGGCAATATAACTGAACAAGATATCTCAGTCAATAATGTTTTATCAAGAGAAAATAAGGACCACCAAAGGAGAACAGTAAGTGCTGATTTGCATTTTCCTTTGAGTAGCTGTCCAATATGTTCCTTCGCTCTGTGGATATTTTAATCACAAATGCTCAGGACAGAGATGTAGCAACATCCCCTCAGGACCAAACCTTTCCTTACTTTATTTCATTTTCTGTTTTTAGTTTGTATTTCTATGTTTCTTTTACTTTCTTCATCTTTGTTACAATTTTAATGAAGCTGCAGGAGAGGGATTGCTTCTGTTTATTGCCCTGTGGTTCTCAATGCTGCTCACTCTTCAGTGCTTGTTGGACATTGAGGTTCATGTGAGATTTTTATGAATTTGAAGAAGTCTACGTCCTTTGCAGATGCTGAGTTTGGCAATAATTTAAGGCCTAAACTTGCAAGCAGTGTGAGATTCATTTCAAAATATTTCCTTAATAGGTGTCTGGCTTCCCCTCATATTCAGAAGTCTAAGTTTTCAACTCTGAGATGGATCTTCCTTTCATCCCAAGTGTCCACCAACCTCATTCGCATGTCTCATTCACAGTAAGACTTATGGCGTACTGTGTCTCGTTTAGAGACATCTAAATGTGGTCTCCCTAACTGACAGCGCATGGTTCATGGAGGGCTGAGCTGGTTTCTCCTCTCTTGCCTTGCTCCATCTGCCTTGCTAGCCTACTGCACATCATGAAATGCTTTGTAGTTATTTCTAGAGCCTCTTTGAGTTTCTTCTGCTCTGTTCCTCCAAAGATATCACTATATTTACATCTCAACTTACAGTTAAAATGAAAATCATGTCCATTATATGGCATATTACTTTATATGCTTCATGCAAGTGTTCAGTGTGTTCCATGTGGTCGGATGTTTGTGTTAGGGTGCTCTTTCTCTTTTTCTTACATGCACAGAGCAAAACATAGCCCATTTTGCGCTCTTAACACACTACCAGGCTGTTAACTGTCTTGATTTTATTTGTCCATTCAACGCTGGTGCATTTTTTGACTTGCCATACGCTAACACACCAGTCTATGTGCTGTGATGTGTCAAATAACCTTTTAAAATCCAAATAGATTATGTCCAATGTTTTCTTCCTGTCTGGAGTCTGTGTTACCTCTTTAAATATTCCAGCAGATTTGTCAAACAAGATTTACCCTTTATAAGACTCTGCTGGCTACTTTTTATATCAGCTCACATTTCTCCAGATGTTTTGTGATCTCATCACTTATTAATGCCTCTGTGAGTCTGTCTTCTGCTGAAGTTATACAGTTATTACTGGTTAATGTGGCTATGAATGTATAATCTCTTTCTTCCTTATTAGAATGTATTTGATCACAAGAATCTACCCTGGATGGGTTTGAAGTTTAATGGAAAGAATCCTTTTTTAGGCTCAAATATGGGGGATTTAGAAATACCTCCATATGCGTAATATATTACCTCATTACTTTTATTTAATAATCTTGTCCGCAGGACTTGGGATATTTCCAGTAACGTATGAGTGGAGGGCTCCTACCATGAAGTGTTTGCAATCTTAAGCAATTTTTTTCCTTGATGACTTGGTTTCCTTACCCAGCCTCCATTTCTTCCCCACCCTTTTGACCCCTCATTCCCTCACCTTTCCAATCTGTCCTCATTTGATAAGCTCTCATTCATACGTTGTTTTAGCCCCTGCAGTTACAGACATATTTAATCTGTTTTCTTGTCTTGACTGACTAGGCTTTTGCTATGACCTTCTCATTTGTAAAGCAATTGCCACAGGGCCGTGGCTGGCTCAGGGTGCTTCTTGCAGTGCAGACAGACAAGAAAGAAGTTTCTCTAGATCACTGAAGGTAAAGAAGCTGCAGTAAAAATTACCCGTTTGTTAGTTGCTGGCTGCCAATAAAAACTAGAGTATTGACTTTTTGTGGCCTTTGCATGGAGGCATTGCCAATGACAATAGCTTGATTTTGTTTTCCTTGTGCGCTTCAATATGTTTAATGTCAGCTAATTTCTAGAATACTGTTTAAGCGTGTGAACGCCATTTCTGCCTTCCTTATGTACAGTTGGGAGGCAGCATGCGTAAACAAATGTATCAAATTAGAGAATCGGTGAGAAGATGGCATAGGATATCCATTTGATTTCCATCCTTCAAAAGAAATAAAACTTTATGGGGAAGGATGAGAAGGAGTTCAAGCTTTTTCCAAAGCCGTCCCTGCTTTGGCACTGTTGGAGTGGCTGAGAATGGAGGTATGCCCATGCAGTGAAAATTTATGGGAAAGTCGTAAGCTCCATGAAGCGCATGGAATTTGGATCAGATACAAGTCAGCCTCTCCATTACATGTCTATGGCTCTCTGCATATTTGTGATTATCCTTATGAATTATGTAAGCTACAGCTTTCAGATTGGGAGAGACTTTGAGAAGGAGCTAGGGAACATGTCTGAGTGCTGGTAATGAATTCAGAATAAGAGAAGATAAAGCAATTTGTCCAGTGGCTGGAGGACTGCAGTCTTACGTAGAGCCAATAAAGTTTCTGGATAAAGGGACAAAAAGCATTTTTTTCCTTGCAGCCACTGCTTCCAGAATCAGATTTTTTTTTTTCTTTATGAAAGTTGCATGATTGGTGAGGAAGAAGTCAGATTAATGGCATTATGCAGCATAAAAATACTAACTCTTATTTTGAAACTCTCATTTCTGTGAAAGTGGATTTTTGTCATGGCAGTGATTCTTGAATCTCTTGAAGACTGCTATATTGGGCTTTCTTTTTTAAGTATTTTTTTAGAAATATGACATTTTGATTCCCAGAACCAGAAGAATATTCCTACTCCTTTTCAGGGAAATAAATTACTTTATTACAATATTTCTTGAATTTGTCTAGCTGGGAAATCCAGCAGGAGGCAAAGTTGCTGGAAGCCATTTAAATGCTTGTAATGGGTAAGATGTTTACATTTCATGTGCCTGGATCTGAAGGGTCTGTTGTATGGAGGCATTTTGATGAACTCATCTAGGTCACTGGAGAAAACTGCTTAAAATTCGTTCACCAGCTTGTTTTCTCTGGGTGGGGTGTTGCAGCGGCTGGATGCAAGTCATTCATCAGAGAGGTAATGCATGTCTTCAGAGCAGTTATTCCTGCATCTTGAAATAAAAAGAATTCTCCAAACAATTAGTGTAAAAGGAGGTTTTAAAGGAGGTGCAAAGGGAGGTTTTAATCTTTTCTTTGCCCTATCTAAATACGTATAAGGGACTGCTACAAAAAATTGATGCCAGCATTCTGTTGCAAAACGTATGGCATATATAGCTGTACTCAGTTCTCCTTTTATATAAAACCTAGGCTCCTGTTACTAGCTGTTTGGGGTAGACAGAAAATAACTAATAAAGAAGCTTAAGAAACCATCTCAGCAGCTTGGTAAAGCATTTCCACTGCTTTTGCTCATGCTTGCAGTAGATACTGACGATATTAGAACACCTGTTCCGTTTATTAGACTCATCTTCCTGTTAGTTGGTGGGAAGACTAACAATTTAGATAGAGAGAAATTTTAATTCTGTGGATGTCAAAAGAAATTGGTTCAGATTAGATTGAGAGATCCCAAGTTTTGTCCATTGAGAGCTCCACTGTTAATCTGAATGAAGATAAGGTTTTGCATGGTAACGTTTCCAGTCTTCACCAACTTTTGCTGTTTATTGAAGATGACAAAGACGTTGTATTTACTCTAACTATTAGTCCATACTGGTGGTTCAAGTTCTCTATTATAATCTCATGAATGTATGTCCATGTTGGACAAGCCTATTTTGTATCTTTAGGCCAATCAGCCCATCTCTCTTGCTTCGGAAATCGTGTGGCAAGAGAAGGAAAAGGAGGGGGAAGGTTAAATTCTAGTTCTGATTCATCACTTTTATTGAACTCAAAATCTTTTGTTTTAATGCACACTTGATTGAGCCAGCATTTACTGAAACAGTTATGGCTTGTAGGAAAAAGAGACAGTTGAAGAAAGAACAAATGAATCTAATGTAAATCAAATACTTAACGCTTTTATAGAAACTACAAAACCTTAAATGTGTATTCTTAATGGTAATTTTACAAAACTCCACTAGGTATCTTCAAATGCAGGTGTGACAGTGATTGTTTCAGTCTGGAGATGGCTTTCCTTTCACATGCTAATCATCTGTTCATGGTGATATTTCTCAGTGTAGTTGCAGTCAGTGAATTGAATAATTTATGGAATGAATTTTGTTGTAAATTTATTGTGTCACAAGCAGGTTGTAATTTCACTAACAGTACACTTAAGTTATTAAGTTAAAAAAAAAAAAATTTGGTTGATAGGATAGTGCATTTGGAGGTTCTCTTGCTCCCTCCCCAGCTAGTTCTCATCTTATGTATTTTCAAACAGAGTATTTACCTATTTTTTATTCAGAATCTGATCTGGGAAAGAGAGAGAGGACATTAACATAAATGAGTTTGCTTTTGCACACTATTGTTGAATCTGGTAGTCGTAAACAAATTACAGAAGATTTTATATAGACAGAAATAGCATTAAAATGGCATAGCTCTGTTGTAGCGCTGCCTTTGTTTCGTATTTGTTTCTGAGTAATTGTCCCAGGCTTACAAGTGATGAAGCGTTGAAGTTGCAGACAAATCTGTAGAGAAACGCAAATCCTTTTGCTTCTTCCATAGCTTTGATGTTCAGATAATTGGGAGTCACTGCTAGGAAGTAGTTTCTGTCTTGCAAAGCACAGCCAGCATGGCGCACCACCAGGACCTCCTCGTTCCCAGCAGTGCATGTCTTCTCCGTGCCCAGTTTGAAGGTGTGAATGCTTGCATGCGGGGTCCCCCCTTCGGAGGAGCCTCAGCTCCACGGAGGGTCTCTGTTTAGGAGCACTTGGCTGCCTGGCCTGTCCCGTGCCCTCTGCCAGCCTACGCTTGCCTTGCCGGCCATGCCGACGGTGGCACGTGCTGCCATTTGGGGAGGGACGCGCGCTCCCGTCGCTGCTGAAGAGGATTTACCTGTACCCTGAGTTGCCCGAAGGCAACTTCACAGGCACTGGAAGGATCTAACATCATACGTTAGCAGACCAAGCAAATAACACTGGGGAGAGGCATGGTGAAGTCTACATGGTAAAAGGAAAGGGTTTGGCTGCCTTGCATTTTCAACTTTCCATTTCTTCAGGCCAACAATATGCAGTTTACATTCCCTGTGGGTTGCACTGGTATTTTGCCTTATCACTGGTAGCATCTGCATTCTTCTCTTCGTGGTGTCTTCTGGAGAAGGCTGGTAACAAATCTAAAAGTGAACAAGCATATTGTCTCACGTATCACAGCATCATCAGAGTTAAATTAGCATATAAGAAAATAATACTGTATTTAAGTGCATATACTCTAAGTAGAGTAAAACTCTATTATAAATAGTCAGTAATGAGGAGTCTTCATCAAAGTCTCTCTTCATTCCTGTGCTCTAGTTGTCTCCCAAGAATTTTGTTGTCTTTTTCTTTCTGGCTTTTCTGTGCAAGCTCTCTGCATTTCTCTCAGGATACTGAGGGTCTCGGAGGTAGCTGTCCCTGACTTCGTGCCCCTGTTCATAAGCTCCTTGTAACCTGGCTGTCTGTTTTCTGGGTGAGCTCCGGAGTCTGCCTAGGCTCTCTGGAGCCGCTTCTCCTTCCTCCAGAACATTTCTGGGGCTGGCATCTGGTCCCTCCCCTCACATCACTTGCGGATGCGGCTGTTGGAGGACACCCGAACACCCTTAAAAACTGGAGCCAGCCTTCTGGATGCCGTATTCTGTCACTTTTCTTGCTTTTTAGCTGCCTTGTCATATTACCAATTACCCCAGAAGAAGACATAAAAACAACTTCTCTTGTAAAGAAATATTGCATCTGTTCAAAGGAAAAGCATAGTCCAGACTCATTTTAGCAAACAGCTTTTCCCTTCCAAAAGGATGACTAAAAATGCAGAATTATTAAACAAAGCAGCATCTCATCTCTGATGTTCAGTTCATTCTCTCTTTCCCTTTGGATGTCTGTACCATGATTTGAGGTTACATAGTTTGTATTCCACTCTATTAAGTGAGTTCTTGAGTTCTTGAGCTGTGTTTGTAGTGTTTGTAGGAACAACATAATTTTTGCTCTGTGTGTGGGGGGTTTTTTTTTTTTTTTTTTTTTTTTTTGCTTCTGAGTCTCTTTGGGAAGCTTGGAGAAGTTTTTTTTGGTGGAACTTCTGGAGAGGTTTCCGTTTTCTATTTCCTCAAAACGTTTTTATCATTTTGGAACAGCTGTTGAAACTAGATTTGTTTGCCAGCTGTTACTCTTAGGACATGAGCAGTTTGGAAGAAGGCCTGCTTTTATACTATTTTAGATGTGCTTATACATACATACAGGGTTTTTTTTGTATCGCTGTAGATATCTTAAGAACCTGACTGTCCTCTGCCTTTTATTTTATTTTGCCCAGTCTCCTCTCTATTCTCTTTCACCCCTTAGGGATATTGAAATGAGTTAGCTGTGCCATTGTGTTTTTCACATCTGTTTTTATCTGCAGCAATAGAAGGTGACAATCCAACTCAGTGTTTACTAAAGTGCTACAGACCCCTCATGCATCCTGGGGTTTGTTTGCAGCAAGGCTTTGGCAACTGGAAGGTTTGTTAAGCTAGTGCTGGTTGAGATGTGTAAAGAGCATGAAAGGCAGAAGCGTTTGACCAGAAAGGGTTTTCACTCTTTACTTGTTAGCTAAACATAACTTAAGTTATGATTGCTTATTTAAATTTCTAACTATGCTAATCTTAATACACATACTTACATAATATAAATACATTTAATTATTTAAATGAGCTAAATGACATTAAAATGAATATTTTTGTATCTTATTCTCAAATTGCAACCAGAAATTCTCAGTGGGAGGCAAACTTAGAGAAGACTTATGCATCCAAATACTCTTTTCTCTTAGAGACAGAGGTGACGTAGGGCATGAAATGCAGAGGAACAGAATCGCACAATTTAAGAAGTACTCAAAGCAGAGGTTTCCCTGGCTCACTTAGGTTTTAATGATGATCTTGAGAACAGCTGTATAGCAGGTGAAATTAATGAGCATACTAATCTCCCTCATGGAAACTGTAGATACTTACAGCATTGGTGCTTAGGGCTTTGTAACACTTCATGTTTTGAAAGTCAATGCAAATTGGGTTGACATTCTTGACAAAATTGTCATGTGATGAGTGGGTACAATATTTTATTTGCATTTTGTGGTGGGAATACTAATGCAGAGGAGTAGCAAACAGGTGCTGGCAGTATCAGATGCCAGAGCAGGACGCAGCACCCTGGGCTGTTCCTGCTGTCCTGCGCCCTTGGAAGCCTCGCTGCCTCCTGCCCGAGCGCCTGGCTGCAGCCTTGACCATGCTCACGCTCGACTTTGGCTAGAAGTAATACAAATAAATCTCTCTTTTTCTAAGCACTCCTCACAGTGTTAAATACTGGACTAGTAGATTAAATTACAATGGATCTGTCACAATAATGTTTCAGGACTAGGAAGAAAGACTTCATTGAAATCTCCTGTATGGATTTTTGTTTAGTTAGGTTGTATATCTCTAGCTACTTTTTCCTGCTACTGTAAATTGCAGTTAAAATTGAGGAAGCATTTCTACTTTTCATTTCTCAGATGAAATTCCTGTTAAAAGCACTGTATTGTAATTACAGTTGTGTGTGTTAAATTTTTAATTTGATTTTCATTTGTCTATTCAATTGACATAATTGATGTGCATCCTTTCTCCCCCGGGATATAGGTTAATAACCTACTAAACTCAGAATAAAGGGATGATAAAAGGATACCACACTAGGGTTTAAGGGACTGTTTATAATATATGTTTTTAACTGTATCCTTATTTTTTGTCCTTTGTAGCCTACAGCATTTTGTACATTCAAAACCTTAATAGGCATTAAAAACATTAATTACTTTAAGTTTAATGAAAAGAACCATTCATACCAGATCTACAAGGAGGCTAATCATATTACTATTTGTGAACATCTTACAAAAACAAAAAGGAAAAATAAAATTTATAAGTAGAATCAAAAATTGATGTTCATTGTCTGACCAGGTTCTTCTGTTTGCTTTTGCTTTTGCATTTGTTCAAACTGCAGAGGGGACGTGCCAAACGAGTGATGCCTATAAGCTATGAAAGATGATGAAAGTGGGTAAAGAAGTATCTAGATAACATCAAGGCATTTACTATAAGTGAAGATCATAAAATTGCCCTGGCAGAGGAGGAGAAAACGCAAAAGTATTTGGGTAAGGTAAAATACTTTACAGATTTATTCTAAATGCCTGTTTTTTTCAAGTGAACAGTGTACTTTCCCCATGGTACTGTACTAAGGATAATCCCCACAACAGACCACAGTCCTAAGTCAAATTCCTTGCTGTAGCCAAAGCTGTAAGGTCAAGCTGTTTTGCCAACTCCAAACCAGAAGAGCAGTGATCCTTGGAGTCTGAGAAATATTAATATCAGGGTGATAAAAATACTAGGAAAAGACCCTCCTTTGCTGTGTGTCAAGTTGGAGATATTTCCTGTTCTGACTGGTCTCTCTTGATGCCTGCTCTTTACTGAAAATGTGCTGCTTTATGCTCACTGGGGACTGCTTCTCTCTGAGACCTTGCAGCCAGCCGTGCCGGTGCCTGGAGCTGCCTCCTGTAGTATGGCAGGAAACATCACTTTTAAGGTTCCCTTTTTTTCCCTGCTTGCTTAGTGGTGCTTTGGTTGTTAGCTTGTGTGCACTACTTTGTAAAGATCCGTTTCTTCTGGGACAATAATATGCAAAACTCACTGGAATTCACGCTGAACCCTGGCCAAGCTGAAAGCTTATTCTAGCAAAGAGGAACATTTTCTTCTAGGTTATGAAGTTGGAAATAAGGTGATTACGTGAGAAAGCAGTAAGTGCAGAATTAGCACATGGTTGATTCCACTCTTTTCCTGGATGATGCTTAAGATCTCAGAGGAATAGCTTAGCTGGGGAGGACCAGGCAGCAGTCAGGCTATGCTCTGCCTTCTGAATATCACTTTCTCCAACGGGTCTCCGGATTTAGGCCATGGGGCTTGAAGTTGTTTTGCCTTGCGATTCTTTCTGGAAATACAGCCCTTTTCTTCTACCTTTTTGGTCAAGATGGTTTCCTCTTTTGTGTCTCATTGATTTTTATTCTTAAGTTGATTCGGTGCAAAGGGAGGGAGGGGAACGTGCAGTGCAGAGGAATGAGGCCTCAGAAAAGCAGCAGAGGGGCTGATGGGTTGCTGCAAGGAAGCCTGTGAGGCACGATGGCCGTGTGTGCCTGTGTCGGCAGCCCTGTGCCTGCAGAGGCAGTGGGCAGCGCGCCCTGCGAGGGCATGGCGGGAGGGCTCTCGCTGGGGAAGCAGCTGGTGGAGCCGCATTGGCATGACCAGGAAAAAACCTTCCCTGTTCACTGAGGGAGTGGCCTTGGAGGTGCTTTGTGGTCAAAAATTTCAGCAAAATGGGTAAAAACAAAAAAGCCCAAGTGCTGAGATGAATAACCGAAAAGTTCCCAAATACATTAAGTAGGTTAAACATCCCAAGAGATGTAAAATCTCATTCTTCAGAAAGCAGCTCAACTACCAGCTGCTTGAAACTGGATAGAAAATTTTGCTTTGTAAGTTTTTCAATACTTAATTGCTATGAGATTTCTTGAGTCTTTCTTTGGAGGATCTAATCCTCAAGGAACAGAGGTGCTGCATGGAGTATTGCTCAGATCCTGTATGGGATCCCTGTGCTCATGAATAATGTCGGCTGCCTGCAGCCGAATGAAGGCTTGCCTCGTCAGTGTGGCTCTATTTAATCAGCTGCTAGTATCACAGAAACTGTTCCCAGGTCAAATATTAAATAAGCCAACTCGTTCTGCTTTTTATCACTGTGCTATTCCAGTGCCTTCCATGTATAGATAAAGTTAAGAGGGTCTGGAAAAGAGAGGCATCTGTTTGTTATGCCATAAAGTAAAATGAATACTGGCAACTTCTTCTAAAACACTGCAGCTGCATATAGAAATGAAAATGATTAAACATATCCCATGACTCTTTAGGGAGCTGACTGGTAACAAAACTGCAGAATATTTACTGTAGCTGGTAAGAAAGTTGTTAGATGACGGCAATTTTTGTTAGGCAGTACGGTGGAGCACTACTTAAGAAGTGAAAATGAGGATTTAGTTAATTAGACCTGATCTTTTAGTTAATTAGACCTCTGATTTCTTAAACCATTCCCAGCAATGAAAAAGTAGACATTACCTTTCCATATTGAAAAGAGCGATAGCTTGCTCTGTATATATCTCGTATGTATATTTTCTCTATATGTAGAGTGAGTATAGGTCACAAATATTACAGCTTAGAAATTTACTAAGGGGAGTTTACTCTAAGTTATTGTAAAGTTTAAAAGTATACAAACCTGACAATGTTTCTGGGCACGTATATGTCTGTCTTGGTATATATTCTGGTGCATGTGTGTGGGCATAACCCTGCACGCACATACGCACTCACATACATAACCACATACATGTAGGAAGCATATTATTTGCTTGCTGATCTCTATGCACATCCCTTGGAAGCACTGGTGCCTACAAGATGGTAAATCTTGTGTGCATGTGCGCCTGGATGGGCACTCAAAAGTTGTACTAGTGATGCTCCGCTACGGGCCTGCAGCAATGCAATTCGGCTCGTACCTGTGAAAATGAGGATGGAATTAATCTAGTGGTGAATCAGACACATGGGGTGTTCACTAAGCACCAGAAAAGATATTACAGGGAACAATCTGGTATTGCTTTGAGGATATTTTAAAACAAAAATAATAAAGCTTCCTCGCTTCTCAACTTGAGAATCTAGAAAACAAGTCATTTTCTCACATATGAAAAATCCCATTTGGGCTTTGCTAGCAGAGCCTGTCCTCCAGGTGGGCAGCTGTGGATTGCTTTGGCTCCAGCAGGCCATGGCAAACCCCAAAACGAGACATCTTTCAGTTATGGTAGTTCCTCGTGTAAGGAAGAGGTAGTAGTTTGGAAAAGTGATGTGAAGCTTTTTCTTTCGTACCTGTACCCTCAGGTTCAGGACAGATTCATGGTGTCCAAAGACCGCAAAGAGCTCTTTGTTTTCTGTGCAAAAGATAGTAATGAATAAAACTGCCTTGAAAGACTTTAAATCCCTTGGACAGGCATCTGCTAGATAGGGTTTATGTAATAAAATGACAGTGAGAAACTTGTGAAAATTCCCTTAGACTGCTCCAATCCTGCTTGTACTTTTTGGCCATATTAACAAAGGCTGAATACTTTGCATTTAAAATTGTTATACCAAATGTGTACAAATGAGCCATCTTTACAGTTGCTAGCATAACAGACTTTAATGCCTTTATAAATACGTTTTCAGTGGTCATCGCCTGTTTTTGTAGGGAGAAAATTAAGTTTGCTATGGGAATGTTAACTCTGAATTTCTTGACGCTTGTGTGTATAAAATTTTATTCTTAAAGACATATCACTCGAAGGACATATCTCTTTTAAAAATTAATGTAATGCACAGTGTAATCTTGGACAGTCTGTGTAACGATATGAGAATTGCAAAGCCAGAGGTGGATAGTTCATAAGACATGAAACGCATCATCAGCATAAACAGCGTAAGATGAATTAGCTGTATTTCTGAGGAGGCCGTTCCAGCAGTGAAATTGAATCAGAGTCTCTGGGATTTAAAAATAACGTGCCTTTCTGCTGAGCTAAAGCAGACTCTGCTCTGTTCTGCCAGCGGTAGTCCTCATTGCAGTTTTCAAAGGAAGATTTCAGCCAAAACCAACACATATATACAATCGTTAGGTGCATCCTTTTCTGCTACAGGGAAGAGACGTGCCTACCAGATTCGTTCGTGGGTGGTCTCACATCCAAATGCTAATTAGGTTTATACCTGCTTTACAATCGTAACGAGAGGCAGTGACTCGCAAGAGGGACAGAAAGGGAATTTGGTTTGCTCATTTGTTTTTAGAGCTTATCTGCACCACCGTTTGGATTAGACTTTACTGTCATCCTCATCCTTTATTCCAAGTTGTACCCGCAATTCAACAATATCCTTGTTTGTCTTTATTATACCGTTTACTATAAACACGTATGAATCTTTGTATGAATTAAAACTGAAAGGTTGGAGAATTGGTGCTGCAGAAAACAAACGCTGTGCCATGAAACTTTGGAATTGTATTACTGGTTCATGCTCATCCTGGTCTTTGACTGTTCTAGTATTTTCTTGAGGAAAATCCAAGGACCTTAGAGAAGATTGGTGTTGCGTAATCTCTCCCCCAAAAGTATATTTTATTTTGCTGCCTGATAGTTAGAGATTGGCATAAACCCTAGGGCACGAGGTGTAATATGCTTTCTAAGTTTATTATAATCAATTAGGAAAGCGTATTGATTTTTAACCTCTTCGCATTTGTGCCCCCAGCGACTTCCTTCATACAGTCCAACAGCATGCTTCATGAAAAGCCAGGTCTCGTTTTGGCCCTGTTCGTTGAGAATCCTGTAAAGTGTATAACTACTTCAAATTTTTGCCTCCAGTGTGCGTTTCTTTCTGCTTATTAATGTTGATTTTCATTTGCAACCCCATTGCCAGTGCCCCTGCTTGGTTTGGTCCTCTGAAATTCCTCGCAGTCCTCTCCGGCGCTAGTGACCCTGGAAGAAGTTCTCTGCTCTGCCTGGCTCCCAGGCAGGGCCGAGCCCTCGCGCGGCGCGATGAGCTAGGCAGCTGCCTCAGCCAGCGGCGCGCTCCCCGGCTCGCGGACGCGCTGCAGCGCAGCTCTTTAGAGCGATGGTACCTTGTGCGGCTGTTTTGGTGTGACGGTGCCTTGCGCGGCTGTTTCAGTGCAGTGCTGCCTTGTGTGGCTGTTTCGGTGCAACGGTGCCTTGCGTGGCTGTTTCGGTGCAATACTGCCTTTTGCGGCATTGTCTTCAGGTGTGATGGTACCGTGCAGCTGTTTCGGTGTGCTGCTGCCTTGTGCAGATGCTCTGGGCTGGGTGGGCTGCCGCGAGGCCCGGCACCACATGCGTGTCCCCGCAGGGAGCTCAGGCTGCCCCGTGCGGGCTCCGCGGGTGCTGCCGCAGCATGTCCGAGCGTAGCTGAGGTGCCAAACAGCAGCGCTCACCACAGCCACAATACCACATGCCCTGTGGCTCTTAGGTGGCCCCTTAAACATCGGTCATCTCCATTTCCTGGGCCAGGCCGTGCCGGGGCGTGAGGTGGGGCGTGCCGGGGCGTGAGGTGGGGCGTGCCGGGGCGTGAGGAGGGGCCGTGCCGGGGCGTGAGGAGGGGCCGTGCCGGGGCGTGAGGTGGGGCGTGCCGGGGCGTGAGGTGGGGCGTGCCGGGGCGTGAGGAGGGGCCGTGCCGGGGCGTGAGGTGGGCCGTGCCGGGGCGTGAGGAGGGGCGTGCCGGGGCGTGAGGAGGGGCGTGCCGGGGCGTGAGGTGGGGCCGTGCCGGGGCGTGAGGTGGGGCCGTGCCGGGGCGTGAGGAGGGGCGTGCCGGGGCGTGAGGAGGGGCCGTGCCGGGGCGTGAGGTGGGGCCGTGCCGGGGCGTGAGGAGGGGTCGTGCCGGGGCGTGAGGAGGGGCGTGCCGGGGCGTGAGGAGGGGCCGTGCCGGGGCGTGAGGAGGGGCCGTGCCGGGGCGTGAGGAGGGTCGTGCCGGGGCGTGAGGAGGGTCGTGCCGGGGCGTGAGGAGGGGCGTGCCGGGGCGTGAGGAGGGGTCGTGCCGGGGCGTGAGGTGGGGCGTGCCGGGGCGTGAGGAGGGGCCGTGCCGGGGCGTGAGGTGGGGCCGTGCCGGGGCGTGAGGTGGGGCGTGCCGGGGCGTGAGGTGGGGCGGGCCGGGGCGTGAGGAGGGTCGTGCCGGGGCGTGAGGAGGGTCGTGCCGGGGCGTGAGGTGGGGCCGTGCCGGGGCGTGAGGTGGGGCCGTGCCGGGGCGTGAGGAGGGGCGTGCCGGGGCGTGAGGAGGGGCCGTGCCGGGGCGTGAGGTGGGCCGTGCCGGGGCGTGAGGAGGGGCCGTGCCGGGGCGTGAGGAGGGCCGTGCCGGGGCGTGAGGTGGGGCGTGCCGGGGCGTGAGGAGGGGCCGTGCCGGGGCGTGAGGAGGGGCCGTGCCGGGGCGTGAGGAGGGGCGTGCCGGGGCGTGAGGAGGGGCGTGCCGGGGCGTGAGGTGGGGCCGTGCCGGGGCGTGAGGTGGGCCGTGCCGGGGCGTGAGGTGGGCCGTGCCGGGGCGTGAGGAGGGGCCGTGCCGGGGCGTGAGGAGGGGCCGTGCCGGGGCGTGAGGTGGGGCGTGCCGGGGCGTGAGGTGGGCCGTGCCGGGGCGTGAGGTGGGCCGTGCCGGGGCGTGAGGAGGGGCCGTGCCGGGGCGTGAGGTGGGGCGTGCCGGGGCGTGAGGAGGGGCCGTGCCGGGGCGTGAGGAGGGGCCGTGCCGGGGCGTGAGGAGGGGCGTGCCGGGGCGTGAGGTGGGGCGTGCCGGGGCGTGAGGAGGGGCGTGCCGGGGCGTGAGGAGGGGCCGTGCCGGGGCGTGAGGTGGGGCGTGCCGGGGCGTGAGGTGGGGCGTGCCGGGGCGTGAGGAGGGGCCGTGCCGGGGCGTGAGGTGGGGCGTGCCGGGGCGTGAGGAGGGGCCGTGCCGGGGCGTGAGGTGGGTCGTGCCGGGGCGTGAGGTGGGGCGTGCCGGGGCATGAGGAGGGGCCGTGCCGGGGCGTGAGGAGGGGCCGTGCCGGGGCGTGAGGAGGGGCGTGCCGGGGCGTGAGGTGGGGCGTGCCGGGGCATGAGGAGGGGCCGTGCCGGGGCGTGAGGAGGGGCCGTGCCGGGGCGTGAGGAGGGGCGTGCCGGGGCGTGAGGAGGGGCCGTGCCGGGGCGTGAGGTGGGCCGTGCCGGGGCGTGAGGAGGGGCCGTGCCGGGGCGTGAGGAGGGGCCGTGCCGGGGCGTGAGGAGGGGCCGTGCCGGGGCGTGAGGTGGGGCCGTGCCGGGGCGTGAGGAGGGGCCGTGCCGGGGCGTGAGGTGGGGCCGTGCCGGGGCGTGAGGTGGGGCCGTGCCGGGGCGTGAGGAGGGGCCGTGCCGGGGCGTGAGGAGGGGTCGTGCCGGGGCGTGAGGAGGGGCCGTGCCGGGGCGTGAGGTGGGGCGTGCCGGGGCGTGAGGAGGGGCCGTGCCGGGGCGTGAGGTGGGGCGTGCCGGGGCGTGAGGTGGGCCGTGCCGGGGCGTGAGGTGGGGCCGTGCCGGGGCGTGAGGAGGGGCGTGCCGGGGCGTGAGGTGGGGCCGTGCCGGGGCGTGAGGTGGGGCCGTGCCGGGGCGTGAGGAGGGGCCGTGCCGGGGCGTGAGGTGGGGTCGTGCCGGGGCGTGAGGTGGGGCCGTGCCGGGGCGTGAGGTGGGGCGTGCCGGGGCGTGAGGAGGGGCCGTGCCGGGGCGTGAGGTGGGGTCGTGCCGGGGCGTGAGGTGGGTCGTGCCGGGGCGTGAGGTGGGGCGTGCCGGGGCGTGAGGAGGGGCCGTGCCGGGGCGTGAGGTGGGCCGTGCCGGGGCGTGAGGGGGGCCGTGCCGGGGCGTGAGGTGGGCCGTGCCGGGGCGTGAGGTGGGCCGTGCCGGGGCGTGAGGAGGGGCCGTGCCGGGGCGTGAGGAGGGGTCGTGCCGGGGCGTGAGGTGGGGCGTGCCGGGGCGTGAGGTGGGTTGTGCCGGGGCGTGAGGTGGGGCGTGCCGGGGCGTGAGGAGGGGCCGTGCCGGGGCGTGAGGTGGGCCGTGCCGGGGCGTGAGGGGGGCCGTGCCGGGGCGTGAGGTGGGCCGTGCCGGGGCGTGAGGAGGGCCGTGCCGGGGCGTGAGGCGTGGCTGTGCTGTTGTGTGAGGCGGGGCTGTGCCGGGGCTTTAGGAAGGCTGTGCCGGGGCGTGAGGCAGGCAGGTGCCAGTGCCTGAAATGTGCGGGTGACACCGCGCCGTTGTGCGAGGTGGACAGGAGACGCCGCTTCCCGCCACTCTCCTTGCCCAGCTGCGGCTGCCCCCAGAGCCAGGCCACTGCGGCAGGTGCCACTGCGCGTGGGACAAGCAGATGCCCGTGGGCATGAGGCATGGTGTGTTGAAGAGAGCGCGTGGTGGCGCATGCCCACGGCCGACACCCTCATGGCTCAGGCACATGCAGGCCCTGCGATGTGGCACGCGTGTGGGACAGGCTGCGAGCCCGCCATGGGGGACAGGCTGCTGTGGGCCTCGGAGACGGAGGTGAGCGGCATGTGTCTGATGGGACAGCGAGGAGGGAGCACTTGATGCATCTCGGAGCCCTCTCACTTTGCAAATTTGTGTTTAATTTGCTTCTCGCTTTGCTGCCGCGCTCTCCCTCTCACCTGCCATACGCGCTTCCTGTGCCAACTGTGGCGCTTTCTCAGAGCTGTTCCTTAGCTAAATCCAAGGTTTTGCTAACCTTTTTTTTCTAATGTGATGTTGTTAAATTTATGTTTCGGTTTTCTGATGCTTTTTGTACAACACTTCAATGCTGAGTTTCGTGCTGGACATGCAGTAGATAAGTCACTATATGAGAGATACTCCATAGGTAGATTATTGCTCTCTTAGTCTTTTGCACAATAGCTTTAAAACAATACACTGTACAGCAAAAGGTCTCCTTATATTGGGAAATGAAGCTACTAATCAACAAAAGACCTCAACATCTCCTGAAAAATTTCTATATTGCTCTTATTTTTTGCCTTTTAATAGTTCAATATTGTTATTACTGTTCCTATTTATCGCTATCGCAGCTGAGACGGGCAGTGACAGTTCGGTCACCGGTTTGGGGGTGAGGAACGCCTGCAGCGCGCGAGCCAAGCGGCTGGACTGAGGGTGGGCCAAGGCAGCGTTTTACCAGGCGCTCAGTCCTCCAGGCCTGGCAGTGGCTGCACTTCGCCCCACTGATGTTTTACTTCAGCAGTTAAATCACAGACCTATCGTACTTTTATTTTCCAAGTTAGATCTTATTTCTTTCCAAAAATGCTTATTTTAGACATTGTGCCAACATTTGAATGAAGAAGTGAGACAGTCTATATGTATGGCTTAATGGATCGAACCTATGGCTGCATTCAGTTTTTATCCTCTGATCATTTTATTTTTTGTTAATTATGAACTGTCAGTCTCAGGCCAGGTATCTGGAAAATATCAGATTCCAGACCCAATGGTTAGCTTTTTGCCGGCTGATCCACTGCAATCAAAGCTCTATTTGTGCCCTGTAGTGTTCGGTAGTTACTGGTTACTGATGCCTCGGGTTGTCATCTGCGTATGTCTGGAGGTGACCAGTGTTCACCCAGCTGGCTGATGCAGATGAGCAAAACGTACTGCCTAGCCCTTTGTATTTATGTTACAGGAAAATGAAATGTAATTTCACAGTTATGGAAATCCAGCTGAGAGCTGGGAAATAGGGGGAGGAGCGTGATGTAACAAGTAGGAAATCAGTATGAGGGAGGCTCATTCAACAAGCTGCTTACCCTTGTGGGATAGAGGCTTCTTAAATAAACTCCACATCTTCTTGATAAGTGGACAACATTAAAAAATGTATAGCTGTGCCTGTTGATAGAAAATCATTGCATGCAATAGGAAATTTCCCCAATGAGTTGCAGTGGAGAATATTGGCACTCACCCTTCGAGGCACAGATGGAGTATTAATATTAGGAAATTTGTTCTGACATACAGGCATTTGTGGAGTTACTGATTGATTTTTCTCTGGGTAGCCCCACTATAGATAAGATTTCCTGGAAAAACAGACGGGGTGTGGGGAAGGGCGGTACAGCTGTGGCACGGGGGGTGCAGGGCACTGTCCCCCATAGTTCACGCTCTGGGAGGCTGAGCCTGCCCCTCTCACAGGTGCTTTCCCAGCCGGGGCTTCTCGCTCTTTGTCACAAAGCATGCTACTGTCCCTAGAGGGCTCCCTTTTAAAAAGGGGTACAGCAAACAAGAGGATGATTAATGCATACAGCTTTTCACAGATTCAGGATTTTATTTTAATTTTTCAGTGTTAAGTAGCTGCTGGACTTGGCCACTTTTGCTTGAAGAATTTTTCCCATGGCGTCGTGCAAGATTTGGCTTTTTGTGAAAGGTCACAATGTGACTACAGGGTTGAAGGTTGTTCTCAGAAAATCAGTAACAACTTCGTAGTTTCCTTGGCTAATCTATTTGTTAATTTTGATTCAAGACTGGGCCCTAAAATAAAGAATTCACCCATATTGCTTGTAAAAAGTTAAAGATGTTACATTAAAGTATCCAAAATAGCAACAGTAATAAATTAACTTAGATTTTTGTTCTGGGATGCTGAATATGTTGAAAAAAACGTAAATGTCCTAAGTAAATTTGCTCAAAAATAAAATAAAATGCCAACACCTCCTCATTCCAGCAGGCTTTTGCGGATCCTTCTCCTTGCCAATGGCTGTGAAAACGAATGCTTCTTGCAGCATGTCCTGGGGAGCAGCACCCAGCGATCCCAGCTAGCACAGGAGAGAGGCTCAAGCCCCAGCCTGCAGGCCCTGAGGTAAATGAAATAGATGTAGTTTTCCCTCTTCAGTATTGGTCAGCCTTCTTCTCTATCATGTCAATATGCCTGGTGAAAAAATGGGCATTTCTGACCATAGAATTCCAAACTTATGGCTTAATTGATTAAATGTAACATCTTGATGTGCACCCAAAACTGACAGCAAATGCAGCTCAGAAAGCAATAGCAGTTAATAACACATTTTAGTCTTCTATCACATTCTAAGGCTTTTTTTCTTCAACATTATTCAAAATTTAGGCACCTTTCATATTAATGAAATGGTAACTTTCTGTATCCCATGATCAAACTATGCAGTAATGCTTGCTCAGAGCAATCAGAAATGACAAAAATAAAGTACTAGTATAATTTTAATATGAATGATTTGATCCCTGGGGTTTCTATCATATTAAACAAAGAAACAAATTAAGTAGCGACTGAATTAAGTAGAGGAACTTGCATTATGGAAAGGCAATAGATTTTTTCGTTGTTAAGCTGGTAGCTACTTTCTTTCTTTAAGTCCAGTTTTCAAGTTCCCCCACAAATTGCCTAGAAATAATCCTGCTGACGTGTATCTTTGCATATGTCACCATATGTGGGCAGTTGCATCACATACTCTCATCCGTAAGTACATCTTGTTCCTTCTGACAAGTAGTTAATGTTAATGGTTGATATAATCTTTTCTGCCCACTTTTTTTGGAGTAGTACACAACATATAGGTGGTGTCTTACCAGTGTTTTGTATCGTGATGGTAGTAGTGTCCTATCTCTGCATCTTAGGATCACATGGGTGGCCCTTACTAGCTCTTCAGTCAATAAATACACTTCATTCCTTCTCTTCCTTTTCCATTTCCAACGGCCAACATACCTGTCATATTTATGTGCACAGGTATGTGGTGCTGATGACACCACAGAGCTCCCTGCTATGAGTAAATGTCACTGATGTTCTCAGATATCACCCACGAAAACCATAAGCATGGTGGGTCCTGTGAAACGTCTCTGTGGAAGGCTATGTGTGATACCTCCCAAGCCTGACTGCTTCCTGTTGAGCACAACCTGGTGACATCTCTGGTTTAGTCACTCTCTCACTTCAGTTTTTCAAATTAATTACTGTCGTCTCTATTTCAGCTATTAATTTTCTATAGGAGACCATTGCAAATGCTTTATGGAAGGTCAGATAGAAGAGAGTCACAGCATTTCCCGTATTTAGAAAATATTTATCTTAACAAAAAAGGATACTTGATATGTGGAAAGCTTTCTGGTACAACCTCCCTTAGGTGAATACATGCTGCAGTTTAATGTGTAGCAGGAAACGAGTGTCTTTCAGAGGCTGCTTTGAACACAGACCTCCCCTTCCATGCTTTCTGCTTCACCTTTCCCTCAGGACAGCTAAGACTAGTCACACTGAGGACACCCAGGACCTCTCTGTGTCACTGGGACAGTGCAAAAGAAGTGTACTGGGATCTGGCCAGTGACATTTGAAAGTACTTGTGCCTTTTGAAGTGCTAGTGCATGTTATGCTGTGTTAAATTGTGTATTATATACATATATTACATAAGTTGCATTAAACTTACCTCTTTAGGAAAGAGTCAGACTTTTAGAGGAGCCAGTAATCAGCTATTTCTGAGGGGAATAGTCTCTACTCTGCATTAGTGTGCAATATTGTTTGTGTGGTACCTGTTGAATATTTCAGTAACCTTGGAAGGGAAATACTATAAGGGATCCCCTGTTTCCCAAATAATTTTTTTCAGGAACATGTATAGTTTACTAATGGGACTGAAGTCCTCTTTACAGCTATAGGCAGTTTAGCTAACAAGGGTGATGTCTGTCTGTCTGAGCTATATAAATTAATATTACGGACCCAGTTTTGGAGAAAAAAATATCAAGATAACCCATATCTCTCTCTTTCCATGATGGGAAAAAGAAAGCTCATGGATGAATTACTATTTGGCAGAGCATTGCCGCTAAGGCAAACTTCCGCGGGTTGTATTTGCTGAATATGATTAAGGACCCATCGCTCAGAAAATCCCAGTCTGCCTGATCATGGTCGTGTTTTTCTGGAGCTTATTCAGAAGCACAAAATCCAAGTTGGGGCTCAGATCTTGGTGGTTCTGGTGACCTGGCTCCTGGCTGGTGGAGTTGCGCCATTAAGTGGGACATGGAAGCTGTGGTGAGGGGCGCTGAAGCATGGCCCCAGGCTGCTGTGCCCAGCTGATCCCTGCGCTCATGCCCTGGGACCAGGCACCAAAAAAAAGAAAGAATGGCACCAAAATCAGAGGGTGGGAAAATGATTGCAAGTACCATTAATGAGGTGACATCATGTGGACTTATCTCCGAGATACACTATTCCTTTCTAGCATTTAAACATCAAGGAGAACTAAATTCTTGAATCTGAATGCTTTTTTTTCCCCCTTCAAATTCAGACTTAAAATTTTCAGAGTTGTTCTAGGCTACAAACTGGAATAAATACACCAGTGGGCTTTGGAAATCAAGATCAAGAATGTAAGATCCTTCCCTCTCTGGGTTTGAGCTTCACTCAATCTTGGTGCCTACCTAGCCACATTACTGTAGTTTTTGGTATGATTAGTATTTAAGCTGTATATGTGCTTCACCCAGAGGATGAATGACAGAGAATGTTATTAAATCTCTCAATTTTTCATGCTACAGCTCATCCTAATATGCCATATCAGATGACTTTGGTCACGTATATCTGTTTCTAAAAAAGACATTATTATAACAAAAGGATTAATCAAAATTTGGGGTGAGCTAAAGCATGCCCATTACGATCAGCCTTTGGTTTCAGCAGTTAGAGCAATGGCCAGCGTCTTGCTTCTCGCTATAAACATCTGGACGAGGACACTGAAAGAATTAAATTCTGTGTCTGAAAAATGACATATTGAGTAGAAGCTTTGCTTTCATCTTTGTGATAATGTTTTTAGGAGAATGCTCACAGTGTCTCAGCGTTAACATTCTTTAACTGCTCCTCAAATTACTAATGCTTCACGTTGCTTTAATCCATTCTGCTGTAATAGCTTTATTAGATTAAACTCCCTGCTGAGCAAGCGAGGAACAGTGGGATTATCACACTTCCCTTTGAACAGCCAGTAAAGACAAAATAAATGGTTAACAAAATAGAACAAATTCAGTTTGCAGGTGATCTGCAGTTTTTAGCCATCGTAGACGATGTAACTGCAGATAGACTCTAAGTGTTCCTATTATTCCTTGCTTGAAAACTGCCTTTTTAGCAGCCTGAAGAAATTTCTGAGGTAAAAAAGAAGTCATAATGGAATAAAAGTTCTTTTTTTCCCCTTTAGATGTGTTGCTAATTGCATCATGCCACTGTAGGGACAGTGTGATGAAAACCTGAAACTTTATTAAAAAAAAGATTTTTTTTTAGCTTCACTTTTGACTAAGCCATAGGTAGGCCAGTAACAGTCCTTTATCAGGTATCTCCCAGAGTGGTAACTCTTAATGATGGGTATTTTTTTTTAGCAAATCTAATTAACTATTTGAAGTATTTTGTCAAGAGGCTCACGATTACTATACACAAGCAGTGGGTGGCTCTTCTAGATTCTGTTAAAAACTCAGTTTCTTCTCAGCATTCTTAAAATCCTCATCTGCTGGAGCAATTTGAATTTTGTTATTAGTGACTGCTGGAAATCATAATTCAATAAAGACTAACTCATTTAAAAATGCTTCATGCTGAGCGTGCATTAGGTAACTTGGGAAACTTAGGAGACACAGAAAAACATATACTAATATTCAGGTCTACACAGGAAATTGGTATGGCACTGAGCAGTTTGAAGGAGGCTTTTTGTATTTTTTTAAGAAGCTGCAGAAAGGTTGGAAGGAATGCAGTTTTTTTTTTTTTTTAAGTAAATGTATTCCTTCCCTCTCCCTAGCATTTTTTCCTAATGCACTGGCATCTGTCCAGAGGAATTAAAAAAACCTCACCATACTAGGGGATAGTGAACGTATATTTGATAAACATTTCTATAATAATTTTATAGGTAAGTAAGAAGGCCATCATGTTTCTTTTCTTAAACTCCTTGTATGTCCCTTATTACTTGTCCTGAATGAGTTTGGAAGTTTAAGTATCTCTCATGCCCCCATCTCTCCTGTTCCCTTTATGGTAATAATATTATGGCGATCGAATATATAGTCTTGCCATAGGGGAATGGGCCTCATGCTCGGGTTTTTAAGCCACATCTGCAGCTGCAGCTGCAGCAGTCTTGAAAATATTGGTATTATGAAAGGATGTCATTTTCTAACAGGGAATTCTTCAGAGGACACTCCACCATTTCATTTCTGCCCAGTACTGTCCGGAATCTGTCTCCTCTGCAGTTCATTTGCTGCTCAGGTTCACCATATGAAATACACAGGGGTATTTTTCCCCATTTTTTCTCTCCACAAGTTGTTTCATCTTTAGAATCACAACATTTCCTGCCAACATCAGAGGTGTCCAATCTTGTCTCCTTTCTCCCTTGTTCTTTTTAACCATTTTCAGACTTATATATCCCTTCGGTTTCTTACCATCTCTCCTTTTCATCCCCTGGTCCTGTATCTGCACCTCACTTGTTTCAATTCTCTACTTAACTAGGAGTTCAGAAAACAATTGTCTTTTTCCACCTGTTTTTCTTCCCTTGCTTTGTGGTTTGATTTAGTCTCTCTTTGTTTTCCCCTTCTTGTTTTTTTTTTCCCCTCTCGCTCTTCTTAAAATTAGACAAAATGATCAATATTATTTCCCCCTCTGTTTGATAAGCTAATGCTGGGCTAATGCTGTGGAGATAGATTTGTTGTCACTGCCAAAAAAGATGAGATGAGGGTAAAGGTGTTCTAGACGCGGCAAAGGGCATGCTGTCAAAATGCAAGGCTTATAAACAGCACACAGTGGTATGTATTATCAGTCCCTTGTCAGCATTCAATACTCTTGGAGTAAGGTTAGACCAGCCTAAACAAATATATGTAATTCAGTAGATAAAAAACTGGGACAAAGGCCTGGGTTCTTTATTCAGGCAAAATGCCCATGAAAACAAGCTGGTATACGTCAGAATAAAGAGGCCGGTTGTAGATTGTTTACCTAAGAGAGAGTTTAGGAAAGCTTTGGGAATGTACTTCTGTTGCGCTTTACACCACAATATTTGGTTGCATTTTCTAGCCTCCATGTTTTTTGCTTGTGATCCACAGCTGTGTCCATTTTGCAGCAAAATAGGGTCTCCCCATCAGTTTAAGGTCATTAGCTAGAAAGAATTAAATGCTATATTGTAGCTACAACACTTTGAAACTTGCCACTAAGTGGAGAGACCAGGAGGAAACCTGAATCTGTTTGCTGATTTGTGAGGCTGTTGCACTGACACTGGAAACCATGTTTGGATTTTAGGGGAGGTCGGGTTTTTAAAAAATTCTTTTTCTTTCTTTCTAATATTGATGATGTGGGAAAAGTAGGTAAAATTTATTGGGGCGAGAATCAAAACTTCCCCCCATTCTGCCCACCTGTTCAGTGTTTCTACAGCCTTTCATTTTCTAAAGTGTTACATATGGATTACATATGTCTTTCTGCTGCAGTTCTGTGGCTGAAAAAAAAAGCCCACAAGGAAATCAATAAACACCTGTTATTCCCAGATCTGCAGTTATTTGGGCTCAAAAGTGCCTGCAGGCAAAGTTAAAACAAAAATCCTGGTAAGTCTATATGCCTTCACAGATTTCTTCTTGCCTGGATGAGGTTTTTTTATTTTTTATTTATTTCATTTTGTTTCATCTTATTTTATCCCAGAGTGGACCCTTCACCTCTGTTATTTTACTGCCCTGGATTTGTTCTCTCCGATGTATATTTCCCTCTTCCTTATGCACCACATTTTGTATTCAGTAAAGTGGAGATTTTTCAAACGGCTGAAGAATGCAACCTTGCTTTCGCCCTCCCAGCTTTCGCAGCAGGTTCCCGAAGTTAGGTTGCCCCCTGCTGCTTTTGTTCCATTAAAAATAAAGCTGGATATAAAATATGTTTTGGGGCCTGCCATTATAAAAGTATATACTTGGTGTAATCTACTGGAACCAAATCATTTGAAAGCAGGTTTGAATATAGCAATAAACAGTTGGTAGATGCTTTGGTGTAATACGGTTATTTAAAAAAAAAAAAAGAAGAAGAAGTAATGAACACATTAAGTATGGTTCCTTTTTTCCAGAAAGGAAAATCTGTACTGGAAAAATATTTTTGTGCAATTACTGATTGAGGAAAGAGTAGTGAGAATCATATATGCACTAGAGAACTTCCATGTCTGTTTTACCAGAAATTTTTGTTGGTTTCTATCTTTCTTTGCTAAGGCTTGAAGAGCTGAAGTTTTATGAATGCATGTTCATTCAATACATGTATCTTGCTCTTCTGAGGTCTGCAGTTTGAGACTGCATTTATCTTTCGTAACTATGAGTTTACACTTGGTATATGACTTTATTTCTTCAGCAGGTATGTAGTTCAGCTCCACAGGAAAGGTTTAGCATTTATCTGTGTTGTAAAAGCTGCAAAGGACTCCCAAAATTGTTTAGTTCCTTCTCTCTTGAAAGAAAGGAGAGTCAAGTGCAGGTTTGGCCCTGAAAAGCTCTTAAAGAGCCTGGCCAGTTTGAGCGCGATAGGTCCCAGACCCCCTGCAAATGACTATTTTATCCACACATGTTAGAATAAACAGACTGATGTGAGCATGCATAACAGCACCTTATTGGAGGTGGGTGTTTTGTTCCTGTTCTTTCAAAGACATCATTCCTGCTGAAGGTACAAGCATATCATAACACATTTAAAACGTGCAGCAAAAACTCTTCGGCATGCCAGCAGGTAGTTCCTTTTTATAGCCCTGGGTATTGTCAGGGACCTGGAAATGACTGAAGCTAGTGCTATGAAATATAATTTCTTCAAATGTAAGAAAAAAGAAAAACTCAGAAAATTGTTATGGCATTTTAACTAACCAAGTGTGCTGACTGGTTCAGTCACCCCTTTGATGTTGCAACCTGGTGACCTGGCCTCCCTCACCATTCATCACTGCCTTGAAATCAAACTCCGGTTCTCTTTTCTCTGTTCTGCTAATCAACACAATGTTATTTAATATAACCATTCAGGAGGCATTCAAAGGGGATATCTGCATATGAATTTTAGCCAGAGTGCCTTTTCTTGCTGCGAAGTCCTAACCTTCATAATGCAACATAGGAAAAGATGGCTTTAATCTAAATACTTGGCTACAGATTTGTGAAGCACGAAGCTCACACATCCATTTGCTCTTGTGGTTGTTCTGCAATCAGAAACTCCTAGAAAGGGTGTTTGTTTCAGTTCATGTTCCTTTTTACAGTGTCAATCTATGGCTATATTAACAGCTATGGAAATACAAAAAATCCTGTTTCTTAACACAGTATTATCTAAAGTGAAGTGCACAGTTCCCTACCAACAGCTTCAGACACTGCTCAGTCAATGGTCCCACCAGCAAATCAACTCTGGAAAGCTTTCCTAGAAGTGAGCAAATCCTGGCTCTGACCATCAGAGTCCGTGGTGGGGACAGTGCATGGGCACAGTCTGTGCAACACAGAGGCACTATGTTTTTCTCCTGCCCTAATTCCTGTTGTGAGCTAAACTCATTTTAGTTGGTTTATTTTAGGATTGTTGTTTTACCCAGAGAAACAGGGCTTCTGAATAAACAGGTATCTTACTCTGTGTTGTCTGTAGTATGCTAACAGCAACTATCACCACTGTAAGAAGCAGCAGCATTTTCCAGCAGTTCTCTTAGCATGGTGCCGGGGTGCTCGTTTTCCATACCTGGAGAAGGAATGCTGTGCCAGCGCCAATCCAGGATGTCACAAAGTAAGAGGTCAAGAAAAAGAGCAGTGTTGCAATATGAAGTAAAATAAGAAATAACAGTAGTTGGTTGCATCATGCTATGTTTACCTCTCTTGACCTCTAGGTAGTCTTGCTGCTGTGACTATCTGTTGTGATTTCCTTATTCCTCCTTTTCATGTCACATACCCAAAGTGCAGCCTGTTTGCACTAGCAGTGATTAACAGGATGGGTGGCTTAGAAAAGTGAGAGGATACAGGCGCCTATGGGAGGATGTCAGGAGACCTGAAGCACCTCAGTGTAAGAGATCCCTTCATCCGCTATCCCAGTATTTGGTGCAGCCCCTCGGCAGCCCAGGTGACCTCTGTGCTGCTTGACCCTCTATGCACGGTCTGCAGCCCCTGCCACCAGCTCTCCTACAGACTCCTCAGGGCATGGGCAGCCTTCTTGTTCTGCCTCTTGATACCTTCAAACACACCTGGGCTACGTGCCTCTTGGGAATACCCTAATACTTGTGGAAAGGGGCACGGTATACTGCAGTGAGTAAATGCTCATCCACAAGCCAAGGGAAACCCCTCTGTGGAGGTTACACTGTGGCTTGGTTAGAAGAAAGTTAATGGAGGATTTCATGCTGCTTAGGAATTTGGACTCTGGCACAGGTTTATTCTGCATTTTTCTGCAGATCACCTTTTTAGAAATTATTTTTATGGCATCATGTAAGAATGAATGAAGCAAGGGCAAGGAAGGTCTTCTGGATAGGTTAATACAGCTCTGTGTTGTTTTTCTCGTAGACTGTGTATTGTCTCCTCTTAGATCTGGTTCTTTTCATCCCCACTGTCTCTCTGCCTTTATCTTTTAAAAAATTTTATTTCTGCAAAACACTATTGAAGTCGATTCCCAGGTCCAGGCTTCTGTCCGCTCTTCCATCTCCTCTAAAACCAAGAGTGATTAGGGCTCAGCGCAGTCAGCAGATGAAAGTGCAGATCCAGTACTTTCTTTTTAAATCTACCATTGACTAGTGTTTTGAAGACTGATTTTTTTAGACTTGGTGAGGAGCAGAACAATATTATTGTGTGTCATCTAACACAAGTATGCCTTCTTAGGAGGAGAGAAAGCTGATATGGGCTGTGTGCATTTCAGCTTTGTGTCAATACGGACGAAACCAGCTAACAAGCGTCGTTTTAATCTCATCTGTTTAATCTATTGTGTATGGAGTAATAGACATGCAATTTTAATATAGTAAATTGCTGTATATATTATGGCAACACCATGGAGCTATTTCTTAGCAGCACTAGAAAATAAAGCATTTAATTTTCTGATTTCTTGCTGAATATGGAATGGAAAATATGTTGATTTCACTCTAAAAAAATGCACAGTAGGTTTAAAAAAAAGAAAGAAAGAAAGAAACCCTTTACCATATCTAATTTCATTAGTAAACTGTAAATGGAAAATGATGAAGAGGTAAGGTTTCAAAGGGCTGGTAACCCGCACATTTTATGTAACATTACTCATGTGCTCTTAATTTTTCCACAGCACAGCTCTGCAGTGCTGTATTCCCACTGCAGGGCCTGGGCAGTGCCTGGCTGGGCACTTGCCCCACGGGGCGGCCGGGCGCTTGGGCGTGTTGAGGGTGGGCTTCGTGGAGTGCCAATAGGCTGGCAGGCGCTGGTGGCGTGAGAGCCTGCGGCCCTGGCCCAGACCCCAGCGCCCGGCTTGGAAATGGCCCCACCCGGCACAACTAAATTTATGGCCACGTGTCAGAGGTTTAATTCCTTTCTCCTAGAACAGATTTTAAACACTACTTTTCTCCAGGCCAGCTCTTGTTTTCTGCTTTAGCCTTTCATAGGCTCTTTCTGTTCCAGGCTGTAAAGAGGGTTAAGAAAGGAATTGTCTCTATTATGGTAATTAAACTCCCAGGAAACAGCCTCATTAGACTAATAAAGAGTAAATAAAGCAGGCAAGGACACACTTTTCTTTACAGTAGTCCAAGGAAGCTGGGCAATGAAGTTAACACCCTTCCCTTCGCCCACCCACCTGCTCCGCTCCTAGTTTGCAGAGCAACTCACATGTGCGAGTAAAGTGAGGATGTATATCTATTTCTGGAAGTTATGGAGATTTATAATTGTTTGTGTTCACTCAATCATAACAGCCTTCTAGGCCAAATCTTTTCTTGCTCAGTTTCAGCACAGGGAAATAAATGTTTTTAATGCCCAAGGAAATTTGCATTTTGCTTATCTTCATTAAAAACAGCCCCCTTTCTGCCCATGAGCTCCCAGGGTGCAGCTGAGACAGGGTGGCAGCCGAGCATGGGACGCTGTGCCCCGGCGCTTGCTGGCCTGGCTCTCGTCATAGGCTGCTCCACGGGGCTCACAGAGGAGAACAGTGCCAAAGCAAAATGTGTGAGTTTGTGAAAATTTGCAGGGAAGTTGGGCATCTGCAATTAGGAGGCTGAAAACAACCCATCTATCTCCCTTGTAGCATGCTGATACGGGACTGGGAGAAGCTGTAGAAATCACAGTATCAACCATTAGTGTTGCTGGAAAAAAAGTCACTTTCCTACCTGCCAGATCTGTTGCCTACATAAATTTTGTCAGATTATTTTACTTTGCTGAATAAGGACACTATTTACTCTCAGTTTTTTTGTGTTTTGTCCCTACTCCTGTTAGCTCTCTAAAAAAATGCTAGTGCAAAGAAATGAGCTGAAATGTATTTCTTTTTCTTGTGTACTTCTAACAGAATTGCTTACTAACGTCCTATTTGTCAAAACTTGACAAGTCCATTGAAGGCAAGGAAAGCAACACATATGCCACTGAAACATTTTTGACTATAGCACCTTCAGCTGGCAGAGCCTTGCTGAGGAGTACTAGATTGATTCAAATAAGTCAGCTCCTGTTTTGGAACAAATACAGTGAAAACTCACAGTGTGCTCACTCTCTGAATGCAAGGAAAAAAAATTAGTGAGCAATGTTGTGTTTTGTTTCTTTTAAAAATGACATTCACAGCACAGTTTTGAGCAATATTTCTTTTTAAACATTGACCGCAGTTGAGGCAGGGTAGCTCATTGAAAGTGCATACATAGCTCTCTTGCTTTTTCAGAAAGCAGATTATGATGGGAGAATGAAATTAGCAGTAAAAGTATTAAAATATTGATAGCAATCATTCCATGTCCTGGCTTTACCAATTAATTATTAATTTTACCTTGAAGGTTAGTGTAAGAGATGGACTTTGCTTTATCATGCCTTCCCTTAGCAAGATGTTTGACTATATTTTTTTAAACATTATCAGGTGTCTAGCAAATACCTCTCATTTCATATGGTTAGCAGTGGGAATTTACTTTGTGTGGCTTCATAAAAAGGGAGAAAAGATTATGTTCTGAAGGTTTTAGGGAAGTGATCGCTCTATCATGTATTAGTAATTCCTGGTGATCTTTATTGTTTACTGTTCTTTCTGTATAATACTTGTTGCTTTTTTCATATTAAGGGACCTTTGCAGCACTGTACAAAGTAAAGAAATGTTCTGATAATGTAAGCTCCAAATTGCAGGACAGTTAAAAAGAATCTTTTTCGGCATGAAATGAAGGTGGTAGCTGGAAGTAGAGGTAAGGTGCTTCCTTCGAGCAGGACTGACTTCTGAATCTGTCCCACAACTGTTTTAATACTGGTATGCAGTGAACAAAATGTGTGACTGTTTTAGTCTGCACTGGGGTTCAAATAGGACATATTGCCTGAAAGGGTATTCTTGTCTGTATGCTACCAAACAGTTCATACTGATACTGATGATGCACTACAAAATTTCTGTAAACATGTGTTCTGTATGGTGAAGTGCTGTCTGGCTTGACATGCATGCTTGGATATTTTCTTTAAATAAAAGCATAGCTTCAGAAGCACAAATTTAATTCATAAATGATTTCAACACTGGGAAAACATGTGAATTTAGTGTGAAGAATGTTTTTGTCTTTCATACAACTTTAGTATTAATATGAGATTCAAACATGGAAACATTTATGCGCATCTGTGACTTCACTCATGCAAAATCATATTGATTTCAGTGAACTATACACATGCGTAAAATTAGACTTGTATTTGCAGGACTGGGGCTTTACTTTTGTAAACTTCACATTTCCTCTCTTGCATCACAAAGGTTTAAAAGATCTGTTTTATTGTCTTGAGGGTAAATGCCTTTCATTTCTGAAATGATAAAGTATAGTTCTCACTGGTTTCTTTTAAAGTGGTCCTGATTTTAAATGTGGATAAGTGAAAAAAAGCTGTATTATATCTTCTCAAGGAGAATGACATTCCAAAACTTGGACCTTGGAAACAGAACATATTTTGCTAAGTTTTGTCAATGTTAAAAGAAAATATTGAAAAAGGAAAATGTTGCTGTAGCATTGTGAAAGATTGAACATATACAATCTGGACCATTTTAAGATAAAATTAAGAAAATTATAGCTTTCATCGGCATGTTACATTCCATTTTTAGATTCTGAAACCTTAAGGTCCCTGTGGAACTGCTAATGTATGTAAAGTTAAGTTCAGATGTGCTTACATTATTTGCTGGATTAGGACTATAATTCTGCCTGTTTCTGTCATGCACAGGTTTACACAAGTGCACATGTATGAGAGCATTCATGTGAGCAAACTTTTGTGTAGCTGTTTGGAGGCTTGCTTTCTCAAATGAGCTATAATGCTCTACATTTCTTGTATAGGAGAGGGAGGGGGGCAATTATGTTTAGTTGTTGAATGAAATGGCAAATTTTGGCTTGAACAGTCCTGTAAGTTATCAGGAACTCTTAGGCTGTTTTGCAGCTAATAGTTGTGCATTAGATACAGAAACGCTTTCACAGCTACCCACGCATGTTTTATTCCCAGTGCTGTTTAAAGAACAGAGGGGGAGTTCCCTTTCAGCCACTTTGCCACTTCAGCAGAATCCATACATCAAGTACAAATATTGCATTGATACAAGTCCATCGGGGCTAGTAGACATAAAGATGCGGACGCAGCTTCTGGCTTGAGACATCACAGGACTCACGGTGCCTGAGACAAGGAGGCTCCACTGGGGAGGCTCCGTGGAGTTGTTCTGTCTGTGCCCCTCACCTTGGGCATCCTCTTATGGCCACTGCCAGAAATAAGATGTGGGCCTGGGTGAAGTTGATGGGGATGCTACTTTAGTCAATCTTCAGTTCTTTTTCAAGAAAGAAAAAGATCCTTATGCCTCACATCAGATCTCAGTTATACAGTTGCAAATATACATTGAGTCAGGCTAGAGTCAAAGAATTTGCACTAGTATAACAGAAATGTAATTTGTAAGAAACTTACTCCTAATTAATCCCCCCCTCCACACACACACATTTCAGGGTATCATTTGCAGGAGAAAAATGCCATGTAGCATCTATCTTTGTCCATCTAATTGCAGGGTGTCAGTCAGCACAATGTTTTCATATTTGTATATATGACACAAAAGCAATCAGTTTATGGTATCTAAAAGAAAGAGCTGAAAAGATCATTCTGCCATATTATATGACTATCTTGATGCCATTTCTATTATAGAAGTTATGGGAATGAATGCAAGATTAAAACAAAATATTGGTTAGAATATAATTAGTACCAATTCTGGAGAGAATGGCCAGAACAAATACAGCACTGCATTGCCACCTTTTGTACTTATTAACCATATAAAAATATTTTCCCCCAGATAATCGTATTTTCAGGATAAATTATAAACCACGATACTTTACATCTCCGAAGGAAACTGAGCTTCCTAAGCTCCTCCCTGTGTTGTTTTTTCCATTCATGTCATCTGTTGTGGCTGCAGTAATTACCCCGTTTGTGCGCAGGGCCGTGCAGGTTGCACACTTCCTGCACAGTGTGTGTTTCTGAGCTGAACGGCATCTCATGGAGGTATCCAGAGACAGTGAGAGAATTAGAGAGAACAACAGCAATAAAAGGGGAATAATCTGAGCTCTGCAATCAAATTAAACCATCTCAGCTTCCTACTTGTAAATAAATGTTTTTATGCCTATTAGGCATAAATATATATAATATATATATAATGTATAATAAATATATATAATGTATTAGATCTTTTAAGTTGTGTCTCGTCTTAAAACTGCAGGCTCTCTTCTGCTTTAAAGGGGAGATTGTGAAGCACTTCCGTAAAATTTTTTTGTTGCACCTCCTGTGGTTTCTCTTGGGAGCTCTAAGATGGGCTGGTGAACTTCAAGAGGTTCTAAGATTTAGAAAAGCACTCCAAAGCCTTGGGTAAAACAGGCAGACGTTGCCTTTTGCTCCGTGGCAATTGGTTTGGGGTAGTCACAGACAAAGGCAGATTTCAGGAGGCAGTCTTCCTGTTCTTCCTGTGGTGTGACTTCCAGCATGGGGTCCTGCAGCCCTCTTGCCTGGTAAAGGGCACACAGGGATTGCTGTGCTGCTCCTGGCTGTTGTGTCTGATTTTACTGCATTCAGGGGTTTGATGCTGAACCCTTGTCCCTCTCCCTGAAGTATGATATAGGCATTTCTGAATATCTTGTGCCTGGGGCCAAAGTGACATGCACCCCTCTGCCTCCGCAGAGAAGTAGATCCAATAAGATATGTCTTTCATGAAGATAATCTGAGTACCGCCAGTCATATGGGGGCAAATGGAGACTTTTACCTGATTTCGTTATGACTTTTGAAGTGAAAACCTTGTAGCGCGTTCTGTTTCATGCCAGCAGCAATGAGACACTATGAGGCTGACTAGAATGAGTCCAGGACAACAAGCTGAAATGAGATCTGAGCTTCCCCCATTGTATTCAGTAGCACATTACCTTTTTCTTCTGGTAGGTCTGGTCCTTTTGGCTTGCTAGGCAAGGACTTTTCCTGCAGGAGTTTTGCTGTTCCTGTTAGCTCCTGGGAATCAGCTCCACGGCAGTTTGTTCATAGGCAACTTCCCTCTTTGCTTTTCATAGCAACTATCCCTCTGGTACTGAGATCCTGTTTTAAAGTTAATATTCAATTCAGTAGGCCAATAAAATGATGAGGCTCAAGTCACCTATTTAAGAGAAGATAAGATGTTCTTGAACAGACGACAGCAACATGATACTAATGAGAAACATTTTTGGTTGGAGAGGGGGAAGTTATGATCTAGAAACCTGCTGCTTGCTCTCTGTATAATAGTATCTGTAGAAAGGTTGTGGCCATATGGCCAGAAAAAAAAAGTGACTTGTGGAGTTACCTTATGTGTCTGATTTGTTAAAAATGATGATGTTCTTCATTAATAGCACTTATTGTTGGAGGACACCATAGGACACTCAGGGCAAATACAGTATTTTTAACAAGTAATTTAGGGCCTGTCTTCACTGCAGTATTAGCTTGAGGTATAACTTGAGTGTTGCCTGTAACCTGACGCTTGTGCATATCTTTAGCTGGAGCTAAAGGGTGCTTTTAACTTGAGCTAGCTGACCCGTCTGGGTGGGGGTGTGAGTCTGAAGTGCTGCTGATGCTGGTGCGAGCAGTGCCGTGGGGCTGAGCCCGGCTGGGCTGCACATGTAAACATGCCGTGCAGCTCAAGTGTTGTTTTACAGTGGTGACTGCTCTCACTCAGAGTAGACTAACTTGAGAGGAGATAGTTTAAGTGTAGATAGGTTCAGCTGACAGTTAAGTGAGGACAACCCCACAGAGAGCTGAGAAACTGGATGTAACTTGAAAATACGTAGAGAAAGTTGGGAGATGGCATGTATCAATTCTAAGTTAAAATCTTTTTTTTTTTTTTGAAAAAAATTCTTTCCACAGTAGCAGACTTGCAGCTGTTAACTAATCCCATAACAAGTGGCATTTAGCCACACATTTTCCAAATTAAATATGCTTGCATGTTGGACTAGTTTCATACCCTGTAATACAAATACTTTTCCTGCTGGGAAAAAAATTAAAAGAAAAATCCTCTCAGGCATATGAAGAGTGGAGAAAGGGAAAATGGTGTGTGTGCATGTTTGTGCACATTTCTGGTACAGACTTGTGTGTAGCTACTGCTGTCTCTGTCAGAGGAGCATATGAAGATTTTGCAAGTAGCATAATATTTGTTGGAAGATCTGATGGGTTATCAAGAACTGCTCATGCTTAAATTATTAGTTAAGGCTGTGGCATTAAAGAATTGTTATTTGGTCATGGTTTCATGACTGTGTTTTGCTAGGAGGTGTTTGAAAATTCTTGTCTGTGCTGTCACATAATCTGTACTTGCCCTTTTGTATCATTTTTTCCCCTGCTCATTTAAATAATGTTTTCAGATCCTCAGTTTAATCTGGATTACATCTAGCAACATTTGGAAACGAGCAACTATTTGCACATTTTATTAAAACTTATTCTGGATCTTTTTTGAACGTATCTGAGCGCACCTACGCTACCCCCTCACCCGCCTTCTGCACATTTTTAAGAATTCCATTAAAAATTTTTCAGGATCCCCATACAAGCCAAATGCATTGTTTCCATGGAAACAATTAATGGGGAGAGCAATTTATAAGACTGATGTAAAAAAATGAGCACTTCATCAGACCCCCTGCTGCTCTGATACACAATCTCAACGAAAAGTCTGTTGTGAGGCATAAGCTATATTCTTAAAGGAGGGGAGCAAAAAGGAGTCTAAAAGTACTGTCTCTGGCACAGTGAGCAATGTCTATTGTGCTGCGCAGGAATTATTAGGTCTTGGAAGAGACTAGTAAATTCTCATTTCATGACGTCTTTTGAAATGATTTCCCTTTAGAGAACGTTTTTTTCCTAATCCCACCCTCTTCCACAATACACATGTCTGCGTTCAGGGAAAGGAATCATGTCTTATGATATACAAGGCAGCTGGGTCCCCACACTGAACCAGGCCTTTGATTAAAAGGCGTTCAGGATGCCTTATATTGCACTAGCTTTCAAAGGTCTCACAGACTTGCTGTTAGAAACCTTGCCTAAAAGTGTTTGGGTTTTTTTTTGTTTGTTTTAATCTGCCATTATAGCTCTCTCCTAACTGATGTTTTGCATTGATTTTATTGGTATATCAATACAAACTAACATAGAATTTGCTGTTTAAAATGAGAGAAGTGAACAGTGCACACAGGGTGCAGTGACTGCAGTCTGAACAGGTGTCTGAATAGGACTTTATTTGGAATTTCTTAAATAGCTTATTTTTGGAAAAAATAGGTCCACTCTGTGCAGTTCTGCTGCATAATAAGCACAAATCCTGGATTTCTACGCTCTAAAATACGTGGCAGAAATTTCAGAGCCTGTCATAAAATTCTACTTTTTAAATGAAAATTCTTCTTATATATTCTTCTCTGTTAACATCACTCTCAAAGCAGGTATTACGGTACAACCAGTGGTGTTTGTGTGTGATTGAAGCAGGTTTAGAATTTTTAAGAAAATTCAGTACAGGGGTTTACCAGTCCACTCAGCATTCATCGCATATATCAATATTGACATACTGTATATAATAATTAAACGAATGAAATAAAACCATGGAAGAGTTGTTATGCTTCTATTTTCTAATGCTTCCCAGGGTATCTTCTGTGCCTGAGGTTGAAGCTGGTTAGGGGTGTCTTGGAAAAGATATTTTTTCCTGCAGAGGGCACTCGCTATCCATGAAATACCGCCTCGCAGAGCAGGCTCTCATGAATCCAGAGCAGCATCTGAGCTAACAAAACATGATATGTGTATATAAAAAAAAATTTAAATTATGAAAGCAAATTATTCCCTTGTAGTGCATGAGGCCAGCTGAAGAGCAGCTGAGATTTAAGGAAAAGGAAAAAACCATGGGGAGTAAGAAGACCAGGCTGGAGAAGCTTGAGAGGCTGGAGGTGTTAGTGCACAAGCGCTGAGGCACAGGGGTCCAGCGTGGTGGGGATAACTGATGATAATAATAAAAAGGGTGAAGAAAGAAAAGGCTCAATGGTTAGTTTAAAATTTAATAACATTGAGGATGAGAGAGGCAAATGCCTTAATTAAACTGCTATCCCAAAACACGAAAAGCCTACAACAGAATGGTACAAATACACCAAATTATTATTATTCTGTATTCACTGAATTATTAACTATTGCAGTATTTGAAAACAGGTATTACTTCAGATTTATTTCTTTCATAGTTATATATATGAGAAAGGAATATATTTACAAGGAGATCAGCCCAGAGAAATAGATCAGGTTCTCTCCATGTGTGGCTCTAAAGTACATGTATGTGACAGATAAATACTCAAGAGCCAAATCATAAAGCAGTTTAGGTGTTAAGAATTCTGCAGTTTGTGGAAAAAAAATCTCTTATTATTACCCCCTCCTTCCCCTTTGAAAATATGTTATAGAAAATGTTTATAGTTATTTTAAAACAGTAGGAAAAATGATCATATCTACAAGCAAAGGTGGAAAAAATCATATAGACATAGTACAGTTTTGATAGGACTTCCATTTTATTATTTGATTTTATTACAATAAAGGACTATGTAAACAAAATCACCTATTGAATGTAAAGCCAGCTCTTAAAAAATATAAGTCTGGATATTACAGAAGACTGTAATCCAAAACATTTTTATATTGCTAATGAGAGTTATGAATTATTTTTTAAAGTTTCTTTTTGCTACCTGTTTTATTCTTCCTTTCCTTTTTAGTTTGTTTTTCTCTGAAAACATTTTCTACTTTTTTTTTAAATTTGAGCTTTTCAAAATGGGAATGATAATTCTTTTATTTTACAAAGTATGATTTGCATTTTTTGTGTCTTTTACTAAAATAAAATATTACTTTTTTAAAGCAAATTCCGTTACATCAGCATATAATGCCTTCCCTTTATGATGAAGAGGGTTGATGTAAATAGTAGCATATTTTGTTTTAGGTCTCTCAAGTCTATTTTTAAATGTGCGATTTGGGTTTCTGGAGACTGAATCAGGTGAAAAAGAAGCAACAAAATGGCAGAGCAATTACGTAAAGAGGAATGTTGTCAGTTTTCAGTATGAAATTCAGTCAGTTTGTAAGGAGATATTATCTCCCCTATTGTAATAATCCGTGCTTGTTTTCCAAATATAAATTATGAACACTTCAAAATCTGTAACACAAATCAGGGTTCAAAACTGTATGATTTCTTTTGAAGAAGCTTGTCTGTTAAAAATGCTCTGATTTTATTTTAGCAGGTTTTAGCTCTGGATTTAAGGAGATGAAACAACCTGTTCAGAATAATAATGATGTTATTTGGACTCTTATGTTTAAGTTAATGCAAATATTTCAGGTATTAACATCCTATTTTCAGGTTTATAATTCAGCTTTAAAAATTTGTTTCAGGTTAAAAATAGATACAGAACTTTTCAATCTCATTTTTTCTTCACATTTTTAAATTGTTTTAACTAATTTAAATTTCAGTTGTGATTTTACAATAAAAGCAGCGTTTACTGGATTTATCTATATTTGTATTTTCATATTCTAAAACGGCTCTGAATTAAAAGAAGCTTGGCAGGTTATTGTAATTTCCTGCCTTTTCTTCATTCAGTGGTGAAGAAACAAAGGTGAACAAGAATGTAAAGTGGACTGTCCCTAAGTATACTAATTATTATGGAGCAATTTTCACTTGAAAAACACATGACCGTTCATCATATTTGTGCAGAAGTGGGGTTTCCAGGATGACATGACAAACAGCATTTTGTATCTTTTGTGATATAGCTACTACAAAATCTATTCTTTTAAAAATTGATTATCCATAAACAAAATACATCTTTTATTTTTACGCTTTGCCAAATACATTTATTTTTATCTTAGTGTGTTATGTACTTATATAGTTATATATGTAGTTATATATAACTATACATTATAACTATAATGATTGACTTCTAAATAATCTCGCAGTGAAAAATTTGCATCAATTCTACATGTCTATTTCTCAGAAAATTTACTTGGAATGCAAAATAAAAACAGATTTTAATTTTGCAGTCCCTCCCTCCAAAAACGAGCAATAAAAACAGACCGACAGTAAAAGCAGTGAAAGAGCTTCAAGAATGAGGCTGCCCCTGATTCTAGAGAGCAATTCGGAGCAGGGCTGCAGGCGCCTCTGCCTCCCGCCCGCTGCCGCCCTGTCCCGGTGACCGTGGGCTGCGGTGGCAGCTGTCACTCGCGTGCCGGGGACCGCCTCTTGGCTTTGACCCGACCCTTCATATTATTTCAGTTCCATTTTACATCCACTCTTGCTATAGATATTTCCATTCATAAAATCTTTTTCTGCTTTCTTGTAGTTTAAAGCCAAATGCTGATGTGTATCAGAAACAAATAAGATCGGAAGTAGAGCCTATTCTTCAAAACCCCGTTTCCTGGAGTTCCTTTTCTGTTCCCTCTCACATGCATTGCATTATATTTCAAAATCTTTTTTTTTTATATTTTCTTCTGTCATTTATTAAACATCAGAATGTTTTCAGTTTGCTAAAATCTTACATATTCAGGAAATTTTGCCCCAGCAGGTATTCATAGGGCAAGAACTGATTGTTCTGGGCCTAATCCTGAGTATTGTTTTTTATGATGAAATCAAAAATATAATTGTGAAAATCCAGCGTGTCTTTTTCAGTCTCATAGCAAGAATTAGAATAGCTAATGGCACAGCTACAGGGGATGTGAAGAATCCGTGCTATGCAAGCTAATTGCAGTTGCTCTTGTCAAAAGTAAAATATCTTGTACACTTGGTATCGTACAGAGTCCATGTGCAGTTGGCACTTGGCAGGTAGATAGGGATACCAGCAGGGTGTGATGCAATGGGAATTGTGTGGAGAGTCTATGCAGAAAAATGGCTTCTTTGGCTACTCGGTTTGCCAATATGTTGTAATGCATGCTTTTTTTCTGCACAGTATCAGTAGCGAGGAAAAAATATTGTGACTAATTTAAAATGGTGGAATGTAACTAGTAATTCCTTTCCCGTATTTCCTCTATCCTACTCCAGCAGAGCTGGAATAGTTTGTTAGAAAAAAAAGCCTTTTTTCAATTTTCTTTTTTATTATTCTTGGTTTACATTCCAAGTATTTTCACTAAGATTTTCTTGCTCTCTCACTTTCTAGCTCCTCACTGAATTCATGTTTCACTTTTACCTCATTCACTGGACGGACTGCATTTTCTTTCAGAGCTGAAGCCATTGCCTCCCTGTGCATCAGCAGGATAGGATTATATGTACTTCTTTCAGACCCGAGGCATTACTATTTCTTCACCATACTCAGCATCCAATTGTCTGGATCTATCTGGGTCCTAAATCCATCCTGAATTGGTTTCATAGCTGGCAGATTTGTGTGTTCCATCTTGTTTTGGGACTTGGCTTTCATATGAATATCTCAAATCATTTTATATTTGTCCAAGTAGAAATGTTATTACATGCAGACAATCTGTATATACCTAGTGAAAATGAGAAGATAAAGGGCTGATTGAAAACATGTCAAATTCTAGTTTTTGCTAGGGTGCAACAAAACTGATTTTTATTGTGAAAGGAACAGTGACAAAACCTCTTTTTAAAATGAATGGTCTTGTGTTGCCCTGTGGTAGAGAAATGGTTAAATTATGCACTCGTTGGAGTATGAAGGCAGTTCTTCTTTGCTGACAGATAGTTTGACCAGTGTCAGGTTATCCCGATGCATTCAGCATACCTTCATTGCATCATAAATAAAACAGACAAATTACTTTTTTTTTCCTAGGGTGGAATAAGCATCAGGAAGGGGAGGGATAGGGATTGGGGGTATATGATGATTTGGAGGGGGGAGTGAAGAATTAGAAGGAAAAGAAAAAAGAGAGAGATCTTTGCAGACACTCTATGAATCTCTGCTTGGCAGCTGAGAACAATGAGAAAAGCAAGCAATTACCTCGAATCCTTCCCCTTATCCAGACATAGGAAATATATTCCTGCTTGAGCCTTTTTTTTCTTCTCTCTCTCTCCCTCCCTTTCTTGCTCTCCCTCCCTCCCTCCCTCCCTCTCTCTCTCTCTCTCTCTCTCCCCCCCCCCCTTTTTTTCTTGTATATCTAATTTAATTCTTAGAGGAAGGCAAGGCAGATGTAACAAAGAAAGGAGGGTCTGTGTCAATGGGCCACTTCCTACTGCAGGACGAAGCTGTCCTCTGTGGAAAATATTCTTTTTAATTCTGTGCCCTAGCAGACTTCCGTAATCTCTGCAGCAGCATCAATGAAAAATGAGCATAAAGGTATTTTATAGCTCAAACTCTTTTACAAATTCCTCCCAAATAAAGTGGTGTGAATACTAAATCACCCTCTCCAAGTGCAGGAAGCTGATGTGTTCTTTAGCCTTCAAAAATCTATCCCAGAGGTGTAAATAGAACCCTTCCTCCAGATTTTTGTAAACTATTTTATTCAATGGCCTTCTTAATAGCGGCTTCTATATTCTTCTGGAATTTCTATAGGATTTAAATTCTTTCTCTTGAGTCTTCCCCCCCCCCCTTTTTTTTTTTTTATCAAAGCAGCACCTGCCACCATTTCCTTAGGGTTGCAAAGTAAATAAGAGGGATGACCCCATGTTGTTCCCCTCTGATTTTCACTATCCTCGGTCCATTGACTTGGACACGGGAGAAGGGGGCATCAAACTTAATCTGCTCCACTGGATTGAGTTACATGTCTGTGATGGTCTGTGGGCTGGAACTAAACATTTAGGGCCTGTGTCCCCTCATTTTACCATGAATCTTCCGCTTGTGAGAATAACAGTTTCCATAAAGATACTCTGGCCTTTTAATTGCTGACAAACTTTCAGCTAGCAAATTTATTTTTTGTTCCACGGGAATAAGTTAGGCAGGCATGCTTTCTGCTAACAGTATTATTGCTCTTTCCAGTCAGCTATGGTACATGCAAAAATACCTGATTGCACAAATACTTGATGCTTTTGGTTTGCAACATCCCTGATTTATACAAGATAATCTAAAAATGTCCTCTATTACTATCCTGCCAGAAGGAATTAATGCAGTTTACAGGTACAGTGTTCACGCATGGCTAGTACTGTGGGTGTCTTGCTCTTTGGGTGTCCTCCCAATAAACCTTTCAGTAAGTGCTGAGCACCCCACGTTTGCTCAGCAGCACCCTTTGTGGTACTTGCCACATGCGAGGTACTCGGAGACATCCCTGATGTTTGAAAATTCAGCCCAATTACAGTAATGTATGAGCATACAGCCTTCTTCAGCCAGGGTGGTGCAAACAATTTGTGTCTCGGTCCAAATGTCACTGGTTGGTCAGCAGTACCTTCACGTACCCTCCTTTCCCAGACTGTACTTATGTCCCTGATAGCTGAAATATTTATAAAAGCCTGAACAAACAGAGTTTCCCATCCGTATAAGGCTCTTAAGTGAAAGCTTCCTGGGTTGGGCCACCTCTCCAACTGAAATTCCCTTCTGAGTCCTGGCACTTAGATATCATTCTTTTAGGAGACAATCAATAATTTTGTTTGTCCTGTACTTTCCCTCTTTTGCACACCTTCTCTTTTCACTACTTGTAATTATCCTAACACCTGCATATTGTGATTTAAAAATTGGCAAATTATCTATTTCCAGGGCCTTTGCTTTTAGAATAAAACTTAAAGCTACCATTAGATTTTTAATAATTTAGGACAAAAATGCTATTCCTTAAGAATGTTCTTTGACAATATTTTTACAGTTGGGGGACAGGAAAGGAACATTACAGGAAATTTAAAGGAGGCTTTTGGTATTAAATCTTCACCTCTTCCACAAGATAACAAAATTCCGTAAATCTGTGCAAGACCTTTGTTTAACCCACCCCCTACTATCACACACAAGATTTTATAGGAGCCTGTCTCACTGCCATTCACAGGCTGTGTTTTACATAATACCCTTCAGCATCAGTGATATTAACCTTGATGGCATTATTATTGCTATTTACAGTTCATATGCTGGTAATGGTAAACCTGAATGGGATTAATAAAATAAATTAGGTGATGGAAATATTAATGCTATTAACAATCAGTAACAATACTTGACAGCATAAGAAAAGGAATAACCTGCCATTAACCAAGCAGAATAGAGTCTGTCTAGCATATGCATAAAGATATCTACACTTCAGTTTGATAAATCCAAGATTAATTTTCTTTTAAGCAACTTTTCCAGGGCCTTTGCTCTTTTCTTTTTCAAAACTTAAGCTCTTTGCATGCTTTCTGCTTGCCCCTTTGGGTGACTGAGAGGACGATACACTGCAGGACTGACTCTGTGGCTAGAGTTCTGCAGTGGCATAATTCATTATGGGCTTGATCCTGCTCGGCTGAACTCAGCGTCATTTTGCCATTGTCTTCTGCGGCACAGGATCAGACCTCACAGCTTGATAGTGCCTCCTGCTGCTGCTGCACACCTTGCTCCTGAGATGTCCCCCACAGCTTCTCCCCACTGCAAGTGCCAGCAGCTGCACTTGTCTTCTAGTTGCTCTCGTTCCTGCTGCTCTGCAAGGCCTCCACGCTCTCATCTGTGGTGCAGCCGGTGGCAGGCTGCCCCATGTGCTGCTGCCCAGGTGCACACCAGTGCCACTTTCGGTGGTCAGCAGCTGCGTCCCAGAATGGCCCTGAGGGGCAGGGTATGAGCAGAGATGCTGGAAAAGCTAACATTGGGAGGACAAGGATATTGTGTTTTATGATATTGCTGAAACATACTCTCTATTCCCTGAATTTGGTTTTCCAGCAGACAAATGACATCCCCTCTTCTAGATGAGAAGTCAGAGCTGAAAGGCTAGAAGGTAATACGTGGCTGTTTCTTTTTGGATGTGTGATTTACATTTTTTAAAAGTCTGATGCATCAAAGAGGGTTAATAAATCTGGCTTCACAAGCGGTGCTGTTGAATGTCATTCCAGGTTCATCTTTCACCCCCCTGTAGCGTAGCTGCCTGTGCAAGCATTGCCACGCTGGAGGGTTTCCAGGCAGAGTGGTGGACCTGACCCTCTTCCTGGTCCTGGGAGCTCCACTCTGGCAGTAGGGGGCCAGCCACCGGCAACGGGGCCAGGGGATTTGACACTTGCTTTTGAGAGAGAGAGAGTGATTTTATTAGGGATTGTGAGAGAACTGGTGGTTCCTGATGTTTTTGGTTGAGTTGATGTGATTTTGTCAAAGCCCTTGAGAACAGAAATATGAATCTTTCTTCCTCTTCTTTTTTTCCTCACGGGAAGTTTCTCCTGGGAAAGGCTAAGACAAGAGCCTAGATTTATCAGATGTGAGCATGTTGCAGATATTTTTTGTGATGATGTACAGAATGCCATAATATACTGTTGTTCGTGGGTCTAATACTGAGAGTACATGTGGCTTATTTAGGTGTACTGAAAAATTCTCAGCCTAATAAGGTGGGCAAAGGTTGGTAAGAAAAAGCGTCGCTTATTTTTTTTCCCTTACAAATGTTTCTTACCAATCCTTTACAGCTGGCTAAAAGCTAGGATTTCTCACACTAAGAAAGAAAGTGAGACCATAAATAAACCAGTGCAGGACACCTGGAAAGAATAAAGTGCCCTTCTAAACCTTGCAGCGGACTCAGAATCAATGCATGTCTGGTTGGTGCCTGAAAACAGTGTGGGAAAATGAGCTCAGGCTGCAGAGGCAGAAAAGCAAAGAAATGCTCTCAGTATTTTCTTCTGTAACAATTTATCTTCTGAAAAATAGCTTTTTAAAGTTATTGATATTAGTATTTTGCTGAAATCTGGATGAAGGAGCTCTTTCTGCTATTCTGGTAGTGCTGTGTTTAGTCAGAGTAGAGATTGAAACCTATTTCTCAATAAAAAAACAAATTTCAACCCCCTCAACTACTTCAGCAGAAAATGGATCAGCTTAAAATGCCATTCTGGGCAGGGGATTCCTGAGAGTTTTGCAGATAAACATAAGATGTTTTGACAGTCTAGTTACAGTATCGACTTATCTACTGTTTTCTTTTACATTTTGGATTACCTAGCATCCAAATTTTAAATGTGTGGAATTTTGCCTACATTGAGAAAAAGGCTCTTTTAATAGCTTGCGTTCTCATTGCTTTTTGTTGGGGAGAAAAAAGCTAAAACACCTCAAATACACCTTAGAAAACTTCTGTAAGTATAAATTGGCTTCCTCTTGATTCTCAAATCCATATTTTAGAAGTGACTATTGAGGAACACTGGACTTTGATCTAAGGACATGAAATATCACCACAGAAGTCCATTGTTTCCCGAGCAGATCTTATCTCTGATATAGTCCCTGCCAGTCTCAGAACCTATTATTCTTTTTAGAGCATGTCAGACTTGTCCCTTCATTATCTACACAGGAAACAGATAAATAAGTATACACGCTTTTCCTTGCTCTCTGAAAAAACTCGAAGGTGAGCCCTGACCTAACAGCTCATTCCATGTTTTGAGGGGCCCCGGGTCGGTGAAACAGCTCGCCACGTGCTTTTGGCCCTTCGCTAAAATGGGAAGTGACACCCATAGCATGCCTGCGTGTCTTTCCTTCCTGTGAAATGAACTCAGATGCAGTGTAAAGCACATTAAAGAGTGAGCCTCTGGCACATGCTAAATTAAATAAATATCACCGAAACGTATTTAATACATATGCATGTTGTCCCCATCTTTGCCGCTCCACTACTGACTACGCTATTTCCTATGTGATTCATTTTCTTTAAACTACTGTTGTCTGATTCATTCCCTGATACCACAGTCCGCTATTTGATGTCGCCATTCACTGTCCTGATGGGATTACAGTCTCCTAGGCACTGGACTGTGGCATTGCAGAGAGATTTTGGCACTGGCTTATAGACCAGAATAGAAAAGCTTACTCTTGCTTACACTAAGTGAAACCACTGTAGACAGGAAAGTAGATTCAGCAAAACTGGAAACTGATAAATTTTTGTATTTTACAGATAACGTGCTTATACATATTTGGTGTGTTTTAACATTGATTTAATACTGATATGTCAACATGGAAGCACTTCAGGAGAGAGGCAAGGCTTTTGGTGCTGCCATTACAGAGTGATCTTGAGATATTAAGAAAATTCCTCTGTCTTTTTAAATTGATTTGGCCTTATTTAGCCATTAGCCATTACTTAGCACCCATTAGCATTTGAACCAATATTGTAGTTTATTCACGGAAGTATACTATTTTCTGTTTAGTTAGTTCTTATTGAACTTAAAATGGCTGCGCTCCTTTGTAAAATGGAACCTCACTTCTGTATATGTATAAATGGAATTAGCAAACGTGAATTGTATTCAAAATAGTGGTTCCTATTTTATCTCATTGCACTTTGCCTTTCTCTTGGTCCTCCTCTCCTTTTCTCCTAAGCTATCCCAGCCTCTTTGAGAGCGTGGCAAATAGTCATTACATTGGACATTTTTTTATCCACTGGTTTAGCTTGCATATTTCTGCTTCTATTGCAGCGAAGCTGGAAGACTGCTAGTTAAAGTTTCAGCATGCTATTGTTTTTGCTACACACTTTTACTCTGAAGGCTTATAAAATTGCCTAGCAGAATTCACACCAGGATATGGCCTGGCATAAGATGTGTAAACTTGGGGATAATTTTTTTTTAATGTTACAAAAAATTTCAAAATACAATTGACTTTACTATTTTTAACTTTACATCATTCTGGCTGTGCACATTTCTAAGCACCTTCAATTCCCATTTATTTTAGTGCTCAACATCTCCTAAGAGCAATTCAACATCTGAAAGGTTTGGATCCTAGAAGGGTTTTGTAAGAATAATGCCAGACACATGGAGGGGGGTGGGTCAAATGATCAAAGAGAGAGAGTTTAATATTGTTGCCTGAACCTGATTTGAGACTCATGTTTTCTAGGCAGGGCTTTTTTTTTTTTTCTTTTACACTGACTTGAAGTGAGACCTTTGGCAAGTCACTTAACCCCTAAATCTGTTTGTTCCATTTGAAAATAATACCGTAGTGATAAGGATTATATAAATACTAATTATTATTGTTCATAATTTTACACCAAGTTGGGCTGCTGTTAAACGTAATTATTTTTATTAGAGAATAATACTGGAAACAACCATTTATAAACCTCAGTAAATATGCAGAAACATTTACTCTTAAAGTTTCATGAAGCTTTTTATGATTTCAAAACATATAGTGGTTAACATTTCCAATTAAGCTATCATACATGCTGCATAGATTATGTAATTATACTAAACACACAAGGAGTAACTTAGAAATTACAAGACAGGGACATATACACAAAAAAACAATTAAAAATGTGAAGGCCATAAAAGGCAGAGAGAACAACAAATTTCAGGGAATTAATAGTCCAGATTAAAAATTATTCAGTATCTTAACTCTAATGGAATACCATTTTATTATTCAGCATTTCATGTCAATATTGGATGTTTAAATCCTGAAATGTGAATTTCCATGCTTTTGTGACTTTGACTCACAATCTTAACGTCCTTTTAATGTACTTTTTGTTGTGTAAATCTGTGTAAGTACCATGAGCCATCAAACTTGACATCTGACGGCGTGATGTAGACCCAGCCTGCATGTATTAGGGCTTTTTGTGTTTGTGCAGTGGAACCTACTTACACAAATTCCATTGAAGGCATAAACCTGTTAAAGGAATACATTTTCTTTACACTGAAACAATAGACCTGCATCAAAGGAACATCCAGGAAAAGAATAAGTCATTTCAAAAGATGAATTCCTTTTCTGCAAAAAGGCAAAATGTACTAATGGTCCGACCCACTGAAGAAATGAATTTGTTGATTTATCAGTATGGTGTGCAAACCAAATTGGAAGACAGACAATCATTTAAAAGTTATCAATCAAAAATCCAACCAACCCCTTGTGCATTTAATGTACTACTAAGGTTTGAGATGATTTAAAAAATTTAAGGAAAATGTGTTCCTACCCTCTGAACTTCAGTATACAGCTAAAGCTTGACTTACGCGTTAAATTATAAAAAGCAAGCCCCAGATTATATTTTTAAATGCATTCAAGCTAAGAAATGTATTGCATGTGTCCAAAAATGAAAAGGTAATGGGATAAGGATAGCTAGGGAATTTAAGAACAGCAGGGCCAGTTCAGCCAGCTGTGGGCAGGCATTTCAGCCTCATGCAGGGTTTACAGAGTATGATCTATCAGGTGGACAGAACTCTGGATATGTTTCCTCAATGGAGACGTAGCACCAAATGTAGCACAGACTGTGGGTCTCCAGACGAGCCTGGAAGTCATCTTTCTGGTGAGGTGGTAATCCTGGTGCCACCAGGGGGGGAAAGGTATATTCCAGTCACTCAGCTTGGTGAACAAGACTAGGAGTCTGTTTCCTAAAACTTATGTCCCACCATCTCCCACCAGCAGCCTCTTAGACTTCCCAGCAGTGGGGAAATGGGATTGAAGGAAATGGATTCAGGAGCTAAGATTTTTCCTCTGGCATGTCAGGTTTTTTTTTGGCATTTGTTTTTAAGGATTACAAAGATACATACTGAATGTGGGGAGATCTCTGGGAAGTGCCATGGAAAAGTCAAGTTTTTTGAAGTTGTTTTTTCAGTATATCCTCCAAGTTTCTGGGTGTGTGTGAGGAGGGGAAGAAGGGAATGGCACCATGTGCCTGGAGGCAGCAGGACCCAATACAGGCAGCTTAGCGACCTGAGGTGTGCTGAAGAACAAAGATGTCTACACATGCGTCAAGCTGGGTTGCTAGACTGCAGTTTTCTGGCACGGTGGCTCCAAGGGTTCCTTGGCTAACATTTATTCGAGGAAACCCAAGCTGAAGATGGAGCTGTAGGGAAAGTTGTTCTAGCTGTGCTTTGGAAGGCTGCATCTGAGTGCTGCCATACTGAAACCCTCCTCACAGAGGAAGAAGAAGGGAGAACTGTCCCTTTGTCAAATGCAACTGGAAGTGGCATTCCTTCAATAAATGGTGTTAATCTCATTTACAGTCTAGTGATATGAATGGGTCAGTTGACTGTAGTTGCTCCAAAGGGAGAGAAATTCTTTAATCGGATAATAGGAAGAGTTTCTATTTCCAAAAAAAAAAAAAAAAAAAAAAAGTCTTGAGCATGGGGCAATACATGGTACCACTAGACTTCTCCAAGGCTAGATGTTGTCTGGATTTTTAGCAGCCTTGTTGAAGGCACATTAGAAGTACTGCATTTCTTGAACAACAACAACAACAAACTCTTTAGAAATGTTGGTAGGAGTGCAGCTGAGATGGACTGTGTTAAGCAAGGGATCGGCCTAAGTGGCAAAAAGCCTTGTTAGTGCTCTAGCAATAATGTTGAAGTGGTTTGCCCATGGTTAGAGGGCACATCAAGAACTGCACCACGGAGTCCCACGAGCTAATCCATTACACCATGTCGCACATTAAAGGCATTCATATTCTTGTATGAATTTAAAGCATATTATTTACCTGCCTGACATCCTTGAGTTCTAAGTATACTTTTATTGGTATCTACTCTGTATTTGGCATTCCTAGTTGGATATTTGGCAAGATTCCTCCCATAAGTAGATTCATTGCTGTCATTTGGATTTGTAGTGGCAGAATTTGCCCATTATTTTGTTATTTTAATTCCCTCAAGAATCTAATGAAATTTAAGTGAAAAAATAAGGCTTTCTGTATTCTATTTTCAGAATGATGGATTGATAGAAGGACAGGCGACTTGTACTTGTAGACTGAAGATTTTATGCATATATACATAACAGATATGGAGACAGAATTTTTCCCTTATGGCAATGGAATGGTTTTGATAGTCTTCATTAAAATAGATTTGAAAATACCATTTGTTTTATGTTTAAACCTTAAATTAAATTTTTCAATAATAAAATATGCTTATTATAACCCAATTCTATCAATCACTGAAATGAACAGCACATTGGTGGGTTCAAGCAAGTAAATAAATGTGTTGCTTTACTGCATGTCAGAAAGGTTTATCGGATACAATTCTTCCCTCTGAAGTAGTGGGTTATAGGTATAAGCATCATAGCAAGAATTTGTACTACTGCAGAGTGCTGATCCTGCTTCTCAGTGCCTCAGACAGAGGGTGGCAGTTCACACGAGATGTAAAAGAAAGTTACTCTCTGTCCCAGCAGAAGTTCCCGTGTTCCCTTTGAAAAGGTTAAGCTCTCAGCATTTCAGTAACCTCTACCTCTCTGTATATGTGATATTTTGAGCTATATGTGATATGTGGTATTGTGTAATGATATTTAAGTTGTTGCTGAAAATCTTCCAGCTGCTGCATTTATCTGGAGTCATTGTGATAGTTAAACTGATTATTTTAATAAGTGCTTTGAGAGCTTGAATAAGAATATAGTTTTAGATAAAATTCAAATAGATTATGTTCTCTGTTGGAAATAGGCATGTGTATGGAAAGTGCATTGCCCTTTGGTCAATTTAGGGTTTGTGCTGCACAGATCTTGCCAAAAATTTTCCTTTGACTTCACAATCAAATAATTGCCTATAAAAAGTGTATCACATCACTGTAGGATGGCTAGCTTTTTGACTGAACAGATATTGCTGGGTGAACCTTGAACATTTCTGAGACGCGTGCAAAAGCTTTTAGATGTATTCGAGCTGGGCTGTAAACCACCATATCCGAAGCTCACTTCTGCCTTCACAAAAATAGAGGCAGCTCTGGAAAGGAAATACAGCCACCGTTCTGCACTTGTATTTCTATGGGTGATCATCTGTACTAGGCACACACCCCGTTTTCTTTCATGTCAAAAAAAGGGAATGGGGAAGGGGTGGTGAACGCCGCTCTTACTTCTGTAGAGAGCTGAGAGGCAGCTGAGGTGTGCACAGACATGGGAACACGGACATGCACAGAGTACGGAAAAAGTCTAGAGACAACCCTGTTGTAGCCTGCTGCTGTTGTGCAGACCTGGGGTGGAACAATTCCCCGTGGTTCCTTCCTACAGCCGGTTAGGCCACGTTACCATGAGCTGAACATGGCTAACTCTGACTGCTCTTGGATCAAAGAAATTTTCATCTCACCGCATTTTCAAAACCTTTTTATAAGACTTGAGGGAGTTTTATTAACATTCCCTACACTCCCCCTTCGTTTTTGCTGCTCTCTTCTCCAAGCTGTGTATCCTTTTTCTTCTTGTTTCAGGTGGTGAAATTTTTTTTAGTGGTTTCTCTGGATGCCTTGGTGGAGGACGTCATGTTTGGGGCATGAGCAGTTTAGCCATCCTTGCACTGCTGTGTGCCTTCAGCACGGGTGCCCGAGGCTCAGCAGGATGCTGCCATGCGCCGGCTGCTCCAGTGTAGGGCACGAGAGCTGCTGCTGGGCCCCAGGGCATGTTCCAACTGGGTTAATGTTAAGCCAACTGCTAATCTCTCTGTCACGTGCTTCCAGCAGGCACCCTGCTTTTCTTCTGCCTGTTCACCTTTTCACTGCAGAGGGAAGCTCAATGGCCTGCTACACTTCTGTACTTTTACAGTCCTTTTTTGGGGGAAAAATGGTTGCCTGGCTGTTTTCCTCAGAGTCTAGGATACTCCAGGGGCCATAAAAGGTGCTGCTGACAGGCAGAGCGATGTTTTCATTGCACCGAGGACATGATATGCTGCAGGCCAGTTGGCATGTCAGGCCCTGCTAGGCATCCTTGCAGCAGAGGACAGGGTCCCTTGTACTGAGTGGCTCTGTGCCACTGCAGGTGTTACACTGCAAACACCAGCTCGTGGGCAGGCAGTGCTGGTCATGGAGCATAACTCTCATTAACTCCTAGCTGAAAGCCTGTGCTCTTGTATTCTGTAATACTGTGGCCTGTGAGTGCTCTGTGAAAGGAGCCCCAAATAAATCATATTACAGTAGCTTGGAGAAGAGGTCACAAATCTTTTTGAAGAAGAAAAGAGCTACTTCTGGCCACAGCTGAAACATGAACTTCCATATGTATCCTGTTATAAAAAAAATGAATTCCATGTTGGAAAACTTATCAACACGTTTGGGCATAGTTCATAGACAGAGAGAGCTACTAACAATCAAATGACACCTTCCAGATGTTCTACTCTCAGCAATTATCAGTCTTATCCAGGTCAGCCTGCTGCTCTACTTTCACCCCGCAAACATCCCTGGGCAGGTGGGATGGCAGCCTCTGAAGGCCATTGCTGTGTTTGGCAGAGGTGGAAAATTCTGAATATTTTATGTTATCCCTTATTAATATAGGTTAAAATGAAAGAGTAAGGGTGGAGTTCAGAGCTCCTTTCTTCTTTCAGCCTGGAGAAGATGCTCTCCCTTTACCCGTGGAGTAAGCAGAATTACCAGTAGCGATTTCTCTGTTATTCCAGTCTATGGTTATCACCATGCAGCGTGGGACCTATATGCGCATTGCACACAAAGGTAATAACAGCTTTTAGAGGCAGGGATGTAACAGATTGTCAGCTACCATGAATATCAAGGAGAGGAAAATGTCTATGACAGGTTGAAGTCTGTTACCAAAGTAGTGGAAAGCAGAAGAAAGTGAGTAGCACTCCCGTGACATGAGTTACATTTAATAATGGGATTTGGTTGCTGGTATACAGTGGTTAATTCAAAATTCCCATGGCACTGCTGGTTGTCTCAGAAGGCTGTGACACTCCACCCTGGAGTTTCAAACCCTTCATTTTCTTTAATGTCCAAAGGTCTTCCACTTAATGTCAATCTAAGCTACCAACCTGTCCAGTCTTAATTTTAATGGGGCACCAGTTGCAGTGTAGTTCAGGTACGAGTAAAAAGTTAAATAAATATTTTCCCCAGAAAGATAATGAAGTAGAAAAATGTGTATTACCAAATGACAAGTGAATCTCTTTGTAAAGAGATTTTTGAAGATGAAACACAAACAACATAGCTTACATGGGTCTTTTGTTTTACAGAATATATAAAAGCACAGTGAACAGTAACAGGAAAGCCCACAGAAGTAGTTACATCTAGTATTTGAACAGATTTGAGGAAAAGGGAGTTATTAATTTAAATAAGAAATAAGATAATGCTTCATCTGGGCTGGCAGTACCTCATCCTCTCCCCCCTTTTTTGGCCCTCAGGAAGTAAAAGAACTGAGAAACAGAAGAACTTAATCTTAAGGAAAAAAAAGAAGATTTAGATTGACTTAAAACTTTCAGAATGCTTGTAAAACTAACATTCCTGAAACACAGAATTTTTGGGGTGCAAATTTGTTACTCCTTAGATTAATGTTATCTGCGTTCTGCTGTTTGTGACTTGAGGCTTATGATTTCATTTCATGTTTATCTACTATGAATGAACCTGGGTATAACATAATGTGAACATGACAAAGTGTGATGGAATGCCAAAAGCTAAAGAGAAACATATGACTTCTGGACTGAATACCTGCTTTACCCTAGTATCTAATAAGAAGAAAACTGGGATGTGGAAACAGGGTAAACAGTAAGAAGAGAAAAAATTTGGCATGTCTTTTGTTGAAATTCAATCCTCTCCCTCCCTGCTATGCCCAGAAACCATCTGCAAACTTTTCAATCATTTTTTAGGATACAGTGAATTTTATCATAATTTTGTCAACCAAAACCATATGTGCTTTTTCTATTGACAACGTAGAATAACAAAATCATATTTGTTCAGACCACAAGGCAGGTAATAAATAACTGTGGACACAATGCTGCAACTTAAGGTTTTTCAAAAGAAGTACTGAATATTACCAAAAAATTTAATTTGGGAGGTAAAGTAAACTTTTGAAGAGAAAACCATCTGAGAGAAAGCTTGTGGCTCAATAACTTTTCCCTTCCTGTTAGACCAGTTCTATTTTGGTGTCCTGAGGCCATAATAAAATGAGATCTTCTACCACTGCCCTTGTACTTGTGCGGAGTAGACATACATGCAAACTGCAGGTAGTTGTGGCCCTGTTTCTGCTGTGCACACATTTTCAGATGTTATTGCACTCAGCCATTTTTAGCTCATGCTGGCCATTACTCTGGAAGTGTGAATCTGGAAAGTGAAAAGATTAAATGTGAACTAAGGTAATTTAGGACATGCTTCCTTCTAATTTAACTAGCCATGAAATATCTTTCTTTACTGATATTAGACAAGATAATCTTTCAGATGTGACCAAATATTGCCATAATCATGCAAAAATCCTCATTCAAGATCATCAGAATAGTCCTGGTCTAGATAGCCTTTGGTGACAGCCAACATTTATTAGTCCTTTGGGTCTGAAAATGCAAAAATTTGGATGCACACATAGCTGAACAAAAGATTTCAGTGGTTCAGGTTTCTTCACTTGGCAGCCTGTGTGGTATGGGGTATGGTGCCCTCACACCCACGTGCTCTAAGAACTCACAACGTTCACTCGATGGAATAATGAATGATGAGAATTTCTACTGTAATCTTTCCTTTAATGTAGTTGATTCTTTACACTTGTTTTTTGGAAAGTTTATTTGTGCTGTAATAGCATTCTCATGACACAAATGAATTCTGGTAGGGCTTAGTGCTGGGTCCTGTGCTGCCAACATGGTCACAGATGATCTGGGAGAGCAACGCGATGGAGTTTGCTGGTGTTAACAAGAGACTTAGGGCAGGGAAGGCTAGGGCAGTCTCTGAAGAACTGGACAATGCTGAAGGACTGGGTAAGAAAATGGCAGGTGAAATTTGATGTAAGTGATACAAAGTGATACATATGGGGAAAAAGTGGCCTAACTGCCCATTTAAAAGATGGGCTCTGAGCCCATCTGAGGGCATCTGCCCACTACTACTCAGGAGTGAGATCCTGGGGTTATAACAGATCATTCAGTGAAAAGGGTGACTCAGGGCTCAGCAGCAAAATAAGAAAAGAGCACATGAGATAATCACATAAGAGCAAAGATAATATGATTTTGCCATTTTATACGTGCACGGTGCACCTGCATCTTGAGTGCTGAGTGCATGTCTCAGCCCCCTCTCCCCCATCTCAAAAAAAATAATATAGAAGAAATGGAAAAGGTTTAGACTGATGTGAGGACTATCGTTGGATCTTGGCCGCTTGACTTTGCATCATTGCTCTTTACCTGTATGTACAGAGTGTAGAAAAGCTTGCACTCCTTTGCAGTGTGCTCTGAGATCTGATGATGAAAAGCTACAGCTAAACTCCCCTAGTATTAGGAATGTTACTGTATTCTTCCTTTATTTGCTTTAATACAATAATTCTCAGCTTGTTGTCATTAGCCACAGGAGAGAATTGTGTAATATTGTTTGCATTGTTCTTATTTTTATACAACAGTCAGATAAACAGAAAGTCATAATCCTTGGTCTGAAGAATTTATTATTTAAAATATGATTTCTGTTTGTAAGTGTATAGGCTAGAGGTTGTACTTCTTTATAGCATCAGACTGGACAGAAAAGAAAACAAAACCTAAAAAATGCCTTACTAAACCATTTAATCAGTTCAGGAGATGTACACATTAAAAAGAAAAATATTTAGTTTTCTTTGGGATCAAACTTGGACACTCTGACTCAGGTCACACCGGAACCTTTTACATAAAGTCATCTTTTCTGGAAAGATGTACTCCATGGGGAAGAGAGAGCAAATACTATCCTAAGCATGGCTTTAGGAGGAGATTTGAGGTCTAACCAGCAGCCCTCCCTGCCGAGAGGAGCGCGGCAGTGGCTGGCCACGCCAGGGTACTCGTTACGTAGCGCTTACCGAGGGAAAGGCCCTTCTTGCAGAATAGGAAGCAACATCTGTGGCTACATACCTAGAGAAAAAACCTGGAACAGTTGTCAGACAGTAGCCTTCCAAGACTAATTTTGACAATAATAAAAATGTGTATATTCATTATAACAATACCCCAAGACTTCAGCTGGGATATGGCCTTGCAGTGTTGTGTGCTGTACAATCAAGCAGGAAGACAATAGGTATGCCTTGAAACAGTCTCAGTCTAAAAGCCACAAAGGTGAAGAAAGGAAATCATATAATTTTTCAGCAGTGATAATGATAAAATAATTAATAGACTTTTCAGGTCTTAAAAGCATTCCTGCTAAGGTTCTGGATGATCTTAACAAATAATCAATTAAAGCTTTCTGAGATTAGTGAGTATTATTGTCCCTGTTTTATGGATTAGGTGACTGAGATACAAAGGGATTAAATTCACTGTTCTGTATCTTTTGCCCAGGTTAGCCCTCCTCCTGCCCCAAACCCTCTTAAATATAATATAAATGCCAGCATACAACAAGTTACAAGAGTGCCTCTGATGGATTTTTTTTTTTTAGGATGACACAATGAGAGAGGCAGAGTGAAATTTAGCTTGGAGTCTGTGCTTTTATCAATTAGTTATTATTTCTTCTATTTTAACCTGATTTCTCAGAATGGTTGCAGTAAATCCCAGTTTTGTAGACATATTCAACAATTTAATTATGTTACTAAGATATTGAAGGGAAAAAGGTGGAGATTATATATGCTGTTTGGGAATCTATATTGAAACGCTGATATGCATTTAATAGACAAAAAGAACATAAGAGAAAAATGGTGTAGACAGAAACTTGGTTAACAGTCAACAATAATACAATCAGTACTGCTTTCCTTAGAAAACATGCATGGCATTGGGAATGCTTCAGACAAAACAGTGCTTTAAACTTGGCTTCCCCAAGCCCTTAGGTATAAGTCCCCCTCAAAATGACTGTTCTCACAATTAAATCTGTGTACCTCTGGGCACACATGCTGGCCAGAGAGATGCAGCGTCACTGTCACTATCAGACCATAGAAACCTACCAAAAAAAAAAAAAAGCATGCATGAAATGTACCACCACAGTTAGTAATGTCTTCATTTCTCCTAACTCCTGTAGCCTGGTATAACTGTGGGAGGAAATTAGCACTTCCTTAGGAGATTGCTGGCACCTGGGAGGTTCACCTGACTTCAGGCTCCAGAGCTGACTAAGGCTGCATCATGTTGTAGGTTGTTGCTTCTTGCAGATGGTATCTAGAGGGATAGCTGCCTGCTTCCTGGGCACGGCATGGCTAAACTGTACTGTACTGTGATTCTGTCTGATGCTGTGGTCTCAGTGCAACTGCTGGAAGAAAGCTGGCTGTGGCAGGAGGTGGAGAGTGTGCATTTTGTGAGGTAAGCCATGCAGAAATGGGTGTCCTTGTGCCAGTAAGGATGGATGAGATAGCCAAGTGTTAGGAGGTGAGGTGGTGAATGTGTTTTTCTGAGGTGGGGAGAGAGACAAAATCCCCATGTAGCTTGGGTCTTCTCCCACTGTAGCCAAGTGAGAAAACAACTTTGTGTGTGCAGGTATTTCTGGTGACAGGGAAATGAGATTTGTTTCTTTTTTTTTTTTTTTTACAGAAGCTGCTTGATTTATTTTATTTTATTTTATTTTCCCCCCTCTGCCCTTGAGGATCACCTCCTCCAAGTGCAGGAGTGGCCCATTCTGAGGAGAAGTATGTCAAGTGAAGGTTGCAGAAGGCTTGCATAGGTGAAAAGGGAGCTCCTGACAAAACTCAAATGTTAAACAAAAAAAGCTGAAATATAGGAAATTCCACTTAAACATAAGGGAAAAAACCCTCCTTTTTTACTGTGAGGGTTATCAAACACTGGGACAGGTTGCCTAGTGAGGTTGTGGAGTCTCCATCCTTGGAGATATTCAAAACCTGACTAGACGTGGCCCTGAGCATCCTGTTGTAGCTCACCCTGCTTTGAGTCAGAGGGTTGGACTAGGTGATCTCCAGAGGTGTCTTCCAACCTCAACTATTCTTTGATACTTTTAAACTTCTTTCTTAAACTGTGGACAGCAGAACAAAATACAGTGTTTGAAGGATGGGTCTTCTGATACCGCTTACCATCTCTAGTTCTCATCAGAACCACTGCTTGCTGCAGGGTGGGTCCTTGACTCGTTTCACCAGCTCCTCAGGTTGTGATGGTGTTAGCATCTCTGTAGAGATGGCTCAGCAATGGCTGCATGCTCAGCCAACCCTGTGCCCTCTCAGTCAGAGAGCACCGCCACGTTTTCCTCCCCAAAGGAAACCTTCTGGTGGTGGTGCACCTGCACTGAGCTATGTGCATCTGATTGGAGACACCTTTCACCTTCTGAGCTGTGACAAAGTACCTTTGGGCCCAAAATTTAACCTTGTGTACAGCTATTGAAAGAAAATGAACTTTCTTGTTGAACTTATTAAACTGCAAAAGCAATTGTTTGACATAAGCTTTACTTAGCAAATCAGTATCTCCATGAGATTTAGGGGAAATGTGGCAGCTATCTGATTAGTGAAAGATGCTTTGGAAATGTCCAAAAGTCTTTGGTGCCAAATATAGCAGAGATGATATTCTGCCTTTAACAAATACTGTTTTTCATCCCTTTGGCTGGTTTCTAAAAGAATCTCTTTTGGCTCTTTCTTTATGTGCTAGAGAGACAATACTTGTCTCAAATGCAGTCTATTTTCTTAGAAATATTAGATATTCAAGCCCAGGCACCTGTGTTCCAGGTTTCTTTTTGGGTAGATTGAAAGGGAGGGCATCTGTTTTGTTTTGCAGTGAAATTACATATTTTTTATTTTTGTAGTGGTTTCATTAATTTACAGATAAAAGAAACTACGTGCTTCTTTATTTTTGAATACTGAATGAAGAGTATTTGTTACCATTTTCTGCAACATACCTGAACCTGCAGAGTCCACAACATCTTTCGTAACTCACCTTTACCTGTTTGTCTATGTTGCAAATTCAAGCAACTGCTTTCAGCCTCCTCTTTTTTTCTCAGTGTTTTAATATTGTATCTAATATTTAACAAGCATAGAAATGATGAAAATGCTATTGAATGTGTGATATAGAACTCTGAATTGAATCCAGCCAGCTAAGAGTCCTGTATTTAACAGAGTTTACAGTGTGTGTGGTTGCCCCCCCACCCCAGAACAGAAACCACTACAACAGTACTAAAGTAATTTCAAGAGGGTATATGCTTTGCAGGTTTAGGTGCCAATAAATACATGAACCCTATTCTAAAAATGTTTTAAAGAAAAACACGATTACAGTTTCTTTCACAGCCACCTTATTTTGGAGGCCAGAATTTTTAGAAAGCAGTTTCTATATTCAGAAACCGGACTGAAATTCCATGAGGGCAGTTCCCCTGCATGACCACGGGGTGCGATGCTAACAGGGTAAGGGCTGGGTAGGGAAGCCTGGTTGAAGAAAGTGCTACTTAAAGTAAATGCTAATGATTTAAAATGTTATTCCTTCTGTGCTTTTAGAAGGTGGGGTGTGGGGGGAGTAATAAAGGCTCCCAGCCTGTATCTCATCTCCAGTCACTCCAGTGAAATTCCCAAGAGAGCATCCAGGCTCCCCTCTCCCTCTCTTTAAAAATGGTGGACCTGGAACCACTTACAAGAGAGGCTTAATAAGAGGCAAATGTGTTTTATATTTTGTATCTTGTTAAGTGAAAAAAGATGGATTCTCACAAGTAGTCTCCTGGTGCAGATTTGAGTGGTCTATGCATGCAAATGTTGTGATGCTTCGTCTGCTAGCGTCCCTATTCAAGTCCCCCTTGGCCACTTAAAATCCCACCCCTCCCCAGAGCAAGCAGAAATGAAATTGCTTCATTTGTACAATGGATCTGCAGATCTAGGAAACTTGTTTCTATCTGATTTGCTGATAATTTACTCCCCCCCCCCTCTTTTTTCCTCCTCCTTTAAGAAAGAAAACTATGTCTCAGCTCACATCCCTTCCCTAAGGAAGGAGGAATTGTTTCACAGAGCTGAGAGCATGATTGAAAGTAACTGAAAAAATTAATAAAGATCTATACAAAGATGGCACATTTCTTAGAAGACAAGAAAAACCCCTTGCATCTGAAAACTAGTTGTAACATTTTTAACTTACATTCCTGCCTGCTGAAAAATCTGCTAGAAAAAAGTAACTATTAAAAATATACAGTATGTTATGTGAATGTGTGTGTTGAACAGCAAGACATATTCCCCTTCTGATAATCTTTTTTATGACCTTTTGGTGCAACATAGTGCCATGCTTACTGTCTGCTTTCACTATTCAGTGTTGAGGAAACGCATTATATCTGTCTTTGATCCAGAGATCTGGATTGCTAAAACTGATGGCCACAATTAAAGACAGTCCTGTTGAAAACCTGACCTCTGTCTGCTCTCAACTTCATGTAAACTTTTCAATATGGATGTAATTTGGTATTAAATTACCCATACTTTATTGCTTTTTAGCACAGCTCTGTCCTGTTGCCTTTTAAAAATATAAAGACTAACATAAAAGAAAAATTGCAGTGTATCTGCTTAATTATATAATTATATACTTGTTTTCCTACACTTAGAAACCTTTTTGGATACATTGTCTATAGAATAGCAGTAATACTTGGGATGAATTATTTTTTAGTGTTCTCAGAGCATATCCAGAGCAAAATGTGTAACTGCGTTAAGAGTTGTATTACTGTCTTGAAGAGCTTGTATTGAACTGTCTCCTGTTGTTAGGATGGCAAAATAAGCCTGTGAGGTTTTTCTCCCAGACCTTAAACATGACATCAGCCCATGATTTTCACTCTGTGGTCTTGCAGACTTTCTGTTTGAATGAGGACTAAACTCCTCGGCTTTAGGAGATCGTGGAAATTGCAGACAACATGATTGGAACAGACTTGGAGGCATCGACTAATCTCTCACCACTTCTTTTTTTAAAAAAAAAAAAAAAAAAGTGGAATTTAGTGGCCAGGAGTCTGTGGATTCCTGTTATCTTGTGCCAGCTGCTACTGTGTCAGTGTTTGTGTCTCCAGTCAGCTCCTTCTTTATCCTGGTTGGTGAAGGTCTGGGCTTGCTGCGCCTCAGCCACAGCGCAGTCAGTTGGACAGCCAGGTCCTTGAGTATCCTCTTTGTAAACCTCTGTTACCTGCATCTCCTTAACAAAACATCTAGTACATGAACCATTGTGCCTTCCTCCAGGCACTCAAGGATCATGCATTTGATCCTGAAATGATAATTTTCTTGTTGCCGTGGCCTTCATGCGTGGGGTAGCATTAGCAGACAAGAAAATTGCTGTAAGTCTGAAAAACGGTACTAAAATTGCTCCCTTCTGCTCACTGCTTCAGGGCTTCTCCAGCCTTTTTCAGCGTAGCTCAGTGTTTCTGGCCCTTCATTTTCACTTCAGTGCTTTACAGTTTATTATTTTGCAGTTTGCTAGGTGCATCAGTGTTAACCCAGCCTACTGCAATAAAGCCCGTCTTCACCAGCATGAAGAGAAATCTGTACACCAGATCCTTGGGCAAATACCGTCACAAAGACAACTATGTCTTGATTGCTGTGTTTGCACCTCTTCATGCCGAAAGCTGGTAGGCTGCCTGCTAGAGAGTCATGCTGCTAGTCACAGTTAAAGCAGTCGCTTCTGCAAATCTGAGATTTTTATTCTTTGGATATATGCAACATCCTATTTCTAGAACGTGTCCTTTGATGTGATAAAATGCAATTATCTGCATGCAGTTAAAAGCTCCATTTTTATCTAATAAACTTTGCTTGAGGCTGTGTATCGAACACATCTAACCCTGGTCGAGAAGAGGCACTGATAATGTCTTTGTAGACTAAATAAAAGGGTGAATACGCCTTCTTGAAAGGCCATCCCTGAAGGTATCAAAAAAGCAATCCTTGACTGCCGTGGAACAATGAATTTTCTGTGAGCAACACCAGTGTGGCTGAGACATCTGTTTTTCCTCAATCTGTAACAGAAGGAGGAGGTTAAACTTAAGGTAGGTTTTTCACACTGTGTGAGTACAGTGGGAGATGGCACTTCTCCAGGTAGTGCACTGAAAGGAGGAGGTAATTCTGCTAAGCTGGGAATGTTACGAACTCTGGGCTCACTGAAGAGCTGGAGTCCCTTAATGAGGACAGTATCTCTCAGGGTTTTTATTATTTCACAGATGTTTGTAAGTCTCTAGTGCCTTTTAAGTGTAAAATGACTGGATAAGAAATTCTTTTGTTAAATTCCTTATGTTGCTATTACTTTGGCCAAATGAGATATAAAAGAAACCCAGATAAAGGATGGCCCAAACAGGTCCCTTGGGTGGAGGTTGTGAGCACCAGCAAAAGCTCAAAAGGTGAAGCAGCGTTTTTGGAACTGGCAGCAAGACTGGAAAATTTCATGCCCCAACAAACTAATCTCAGAAGTCTCTATCTCTTGTAGAGACAAAGCTAGAAATAGTGGCTAGATTTTACGTATCCACTTCTTTCTTGGAAGCAGCTGGTACCATGCCTAGTTAAAAGCAAAAACCGAGATAGATCACCAGCTTAAGCAACAAGGACATTTCCCAAATTATTATGCTGTAGCAGGTTTTTCTACTAGCTGTTTTGGTTTGTCCTTCTGTTGCATAAACTGTAATTTACATGTTTTTAATGAGATTTCAAATATGTTTTGATGCATAGTGGACATAGTCTATATCAATCACAGAGGGCTCATGGTCCAGGTCCCTGAACTCTCCAGGTCTGGGGTTTTTGGCGCTGTACGCTTCCACCTTTGGGAACAGTTCAGGGGTGACAAGTGCTCGGGGCTCTTGGATGCGGTGAGAGATGTGCAGCAGGGGCCAGACACAGCTACTGCACTGCATACTTTGAAGATAAATAAGATGGGAGACACTTTTTATATTCAGAAGCATGTTATGAGAACCTTAATGTTTTGGTGTTTTTTTTTTTTTTTAAACTACACTTTGCCATGTTAAATATACTATGGAAAGATTTTTCTACCACAACCACTCAGGTACCACAGTGAATAAATAAACAGATATCAAAACATAGCACCCAAGGGAGGTAAATGTGATTTATTAAAGACTTAAAATGTAAAATTATAAGTTCAAAAATCATTAAAAATGAATCTAACAGGTGCAGTAATAAAAGAAGAGTTAAAGGTGTTTGCAACCTAATCTTGTATCTAGTGCCTCTCCTCTCTCACGCTGCCTTACTTTGATCCTCTTCTCCTTTAAGAACAAATGCCGCTTTACCCAACTAATAATTTATTTATAGTTTTTTTCCTGTAAAAATTGCATCTACTGGAAGAACACATACTGCATGGAATTTTATTGACTTCCATGCAAAAATATAACTGCAGACCATCAAGAAACTGTTGGAAGTAGGTTTTATATCTTATCTAGCTTTATTTATATATTTATTTTTGCAGAGGTTCATTTTGTGGGTTGAGAACGCTCACAACAAAAGCAAAAACAAACAAATCAAAATCTACCTACAGGTGTGTCCCCCCCCCCCCCCCCCCAAGACGTTGTTTGAGTAAGGGTCCATCATTTTTGTTTGGTCATGCATCATCCAGCTCCCTGCTGTTGCATATATTTACTACTAGTGCTCTATCTTTACAGACATACTGCAGGTATACAGGAGCATATAAAATGTATGGACAGGTATCGAGAAGCAATATGCAACTGTGACAAGTTGAAAATACATTTATCTCCCTTATTGAGACTCAGATAAGTTATATATTTCCCGGGAGGATGAAACTATGAATGGGAAGTACTTTTTAAAGTTTCATATTACCATCAATGCATTTTATTCCTCTTCTGCTAAAAGTAAGGGTCCAATTTCAGTTAAATAATTTGGGTACTGAAATACCTCATACTATGCATAAGAGGACAGCCTTAAATGAATTTAGGAGTGGGGAGCAAAGGGCCGTTTTTGCCCTGATCTGAACACATGGAGCAGAAGGACTAACAGGGTGCATGAGCACATGACGGGGCCCATACGCAGGGCATAAAACTGTGAGGCCACCTTTCCTCATGGCAACCCCATCATATTGGGGCTATTGCAAAGCAAGGGGGGATGAGGGGTAAATTGTGCTCTGCAAGAAATTTATCAATGGACCAGAGCGCTCTGCTTCTTAAAATATCAGTGGTAAATGGAACTTCTGATGTTGTTAAGTGTAGTTATTCTCATTTTTTAGGTAGGAATCTAAGGCAAATTTTCAGTGACCGAACGCACATGTTCAATAAGGTGGCAGGTGAAATTGTGATATATTATCAGGAGAGACAGAAAAGCATCTTAAAATAATTATTATAATTCTGATTATTAAACTAGGGTCAGGAAGCTTTAGAACTCTGTTTGTTGGCATACAGTGACCTTGGCAGTGATATTTGAAACAAATGCAGCTACTGAAGTTCTGTGAAATTTTGCCTGTAGGGTCATAAGAAAGGTTAGTGTTTTCCTACACCACGTACTGGTAAAGTGAAGAAACCACATTAAGCTAATTAAGCTAAGGCGCAAGAGATGTTTGAAAAAAGCTTCACTCATACTTTTTTCCCCAGCTAAAAATGGTGTTATGAGGAAATGGAATTTTCACCCAAAAATCTGCTTTGACTGAAAATCTTTGACCTTTAACATGAAAAACAACAACTAATTTTTTGAGAAAACAGATTTTTTTTTAAACTTTGATTAAACTGAGCAAAACAACTTTTTCTGTAAATGGAAATGTTTTTTTTCCATGCACAAAAAAGGGAGAAAATGTTTTCTGACAAGCTTTAATAAAAAGACAGTTAAGGGGATGTTTTCTCATGTGGATTACATTTCCTGGGATTTTGAATCCAGAAGCACATAACATATGCTATCTATGGGCTTTTTATCCAGACTGTTTGCATATGTAGCACTGTAGCTAAGAGGTAAACATGGGAATGTTTTCAAGAGTAAAATCTACAAATAGCTTAGTGGTCCGAAGGCAAAGTCGGGGCAAGTGTGAAACTTAATGGAGTGCTAATGGGACTCTGGAGGGAAAGGAGCACATAAATTATACGTTTAGTGTTTTAGGGGTTTCGATGGTGCAAGTATGGTGCAAATGTTTAGTTGTATCTTGAAAGAGAAGCACGGCTCTGAAACCCTTACTGCAAGGATGTTGGTGCAAGGTAGCCCTTCCACCACCTTATCAGTGTTCAGGTAATAAATACGCGATGTAAGTGCACGTGTCAGCCTGTGCAGTGCTAGGCGGTCTGCAGGGTGACGACCTGGGTGCCTGGGTTTTAACAGCAGCGTTTTGCTCGTGGAAGGAGGTTACGTCAGGGAGGCCTGTGAGCTGCAAGCTTGGTTTAGCCTGGGGCGTGGAGCTGGCAGTGGGCGGTCTGATGGGGGCCGGGGGCATCATGCAGCTGGTTCGTGTACCAGCTCAGCTCGGGACGTGGTTTCTCCTGTATAGGATAATATAAAGGAAGATGGACCTATAGTTGGGTGGCACATGTCCAGTGGGGAGAGGGCACTGCGAGGAATGATTCTCTTGTTTTCGCTCCAGCACTTGGACAGAGTTGCAAAGACACGGGGGTTGGCAGGATTTCTGCCCTTTGGCTGAGACTTAAAACTGAGCTGTAGCCTCTGCGTCTTCTGCTCAGCACGGTTCAGGCTTAGCTGCAATTACAGAAAAGGAGGGGGGCTGCAAACTGCAGGAGGAGAGCTGGGTTTTTATTCTTATTTACTTACTTTTTTGGGTAACTGGAGCAAGAGAGGAGCTGTCTGGGGAGGGCGGTGGGGACTGAAGCAGGACTGCACGCATTGAGGAGCCAGGCGGGGGCTGCAGTGCTGGCGTTGCCCCCAGCAACTTCCCCTCGGACCCTCATCCATGAGGCATTTGTACCCAGGCTCCCTGCCCTGCTGGTGAGTTAATAAGGTGCTGGGGTGCTAATTGCTCCTTTGAGTACATGGTGTATGAAGTTCTGTAGAGCAAAACGGTTGTCTCGCCCAGAAGGCATGGATGGTGATGAACGAAGCGAAGGTAAGAACTTGCTGGTGAGTTTTGTGTGAAGTGTTAAATAAAAGCAGTCCCTTAAGATGGGACGCAGACCTGGGCTGAAAAAGCCTTTTGCTGTCCCAGTGAAAAAGCCTTTTGCTGTCCCAGTGCAGCAGGATGAGGCAACATTATAATTTTAGCAGCGGGCTGCGGTCGCCGGGAGGATGGGGCGGCTCTGAGGCACCCGGAGCCAGGCAGGCCCCGCTCAAACAGCACGTGTCGGTGTGCGCGGGGCCGGGCAGGCAGAGGCCAGCATAGGGCTCTGTCTCCTTTCTTCTGGAATTGGGATGTGCAAAGAGGCAGGAATTTGGTTAAATTTTAGGAAGAATACACGCGCGAGTGCATTGTTCCTTACGGGTGTTGCTGGTGGTTGGGTGTTATGGGGGCGGTTATGGTGCTGTTAGGCACCATTCAACATTGAGTCAAAAATGGCTCTCGAAAGGGAAATGCAGGAAAAAAACCAAAGATGAAAGGGAACAAAGGAGATCCACAGGCGAAAAAATAAGAAAGGAGATTTTGGTTAGATAAATGTGGAGACAGAGGATGGAAAATCTAAAATAACATAGTGCAGAGGGGTTGTCACTTGAGTCATTAGTTCTGACCTAGCTGGTGAAATACTTTCTCCGCTTATTGAGCGGAAAAAGTCATTTGTTAAGGGCTTGGATGTCACATCGGCGTTGGAAGAAGCTGGGGACCCTATGCTGAATCTGCAGTGACGCATGGTGGTGAGGCCTTGTGGGGCCGGAGGCGGTGGTGCCCCCAGGAGCTGGGCCGCGGTGCCGGCCCCGTGGAGGGTCGGCCCTTAGGACGTGGGGCAGGCCAGTCGCCAGCCTCTCCACGAGGGTTTTGTTTATTAGCACAGCAACTTTCTGCCTTTTTTTTTTTTTAACCTTTTAAAGACTTACTCTCTGACTTTGAGACCTGAAAATAACAATAGTCTTTCCATTTTCAGAACTTGCGAGGCTTTCCCTCTTCTTGTTGCTGACTGACGCACCCCATCTCTTCGTTAGAACCAGTGTGATAAGTTTGTTAGGTCATGATGGAGAACTAGGAATGCGAATAATGTTTCTGTGTGTGTGTGTATTCTCTTGTAGTGAAAAATAGTACTGAGGGCCTGACTGCATCAGCCTCTTTTCCACCTAATTCAGCGTTTTGTCCTCCACTAACTGCCCAAATGCTTCAAAAAAGGGAAAAAGTAGTATTGAGTTAGACATGTGGCACAGTCTGCCCGCATACTACTTGTCCTCTTGGTTCTCTATGATTAGAAAGCAAGTTAAGCCACAACTCACATGAGGTAGTGCTTGTTTAAAAAAAAATTATGTTCCCATTAACTATTACAATTCTGGATATTCTTGACAGCACAAATGTCTAATCCATGTTTGCATCTTTCTGTGTTCTTCTACTCTGCATAATCCCTGTCAGGTAGTTCCAAAGTTTAATTTGCATTTGTGGCAAGAAATTCCCCTTACTGGTTTTGAATGCATCACCTTTTAATTTCATGGAGGATGCCCAGGTACTTGTGTTATGAGATAGCCCAGAAGTGGCTGATCTACCCCCTGTAGGTTACTCATTATCTTATATGCTGTTTTTACATCGCCTCTAATTTATTGCCTAGTTAAGGTTTTTGAAAAAGAAACAAGTCTTTCAATCTCTCATCCTTTGAAAGGTTTTCTGTATCCCTAATCATTCTTGATGATTTGCTCTGAATTTCCTCTAATTATGTAATATTCTTTTTGAAATAGGGTGGTCAGTACCATAAATTATCGCTGTGAATTTATACATACAGTTGAGAATTACGTTAGACACCATTTTTCCATATTATTCAGCATCCTAATGTATTTGCTTTTCTGACCATGGTATTTCAGCCTTATCTTTCCTAGTACCGTGTTCTGGGAACTTCTTGCCTTCAAGCCTATCCCGAATACAGCAGCTCCTCTCCTTCCTGTTACTCAGATGTGTCATTTCTACCCTTGAAGTTTCTTCACTGCTTTGCTCTGACTTCATGCTGAACCACAGGTTTACCTTTCCGTTCCACGCGTGCGAGCCCAGCTGTTCTCTGCCGCCCTGCCCATAAACGCTGCATCACAACTTTGTCTCTTGATGTCGCTTTTGTGCCTTCACTTGCATCTCCCCAGTCCTGGAATTTACTTCTCAATCAGATACTCAGGTTGCTTCACCTTTCTTTGTTAAGTTTCTTCTAAAAAGAAGTTAATTTCTTCTCTGGGCTTCTCAGACTCCAGTCCGTTCCACTGAAATACTTTCATCATCCTTCAGTACTAAAGTAGAATATAAAAATTATAAACTAAGTGTCTGATCCCGCAAACGGTTACACATGCGAGTCATCTTGTTGACTTCAAAGGAACCTCTCCCATGGATAAAGTTATGTATTAAGGCATTTTCAGTAATGAAAATTCCTTAGGCTTTTTCTGCTAGTAGCATGGAACAGAATTTTGTGTCTCAATAAATAACTATTCATTAGAAGTGGAAGTCAGGAGGGTTACTTAGATGCTTTAAATTTAGATACATGCCTAACTGTCTCTCTGAACTGGTTCTAAATGCTAAATACTGCCACTCCTGATGTAAACAATTTGAGTGAGTTTGTGCATGTGCAGTGAAGTGGGGGAAGGTGTCCTGATTAAATATCCGCCATAGGAGGTGGGTATACGAAGATCAGAATGCAGCAGAAGGGCATTTATTCTTATGCTTTTTCATTTAAAGTGAATCATTGCTTATTTTGGAGACCAGAAAAAATGCAAAGATCCTTTCAGGAAGAAACCTCTTTAAAATGTAACGTCTTCCTTCCAGCTAGAGGGTCATATTTAACATTCACTTTATAGTAAATCCTTCTAAAGCCCAAGATTCATTGGTCTTATAAGATTATTTGGCACCTTATAAATGAGTTTTAAGCCAAAGGAAGGAAAGGCATTACGCTCAAAAACCACTTCCAAACAATAACTTTGAGTAGGCCCACTTTTGTATTGTGAGTTGATCTACGTTTAGTGTACAGTGAGTTTGAGTTTTCTTTCTTTCTCTAAGCAGTGGGCTGAGTTTTCCCTTGCATGGCCATGTTTTTTAATAAAACATACATTTAATGTACTAAAAAGGAGGAAAAAAGCACATGGATTTTTATAGGAGTGCTGTATACCAGTGTTGTCAGACATTCCATCTTACATGTTGTTTTTGTTATTTTGAATATTGTTAATGATTTAATTTTAGGAAAATCTCAGCAAGAGATAATTGAAAAAGTAGTAAAAAAAAAAAACATATTACTCTTCTAAATAAGTAACATGGTGTCTTTTTCCATGTTTTTCTTTGTGTTCTCTCACCCATAACCACATCTTTTCTTGTTTCTGAGAGCAGCATTTTGTTTTTCGCATGAGGTAGGAAAGCCAGTGTATCAATCATGCTTTGTCATGCTAGTTGATGTTTTCCACTCTCTGTATAACTTAAGGAATGCTATTAAGGATGGTCCTGACCACAGGAATATAGGACCTAAAGTGACAACCAGTGTCATCTTGTCCAGGTCCCACAGTCAAAGTCTGAGCAGTAATGGATGTTAAGTTCGGTATGTTCCACAAAATAAGCATCCAGCCCCATCTTTGCACACCACAAAAGCTCCTGAGCTACAGCAGGAAGTGAACAGGAGTGACAAGTGGTCACTGTTCAGGTGGCTGCTCTGCCCATGTGCTCACCATCCACGTGACTAAAAAGTTAGACTAGTCTGTACTCAGGAGCAAGCCTGAAGCCATAAAAGGAGAAAAACTCTTAACACTGTGGTGTTCCCCCCCCCCCCTCCTCCTCTCAGTTTTAGCTGCCACAGATGTATATAGTCATCATCATTAACAATGGTGACAAGGGAAGTCTGTGGCTTTCTCAGTTTCTAAAAGCAGCACCAATTTCTCTAGAGAACTCTTGAGAACCCCTGTTAGGATTGTGCTTTGTTTGCTTGACTTTATTTGGCTCTTTTCATTGTAACAGAGACATGTTCAGCTTGTTTTTTTTGTCTCATATGTGCGCTTGGAAAGGGAAAATGGTAGGTTTTAAGGCAATAAAGGGGTAGGTTGAAATTAATAGCTTACTGTTTAGAGTTTGATTGAGTAATCACCAGCCAAAATGGGGCAGGTGTTTGTATTAGGGACCAAGACTCAGAGAACCAGCCTGTCCCCATCGCTGCAGAGAGTGGGTATTCATTTTTGTTTTCAAACTGTGCGATTTCTTGTGGTCTGGAAAGTACCTTTTAAATTTAGATACGTTCCTAATTGTGTCTATGCCTATGAAATTTTCAAAGTTGGGGTGAAAGGGTTAAGTCTTAGCTATTGTTTACTGGTTGCTTTGCAGCTCTCTGTTGCCTTATCATGGTAAATTTAAAATAGTAGAAGTCGCATATAGTATGTTCTGATGTAAAGGAAAGTGTGACTTGTAATAACTGGGAATTTGCATATGTCCCTACTTTCTTGGATGAAATACTTTGAAAGTAAAATGATTCATCTAAGCACTGAAGCTTAGCAGAAAAACTTTTTCTGTAGATCTGCTAATAACTGCTTTTAACTTATTTTCTGGAATTAAAATGTTTTCAACTATTACTTTCCATCAGTTGTCTGTTAGCTAACATAAACCTTTTATAGCATGTTGGCTAAATTGGACCTGCCTTTGCCTTTTAAATACATCAAAGGAATTTCAGGAATTATTGTTTTTACTTTGCTCCACCACTGCACGTTCAATTCTCATGGCACCACCAGGCAAACATCTTTGCTCTTAGTTTGTCTAAAACTAGAAGTATCTGGTAGAGTTATAAACTGACTGAAGCTTCATTAGCTGCTTTGCCTATCTGCAAATTTATTTTATTGCAAATCATACACCAGATCAAATGACACAGTCAAAGAACTATTAATTCGGATTTATGTTTTAGGCCCCTTTCATAAAGGGACCCTTCATGACACTAGATTACATAGTGAATTCTTCATCCTGCACCATGTCAGCAACACACGAATGGATTGGAGAGCAGCAAACGCAGGATCCTGCGTATCTCTAAAGTGCGTGATTTGTCACAGGGGTCACTGAAGCGGGCAGGAGGGACAGTGAAATAGTCCCTCTCAGCTTGAGGCTCCAATAGCCTCTGTATTATTCTGCCAAGCTCTACGCTTTGAACGGAGCCGGGTTTTGCTGGAGGATCCACAGTGGCTTAGGTCACCGACGGCCTCTATGCCATGTCGTGCCTCTTCCTTGTTGGGCTGTGGGAAGCCTGGCGGGCAGGTCCCATCCTGGGAAAGGTGCGGGAAGCCTGGGGGACTGAGCCCCATGCGGGACAGGCGCGAGGAGCTCCTTGTCGGAGGCTTTCCCACCCTCTTCCTCTATTCGTGTGCTTTGGGACACGCGGTCCCGATGGTGTTGGGAACGACTGGTAAGCTCTCCCAACTGGCCGAGGGGATCTTGATTCTGTTTTGTGCCATTCTCTGTCTTGGATATAGTCAGCAGGGCAATATAAAGATATCTGCGTCAGGCTGCAGATGGCAATCAATTCCCAGTTCATGTTTTCATCCGTTCTTGTTCTGTTTTCCAGTTCCTGATGGTACTGGCTAAGACTGGATCCTTGCTATTTACCTTTCTTTCCTTAGGAAAGCCTGCAGTGGAATCATAACCATGAATGTGTGACATCACGTTCATTTTCCTATTTTCAGCCTGTTCTGAGTTTATTAAATGATCAAGTGGGAGAAGAGATTTGAGAGAGAGAAGCACATAGGGCTGAGCTCCTGTAAAGGCAATAGAGAAAGCAAAATTACCTCAGGATGAAAGGTGTGAGGTTTTCTTGTTTGCTTGTTTTTTGTTCCCCGCCACCACATTTGAAGTCCTTATGGCTATGAAGCCTTTAAGGCTAGCAAGACTGCTGCTGCATCCTGGAGCCTTGCAGTTATGCGCATAGCTCCACTAGTGGGGGCTGCAGGGCTTTCAGCACCGCTGCGTGCTGCTGTTTTGATTTGCCTACAATATACTGTACAATAGAGGGAAAAATGAGTTTTCCCTTATAGCTGTAGCTCTGCTTACAGAGGGTACTGGGAAAATATGTTGCGGACTTTAACGCTGGAATTATTTCACCAGATTTCCACACAGAGCAATTTTGTAATTATGCCAATTACTGGATTTGCAGTGAAATTCATTTAGGTGTGTTTTAGTGTTGTTATATTTGTCTTTGTTTTATAAATTAATATTTCAAATAGGCACAAAGCTTAGCTCTTTTTTTTTTTTTTTCTGAGCAATGTAGTGCAAATTAACTGCCTTCCCTGGAAGACAAATGTCTTTTTTATCAAGGAGCAAAATTTGGTTGTTTTGTGTAATTTCTGGTTTGAGGTAGAGCAATCGAGGCTAAGATGTCTGTTTGATATTTAGGGAAAGATTTGATGCTTTAATAAGGGAATCCTCCGTCTCCCTCATCCATCATTCGTCGTCCTCATCCATCCAACCACCACTGTAAATTTGTCAGAGCCTTTTCCATATTCAGTACTTGTATAAATAATGGCTGTTGTGAACTGAGAAAAGCAAACGCGCGTTTTCTGTTTCTGTTCTGTCTCCACTCAGAGTCATGGAATTGTTTAGCAGTTTTTGTTTTCAGAAACAAAGTGCTCTGATCATATAATATAATTGCATAAGCAAAAGTGCATTCCAGTGTTGCCCCTTATTGTGGTTGCTACTTGCCAAAATAACATTAGTTTGTGAGCTTCTCTCTAATATATGAAACAGTCTGTGCTTCATTACTACGCGCTTTTATCCTACTTCATCATGTCTTCCTTCTTTTCTGTGCTATCTTAGGGATTATGCAGCTTCTCTGCAATATTCTGAAATTAATCAAACCAAGCAAAACCTCATGCTATATTATCCATCACTGGAGAAGAATGATTTCCACAATCCAGGCAGCTTTACATTGTTTTGTCCAGGGGCTGCAGTAGAATTCCATTAACAAGAATACAGTAGAAATTTGATTTTTCACAAAATGTATTTGTTAAATATTTGCAAACAGCAAATTTTTAGATTTGATACCAAATACAGCCCTAATCATATTTCTTTTTCTCTTACTTTAATTAGGAAGTAGGCAAGCGTAAAGTCCACTTTCTTTGAATTTTCACTCAGCTGCCCAGCTGCCTGGTGCTAATGCAGCTAGGTTGAAGAAGCTTTGCTATGCAATGGGATATGCTAAAACTTAATGGATGCTTACCCAGACTGTTTTATATTTTGTCTATTATATAATCAAGCTCTACAAGTAATTTCTTTCAATAAATTAGTAACCATACTGCAGATTGCAGACACTTAGTTTGATTGAAAGTAATAAAGGGAGATTATCCATAGAGTTAGTTGACTGACGGTTCTGACTTGACCCACTGCCCAGAGAGATAAGAATTAATCTTATAAACCTCTCCACACTTCACCCCCTCTGATCCTCCGAACAACAGAGCAGGGTCCCGTTAGCCCCGCTTTGTTTGAGACAGCCATGGCTGGGGCATAGGGCTGTCATTTGGGGTGAGCTGGTCTGCATCACCTGAACGTTACAGAGTGACAATGTGATTTAATGACAGTGGTATGGAAACATAGACTGTGCAGCCGGTCCCAAAACAACATGGGTTCAAATGCTGTGAAATGTCTGTCCAGCCGTATACAATGCTGCACTAATGCACAGGAAACGTAAAGATGAAAGCTGGAGACTAAAAGAGGTATATAACTCCGTAAGACATTCAGGTACTTATGCTATGGACTTTTTTTCTCTCTTCTTAGAGTAAGTTAAAGTCTCTGTTACTGGACCTGATTTGCAGTTGGGCATATCTGCCTCCATCATCTGGGTTGCATTTGGTAGCTCTCCAGCTGCAAGGTTTTTCTCTGAGGAATGTTACTAGAAGGGGAAAATAACACCCACAGCTGCTGCCCTAGCTTACCCCGGCAACGGGCTAGACGAAGCCGAATGAAGCTTTAGATAACTCCCAATTCATGCATTATATAAATTCAAATAATTTCTGCACTCCAAAGTGATTGTACTTTTTTTTCCTTTCACTGCTAGTCCCCTCCTCCTGCTCACTGGTTTCCTCCTTGAGCCTGATGCTGCCATGGTCTAATTTTTTTCCAGATATTTTACCATTGTCAAAGGTTGTTTCCTCTCTCCAAATGGCATTTTAATGAGTGTTTGCACAATTACTGATGATAATGTCATTAATTTATTTTGTACAGCTTTTGATAACAACAGCAAGCTGTTTACTTGTAATGATATTGACTTATCACCTCGTTCTTGGCATCTTTGGTGTTGAGTGTTATGTTAAGTGGAAGAAATGAAAATGCCTTTTAAATAACAGAAATGAACTATTCTGGGTGTTTTGGGAGCGATACTCGAGAAGCAGGGAAGCAATATTGATCACAAATGGGGTGAAAGAGGCAGAAAAAAGGCTTAGGGCCTATCTGGAGAGGGAATAGGGAACCAGTGGACACAACCTTGTCATCCTTACCCTTATAGTCCACACCTGAGTCCAGGTGAGAGGCAGAGCAGGTTTCTTATGGAAGAGGGAAATTTGGATTAGAGTTGCTTGCTTATATTCCTTCATTTGTGAAATTAGAAGCTCATGCTTTTTTGTGTTAGTTTGTCAATATAAGTAAATCTTATGCTTTGGCTTTTTGGTAATCTTCCCAAATCTTTTGGTAAGAATACACTGATACTTGCCATTGTTCTCAGCACTGCCTGTAAAAATTGAGCCGTAGTCAAATATGCAGCATAACTGTCAGATGAGATGAGAGGGTATGCTTGCTATTTTGTTTGTTATTTTATTGTGAAATAAAATACCAATGTTTTCAATTTGCGAAGAAACTATCAAACTGCTACTCTCTTCCTTTTTTCTGTCCTGAATTTGTGACTTCTATTAAAATTAAGAGATTAGGATAGCATAAATCTGTTATTTAAATGTCTCAACCCTCAAAAAAATAGTATGCTTCTATCTTTATTTTGTGCTTTCCATTAAGAATGTATACTGTTGTAGAAGGACTTCAGCAACTAGTGAATGATGACACTTCAGAAAAAAATTCTACCTACCAAGACAAACAAGAATAGTGCAACTTTACTGTATTTTTTTCAGCTGAAATAGCACAGTAGCCTCTTGCCACACCAAAAGCAAAACCCCACAGGCAAATAAATATCATCATAAATTAATGTTATGCAAGGGTTTAGTGTGTTTGTTTTTTTTTTTTGGTTTTTCCTTTTTCTTCGTCCCCAAATTTCTCTCCAGCTAGATGGCATGAACTTTTGTGACATTATCCATGCTCATACACAAACCAGCCTCTCTCACTCTTCATTATGCATTCTGCTGGTGATAATACCACTGGGTTAATGCACCAGCTTTCACATCTGCAGACATCAGTTCAAAACCTGATATGCCTACAAGTGAAATGAGTGCGATGGTGACCTCAAACAAATCCCTAGTGGATATTATTTCATATCAATGAATAATCATATGATTTGATACAATGGGTAGTTTTTGCTCAGATACTGAGGAATAAGGTCCAGTTCTACTGGTTTTGGAAACTCTCAACTGCATCTGAATTCAGTCAAACACTTGGCATTTCTCAGCGTTGAGGATTTTTAAGCAGTTATAGAGTAATATATAGAATGCCTTCTGTTACAATACCTCAGCGTAACACTCTCGACTCCTTATTTCTGCAAGGCAGATGCACAAAAGCAGGTAGTGTATAACTCAGTGCAGCTCATACGCAATATGGAATAAGGAATATCCTATTTTTATAAATTTGGAATGGCAATGATAAAGTGAATTGGAATCATTGGGTGAATTATGCTATGTCACTCCCCAATTTCAGATAGGCAAACACAGCTCTGCAGTTCTCGTCATCTTTGCTTACTATATTTATGCCATGGTGGGATGGGCTTTTTTTAATTTGCTCTTCAGAAAAAACATAAAAACATTGTTCATTGACAAGCTGAGCTGAACATTGGTATATGAGAATAACATCTGTGACATCGCAGATATTGGTGTTAATGTGATATTTGGATATTATGATGGAAATAATAGGTTTGAGTTTTAGGTCTAGATTACTTGATTTGATCCATCTTTCTTAAGACCTTATGGGTGCACTGCTTTGGGTTAAAGAAATATAAAAAGGTCAAGCACCACTGAGCTGGCCTCAAAGAGTAAACAATTACTTTAAACACCATGGTGTACTCATTTTCAATAAGCAAGCTTCTGCTTGCAAGGGAAACAGTAGCATTCAAGTATTTAGGTCTCCTTAAAACTGTTTCTTCCCCCACTTGTGTTAATACAGATATTAAGCCTAATAGTATCTACTTAGCATAAACAAGAAGATAAAAATGATTTCTGTGATTGAAATGTTTGTTATTTAGCATTAAGCATCTTCATACTCTCATGTGTTTTGCATTTTAATCCACTCTGTGCTTGGTTTTGGGATTGATAGATTAGTTTTAATCCCCTGTCTAATAGTGGAGTACTGGTGAGATTTATTAAACAGGCAGGGTTTGGTACTTGGATTTAAGAGGACTCACATGCACTGTTCATGCATACTAAATTTGGGAAACCACCAGTTCAGTTTATAAAGGGCTGTGATGCCCTTTATCACTGAGTGTTTCTGTCGTGCTTCACTAGTTCAGTAAGCCGTTGTATTTTGTGATGGAACATTTTTGATGGTTCTTTCCCATTGCATGAATCTAATATTCCAAAGATATGTTTTTCACTGTTAGAGTTATTATTGAAATTCTGTTCGTTTTATCCTGAGTTTGTGTTGTCCCTCTCCTCCTGTGCTTGGAAGCACTGAAGACTAGGTGAGTCGTGCTATTGCACTCAGGAATATGAGGGACAAAGTTGCACGTGCTGAATCCTGAGGCATCAGAGCCCATTTGAGAGACTGATGTGCATAGCCTGTTTTGCCTGTCCCTTCATTAGCAGTTTAGCTGCACTTAAAATGGGCAGAATGATGTAATTTTAAAAATACCGTAACTTACTGTCATGTGCATTTAAAAAAAAAAAAAAAAAAAAAAAAAAAACAACAAACCAACACATGCACAAAACCAGGTCAGGTTTTCAGATTCCAGGCAAGCAGTCCATTTCCTCAGATCCTTTGTGCGCTGTTACCAGACAATTCCCGGTGCGTTTGTGGCCCTGCTCTCTTCTGCTGCCTTCCTGTGGTAGGTTGTAATCGCTAGATCTTCACATCTTTTGCCCTGCAGGTTCTAGCTCGCTGGAGGCTGCGGGTGTGGGCTCTGTGGTGTGCGCAGGCAAGGCTGAAAGAGGTTCTGCAGCGCTCCTGGATCTAGTATCCTTTGCTTGGTTGCCTGTGATTGAATTTGCTGGCAGAGGTGATGCCTTCCAGTTGTGTGTTCCTTAATACGTGCGTTTGAAGATAACCTATGATGGATGTGGCTGAAATATTGAGGGTGTGCACTGCTAAGAAAGGACACTTTGGGGAGGGAGGTGGAAAACACTTGTCAGAAATCGTCCAGAGAAGTCTGTGCGCTGCCTGCAGTCTGGCCATGGCCGCCGCGTGGTGGGGCACGCCTCTCCCTGAGGCGCTCCTGGGCCCAAAGCTCAATGTTTTGGTGTGCTTCTCACTGGCATTGACTTGTGGTTTTTTGCTGGATTCCCAGAAACAAGTAATAAGTGCTATAAGGTGATTAGAGTATTAAAATGACTCCTATGTGGGCTTTACTATTATACTGAGAAAAACAGAAGCTTGCTCATAGTTTAAAAAAAAAAACACTGAAAACTTCAAAATCATCCAAATTACAAATTCAGGCCTTATCAGTGGAAGATAAATTGGCTTAATCTGCAGTTTTACTGGTTAATATACTACTTATGTGGTAATATTGGTAATACTTGTGAGAAATGTGGAAAATTAACTTTTTTGTTACTGTAATTATAGGATTGCTGTATAAAAAAGTTATTAACTGCAGAATTGAGCACCAGGAAAAATCAGTTTAAATTTAATGATAAGTTAAAGAAACAACTAAAAGCTTTTTACAAGAAGATGCTTTATTATAGTAGGTTTACTTATAAGATCCGTGGCTAACTTCTATTTTTGATTTACCTAGTAAATACATACAGTAGAGTATTATAAATATGAGTGGCAGTATTAGTAATAACCAGCTTAGGAACCCCAGTATTAGACTGAAACATAGATATTGAGAAGTCCTTTCTGGAATTTCACTTGGTCATTTAGAACTGATCAGTCCAGAAAATTAAGGCACCAAAAAAGGAGAATATCAGCATTTGGCTTTCAGATCTGAGAATGGGAAGTAGTTTTTTAAAAACTTAAATTGAAGAAATGTGTGTGATATGCTTGATAATTAGCAACACTTTTCTACCTCAATTGAAGCAAATCTTTTATTCTGTATAAAAAATAATAAGAGACAAAGAAGGTAAACGGGCGTTACTTGCTTCTCCCTCCGCCCTTTCTTCTACTGCAAGAATGCAGTCAGTGGCAATGAAAGGTGGCAAATCTAAACAATGGTGTTTTCACACAATGTACTGTTAGCCCTTGGATTCGTTGCCACAAGATGCTGATGCAAAGAGATTGAAAATATTAGATATTTTATTTTATGGCTAACAAGAACATCCATGCATATACACGCACGCGTGCACACGCACGCACGCGCGCGTATAGATAATTTCAATTAAATAATCAAAAGTCTGCTGCTCCAGGACATAAGACAGTCCCTAACCAATGGTAATGGGAAGGGAACTCCCCTGTGGCCAGGTTATTTTATAATTATCAGCTGTGATGTTTCTTGCACGTTGCAGTGAGATAGGATACCGAACAAAGTTAACCATTTGGAACATGTGAAACTTGCAAACGGTTTGGTTCATCAGGTTTTTCCTGTTCCTCAGGAAAAATATGCAAGACACTGGCAACATGGGAGTCTTGCAGGAACCTCATTTTGTATGTATGAATTTGCAAAAATATTTGCAACTATGACATGCTGTCAGAAGGGTAGAAAAATTACTTTATATCTTTTCTTCAGTTTTTACTTTTGTGCATAAAGCTTTGGAGTCCCAGGCAATTTAACCCTATTTAATATATTAGAGAGAGAAAAATGCTATTGTATATAGAGATGTCATACCATCTTCAGAATTGGACCATACTGTACCCTGCAAGCTGCATGAGGATGATTGGGCTCTCTGGAGTGGCAGTGCAGGAAAGAGAGATGAGGTGGCATGTGTGTCACCAGCTGGACAGCCCCTTGGTGACAGCAGAAGGGATATGACACTTCTGCAGAGAGTGTTGGAGAGGCTCCCTGCAATTTGTTTTGTTTGTTTTATGCGATGATCCACAATTTGAGAGAAATGAAGAAAAACATGAAATGCCTCTACTTTGTTGACACCTTTACTGGTTTGAAGTAGTTGCGTTTGTGAGAATAAAATTAG